>NC_139222.1:201503401-202920901 GCF_055691185.1 Crinia signifera
CTTCCCACCTCATCCAGCCTCTGCTGGCCTCATCCAGCCTCTGCCAGCCTCATCCAGCCTCTGACAACCTCTGCCGGCCTCAGCCTGCCTCTGCCGGCCTCATACAGCCTCTGCCAGCCTCATCCAGCCTCTGTCAGCCTCTGCCAGCCACTGCTGGCCTCTTCCAGCCTCATCCAGCCCCTGCCGGCCTCATTTAGTTTCTGCCAGCCTCATCCAGTCTCTGCCGGCCTCATCCAGCCTATTCTGGCCTCATCCAGCCTCTGCTGGCCTCATCCAGCCTCCGCCAGCCTCATCCGGTCTCATCCAGCCTCCGCCAGCCTCATCCAGTCTCATCCAGCCTCTGTCTCATCTGGCCTCATCCAGCCTGGTTTACATCTCTGGTATGTGTGTATCATGTATCAATTATGTTATTCTAAAAAGTCAAAAGCTTATTGGTTGGTACTTTATCTTTTTCCATTTTATAACTGTAATGCTAGCATACAATAGTATGATTTGGCTGCTTTTCCAGCAGCCTCCACCAGCAGTGAATGGCAACACAGTCAACATATTTAATGCGATCCTGCCACCCGTGTAGGTTCAGTGCAGTTCAAGGGGGATTGGCTGCCACTTCTCCCCCACTAAGTGCTGTCTTTCATAACATGAATTGAGGGTGCCATGTGGCATTTATTCTTGCAGCAGTACAATGTGGCATATTGTTAACTTGTGGCACTACAATGTGACATTATAAGCTGGGGCACTGTGGTATAATGAAACCAGGGCACTATTATGGTACATAACCAGTATAGTTCATTAAATCAGGGCCGAAACTAGGTGTTTCGGCGCCCGGGTCGGCAGTCACTTGGTCGCCCCCCCCCCCCAAAAAAAAAAAAACCCCACCAAATTACTGCCTTGGGGACAGGCAGCGGGGGTCCGGGGACTGGAGAAGGTTAACTCCGGCTCCTAGCGCTGCCGGGCAGTGGGCGGGAAGCAGATTTTGAAAAGACTTGCCAGATGCTGATTGGCTGAATTCAACCAATCGGCGTCCGGCAAGTCTTTTCAAAATCATCAACGCTTCCCGCCGCCAGGCAAATAGCGAGCGGCTGTGTATGTGAAAGCTGCCGCTACACCAGTCCCTGGACCCCCGCTGCCAACATACCTGTGTGCAGCCAGCAGGGGTAGGCAGCGTCCAGGGGTCCAGGGACTGGCAGCCTTCTCTCACTCCATCTCCTAGCGCTATCTGCCTGGCGGCAGGAAGCGCCGATGACTTTGAAAAGACTTGCCGGACGCTGATTGGCTGAATTCAGCCAATCAGCGTCCGGCAAGTCTTTTCAAAGCCTGCTTCCCGCCCGGCAGCGCTAGTAGGAGCCAGCGTTAACCCACCAGTCCCTGGACCCCCGCTGCCCATCCCCGGGACCTCACACTAGCGCCCCCACCCTCCAGCGCCCGATGCGCGTGACCCCCTAGCCCCCCCTAGTTACGGCCCTTATTAAATTAACTAGGGCACTACTATGCTGCATAAAATAAGTAATTTTTGTGTAGATACATTTCTCTAGAAGGAGGAAGGGGCCCCTTGAAGATAATGCTATCAGGCCTACAAAGTTTATGATATACCCCTGGCTCTTATCTAGTAATAATTGTTCAAATTCTAGCATATATATTTAATTAATGACACTAGTCTTCATTTTATTGTATTTACCAAGATTAACTTTTACATTTTTTAGCTAAAAAAGTCCAAAACCATATTTGTCTGGAAAGCACAGCAGCACAGAGACTGAGAATCCAGAATCCCTTGTACTCCTAGTTACAGGTAGGAATACTTTACTGTATGCATTGATATTTCAGTGTTTATAAACAATGTATTTTTGGAATAGCTTTCTTAGAAATTGATGTTATCAAGACATGATGTCTTTCCTCAAAGGATGGTATTATTTTCATGAGATGATTTCTGCTGTTTCATTGTAGCATGATGACTGTCAATAGGTCAACCACTAATTGTTAACATTAGGTGAACTTGTCAATGGTTAACACAAGGGTTTTATATTTCTTTTTGTTAATACTTGACTATCCATATGGACAAAGTAGTGCCAAGTTTAGTGGGAGCGGTGCTAGGCACCTTGTCCGAAGTGTGATAAGCTAAGCGGTAAACTATTTTTTTTCTTTTTGTGGCTAAGAAACTGGCAAAATGCTTAAAAAAATAAAAATTGTGTCAACCATCTGCAGCTCAATCTTTTGACCCTTCTGACCTTTGCTACTTTTTTCGTTTTCGACCTTTTGCCATGTCGACCTAATGCTTATGCTGACCTTTTTCAGGTGTTGACCTAAGGTATGTCGGCCTTCAGTGGTCATTCCAATGCATGTCAACCTAGTGACCATATACTATGCTGACATCATTAAATTAAGCGAGTTAGTAAGGAAAAAATACAATTATGTGATTTGGATATTTAGAAGGGTACTTATATGTTAGTTTGGCGCCCACTAAGCTATTTGCTTAGTTTTCCGCGTCCGCTCGCCACACTTCGGGCTCGCCACACTATTTAGAATCAACTCCATGCCGACATGGATAGTGGGGTATGAGCGTACTAACTATAGTGGGCGCCCAACTAACATATAAGGACCTTTAGAAGATATATAAAGAAATAGTTAATGGGGGACCGCATTGGATAATATCTGTAAATAATGTTTCTATCTACTTATGGCTTATTCCATTTGACAAAAAAACACTGTTTGCATTATTGCTAGGCACTATAAAATGTGTTCAAAGAAAAGTTCCTCAGAAGACAAAGAGGACATGACAAAAAAGAAAAAATATAAAAGTAGCTCTGTAAAAAGAATGCAGGCTTCACAAAAGAGTCTTATGGAAGCAGGACATGCACCAGGCCAACAGAAGCTATGGCAGCCAAAGAATATCTGTGCAGATGCTGCTGGAGAATTAACGGGTCAAAATGTTTCGGAAGGAACAATACAAAAGGAAGCTGCAGCATCAGTATTAAGTGGAGGTGAAGTGAACCTGAATTCTCCAGAGAAAACATCGGTACTGCCAGCGTCACTGAAGCCCAGGGTGAAGATACACGGTTCGACAGACTGGGGGTTATTTTGGTTCACTCTTTCTGACAAATTCCTTCTTAGATGGACAAAGCTATATGCACTGCAGGTGGGGCAGATATAACATGTGCAGGGAGAATTAGATTTGTGTGGGGTTTTACTTCAAAGTGAGATCTATGTCGCAGTGTAAAATAATGCATCCAGTATTTACCCTGCACAGAAACAAAATAACTCACATGGTAATCTGTCAATTGAATTCTATCATACTATACATCGCCTTGCTTATAGGGGGAAGGATGAGGCTGCTCATGCATTGTTCGAAAGTGAAGTCAACCATGGTAACTTTCTTGAATTAGTTCTACTTCTAGGCAAATTTGATTCTGTCCTTGAAAAACAGATTGAGATAGCCGTAGCAAAAAGCAAGGCCAGGAAAAGACGCCAAGGAAAGTCTAAAGGAAGGGGAGGACAAGTAACATTTCTTAGCAAAACAACCATTAACAAATTGATCATAATGATGGGAAATATGATAAAGCAGGGAATAAGCCACTATGTACAAGATGCAGTGAAATACAGCGTGGAAATGGATAGTACACATGACATAGGTGTTGTAGAACAATGTAGCATTATTTTAAGGCATACCAAAGATGTTATGGTCTATGAAAGACTCTTTGGTCTGGTTAATGTCCAAAGTGCAACAGGTGAAGCATTATTGTCAGCTCTGAAGTAGCGACTAAAGAGCTTTTCACTGACTATAAGTAATATAATTGGGTGCTCTTTTGATGGTGCTGCTAACATGAGTGGGTGCTACAACGGATTACAGGCACACATAAAAAATGAATCCTGTAAGGCTATCTACACTTGGTGTTATGCACACATTCTTAATTTGGTAATTGTAGATATTACTCAATGCGTTACTACTGTTAAGTCATTATTTGGGCTTCTTGAGAAAATAGCTTTTTCTTTCAGAATCCTACGAAAGTTTATCTGTGTGGACAGAACAGGAATCCAAACAACGATATGGGCAGGAAAAACTTTCCAGGCTAAATAAAATTGATGACACACGCTGGTGGAGTAAACCTAGGGCATTAACCCCTTCACGACATTTGCCGTATATATACGTCATGGCCGGGAAGTACTTCCCGACACATGACGTATATATACGTCATGACTTTAAACTGTCACTGCGTCTCGAGACGCAGTGACAGAGGGACGATGTCTGCTGTCCCTGACAGCAGACATGTCCCTGCATGCCCAGGGGGGGCTGCGATGTCGCCCCCCCGTCGGCGATCGCTGTGATTGGCTGTTCAGTGTGAACAGCCATTCACAGCGTTTTCCTGTGTTACCAGCGAATCAGACGCTTGGTAACACAGGTGTCAATCACCGCCGGGCGTCAGGGGGCATGAGGGGGTCATCGGTGATGATAACACCTCACCCCACCCTCACCCCACCTGCCCCCAAGGCTGTGATTGGTCCGTGGGACCCACGGACCAATCACAGCCAAGGCGCGACATTTAAACTAACGGTGACTGCGCTGCAGACGCCATTCCGGTCTGGAATAGCGTGCAGAGCGGTCACCGTGCCTATCTGCCGTGATACTGACCTGATCCTTGCTAATACTTACCTGATCCTTGCAAATACCTTACCTGATCACTTGATCACTGCTTGTAGCGTGCTGGACGCTTCCTGGATCTGACTTCCTGAGACTTCCTGCTGCTGCTGCAGTGTGATAGAGAGATAGAGAGAGAGATAGAGAGAGATAGAGAGATAGTGACAGAGAGAGCTATATTTTGTGTCTGCTACCCCCCCTTTTTGGGGGTGCAGGGTTTTTTTATATATAAATAACTGTCAGTGCTGCTGCTGCAGTGTCATAGAGTGATAGATAGTGATAGATAGTGATAGATAGTGATAGATAGTGAGAGATAGAGAGATTTGTGTCTGCTACCCCCCCTTTTTGGGGGTGCAGGTTTTTTTTTATATAAATAACTGTCAGTGCTGCTGCTGCAGTGTCATAGAGTGATAGATAGTGATAGATAGTGAGAGATAGAGAGATAGAGAGAGATAGTGACAGAGAGTGATAGAGAGTGTATATTTTGTGTCTGCTACCCCCCCTTTTTGGGGGTGCAGGTTTTTTTTTATACATATAACTGTCAGTGCTGCTGCTGCAGTGTCCTAGAGTGATAGATAGTGATAAATAGTGATAGATAGTGATAGATAGTGAGAGATAGAGAGAGATAGTGACAGAGAGTGATAGAGAGTGTATATTTTGTGTCTGCTACCCCCGCCTTTTGTGCTGATCACTATATCTGAGGTGATCAGCAACTTTTTGGGGGCGCAGAGGTTTTTTTTTTTTATATATACCTGTCAGTTGCTGCCAGTTGCACCAAAGGTTGTGCACCTGCTGCCCCTCACTGGTAATCAGTGTCGCATCACTGATCACCTTTTTTTTTTTTTGTGGGTGCTGTGTGGTCTTTTTTAATTTTTTTTTTTACACACACTGTGATTTTGTGGGTGTCCTGTGGCCACTGTGCGCTGATCAGTGACGTACATCACTGATCAGCTTTTTCGGCACAGGGTTGATCTATTTTTTTTTTTTTGATCAAATTCCTGTTGCCTTTGAGCGCTGTTCAGTGACGGACGTTACTGACCAACATCTGTGCTCAATTTTTGGCGCAGGACCTTTTTTTTTGTTTTTTAACCCCTTCAATTTTTTTTTTTTAACCCCTTCAATTTTTTTTTTTTTAACCCCTTCAATTTTTTTTTTTTGTATAAAGTATTTTTTTTTTCTGCACTACATACACACTACACACTACATACCCCCCGGGTTGAAATAAAGTTTGTACCCCCCCCTACACTATACACGTGTTGAAACATTTCACTACCAGTAACACAAAAATAAAAATGTCATCCCAAATGTCATCCCAAATGTCATCCCAGTCATCCAGAAGAATGTATTCAGTGGAGGAGGCATATGCCATGCTTGCTTCTGACTCTGACACAGCCAGTGAGGCAAGCGGGGAATTTGAAGGATTCGTCTTAAGCTCCTCTTCCTCCTCTGGTGATGAGGGACCCCCTCAAAGACGCCCCCGTAGAGCAGCTGAGACCCCCCCAATAATTGATCTCGTATGGACCCCACCACCAGACAATTTTGAGCCCCAGGTTCCTGAGTTTTTGGCCATGCCAGGAATCCAATTTGATTCCACAGGTCTCAGAGAAATTGACTTTTTCAAATTATTTTTCTCTGATGATTTTATAAATTTAATGGTGGACCAAACTAATTTATATGCCCAGCAGTTTATTGCTCAAAACCCCACGTCATCATTTGCTAGGTGGACCCCTGTAGATGCAGTAGAGATGATGACGTTTTGGGGTCTGGTGTTTCATATGGGCATAGTAAAAAAGCCACAAATTAGGCAATATTGGAGTACAGATGTTCTGTACAGCACCCCATTTTACCGTATGGTCATGACTCGGACTCGTTTTGAGGCAATCCATAAATTTATACATTACACCGATAATGCACAGTGCCCACCCAGAGATGATCCCACCTTTGACAGGCTATTCAAAGTCAGGCCGGTCATTGATCATTTCAGTGCCAAATTTGCAGAGCTATACATCCCTGATAAATGTATTAGCATCGACGAGTCCCTTATACATTTTAAAGGAAGGGTTAAATTCCGCCAGTACCTTCCCAGTAAGAGGGCAAGGTATGGCATAAAAATGTATAAGCTGTGTGAAAGCACCACAGGGTACACCCACAAGTTTAGGGTATATGAAGGGAAGGATTCAAGAATTGAACCGCCAGAATGCCCCCCCTCCCTCGTAGGTGTTAGTGGAAAAATTGTCTGGGATTTAATGCACCCCTTCCTGGATAAGGGTTATCACCTCTATGTGGATAACTTTTACACCAGCATTCCCCTGTTTAAGGCCCTTGGTTCAAGAGGTACAGCAGCTTGCGGTACTGTGCGTAAGAACCAAAGAGGCCTCCCAAAAATGCACATTGCCCAAGTAATGAGAAGGGGTGAAAGCAGGGGAATATGCACCGAAAATATGTTGTTGGTCAAATATAAGGACAAGAGGGATGTCCTTATACTGACAACAATTCATGGAGACAGTACCACCTCCATCCCTGTACGAGGTACCAGTACCCACACCTCAAAACCAAATTGTATCCTAGATTACAATAAGTACATGGGCGGAGTGGATCTTTCAGATCAGGTACTGAAGCCGTACAGTGCCCTGCGGAAAACAAATATCTGGTACAAGAAGCTGGCCGTGTATATCATCCAGATGGCACTGTATAACGCTTACGTGCTATTCCGTTCTACCGGCCAGAGGGGGACATTTATGCACTTTCAAGAGGAAGTCATAAAGGGCCTAATATTTGGGAACCAGCAGGCAGAGGGCCCCAGTACTTCTAGTACTGGCCCCCGTATTGTACCAGGACAGCATTTTCCCAACGAAATCCCCTTCACTGCAAGAAAGGGCAGGACACAAAAAAGGTGCAAAGTTTGCTATAAAAAGGGAATAAGAAAGGAAACTATTTTCCACTGTGAAACTTGCCCCGACAAACCCGGCCTATGTATAAAGGAGTGTTTCAAAATATACCACACATCTATGGATTATTAGGTTCATCATTTCACCGTGCTTCAGGGGTCTTGCTAATGCCACATAGCACCCACCATTCATTCCACCAGAATCTGAGCTGCAAAATCCAAAAATCACTCCTTCCCTTCTGAGTCCTGCCATGCACCCAACTGGTATTTTTTGGTCACATGTGAGGCATTGCCATACTCTGGAGAAATGGGGGCACAAATTTTGGGGTGCTTTGTCTCCTTCATTCCTTGTGAAAATGACAAATTTTGAGCCAGAACTGCATTTTTGTGTAAAAAAATGTAATTTTTCATTTTCACTGCCCAGTTGTACCAAAATTGGTGAAACCCCTGGGGGTTTGAAATGTACACTATACCCCTAGATGAATTCCCTGAGGGGTGTAGTTTGCAAAATGGGGTCACTTGTGGGGGGGGTTCCACTGTATTGGTAATGCAACATGGCACCCACCATTCATTCCACCAAAATCTGTGCTCCAAAATCCAAAAACCACTCCTTCCCTTCTGAGTCCTGCCATGCACCCAACTGGTATTTTTTGGTCACATGTGAGGCATTGCCGTACTCTGGAGAAATGGGGGCACAGATTTTGGGGTGCTTTGTCTCCTTCATTCCTTGTGAAAATGAAAAATTTTGAGCCAGAATACATTTTTGTGTAAAAAAAATGTAATTTTTCATTTTCACAGCCCAGTTGTACCAAAATTGGTGAAACCCCTGGGGGTTTGAAATGTACACTATACCCCTAGATGAATTCCCTGAGGAGTGTAGTTTGCAAAATGGGGTCACTTGTGGGGGGGTTCCACTGTATTGGTAATGCAACATGGCACCCACCATTCATTCCACCAAAATCTGTGCTCCAAAATCCAAAAATCACTCCTTCCCTTCTGAGTCCTGCCATGCACCCAACTGGTATTTTTTGGTCACATGTGAGGCATTGCCGTACTCTGGAGAAATGGGGGCACAGATTTTGGGGTGCTTTGTCTCCTTCATTCCTTGTGAAAATGAAAAATTTTGAGCCAGAACTGCATTTTTGTGTAAAAAAATGTAATTTTTCATTTTCACTGCCCAGTTGTATCAAAATTGGTGAAACCCCTGGGGGTTTGAAATGTACACTATACCCCTAGATGAATTCCCTGAGGGTGTACTTTGCAAAATGGGGTGACTTGTGGGGGGGTTCCACTGTATTGGTGCTTTGGGAGTCTTGCTAATGCAACATGGCACCCACCATTCATTCCACCAAAATCTGTGCTGCAAAATCCAAAAATCACTCCTTCCCTTCTGAGTCCTGCCATGCGCCCAACTGGTATTTTTTGGTCACATGTGAGGCATTGCCGTACTCGGGAGAAATTGGGGCAAAGATTTTGGGGTGCTTTGTCTCCTTCATTCCTTGTGAAAATGAAAAATTTTGAGCCAGAACTGCATTTTTGTGTAAAAAAATGTAATTTTTCATTTTCACTGCCCAGTTGTACCAAAATTGGTGAAACCCCTGGGGGTTTGAAATGTACACTATACCCCTAGATGAATTCCCTGAGGGGTGTACTTTGCAAAATGGGGTGACTTGTGGGGGGGTTCCACTGTATTGGTGCTTTGGGAGTCTTGCTAATGCAACATGGCACCCACCATTCATTCCACCAAAATCTGTGCTGCCAAATCCAAAAATCACTCCTTCCCTTCTGAGTCCTGCCATGCGCCCAACTGGTATTTTTTGGTCACATGTGAGGCATTGCCGTACTCGGGAGAAATTGGGGCACAGATTTTGGGGTGCTTTGTCTCCTTCATTCCTTGTGAAAATGAAAAATTTTGAGCCAGAACTGCATTTTTGTGTAAAAAAATGTAATTTTTCATTTTCACTGCCCAGTTGTATCAAAATTGGTGAAACCCCTGGGGGTTTGAAATGTACACTAAACCCCTAGATGAATTCCCTGAGGGGTGTACTTTGCAAAATGGGGTGACTTGTGGGGGGGTTCCACTGTATTGGTGCTTTGGGAGTCTTGCTAATGCAACATGGCACCCACCATTCATTCCACCAAAATCTGTGCTGCAAAATCCAAAAATCACTCCTTCCCTTCTGAGTCCTGCCATGCGCCCAACTGGTATTTTTTGGTCACATGTGAGGCATTGCCGTACTCGGGAGAAATTGGGGCACAGACTTTGGGGTGCTTTGTCTCCTTCATTCCTTGTGAAAATGAAAAATTTTGAGCCAGAACTGCATGTTTGTGTAAAAAAATGTAATTTTTCATTTTCACTGCCCAGTTGTATCAAAATTGGTGAAACCCCTGGGGGTTTGAAATGTACACTATACCCCTAGATGAATTCCCTGAGGGGTGTACTTTGCAAAATGGGGTGACTTGTGGGGGGGTTCCACTGTATTGGTGCAACATAGCACCCACCATTCATTCCACCAAAATCTGTGCTGCAAAATCCAAAAATCACTCCTTCCCTTCTGAGTCCTGCCATGCGCCCAACTGGTATTTTTTGGTCACATGTGAGGCATTGCCGTACTCGGGAGAAATTGGGGCACAGATTTTGGGGTGCTTTGTCTCCTTCATTCCTTGTGAAAATGAAAAATTTTGAGCCAGAACTGCATTTTTGTGTAAAAAAATGTAATTTTTCATTTTCACTGCCCAGTTGTATCAAAATTGGTGAAACCCCTGGGGGTTTGAAATGTACACTATACCCCTAGATGAATTCCCTGAGGGGTGTACTTTGCAAAATGGGGTGACTTGTGGGGGGGTTCCACTGTATTGGTGCTTTGGGAGTCTTGCTAATGCAACATGGCACCCACCATTCATTCCACCAAAATCTGTGCTGCAAAATCCAAAAATCACTCCTTCCCTTCTGAGTCCTGCCATGCACCCAACTGGTATTTTTTGGTCACATGTGAGGCATTGCCGTACTCTGGAGAAATGGGGGCACAGATTTTGGGGTGCTTTGTCTCCTTCATTCCTTGTGAAAATGAAAAATTTTGAGCCAGAAGTACATTTTTGTGTAAAAAAATGTAATTTTTCATTTTCACAGCCCAGTTGTACCAAAATTGGTGAAACCCCTGGGGGTTTGAAATGTACACTATACCCCTAGATGAATTCCCTGAGGGGTGTAGATTGCAAAATGGGGTGACTTGTGGGGGAGGTTCCTAACTTTTAGCACTTATGGTGCCTAGAAACCTACATGGTGCCTAAAAAAAAATCTCATAAAAAGGAGGCTCCAAAATCAAGTAGGTGCTCCTTCTATTATGAAGCCTGTGGTTTGGTCAACGTGCACACTAGGGCCACATATAGGATATTTTTGAAAACAAAAGAATTGGGGGAATCAATTTTTAGTCACATTTCTCTAGTAAAATCTACTGTATTCGTTAGAAAAATGTATTAAAATTGAAACTCTGCAAAAAAAAAGAAATTTTGAAATTTCACCTACACTTTGTTTTAATTCCTGTGAAACACCTAAAGGGTTAACAAACTTCCAAAATGCTGTTTTGAATACTGTGAGGGGTGCAGTTTTTGAAATGGCATCATTTATGGGGGTGTCTCACATACAAGTCCCTCAAAGTCACATCAGAACTGAACTGGTCCCTAAAAAAATCAGTGTTTGAAATTTTCTTGAAAATTTGAGAATTTGCTAGTCATATTTGAAGCCTCCTAGTGTCCAAAAAAATGAAAAGGAGGTTGAAATAATGATTGCAACATAAAGTAGACATATGGTCTTTGTTAGTTATTAACTATTTTGAGTGGTATGATTATTTGTCTCACAAGCAGAAAATGTGACATTTTGCATATTACTAAATTTTCCATTTTTTTCACGATATTTTGGTATTTTTCACAAAAAAACACAGACTGTATCGACCAAAATTTACCACTAACTTGAAGTACAATGTGTCACGAGAAAACATTCTCAAAATCACTGGGATAAGTAAAAGCAAAAAAAAGTTATCCCCACTTAAGTGAGACATGTCAGATTTGAAAAAAAGGGCTCTGTCATGAAGGTACAAACTGGCTCTGTCATGAAGGGGTTAAGTACAATTTTTGTTTCATCTTCTGAGCAATCTAATGAATTGTACTGCATCTTACTTTATTGTCTGGAGCACATTTCACTATCTCCACAGTTTGAAAATAAAATCACTAGTGAGGCAAAGTACTTGCTCCATGCTTGGACAAAATATGAAACACTACTTGTCTCCTTTCTGTTCATGCAGATCTTTGAAATTGTGAGTCCAGTTTCAGATTACAGTATCTGCAGACTGCTGGCCTGGATATATTAAAAGCTTGGCGAATGATTGGCATTGCCAAAAATCTGATTCAAAAGCTTAGACCTTCATTTTCTAAACTCACTATAATACTAAATTCATTTATTGAAAAAATGGATAGTTCTCTCAATAGGCTTTCTGTTAGTGCAGAAGTTGAGAAAAGTCTGCCACAAAAAAGGATTACAAAAAATAAATGATGCCTGTTAAGTTATCTCAAGATGATCCTAAAGATGATTTCCTTAGAGGTTTCGAAATTCAGACATTCTATGTTGTACTTGATCAAGCATTTGAGAGTATTGACAGAAGGTTTTCAAAAAATGAAAGCCTAATTCGATATTTAACCTACTTTGACCCAAGGCAGTTTGAGCAAGTGAAGGAGACAGAGATCCCAACAGAAGCTCTGAATACAGTTGCTGATTTGGCAGAGGTTGACGTTGTTCAACTTAAAGTAGAGCTACTTAATTTTGTGCAGAAT
This sequence comes from Crinia signifera, assembly GCF_055691185.1. NCBI lineage: Eukaryota > Metazoa > Chordata > Amphibia > Anura > Myobatrachidae > Crinia > Crinia signifera. The sequence goes on from NC_139222.1 coordinate 201,515,743, forward strand.
TATTCTCCACAGATAACACATGTTATTGGAGAAGAATATGATAATGAGGACATATTGCCCTTGGATATTAAAAATAATGCATGTGAAAACTGACCTGCTGCTACCAGCTTTTGTATAATCATAATTTGCACTCTGCTGCATATACAAATCTATTTGTAGTTTACAAAACTCTCCTTGCATTAGCTTGTACACAGGTGAAAGAGTTTTTTCAAAACTTAAAATAGTCAAAAATTTACTGCGATCAATGATAGGCCAAGAACTGTTAGAATCATTTCTGCTTCTCAATATAGAAAGGGACATAGCAAATAGCTTTGTATGTGATGAGATCATTGACAAATTTGAACACTCTTCTTCCCTCCTCAAAAAGCTCCTTCTTTAAGTTTTAATTGCTGTTCACTAAATACCCCAGCAATACCACTCAAGGATGTGAATGAGGCAGTATATTCGAGTATTTTCATTAGAGATGTGCAGGCTCTGATTTACTCTGATTTCAAAGCAGGATCTTATTGGCTATCAACTGTCAACAACTGTCATGTGATTTGGGATAGCCAATAAGATCCTGCTTTGAAATCAGAGTAAATCAGAGTAAATCAGCACCTCTCTAATTTTCATAGTCTCTGTAGTGCAGTGCAAGTTTCTTTACCGTCCACATCTCTGTTTAAATAAATGTGAAGTATACATTTGAGGGAACTTTTAGTTACATTTTATGTGTGCGTGCATTAGAACAATCAAAAGGAAAATTGTAACCTGCATTGGGGAAATAGTAATAGATAATCTGTAGAAATTGGATTCATGCACATATGAGCTTAACTAGATCAAGATACAAGAGAGCGCCACAAATCTGAAAAAAGGTTATTCCAATTTATTACCTAAAAGATTTAAAACAAATGGATATATATATATATATATATATATATATATATATATATATATATATATATATATATATATATATATATATAATTAATATGCCTAATGAACAAATAAATAAAAGTATATGGGCAAAAAATTCATAACAATTAACAATGACACAATATACAATATTTCTACCCAACTCAGGGTCACTTGAATACGTTAAAATCGATAAATCAGAACCAGACCTTTCGTATATAGAGTCAGTGAGAACAGATCCCTGTGTACATCAGGGTGTGAAAAGTTAAAATTGATGGAAGGGGTGGTATTCCTTCAACTTCCTTTTAGAAAAAATGCAAGTGACAGGATCCACTAGTAATAGGTTTGGTTATTGGTCAAATGTACAATCACCCAAGGGACTATTGCACTTGTATGTTTTGTCTGCAATATCTCCTTTTAATAAAATGCACAGTCCCTGTGGTAGCCTAGGAGGAAGAAATTCTAAGTGGGCTCGCTTCAACCTGCTTAGGCTCTAGCCATGTTGAGCGAGCCTCTGCTGGTAATACTGCGGGGAGCAAGCCTCACTGACCTTTATATGGTGACCAGGTCCTCCGTGTCCGGCTCCAGAGTCTGCAGGCGCTTGTTGTAACAGCGAGGTGCAGCTGTGTGCAGGAGGCGGTAGGCACTTCTGTGCGGTCCCTCAGGGTGATGGAAGGGTATAGCGAGTGGGAGCCAGGGTAGTGGATGCCCAGAGAGTATCCTTGACGCGTTTCTCCGCTGCAAATAGACAGCGGTTTCTTCTGAAGAAGTACCTTATATTTCTGTGTATCAGCCATTCTGTTTTGAAATATGTCCATAACAGTGAGATAAAGCAGCAATGATGGTTAATGTGTGCTTAAATTCAAATGCTGCTGAATCATTTTCTGTTATTTATAATAATATGTTTGTAGCTATGCAGCACTCCCCCTGCTGCGTGGCGAGCGCAGTGAGCCCGCAAGGGGGGGACGTGGATCGCCCCCCCCTTGCGGGCTCACTGCACTCGCCACGCAGCAGGCCCGGTGCCTCGCTACGCTCGGCACACTATTTTATTCTCCCTCTATGGGTGTCGTGGACACCCACGGAGGGAGAAAGTTTCGGGATTTCGGCGGTCGGGATTCCAGTGTCGGGATTCTGAACGCCGGGATCCCGACCGCCGGCAAATTGACCGCATCCCCTCTGACAGTGTCGGACTGGGGCATGAAGTGCCCACCAGGGAAATGCACTCATAGGGGCCCACCAAGGGGTGTGGTCTTTTTGAAGGGGTGTGGTCACCTGACCAGAGAGGAGTGGCTAATAACCGGCGGTCGGAATCCCGACACTGGAATCCCGGCGGTCGGGATTCCAGTGTCGGGATTCCGACCGCCGGGATGCCGACCGCCGGGATTTCGTATCGGATCCTGTCAGAGGGTCAACTAACTTTTTTAAATTGATCAAAGCTAATTGGGGATTCATGGGTTATTATGGAAAGCAGCTACAGAATTTGGCAATGTATTACATTTGCTGTTCAGAAGTAAACATCAAAGCAATTAACATCACAGGTTGTGATGCAGAGAATATTTTTTGGTGACAGGTATTGAATTATTCTATGCAAATTATGAGAGCAATTCATTAATGCTAGGACTATTTAGAACATGTATATGAATTACACCTGCATTATGGCTTCAGAAAGGTTTTCTCTCTGTTTCTTTGAGGCGATTAGTCTCGTTTGATTAATCTCATGAAATTGCATTTAGTCAAACTGTGTTTTTTTCTAAGTGGTTAATCACATCATATTTAATCCTACAAAAGAAAATTGACTTTGGTAGGTCTAGTGTAATAGAAAAATAAAATAGCAGAGCTTAATAGAACCCACCACTGTATACTTCTGCCCAGTGGCGTAACTATAGCTCCGCAGCCCCCGCGGTGGCGGGGGGGGCGCAGAGAAATTGGGGGCGCCGCCGGGGGGGCTGCGGGGCTATAGTTACCCGCGGTCTGCGTCTCGCCCGGCTGTCTGTCGGGACCTTCCTGACGTCACGGTCCCGGCCGGCTCCTGCTGCAATGAAAACTGACAATTAGAAAATGGCTGGCCCCATACTGCAGACAGTTTTCTGTCTGCAGTATGGGGGCAGCCATTTTCTAAGAGTCCGTTTTCATTGTAGCAGCAGGAGCCGGCCGGGACCGTGACGTCAGGAAGGTCCCGACAGAGAGCCGGGCGAGACGCAGACCGCAGGTAAGAAGGGGGGGCAGGTTAGGTGGGGGGCGCCGAATAAACATGCGGCGGGGGGGGGGGCGATAAATAGTTAGTTACGCCCCTGCTTCTGCCTGGGCTACTAGCATAGGCGCCGATTCCTTGGGTGTTCCGGGGCCTGAGCACCCACGGAAAATCTTAAGCACCCACCAGGCCAGCCAGCCCACCCATATTGATGCTCTGTCCAGCTCGCAATGTGACGCGCTAGCGTCAGACCGCGTTCCACCCCTCTCTGTCCCCCGCCTGCTTGGTTACCTCCTCCTGTAGCCGCGGCTTTCAAAACATGGCCGCAGCTACAGTAACACGGCCACAGCTACAATAACATGGCCGGTGGGCTCCTGCATGAGGACATGCCCAGGATATAGGGGAGGGCCGTGTGTGTTAATTTCCTCCTGGCAGGGACTGTCGTCGCATGGGTGAAGTCATGACGCCGATGCCACCCACCCCTGCATCTGCTGCTGTGGAGGAAGAGCCGGGCCGGCGGGCGGAGGATGAACGTTCAGCCAGGCTGTGGCACAGTGGTATCGGCACAGGAAAGCAGGGCAGAGAGAGCCAAGAGCTGCAGGAGTGACATTGCAGCATACGGACCTGGATTCGGAGGCCGGTGTAAGTTCAAAGGTCTGTGTGTGGTGTCCTGGTTTTATTATTTTACAGGGAGAACAGCCTGTGGTGTCCTCCTGTTATGCAGGGGGAGGAGCAGCCTGTGTGTGGTGTCCAAGTATTATTTTTATCGTTATTTTACAGGGGGAGCAGCCTGTGGTGTCCTCCTGTTACTATGGGGGGGGGGGGGGGGAGAGGAGCAGCCTGTGGTGTCCTCCTAGATCTGGCGCCACTACTAGGCAGCTATAGGCATTTGCCTAGGGTGCCGGCCACTGGAGGGTGGTACTGAGCTACCTGCAGTCACCCATCATGCGAGGAGCAGCAGCGCCTCTCCCGTAAGGAAAGTACCAGGCCAGCAGGGAGCAGATGAGCGTATCCCGCCCGTCGATCAGAGTTAATTTGCGGGTGGCACCTGCTGCCCCCCACCCACTGGTCATCTGTGCCCGCACCCACCCATGGATATGTTTGGCGGGTGGCACCCCCGGTCAGTGGCAATCTGCGGGTAGCGCCCACACCCCCTTGGAGTGTAGCATCCGCCGCCTCACCCCCCCCCAGTCAGTGGCAGCTCCAGTTTGGCGGGTGGCGGCCCCCTGGTCAGCGGTAATCGGCAGCTGGTGCACAGCTGCACCCACCCACTGGTCAGTCACAGTGGCAATCTGCGGGTAGTGCCCACACACTCACCTGGAGCGCAGTGCCCGCTGACTGCCCATCTCCCCCAGCTGGTCAGAGTTATATACCTTAATAATTGAATCTATACTTTTTCACTTTAGGGGTCAGCAGCGGGCGTCACCCACCCCGCACTTTAGGGGGGGGGCGCTTTTGGGTTTGTTCGCCTTGGGTGCCTTGAGTTCTTGCACCGACCCTGTGTCCTCCTGTTGTTATTATGCAGGGGGAGCAACCTGTGTGTGGTGTCCTAGTTTTACTATTGTTATTTTACAGGGGGAGCAGCCTGTGGTGTCCTCCTGTTACTATGCAGGGGGGGAGCAGCCTGCGGTGTCCTCCTGTTATTATTATGCATTGGGAGCAGCCTGTGTGTGGTGTCCTAGTATTATTATTGTTATTTTAAAGGGGTAGCAGTCACATATGGGGGGGGGGGGTTGGGGGTGAGACCCCTCTCGATGTGACGCGGTGGCAGGGGGGTAACTCTGCTGCCATAATTTGAATAATGTAGACATCTATGCTGCATAAAATAAATTGGTATTATTTTGTGGCCACACCCCTTCCCCGTGAAGCCACTCCCCTATATTTTTGGCTTGAGCACCCACCAGTAAAAACATAAATTGGCACCTATGGCTACTAGTGCTAGCAGTCTGAAGCCCAAGGCTGAATATCCAGCACAGGCAGATTGCTGGTCTCCCTGCCCTTCTGTAATTCAGCGTGATACAGTGGGCCTGATTCAGAGGTGGATGCTATAGTGATTGCAGAGTTGCATACCTCCCAACATGACCCTCTCCACGAGGGACACAATGCTCTGTTTCTGGACTTCCCTCTTAAATTATTATTGCCATCACCTATTAATTTATTATTGCCATCACCAAATTATCGATTTGTGTGCGCTGCGATGCAATCCACGGGCAGTGGCGCCGTAAAACTACAAAAGTACCATCGCATCGCACGCAAATCACATGCGATCGCATGTGATGCGATCCCAGTCCGCTGTGAAATTACACAAGTATGATAGTGAAATTACACAAGTATCATATCATGTCCCTAGTAGTGCCAGTTACAGATGTCCCCAGTAGTGCAAGTTTTAGATGTCCCCAGTAGTGCAAGTTTTAGATGTCCCCAGTAGTGGCAGTTACATATAATGTCCTTAGTAATGCCTGTAACAGATGTCCCCAGTAGTGCCAGTTACATATCATGTCCTCAGTAGTGTCAGATACAGATGTTCTTAGTAGTGCCAGTTACATATCATGTCCTCAGTAGTGCCAATTACATATCATGTCCCCAGTAATGCCAGTTACAGATGTCCCCAGTAGTGCCAGTTACAGATGTCCCCAGTAGTGCAAGTTACAGATGTCCCCAGTAGTGTCAGTTACATATATTGTCCTCAGTGGTGCCAGTTACATATCATGTCCCCAGTAGTGCTAGTTACAGATGTCCCCAGTAGTGCCAGTTACAGATGTCCCCAGTAGTGTCAGTTACAGATGACCCCAGTAGTGCAAGTTCCAGATGTCCCCAGTAGTCAGTTACATATATTGTCCTCAGTGGTGCCAGTTACATATCATGTCCCCAGTAGTGCCAGTTACAGATGTCTCCAGTAGTGCCAGTTACAGATGTCCCCATTAGTGTCAGTTACAGATGGCCCCAGTAGTGCAAGTTACAGATGTCCCCAGTAGTGTCAGTTACATATATTGTCCTCAGTGGTGCCAGTTACATATCATGTCCCCAGTAGTGCCAGTTACAGATGTTACCAGTAGTGCAAGTTACAGATGTCCCCAGTAGTGTCAGTTACATATATTGTCCTCAGTAGTGCCAGTTACAGATGTCCCCAGTAGTGCCAGTTACAGATATCCCCAGTAGTGTCAGTTACATATATTGTCCTCAGTAGTGCCAGTTACAGATGTCCCCAGTAGTGTCAGTTACATATATTGTCCTCAGTAATGCCAGTTATAATTTGGAGAACGGATGTCTGGATAAAGGATACTCAACCTGTAGTACATATTTGTTATATCTTGCTGGTTGGACATACTGTAGCTTGCTGTTGTTTGCTTGGCTTCTGCATGTGGCTATATATGGAATATAAACCTGCAGAATCTCTCTTTAGTACAATTTATTTTCATTTTGGATCAAAATGTGCAAATTACAGTAACATTGAAGCTATAAAATCTCTATTATTGAATGGGCGATTGGTGAATCTCACTGCTTGGTTTCTGAAAATCATTTTACTATTGTAGAACATAGCAGCAGGACACTGATAGAGTGCAGTAAGTGTGGCGTTAGATGGTCGCATGTAACTCTAGTTAATAGAGCTCTATCGCCTTTGTGCTGGCACATTGCAGTTATGATAGAACACTGAGTCTTCAGAGCATAATCACTCTTCTGTGACAGGGGAAGAGTGATGCCCCTTCATTACAGGGTGTCGGCACTCAGCACAGGAGCAATTGTGCGCTATTATTGCTATTAATACTGAATAAAAGTGCCTGCCTGACACCACTGTCACTGACAGTCAATACAAGTAAATCGGATATTGCGAGTCCTGAAAGAGAGGCAGCTTTTATAAGAGTGAGGCCAGTGGGAAAGGGATTAAAACTAAACTAAAAGGGTTTTCCATAGGGAATTTTGATACAAATGCAGGGAAAGACAAACAGTTTATAGAAAACAATGAATTATGTATTCATTACAATATTAAAATAAATATAATTGAATAACTCCCAAGAATCCCCAAATAAGTTATGTTGTAGTGTTATCTAAGGAGGATGTTAATTACTAAAAGGCAGTGGCTGTTTTTACCTATGAGCTGCAGGGCTGCAGTCCCCCTAGGTCAGGGCCAACACCGGCCCTCCAGATGTTGATGAACTACACATCCCAGCATGCCTTGCATCAGTTTCAGCATGGCCACATAGCAAAACTAATGCAAAGCATCCTGGGATGTGTAGTTCATTAACATCTGGAGGGCCGGTGTTGCCCAGCCCTGCCCTAGGTAAATCTGTTCTCTGCCTAAGTGAAGCCAGATTCAGTCTGTTCAATGTGACTGGCAGTGACTTCCTATTGAATGTCCGACCTGCCAGTCACTCAAGGCAATCCAATTGGGAGGTGTTCTCTCCCTCAGGGATGCCTCTCTATGCGCAGCTGCGGGCAGCCCCCAAAATGGGTTCTGTGCATGCGCAGTACTATGGATGATACTAGGCATGCGCTGGACCCGGGACACTGAATCTATAGATTGTAAGCTTGCGAGCAGGGCCCTCATACCTTTGAATGTTTCTAAATACCCAGTTTGTTGTATCACTGTCTCCTTTGTAAAGCACAATGGAATATGCTGCGCTATATAAGAAACTGTTAATAAATAAATAAAATAAATATGCCTCAGGGGGATGCTGCAAAAGAAGCCCATATAGGCTGGGGCCAGGGCATGCGCAGTATGGAAGAAGCTACTGCGCATGTGTTGACCCCGTGCAGGGGAGCACAGCAGCGGTGGCAGCAGAGGGTGGGGCGCATCATGTCAGCCCCTCTCCTCTGCACAGGTAAGAGCTGCCGTTGCTAAAAGGCAAATAAGGTGGTAATGTTTTACTGTATTTCCAAAGATGAGGTAATTGAAAAGTACAGTAGGCAACTAATATGCCGATTGAGACCTCTTCGTTCTAATCCAAATTCGGCCCCTTCCCCCATGTTTGGAGTCTGCGCATGTACAAACCCCGAGAGCAAACGGATTCCACGAGTTTCACACTCGCCAGGCTGTTTGCTCCAGAAGGGAAGGTCCGGGGTGGCAGGGGGTGGTAGCAGGAGAGCACCCAGTGTTTTGTGGGCATCCCCATATGCTGCACCATGGAGTCCCATGACAATGGCAGTAGCACTGCAGATATCACCAGAAAAATGGCCGTCTTGACATCTCTCTAGAGATCTGCGCATTAGAGTCTGACTCTATTATCACAGGCATTCTCCCATAAAATACCCCTGCAGGAAACGTCTTAGTAGAAGAGAAACCACCTGCATGTAGCTGCAATCTTAGCACTACAATGTTGCAAGCCTGTATCCAACATCACGACCATCGGCCAGCTAAGTAAGTCTCAGCTTGCACTGATGGCCAATGGAAGCAGGGGCTGCAAGGACAGGAAATCTGCTTGGTGGCACGCAGACCCTCGGCTCTCTTCTTCCATAAAATGGGGGATGTCATGCCTACATTTCTACTAGGAACTCAGCCCTCCCTTCACCCCATGAATGCCGCTACCTGTCAATCAGGCAGCAGAAGAGGGGAACTGCTGGGGGCGACAACACCAGGCCCGTTCTGCATGGACCACTCTTCGCGATGATCAGGGATCTACTACAGCCCATCTCATGTGCTTAATTAGAAAACAGGCCCAGCTATATCTGATTCAATATCCAAAAGCTCAAATGTTTGATTTGTTCATTTTCTAATAAACTGTAAATATCCTTCATTTACAATGGAGAAAATGTTCTGCAATTATGCACTGTTCATAAACTAATTTGCTGATCACTGAAATTCAGAACGATTTTCAAACCAGTCAAATCGATTTTGCACATCTCATAGCTGTGAACTGCCGCAGCTCAATCTATTCTGCTTCACTGACTTGCCATCACAGTAAACTATACATCTGAGCAGTGAAGCTTGATCATGTTACATTAATTTAATATTACTGTTGTTAATTCAAATTTCTGTTTATTTGTTTGCACAAGTTTTTTTATGGTTTATATAGAACAATATTCACTGACATAGGAAACCGAACATTTTATTTTGATACAGTATGTTTCTACTCCCCTGTGTCTTACAGTTTCTCTGCTTGCTCTACCTTCAGACGGTTGTCTGTTGCCTGGTGACCATTCTGATCTGGTCACGATGCAGGATTGCAGCAGCTATTTACAAGCTCATAATCTGTCTGCATTTCCTCTAAGAGAATGTAGTGTAGCTAGTGGGAGATCTATCCTAACATGAGAGAGCCACTGGGCTTAAAGCTCTATACAGTATACAGTTCAAATCCTATTGTGATAACCAATTTATTATAATGAACAAGCCCTCATTCAATTGTTTGCAATAAAGTAGTTTTGCTGATAGCATAAGTTACACTAATTGTGTACTATACACTTTATGCATTTTAGTGGCACAATCACTTCTACTGTATATAGACAAGTAGGAATCGTTGAGGTGTGACCTCAACCTGTGGAAAATCCCCACTGCATACTGTAAATACTATTGATGTGATACATTACACAAGTGCAAGAGTGATATAAATAAGTTTACCACTTCGGTACTCTTTACTTAGAAGGGCGCCCACGATTTTGATCGTGGGCATCGTTAGTAAAAAATCTCGGGCATCTCGGGCATTGAATGCACTAAAAAATTGGGTGCGATCAACCGACGAGATGCCCGAGATTTCCCATAGGGAACAATGTTAAATGTCTCAATTGACCCAATTTTTCCATAGGAAACAATGTTAAATGGGCCACAGAGGCCAAATAGGCACCCTGAAGTGTATAATGGCCACCCGAATTGTTAACGCCACCCCACGATCAACGTCAACCCGATGCGTGGCGAGCGCAGCGAGCCCGCGAGGGGCGGCGGTACGCGTCCTACGACCTTTTCATACCCCCACTATCCACGTCGGCGTGGAGTTGAGAATAGAAAGTGTGGAGAGCGCAGCGAGCCACCGAGCCCGAAGCGAGGCGAGCGCAGCGAGCCCCGTGAGGGTACGCGGACAGCTGTGAAGCCCGCGAGGGGACGCGGATACCTGTGAAGGTATCCGCGTCCGCTCGCCACGCTTCGGGCTCGGTGGCTCGCTGCGCTCGCCACACTTTCTATTCTCAACTCCACGCCGACGTGGATAGTGGGGGTATGAAAAGGTCGTAGGAGGCGTACCGCCGCCCCTCGCGGGCTCGCTGCGCTTGCCACGCTTCGGGTTGACGTTGATCGTGGGGTGGCGTTAACAATTCGGGTGGCCATTATTCACTTCAGGGTGCCTATTTGGCCTCTGTGGCCCATTTAACATTGTTTCCTATGGAAAAATTGGGTCAATTGAGGCATTGAACAGGAAAATCGGGTCAATTGAGACATTTAACATTGTTCCCTATGGGAAATCTCGGGCATCTCGTCTGTCGCATCGCACCTGATTTTTTAGTGCATTCAATGCCCGAGATGGGCGCCCTTCTAAGTAAAGAGTACCACAACTTCACATTAATACACAATTACTGTGTGTAATCAGCACACCTTTATTGGGGGGACAAATAAGAGAGGAACCAGGTTGCATGACCTTATAGATGCTATGGGTGGACAATTTATGGAGGAGAGGTTAGAAAACGGGATGCAGACACTAATGAAATAGGAGAAGTTTTAGGCTACAACGAAAACTATAGTTTTAAGGGTACATTGGATGGTTGAGAGGCTGGGTGAAAGTCGAGGATATTCCAAAGGGTTGGTGTGACCTATAAGGAATCTCAAATGTGTGAATGAGTAGTGCTGGCATGGGAGACTGATGCAGCTGGCACGGTCATTGGCAAGGATCAAAGACACTAATGCAGTTTTTATTTCAGGAGTGAGATTAAAAAATGTGTAATATTCCATCTAACAAGAATTCATGAGCAAGTTTAGAAAAAGAAACTCAGAATTCTCTCTTGTTTTACGATATGCTGGATAAAGGTTCTCTCACCAACTGTGTCTCAAGGTACAATAGAGGTTTTAATATGTTGTTAGAGAAATGTAAGTTAATATTAAAACTATTTCAGCACTGTAAAGATTTAGGATCTTATTTATTACCACCTGCATCTGAGGATGCGGATGTGATAATATCATCCCAATCCGCAATGCAATAATTGTTACTGTAAGTGTAAGCTGTGAAGGAGGCAGGATTCGCAGTGAGCCCTGTGAATACGCTATCTTAGGATGGCGTAATTATCACAAGGCTCACTGCGGTATTGTTTTACATTTGTTTTAATCAAATTCTTCCTGGGTACTAAAAAAAAAAAAGTTAAATAAAGAGTTTTCCTGGATGCAGGCGGAGAGGCGATAATGCGGGTGCCAGCGGAGAGGCGCTCCATCTGCCTGAGACGCATGAGCTTGTGCATCTCAGTAATCCTTGCAGCAGGGTAACCCTGCCCATGTCTGCTTCAGGTAGCGCGTGTGTCTCATGCACAAGGGGGGGGGGGGTGCAGTGAGCAAGAGCGTCTCATGCACAATAATGGACACATTTGCCAGAGCTCTATGTTACATACTGGCAAATGCCTCCATTTGAAACCCCCACTATCCACGCCAGCCCGAAGCGTGGTGATCACAGTGAGCCCTGTGAGGGGACGTGGTACACGTCCTCCCAACTTGTTCATACCCCCACTATCCACGGAGTGTGGCGAGCGCAGCAAGCCACCGAGCCCGAAGCGTAGCAAATACATGCCAAGTACACGAGGAATACACGCCAAGTAACACGCGTCCCCTCACAGGGCTCGCTGCGCTCTCCACGCTTAGGTCTCGTTTTACGCATCTGCTCGCCGCGCTTCGGACTTCGGGATTTATATAATCAACTCCATGCTGACGTGGATAGTGGGGGTATGAACAGGTTGGGAGGACGCGTACAGCTGGTGTGAAGAGTGGGGATGTTTCAGGAACACATTCACACCTGTCATGTCAGGCAGGTTAAAAATGGTCGATGGTTCCCACACAATGTAATAAGCGCTGACACAATGCTGACTGACTACGCTAACTGCGCAACCCTGACTGACTACACTAACAGTGTAAGTTCTGGTTAGGGTTAGACACAAGCTGACTACTCTGCTTAAGCTGGCTGGGGGAACACAATGTTGATACTGACAGGGACGCTGACTATGTAACTGCCGCTGAGAAACTACACAAGTACCCTGATATGTATTTATTTATTTATTTACAGTTTCTTATATAGCGCAGCAGATTAATTATCAGGCCCCATATGAAGTGGAAGACGAAAACAGACCAGCCAATCATCTCCTAACTGTCAAGTTAGGCTGGGTTTAAAAAAATGACAGGATTGGCTGGTGTATTATCTAGAGATGTGCACCGGCCACTTTTCGGGTTTTGGGTTCTGATTACCTTGAGGTTTTGGGTTCTAATGGGTTTTGGCAAAACACCTCCTAAGTGTTTTGTGTTTGGATTTTTTGGGTTTTGGGTTCTGATTTTTTGTTAAAAAAGCATAAAAACTGCTAAAATCGCAGAATTTTGGTTTTTATTTTTTGCTCCTACGCTATATTAACCTCAATAACATTTATTTCCACTCATTTCCAGTCTATTCTGAACAGCTCACACCTTACAATATTGTTTTTAGGGCAAAAGGTTGCACCGAGGTAGCTGGATAACTATGATAAGCCACACAAGTGTGCGGCACAAACACTAGACTGATATGGCACACTTAGCATACCCTCTAGGCTGATACTGCACATCTAGAATTACCCCTGGACTGATATGGCACAGGTAGCATCACCCCTGGACTGATACGGCACATTTAGCATCACCCCTGGACTGATATGGCACACTTAATAGCACCCCTTGACTGATACGGCACACAGCATCGCCCCTGGACTGATATGGCACACAGCATTACCCGAGGACTGATATGGCACACAGCATCACCCCTGGACTGATATGGCACACAGCATCACCCCTGGACTGATATGGCACACAGCATCGCCCCTGGACTGATATGGCACACAGCATCACCCCTGGACTGATATGGCACACAGCATCACCCCTGGACTAATACAGCACACTTGGCAGCACCCCATGAATTATACAGAAGACTTGGCAGCAACCCATGAATTATATGACACATTTGGCTCACCCCAGGAATTATGCGTCACACATGCGGGCACCCCTGACCTGATACAGCACACATGGAATTATACGGCACAGATGGCGGCACCCCTGGACTGATACAGCACACATGGCGGCAGGCATGGAATTATACGGCAGACATGGCGACACTCCTGCAGTAAAAAAAAGGAAAAACTTTTATTCTTTTAACTAAAAAAAAAGAGCAGCACACCTGGAATAATACGGCAGACTTTAGTAACACCACTTGAATTATACGGCACTCTTGGCTCACCCCTGGACTGATACAGCACATTTAACAGCCCTTGGAGTAAAAAAAAAAACAAAAAAAAAAACACCTTTTAATAAAAAAAGGGCAGCTCCCCTGGTCTGATACAGGACACATGCGGGCACCCCTTGACTGATACGGGACACTGGGCAGCACAGCTGGACTGATATGGCACACTTAACACCCCTTGCAGGTTAAGGGAACAAAAACACCTTTTTTTTATTGAAATAAAAAATAACATTTTTTTTTTCAGAGAGCCCCCCTTAAATGTCCCCCACAGTAGTCCCATATAACAGCCCCCCTTTAGTAGTAGCCTTAGTAATGCCCCCTTAGTAGCTGTAACCTGAATAGTTTTCCACTTAGTAGTTCCCCTTTAGTAGATGTACAAAAGTTCCTGCACCATTAGTTCCCCCTTAGTAAATGTACCTTTAGATTCCCGACTTTTACAGTTGTCCCCCTTGAGCAGCCCCACTCAGTTTATGCAACCTCTATTTGATCCCCCATTAGTTGCACCTCCTTAGTATATCCCCCCACAGTGTTTTTTGTCCCCCATAGGTTTATATTCTGTGCAGACAGCACGGCAACATCCGTGCTGTCTGACTTCTACATGCAGAATGAAGATGGCGCCGGAGCCTGACCTTTTATAGAGATCCGAATCCGACGCAGGATGATGACGTTTTAGCCTCGATTTGGACTCCTTAAAATGGCAGGACCCGGCGAACTCCTCAGATCTGTCCTTGGATAAGGTAAGTTCGTGGGGGTTTGGATCTCTAGGATCCGAACCCGCTCATCCCTAGTATTATCCCCATCCACTTTATCACTTTCCCAGGCGTAATATATCTGCCTGATGGTTCTGAAGGGTAGATGTATGAAGCACTGATAAGGGAGTAGAAGTGATAAAGTGCCTGGTACTTAACCACCGGCCAATCAGCTCCTGACTGTTCCTTTTTAAACCCAGCCTGTAACTTAACAGTCAGGAGCTGATTGTCCGGTGATAAAGAACCAAGCACTTTATCACTTTTTCTACCTAATCAATGCTTCATCATCTACCCCTCAGTGTGAGCAGGATCACAGCAACGCCTGTGCGCATTGCAATCAAGGCACATTTGCAGTCTGCCGATAATCGCTTCATTGCGTCATATTGCCCAATGTGTACAAATATGAATGAGATCCATTGTGAGGTACAACACAAATTAACAGTAATTTCAATCAAGAAAATTGAACCTAGCTCAGTAAGCAAAGTATTATTATTTTTGGTATCAACATGATTCCAGTCCTGGTCTTACTTTGGTTAAGAACATCAATGCAGGAGCATATTAGAAGCATAGTTTCAATATACAGATGAAACCAGCCTCATCCAGCCCACCAGCGCGATATATCCATAGCACTGGCGGCGCTGACTGGGGAAGGGCAGGGCCGGTGCTAGGGTGTCCGGCGTTCTCCTGCAAACCATACATTTTGCACCCTTTCACATTGCCATTACAAGAAGCTGCAGCCCGATTGTGGGAGCGTATGCAACATGCGATCCTATGGAGGATCTCGGGTGCATGTACAGTACACGTATATATGCATACACCATCTCAGTGCTGTGTCCGCAAAATGTTACAGGCACTAAAGGTGCCCATACAAGCTGTGAGAATCACATACTTCATGGGCTAGATCGCATCGCATGGCATGCATGCAATGTGTGTGCGATGCGATCCGAAAGCAGTACAAAATGTATGTGCAGCACACTTTTTGTACTGTGCGATGCCCAGGAGCGCACATCGTATCGCACTATTGCAGCGTGTATGGCCACCTTTAGGCACATAACCCAGCCCATTAATTAAAAGGTGGCTAAATTAATATAAAAAAAATCTACAATTATTAAAAAAATTGTTATAAACATGTAAAATAAAAGACTCACTGTTCTTTTGCTGTTTAACTCTTGTGCAGTCCCTCCTCTTCTATCTGCCTAGGCAGGACGCTGAGGATGCCATTACACCCCTCTCGTGACTGAGGGGGAAAGGAGGGGAGAGAAGGAGGAGATGGAAGAAGAGGGGAGGAGATAGAGGGGGTGGAGTGTTGAGGACTGGCAGTGGCCTCTCCATACTGCCACCCGTTGTCAGACAGGCGCTGCGGGCAGCTTGCAGGAGGCAGTGACAGTGAGGGCTGAGGCAGCTTTAGCAGAGCAGGGAGGGAGACAGCGCCTTTTCAGCATGGCGCCTCCCTGCTTTGCAGGAGCTGCTGAGTGGGTAGCGCTGGCCCTGGGGGCGTGGCTGGTGGACTGGGATGTGTGAGCGACTCATTCTTGCAGATGAGGCAGGGGTGGCGCAGGCTGACGGGGGATGGTGGATGGCAATCAGATTGCCTGGAGCCACTCTAATGAGAGCAGCTCCATCTGTAAAGGTGCATTTGATTATGTATGTAAGCCCTTTATAATCTTGTATGAGTAATTTGATAAATATATTTCATACATCTCATATCCTAAAGAGTTGGATTTGTAAGAAGCTGACCTAGGGCAATCACCCCAGCTAATGTCTCATTGTATAGTATAATAACATCAATCTTCACAATGAGACAGAGTGTGATGTACTTTGTGCAATACATCTTAGCACAATCATATCAGAGCACAGAGGGCAACTGGAAAATTGAAGTAGATCAATCTTAATAATAATCTTCATGCAAATCAGTGGATCGTTTAATATTCATGGCTTTTCAGGAAAAATAGACATTTTAATATCACCTTCAAAATGAACAGTGATTATTGAAATCGGTACTATTTTTTTTTTTTTTTTTTTATATCTAAGGAATATATTTAAGGGAATGTTATCAAAGCTTTCATTATGTACTGGAACAAAAATCCACAATGGCCCACTGCAATCTAACTCTATGCTGTCTGCGGTGACCCACAGTGGCATGACTGTGGGTGGTGTCACCCAGTACAAAATAAGATGCCCCAAAAGGGGATTGTGGCTTTCAGGGTTTAGGAATGTGTCTATTAACACGCCCCCACTTTATTCACACCCTCGGTGCCTCCGAGGGTGTCACCTTGTGCAGTCCGTACCTGCTGCAGTTATTTATCTAGAAGGTGCTAGATACATGATAAGTAGAATCAGATCAGTTGCTATGGGCAACACCTCCACTTCTGTAAACCTGCACTGTAGTAAATATCTAGCTAAGAGTGGAATAGGAACAGTTGCTCCACTTCCATGGCTAGCCCCCCATTATGAAATACATTACACAAGATATTTGGCAATTCGCATCAGTCCCAGTGGAGCTTACAATCTTTATTCCCTACCACATGTACACGCACACACTTTCACGCTAGGGTTATTTTTTGTAGTGAGCGAATTAACCTACCGGTACATTTTTGGATTGTGGAAGTAAACCGTAGTACCCGGAGGAAACCCACGCAAGCACAGGGAGAATACACAAACTCCACACAGATCCATGTTGGGACTCAAACCCATGAGCTCAGTGCTTTGAGGCAGTAATGCTAAGATTAGCTGCATTTCGAAGTTTATTTAGGGCAGGGCTGGGGAACCTTCGGCCCTCCAGCTGTTGTGGAACTACACATTCCAGCATGCCTTGTTACAGTTTTGCTATGTGGCCATGCTACAACTGTTGCAGGGCATGATGGGATGTGTAGTTCAACAACAGCTGGAGGGCCGAAGGTTCCCCATCCCTGATTTAGGAGATCCACAAAATGACTGCATCACTGTGTATCAACTGGAGTTACACTTTCAAATGAGTATACATTTCATAACAATAAATAATTATAATAAAAAAACAGTATAAAAGTTACAGTTAAACAATGGGCACAATCTAATTATTTAAAAGGCACATAAAATGTTAAATATAATATGTTAAAAGCATTCCTCAAATGATAACATAATTGGGATAAATCTTTTATAGCCATTCTATCAATTTTTCTGAAACCAACTTAATAAAAAGACAATTCAGCCGAAGGGATTGAATGAATGGCATTATACATTGCTAAAGACTCAAATGATGTATAGGAAATATCCATCCATTATTGAGTAAGCCCTGAATTCCAATCGCTCCCAGTAATTTATTTACGGATTTTTATTTATTGCCAAGGATTTACGGCCAGTCTTTTCTCGCTATATACTTTTTTTTTTTAAATCAATAGTTGCTACTGAATAAATGTGGTTTGATAGCTAAGTGGCTTAATTAGGAAAATTCAGCTTTTCACCCAGAGGAAATAATTTTCTCCAGAGTAAAGACTGGTGGTCGCACCCAGACATCACATAAACCTCTGTACCATTTAGCTTGATTAATGGTCTCTGCTAAGAGACTTATGAGGTGTTTTACAGGGTAAAATGAACCAATTTCACACAATGTTAATGAAATGATTGAATGCTGAATGGCTGTACATTTTACACACAATGCAGTGGCCGATGCTAATATATAATATATGTTAGTTTATGTATCCAAAAAGGGATTTTTTTTATTTTAGTATTAAATATGTAACCACTTTTCTTGATATTTAAAGTTTTGATCATTGTCATAACCACCAGGATAGCAGCTGTGGCAGGCCTGACATTTGCTGCAGCTTTTAGACCCATATACTGTACCACCCATGCAGCCCCTATTATATGCCCAAGGTAAATTGGTAGCTAGATGAGCTCACTGTATGTGATTAGCGACACACTGTGAGATCTGAAGCCCCAGAATGCTGTGTGTATAACAAGCGGACATTCTATGGCTCCAGTTCTACTTTGTGGGAACGGGAACCTTGGTTTTACAGAGATGCAAATATCTTAAAGGTACATTACACCGAACCTTCATACAGGCCTACTGAGTGGGGTAGATTGGGGTATTGGGGGAGGCCGATGGCCACTAGAGGGTGTACATTTCTATAGTGTGCGTGCACTAAGGAGTAAGGTGGCCAATCCGGGGACATTTTCTAAATTCTTGGAGTTAAAATTGAAAAACAATCACAGAATTTTGGGATCCAGTGTTTGAGTTGGGGGTGGCACAGTCCCTCAGTCCTTATCTCCCCCCAACTCATTCCTTAGTCCTTATATCTCTCTCTCTTGCCTCCCCCAGTCCTTATAGCTCTCCCCCTTCCATTCAGTGCGTGTATCTCTCACTCTCTTCCCCCAACACCACCCTTCAGTCCATATATCCCATTCACATCCCCTGCCAGCCATGAGTCAGACTAAGAGGGGGTTGCACTAACATCTTCCGCCCCATGTCGCCGGCTGATGCATTGTTAAAAATCATTGCAATGCGGCTACGGCACTGGACTTCCAGGTCTGAGACTCAGGAATTTTGATGCGCATGCTCAGAGTCACGGTGCCGGCCATGACGGATCCCTCAAACAGCGGAGCGGAGAGAAGCCCAATGAATGTTTACTACAGAATTTAGACTGTAAGCTCCATGGGGCCTTCTGTGAATGATATGTTGCATAATATGATGGTGCTATATAAGAAAACAATAACAGTAATTACAGTTTCTCTCTTTTCCAGGTGCCTTGCTGACCGTTTTTGGGACATTGCCGTTTCTTTTTATTCAACTGAGAGACCTTTTTTGTAATTATTTTCTTTTAATGGAGAGGCTTCCTGTGAGTAAAATAAGGCCTAATAGCCTGATTCAGAAATTATTGCTAATGTTATAATTAGGGCCGGGCAGAGGACACAGGATTGGTACTGGACTCAGACACAGGGACCAGTGGCAGGCAGCAGATCCACAGTTGGGAACTAAGGCTGGAACACTAATAAACAGACTGCACAGTGAGAAGCCACTGCTGACCCTCGCTGGAGAACAAAACAAGCAGTGAACAGCAAGGCCACCAGACACAGGCTGGATCTGGGAAGCTGAATAATCGGCAGATGACAGGAAAACAGACTAGGACAAGCTGCACTAAGAATCACCAGCGTCTGGGTGAAAAGCAGCATGGGAAATAAAGGGAACACTCCCAATCAGAATAGCCAAGGCTGACAAGCTCCCATAACGAAGAGACTTACTACAGGTAAGCAGCCTGACACACAAGGCCCAGAGCAAATGGTTTAATTAAGCAGCAGCTGTGGTGCACATTGAGGACACAGGAGTCAGGCTGCATTTACACACAGAGGCGGCTTGTAACAGTTTTCCTTTGCAATGAGGCCTTGACGCTGGACTTCCAGGTCTGAGACTGATGGTGCCAGAAGCAGGGTATTCTGGGAGGGATCCATTATGGATCCCTCAAACAGTGCTGTGGTGAGAGGCCCATAGGCTTCTACAGGATATCGCAAGCTTTTTCTCTCTACTCCCTGCAACGGTAACCTTATGTGTGGTCTTTAGTGCATTTGAAAATGGGGTAAATACCCAGAAAATGGGGTTTTAAATGCATTTTTGCTTTAGTACAGACCGCCCTGTAGAGTATGTCTCATGGATGGGTGTTAGAATGGCACATAAGATTTAGTGACAGTTGTGATGATGTCGAAGATGATAAACGTCCCAGAAGGCCCTGCACATCAAAAACAAAATTGAAAACATTTTGGAAATTGTTTTATCTGCCTGAATACGAGTTGTATTGGTAAAAATGAACAACGAAACAGTTAGCAAACTTTTGCATCAAGATTTGAACATTATAAAAATTTGTGCTATGATAGTGCCAAGTCTTCTCACTATCGAATAGAAAAATATTCAAAAACAAATTTGAGCGCTGTCAGTGTTACTGTATCTTATGCTTCCAGATACACAATAATTCACTTGAGACTTATTATTATAAGTGTATCAGCTGGGGCGACATCAGAATAGCCAGCAATTTACCCTCACCATTGTATCAGGGTTATCCTGACCAGGATACAGTGTCTGAAGATCTGCTTAGATCGTAACCATATGTAGCACCTCACTCTGCAACAAAGTATATACTGTATTTTACTTTTAAAAGAAACTGTGTAACACGAGCTCTCGACTTATCCTATTAAGGGAATATCGAGATGAGTTACACAGTAGGAATACCTGCATGTTTCTCTCTGATTATATACATTTATTTTTGTACATGTGCAGGGAACACGATTACACCAAATGACGTGCAGAATTACTATATTATTACATTATGGGCCTTATTCTGCTTGGAGCGTCCGGGCCGTACGCGTACGTCCCGGGGTTTTTTACGATCTGCGCATGTGCAGATACGCTAATGCGCCGGCGCGAACACTCCACAACGCTTACGGCCGGGTTCTCAACGTGCGAAAAAACCTGTACGCGAGCGTACGGGTAATGGGGCGGCATAGGGGCGTGTTGATGGGAGCAGCCGAAATAATGAGGGAAAATGGGCGTAAATATGGGCGTACACGGGGGTGTGCACCAAAAATGAGCGGTGCTACTACCGCACGATCGACTAAGGCACCGTTCGTTTCGGACACCAAACAGGCGGCCGCCAACCGCCAGCTAAAACCACCCCTACAGATACCGCTTGCCAGCGTGCGCCTGAGTTGGCTAATTAACGCTGATTACTACTCAAACACATACACCTGAATGTAATAAGCAATGCTGCAGTCTATTAACTACAAACCATGATTTCACTGCCTGCAAGCCACACATGCAGCACGCAAACACATTGGAAGCTTATGTTTCTATACTTCTCCACATTTAAAGGTTTGTTTAATTTAAGGTAAGAATCTTTTTATACGCTAAGGTAGGTATTTGCTAAACAGACACATTCACTACCTGCTTTCATAGACTTTACGCAGTAGCACACTCAATCTACACAAGTCGACATGTGTCAACGTGTTCACTGTAATACTAACATAGGTTTGGTATTTAGGATACAATAACATAAACCACATCTAACACCTACAAAGGATGTTTCAGCAATGTTTGAAGCCCATGACCACTATTTTCCACACAATCTTTGTATAGTACCCAAAATTATGACCTGTACCACTATCTCATCTGCTATGATTTGGATTTCACTACACTCTGGATGTAAGATGCCACCAATCACATTATTGCACTCTCATCTCTCTAACAAAGGATTCCTACATCTGCTTATGACACTGTCAAATCATATATATTTTAAAAGTTATGCATGTTTGTTCACAAGCTAATTTATCATGTTTGGCCCATTCACACATCTTTTTTTAGGGAGGACACATATGCATTCCTACACAAATGTACCTTTTCACCCTTGTTTCTCTGCCTCACCCACTCCATGAGGAAAGCATTGTTCTGGACCTGCTTTTACCTACTACTGTAGGAGCTACCTCACCTGCACACAAACTGCTTTCTCACCTATTAAGTTGCTCTGCACATGTGCTGACACAAACTAATTAGCAGGGAAAAGTTGGATAGGAACATGGGAATGGCCATGGAGAGGGTTACACATGGGAAACTTCCACCACACTTTAACAAATGTTCAAAAATACCCTGGTCAGTAAGTACACATAAATCTAGTATTTGTTTCACACAAGAAATTACACATACCACAATTTTGATTTAATTTGTAAAATAAATTTATTTGCTGTTCAGCATCACAGCTTGACACTTTAATGTGAGAAATCAAAAAAACAAATAAAATAGACACACAAATAATAAAACAGCCAGAACAAGAGGTTGCATATCTCCAAACATGTGTTACCCTGCAAATGCAATGGTGAAAGAAATGGGGACACCAGAATACGTACTGCAACAACCAGGGTGAATACTAAGCAAGATACACACCACCAAAAAAAAATATCCTGCATTTGTAGAGGTCAAAATACGAACTTTCATGCCCATGGCACGCAAATGGATCGATGGGCAACTCAGGAAGCGGATGTCCAGTGCAATTTAAACCTTTGGCCTCCAACTACAGAGGAAGTGAACCAGGTCTCATTTGGGCCCTTTTTTGCCCCTTTTAGATGGGGCCTTGGGGACAGGGGCCTTTGGGTCAGCTGGCTTTCGGCGTCTTCCCCTAGTCGCCACAGGAGGGTCAGCCGAGGTGGAAGGTTGGGGAGCAGCTTGGGGTGGGGCAGCAGATGGGGGATTGTCCCTTAGGGACCTGGCGGTGGACAGCTGCTCCGCAAGAAGTTCATTCTGGCGGCTGAGGTGTTGGCCAATGCTTAGCATGCCAGCCGCCAGAGTTTCATTAATGCGGTTCAACGCCTCAACCTGCAGCTGGTTTGTGGCCTTCCACTCCGCCAGAAAATCCGCCACCTGCTGCTGACGGATCGCAGCATCCACCCCTTGCTGCTCGATCCTGTCCAGCGTCACCAACAGGCTCTCACTCAATGTCTCCTGTGGCTGGGGCTGGGGGCGACGTCTTGCTGGAGGCTGGACCACCTGCTCCACCTGTGGCTCTGCAGAGGAAGATGCTGCCGGTACATCCTGACTTTCTGCTTCTGCTAGGATAAGAATTGAAAACAATGTCACCATCACATACGCAATAAAAAATATCTTTCTAAATACAATGCATTACTGTGACTTACCATCAAAAGCAGCAGCAAAGACCTCCGCCGGGAGCTCACTGTCCATATTGGAGATCCCCCTGATCTCCCCCACATCGATGACGTCACAGGAGTCCAGCTCCAGGGGGGTATACTCCAAATGGTCAGGCATAGGACCGCTCCCGGTGGACATGCTGTGGTTGTACCGGTCAGTCATCTTCCTCTTCAGGGCACTTTTGAAGTCAGTCCACCTACAAGTTTAAAAATACAAATATCACCATGAGATATGTGCACCACTGTGCTACGTGTAGGGTTACCACCTAGTCCCTTTAATTCCGGACACATGTTACTTACACAGGTTCTGTGGCAGTTTAAAATTAGGTGAAGTGGAGTCTTGAAGTCAGCCAGCCACAGAACCTGTGTAATTAATATGTGTCCGGAATTAAAGGGACTAGGTGGTACCCCTAGCTACGTGACATTTCCTAGTGTGGGTGATCTTTTGTGCCATGTGTGGCCAAATATTTCTTTGATGGCCAAAACCATGTGCACTGCAGGTGAGGCAGGTGTAAAACCCCACCCAAATCTGATTATCTCTGCACAAGTAACACCTGCCTCACCTACAGTGCACATGGTTTTGTCCATCTAAGAAATATTTGGCCAGAAAGAGTGAACTAGAATAAGGGCCTCAGTTCCTGCTGGAGACTGCTGAAAAATTGCCCTGACAAACACACTAACCTTTTCTTCACCGCGTCCCAAGTTCTGACCACTGGTGACACCTGGTTCACTTCCTCTGTGATCTTGTCCCAAAGGTTTCTCCTTGCACTGGCACCCGGCTTCCTGGTTGACAATTCAATCCATTCGCGTGCCCTGGGCACGAGAATTCGCATTTCGGCCTCTACAAATGCAGGGTTTCTCCTTCTGGTGGTGGTATCCTGCTCAGTCATCACCCTAGATGTTGCAGCACGTTTTCTGGTGGCCCCAGCTCTCTCACCATGCACCTGCTGGGTCACACCTGTTTGGAGAGATGCAACCTCTTGTTCTGGCTGGTTGCTTGGCCCTTGTGGAGCTGGTGGAGGTTCACCAGGGCCTGTTACTGAGGGGCCCGCTTGATCTTGCAGGCGACTCCTCTCTTGGGCCCTCCTTCTCCGCTCCTCTTCCCTCTTCTGTAATGCTTGAAGCAGGGATTCGGCTTGTGCTCTCTGCAGAGCGTCCTCTGCTGCTGAATCGTCAGAGTCAGACATGTTTGTAGCAATTGTGGGCTGCATCTGACTGAATATTTATATGTTAATCTCCCGCCACGAACAAGGGGGCGTATATATTTTCCCGCAAGGTAGATGCAAATTTACGCCGATATTTCCCGCCGATAATTGCCGCTTAAATTACGCAGGTCTCAATGCACCTGATCAATCACCCGTATATGTATATACACAGGTTGTGGAGCATTGTGGGCTACATCGTGAAATGTGTGCACCTGTCATTCCAATGATGAGTGTTGTCAGCTGGTATCTGTTGGAGTTCGTGTATGCTTTGTGAGTCACATTTCAAAACATCACGTTATCATGCTTGCCTTGCATATGTAATGTGTATGAAATTGTCATACAGCAACATGTTGCATTGTGGCCCTTTAGGCAGCGTAGTTATAAGTAGAGGGTTGCGTGTATTATTTTCCGCCTACTGTATATACAGTACTCCTCTCCATGCATATCGGTGTATCGTGCCCCCTTTAAGCAGCGTAGTTATAAGTAGAGGGTTGCGTGTATTATTTTCCGCCTACTGTATATACAGTACTCCTCTCCATGCATATCGGTGTATCGTGCCCCCTTTAAGCAGCGTAGTTATAAGTAGAGGGTTGCGTGTATTAATTTCCGCACACTGTAAATACAGTACTTCTCTCTTCATTGAATGCATGCTGTTGGTTGTGGTGTGTGTATATCGGAACGGTCCGCGTAAGTTTCTATTCGCATCCAGTTTGTTAATGTAAGAAGGATTAATAAAGTTAATACCAAACAAACAATTTTTTACACCAATCAGCAAGCACCAAAAGTGATATATGTACCTGCAATTAATAACTGCGCCATTGCCACCATGACTTCAACCAGGGCTAGGGCGTTTTCTACCCAGGAGCTATTGGCCTTGGTTGAGGTCATGGACCGCCGCCTGGGGCCCAGGGGCCCTTATGTATCTAATAGGGAAAAGCGGCGGGCATACAATGCTGCCCGGCGGCTAATTTTCGCCAGGACCGGCGTAGATAGGAGCCTGGCTCAACTGGAGCGGCGCTGGTCGGACCTGCGCCGGCGGCAGCCAGTGTTGCTCAGCACACTTCGCCGCCATATTGCCCGATGTAAGTTTTTATTTACTAGTATGCCTGCGTTATTTTGCAAATGTTTTCTGTACTTTTTATAAATGTGTCCCTGAGTATGTGGGTGTATATGGGGGTGTATATGGGTGTATATGGGTGTATATGGGGGTGTATATGGGTGTATAGGGGGTGTATATGGGGGTGTATATGGGTGTATATGGGGGTGTATATGGGTGTATAGGGGGTGTATATGGGTGTATATGGGGGTGTATATGGGTGTATATGGGGGTGTATATGGGTGTATATGGGTGTATATGGGGGTGTATATGGGTGTATATGGGGGTGTATATGGGTGTATATGGGGGTGTATATGGGTGTATATGGGGGTGTATATGGGTGTATATGGGGGTGTATATGGGGGTGTATATGGGTGTATATGGGGGTATATGGGGGTGTATATGGGTGTATATGGGTGTATAGGGGGTGTATATGGGTGTATATGGGGGTGTATATGGGTGTATATGGGGGTGTATATGGGTGTATATGGGGGTGTATATGGGTGTATATGGGGGTGTATATGGGTGTATAGGGGGTGTATATGGGGGGTATATGGGTGTATATGGGTGTATAGGGGGTGTATAGGGGGGGTTTAAGGAGTTGATCAGTTTTTGGGTGTAGGATATCAAATAGTTTGCATGATAAATGTCTGAAATTTCACAGCAATGATAATTTTGAAGGTTATGAGCATGACTAATGTGAATTTTTCTTTCCCCCTTTTTTATGAAACCCAATCTTCGATTTCTATGCCATCAACATGAACATTTCAGCACGGGCAAGGGCACGCATTGAAGCCCGGGAGCAGGCAGCCCGGGACCAGGCAGCCGAGGAGGAGGAGGAAGAGGAGGAGGAAGAAGAGGAGGTGGAAGAAGAGGAGGAGGAAGAGGAGGAGGAGGAGGAGGAGGAGGAAGAGGAGGAGGAGGAAGAAGAGGAGGAGGAAGAAGAGGAGGAGGAAGAAGAGGAGACCCAGGGTGCAGTTTGCACCCACACAATTTCCCCATCCCCCACCCCCTCCACAACCCCCACCCCCTCCACAACCCCCCCCCCTCCACAACCCCCACCCCCTCCACAACCCCCCCCCCCTCCCCACCCCATTTCCAACCCCCCTACACCTCTCCACCACCCACCCCCAAACCTCTCCACTCCCCAGTCACACCCACTACCTCGGTCCAAACACCAGGACCATCCTCCTTGCTCCTGCCCCCCCCAACCACTCCACAGCCAACCAGCGGCGCCCAGGATGGCTCAAGTAGCCGTAAGTAAATAATGTGTCTAATGTTGACCTACACATTTCTACACATAAACAATCACAACAACCACATACAGTATGTGTATCCAACATCAACATTAGTTGCAACATATCACTGCAGGCCGACCATGAGGTGTGTCCTGTCCTTCTCCAGGAACAAGGGTCCCCTTGGTGGTTTTTTTGAGTGTGGCCATGCCTCACCCCTTGAATAATTGACATAACAGTACATCCAATGAGATATCCGACATTAGTGGTGTGGTAGTTATGTGGCTCCAGGTGTTGGGTAACTCCAGTTCCCAGCATGATGTGCAACACAGGGCCAGATTATAATGGAGGCGCAAGGGGTCAGTGCCCCTGGGACCCCCTCTAGCTAGGGGCCCCCTGTGGTTGTCATTTTTTTTTTTTTAAAGAAAATGTTTAAGTTATGGTTTTTTTTTTTTAGCTAAATGTTTTGTGCATGGGTGGGGTAGTGCTGCAGCTTCACCTATCTGCCAATGTGACAATGATTTATGGTGCTGAGCATCGGGAGGCAAGGCACACTGATTGCACAAGTGTGCAGTGCATTTCTGGGAGTTGACTAAGTCCCATGACACTTTGCACCAGAGGACAGAGGCTGAGAAGTTTGTGCTGAGCTCTGATTGGTGGAGCTCATTACATACTTCTCAGGTCCATGGAGAACAGCAGCAGCAGCTTAGTCATAGGAGGGTTTTTAATCAGAGGCAGCACTAGGACTGTGAGGTCTCCTCCAGAGTAAGGGGCAGAGGGACAAACACAGGCTTTTCATGTGGTGTGTGTATATATATATATATATATGGTGTCTATTATTATTCCGAGTGCCGCCAACCCCCTGTCTATATATATATATATATATATATATATATATATATATATATATATATATATATATCCCCTGCAGGTAACCATTGACCAAGTTTATTCTGCCTTTACTCTGTGTTTTGACAGTATAATATTCGCCCATGCAGTGTGCGGCCAGTAATGACAAGTGCAAGGGGGCCCCCCGCTCTAAAGTACCCCGGGCCCCCCAAAGGCTTAATCTGCCACTGGTGCAACTTAAATGTAGAGATTGTTTTGGTAATAGTGTGTGAGGCCATGCGGATGCATGCTTTACAAACATAGCTGTAGGCCTATAATTTGTACAGCAATGTCCTAAATTTAAAATACTAAGGAGTGCTTAAGCCACAACAATTTCATAACCCTTAAATAGCACAGGCTAATTGTGAGGTTAGAGGACAGTCCCCCAAAACCAAAGTACCAATTGGGATACAGCATACATTCATTGATGAAGGAGTAATTGAATTAATGTTATTTACTATGTACAGTATGTGTGTGTTAACATATTATTTTTTAGGGTACTCTTTACCTAGAACGGCGCCCATTGGGGTGATCGCGGGATCGCGGGCAGTACATAAACGGCCGCGACGCGATGCCCGCGATCACCGCGATTTTCCCATAGGGAACAATGTTAAAAAGTCAGATTGACCGCGATTTTGCATTCAATGCCTCAATGCCCGCGATTTTACCATAGGAATCAATGTTAAATGGGCTACAGAGCCCAAATAGGCTCAATTAACCCTTAAATGTCACCCCAATTTTTTGACGCCACCCCACGATCCACGCCAACCCGAAGCGTGGCGAGCGCAGCGAGCCCGCGAGGGGCGGCGGTACGCGTCCTCCGACCTTTTCATGCCCTACTATCCACGTCGGCGTGGAGTTGAGAATAGAATAGTGTGGCGAGCGCAGCGAGCCACCGAGCCCGAAGCGTGGCGAGCGGACGCGGATACCTTCACAGTTATACGCGTCCCCTCGCGGACTTCACAGGTGTCCGTGGCGACGCCGACACCTGTGAAGCCCGCGAAGGGACGCGTTTACCTGTGAAGGTATCCGGCTGCGCTCGCCACGCTTCGGGCTCGGTGGCTCGCTGCGCTCGCCACACTATTCTATTCTCAACTCCACGCCGACGTGGATAGTAGGGCATGAAAAGGTCGGAGGACGCGTACCGCCGCCGCTCGCCACGCTTCGGGTTGGCGTGGATCGTGGGGTGGCGTAAAAAAATTGGGGTGACATTTAAGGGTTAATTGGGTCTATTTGGGCTCTGTAGCCCATTTAACATTGATTCCTATGGGAAAATCGCGGGCATTGAGGCATTTAACATTAAAATCGCGATCAATTAGGCTTTTTAACATTGTTCCCTATGGGAAAATCGCGGTGATCGCGGGTACACGATTTTGATGTACCCGCGATTTACCCGCGATGCCCGCGATGCCCGCGATTTTTTACCCCCGACGCCCGCGATTCTGATCGCGGGCGCCGTTCTAGGTAAAGAGTACCTTTTTTAGTACTGTGTTTACAGCAGACCCATCTTCAATGTAGTTTACAAATGTATGTGGCCTTCACACATAACTCTGAACTTTTTATTATGTACAAATACAACAAACATTTGTATATGTTATATATTAATTTTTTTTTTTTATCCCTTCACTACAGACACTGAACAGCACCAGGAGGAGGTCGCCAGAATCATGAGGGAAATGTTCCTGACCCTCCTCTATTTATTTATACTTTTTGGGCAACTGGAGGCCCTCATTTAATTTATTTTTATCCCCCCCCCCCTTATTATGTTTGTTACAAATAAAAGTTTCGATTCTGTTATAAATTGCCTGTGTTTTTACTAATAAATATGTTAGAGGGCTTGTAAGGGTAGGTACATACAGATGTGTACTGTACGTTATACTTGTAATTTGAGGTGAGGGGTAATGATTGATGTGTGAATGTGTGTGCTTTTGAGTAAAATAACACATAGTGAAAATGCATGAATGTTTAATGTTGTTCGATTAAAACATCACACATAACATCAGGGTAGGTATACATGTTACACATTTTGGACAAAGTAATTACGTACATAATTTAGTACATATACAGAAACACCAACATAACTTGATTTAAAAGTAACAGCAATATGGGGACACATAGATAGTGATTAAAATGCCACATTAGAACATAACAAATATACATGTAATGTGGGTTAAAATGTAGTTTTATTAGGTCTTTATTAAGGTAGACAATTGAGTTAATAGAAAACAATAATTGAATAACAAATAGATTAATTAATCAATTGTCAGATTAGTAGTTGAGAGGCAAGATTTGCAGGTCCATATATGTGAAGGGTATGCCAGCGTGCACGGACGTACGCTCACTCTCACGAGCGGTGACATAAGCTGAGTTTTCCATTGAAAACAATAGGGACCCGTCCGTGCAAACTGGCGTACGCTCAGATCGCCGCAAGAAGGCGGTGGGGAGACGGAGGAAAGACGGCCGTAGACGGCGCCGTACGCTCAGTTGTACGCCTGTTGTCGGAGTGCAAGGGCTGGCCCGTCCGCGTACGTTGCCGTACGCTCATTTGTACGGCACTCCCCTTCTACGGTATTTCTGCCCGTACGTAAGCGGCTGATTTGTGGGTGGACTTAACCCTAACGACCGCGTACGGCTAGCGTGCGGTAATTGTGAACGTACGCACGTTTGGCCGCTCCGATCAGAATAAGGCCCTATATTAGGAGAATACCATTGAACACACGGATCTTCCATAAGTGCTGTTTTTAACACGCACCACTTGCTCTTTGTTTGTCTTATATATGTGTTTCTTTTAATATTTCTCAGTTTTTAAGGTATCAATAAAGGTTACATTGGTACTTGTTTCCTAGCACGGCACCCGTCGCAGGTGATCGCATACTTTAACTTAAGGTATGCGATGGACACGACCGATTTTTCATTGTACACCCACCCTTATGGGTATTTTACATGTGAAATGCACCCCCCCCCCCCCTACATTGTTAACGCCAACCCGAAGCGGTACGCGTCCTCCGACCTTTTCATACCCCCACTATCCACGTTGGCATGGAGTTGTTTTGATATAGTGTGGCGAGTGCAGCGAGCCACCGAGCCCGAAGTGCGGCGAGCGTAGCGAGCCCCGCGAGGGGACGCGTAATACCTGTGAAGTAATGCGCGTCCCCTCGCTGGGCTCGCTGCGCTCGCCACGCTTCGGGCTCGGTGGCTCGCTGCGCTTGCCACACTATATAAAATCAATTCCACGCTGACGTGGATAGTGGGGATATGTAAATGTCAGAGGATGCATACCGCCGCCCCTCGTGGGCTCGCTGCACTCGCACGCTTCGGGTTGGCGTTCATCGTGGGGTGGCGTTAACAATGGGGGGGCATTTGACCCAACAGAGTGGGTATACAATGAAAATTGGGGTCTGGGGGGCATTTAACATAGGGCCCAATGTAAAATCGGGTCTCAGGGACCATTTTACATTGGTTCCGATGTAAAAATCGCATCGATCGCATCGCGTGCGATTTGGTTGCATGCAATGCGATCAACACGATTTTTTTGGACCCGATGGATACAATCAAAATCGCAGGCGCCGTGCTAGGAAACAAGTACCGTTACATTTTACTGTAATAAAAATTCTTTTCTTTGGTGCACAACACCTTGTTTCCTATCCCATTTAATTATCTGAACTCGATGTTTGTCTGTGGAAGCACAACCCTGAATGTACTAAGGACCATGTTTCCACATGATTCAACAAATACTGGATTAATACAGAGTACACATTCCTGTGCGATTGACCCCCAACACAAAACCTGTCTGGAAAGCAGTTTTTGGCCTATAAACAGACTGCAGTGCTAGAATACCCTCAATACTGACTAGCACTGTGTGACTTTTTTCTTTTCCCTACAGCCAAATCTGTACTCAAGGTATCCCGTGTTGCATCAGTTACAGAGGTAAATAAGAAAACAATGTAAATGTATAGATACCTGACAGAAAATGAGCTACAACACAGCTTTGACCACTGGAAAACAAGAATGCAGCGGTGTGTGGATGCAGAAGTGGAAGATATACAAAGGGAACAAAGTTGAAATGTATTTAATATAATTAAACATACTGTAGTTATAGCATCAGTCTTGTTATTTAAAAGCAACACCTTGTACATTAGTACAGTATATTCGCAAAAAATGAACAGTATAAACCACAGGACAAGCCGTCTTCACAGATAACTAATAGAATAAAAACACTGCTAGTAACAGATAATAAATTAACAATATACAGTACTGTTATTTCAGGTTTCCAATGGATTGTAACACACAATAAAAACCTCATTACCATTAATTAATGTAAAACTATTCCAGTGAAATAATGCTAGTTGTTACTTAATCATTACATGATAAACCTGGCCATCAGGTCTTGCACAGTTTCTACATTTATCCTGAGCCGACATTATCACAGACAATAGTTCCAGATCACTAACGAGAAAGCTGTAATTAAATATAATGGACCTGACAATGTATTGCTGAATAACAATAAGCTGTTATCTCCATGACTAAACTATGTATTATCTTTTCAATGAGCCTGCTACTTAGCATTATTGTACAGTGCTATGCATATTACAATATAGACATTACTTTTACTTGGAGCAAGTAGCCTTATGGTGTTATTCATTTTGTTACAGGCTGTTCTCATTTGTATCTAA
Source organism: Crinia signifera (assembly GCF_055691185.1). Lineage (NCBI taxonomy): Eukaryota > Metazoa > Chordata > Amphibia > Anura > Myobatrachidae > Crinia > Crinia signifera. The sequence goes on from NC_139222.1 coordinate 201,547,702, forward strand.
GCATGGCAAGTTGGATGTATGAATATTGTTTTGTATAGAGAAACATTTTTAAAGTGTGATATAAGTCCTAGGCTGAGTACACACCTAAACAACCTGTAATTGGACCAATTTTACATCTAATTTTCATGAAGCCCTCAACATTTGATATTAAGCATACACACTGTTCAATATAGCATATGACCAAATAATATATAGTATCATATTGGTCATATTTGATTTAGGGTTACTCCATACACACTAGAACAACTGTCTTTTAAGAACACTGGCCAAATCGGAACAACACATTGTCTGGTCTTCCACTACATGGGATGCAGTCATCATCCCTGCAGTCGGGATGTTGGCATTCAAAACACTGACATCTTCCTCCAGACTGCCATCAGAATATCGATGACACAACATCAAAAATAATTAGGTTCTGGAGCCGGATAACTGACAGCCATCATCCTGATTGGTAATTATGGGTGTGCATAAAGGGATGCCATCATGGGCCAACTTTTGGGACAGGAGTACCGCTCCTGATTGGCTGCCAGGTCATGAGCTCCTTTTGTCTTTATTGACTAATATTAAAATAGTGGATTGTGTTTCTGATTGTTTGCACCAAAGCAGCCCATAAAAAGCCTTTGTGATTCAGTAAGGGTTATCACCAATAACCCACAATAGTAAAAAAAAAAGGGAAAAATGTGAAGCAAAGGTTATTAATATGTATTGAAAGGTTTCTTTAAGGTGTGATCTTCCCAATCACCAAAGTATCTTTCAGAAGTGCATACCCTCACTCACATGAGCGAAGAGTTGGTGAAAACACATATGGGTTTCTTTTGGGTAGTTAACAGGCTTGTACCATAAACAAAAAGGAATACCCCACTCACTATTTAACAAACTGCTGCAATCCTATAAAGCAGTGGTTCCCAACCTTTTTTCTCTCCCGTACCCCTTGATTAGTCTTTTCATTGATGAGTACCCCCTCCTCTCAATTTAAAATATAGACAGTACTTATGAGTGGAGTGGAAGTGAGCGCTATGCGTATCCTTATGCATGTCCTTATATTAAGGAGTAGTGGACAGGAATCGGGCCCTTCCGTGTCTGGCCGCTGGCTGTGTACTGTCTCCAGGGTTCCCACTTACACCTGTAGGATTAATGTCGCTGCTACTTCCACCCGTGTCAGTGCAGGGCAGATGATCGCTGATGTTTGAGGGCAGCATGGGTAACTCCCATTGGATTGCTGGTCAGGTAAAAGCACAATGGGGTTTATTCTAGTTCATTCTTTCTGACAAAATCCTTCTTAGATGGACAAAACCATGTGCACTGCAGGGGGGCATATGTAACATGTGCAGAGAGAATTAGATTTGGGTGAGTAATTTTGTTTCTGTGCAGGGAAAATACTGACTGCTTTATTTTTACACTGTAATATAGATCTCACTTTGAAGAAAAACCCCACCCAAATCTAATTCTCTCTGTACAAGTTACATCTGCCCCACCCGCAGTGCAAATGGTTTTGTCCATCTAAGAAGGATTTTGTCAGAAAGAATGGACTAGAATAACCCCCAATGAGACACTGATGACGCTGAAGACAGAACCATAAGTGACACAACATGGTTCTTCTCCATAGCAATGGGTCTTCTTCTGTCATCAAAATACTTTTTTTCATATTCCGCCATTACCAATATTATTTTCAAGTACCCCCAACTGGTCTGCAGAGTACCCCCAGGGGTACTAGTACCCCAGGTTGGGAACCACTGCTATAAAGGTATCTTTTGGATATTCTTTGTCAAAGAGGAAATATTTATACACCGCAAAGGTGAGTGATTTAGTAACATATGTAGATCAATACGCTAACTTGCGTAACACTCACATCCAAAGGGGAGAGGGAAAACCTATAAAGTATCTTTTATCCTTGGGGCTCCTGTAGGTTTCACAATGATAAGCGTACCACACTCACTATGGCCAGTATTCAATGAGGAAAATTCTCTGTGCATGGCGAGAGATTTTTTCTCTCGCCATGCACTCTCCGTGTTCCGGAGCCTCCTGCTCCCACTATTCAACGTATTTAAGATTCGCCGCCACTCGCGGCGAGTCTTAACCCCTGCAGCGGACGAGCGTCCACGGCAGGGAGCTGACAGGGAGCCGTGGGACGGTGGCATCCAGGGAGATTAAAGTCTGTGGAGGGTAGGGGGCCCCCCGGGACCCAGGCAGCACAGGCTGCCCCCCCCCTATAGCCAGCGGGGGACCCAGTATTCACTGCACCCATTCGTGCATATTAACGATCGGGTGCAGTGAATATATGAATATCTAATGAGCTGCTCGAGCGCTCCGGCCCCCTGCTGGCTGCACTGTGTAAAAAAAAAAAAAAAAAAAAATATATTTTTTTTTTTATTAAATATATATTCATGTGCTATAAGCACATGAATAAAAATAACATGCCCCTTCACAGAAAAAAAAACCTGATTTTTTGACACCAAAATTAAAAAAAAAAACCTTTTAGATTAAAAGTTCACATTCCAGCTCTCCATCAAAAGATGGAGAATTTCTACACGGAGAGAGACGGCGAAAATCACTTAGAAAGACGGCGAATATTTCACATTGAATAGGGTGGTTCACTTTTGGAGAGCAAAATGCTCCGTCCAAGGCGAAAAAAGCAAAAATTCTCCATAAAACACGGAGAATTTTTCTCATTGAATACTGCCCTATAGGAAGGCACTTCAAGGTATCTTTGGGCTTGATTCCCCTGTATTAAAACAGGCTTGAAGCTTAGAACACTCAATTTATAATGGAATTACACACCAAATAAATATATATATATATATATATATATATATATATATATATATATATATATATATATATATATATATATATTTGGTGTGTCCAAAAAAAAATAATTTTACAATTAGTCCATAATTGGACTTAAATAACAATACTTGACATAGAGCAAGAAAAAATATTTTGAAAAAATGGCAAATAAAAAATTTCTTTACAAAGACAAAAATGTAAAAAAATTAAGAAAATGTGCAAACACGGAACTCCAACCAGGAGGCAACATGGAACATCAAAGACACAATCACTTAAGATGTCAAAGTCCCAGGAAATGTTGAACGGATTCAGCGTTCAAAATCCCGACCGCCGAAATCGCGACAAGGGGGGGACGTGGATCGCCCCTCCTTGCGGGCTCGCTGCGCTCGCCACGCAGCGGGCCCGGTGCCTCGCTACGCTCGGCACGCTAATTTATTCTCCCTTCAGGGGTGTCGTGGACACCCACGGAGGGAGAAAGTGTTGGGATTTCGGCGGTCGGGATTCCGGCGTCGGGATTCTGAACGCCGGGATTTTAACTGCATCCCTGTTCAATGTTACCTCCGTGGTGTGTAGGGTCCAGAGTGGAGCAAAATCCCCAAATGTATCAACGCGTTTCGGCTCAATAAGAGCCTTTTTCAAGACATGCCTTGTCTATTGGAGCTATTCAATTGTTACTTTGATCATGTGCTCATTACCCGCGGCACACACATTTTTCTAGTAGCCTCCAGAGGTGGTCCCAAAGCCCCTAAACCCAAAGTTTTAGATGCTCAAATTCAGATATTACACACGCTTAGCTGCTTTGGGGCTAAGATTGGATCAGATTGGAGCAATAAGTGAATAGCTCCAGGACATGCCTATTACTATAGAAGGCCAGCAGGGTGCACAAGAAACATTTGAATCAGCCCCATTGAATTTCTTTTCAGATTTGTTTTACCAAATTATCCATATGTTAAGCTGGAATATAACCATTATCCCAAACCCACTGGAGTTTTTCATTCTGCAGCATTTAATATGGAAAGAGAAGGGGATGCTTTGGACCAGATAAGATAGGCAATGCCTGCTGTGGGAGGTGTAGTAATGGAGGAAGGGTGAATGCAAGGTTTTTCTGATGGCAGTATGCCAGCATGGCACTATCATGTAAGATCATCAAATGATATGCCTTACATTGCACGGTAAGTCTGAGATCATAGGTATACAATTTGACCAGCTGGCCATAAGAGCAATGTTTTACATACTGTACTGTAATAATTATTTTATGTTTATTTCTACTAGTAACTGTACAACTTCTGCCAGCAGTTCCCAGGCACAGTGACATATTTCCTCCTGTACAACCGGGCTGGTAGTACAGAATTGTGCTTCTGTACTGCCAGCCCAGATGTACAGGACTAAATAAATCACTGCGCTGGTTCATCTTCCATTCACACACCTGACCTGGAGATTTGGTAATTTGGCTGAACATTAACAGACAACCAAGAATCAAATGGAAACTTATAAAGTGAAAGGTGAGATCACTTTGGTCTGCAGCTTATTTCCTCCCATAACTCTTTGCTGGTCCCGGCTAAGATTTGGTTTAACGAAATTGATACCTCAGAGGGATTTACAACTTCATCCGTATAAAATCTGAGGATGAGTGGAAGACGGTCTTTAGTACACAAAGGGGGCTTTACAAATCATTGGCAGGTGCTGTATTGTCAAAGAAGGATCCCGTCCAGTGGCGTAACAATAAAGGGTGCAGGGGGTGCACCTGCTATAGGGCACGGCCGCTTGGGGGGGGGGGGCAAGGACCTAACAAGCAACCCCCTGCATCCTCTATAGTCATGGCACTGCCTGCACCCTATTGAACATATTTATCCTTTTTTTTTTAAATGAGGCAGTGAGTTAGGCCTGCACTGCCTGGTAGGACTTGGAGCCAGGGGTATTGTCGGCTGTGTGGAGCATCGGTCTAGGGGTGAGCTGCAGCTGTCTTCATTTGCCGGGCACTCACTGAGATATTGTTACCAGCGGGCGCCCGGAGGCTCCTTAAGAGGAGCCGTTTCATGTATGTTTATGCTACCACTCTGCCAGGATGCCTGGACGGAGGGCGGCACACAGTTCCTCCCTAATCGCAGCAGAGAGTTGGATGGCAGTCATCCGTGCACGGACCCTGGCTGCTGCAGCGATCACACAGGAACAGGTAACTGGGTGGGGTGGAGGGGCGGGTGACCCGGTGTCTAGAGGTTCTTCTAACTACTTCTTCAACCCCCCCTCCCCCTGCAAGTGAGAGCCTGCTTCCTCCTTTACAGACTGCATGTGCATGCGACCACAAGTGACCACCTTTCACCCTCTTTCTTCTGTGTCTACCTGTAACCCCCACCACCACAACTGAGCCTGCCACCCCTACATTCTGCTGCATGTACATGTAACACAGTTACAGTTTGTATGACAGTTTGCACTCTTCCTCACAATTCCTATCACTTTACATTTGTCCCCCTCCTATGTTCTCCCTACACATATAAAGGTCTGAACACACTGAACGATATGTGGCACTGCCAATATCGTTAATATCCTGTCACAGCAAAAATGAACAACCTGGTGTCACTAACCCCCTGTCTCCCTGATTCCTTTTCTATCCCTGTAATTCTCTCTTTTGCCGGTAAACCCTCTCTCCTCCTGACCCCTGTTTCCTCTCCCCAACACCCTCTTTGTCTCTTACTCTCCTGTCCGCTAATTGTTTTGACAACCACGGAGTTCTAGTTACACCCCTGATCCCGTCTCTCTCTGTATTTATATCCTTGTGCATATATGTCCAGGAAATTCTCCTCGGCTTAGGCTAACTATGATGTTGGCAATGATGAGTTGCTTGCCATCAAGTGGGCTTTTGAAGAATGGAGGCATTGGCTTAAGTGAGCCAGTCATCAGGTCTCGCATCAGGTCTAGGTATACACTGACCACAAAAATCTTCAGTATATTGAGTCAGCAAAGCTCCTGAATGCTCATCAGGCTTGTTGGGCTCTATTCTTGGTACTTGTGTATTATCACGGCGCCCATCGCATCGCATACCACTAATTAAGGTATGTGACGGCATGCGATGGGACCCAATTTCAGACTTTCCCCGGGCTGAGTATACAATTTTAACATCGTGTCGCATCACATGCCATTATAATAGCATGCGATGCAACGCAATCATGCCCGATTTGGGCTTATTCCCATGTTAAATGCCCCGCCAGACCCGATTTTTTATTTTATCACCACACTGATGGAGAAAGAGTATGTGAAATGCCCCCCCCCCCCCATTGTTAACGCCACCCCACTATCAATGCCAACCCGAAGCGTGGCGAGCGCAGAGAGCCCGCGAGGGGCGGCGGTACGCGTCCTCTGACCTTTTCATACCCCCACTATCCACGTTGGCGTGGAGTTGATTTTATATAGTGTGGCGAGCGCAGCGAAGAGCTGCTCTGTCACGCACAGGACCAGGCCCTGAAGCAAACTCCTGCTAGTCATCATTTTGTCCCACAGTCTTTAAGAAGCAAGGTTCTGTTGGAATTTCATGACAGTAGGATTGCAGGACATCCTGGAGTAGAAAAGATGCTAAAAATCCTCTTTTGCATCGTCTGGTGGCCTGACATCACCAAAGACACTAAAGAGTTCATTCTCTCTTGTTCAGGCATAAGCCTTAAGACACTGCGTTCTCTGCCTGTCGGACAACTCATACCATTAGCCATTCCTACCATAGGCCGTGATCCCACATCGCCATGGACTTTGTAGGCAATCTTCCTTTGTCTTCCGGCTTCCAGGTCATTTGTGTCTTTATTGACCATTTCAGTAAGATGGCTCATTTTGTTCCATTGTCACAGCTACCATTTGCCAAAGTATTGGCTAAACTTTTACTTGGTCATATCTTTAGGCTCCACGTCTGCCTTAGGATATTGTGTGTACCGGGGTCTACAGTTCATTGCACAGTTTTGGAGACTCTTTTGTTCCTCTTTAAAAATTAAGCTTAGTTTGACCTCAGCTTATCATCCCCAGTCAAATAGTCAAACGGAACAGCTTAACCAGTCTCTGAAACAGTACTTACACTGCTTTGTTTCCAATTACAAAATGATTGGGTGGATTTTCTGCCCATTGCCGAATTTGCCTGTAACAATGGTTATTATTCTTCCACCAAAGTTTTGCCCTTCTTTGCAGTCTTCAGGTATCGTCCTAAAGACAATGCACTGGGTCCAGAATTGCCCATATCTGCCTCTTCTGCGACTTCCTGCTTAAGAATTATCTGGAAGGCAGCATTCCACAAAAAGGTGTTTTTGGACAGGCCTAGGTGTCCTTGTTTTTTCAAGGTGGGCGACTGAATCTGGTTGTCAACATGGAACATCAGGCTTCGCCAACCATTGTCAAAGTTCGGTCCTAGGTTTATTGGTCCGTTTCTCATTGTTAAGAAAGTTAATCCAGTAGCCTTTCGATTACAAATCCCAAGGTCTCTAAAGATTGCTAACACTTTCCATTCTTCTCTCGTTAAACTTGTGATCTTTTTGAGTAAATTCACTCAAAAGGTGGTTCAAGGTAAACCTCCAGTAGATGTCCGGGGTCAACCAGAATCTTTGGTAGAAAAAATCTTGGATTCCAAGATCTGCCATGGTTCGCTCTGTTTTCTTGTCCACTGGAAGGTCTGTGGACCAGAGGAGAGGTTTTGGATCCTGGACAAAGACCTGCATGCATCTAAACTCAAAATGGACTTCTTTTGGGACTTCCCTCACAAGCCCGGTTATAGGGGTCTTTTACCCCCCCCCCCTCCTCAAGGGAGGGTACTGTTACATGCAGGGGGCATGTGTGATGGGTCTTGGGTCTGAAGCAGCTCCCGGCATCTCTTTCCCCTGCAGCAGCATCTTCTGGGCTGGTTGCTCTGCAACCAGGGATGCCGGGGGATGGCATCGCCCATCAATCCCAAGCTTGGCTGTTACCGGGCAACGCAGAGGCATCAGGCCAGTGCGCCCACCCACAGCTATTAATCAAGGCTGGAAAGCTGGGCAGGATCCCACCGTGGTGATTGGCTATACTCATCCTTTTAAGAAAGTTGGCCCAGCTCAGCCCTGCCAGTGATAGCATCATTTGGAGCTATCTGCCTGCCTTACTTCTCCATTCCTTTGGTATGTTGGCAAAGTTTCAATTCTCTTGATCTAGTGTGACCTTAATCCAAAGTTGAAGGTCCTTCCTTATCTTATTATGTAGCTCTTTTGCACTACTTGAAACTTTATCCTACAGGTCTTTTAAGTTGTATCTCATATGCAAAAATAACTGATAATATATTAATAGCTATTCTATAAACTTTGTTATGCAAGGTTGAAAAGTGACACCTAAACCTATTGTTATGGCTCACACTAAGCTATTTACATTCAGTTCAATATGATCATCTAATTCCATCTGTAGGTTCACTTACTGTTCTTTTCTGAAATGTGAATCTCAATATACAGTACAGTATATGATGACATGGTTGATGTAATGATTAGCAATACCGCCTCTCACCACTGAGATCTTGGGTTTGATTCCCTCCAAATCCCTAAAAGTGTGGAGTTCGTATTCAGTTTAAAGCGCTGTGGAACATGTGTGCACTATATAAATAAATAGTAATAAATATTTATAAAAGTCGATATGATATATTTATGTCTAAAAATGTTTATCACATTTCCCAACATTGGCAATTGCAAGGAAAACAAATGACACAATTTTGATTTTAGCCAAGATTATATTCTACTGAGCATTGATGTTTCCCTATTATACTTACATACAGTGGTGAGAAAGGTTGAGATGTGTGTAAAACAGATTATACTGATCATGTGACTGAGTTATATTATATGTACAGGTATCTCTTGCAATGTCAGGCAGCTTTGGTATTAAAGTCACTTCTCAGTATAGAACAATCAGTATAGAACAATCACATAAGCCTTGTGGAAGGGGCATGGGCTCAATTGTCTCTCCAGCCTACACACGTATCTCTCCAGTCCTAGCTCAAGAACATTGTTACATATATAATATATCAAATAACATGAATGAATCCCTACTTTGCCTTTGAATCCCTACTTTGGCTTGAGTGTCCGGATGACACCAAACTTGCTGCGTGACCCAAAATTGCTAAATATTATTTAGATGTCCAGATGCACCTAAGCCTTTAAGATGTCTCAGTATCTGCCAATGCCTAGTGCCATCTCTAGCCTCAAAGACATGATCCACTGTGCTCAATATAGGGGGTTGGGTAATTTTACTGGGGGTGGAGTTAGTGGCACAAGGTGTGTGTGTGTGGGGAGGGGAGGGGTTGTCAATGTCTCAATCAGGTGTATTTACTCTGGGAGATAGGAGGGTATAAACTTTAAGTGCATCAGACTGCCTAAGAATTTTTTTAATAACATTTTTAGATACAATCTTGAAAAGATGCTCTGATCTCAAATATAAAAAGTATTGCTAGTATTTGCTAACCATGGTGGTATTGTAACCTTGTACATGACACTTTACAATCATGCTTAAATTAGGGTTTGTGCTTAAAATGTGCTTAAAATTACAATTCTATCATGGTGACATTCTTTAGTTGACGTTACTCTGTCAACATTCTGACTTTAAATTACTTTGCTTCCATTTACTTTGATTTGCTCAGCTAAGTAACTGGGATTCTCTCTAAAAAAGATGGTTGGCATTACTGCCTCATATCACTGAGGTCTTGGGTTTTATTCCCACCACAGCTCTAACTTTGTGGAGTTTGTATATTCTCCTCAAACTTGCATGGGTTTCTTCAGGGTACTCTATGTTCTTCCTACACTCTGAAATTATTCTGAAGTGTTAATGATTATTATTAATACATTTTGGTACTCTTTACCTAGAAGGGCGCCAGCGATTGAAATCGCGGTCATCGGGGGTAAAAATCGCGGGCATCGCGGGTAAATCGGGATGGCCGCGATGCCCGCGATGACCGCGATTTTCCCATAGGAAACAATGTTAAAAGGGCTGATTGACTGCGATTTGACTGTTAAATGCCTCAATGGACCCGATTTGGCCCTAGGAATCAATGTTAAATGGGCCACAGAGCCCAAATAAGCACAATTAACCCTTAAATGTCCCCCCCCAATTTTTAACGCCACCCCACGATCTACGCGAACCCGAAGCGTGGCGAGCGCAGCGAGCCCGCGAGGGGCGGCGGTACGCGTCCTCCGACCTTTTCATGCCCTACTATCCACTAGGGCGTGGAGTGAGAATATAATAGTGTGGCGAGCGCAGCGAGCCACCGAGCCCGAAGCGTGGCGAGCGCAGCGAGCCCCGCGAGGGGACGCGGATACCTTCACAGGTAGACGCGTCCCCTCGCGGGCTTCACAGGTGTCGGCGTCGCCACGGACACCTGTGAAGCCCGCGAGGGGACGCGTCTACCTGTGAAGGTATCCGCTGCGCTCGCCACGCTTCGGGCTCGGTGGCTCGCTGCACTCGCCACACTATTATATTCTCACTCCACGCCCTAGTGGATAGTAGGGCATGAAAAGGTCGGAGGACGCGTACCGCTGCGCTCGCCACGCTTCGGGTTCGCGTAGATCGTGGGGTGGCGTTAAAAATTGGGGGGGACATTTAAGGGTTAATGGGCTCTGTGGCCCATTTAACATTGATTTCTATGGCCAAATCGGGTCCATTGAGCCATTTAACAGTAAAATCGGGTCCATCGCGCCTTTTAACATTGATTCCTATGGGAAGTCGCGGGCATCGCGGGTACATTTATGGCCGGCCGCGACGCGACCGACACGATTTCCATGTTTAACATGGGTTTCAATGGGAAATCGCGGGCATCGCGTCGGTCGCGTCGTGGCCAGACATAAATGTACCCGCGATGCCCGCGACGGGCGCCCTTCTAGGTAAAGAGTACCTACATTTTATTTATAAGGCGCCACAAAGGGTTCGCACCTCTGTATAAATGGCACGCATTAGAACGTGTGTGGAATGACCTTCCACGCACAATAAGACTCTCCACTATCCTCCAAACTTTCAAGTGTTCCCTGAAAACTCACCTCTTCAGGCAAGTCTATCATATTTAAGTTCTACATGCATAACCCTCTGAGGCACTTATGTATTATATAGCTTCCCTTCTGGACTTGTAACTTGGTGGGACTGCTATGCTATTACTGGTGCCTGTCATTGTGTTTCCCTCCTTTATCCTTATAGATTGTAAGCTTGCAGCAGGGCTCTCCTACCTCCAAGTCTGTCTGTCGTTACCCAGTTTGTTTTATCACTGTCTAACATTGTAAAGCGCAACGGAATCTGCTGCATTATATAAGAAACTGTAAATACATAAATAAAATAGAACAATACAGAGAACGATTAGTGAAAGCGGTCTTGGTACTAGGTTATGCAGAAGGGTAGCCTTTGATAAGCAGGTGGCTTTTCATTATGTATTTAAAGCTTTCCAAGGTTTGGGAGCTCATTCCAGTGAAGGGGGAAGTGTGGACAAAATCTTGGATACGCGCATGGGATGCAATGACCAGGGTAGAGGAGTGGCAAGGATCATTGGCTGACTGGAGAGAGCGAGAGTGAGTGTGTACGGAAAAGTGGCAGGAGGTGTAGGGAGCAGTGGAGTTAGAGAGGGCCTTGTATGTGAGGGTGATGGGTTTGCAGAGGATTCTGTAGGGGAATGGGAGTCAGTGCAGAGTTTCTTGAAGGGGCTTGAGTGGTGGGAGAGGAAGATACTGTAGTAAATCTAGCTGCAGTGTTGAGGACAGACAGGAGGGGAGAAGGATGGTAGCGTGTGAGGGGGGGGGGGGGGTCAAGAAATATACCCTGATGCTCCCTGATTGGCTAGAGGCAGCCGCAGCAGCAGAAGGGAACAAACAAGTAATGTGCCCAAAACAAAGATGGCGACAGTGGCACTTCCTGTTTTCAAACGGACCTGCATCTGAGTTCAGCAACTCCTGCCAGTCACCAGTACCCCAAGCCCCTCTAGAAGGCCCTCGTCAGAGCGCACGGACTGTGTAAATGTGGGCGTCAGAGTGTTCCTGCAGTATGGATTGTTACATTAGGAAGCCAGCACATATATTACATGTATATTTATACATGTTAACTCCCCCCCATGCGATGTGTGGGCAGCCATGCAACTGCTGGGTAGAAGCTGTCACTGCTTATTTGGAACTTATAGTAATAAAGGTAAAGAGTGTATGAATAAAGACAATGACAGTGCTTTGTAAGGTGTCTTTAGATTGGTTTGTGCATTTTACATGTCATAATTCACCAATGCTTGCTTCTCTCTCACAGGTTCAGCAGTAGATCATCTGCAATGTACTGTAGCACCATACATGCTAAATTCCCATCTGTATTCCCTGTTCCAAGTGATAAAAGGGAAGTGATTGTGCAAACATAGACTGCAGGGGCCTGTCCTTAAAACCTTTCTATGAATAATTTCCAGGCAACAGCAGTGATCAAACATACGTAAAATTGCCGGTGACAATACAGTCTATGGCGCCACGCCCACCTGCCACCAGTAATCTATCAGATGAGCTGTTTGAGTTTAAACATGTTTGTGTTATGTAATGATCCAACAGCCTGAAAATGAATCCACTTTGGGTCATCAAAGCATTGTCTCAATTTCTGGATTAGTTCATATTTTCCAAAACTTTGCCTTAAAAAAAAAAAAAAAATGTTTCTGTAATTAAAAACAGGTCACAAACTGGTAAAATATTTTTACATTAAGCGGGTGTAAAGAACTGAAGTGTCAAATAACGTCACTATAGTAAGTTATATGATGTAATTGCTTTCAAAACAAAAACAACAAAGGTACAGTAGTTTGCATCCAATGTTGAAGTTATATAACACTGTCCAGTTTTTCATATACCAGTATAATAGAAAATAATACAGTTACAATTTGCATCAGAAACTTTGGGCAAAGTTGTTAAAAAAATACAAAAATACAAAAAACAGCAAATCTAACCAACCCTAAACTGAAAAAAGTTCTGTGAACATCTCAGCTTCCATTCACAGCCATCCATCCATAATTGGTCATTTGTGACATCACCAACTACTTCTGCAAATGTCCAGGTACCCAAAAGGTGAAGTGGGGCCACCCTTATATCAACCACTAAACACTCTAGACTAAAGCACCATACACACCAGGTGATATTGTACACATTGTGGACAATATCACCCTAGTGTGTTTGCTCCCCGTCGTGTCTTTCCATGCATGTCTGTACAAGGGAGTTAAACGATGGAAACACTGCAGCTGATGCATGGCCATCATTCCCCCCACTGCACCCAAGCCATTGCTCACCTAGGAGCAGGCATCAATAAGTGTGTATGCAGGGCGAACAGGTCAACATGCATTAGGTCGACATAGTCATTAGGTTGACACAAGCATCAAGTCGACATTGAAAAGGTTGACGTGAGTTTTTAATGTTTTTTTTGGTATCTATGTCGAGTTGGAAACCATATGTGTACAGCTTTGGTCACCATGCTTCAGGGAAGGTGCCTCGCTATGCTCGACACACTATTTTTGTATCTCTTTATAGAGGTGTACACACGCTTCGTTCTGGCGGCCATTGATATGATTCGATATTGATGACCGCCAGGCCCGAGCGGGTGGCGACATCAACGAGGAGGAAGGGAGGGACGGATAGCGCGAGAACGGCATGGGGGGAAGGGAGGGAGTATCAGCATAGGACTGCTTTCGATTTGCTACATGGAAGCAGAAATAGACTATTTGTGCTTTTGGTCCCGATGACCCTGAATCAAAGCATTCACAGCATATGTCCACTTGGATAGTATAGTATAAAAAAACACATTTAGAAAAAAAAAACCTGAAAAGCTTAGGGCGACCTATTTCATGGCAACCTATAGTGGCCATCCTAATGACTGCCGACCTAATGCTTGTAGACCTAATGACCACATCCCGTAACTAGATGTTCATAGGATCCATAGCAAAAGTTCCTAAGGGCCCCTGTGTACCACCTAATGATGAGAAATGTACATAGCATACAGTATATAAAACTGGGCCCTGTTCAGATAGGAGCCCCATAGCATCTACACCCCTTGCCCCTATGGCAGCTACGCCAATGTAAGATGCCCATAGACTCCTTTGCAACTAATCTGTGAGTGGGATTTTACAGCATGGAAAACTGAAGCTGAGTGATGCGTTTTGATTAGAGTCAGCTGTAGTGCAGCCCCCAGAGATCACAGCTGTAATGCAGATTATGTCCCTTATTCTCGGCATTCTAATGCTAATAAGGGATATGACATGGGTGCGGGGGGCGAGCTGCTGACATCACCGGATGCCTGCCAATTTCGTTCCCAGTGTGCACGCATATGTAAGGTTGCACAGGGCAACATTCATCCATTTGCATGCCTTGCAAGCGAATTGCGCTTACAAATGGGTCGCGGCAGCTAACCATTCGCAAAGAGGGTTTTGGTGGACTTGCAAGGATGCAAATTCAACCAGAATAACCCACTTTGTGTGCTCTGTGCGGCAGCACAGGGATAGCAGCTGCTGCTGACAATGACTGGTGGTTGGTTATGCAGAGCTGATACACTTGCAAAGCTCTGTCACTATCTTGTCACGTCACCTCACGTATTTCATAATATGCGTGAAATTGAAATATTCAGATATGAAAAAACATGTAGACCTAAGGGATTATGGAAATCAAATAGGAGACCCCCATTGAGAGTTTGCCAAGTCCCTCCAAGCCTCTAGTTACACCTTTCCTTCTTTAAATGGTATAAAGGGCATTGAGTAAGCACATCACTAGTGATGCACCTGTTTTGAGGGGGGAAATGTCCATTTCTCCATGCAAAATTGCGTTCATTTACTTTAACTAAACTCATCATACCATATTTCTGACCACTGATGATTTTAGGCAGGAGGGTAACAAAATAGCGGAACAATTTTGCAGAATACTGGGTTATTAATTCCACATATATATATATATATATATATATATATATATATATATATATATACTGCTCAAAAAAATAGAGGGAACACTTAAACAACACAATGTAACTCCAAGTCAATCACACTTCTGTGAAATCAAACTGTCCACTTAGGAAGCGACACTGATTGACAATCAATTTCGAATGCTGTTGTGGAAATGGAATAGACAACAGGTGGAAATTATAGGAAATTAGCAAGACACCCCCAATAAATGAGTTGTTCTGCAGGTGGTTACCACAGACCACTTCTCAGCTCCTATGCTCTCTGGCTGATGTTTTGATCACTTTTGAAAGCTGGTGGTGCTTTCACTCTAGTGGTAGCATGAGACTGAGTCTACAACCCACAGAAGTGGCTCAGGTAGTGCAGCTCATCCAGGATGGTGCATCAAAGCAAGCTGTGGCAAGAAGACATGCTGTGTCTGTCAGCGTAGTGTTCAGAGCATGGAGGTGCTACCAGGAAACAGGCCAGTACATCAAGAGACAGGCCAGTACATCAGGACATAGAGGAGGCCGTAGGAGGGCAACAACCCAGCAGCAGGACCGTTACCGCTGCCTTTGTGCAAGGAGGAAAAGGAGGAGCACTGTCAGAGCCCTGCAAAATTACCTCCAGCAGGCCACAAAATTGCAGGTGTCTACTCAAACTGTCAGAAAAAAACTCCATGAGGGTGGTATGAGGGCCACAGGTGGGAGTTGTGCTTACAGCCCATCACCGTGCAGGACTTTTGGCATTTGCCAGAGAACACCAAGATTGGCAAATTTGCCACTGGCGTCCTGTGCTCTTTACAGATAAAAACAGGTTCACACTGAGCACATGTGACAGAAGTGACAGTCTGTAGATGCCTAGGAGAACGTTCTGCTGCCTGCAACATCCTCCAGCATGACCGGTTTGGCAGTGGGTCAGCAATGGTGTGGGGTGGCATTTTTTGGGGGGGGCCGTACAGCCCTCCATGTGCTTGCCAGAGGTAGCCTGACTGCCATTAGGTACCATGATGAGATCCTCAGACCCCTTGTGAGACCATATTCTGGTGCGGTTGGCCCTGGGTTACTCCTAATGCAAGACAATGCTAGACCTCATGTGGCTGGAGTGTGTCAGCAGTTCCTGCAAGACATAGGCATCGATGCTATGGACTGGCCCGCCCATTCTCCAGACCAATTAATCCAATTGAGCACATCTGGGACATCATGTCTCGCTCCATCCACCAACACCACGTTGCACCACAGACTGTCCAGGAGTTGGCGGATGCTTTAGTCCAGGTCTGAGAGGAGATCCCTCAGGAGACCATCCGTCACCTCATCAGGAGCATGCCCAGGCATTGTAGGGAGGTCATACAGGCACGTCGGAGCCACACACACACTACTGAGCCTCATTTTGACTTGTTTTAAGGACATTACATCAAAGTTGGATCAGCCTGTAGTGTGTTTTTCCACTTTAATTTTGAGTGTAACTCAAAATCCAGACCTCCATGGGTTAATAAATTTGATTTCCATTGATAATTTCTGTGTAATTTTGTTGTTAGCACATTCAACTATGTAAAGAACAAAGCATTTAATAAGAATATGTCATTCTTTCAGATCTAAGATGTGGATTTTTTGGAGCAGTGTATGTATATATATATATATATATATATATATATATATATATATATATATATATATATATATATATATATATATACATACAATGTATTGTGAACTGTGAATTTGTCATATTACCTCATGTATATTATGGAAAAAGATAGGATGAAGCCAGTGACAAAATTATCCAGGAACCTATATTCAAACCTCTGGCGTATTCCTGACAGTCAGAGATATAGAATCAACCAACTATGAAACTTGCAGTGTAGCAAATGCACCAGTGATTCAAAGTAAACCAACAGAGTTCTTACAATATAAATTGTACTGTACATATAATTATACAGCACAAACTAGTAATATGGTTGTGACTACAGTTGCCAGATCACCCGTTTAATAAACCCACAGACTATAGTAATTTAATGCAGAATAGCAAGTTTTAATTTTTTTTCTATGTTTTTATGAAACTGTAATATGTAATTGATGTTGGTGTGTGAAACCTCTTTAAGTTTTCTCTGTCAATTAAAACTATATATAAAAAAAAAGAACACACTGTTCTTTATAGACCAACCAAAATGCATTGTTGCCGTCGTAATGGCTGGACCCTGCCAGAGAGTGGCGGTAATTCCCTTACTGTTGGCCAGATGTATCAAGCTTCAAAAAAAGATAAAGTGGAGAGTGATAAACAACCAGCCAATCAGCTCCGAACTGCCACGTTACAGACTGGATTTGAAAATTGAAAATTGTTAGGGGCTGATTGGTTGTTGTTTTATCACCACCTTATCTATTTTTGAAGCTTGATACATCTGGCCCTAACTGTATTGTCATTTATAAACAATGTTTTTGCTAACAGCTGTTTCATACTTAAGTGTACTGTATTTAAATTAAATCCACTGCATAATCTGTCAGAAAATCATTATGCCAGTAAGTTATTTTTAGAATAATTCCAGTGAGATGGTTCCTGTTACATCCCCACTAATTGAAATTTATTTTTAATTAACTAGAGGGTAAAATTAAAAGCAAATTATGATCTTTTTGAGCTGTGATTCCAGAAAGAAAAAGTAATCACAGTCCACAAGTGATTTAGTAGGAGTATCTTACAGGGGAATTCAGTATATTATGGTATCTAATATGTCTGAAAATTGTTTATTTGCCCACAGCGCAGCAGATAGAGAAATGACAGCACCGTTCAGTCTACTTGGCATCACAGCCTGTACAGAAAGTGTAATGGTAATGACAATCCACATAGAATATAAAGGCTTGAGTCCTAAAGCTTTGTGACCTTATTCAGCCGAATAGCATTTTTGCATCAGACCTGTCACAAATATATGTTCACAGTTTATCTACTGTATATGTTAAACATAGAAGTCAGGCATAACGGTGCTGCACTATTTAATGTGTAGTCTTAACCTTATAACCTCTAGTGCAGTGATTTTCAACCTTTTTACCTTGTGGCACACTAAATATAAATTTTAAAATTGCCAAGGCATACCATGAGATCCCCACAGGGCAAAAAACATTGGCCCCCACAGGAAAAAAACAAACCTATTGGCCCCCATATAAAATAAATCACACTGGTCCCCACAGGTAACAAAAATAAAATACATTGGCCCTTTACATGAAAAGAAGAGACCAGTAAATAACAGTTGAACTGGTGGAGGCTGTAAACTGGTTTGGGCATCTCTAGATCTGGGGGCACACTTGAGAACAGCTCAAGGCACACTAGTGTGCCACGACACAGTGGTTGAAAAACACTGCTCTAGTGTGTACTCGCAATATTGTTTTCGACCCTTGCCATTGGCTGAACATGCCGGTCAAATTGGCTATATAGCTAACATGTTTAGCGGGTTCTGGTGATGTCACTGAACGATATTGTTTACTGATATTGTTCAGTGTGTACACTATTAATTATGTCGGCCAGGGATGCATATGTGTATGGGGATTTAGGGTACAGTACATTATTATGGGGGTACTAGCATGTGAGATACTGGTAGCCAAATGATGACATTGATCCAACCTGGTTTTTCCTTTAAAACAAATTCTGCTAAAACACAGAAATCCAACATCACGGTGCTTTCCACCAGTCATACGCTGTGATACTGCGGTGATTTGAGCCACCAGTGTGGGTACATGGTCCACTACCTTTCCTTGTTTTTATGTTGGAATAAAAAGAACCTTATTTTAAACAGTTTCATGCACTATCAGCGCCCGATCTCATTCTTTCAGAATTCCATGACCTGTTGGATACAGGTACGACTCAGGTTGGAGAAACTGAGCAGCTGGGTTTTTTCACCTAAGGGCTTATGGACAATCAGCCTAAGGAGGACTGAAACTTTTGGGACTAATAGTTCCTGCTAAGGTTCAACTATAAGATTTATTCAGCACACTGTTTATTCCATAAAATGGAATGGGCACTCACCAAGGTCTGGGTAATCAAAACAACATCTTTATTTGCATCAAGTTGACATACCATCCGACATAACGACACGTTTCGGTCTACATGAGACCATCATCAGGAATAGTGCAACAGTGAACAAAACATCCAGCAGATAAACAACTATATATATATATATATATATATATATATATATATATATATATATATATATATATATACAAATAATTTTAATCCCCATGTTCAATATTTATATATACTTTTAATGTGGTGAACGTTTGTGGATATTTTTTCCCTTCATTAGTTCACATTTTATTGCTATACTGGGCTGTGTCCAGGCGATTTACTTAGCAAAGCTCTCACACAGCTGATACAGGTTAAAAACCATAAACGCACTGATTGGTTGGTCACTGCTACTTAACCAGCGAGCCGTCAGTCACAGGCCACACCCTCTGATGTAGTTGTACTACGAAACACGTTAGGGCGGGGCCTGTGACGTCTGCTCCAACTGCTGCCTGGCTCCCTCCTCCGTAGCTGTTCCCGTGTGGTTCCCAATACACTGACACCTGTTGACGGTGATCCCCAGTGGTGGTTCATGGTTTCCAGTGGTGCCCCGGCGTTTGGTGGTAGGAGCTTTGCCTGGCATTCAAAATTTGAATATCTTGTGGTACCCAGCCCACAGCGCTGCATGGTTCGGTACGAGTACAGTGTTGCTTTTCCTGGACCGTGTTTTTATATGTTGTTATTAAATTGTCATTTATGCACTATGGAGCGCCCCTCTTGTCCTTCTTTTTGATTATATATATATATATATATATATATATATATATATATATATATATATATATATATATATATATATGCTGGGAAATGCAATTTGGCCTGTGATTCGGCAACTCTTGTTATTATAGTAATGCAACAGTTTTAAACATATTTAATACTTCAGATACATTTCATTTTAGTTGTATTGTTTCATGGAACATTTAGCAATCCAGGCTGATAGATAGTTCTACATATTACAACTATTATCAGATGCAGTGTACATCTGCTATAATAATCTGTAAGCATTTTCACTTATTTTGATTTATAAGTTCTTATTTTAAAATGGACTCTATAAGCAGACAATACAGGGTACGATCCTGCATATTTCCCTGTGTTCTGATTGATGTTCATGGGAAGCTTTTAATGCTATTTTGTTTCCTGTAGCAGTGTTTTTTTCCTTTATTGCTGTTCTTTTGAAACAATTGGCTTTTGCCTAGAGGGCTAGAGGGTGTCACATATGCAGATTTTCTGTTCCGACAGTTCTGAGAAAAGCTGCAAGCAATGTTTAGGGCCAGTGTTAGAACAGTTGAGGGATAACATTGCTATAGAGACATAACACTAGGGATCATACAGCTGCTGAAAAGGTACTTAGTTAGTCACTAGCTTTTCAGGCAGAGTTTTCACTGCCAGCAGGAAATCTTGAAGAACGTACAGTATATCCCTAGAATTTTTGCTGCTGATGGAAAAGCTCTTATATAAAACACCCAAGACATAACGCCCAACTTTTTTATTCCATGAACCAAGATACATGAGTTACACAGAGTTGCCATTATTGCACAAGTCTTGTGGGTCAAGACACTCATCTTGGGACATGCCTACGGTTTCTAAAATGCCCCTGTGAGCAGACACCAGAATCCAGATAAAGCAAATACCAACAGGGGACTGGTAATCGTGCTCAACTTCTCCCTGCCCACCCCCCCCCCCTACACCACCTATAACCCTCCCTTCCTTCAGCCTCACCCTAACCCTCCCCAGTATTGCAAATCCTTGATTTACCAACAATAACCCCCAAATTATCAAAATTGGAGGGTTAATGTGTAGCATTTTGCTAATCTGACAACATTCTGTGAACTCGTAACCATTGAAGATCCTAGATCATGCATTCCCAACCACGGTCCTCAAGGCACACCAACAGTGCAGGTTTTGTAGATATCCAGGCTTGAGTACAGGTGACTTAATTAGTATCTGAGAGATTCTGATGAAACCATCTGTGCTGAAGCCTGGATATCACTAAAACCTGCACTGTTGGTGTGCCTTGAGGACCGTGGTTGGGTATGCCTGTCCTAGATATTAGCTGGGCAATGCTTTTCTTTCTGTGATGAAAGCAATACAGATGTGGTTTTCATAAACTGGGTGTAGTTTTATAAACACTTGGTTCCCTGCTAGGCACAGTCTGCACTGGGATCCGTCTCCAGTGGCAAATGCAGGATCTTTAGAGAGGGGTTTCCAAATTGAATCAAAAATCTCCCACTCTGCAGGGCATTGGAATAAGTATTGTAGTCTGGGGGAGCTGTGACAGTCCTGAAAATTGGTCTTGTTATACACTGGATACTTTATGTAATACAGTATTAATATTTAACAGTATATATGGTCTATAGTATAGGCTGTTTCGCACATTTAAATAAGATAAGTGGTCAGGAAAAGGTTAAAAATCATAATAAACACACAATCATAATAGAACCATTACTGCACTTTCTAAACTCACAATCTCCCACTTCATGATAAGGCTCCTGTAGGCACTTGTGGATTATCACGGCTCCCATCGCATGCCATCGCATGCCATATATAGTGGCATGCGATGGGATGCGATTTTTGCAGGTTTTTTTTACGTTTTTGACAAAATCGCATGCAATCGCATCGCATGCGACCGCATGCGATTTTTAAGAGAAAAGCATCCAAATGTATTGAAATTAGTATGAAACATGTTCAATGGCCCCCAAATGGCATTTTTGAGGCTGTACCACCCCCACTATCAACGCGAACCCGAAGCGTGGCAAGAGCAGCGAGCCCGCGAGGGGCGGCGGTACGCGTCCTACGACCTTTTCATACCCCCACTATCCACGTCGGCATGGAGTTGAGAATAGAAAGTGTGGCGAGCGCAGCGAGCCACCGAGCCCGAAGCGTGGCTAGCGCAGCAGGCCCCGCGAGGGGACGCTGTGAAGGTATCCGCTGCGCTCGCCAAATTTTCTATTCTCAACTCCACGCCGACGTGGAAAGTGGGGGTATGTAAAGGTCGTAGGACGCGTACCGCTGCGCTCGCCACGCTTCGGGTTTGCGTTGATAGTGGGGGTGGTACAGCCTCAAAAATGCCATTTGGGGGCCATTGAACATGTTTCATACTAATTCAATACATTTGGATGCTTTTCTGTTAAAAATCGCATTGGATCGCATGCGATGCGATCGCATGCGATGCAATGCGATTTTTTCATGTGCGATGGCCATCGTGGGAGCCGTGATACTCCACAAGTACCCTCCTGTCTCTTCCTCCCAATAGCTGCTCTCTGGTCCAGTGCGATGTTTGAGGGCTCAAATACACACATACAGTAAATGTGTAAGAAGAAACAGGTACACTAGGCATGTGCAGCAGCTCTGCTCTGTCCCTTACACTGCATAAAGTGGTGGTAGCTCTACGGTTCATACTATATACAAGTGCTATTGTTGTCAGAATTGAAGGCACTTGCCATGAGGAGGGGGGTTTCCGGGCAACCAGAACCCTCCCCCCCCTCCCGCCTGCATTTGCCTATGGTCTCCATCCTAATTATATCCACATTCCAGAAGGTAGATCTATATTTCCAGGACAACAGTGGGAGACACCATTATTCCAACTGTGTCCACAACCAGTGCCTTCCAAGGCGTTTATATATTTTTTCTATGTCTAATAGCGTGGTTATTCTTTCATTTGAATCATTTTATGTTTCTCCTACTGCAACAGTGCATAAAGGCAGCAGAATATATGATGCGAGGGACAGTTTTCTATCTACCTTTCCTTGGGGAAGATGTATCAAGACAATTATGTTACAGAAATGTAACTGTTTATATGATTTTCATTTATTTATTTTTCACAAAACGGATTAAACTGCTCCATGCTTTAGTTATCAATTT
Organism: Crinia signifera; assembly: GCF_055691185.1. Taxonomy (NCBI): domain Eukaryota; kingdom Metazoa; phylum Chordata; class Amphibia; order Anura; family Myobatrachidae; genus Crinia; species Crinia signifera. The sequence goes on from NC_139222.1 coordinate 201,570,290, forward strand.
TTCAAACTAAAGTATTGCCGAACATTGCTTTTTACTTAAACATGATAGTTTTAGAATTTATCAAGCACAGAAAACAATACTGGTGGATAGGCCAGACAATCATATGTGGGTGGATAAAAAAAGGTTGGCATGTCTGTCCGACCCTTATTTCCTGGCTGTGGCCAAGTGATGGACATTTCTATTGTCTCTTCACTGGGGAGAAATGAGAAAATGTCAATTGTATTGTAATATATGCAGGGGCAATCTATAGTTTTTCTCTCCTTTTACATTTCCAACATGGCTTTCACCTGTAAGGAGATGATTTTGAGAACTGTATTGATTAAATATGTTCTCCTTGTATGTGCAAGTGTACATGTAGAGAATTTATACAGTATAACAAGCTTAACCTTATAGAAAAGCGTAACAATGTAATTTTAGTATCTTTACCATATTTCTGAGGTTAAGTGGGCTTCTTGGCCCTTCAGCTCATTCCCTGTGAGGTAATGCTTTTCATGCTTGGAGAGATGCTAAGAAATGAGGCAGATCGTGTAACTCATCAAGGTCAAGTAATATTTCTCTGAGCCAAGACCTATTCAAATCTTCTGGGAAAAATAAACAGTATTCAATAGTGTCTGTGTGTGTGTTCCAGCAGTTATAGGAATGACAATTTTGGCTAGTTATGGTTAGTATAGGTGTCGTAAAAAAAGGTCTACTACTGATGATATTTTTAACAATTATTCCAATTCCTACAGGTTGGAATGACAAAATCTAAATATCATCCATTGTGTACACACTATGTGCCAAATGTAATAAAGGTGTGACAATCATTTTATTTTTTTAAAGCAGCAATCATTTATACTGGAAAAAAACAGGTTGATTTTGTCAAGTACTTGATTGCCGCTTTAAAAAAAAAAGGGAAAGCTCTCCCCAAATCTTTCACTTTCTGATTCTCACACCCTATAACATTCGGCCCTATGTCGCTAATGAGCGCAACTATGCTGCGGAATGCAGCATGGCACCGCCCTCGCATCGCTGCCATCAGTGAATACTGGCAGCATTGGCTGATGCCTGATCCCTGCTAGGTCCCTGTCACTCACATTATATAGTGGGTACCCAGCATTATTTACAGTTGGAGCCTTCCTCATCTAGCCGACACGCCCCATTCTCAGCAATGAGTGTGTGAGATGGCGGTGCATCAGCCACCAGAAATGTATCACTGGTGCACTATGAGGATGGGTCGATCTGTATGATACTCAGTATTAGTATAGAGTATATTGCACACCATTGTCACTGAAGCGCAAAATCATTCTCTGCTGCCCTTGGCAATTATTTTTGGTGCAAATTCCTCTATGTTAAGGGAAACTTCTATGTGTAGCCGCTGACGCCTTCCTTACAGCAAAATAGAAATAGCCAGTGTCATGGATAAAACTTTAATGAGGCTATTCAGCAACTCCTGGCAGGTGTTCCATATATGGTTCAGAAGTCTAGGTCCAATTTGAATTGTATGTACCACAGTTAAAGTTGAACCTCAATATCTTATAATTAAAATAGCAGTTTGCTTATTTATTTAGTTACAAACAAACAGCTAACAATACTAAAAAGCTTAAAATTACTGATTTACCAATAAACTTAGATGGAATATTGGTCTTGCTGGCTGCAACCAACACTTTGGTCCTACTGCTCTCATTATGTCCCGCATTTCCACCTACTCTTCTCTCTTTGTGGTAGCAGTCAGTCAGACAGTCAGTCAGTCAGTCAATCAATCAGTCTGTTTTCAGTTCTAAGGCAACACTGTAAAGTGACTAATGGGGCCTACATCCGGGGCAATTTGAGGGCATTTTCTAAGCGATCTGACTGTGTAGGGGGCCATAGCAATAGCGATGCGCTACACCACAACACAACGCTATTCCCAGCTGATTAAGATCCAACATGATAAATAAATCTAGTTAGATCGCCGGTCAGGGCCAATGTTCCCATCACTCAGCACACATTGTTGAGTGCTGAGTGATCTAAAAATCACTCAGATCACTCAGCAAAATCTCCCTGTGGCATCTTGTTATTATGATAAACAAAATTTTAGCATTCAAGTTTTTCTGTTAAGGGAAAAAAATGTATGTTTGTTCATTTTGAAACAATTGGACTGATTACTATGTTTTAATCTGTTATCTTCTTGCTCTAAATGCTAACCTGGCACCAGAACAGTAAAGAAAATCCAAAGGCCATTCCTGGATTGTGGCTCGGTGGAGGCCTGAAGGGAACACAAAAATTGCCTGATAGTCATGTCATGGGAGCATCATGGGCATGCAACTGCAATCAGCAATGCAGAGCTGCTTTCTCAGAGGTCATGTCTATATGAGACACTATGCCTGCTATAGGAAGTATTGATGCTGGATGTGATAGTGCTCCAAAGGAGGACTCAAGTTTCTAGAATCAATGGCAGTGTTAAAGTGTGCAGGGAAAAATGGGTGTCAAAGGGCTTGCACATTCCAGCACATGCTACTGTATGTGCTCAATAGGTAGGCTGAAACTTGCATTTGCATATTATTGCACCTGCAAATCCCGCAGCCAACACCGCCCATCAATGAATCAGACCCTAAAAGGACAATTTGCATATTTATTCCATTACATATACAAAAACAATACCAATAGGTGCACATTGATTGATGTACAGCTGCACTGTGAGGGGAATAGACAGAGCATGCTGTCATCAAGCCCCGCCCATTACATTTAAAGCTGAAATTTCTGGGTCTATGCGATGAGGTGAGGAGCCCTCTCCCTAAAGAGACGTGGCAGAGGAGAAGGCATAGGGGGTTCAGGAGCATGCAGGAGGCTTGTCCAACCTTCCTGGGGGTCAGGAGGGGATCTACTTTTTGGGAGCCTTCAGGTCATTCCGATAGGGTAAGCAAGTATGTTTCAACCAAATGGCACACATTTTTCCTGAAGCACTGATTTCAGAAGGTTTCCGATTTCTCATACTGTATCAATAATACCCAGAGGTAACAAGATATTTGGCAGCACAATGATAGCAAAAGGGTTAATTATCTCTGGTATAGAAAGTATCAGCTTGTGCAAAATATCGAAGACAGACATAGGAAGACTGCAGAATTCACAGGCTCAATGCCAACATTTGTTATTCAGTGCCATGGAAGACATTACAACGACATTTTGGATGAAAATGAGAAGAATGCATGCTTTTTTAATCTATTGGCCTTGTTTTCAGATAATTCTATACAGAATTCTCCAATGTTACATAGTGCTTTGTCCTAATCCCACCAGCTGTGGATTCTCAGAAAATTGATGAGTGGAGGACGTCTGACTTTACACGGCGGGAACATTATATAATTCTCATTTTATGTGCAAGGTTACACCTGAGTCTTCCTGTGCTTGCTCTCTCTAGCCTCAGTAAATGTCATTTGATGATCAAATGTAAGCTTGTGATCTTAGACTTTGAATGTAATCATGACCTGCACCCCATGCCAACATTTCCCTATTTCCATTCTAAAGGACCGAATGTCAGAAATTACAGTAAAGATAACTTGGCTTGCTTTAAAAGTACAATTAGAATGTGTAGATGTTCATGAGGTGGTTTGAAATGGGATGTACAGTATTATTATGGGAACAAAACAGTTTATGGGCCTTATCCATGTGCACTGCAGGTGGGGCAGATGTTACTTGTGCAGAGAGAGTTAGATTTGGGTGGGGTTTTACTTCAAAGTGAGATCTATATTGCAGTGTAAAAATAAAGCAGCCAGTATTTACCCTGCACAGAAACAAAATAACTCACCCAAATCTAATTCTCTCAGCACAAGTTACATCTGCCCCCCTGCAGTGCACATGGTTTTGTCTATCTAAGAAGGATTTTGTCAGAAAGAGTAAACTAGAATAAGGCCCTATGCCACATTAGACAAATGTTTCTAAAGCATTGTGTTTAAAAAAACTCAAATTATCCATATTAAAACTACAATGCTAAGTTCAACATACTGTATGCCTGTTTACAGAACACAACTTGATGTTTTCTCACTGGGCATGCTCCGGAGTCCAGTGCATGACAACATGCATTTCAGACATCTTTATTTGCAGCTTTAGATGTATAATGGGCCTGTACAGAGCATTGTAATGATGGCCAGGAGCATAAATATGCCTGATTTTAGATATATGTTTAGCCTCAAGTGTAAGGTTGACACAAGTGTGCTATAGTAATGATGATGATGATAATGATGATTGATCTGAGATGAGATCAAAGTGGCAAAAAACTGTGCACCTTGGTAAAACCATGTTGCTGAACATTTGAAATGTGATCCACCTGCAGTGCAAGATTTATATTGGAGAGGAATGTTTCCAAACTCAGATCTAAATTGTAATGTAAAAATAAAGCTGTCCCGCATTTGTGGGCTACAAGCAAAAGCAGTAAGTATTTACCATGCATGCACAATAAAAACACACATTACAACATGGTTTGGTGGCTTGCTTTTCTTGCTCTTCTCCTAAAACCAGAAGCAGGCGCAGCCACAGGCATACACACAGGTTCAGTCTGCTTACAAGGATGTATATAAATCTGTATAAGCGTGATAATATCCACTATTATTATCCTTTATTTATTACAAAGGATCCACAGCTCCCAATGACATACTGTAGTACAAAATGAATAAGCAAACAATGACTTACAGTTGAATACAATAGAAGACCAGTACAGGGTACATAACCGTAGCTGCATCAGCAGAGGACACTGGAAAAAGTATCAGGGTGGCAGAAAACTGCAGGATTTGATGCTATCAGAGATGGTTTACAAAAGAAATGGAAAGCACACAAGGGAAGAGGGCTCTGCTACTGAGAGCTTACATTCCTCAAGTAGCCCTAACAGTTTACATTTTCCAGGTCACCCAGCAGGTGCATCGGTGTACTCATTATTGACACACATCTTTGTAAAAAGTCGAATCTGCATTGCCGAAAATGGATGCTGGATTGTCCAATCTGTTGCTGATTTCAACAATCCACATCAGTTCCAACTGTCAGAACATTTCCAACAGTCAGAAGATTGAATACCAACTTTTGAATTGACGTCAGAAACATCCAATATTCCAACGTGCGGAAACGTTCCAACAGTCGGTATCAATATTCAATATCCCCATAAGTAGCACTTTGGTGATGGAGGAGTCTGATCATTAATTGATACAATTTTGCTGGGGTGTTCAAGTGGTTAGTGCGCATAAATTATAAAAATGCAGCCTGCTGGTGAACCATAGGGAGGATACCTTCCCCCTGGAGATAGAATTCTGTATTGTGGATATATGGCACAGCTTGGCGCAAATTTATAAAAAAAATGTGTGAGTTGTTTGAATTTAAAACAACATTTATTGACATCAATATTTTTAAAAAACAAATTTCTTTTAAAAACATATACTTATACATACAAGGTGCACATGGACATCACAATGGTTCTTTGTATAATGAGTAAAGAATACCTCACCCTATAGCTGGATTGCGGTGGGCTAACTTTGAATATATCAAATCTGTGGCACCACCGCAGAAGATGTGAGGGTAGAAGTCCAAGGGAAAAGTGCAAGTGCATCCCCTTTCAGTGGATGTCCAAGTGTCCAATAGTGGGTGTGTTTACACCAGCGTATAGCAGCAACGCGTTTCGAATAATCCTCTTCTTCAGGCTGTTTCAGATACATGGACTTCTACCCTCACATCTTCTGCGGTGGTGCCGCAGATTTGATATATTCAAAGTTAGCCCACCGCAATCCAGCTATAGGGTGAGGTATTCTTTACTCATTATACAAAGAACCATTGTGATGTCCATGTGCACCTTGTATGTATAAGTATATGTTTTTAAAGAAATTTGGGTACTCTTTACCTAGAAGGGCGCCCGTCGCGGGCATCGCGGGTACATTTATGTATGGCCGCGACGCGACCGACGCGATGCCCGCGATTTCCCATTGAAACCAATGTTAAACATGGAAATCGTGTCGGTCGCGTCGCGGCCGGCCATAAATGTACCCGCGATGCCCGCGACGCGATGCTCCCGATTTCCCATAGGAATCAATGTTAAAAGGCGCGATGGACCCGATTTTACTGTTAAATGGCTCAATCCACCCGATTTGGCCATAGGAATCAATGTTAAATGGGCCACAGAGCCCATTAACCCTTAAATGTGCCCCCAAATTTTTAACGCCACCCCACGATCCACGCCAACCCGAAGCGTGGCGAGCGCAGCGAGCCCGCGAGGGGCGGCGGTACGCGTCCTCCGACCTTTTCATGCCCTACTATCCACTAGGGCGTGGTGTGAGAATATAATAGTGTGGCGAGCGCAGCGAGCCACCGAGCCCGAAGCGTGGCGAGCGCAGCGAGCCCCGCGAGGGGACGCGGATACCTTCACAGTTATGCGCGTCCCCTCGCGGGCTTCACAGGTGTCCGTGGCGACGCGGACACCTGTGAAGCCCGCGAGGGGACACGTCTACCTGTGAAGGTATCCGCGTGCGCTCGCCACGCTTCGGGCTCGGTGGCTCGCTGCGCTCGCCACACTATTATATTCTCACACCACGCCCTAGTGGATAGTAGGGCATGAAAAGGTCGGAGGACGCGTACCGCCGCCCCTCGCGGGCTCGCTGCGCTCGCCACGCTTCAGGTTGGCGTGGATCGTGGGGTGGCGTTAAAAATTTGGGGGGACATTTAAGGGTTAATTTGGCCTATTTGGCCCCAAATCGGGTCCATTGAGGCATTTAACAGTAAAATCGCGGTCAATCTGCCGTTTTAACATTGTTCCCTATGGGAAAATCGCGGTGATCGCGGTCATCGCGGGCATCGCGGCCATCCCGATTTACCCGCGATGCCCGCGATGACCGCGATCACCGCGATTTTTACCCCCGATCACCGCGATTTCAATCGCTGGTGCCCTTCTAGGTAAAGAGTACCGAAATTTGTTTTTTAAAAATATTGATGTCAATAAATGTTGTTTTAAATTCAAACAACTCACACATTTTTTTTATAAATTTGCGCCAAGCTGTGCCATTAATTGATAAAGGAACACCTATAACACAGGGCAGTTCCATGGAGGGGAGTACAGATGTACAGATGGAGAACTGATTATATCCTAGACTATAATGATGGAGGCAGGGAATGAAAGCTGCAAGTTATAGAATACACTGTGGTGTACTCTGCATTTAGAGCAGTTGACTTTTCGCTATCCTAAAACTCACTACACTAATACCACTTTCAAGTTACAAATGCCGTGTCACACCCAGGAATTGGACACGGGGCTGTCCTGGGATCGAGGGGAAGTTTCCCTCAGCGACCCGGCAATAGGCTTATTGCCGGGTCGCTGAGGGAAACTTCCCCTCGATCCCAGATGTCATACTGGGCAGGGCGAGGTGTCGGCATGTCTTCGGGGGTAGGGGAGGAGGAAGTGCTTGGTGCTGATGCTGTCTCCTCCCTATAGTATAAATGGGACCTGGGTCACTCGACTATGGTTACCCGTTTACATTGGCCAGCAACCCAAGTCCAACCCGGGTAAAACTCATCTTTTAACCCGAGTTGGAATGCCGGGTTTTTCCTTTTGGCACTTTCACACCGCATGGAAATCCGGGTCGGACCCAGAATATTTGTGCAGTGCGCAAGGGGTATAACAGTACTTTTTCTTGATAATGTTAGTTTGACTGGTTGTATAACATTAAAACTAACTTCAAAGCACTGAGAGGGTGCAGGAGTCAGAGAGAGGGTAAAAAGTGACTGTTGAATATTACATTTGAGCCTGAACAGCATTAAAATACTTTAAAAAGTTGAAAACCTAAAACAATATCTGCTGACTTGAAGATTAGCTAATATAATTTGCATAATGCAGGCAAACAGGCAAGCAATATTATAGAACAAAGCATTTACCAATTTAGTTTTATCTGTAAAATTACTGTATAAATGAAATGAGATAAGCATAAAATGACAATAATGTTACTCAAATAAGTGGCTTCAGGTGCTTTGGTAGAGAGTTCTAATTTTATTGTTTAGGGAAGAAATTAAACGTGTTTAAATGAATGTGCATTTCCACAATCTTGTATAATTCATTAAATCATTTAATGGTACAGCTGCTACTTGTACATTTGCCAGCCAAAAATTAGAAACACAAGTTAACACTTATTTACCCAGAATGCATAGTGATATTTTTACTAATGAAAACTTTTACCCCCAAAAAAGAATCCATATGGTATATCACTGAATAGCGTCAGAAAATAAAGCACAGTGGCCATGATCCAGGGACATAAGGAATTTGTACGCAGCAGCTCTACGAAAATATGCAAATATACAGTCTCTGGGATTTGGATGAATACAGTATGTCTCTGAAACGCTGCTTGTGCATGAAGATGCAACCATTGGCCACACATCAGTAAGACCTCCTGAGTAGCCCTATAGTTGTGCATTTTGGCCATTGGTAGATGCAAGAGTCATTTTAACTGCGTACAGGATTTCCATCGCAAGCTGTGAGTTGCCCTCAAAATGGCACCGTGACACGTTCGACTCACCGCTCACGTTTGAGTCACCGCTCTGCCATTACTCCCCACAAACTGTCAATCACTTTGCAAATAGATACTGCATTGCAAGACCATTGCATCACAATTGCACAGTGCGACATACAGTATAGAGTTAAGCATTTGGGTTTTTGCTGTAAACCAAAAAGACATGAGTCAAAGAGAATATCAGATTGGGTTACAATTGGGTCTGGATTTGAGTTTCTGTTCCAAAATTACTGTTACAGGGAAAAAGGTGCATTCAACGTACTTCAATATCATAAAAACACATTGCTTAATTAGCCATTGCAGTGATGGAAAATTGCCCATGACAAATAAACATTACACAACTTTGAAAGAACAAGTCTGGGGAGAACTGCCACAGACACATTTTTGAACATGCTTCAGAAAGAAATGGTGTTTACAAATAAAGCACACACATTTAATTCCACCATAAACAGTATAGTACACAACCAAAAAGGTTTTAATTTGGCATATTTCTTGTTTTTGAAAAGTAAAAATTATTTTAAGAAATTCAAATGTCAATAAAAAAAAAAATCGGCATTTCTAATAAGGTATATTTGTGCTTAAGAGCAGGATATATGGTAAACTGCTAAACTTAAGGTGCCCATAAACTTGTCCAATATGTCCTAAGGACAAGTTAGATCCAATTTCCCCTGAGCTCCCCGGCAGGCTCACACACAATCTGGCACTTGATATGAAATTTTTACATGCAATAAATCACATGTGATTTATCGCATGTAATACACCCTGGGAGCTGAAGGTGGGAGGCAGGAGAGTTATAAAAAACCCTGATTGGCTGACATACCACTCTCAGCGAATCAGCGGCTGCCCATTCTTTTGTATTTTTTTTTTTAATTCCATTGCAGAGCGGGAAGAGCACCTCTTCTGCACAGCGCTTCCCCACTCGGGGATCGAATGTGATAAATTGTGGTTGCAAAAAGCACCACAATGTTCTGCTGACTCAATTTATCTTATATGCAACCCATCCAACCTTTGACTTGGATCCAATGCACATCGGATTGGATCTTAGACACATCTGATTTGGCCCTGATCTTGGCCCAATAAGTTGGAATCAGGTGAAATCAGGCCCAAATCAGACAAGTGTATGGGCACATTTAGTCTTATGGTTTTTTGGTGGGCATAATATAGTCTTATGGTGAAAACTGAAGACAGGGGTGCATGATTTTTATTTTATTCTTATTGTATTATACAAAATTGCATTACAGTACAGGGTTCTTGCTCAGGGCATGCTTCCATATATATGACAGAGTATAGTTGACATAAACTATGGCAGACACACATTCACACACACACATGTATATTTGAATACACACAAAGACACACACACATACCTGTTCACTTCACTGTTAATGATCATTACTTTTCCTCAACTGATTACCATTTCCAAATCTTCCCTCCAGGACCTCTTCCATGTTACCCACCACCATGGAGCTCTTTCTCTTTCACTGTCATTCATTCCTCTACTGTCCCAGTCGTCACACTGCTCTGAAACCCCATTGTTTCCCTATTCGTTCTCCTTGTAACCCAATCCATGTATCCCTGGAAAACTCACTCACCTTTCTGAGTCATTCATGTCTGGCTGCCACTCCACTATAGTTTGTAAGTTCTCGTGTTTTGTCCTATTATGTGTGACAAGATTTATTATACACGGTGAGGCATACACTATAGCAGAGGTTTTCAAACATGAACCACCAACAGGCCAGGTTTAAAGGAGATCTATGTACATTATTCACTACACTTTATCATTCTTATTTAACATAATAGTATCATTTCTTTCATACTGTAATTAATGTACCAAATGTTCAATAGCAAAATTATTATTATTATTATTATTATTATTATTATTACAGGTTGAGTATCCCGTATCCGAGTATCCGTTATCCAAATTATTCCGAAAACCATACATTCCAGAAAGTGGAAAAAAAATATTTTTTTTGCTAAAAACTCACTGGGGACATTTGTAACAGCACTACTGGTGACATGATATGTAACTGCCATTATATATGTACAAGAAAATTATTGCTTGGCATTCAAATTCAATATCTGAGATAGTACACAAATTTTGTTTCATGTTTTGAAACCTTGTTTTTTGAACAAATAAAATATATTTGTGTGTATTTTATGTGGTAATAAAATATATTTGTGTGTATTTTATGTGTTTATACAGCATACATGCAAGATACTTCAAAATACATAATTGAAATATTAAAATATTCCGAAATACGGAATAATCCGTTATCCAAAATTCTCCTGGTCCCGAGCATTTTGGATACGGGATACTCCACCTGTATTATTATTAGATTTAAATGGATAATCTAGCTTTAGCTCTTTGAAAGTTTCAAAGTACAGGTGTTTTTAGATATAGGCATATTTTAGTTATCAAAGTATTTTTATACAAATATATATATCTAAGAAACAAATACATCTGACACAAGAAAACAGAATTAGGCTATTGTATACAGAACAAGAGGGGTGGTACTGTTCAGTTATCCATACATTTTCTACATATTAGATTAGATTAGGGTTTTTTAACCTGTCTGATTTATCTCCGAAATCAGTTATTGCAAAAACATTTTTCCTACTGTATTTTCAACAATCTTACAATTCAGTGCACAAAAGTTATGGCTGGACTGCAATCATAACTATATTACCAGGCAGGTGTACGTGACACAATTTTTAGTGTCATAGTGTCTACAAAATAATTTATAAAATGTATTTTAAAACAAATAAAATCGATTTAGTCAATCTAACGTCATATAACATTATACAGTATGATTGTGTAACACAAGTACATTTTTAATCTGTTACAATTAATAACTGTGATATTGCAGACATTGTAAAGCATTTGGTAACAAAACTGAATTATGTAATATAATATAACATGCCATTATGACAGATGCTCTTTATCGTGTTATATAACTTAATTAGTGACTGGTTTTGTTTTTTTGTTATCCAAAAATGGACGGATGATTGGGCAAAAACACATGGGATCAGGGATAAGTCACCAAACCCATGTGTTATTGTGGGTCCTGGCTGCAACTTTTTGGGAACTATGCTTTGCGGCACATAATAACTGGTAACAGCAGGTATCACAGCTGATAGGATAGCCCCAGCCGAAATGTGTACACATTAATACACTGTGAGTGAGATGATTTATTTGGGAAAGAAACCTACAGAAAGAATTGAATGCATGTAATGTTGGATATCAAAGTTTTTTATGGAAGCTGCAATACGTTTAAAAAAATGTTATATGATTAACTTCCATTCACTAATGCCCAATCAATACATACTGTAGGGATTATGTATTGGGTTCTGAGATTAGGGAACCAATGGGATTTCATGGAGTTTGCCAGTAAATTTGAAGCAGCAATCAGTTATAAGGTAAAACCAGCTTAATCCATAAGGTTTCATAAACTTGAAACCTATTACATTACCTCCATTGTATTATTATAATATGTATAAAGCAGCAAAATATTGATCAATTTATCTAGAATTACAAATGTAAACCTTTAGATTACAGTATATAATAATAGCTTGTTTAATGTTCTCTGTTTTTAATATGACTAGATTACATTAATTAACTAGCTGCCAAAAAATAAATAAATAGAACAGAGAATAAAGAACAAAGCAAATACGAACTTACACTTAAAATTAATAAATGCCAAATACAATAGGAATTTAAAAAATACCTGCATTGCTTCTAAATTTCAATCAACATCAGCGAAGAAGACACATCCATAAACTCAGTCCTGCTTCTACAGTCTAGAAATCCCAAAGTCTGAAATGAATATATTTTCTTGACAACGAAATGCACCTAGTAAACTGATCACATGTGATTCACTGCCTGATAAAGGAGATGGGGAGCATCAGGACAATGGAGAGCTGCTGTTTAACGATATCCTCATATAACCAGCTGAATGCTTAACTAAAAAGCGCTCTACTACTTCAAAGCCTAGGCAACTAAGAGCAGTCTCCTGTTCTGAAAGCACTCACATCTGCATAACAAAGGGTGGCCTTGCAAAGAATACAATGTCATTGTACTAAGGCTTTTAATTTCCGCACCTTAATTATTAATGAATCACACCTTTGATACATTCCAAAAGTTAGATGTACAATGTGCTTATTAGTAATGTTGGCAAATAATACTTTGCATGTGTAATTCCTATACTTCGGGTTAGAAGCTCATGTTAGTCATTTCTTGTCCAAGTGACTTTAACCATTTATTTGCCTGTCCACATTTCCTTTGCAGTACACCAGGGTCAAGAGTTAAATGTAACCTGGCACTTCATAAATAATTACCTAAAAAACACAACTTACTTTGGTAATTTCCAGTATTGTTATAAACTTGTGCCAGGTTGTCAACGCTGCAAAATCCGCCATATAAATTCATCTTAAACTGGCAATAAAAATATTATTAACTTCATAATAAAGTTTTAAAAATAATTATCTATTAACATAAAATATGTAACCAGAACTAATGTGCATTTTACATGAGACAGTTATTACAAATTGGATTATACCTCTATATACTATAATATTATATGAATTAGAAATACTAGAATCCAACTTGAAAAATGCGTTTAGATGATTTGTAAAAAAAAATATCATTAAGAACCCATGATTTTTGAATAAACCTTTGAGCCTTCCCATGCCTTCTCTCTGCCCTTAATAAAGTTTTAAAACATTCAAAATGTAACTTAGATTTGGAGGAATTGAGAAGTTGAGTACGGCGGTTGTGATATCAAAGTGACACATGAAATGTAAACTGGCACTTCATAAATAATTACCTCAATGCACTCATCTACTCTTACTCTAACGAGTCCCACCTATAGTTCTCAAACTGTGGCCTTGGGATTGACTTTTAAAAGATCTCCCAACATATTTGCTGTCTCAGAATATATAAATCAATCTTGCTCTATTATATCCCAAAGGTGAGGACGCTTTGCAACAACATCATGTTTGTTCTAACTTTTATGTTTTCAATCTCTATATATACACACGAATATCTTCAAATAATACTACTGTTTGAGCTACTGACTCTCCAAAGACCTGTAGAAACTAACGTACTCAAAAAACATCTTGACTAGCATAAGTTGCTAAAATGTGATCAGCCTCTATTGACGATAAAGCAAATTACAATTTATTTTTTTACCAGCCCAATTCTGAATCAGGGGCAGATCAAGACATTTATTTTATGAAGAGTGGTTTTAGAATTAACCCTGTCCATGCTAGCATCAACATAGAGAAATATGAGCAGGTAACCAGATTTTCAAATCATTAATACAGATAATCTTTTACTGAGCAGCTCTCAGTAGGATCCATGTATATATAATGATAAAGCAGGTCCAGACTGATTACAACCCACAAAAGGTTCTCCGAGGAGCAAAGAGACTCACTCTTAAGCTGTGTACACACAGGGGCGATAGTCGCTGAAATCGCTGGAAATATGGTCGCAGGCGACCATATTGCCAGTGATAGGAGTGTGATAGGAGTGTGCCCCAGCGATAAATTGCGGGTGCGCGCTCCCGTTTTCAGCACCTTTCTAATCGCTGGTCACAGGAGCTTGCTCCTGCGACCAGCTGATTACCTCTGCGGCACCGCCGGCAGAGGTTCCCTTTCAGAGATGGTCGCTGATGAAAAGGAGAAAAGGAGAAACTGAGCAATATATTGCTCAGCCATATATTGCTAGCAATATATGGCTGAGCAATATATCTCCCCCGTTTGTACGGGGCTTAAGGGCTGAAAAATCCAATCACTACCAGTCATAGAACCAAGCAAGATTCTTATTCCAGCTGCAGCAATCATGAGTTACAATGAAGCCTAGTACAATGAAACCTAGTTTGTACAACTACCCTTTCCCCTTTAAATAACTATTTATTATCAGTTAATTTAGTGTGTGCAGAGCCCCTACAATGTCTGTTTAAACAATGTGGTCACAAACCATAGGGCACCCCAAAACTAGGAAAGGTGAGTGCCGATGTTAAGTGTATATATATATATATATATATATATATATATATATATATATATATATATATAACAGGCATGAACCCCTGCGCCAAGTGTATTTTAGACAAGTCACCAGTTGAAAAATTCCCCAGTAAATCAACAGAGGGAATCCCAGCACCAAAGTTTGTTTTTCAACCTGCAGCTGCTTCTCTCTATAGGGTGAGGTCTCTGGAATCCACAGAGCAGAAGAAATCTAGGAGAAGGCAGAGAGAAGGCGCTTCATGGTGCAATATCATTTATAAAACGTTTTAATGGACAATAATAAAATCCAGGCACAGGCAAATGCGGACTCGTACTGTAAATAAAAGCACTGTGGACTGGGTACCACAAGATTTAAAATATAGCCAGAGGCTAAGCTGCTCACACTTAGGTGCTGGAACAAGGATCCACCAAAGACACCGCTATGCTGGCTGGCAGGGAGGCGTGCAGGGGTCACCAAGAACCAGGCGTCAGCTTTGCGGCCACCTCTGGCACCGAATCCACGGCCCGCATCAATGCAGAATTCGGTGGTAGGGGTTTTAGGTGTGAGCCAGACTCTGCGTCTTCTGCGTCGCAATCAGAACCGCTACTGTACTGTACAGATAAGGAACACTTGACCCATCTACTCTGCCCAGACTTACACACTAGGTTATACCAGTATAATTTTAGAGTGTGTGAGAAAAACAGACTACTCAAAGAAAACCCAGCAGAATAAATACACTCCAATAATGGGAATTGTAGGAATCGAACCCATGATCCATGACCTCAGTGTTGCATGCCAGTAATGAAAACTGGAATAGAGAAAAAAATCATTCAATGGTGAGAATCCACTCGCACAGCATAACGTGGGGATTTATGCAGCCAGATGACCATGCGTTCAGTGGGGTGGAATTTACCTGCTCGCTAGGCAGTGGATATATATTTAGCCTAGTGAGCAGGTCTGAATTACCCCCTAACTGAGAATCAGTGTTTGATAAACTGTCACCTGGTTGCAGCCATACAGTACTCAGTTCAAAGTGTTATCAGAATGTTATTAGACTTATTATATCAAAGCTGGAGTTATTCATGAGTTTAACAGGAAGGAAACTATGGGCTGCTTTAATCTAACTACTTACTCCTAATACCCTCCTATCATCCACCTGTGTGACAGGTGGGTGGATGACATCACATGATGTCAGCACACCATCCTAAATTTGTCTGAAAGAATCTATATGAAGAGTAAGTCCTTGTTTACTTTTCATAACAAATAGAGAAAAAAATAATGGTGAGTATACGCTCGGTCTTAAGGATTGTGCTATGCTAACTGAATTAAGTTATGTGTTGCATAGCTAGAGAGTATGGATCAATGGGTCGTCAGTGTCTAGGTCTACAGTCAATAGTTCAACCGAAGGGTTGACAGGCACAAGGTTGACTTAGAAAATATTAACATTGACAAAATGTCAACTCAACCAAAAGGTTGACCAGAAAAAGGTTGACACATGAAAATGTCAACATGAGTTTTTCATGTTTTTTTGGCATCAATGATGACACCTGTTGACATGGATGACCAATTAGTATAGTGCCTACAAGTGCCATGCTTCGGCCATGGTGCCCCGCTCCACTTCCGTTGGGATGGCACACATACCATTCCCAATTGTAATACATGTGGATCATAGAGCATGAAAAAGTCCCCCAAAATGTAAGAAATCATGAAAACGCACAATAACCTTTCCATGTGTCGAGTATTGCCATGTTGATCTTTTGTTTGTGTCATCCTATTGCATATTGACCTTTTGACAATGTCAAACTAGTGCACGTCACCATTTTGGTGTCAACCTATTCATTGTCCACCTATCAGTAATGGGGATAAATGTAATAACCACTGAGTTTCCAGAGGTCCTGGACTGTGCGAGTCTGCCCATCTTTTTAAAGTGACAAAGTCCAACATCTCTGGAAACTTGACAGCTCAATGTCACGTGGTCTATTGCATAGCTACATAGCAATTCACATTGAAATATTCATGCACAAAAATAAAATAAAAACATGAAATCAAAATAGTTAAATGCTACAGAATTATACTACTTTCCTACTAGCTTATTTTTAAAATCATCTTGAAAAGTGCTTGGAAGACACCAGCCTTATAGAGAATATTGGGTGTGGGCGAGACTTTTTCTAATTATTTATTTCTCTCTATATATATTTACCTCGCTCTGACAGGTCTGGTTTCATGCTCAATGTGGCACAACTGGTGTTTACCGGTGTTTCTTGGTTTAATGAACTACAAAACAAAAATAACTCTAATAATATATGCTCAAAAACAACTGCAAATGGGAGAGTACTTACAAATGTCCTAGAGTACCCTCAAACTGATTGCAATAAACACAACTGCTGTTCATCGGGTAAATAGAAATATTAGACTAATGAATCAAAGAATACTCTACCTTGTCACTTCGCATCGTCTTAAAAATATCTCGAACGGCACATCACATGTTGTTATAAAGCACAGTGACATTTCATGAATGAAAAATAAACAGCACTCAAAAAAAAAATCTGTGTTCTTAGGAATCTTGCCCAGATATCTGCCAAACCCCAGCAAGCTGAATTTTCTCGCTGCAGGGGATCCTTAAACCTAAATGCAAGTGCACAGAATACAGAACCTGATTATTGACTTAAGCTTTCTCAACACCTCACCTCAGTAAAGTTTAAATATTTTCAACACTACACTGTTATATTTAGTTTAAAGCAATGTAATTCTTGAAAAATTAGGTGAATTATACTTGATTGCGATCAGCCCACACAAAATTCTACATCCATCAAATTTTCTGTGTTGCAGGGGCATTTAGCCTGCAAGGGCATAAGATCATATACAATATTTTCATTTGGTTAATTAATATATGTGCTGTATGCTTTTTTCATCAATAATTTGACATTTATTATTATTATTATTTTTATTATTTCTAACAATAAATTCATATCTACAAATATCTCTTAGAAGAGGAAAATCAAAAACAATAGTAGAAATATTTACACAAGAACTTATTTTATTCTGTCAAATCGACGTTTCAAGACCCAAAGGTATTTTCTTCAGGATAACAAGCCAACAAATAAAGTGCAATAGGCTTACCTATATAGCAGTCTAAAGTGATAGCAAGGTACAACATTCTGGATGCCGTTCTGTGCAGTTTGAATAGCACGGTATAGACGGCCTCCTTTAATTTCATCTATATTTATCTATGGAAAAATATTACAATTATTTTTATCCTAATTTATATTGGTTCCCTAGGGTCTCAATCATATCTATAATGGTTCATTTGATTATTCTATATATTGTCCTTTTTTTAAGTAGAATAAATCAGAGGAGTTATAATAATTATGTTTTTTTTTTCTTATTACTATTGCTGGTAGTTATAATATTACAAGAAGCAATTTAATAAAACTTTTCATTTACACCATTAGGAAACATGATATTTAACACATGCATTTATCCCCTATCTCCACCTCTTGTTCAAATCGGGATATGATCTATGATCATGTATTTCAAGTCTTAAAATAGATGTTTGGTCTCTTTAAAATGTTTAGCAACAGGTTGGTCGGTAAATTTGCCATCCAGATTTTTTTTAACCAATGATCTGTGTGCGGCCATTCTTTCTTTGACCATCCTAGTTGTTTAACCACGTAGCATAGGTTGCAGGGACATGTTATCATGTATACTATGTATTTCGTAGTGCATGAAAGGATGTGATGTATGTGGAAGTCAGTGTCTATATGTGGATGTTTGAATTTAATCCAGGTCTGCAAATAATCACAAGTGGTGCAAGAAATACACTTATAGCAGCCTGGTTTTTAAAAAAAGGGTCTTGCTCTTTTTTTGACATACACTGGTCATGTCATTTTTCACAAGAATGTCCTTTAAGTTTCTACCTCTTTTGTAGCTAATGAGTGGGTCCAAAGCTTTCAGTCCCGGCATATCTGGGCCACTTTTGATGATGGGTCATAAAGCTTTTGATGCTCTGGGCAACACTCCTGTTGTAATCTGATACTGCCCAGCATACTACTACTAATTGGCCGGAGAAGCTAAATTCTACTGTTGGAAATTATAACAGAGATTTAATTAAATTTAAGAAGGAGAAAAAAAGGAAGGTGGCCCAGGATTATGAAACCAGTGCTGTTTACCTGTGGCTCAGTTCTCAACGTGGAAATCCCACAGGACATTTCCCCCGCAGAAACCAACAAAACCGGTACTATCCTTCTCCGAATGCTGCATCAAGTTCCTCTTTTAGTGATACAGATGGCAGTCAATTTTTGCCATCTACGTCTCAACACCCTTTAGGGGTACATACACAGATGATCATTGCAGGTCGGACCTTCACCCCATGAGGAGGGGCGGGCAAAACAAGAGGATCAAGGGTGCAAAGCAAGAGGGAGAAATGAAACAATTTGTGTTTAACTTGTGTTTCATTTATAGGACAGACCATTGACAGACACAGAGAACAACTTATTGGCTAAAGGACTATCTTTTACACCAACAACGCCACATGACTCTTTTCAGTGGAAGTTGGATGTTTATAAATGTAACCGCACTTTAAAATTGCGAGAACATTTTGCATCACAACCTGGGACTTCTAATATTGATCCAGCTCTTTCAAAAGTTACAGGGTGGTTCCTCCTTAGATCCCACGACATCCAATGCTTCTATCAATTCAATCCATGGTGAACTCCGATCGTGATCTTCCGTCATTGTCTGAATCTCGATTGATGCCAGCCTACAGCAGAGGCCGGAATTTGAGGGATTTAATAGTCAAACTTGATGTGACAGAAATGGAGGGGATTGATAGACCCTCCAATTTTCTTACACACAAAGCTGGTTGCTATAAGTGCACTGGGTGTACTACATGCAGTGCACTTGTGGCCAGATATTCTTTTTCTCACCCGCATAACGGGAAGAAGTATCACATAAGACATATACTTACCTGTTGCCTGTGTAGCTTAGTTTACGTGGGCAAGACTGAAACCACATTTAAGGAAAGAATGGCCAATCACTGGTGTGCGATTAGAGCAGCGATCGCTAGCCGTAGCAGTGACCAACCAGTGGCAAGGCACTGCATGCTTTTGGGCCATTCAGTTTCAAGTATTCGCTCAAAGTTATTTGATCATGTCCCCATGCCAAAGAGAGATGGTAACCGAAGTAAGATGTTACTACAACTTGAATGTAAATGGACTCATAAATTAGATACTATAGACCCAAGTGGGCTGAATGAGTTCTTAGGCTTATATAGTTTCCTGTGACCGTATGTCATTTTATACATTTTATAAATATATTAACAGTAGTTTTTTTCTGGCTGCTATTACTGTAGATGACAGAGGCTGCTTTGCCTGAGGCCTTTTACCTGGAAGAATTTGGCATCAAGATCTATTGTTTTGGAGGATTTAGTATCACTCCTTATCCCTCTGGCGATTCTATGGTTCTCATCAGACTGGAGGAATAACACTGCTTTAATCTTATTGGCAATTATATCCTTTAAAGGAAACTTTATCTTGCATACCCAAACTCAGGAATTAAATATTGGGGTTACTTATAAAGAATACCCTCTCCACATTTTGGATTTCTAATATAAATATAAAGTAAACCTTTTTTCAATGGAAGATATGTTATTGTTCCCCTGAGGAAGTCATTACTGACGAAACGCTTTGGGATTTGCTATGTACCCTTGATAGAGGATCAACTTTTATGTTCTGTACCAACATCCGAAGAAACAAATAAATATGCCCTTTGAATGAACAATGTCTTTGCTTACTTTACTGAAAATTGTGGACTTTCTTACCTGAATTTTATGGTTTAAACTATATACTGTAGGCGCCAGACCACTATTGGGATGTGTATTTTTCTATTGATTCTCTGACCCTCAGGGAATCTAGTGGTCGGGCTGCTATATTGTGAACTTTTAGTCTATTCTTAAATATCACTTTAAATTTAGCGCATGGTGGAATATTGGAAAAGAATATGGTACTTATATGTTAGTTGGGCGCCCACTAAGCTATTGGCTTAGTTTTTCGCGTATGCTCAGCTCTCTGCGCTCGCCACACTATATAACATCAACTCCATGCTGACATGGATAGTGGGGGTATGAGCGTACTAACTATAGTATATAACTATATACCATTTAATACACCGTGGAAGAAGTGTCCTCTGGTGAATCAATCTGCAAGCGAGAATTAGAGTGACTCTGGCCTCTGAAGAGATACCAGTGCTTACATCATTTCCTAAGGACCATATAGGAAAATATCTTTATTTGTTATAGCCGATTAGTTTTGCTTTCAACATATAATTAAAATAGAAGTGAGAGTGATTATAAGGACCATTATAGTATTAAGGATATAATTGCTATAATAAAGCTATATTTATTAGATAAGCAGCTTTTGGTTTATTTCTCCACTTCACATTGATGCATACTGTATAAAGAAACAACATCTACAGTAAGTCAGCTTTACTAGATGGATGGATAGTGAAAGGTATTTCACATATTTCCATACATCAGTTCGGTTAATTACTTTTCACATTCCCTGTAAAATACTGTATGAATCTAGACGCTTTTTGACAGCGTTCGGACTATGAGTACACACGTATAGGCATACTTGCCGGCTTCCTGAAACCTGAAATGTCTGGGAGACTTTATAAATAGAGTCTGTAATCTCCCTGAAGCTGGGCCAGACAGAGAAGTGGTGGGGTAGTGTTCCAACCACTGTGGCGTGATGATGCATCATCACACTGTGGCAGACGAGTAGTTTGGATGCAAATCGCTTCATTACATAATGTCAGTCTCTGATTTCATGCAGCTACCATACGCATCTCCCACAGGTAAGGGCTGAAATATCGCCAACTATAATTATAGCACAAATGCAGCCTTGTTCATTCTAGAACTGTACTGATAAAGAGAGCAATCCAATGGGAAAAACAGCAGGATGATTTGGACTAGTGATTGCCATGATATATTCATCTATTTATTGAGAGTTATATATTCATAAATAACATATCTGTTTAGATATCTGTATATTTCCTAACTAAGCTCATAAATTCTTCAATCCTAACACCCAGAAGATAGAAAATAGAATAGTGCCTCCAGTAGGAAATTCATCAGAACAACTATTAAATATACTGTAACTTTAAATATTACCACTGTGCATTTGTTTTTCTAATTTCAGTGTTGCTGCATAAATGGAACAGCTAGAAGTGTCTGTCCAGGTTGGCTGTCGCAGGACCTGATTCCAAAATTGATGCTAATGGGCCAGATGTATCAAGCTTCAAAAAAACGATAAATTGGAGAGTGATAGTCAACTGGCCAATCAACTCCTATGTGTATTTTTTCAAACCCAGCCTGTGACATGGCAGTTAGAAGCTGATTGGCTGGCTGTTAATCACACTCCACTTGATCACTTTTTGTGTTTTTACTGGGTGCCGGATGGCAGCCCAACTGTTGGAATCCCGACTGTTTAAATGTCTTGACACCCATAGAGGTAGAATAGAACTTGTGGCAAGAAATGAGCCACTGTTCAGTGGCCTGCAAGGGCCTTTTTTGCGCTTGCCCCCTGTTGGAGTACTGGTGATCGGGATTCCAATGTCAGTATATTGACTGTCAGAATCCGGACTAACTGGCAGTAAGACTACACCCTTTACTGGGTGCTGGATGATGGCCCGACAGTCGGGGTTCCGATGGACAATATACCAACATCAGAATCCCAACTGTTCAAATGACCAACAGTCGGGATCCTGACTGACAGGGGATAGTCTCCCTTGTGGGGGTCCACGACTCCCATAGAGGGAGAATAGAACCATTGGTGAGCTTACAGGGTGTCAAGCCTCACCCAAATGGTCCCAGCTTTTCAAATAAATCCTCATTTCGAGCGTCATCACCACGATGCCTTAGTGCATGTACAGTGTAATTTAGAGTGACGCATGCACATTTTACCGATAATTGTTCAACTCATGACATACTTTCATTGCCTACAACTCTAAATGAAGCTCAGAGAGTACTTCTACAGATCAGCATAAAATCAGTACAAGAGAAGAAAACACATATACCAGCAAAACAGGACTAGGACATAGAGAAAACAATATCTATCAAAGTACAGATGTAGCAACACTCATCGTAGTTACATTGTGCCGCGGTTGCGACCAGGTCCACCAAAAAGACAACACCAACTGCAATGTATTTATGTTGAGAGTGGCTTCATATGTATGTTTGGTTAAGGTCTAAATGTTAGACATTGTCTAGGTAGACAGTCAATAGATCAACACCAGCTAATCGACACAAGCAAAATGCTGACATAGTAAGGTCGCACTGAGTTTTTCATAGTTTTTTTTGTTTCAGTTTGTAGCTTTCATCACATGGACCCTTAATTAGTGTACCACGTATCCTCACATGCCTCACTCTGCTACCACTGCACTCGACAGACTTTACCATTCCCATAGGAGTCCACGTGGATGGTAAACTATGAAACGTCTGTTTCCTCCCCCCACCCATTTAAAAAAAAACACTCATGTCAACTTTTTCATGTGTCAATCATTGCCATGTACACCTTTTGTCTATGTCAACCTTGTGCATTTTGACCATTTTGTGCCAACCTACTGACTATCTAGACAATGCTGACCTATTGACTGAATACCATACATTTTTGGTAATTCCATATGTTTTTTTAATGTCCTACAATTTTCCAAAATGTCATACACGATGTAAACTGCACTGATGGGTTTTACTGTATGGATAGAACATTGATTATTATTGGCAACAACCTACTAGAACCAGTACATCAAGAGCACCATGAATCCGTCTAGTGCTGTTGAATATTTTGTTAATAACTAAAACAATACAAGTAGAAAATGAGAAAGCCATGATGTGTATACAAACTCTATCCCCCTTTAGCAACAGTAAAGAGCGTGTCTAGAATTTGAAAATAATCATTCCATATCACAGGCCGTGACCACAAATATCCAAAAAAGTTTTGGTTTTGTTAATAAACAGGGCGATAATCAAGGACCTTGAAATGTGCATGATTAATTTTTCTATATAATGTCTGCACTTGAAACTATACACCTGTATGTGGATGAAAGAAGAAAGGCAAAAAAAGAGAAATGTATGTGCCTATGTGTGCATAGCGTGACGGCACTCATATTTATATAAGTCAAGCGGCTTGACTATGCATTAACAGGGGCTCCTGAATTGCAAGCACAATTCTAAGAAATGACACAACCTCCCACACAAGGGATCTGATTAATATGCACAAGTCAGCTGTCATGTTTGTCTATGGACCAATGCCAACTGATATGTTGCAACATGCTCCACCGCTCACAATTCACCTTATACAAGAATGTATGCATACAGTACAGGATATAACCTTCTCCTTGTTTTACTTTCATGAGATTCAAAATGGCTGGCACTGATCGCTTAAAAAACAACACCATTTAGTAAAAATCCACTATGCATAAATATATATATATATATTTATATATATATTATATATATATATATATATATATATATATATATATATATATATATATATATATATATATTAGTGTAGATAGATGCGGCACTCCCAACAATAAAGTACACGAAACTTGAGGTAAGTTTTAGCAACGTTTCAACGTCATTTATTAGACGTTTTCATCAGGCTGATGAAAACGTCTAATAAATGACGTTGAAACGTTGCTAAAACTTACCTCAAGTTTCGTGTACTTTATTGTTGGGAGTGCCGCATCTATCTACACTATTGTCAATTCCTTCTGGTGAGGCACCCAACTGTTCCCACACTAGCGTTGGAGCTGTGGCTGTGCCGGTCGTCCGTCCAAATTATATATATATATATATATATATATATATATATATATTTATATATATATATATAGTCCAATCCAAAAAGAAACAGCACTCACCAGGGCTTCAAATGATTTTGCAATTCCAGCAGGATTTTATTCCATGCTATCTCATATCCATCACAAACAAATGGTCAGGTCGACGTTTCGGCCACAGAACGTGGCCTTAATCATGACCTATTCCAACAAGGCACATAGTCTATGTGCCTTGTTGGAATAGGTATTCAGTATACAGAATATCTACCATACTAGATAATTATAAAAACAAAGTTAACAAGAACAAAGGGGAAATGAAGGACCACATGAGAGCAGTTAAGAAAAAGACACAAAAGGTTATGTATGACTGTTCTACATCAGTGTTTAAGCTGTCAATATAAATACTGCATGTTTTATAGAAGTTTTTTTTATTGTATTTTCAATGTTTAGTGTAAAGAATATGAAGGAGCATTTTTTTAAACCTGTGCTATATAGGGTGAGTAACTTTCTGTCTATCTATCTATCTATCTATCTATCTATCTATCTATCTATCTATCTATCTATCTATCTATCTATATTTATACTGCATGAATGTGAGAGAAAAATAAAAGGTCTGGTATAGGGTCTATAGCACCTTCTGAGAGCATTGGTTTTGGCAATATTTGAACAAAGTGATGCATTTGCAAATACATTAAGAAGTTTGCATTATGTAATGTGAACTTTTCTTTTTGTTCTGAAAAAGTAACTAGTAAACCACCAGGATCAAAAACATCATGAACTGATGAAATACCATGTTCATTCCATACTCTATGGCCAGTATTCAATGTGAATTTTCTCTACGTGCAGTGAATCCTGTTTAGGATTTGCTGCACATTGGCAGGGTTCCGGAGGGCTGGAGCATTCGCTTCCAGCCCTCCCTCTCCCCCTGTTCAACGCGTCAGGGGCACACTGCCCCTGACTGCAAAATTTAACCCCCCCCGGAGCATGCCGCAGATAGCCGGGGGGACGGCAGGAAGGCAGGGAGGTGGAAGCCTCCCTGCCAGAACCGGAATCTGTGGGGGAGAAGGAGGGCTGCCGGGGACACAGGCAGCAGAAGCTGCCACCCCGGGAGAGCTGGCAGGGGAGGCGGTGGAGGGAGCTCTGCGCTGGTCCTGCTTCTGCATATGTAATGAGCAGGACCAGGCGTAGTGAATGTCTAATGAGCGGCTTCCGCCCCCCTGTGACATCATCGGGCAGATGTATCATAGCAGCGCTTATCGCGCCGCTATAATACTTCCTGCTTCGCCTCAATAGCGAGGCGAAGCAGGAAGGGACAACGACAAGATGTATTAACATCTTGTCTGCCGAAGCGGGGAAGCGTTAACTCCCCCCTCCGGCGATGTCCCTTTCTGGAGATAGCGCATCAGTTAATACTGATGCGCTATCTCCTGTCCCCCGGCCGGCCGCACTGGGCATGCGCGGGATCTCGCTGTTCACGCGAGATCCCCAGCGCAGCCCAGACCTAACAGCAGGGACAGCGCTGTCCCTGCTGTTTAGATAGGGCTTCGCCAGCCTGAGGCTGGCGAAGCCAAACCTGGCTTCGTGCGGAACGGTCAGCAATGCTGACCGTTCATACATTCGGCCTGCTATCATTTTGATAGCAGCGCCGATATGGACAGGGGCGCATAGCGCCCCTGTCCATTACCGCATTCCCGGCTCTATCATACATGGGGGAGAAGCGGTATCAGTGCACATAACGTGCGCTGATACCCCTTCTCCCCCATAACGACACATCATACATCTGCCCCCATGTGTATAAAAAAAATGAATTCAAAATTAATATTCATATTCAATATATATTCATGTGCCGCAAGCAATCCAAATAGCAAGCCCCTTCACATAAAAAAAACCTTTATTTTAAAAGAACACATTCCAGTTCAACTTAAAAAGATGTTGAATGCCAAACGGTGAAGCATGGAGAAAATCATGTTGAAAGCAATTCTCCATCCTAGCATTGAACACAGGATCAGCGAGAATGAAATGGAGAACTGGCTGGCATTCACTGTTCACTTTCGGCGAATCAGTTTTTCAATGAAAAGATTAATTGCAGAGAGTGAAAACAGCCTGATTCGCCGGAAAAAAAAAAAACCGGTGAATCGGGAGCATTGAATACTGCCCTATATATGAGAATGAGATTATCTCAAAACGTTGTGAATGTAGACATGTACTGTGTGCTTGTGTTTTCTGTGTAGTCTGGTGGTATAATGCCACACCTTAAATATTTCTATAAATAAAATATCTGCAAGTACTTATTTGGGTCATTTATTTTTTGGAGAATGCAGCAACGCAATAGTTCGTAAAAATAGTGTTTTAATCAGTCAATCATTAATATACTGTATCTGAAAAAAATGCCACACTAAAAGATCAGATCAGATATGCCCAGGCCACCCTGAGGACACAATAATTAGAGTTTGGAATATGCTATCTTTGAATTCTTACCTGACCACAAGAATTTAGAAAATATAGAATTTATATAAAATATTTCTTTATAGTAATGGTCTGTACACATGGTGCGATTCAGGGTCACTTTCTATCTGATTTGGACTATATAATGCAAATTGAATAGAAAGTGACCCTGAATCGCACATGTACAGCCTCATTTGATCCAGATTATACAGGCAAGTCTATTGCTTCAATCCAGTGGATTCAGACTTGCTTGCTGGGCTGCAAGTGTTCAGAGCCCAGCAAGTGGGTTGCCACCACCCCTCCGAATTCACAGCCCCCTGCCCCATCCTTGTGCACGGCTGTTAAGGCATATGCAGCACTGCAAATGGAGAAAATCATTCACCATCAAAATGATTTTCCGCCTGCCCACAGCACTGAGTGAGCCTCTGCCCCAGTCTCAAATCACAGGCAGACTGAAAAAGGTTTTGCTCAAGAATATAACTGTATTAAGCACCATCCATCTTTACCTTGACTCAAATCAGTTTCCCAGTCCCTGCTGCTGGTGTTCTTGGGGTGATGGGATGCGTTGGGTTTGCGCCAGACAGCATTTTTCTTGGTGGCTGAAAAGTCACATTTTAGTCTCATCTTACCAGAGCACCTTCCTCCATACATTTGGGGAGTCACCCACATGCCTTTTGGCAAACTTAAAATGTGTCTTCTTATTTTCAACACTAAGGAATGGCTTTTTTCTGGCCACTCTTCCCTAAATCCCTGGTTATTTTGGTCCCGTGCGCAGATACACCAGTTTTTGCTGTGGAACTCTCCAGCTCCTTCAGGGTTAGCTTTGGTCTCTGTGCTGCCTCTCTGATTAATGCCCATCGTTCCTGGTCTGGGAGTTTTGGTGGGCGGCCCTCTCTAGGCAAGTTTGTTGCAAATGTTCTTTCCATTTGTAGATGATGGATTTGATAGTGCTCTGAGGATCATCAAAGATTTGGATATTTTTTTAACCCCACCCTGGCTTCTCAACAACTTTGTCACTGATGTGTTTGGAGAACTCTTTGGTCTTCATGGTGTTATGTCTCTTGCACAGTGGTGTTTCAGCCTCTGGGGCCTTTCAGGAATGGTGTGTTTATACTGGCAGATCATGTGACACTTACATTAGATTGCACACAGTTGGACTTCATTTTGCTAATTATGTGACTGCTCAAGGTAATTGGTTACTATGAAGCAACTCAAAAGTTCAGGTGCAAAGGGGGTGAATACATAAGTACTGTACTTGCCAATTTTCAGATTTGTATTTGTAAAAATAATTCTTTATATAAATATTTTTCTCATTTCACCAAAAGTGAAGCGAAATCCAAATTAAAATAGGAGAGCCACATATATTGAACTGCCAGCAAGTCTTGGACTGTAGTGTTTGGCAGTGTTTGGGGTGGCAGTTGTTGTGGCTGCACTACAGCTCCACCTCTGTAACTGCCACTGGAAAGGAAGTCCAGGAACAGAGAATTTTGTCCCTTCTGGAATGGGTCATGTTGGGAGATATGCATCATCCAAGGTAAATATGTACCCATGTAGAGCAGCAATTTATAGAGTGGTAGCTTCCAGTACAAATAAAAAAGAAAAACATAACCACTAACCATGGGTATGCTCTGAGCATTGCCCGACTCATATAGTATTACGCAAAAGCAGGGGTAGCCAACTCTATTCCTCGAGAGCTACCAACAGTTAATGTTTTCCAGGTCTCCTCACAGCATCACAAGAGAAGTAATTAGCTCCACCTGGGGATCTTTTAAAATGTGTCAGTGAGTAAATACTACACCTGTGCAGCTGCTAGGTGGGCTGGAAAACATGAACTGTTGGTAGCTCTCGAGGACTGGAGTTTTATACCCCTGCGCTAAAGTATATGTATCCAGGCATTTTGATTATAGCATGAACAGGTCTCAGTAATAACAATCAGTGTACAATATACAGTAGGAAAGAGACTTTAGGATATATATGTCTTTACATATCATCTGCTATAGGCAAAACAGGGGATTGTAAAAACTGACTAAGTGATTCGCCAAGACTTGCTGGCAGTACAGTATATGTGGCTGCCTGATTTGAATTTTGGATGTCGCCTCACTTTTGGTGAAATGAGAAAAATATTTATATAAAAAATTATTTTTACAAATAAAAATCTGAAAATTGGCAAGTTCTTATGTATTCAGCCCCTTTGCACCAGAACTTTTGAGGGGCTTCATATCAACCAATTACCTTGAAAAGTCACATAATTAGCAATACCGGTAAAGTATCAAGTGGCCACAAATTGGCGTAAAGTCCTTCCAGGCTCGGGTCGCTTCCAAGGAAACAGCAATGGTAGCAACTTCAATCACATCAGAATCATGCCCATTGGCCTACAAATTGGAAGGTGCCAAGCAAATTCCATTATATCATTGGAATTAAATCAATATCTATGACTTCAGAGGTGCCAAATACTGTAATTCAAGGCTTTTTTGTGAGTATGAATACTACAACTACACTCCTTTAACCAAATATAAAATATTGCAGTGTATTTTAATGCACAACTAGAGTATATGCTCTTGTTGCGTTTTCTGCACTTACAAAGCAGCACCCACCACTTGTCCTACTTCCTTTATAAAAGGAAGTAAACTTGCACAAAATGAACATAAAATTCCATGATTGCATTCATTTATTTCTTTCAAGATGATATAATACCCAACGCGTTTCGTCTTTTTACACAAAAATAAAGTAATGATTCAAAAATTTATGCAAATAATGCTCTTTTCAGAGGCCCCACAATAAAAGGTTAAAATGTTCCATTGAACACAATGTGTGACCAATGTATCAAGGAAAGCTTATCACTCAGTTTTCCCAACAGCAAACAATTTGGACAGTGGAAAGCCAAAATATAGTAGTAACCTGTCAGGGTGTGTGTGGGGCAAATGGGCCCCTAGTCCTAGGGAGGCCCAGACCACACATCCCTATCCCATAGATGATACTTACCTGCCTGCCAATGAGTACCATGTTCCTGGAAACAAGTAAATGTGCAGTTGACTCTGGCAGAGTGCCATAATCTACTCTGAGGGCCCATGTGGATGGGGCTTATATGGAGGTCTCCTCCTCTCTTAATTCCATATTTGCCTACTTTTGAAAAAAATGTGTCTGGGAGATTGTGAAGATGACACCAAGAAGCAAGTACGTGCCCTGCTACATCTGAGAGCTGTGTCATAAAATGACTTTCTGTACATCCAAATGTAGATGAGCCTTAAAGCTAGTGGCATAACAATGTGTTCACATCGGTGGCTTGGGGGAGCAGCTATGATGGAGTCTGGGGGAGCGCTGGGTCTGACAAACAGTCGCGGGAGGCTCACAAAAGCACTACCTTTGCCACTTAGTCTCTGCATCTCCAGCAGGGTGGCCCATCGTGACATTACAAGTGTGCGGCATAAAGTGTAATGGGCATTACAGTGTGCGGCATAATGTGTAATAGGCATTACAGTGTGTTGCATAATGTGTTATGGGCATTACAGTGTGCAGCATAATGTGTAATGGGCATTACAGAGTGCAGCATAATGTGTAATGGGAATTACAGTGTATGGCATATTGTGTTATGGGCATTATGGTGTGTGGTTTAATGTATAATGGACATTACGGAGTGTGGTATATTGTATAATGAGCATTACCGTATGTGGCAAGTCCACAGGCCTTGGAGTAAGGTCACACCCTTATTTGGAATGGGCATGCCATAGGCATTTGCAGTTTTTATTTTTTATTTTTTGGGTGGGGGTGTGGCAGACACTTTTTGGGCTGAGGGGAGCAAAATTTCTAGTTACCGCCCTGTCTGGGC
Organism: Crinia signifera; assembly: GCF_055691185.1. Lineage (NCBI taxonomy): Eukaryota > Metazoa > Chordata > Amphibia > Anura > Myobatrachidae > Crinia > Crinia signifera. The sequence continues at coordinate 201,600,894 of NC_139222.1, forward strand.
TTGTTCATGTATTGTGTTTTTCAAGGGGTTCCATATGCTGTAAGTGGCCACGAGGAACTTTACTGTATATAAAATGCAATAGACATTGGGATCATTTTGCGTTAATTATAACGGTACTTATGTAATATCTGGGCTCCCGTTTTTCTTATGAGACCGCATGCGCTCGCCACGCTTCGGGCACGGTGGCTCGCTGCGCTCGCCACACTATATAAAATCAACTCCATGCGTAGTTGGATAGTAGGGTTATGAAAAAATGGGGTGCATTTAACATGGGAGCCCAGATAATACATAAGTACCATTATAACCAATGCAGGTAAATGCCGCTGATGATTCCATTTGAATTCATATAGCTATGATTTTTTTTTCATCCCAAAAATGTAACAGCTGCATAATATGGCTTAGATGAAATCAGGGATATTTTTAGGCTTTTGAGGGAGACAGGGAGAGTTCTACTTTATAAGGGAGTCTCCTGCACAATGCAGGAGGATAGGCAACTATGCCTAATTCTCCTTTGATTTCACTTTTGCAGTTTGTAATTGTAGTTGTTGTACAGTTGGAGCAACCTGCAATTATATCAGGTAACACAAAGCTCCATCTCTCCACATTATAAATGATAGAAAGACACGGATGGATTTCACATCAAGAAGAAGGTTGTACAAGAGAAATGTGAGACAAGAAGGCATGTAATAGAAAGTCACAGGAATCACTCGGACAGGTACCAAAATATGAGCATGTTTGGGTTAAAAATTACAATTTACCTAGAAAAGGCCACAAAACATTGAAAGAAACCTGATATTTAGTTCATGCAAATTGTTTATCACCATAGCAGAATATAAAAGCAAACACATCCTTGTAAGCATTATATTGAGTTATACATCAGAAGAACAGATAGAGGCTGCCAACAAAACAGCAAGGCATTGTGAAGTAAAAGAGCATTATGTCATGTATTCAGCACTGGATATTGTTACACACCACACAAAGCGCTAATACGTAGTGGAACATTGACTCTTTTGAGCTACAAATTGTAATAGAGGAATTTAAACTCGCAGTCTGAGCATCATAATAGTGTAGAATATAATGTACGTCAAGCTGCTAATTGTAACACAAAATGATTGCATATTACAAGTCTGCAATGCGCTACCTTATACAAAGTGGATGTTAAACGTACAAGATCACATTTATAACCAGCACATTTTGTTCCCGTTCAACATGAGTCTGAAGCTAATATTCCAGAAAGTTCTCCTGCATCTTAGTGCTCCTTTTGCTAAATCACTCTGCAATACACATAATGCACAGTATGCATTGTTATGGTAGCACTGCAGGTAAGTGCCTTTCTCGCTAAAACAATTGGGGTTTATTTATTAATACAGTAGGTGATAGAACGTCAGCTCTGTTGACATATATAACAGTCATTTATCAGTAATATCTTGCTAAAACTGTTGGGTGATGTTCAGCTGCATCTCTAACGCTGGACCTTATTTGATTGACTCGCAAAGCCTTGCGCACGCCGCCGCCGCCCCACCCCCCTCGCGTGACTGGCCTCACACCTGCGAATGGATGATTTACATTAATTTGCAGGCAGGGACAAATCATTCAATGGTTGGCGACCATCAAATGATTTCTTCAGCACTCGCAGATCAGAGACACATCTATGCTAACGTCCGCTGCCCGACTCCCTCATCCACATCACTGGAGCATTTGCAGCGTTCTCATTGGAACGACCAAGAAATGCTGGGCATTCCCATCTGTACCCTGGCCGCCAACCCATGCCCCTCCCACCCGCCAGCACACCCTGTGGCCATACGTACCTGGCGTATGCACATGACCAGAAATTACCCTGGGCATGCGCATAGGCCACCATCTTTCCCCCGTGCAAGTATTCTGGTCCATGCGAACGGACCAGAATAACCTCCACTGGCCCAGGTTGGTTGAGGAGAATGGGCCTTATTCTGGTTCACTTGCAAAAGCAAACATTCTTTAATGGACAAAACCATGTGTACTTCAGATGGGGCAGATGTAAAATGTGCAAAGAGAGGTAGATTTGGCTGGTGTTTGTACTATCTACAGTACAGTATATTGCAGTGTAAAAAGTGTAAGAAGGAAAAAGGCAGTACTTAAACACAATTAAATAGGCGTCCCCATACAAACAAGGCTTGTGTTATGGACACGGGTGACCTCGCCGCCCCTAACTCCGTTGCCACCCAGTGGAGTTGGCGGACGCGTGCAGTGCTAACCTTGCAGTGCTAACCTTCACCACTAATAGCCGCGTTCGAAGGAGCCCGTTAGTCAGGCTCCGACCCCGATGCCACCTGGTCTTACACTTAAGTGACAACGCGGCCGCCAAGGCCAGAGGTGGACAAGGGGAGAACTAACTGACACCCTATTGGCGAGGACAACCCGGCCCTACGGGTAAGGTGTGTAAGCAGTAGCGCACACAGGGGGGTTTCTGAGTACCCAGAAACCCCCCTAGGAGTCTAAGGGCCCTCAGCAGAAAGCTGAGGGTCCCCTCTTTCCATGGGTACAAGAAATGTAAAAATCGGCCCTTGGGAACTGGTAATATCTGACTTCAAAGCAGTGGTCCCTATCCAAGCCTGTTAATTGTTATTCCCAGTCAGATATTTCAGGTTCTGTCTGACTTAGAGTTTTTCTAAGGGTATATTCCAAAAGCTGGGATTCTCCCTCTTTGATGGACACTAGTAGCTTGTCTCTACTCTTCCCAGAACCAGATATATTAGCCTTCCAGCAGCTGGTTACTGCTCCAGCTCCACACACCTGGTATGTAGTATTATATTCTCGTGGGCAGATTGCTCTGCCTCCAGAACTCTGATCCCTTAGTCCCCAATACCATTTGGTAGGTGGGATTCTCTAGTTTTTAATTCCATTAAAATCTAAGAAATCTATTTCTGGGAACTGGAGATATCTGCAGTCAAGCAAGCTGTCCTCCCACCAGAAAATTATGAATAATTAGCCCACTCCACTATACACTCCTCCTCTGCATATTAAACATCCTCTACCACCCTGGAAGTTATGTATCAGGGCCCCTTCATTCAGCCCAATGCCTCCTTCTCCCACTCCATTTCCCACCATCTGTGCAGTAAAGGGGTAATTAGTGGAAATTACTGATCCAGGCCCTACATGCAGAGCGGTTGATATAATACCCCCTACCACCCGCAGGACATCAAAGCTTCCCCCACCCCTACCGCTGAAGGATCGGTAGGGGCCCAAATACATTGCTATGCCCAGGGGTCTACACTGCTGTTGACACCCCTGTATGTATGTGTATGTATGTATATATATATATATATATATATATATATATATATTGTATTATTATTATTATTATTATTTATAAACATTTGGTCTAACTGACATATACTGGGTCACCTAAGTGTCCATCTCTGTGCTTTGCTCCACCCCTCTGGAAACCTCCTTCTGAAAATCCTGTGTTTGCCACTGGTAAGAGCCACACCCTAACAAAGACCCCACCAGCGGGTGAAACAATACACAGAGGTAGACACAGACTATCGGCGTGACTGGAGTAACTATACACAAGAGTTGACACAATGTCCAATGCAGGCAGGTGTAACAATACACCAAAAGTTGACACAATATATAACTCTGGCTGGTGTAACAATACACAAAAAGTTGACACAATATATAACTCTGGCTGGTGTAACAATACACAGAAAGTTGACACAATATATATAACGCTGGCTGGTGTAACAATACACAGAAAGTTGACACAATATATAGCACTGGCTGATAACCCTACACAGTGAATAAAGATGTTATACAAAGATAGGAGGTGCGGGGAAAGCCGGGAGGGGGTCAGCCAGGAAAAGCAACCAGGAGATGGACACTGGAACGCAGGAGGTGCTGAGACAAGAACACTGCCGCCAAAGGAATCCCAAAAGTGACAGGAGACAGGAACCGGGAACACTCAAGACGCTTGGTCAGGAACAATAGCCGGCATCTGAATGACCCGGCCCGGAAGTTTAAATAAGGCGCCACTCAGCAGATCTCCTGCAGCTGCATGCGGCGTATCGCGCACCCCTTCCTCCCCGCGGCCGCCTGGCGTCCCCCGTCGCCTAGGCAACCGCTGCGGCAGGGGAGGAAGGGGTTGCGTCTGAGCTGCCGGGCGTACGTCCTCGCCCGGTGGTAGTGTGCGCCTGATGACGCGGCGTCCCGGCTGCCTGACAACCGCCGGGACGCACCGCCTAGAGGCTGCCAGGCAAGCGCTGGCGCTGCCCGTGCCGTTTCTAACAGCTTGGCACATCTTATTAATTATTTATTACCAGTTATTTATATAGTAGACAAATATTTAATAGTGCCATTACATAAAATATTTGGTCGTTCACAGCAGGACAAACAAATGCAAACATGGAGTAAGTTGCACAGAGTTGGAACCATGGTGAGAATTGAAAACAAGACTGAAGTGATGTGAGGGAGTAATTCTAACCACTACACCAGCAGCATATTTATAATGGGAGCACACCGATGCCCCGTGTTTTTTTTTTAATACTTACCCTCAGGAGTCCCACGACAAAGGCAGCAGCGCGGCCTTAATTGCCAGAAAAATGGCCACCGTGCCCTATTTTCTGTAAGTCTGCACATGTGCAATGGAGTGTGAGCACTGGGCAGCGGGATGCTACCCCTGACAGAGAGGAGGAGGCCAGGCTGGAGGAGGCTGCACATGGCATCCTCCTCTCTTAAATCACCATGCACTACACCAACCTCGCCAGTGGTAATGCCTTGATGTCTAGGGAAAAGCTCTCTCTTGTTTTATGGATTTTTTTCGATAAAAAAAAAAATATTCATTGGTTTCTCTTTGTTCCCAGGAGAGTGTGACTTCATCGGGTGCATTAAGGGTAGCATGGGGCGTTACAAACAACCTGGTCCTCTGCATGGGTCCAGGGGTTCAGGGGAGATGTACAGTAATCATGACCTATGCCATGGACATGCATATCTGCAGAAGTTTCAGTAGTAAAAGTCACCACCCGCAGCACCCCAGTTGGAATCAAGCTTCAAAAAGTGGTACAGGTGAAAGTAATAAACAACTAGCCAATCAGCTTTTTCAAACCCCGCCTATAACATGACAGATAGGAGCTGATTGGCTGGCTGTTTATCAGTCTCCATTTTATCACTTCTTGATACATCTGTCCCTTAGAGTGGATAAATAAAGACACAGCACTGCTATTTTATACCTCTATTCTTTTAGCTTCACAATAATGACTGCTTCTGAGAGGCTTTACTTTCCAACAACATTAATACATGTGCAGAAAAATAATGATATAATATTTTGTTTAATTAAGTATCCTATGTACACTAATTAAGGAGGGAAAATAAATTAGACCAAATAATATCCAGCTAGTGAATTTAATTAGCCATTTTGATAATTTGGTTACAACTATATCTCTATATTTATTCTGCAATCATTTATGGAATGACTGAGAAATATGAGACTTTTGTCAGCAGAGAGGTGGGATATGAAGTAAACATGGCGGCTCGGAGGGACAGAGGTGCGGACTCATTATATTGCTAAGTAATATTATTAAGAGATGAATTATCACTTAAAGTATATTTAAATAACAGAACTTTACAATTTATCAAATCTGACTTAATGAAAAAAGTTAGATTATGTTTATTAGTTTCCATTGCCGTTCTGCCTCTAAGGCTTTTGGCTTTCTTTCCATTGTCATTAGTCACCAACAGACTAAGGGGTTTGTTTATTATTTTTACCCCAAGGCCTAGCAATAAATATATTTCATCAACACTAGCCACAGCAATAAAACATCACTTGCTTTTGTAATGAAAACAAAATCTGTTGCAATAGCTAAGCAGTGCTCAGCTGCCCTGCAATACTGGCTGAGAACTGTAAAGCTGGGTACACAATATAGAGATATGTTTGTACCCAGCAACCTTGTTCATGACAAGACCTGGCAAGGGGTGCCGGCATTGGCCAGTGCATACATACATAAGGTACATGCCGATGCCAGCTATGGTGGGCACGGTGGTGGTGGTGATGGTAGGGGGTTTCTACAGGAGAGTGGGGGCCATATGGCATTCTGCAGGTGGGGCAAATGAAACATGTGCAGATAGAGTTAGATTTGGGTGAGTTGTATTCAAAGTAAAATCTAAATTGCATTGTAAAAATAAAGCAGCCAGTATTTACCCGCACAGAAACAAAATATATCCCCCAAATCGAACTCTCTCTGCACATGTTAAATGCACTAGACGATGTGCACAAAACATCCAGTTAATGATATTGTAATACTGCATATCAAATAATCATCTAGTGTGTACGCACCTTTACCCTTTGAGTGCCAACATCTCTGTGGGACATGTTGAAAATATCAGCTAAAAATGCCAGCGTCGCTCACACTTATATAAATTGAAATATAAAATGTTGTGTAAAAAATTATTAGATTTCTTATATAAGGCAAACATTACAGGTCATCATGAGGAATACAAATGTTTGCTTGGCAAGTTTCACACCTGTTTTGACAAATTCACTTGGCACTCAAAGGGTTAAACGTTTATATTATATTAATATCTCATTAGTTCACTCTGCAGTGTTGCACTTGCTTCCCTACAATAGGGCACTTTGGTATATCATAAGTAACTGATGAAATCAGACACCCATTCTAGTATGATGATGGTTAAGCTCAGAGATGTAAGGTTATCCCAGTCGTCCAGAGGCAAGTTGGAGTTTGGTGCTCCCACTAAACAAATGGGAAATAAATATGGGTTGGGGTGCATTAACCTGTGACCAGATGCTCTAAGAAATACAAATACAGGGGCTCAGAGTCGGCCCTAGGCATGGGCAAACTAGGCAAATGCCTAGGGAATTTGGAATGCCTAAGGGCACCAGCAGCTTCTGATGATTAAAATGATATGCAGCATGCCTATATTCTGTGTGTTAGTGAGGCTGTATCTGCATATGAAATAGTGTATTCATGGAAATCACTGTAACATAGCATTTCGTATGCAGGTACAGCCACAGTCGCACACAGAATATAGGCATCCCGCATATCATTGTAATCATTATGCAGAATAAGATGGTCCGGATATCAATTTGTCAATTTGTTACAGTTGATTTTGACAAGGAATTCCTTTTTTATAAGAACAAGTTTTATATGCAGGTTACGGGTTGTGCAATGGGGACAACTGTCACCCCCTATTATGCTAATATATTTATGTTTGAATTCGAATAGGAATTGTTTTTCAATAATAATTCAGCCATAGCAAACTTCATAATACATTATAATCATTAGATTGACGATGTACTGGTATTTTGGAAAATCTATGTTATTATATCTTGTCCCACAATGCCAGCAGTAGCCTGATAAAATTTACATTTACTCACAGTACATCTGTAATTCATTTTTTAGATGTACAGATTAAAATAGGAAATGGAGTTATTAGTACGTTTGTTTACTAAGTCTACAGATAAAAACAAATATATATATATTACAATACTCAAGTTGCCATTCAAGAGACACCATCAGGAGCCTACTACCAATTTTTGAGGATTAGGAGGATTGTACAGTATCTGATCCCGACATTTCCCTAAAACAAATTGATGACATGGTCACCCATTATTTACACCGTGGCTATCCGTTGCATGAGCTACAAGCTGCAATAGCTAAAGTCCTTGCAATTGATAGAGCTAAATTATTGGTCCAAAAGAGGTGACTGAAAAGGAAAAGTCTCACATACTGTGGTTTACCACCTATAACCAAATGAGTCCCAATATAAACAAGATTGCAAAACATCACTGGCCTTTAGTTCGATCTGAATCTGTGATTGACTGATCTGCTCTCTTGTTATAAATGATCGAAAAGTTTACGGAAATATTTGTTAAATCTGATGTCTCAATTAACTGCAGAACTCATGCCATACAGCCATCTGTAGCATGCAGCATGCATAATCACAATTGCCCAGTGGGTCCCATCTCCCAAACCAGCAGCAGCACCAAGTGCACCATTGCTTGCTGGAACACAGGTTGAGCTGCACCAGGCGGAAGCCATCCTTTTAGCAGGGCTCCTGGCTATACTATGCAGAAACAGCTGTATTGCAGGGCTCAGTTGGAAGAGCAGTTGTCACACTTGGATCCTGCTGTGAAGCACACGTGTGCTGTAGATGCCACTTCAGGACTTGGAGCACAGAGGCAGGTGTCTCTATTGCCTTTTAGAGTTACGCATCTGGTTAAGCTCTATGTGTCACTTCACATTTATATCTTTAGTGCTGTCCTTTTGGAACTGAGCTCTGGAAGTAGAACATACAGTATACTGCAATCTAAGAAATAAAAGAGTGATATCCTTTTCTGCTCCCAATATGTGTTGATAATGTTAAAAGTGATTTGAGAATGTAATAAACTGGAAATTGACCTCTAACAGGATTAAATAAATGAAATTATGCATTATATCTTTATTGTCTTTAAGTATATTATAACCCTTAAAAACAAAAGAGATGCCTCTATATTTTGTTGACTGTAAATATTTGGTCTGGGTTCTGGAACCACTGCGTTTGTTACTAAATTTTACGTTCATTTGTTCACATTTGGACCCTGTTCTACATTATGTCTTTTTGTCTAACTATTTCTTGATGTATCCATGGCATCTCATTAATAAAATGTATTTATAAAAAAAAAAAAAAAAAAAAATGAAATTATATAGAATAAAATAAAGGCGAGCCTTAATTCCTGGTGCACATTCCTGCTCTAGAGAGTATATGTCGATAGGTGATGTGTAAAGGGCAAATCAACTTTCTCTCTAGCACAGTGCCTCCATATATTATTCATTCTCTCTCTCGATCAACTGCAGCCTCCCTGAATGAGCCTCACTATGCAATAAGTAGGCTTCATGACACCAGCGTGTTAGAATGCTGTGCTATTTTAGCCAAGCCTCAAAGTGTGCTCAAGTCCATATACCGACTTGTAACAGTGAATAACAAATACGTTTTCCCTGTAACACAGAAGTAAATATACCCGCCGCTCTAACAGTATTTCAGATAAAGACCTTAATTGTTACAGGAAGACTGTGTGCATTTGTTTTCAGAGGTAAAGCTCAGATAATAACAAAAGCAGCTCTGTTGTTAATACTACAAACTAGACAAATCCCTAGTTTCTATTTGATAGACTCCCTAGAGTGGAGATATATCTAAAAGAACCGTACTTTAAGCAAATACTTTGTTAATAAGATGAGAATATACATCCCCGGAAATCTGCGTTTATATACTATACATATCTTTTCTTATTTCTCTTTTTACTGGAAGTGGCAGCTCCTTAACACACAAGCAGGTGGAGCATGCCAGGTTTTAGTATACCTCGTTGGGTCTCATTGTGCTTGTTTTGTTATATACATAATACATGTAACACAGATCCTAATGCAGGTTGATATGGAGCAAGGTAAAAGCAGGGCATTTTGCAGCATGTTTACCTCAGAACTAATTGTTCTGTTTTCAAATCGTTTACGCAGCCTGTCCGGACGTTAGCATTCCACAAATATAATGGCAAATTTCTCATTAGGTTGCCACCGTCTATATTACAGGAGCCATCAAATTATACAGACTAGGAGATTATTAATGGAGCCTGTGTGAAACATTATGAGGCAAGCAAAGGGTGGTCTGTGTACCAGGGTGGTCTCGCTAGTCAAGGTCTTGCTTGTATACATAAATGTTTAAACGTACACTGACAGACCGTTAACACCAATAATCTTGTAAATATTTGCCATTCTCAAGATGATGTATAAATCTGCGTAAGCAGTGCTTTTGTAAGCATCATTCTCTACTACATTAATAGCTAATTGAGGCGTTATTGCCCCATCACATGAAGATATGTCAGTCCCCCCTCCTCTTTCTCCCCAGACTATGAATGATCTGAGAACCAAACCAGTGTCTTCTCTCCACAAATTAATATATGGCACGCCGGTAACCGGTGAAAGCACTGCGTGATTTCTTTGTACATCTTATGTTCACAGTGAACTTAATCTGTCTTTAAAAAGTAACAAGAAAGAGTAAAATGATATCTGGTTCTTCTAGGATCCAGCTGTTTTTTTCAAGTCTCCCTCTATACATGCATTTGTTCTTTGTAACGAGCACTACCTAAAATGATGCCTCATGTTGCTTCAGTGGAAACTGTGATAAAATTAATTTAAAAGCTTATGCAGCTTTAAACAGCCTGGAGTAGTACAAAGGGATTTTCTGTTACTACATTTGCATAAAATTCCTTTACGAATCTGTGCAGTTCTGCTTGAGTTTGCTGCTAGTCGTGTAGAAATTGCATGCATCAATATACGGTATTTATTTATCTATCAACACCTTAAGGAAAAAAATGTTCTTTCCTTAATTAATATTCTCCAATAAGTTAATTAGAACAAGAAGAACAAGCTTAATGTCCCAGCAGTTTAACTCAGTAGTGGGAAATCTGGTGGAAAGGAACCAGGAACAGTAATTATAGGACATGAACATCAAGACATGGTAAGAAAAATAAGTAAAAACTGTTGGACCTTTCAAATATAATACAATTAGGCAACAAAATGTATTTATCTTTTTTTTATTAACAGTTTCTTAAACAGCAGAGCTTTCCATTACGCCTTGCAAACTTACAGTCTATAGAGAAATAGGCATTGATTCACAAGGATAGGTATTATCTATTGTATAATGGTCCATCAGATTGCAAATGTTCTTAGTGTATGCATAGGCGAAACTGGGGGATGGCATTGGCACCCATCATTGAACATTTGCAAAACCACTGGGAGTCTGCATTAGCTTAGATGTTTTCCCCTCCTCCCGGACACACTGGCAATGAAAGTGTGCATGTGCGTGTGATGCGATGATGTCACACTGCATTGTAGCGTGACAGCCTGCCTTCCTGGTCACCCACCCTTGCTGGAAGCTGCACTGCCTGCCATTCCTTGGTGCCGCCTCCCACTATGGGTGCCGACCCCATAGTCCGGTGTGTGTCTTTGATATTGCTGTGTTAAGGTCATATGATTAAAAATGTAAAACTTTAATGAATTTGGGCAAAAAAAGGACATTGATCTTCAAGCGTTGGCCAATGTATGGAGTATAAAGTAACCTTTTCCTACAATAAAAGGAGGTGATCAGTGGTGCAATACAACAGCAGCTGTTCCAGAGGGAGGGTGTGTAATCTCCCAAGGAAATGTAAAATTAAAATAAAAGAATAGAAAGCGCTCGCGTTTCACTGAGGTATAAAAGATTTTAAGAATATGACTAGATAAAAATATAGCAACTTGTATTGCTAGTCATTGGAAATCATCAGAATTGCCAACTTTAAATGAGATAATTAATAAAATATGGCATATTTATTCAATGGAGTATATGACTAGCATTGTAAATGGTTCTTCTGCTAAATTTATTAGAGTCTGGAACCTATGGTGTTCATATTTCAATATTCCTCAAGCATTTTATTAATATAATATATATACGAATATATATAATTTATTTATTTATTTATTGAATTTTTATTCTTTTTTCCCCTTCTTTTCCTCTTCTCTCAAGCATCAGCCGGGTTGGTTCCCATTTCCTTTCCATTTAACTTCTTTACTATTCTTTTCGTCTTAATATAATTGTAATTAAAAATCTAATGAATTGTCTATTTGATATGTATGAAGATAATATGTCTTTTTAAAAAAAAAAAAGCAAACGGTTATTTTCAGAAATGCTTTAGATGTTTTGATGTTATATTTAACAGAATGCCCTCAATATTTCTATTGAATTTAAGCTTACAAGAAAATTGTACTACGTACTTGTATTCAATGACTTTTCATTAATAAAATTTATGTGATGATAAAAATATAGCAATGTTTTACATTTAAAACATGAAGAATAAATTGAGCCTTGGTGGATAGATGGAACTCCACACATATAATTGTAACACACTTCAAATGGACCTGGTATTAATCCTTGGTACTTTTTTAGTTTCACGGCGGAAGCGTCTCAGTCACAGCAGCATCTGTGTCCCCTTGCGGGGCTCGCTTCGCTCACCCACGATTCGGGCTCGGTGGCTCGCTACATTTGCCACGCTATATAAAATCAACTCCATGCCAACGTGGATAGTGGGGGTATGAATTATTCACGTTGGCATGGACTTTATATTAGAAAGTTTGCCGAGCGCCAAACCCAGAAGTAGCGGGCGGCCATGCTGCCGCCGTGAAACTAAGGAAGTACCGAATCCTTTGGAGGAAGCGGAGTCCCGGTATATTGTCCAGCAACTAGGAGGTGCCCAGTAAAATTGTTTGTCCATGCTGATAATAACTTCTATTAGTGAGCAAGGTATCCACCCTGGAATACTGGAATGCACCTCACTAAAAACATTAATCTAGAGTACTATTCATTTCTACTACTAAAAGTGTTTGCAGGTGAAAATGTGCACCTTATAAAGGATTATTGTTTCCCTGTATTAAAGATTAGGATCTCTGGACTGCACTGTGGGCAGTGACAGAAAACACTAGTGTACCCCAAGGGATAATGCTACCCCACTATTAGGAACTCTGGGCTGCTCTGCCATTAAAGGGTTAATGTAATGGTAATGGTTCATTTACTATTTAGGTGGTGCTCTGGCTGTGAGCATTACATCTTCATGCCTGCCACCATCCCCCGGCTCCCTGAGGGTTAAAATTTGCCGTCAGGAGCAGCGAGCCCCTGCGGCTTTGAATAGGGTGACAGGGAGTGCTGGCAGCGAATGCTGCAGCCCTCCGGAACCCTGCAAATGTGCAACGAATCCTAAACTGGATTTGCTGCACATGGAGAAAAAAAATAATTGAATACTCCTATATGAGGCAAATTCCTTCTCAAATGGACAAAACCATGTGCACTGCAGGTGGGGCAGATGTAACATGTGCAGAGAGAATTAGATTTGTGTGGGGTTTTTCTTCAAAGTGAGACCTATATTGCAGTGTTGAAATAAAGCAGTCAGTATATTCCCTGCACAGAAACAAAATAACTCACCCAAATCTAACTCTCTGCACATGTTACATCTGCCCAACCTGCAGTGCACATGGTTTTGTCCATTTGAGAAGAAATTTGCCTCTTAAGGTGCCCATACACGTTACAATTATTGTATACAATATTGTATACAATATCGCATCTCATCCGATCTGGGTTTTGCGATGACATCAAATGAGATGAGATCTAGTACAAAAAGTATGTGCAGCACGTACTTTTTGTACTAGATCTCATCTCATTTGATGTCATCGCAAAACCCAGATCGGATGAGATGCGATATTGTATACAATATTGTATACAATAATTGTAACGTGTATGGGCACCTTAAGAGAAAGGCCCAATTGACCAGAATAAGGCCCATTGTTCTATGTGGAATTCCCTCAAACCACAACAGATCGCAGAATGAACTGATCATCCCACGTATTTCTAAATTATAACACTGCTGTTGCACAGGTCACTTTGAAAGGTGTGAAGTTACAGTGATACTCTCTGCTGCTTTTGGAAAGCTATTGTGGAATAACATTAAGTGCTGTATTTCCAAATTGCAATACATTTTGCCCTCTGGTGTCCACATTGAATAAAAATTAGATTGTGATTCTGCACAAAAGCAAAATAAGGGGAAATCTGTATGGAAGACTTACTACCTAATTGCATTGACCTTCCTGCTAAATTCTAAAGCCAAATGCAGAATGATAAGAGTTTTCTATTGAAACTTTTTGAAAATGTAACTAATCTCTACCAGAGTTGTTAATCTAAATGGATTAAAAAAAGCAGCAACATATAGTATTTAGGATATTAGTTCATACATCCAAATAAAGCAGCGGTGGGGAACCTCTGGCCCACGGGCCGTATACGGCCCCCAGAGCCGGTTTTTGTGGCCCGCCCACCCTCCCGACGGCTGTAAAGCGAGTCTCATACAGGGGAAATCTCGCGAGAGCTACCGACCTCTCACGAGATTACCCCTGTATGAGACTCCCTGCACAGCCGCCGGACCACACAGACCGGCGACTTGTAACCTGCGGCAGTCGCCAGAGCGTGGGACGGCTGCCGCAGGACGATTTGTACGTTTTTTTTTTAAATGGCCCCCGAGGCATTATGCCTCAATGTAAATGACCCCAAAAGATTCCCCACCCCTGAAATAAAGAATAAATGTTGCAAATGTTCTAGAAATCTACATTTAAATAAACAAAAAGTAGTGTTTTGTGTCCATTTTCAAAGATAAGCATGCATTTAACTCTTTGAGTGCCAACATCTCGGTGAGAGATGTCCAAAATATCTGCTAAAACTTCCAGCGTTGCTCACATTTGTTACATAAATTTAAATAAAAAATGTTGTTTTAAAAAAGATTATACAGTATATCCTATATAAGGTAAACATCACAGTTCATTATAATGGATAAAAATGTTTGCTTGTCAATTTTTACACCTATTTTGACAAATTGACTTGGAACTCAAAGGGTTAATTTGTTGGTACAGTAAATACACAACAAATATTTGTATGTGTTTGTATACTCCGATTGTAGAATCAAATGAAAAATAACAGTGTGGTAGACTATCATTAAACAAAAAGTAAAGTGAACACTTGTGTGCTGTCTCTTTAAATAGGTGGAAGGAGTGGTTATCTGCCATGATGTTTATCCAAACACAGGTACCATATATATAGAAAAATACAGATCATATTAGTAACAATGGTAGAGGGATCCTCTCCAGAGCACAGTGATTTCACAGGTCTGACTTTTCTCCCAAGCCCTATGTGTGCATAAAGGTATTGTGGCAGATACAGCATATTTCCACATGAGGATAATGTGGAAAATTTAGACCAAATTTTAGATCCGCGGCAGCAGGACAATTAGATCCAGTCCAGGTTTCCTATTTGGTGTGATCTGGGTTGGGCTGATTAAGCAGCACCTTTGTTCTCCTGATATAAGTATTTCCAGGGCAGAAGGTCATTGCTCTTAATTGTGGAATAGCTGCCTAGGTGATAGGCCTTGGTGTGGGCTATGGTAGGGACCACTGGAGTTCCTGAAGTGTTTGTGTAATTATGTAACCATTCTTGCTGTGTTGATTTACCTGGTATGCTGTTCACCTGCTACAAAGAAAAGAACAATACTTCATCTGATCCAGTGTCTGATCTTTGTCACAATTTTCTTTATTCCCCCATACAATCAGCTCTCACCTTACATAGGTGCCCTATATTCTTCAAAAGGTTTCTTTGTATATACCAGATGATATTGCCCAATGGTACTGTGGTGGCAAGGATATATTCAAGACTTAGGAAATTCGAAATTGAATAAATCAAATCCACACCTTGATAAATGGCTTGGATAAGCCAGAAACGCATTCCTTAATTGGAAGATCCCCCCACCCTTGTTTTGGAAACCTTGTTGCATCTTCTCCATTTGCAAAACTTGCACCTTACCTCCTTCCCAGGTGAGTTAGTGTGGACTTTGGTTCTGATTATAGGAGCAAGATTGTTTGTACCTGGTTTTCTGCCATTTTATTGAATATTTGAATTGCTTCTATTTAATAAACTGCTTTTTATTTGACTTGGAATTTCCTGGATCTTGAATATATCCTTAATGTCACTATGGGCCTTATTTTGGTTCACTCTTTCTGACAAAATACTTCTTAGATGGACAAAACCATGTGCACTGCAGGGGGGGCAGATGTAACATGTGCAGAGAGAATTAGATTTTGGTGAGTAATTTTGTTTCTGTGCAGGGAAAATACTGGCTGCTTTATTTTTACACTTCAATATAGATCTCACTTTGAAATAAAACCCCACCCAAATCTAACTCTCTCTGCACATTTTACATCTGCCCCCCCTGCAGTGCACATGGTTTTGTCCATCTAAGAAGGATTTTGTCAGAAAGAGTGAACCAAAATAAGGCCCTATATTTGGTGTGGCAGTCATTAAGAGCTATAAAAGCCCCATGCCAGTAATGGGGAGAAGGAGACCAGCTACTGTAGGATTGGAGAGCCAACCCCGCAACAAACCGTCTGCCACCACTTAGGTAGGGTCAGAATAGGTTTTTTTTGCATGACCCCCTACGGACTCCCAAATAAGTGAAATAGCTGTAACATTAAGTGACTTTATTTTATTTATTTATCTATTAATTTTATTTATATTTTAATTTTTTTCCCTTATTTTTCCTAGTTTGTACCCTTCAATATTATATTTTTTCTTACTTCTCCACTACTATTGCTATAATTACCTATGGAATTATATACTAATTTTATAGAGTAGTTTATACATTAAATAGCGCAGTTGAATATTCTTCTAATACTAGTTCAATACAAACAATTCACTGCTGTATTATGACACAATATGTATTTATTCACAATGGAGAACATATTGAGAATATCTTCTTAACAAATGCACCACAACCTCCTCCACCCATAGAGAAAGACCGCTGCCAATCCCAATTTAAAAAAAAAAAAAACTGGAAAAATTGTATAATCAAGAAGCACACCAGTGGTGGGAAACAATATTTCTTAAAAATACATTGAAAATGGAATTATCCCTAGGGGATTGAGGATTGTTAAGAATCCAACATTTGAACCTGACCAAAGAAATTTCTACAAAAAATGGAATAATGCTTTGGACCACTGTTCAATAGAACTGATAAACCCAAGTTTAGAAGATCGGTCAGTCAGCCTCACCCCTATCAACAATAACATCAGAATATATGAAAAAAAGGTTTAATCCATCAACTATGATGGAGTACAGGTTGAGTATCCCGTATCCGCATAGCCGTTATCCGAATTATTCCAAAAAACGTGTTTTTTTTTGGAATAGTTCAAATTAGTCCCCCCCCGACCATTTTTTTATACTTACCTAGTTCACCGGTGTCCACAGCAGGCCCTCAACTTCATCTCCGGCGTCTCCAGTGGTCCCAGGAGTGCATTGCGCGAGTTCCCAGGTGCGCCGGTGAGGCCTGGGAACTCACGCAATGCACTCATGGGACTGCTGTAGACACCAGAGATGAAGCTGAAGGCCTGCCATGGATGCCGGAGGACTCCATGGATGCCGAGGGACCATCGGGGACCCACCAGGGGACAGGTAAGTATGTAAAAAAAATATATTCCAAAAACCGTAAAAATCCCTTATTTGGAATGCTCGTGGTCCCAAGCGGATACTCAACCTGTACTTCCAAACATTGATCAGAACGACAAAAGAAAAAAATACAATAACTAGAACATGACCTCATAAAAATTAAACAAAGGAAGTTCCAAGGAGACATTAAGGTGAAAAATCTTTATCCGACAAAAGAAAAGAGACAGGCACAGAAACATACTCCTGTGACTCCAAATCAGAACAAGTGGAATGAAGCTGAAAAGAGATTATATATAGGAACATAAAAATTATTACCAAAACATCACCCAGAAGGAAAATTTCAGAAGGAAGAAAGAACCCCACAACAAAAATAACAGCAAAACTCCACAACATTAAAGGCAACACTTTCAACCTTATAATCAAAACAACTTTCAGTATAACGATAATCCGTACAAATTTATCAAAACATCTTATGATCAAAGCAAACAAGCAGCTGCCAGGAAATAGAAAATAGATTACACAACACTTCCAAAAAATTCAGAAACTCCATTAGAATCATCAATAGAGGAAAGTGTCATGATAAAAAAAGATACCAGAATAGAGGAACCTTCAGGAGGACTGGAAAGCTACTAGCAATGAAGATGAAGATTTTTTAGAGCTAAACCAGGGTTTTAAAGAAACCCTCAGACTACACCCCAAAAAAACAAAAGGATAAGGAACAATCTTGGGAAAAAAACAAGGATGTAGGGGGAGACACATACAAGAACCCACTGACAACTGACTTCTGGATTCCAATTCAACAGTTTTCAAACTCAGCAAGCGACCCTTGTCCCTATTAAGAAAAGGCCTTAAATTTGCTCCACATTCTGGGTTCAATAAATTCGAACCTATATATTGATATGCATACATTTATTTGAAAACTGAATATTAAGATGTTATTTTGTAAAACACCCTACCAACACAGAGAATCAATCCAAAAAAACTACCACAAGATTTCACACACACACACACACACACACACACACACACACACACACACACACACACACACACACAACATTTAAATCAACCTCCATATTCAATCCCAGCTTTTGCAAAGAATCTCACATCGAAACCTTCAAAGGACTAATGGAAGAAGATATCAACAACCATCCAGAAAATATAAAAATGAAAACTAATCTGTCAAAAGGGGAACAATTGGCATTAAAAATCATAAAGACCATCATAAACACCATCACCATAAAGCCAGTGGATAAAGGTGGTGGAGTGGTCATGCAAGATAGGGAAAAATATGAAATGGAAATTGATCATCTACTCCCAGATACCACCACCTACATAACTCTAAAAAAAACATATTATTGTCTGCCAAAAATTCATAAAATCTGGAGAATCGTCCAGGTCGGCCCATAGTCTCAGGAATCAGATCATTCTCATCAAATCTCTCAAAATATACAGACTGCTTTTTACAACCTTTGGTTATACAGCAATGAAGATATAGAAAAGACACAATCCATTTTTTACAGATTCTAGAGGTAGTAACTTGGCAAAACCACTTCATTCTAAGAATGAGCGATGTAACCTCACTCTACACCAGCATCCAGCATCATCATCATCATCAATGCGAACATACTAGGCATTATCTAAAAGAAAACAACCATGAAAATTCATCAAATAATTTTTTTTATGGACTCAACTGATTTCATCTTACAGCGTAATTACTTCTGGAGTAATGGAAAGTTCTACTTACAAACATGTGGAATCACGATGGGTACCTCCTTCGCTCCATCATATGGGAATTTAATTGTATCGAAATGTGAAGATGACACCATATGAACCAATAGAAAATTCCGAGAGAATCTTATTATTTGGCCCTGGTTCATTGACAACATTTTCTTTGTATGTCAGGTAAAGAAAAAGAGCTAGAGAAGTTCAAACAATATCTTAACCTCAACTCAGTGAATTTAAGATTCAACACAACCACCAGCCGTGAAAAAGTTATCTTTTTCAACCTAGAGATCATCATAAAAAAAAACTACAAGAACTCATAATAAACCCATCAATGGGAACAATGTTCTCCCAATAAGTAGCAACCATCACTGATATTGAGTGAGAAATATTCCAGCAGGACAATTTTGACTACATAAAATTTCTACAGATCAAGAAACCTTCATAGAACAGAGTACTGAAATGGCAAAAAGTTATTTCAGAAAGTCTACAAGCAAATCACACTAAATGGACAACTAAACACCGTTAAATCCTTAGACAGAAAAAAATCTAATACAGTAGAAAACAAATTAACAAAAATATGAAAATCAGGAAATTTCATTCATAACCTAATACAATAGTATCCTTCACGTAATTGAAAATATTTTGACCAAAAATTGGCGCATACATCAACTAGACGACGAGATTAAAACCATCATAATGTTATCTATGGGAATGCAAAGGACCTCAAGCAGGAACTTGTGTCATGCTTCATCAAACCAAGAACAACAGCAACTGTACAGCAGGCAATAAAGGTTTCTTTCCATGCCTGAACTGCAGGGCCTGCAAAATCCAAAGAATACTTCAACAAAATCTTCCCAAGAGTTTTCATCCAATCACACAAAAAAATATATAAAGTAACATAGAAGACAGTATTCCATGTGAAATCGATGAAGGCAATTCAGTATATCTCATTAGGTGCGTCTGCGGTTTACAATACTGTATGTTGAGCAGACAAAAGTAGAAATATAAATTTGAATGTCAGAGCATCTGTATAATATTAAAATAGAATCCAAAAGGTGGACCTACATTGGAGGGGAGGTGATCTTCTTAAAACCCTCAAACAAATCGCATCAATAGTATATTTGACCTACAAACTCAAATTCAATTCATTACTTCAAATTAAAAATTCAGAATTCACTCCCTTTACTCCACTGCTAAAATTCTATTTTATTTTAACTTCTACAGTTTCTATATGCCATGTTCCCAAGCTGCATTGGACACTAAACTGCCTGATAAGAAACTGTAAAAGAGAACTCTTTTTTTTGCAGAAGAGATGCTACATCTATATATATATATATATATATATATATATATATATATATATATATATATATATATATATATAAGAATAAGAAAAGGGGGTTGTCCAGAGTGCGCTCTAGTGGTACCACCTAGCCAAGAAGGGTATAGAGTCCCAAATTAATGTGATCCAGCAGTCACTTATATCCAGACGGAGTGTTCATAAACTTCAAAATAACACCGAAGACTTCGAATATAAAAAAAGTAGTTCTTTATTAGAAGCCCAACGCGTTTCGTCTACACGACTTCATCAGGGGCAAAGGCTAAAAAGTGGTACAGAGAAAGGGAATGTTGGCAAACATTCAATACAACATGGAATTTAAATAAATAGACTTCATTTTACATAATTTGTACATACCAAGGCCTGGTATGGCCAGAAATCCAGACAAGGGCAAAAAATGGGAGTGTCCCTTTACACGTACAGTTAAAATCTGCAATAATGTATTTAAACATCAGACTGATGAACGATTTAAAAATAGGTTAAATAATAAATTAAAAAAATAGTAGAAATAGCATGGAGGAGCAAGCAGTGGAAGATAGAACTGAAAAGACACATACCGGTGTTGGTGGGTATGGGAACTTAGCGCCAAGGGTAAAATATCCAAATATAACTCCTTCAGAGGAAATATATAAAACCTACAGGTGATAAATATTAGTGGGTAAGTCCCAAAATAGACGACCCAGTTTATACATGAGCTCTAGGAGACAGTGAAACATAGAGGTACATACCAAAGGGGTGGGATCCAAGGTGTGGGTTTAACCCACAGACTAGAGGGAAAGGGCTTCCTTTCTCACAGTCAGCCAGATAAAATCAAATATAATAGAATCCTATGGAAGTATAATCCAAAAATAATATATCATTAGCCTTTAGGGCAAATTCCAAATTTATACAGAAGATATAAATTAAGAGGGGATAGTATGCAAGTTCATAGACGTAAAACGTCATCCAAAAGAGGACAATACATAAAAAAATCAATACAATAAAGTTTTACCATATGAATAAATATACATCCAATAGTCTTTAGACATGCATAATGGGAGCAATAGATATAGCAATAGGCTCCCATAATAGGGCTTCAGATTATTGGACTTAAAGAGTACATAATAAACTCATAATGTTAAATGAGAGCATCAATTATGAGTCATACTATCAGTTCAAAGTTTAAGGGATAGGTGCAAACGAAATATGCATAAGAAACAGGATCAAAAAATCAATATGTTCACCCAAAATGCTAGCACTCACCGCAGCAGGTGAATATGGATGCTTACTCCACTGCAGACCAGGATGGAATGAGTGGACATATGAAGCCCTTTTATAGGGAGAGGGTTAGAACCCTACTTCCGGTTTGTAAATCCTCCTAATGGGACTTAGTAGCGAGAATAAGGGCACTATAGGCCAAACATCGATATGGGGACCTAAAGAGATACAGTTAATATTAATATGAGGAAAAAAGGGGCCAAAATGTGAAAATGCGAATGTAATAGAATAAAACACGCTTATGGAACGCATAATGAACCTGTATGCGTTCCACCTAGCGATACTGGATGCGGAAGTGTTGTCATAAACAAAGCCCATGCTTCTACGTGAACAATGGAACGCAGACCACAACTGTCTGCGTTCCAATTAGAACGCAAATATATCAACCGGACAGGAGGAGCCAGCATCTCAGCTGGATAGGAAAAGGGACGCGGGTATCAGCAGTCAGCGCTCCATCCATTTACCGATATCCGGAAGTACCGGCATCATCATATCCGGTAGCGGTGGGACGCAGACTACCGCTGTCTGCGTTCCAACCGAACCCGGAAGTGTTCTCCATATAGATCGGTGGAGCGCAGGCAGTATAGTCCGCGCTACATTCCTAATAGGCTATAAAAGGTGAATGCCAGGTGCTAATAGAGGTTAAAAGACCATACACATTACACTGGTATATGGGGAATAAGATTATATATAATATATCTAAGCGGTGAAATAGAGGTGAGCAGTGTAAAGGTCAAGATAAGCTTTAATGATAAGACCTAAGGGGTTATATTCACAATTATATCTATTTATTAATAGTGGATAAATATGTTATATTATGTCATAGATGATCACTAATATTAAGTTGTAAGGGTTCAATATATTGTAGACCCATAGGGGAATAAAAAACCTATGGAGTGAAAAAAGTGAGAAATGGGAAGGGTATAGGTGAAAAAAATGCGGAGGGGTGTGGGCCCATAATAAGGCATAGATCTCTAATACAAACTAATATATGTAGAAGAGGTGAATGGTGAGCATCTTGAGTGTACATTTACAAACACTTGACCATAATGGGAGAACATCTGAAATATGCATTAACAAAAATTTGACCGTATTCGATGTAACATAATAAAGGGTGTTACGGTATACAACAACTATACATAATTTGGATCAATAATATATATGTAGGTCATACATGTGTATACAAATACCGATAGGGTAACAACCTCTTGTATTAAGTATATCAAGAGTAAAATGTATCTACAGGTGGTTATGTGAATAGTGGACATCATAAATAGCGTTCACAAACAAAACAAAAATCCCATATTAAATGAGACATGATGAAGAGATATGCACATCATTACTATATATATAGGGGCCATAAACTCGCATATAAACACCTATATATCAAACCTAGGGTATAGAGCAGGGGTCTTCAACCTTTAAGACAGCGTGGGCCACCTAAAAAAATCCAGTGAAGCCCGAGGGCCACTATACTCTACTGCGGTATTTCGGACAGCACCATAGAATCACAGCTCCCCTATAACGTCAGCACAGTCCTTCATAGATAGTTGGCACAGCCGCCCATACTCAGCACATAACCCCCCCCCCCCACACACACACACACACACACACACACCCTAATAGTTATCAGCAGCCAATTTGGGTTCCAGTGCAAACAGTAAAATTTGTGCCCCCCCCCCCCATATATAATTTGATATTGAATAAATTGCACGCGCCGTAGGCGCGCTCCCAAAAAAGGGATGTGGCCTAATTATAACAAGTGTGAACTAGCAGGAAAACAATTACCTGACACCTCTTTTGCAACCTGCATGACCAGACATTGGTTACCGCAGGAATGGTCATTGTCCTCACACGCTTAAGTTGACTGAAGGCTGCACAATGACATATAAACATGAAGGCCCACACAGTGACCTAGTATGCCTCACAGATCGAACCCAAACAATGAAAGGCTACTTAAATCAATATACACTGTTACACTGTTTATCCATAATACACATTACACATTATGCCGCACACCGTGATGCCCATTACACATTAATCCACACAAAAATTATGCCCATTGCACATTATGCCCCACACTGATGCCCATTATGCCACAGACCATAATGCCAGCAGTACTCCTGCTTATACATATGATGCCCAAGCAGTGCCCCTCACCTAATGCCCCAGCAGTGCCCCTCACACACAATGCCCCAGCAGTGCCCCTCACACACAATGCCCCAGCAGTGCCCCTCACACCCAATGCCCCAGCAGTGCCCCTCACACCCAATGCCCCAGCAGTGCCCCTCACAATGCCCCAGCAGTGCCCCTCACACACAATGCCCCAGCAGTGCCCCTCACACACAATGCCCCAGCAGTGCCCCTCACACACAATGCCCCAGCAGTGCCCCTCACACACAATGCCCCAGAAGTGCCCCTCACACACAATGCCCCAGCAGTGCCCGTCACACACAATGCCCCAGCAGTGCCCCTCACACACAATGCCCTCAGTAATGCCCCACACACAATGCCCCCAGTAATGCCTGCAGCATTGCCAGGTCCCCTGCTCCCGCCAGCTGTACCTCCTCCTCCCGCAGCTTCGCTGGGTCCCAACTCCCCAGCTCGTGACCAGACGTGCCTCCTCCTCCCTCAGCCGCACTGGATCCACTCTGCCCTGCCTGCAGCCAATGGAAATCGGGTAGGCGGCACCCGGGCGGACTCCATTACGCTGCCTCCCTCGGCAGCGTTTTCTTTTACTTTAAAAAAAAAGATCCTGTGCATGGCAGGCAGGGGGCCACTGAGATCAGCTCCGCGGGCCACTCGTGGCCCGCGGGCCATGGGTTGAAGACCCCTGGTATAGAGACACCCAGTATTAGGCGTGACCTAGAGAAGGGGTATCCGGAATATGATGGTCTGGGTATTTTATCTCTACAGAAAGGAGACAATATCAATGTTCTCATTTAACCCTTCAGGGATCAGGGTGTTCAGGGTGTAAATCCAGTAGCTCTCCCTCTTAGCCAACTGGAGTTCTCTATCACCTCCTCTAGGGTTGGCCTTCACATGCTCCAATACTGTGAATGAGAAGTTGTTCTTCTCCACTCTGCTGTCATGTTTGGCGGAGAAGTGTCTAGACAGACTATGTAAGAGGAACTTATTTTTAATATTCCGTAGGTGTTCCTGTATTCGGATCTTTAAAATTCTTTTAGTTTTGCCTACATAAGCTAGTCCGCAGTCCGTGCACAATTCCTACGCTTAAGGCGTAATTGCAGTAAAATGGAGGATTTCCAGTCCCAATCCACCATTTTAGAGGAACGTTTTCTGGAAAGAGGCTATGACCCTGAAAAGATCAATGATGCCAAACTCAAAGCCTTGGGGAAAGAGAGGACAGACCTCCTGTTAGGAGTGAATAATAGATGTAAAGACGATCCGGCCTTCAAAAAAGCTCGACCTTTTATCACCCAGTTTAATAGGAAAAATCATCAAGTACGAAAAATCCTTGAAAAACACTGGTACATATTACTGAAAGACCCAGTTTTGGGACCCACTCTACCAGTCAAACCTACACTGGTCTTCAGAAAGGCCAGTAATTTGAAGAACATTCTGGCACCTAGTAAATTAAAGACACCGAACTGTAATGCCTCCAGAAACACATTCCTCGGCCTATCCAATCGCTGTGTTCCTTGCAATAAATGCATTTGTTGCAAATATATGGAAAGGAATTCTTTTAGTTTCAAACTACCGTCCAATTACACCTACAAATTAGGGTCAAGTTGCACTACAAATTTCGTGGTTTATAGGATCACATGCGGCTGCGGACTAGCTTATGTAGGCAAAACTAAAAGAATTTTAAAGATCGGAATACAGGAACACCTACGGAATATTAAAAATAAGTTCCTCTTACATAGTCTGTCTAGACACTTCTCCGCCAAACATGACAGCAGAGTGGAGAAGAACAACTTCTCATTCACAGTATTGGAGCATGTGAAGGCCAACCCTAGAGGAGGTGATAGAGAACTCCAGTTGGCTAAGAGGGAGAGCTACTGGATTTACACCCTGAACACCCTGATCCCTGAAGGGTTAAATGAGAACATCGATATTGTCTCCTTTCTGTAGAGATAAAATACCCAGACCATCATATTCCGGATACCCCTTCTCTAGGTCACGCCTAATACTGGGTGTCTCTATACCCTAGGTTTGATATATAGGTGTTTATATGCGAGTTTATGGCCCCTATATATATAGTAATGATGTGCATATCTCTTCATCATGTCTCATTTAATATGGGATTTTTGTTTTGTTTGTGAACGCTATTTATGATGTCCACTATTCACATAACCACCTGTAGATACATTTTACTCTTGATATACTTAATACAAGAGGTTGTTACCCTATCGGTATTTGTATACACATGTATGACCTACATATATATTATTGATCCAAATTATGTATAGTTGTTGTATACCGTAACACCCTTTATTATGTTACATCGAATACGGTCAAATTTTTGTTAATGCATATTTCAGATGTTCTCCCATTATGGTCAAGTGTTTGTAAATGTACACTCAAGATGCTCACCATTCACCTCTTCTACATATATTAGTTTGTATTAGAGATCTATGCCTTATTATGGGCCCACACCCCTCCGCATTTTTTTCACCTATACCCTTCCCATTTCTCACTTTTTTCACTCCATAGGTTTTTTATTCCCCTATGGGTCTACAATATATTGAACCCTTACAACTTAATATTAGTGATTATCTATGACATAATATAACATATTTATCCACTATTAATAAATAGATATAATTGTGAATATAACCCCTTAGGTCTTATCATTAAAGCTTAACACCCTTTATTATGTTACATCGAATACGGTCAAATTTTTGTTAATGCATATTTCAGATGTTCTCCCATTATGGTCAAGTGTTTGTAAATGTACACTCAAGATGCTCACCATTCACCTCTTCTACATATATTAGTTTGTATTAGAGATCTATGCCTTATTATGGGCCCACACCCCTCCGCATTTTTTTCACCTATACCCTTCCCATTTCTCACTTTTTTCACTCCATAGGTTTTTTATTCCCCTATGGGTCTACAATATATTGAACCCTTACAACTTAATATTAGTGATCATCTATGACATAATATAACATATTTATCCACTATTAATAAATAGATATAATTGTGAATATAACCCCTTAGGTCTTATCATTAAAGCTTATCTTGACCTTTACACTGCTCACCTCTATTTCACCGCTTAGATATATTATATATAATCTTATTCCCCATATACCAGTGTAATGTGTATGGTCTTTTAACCTCTATTAGCACCTGGCATTCACCTTTTATAGCCTATTAGGAATGTAGCGCGGACTATACTGCCTGCGCTCCACCGATCTATATGGAGAACACTTCCGGGTTCGGTTGGAACGCAGACAGCGGTAGTCTGCGTCCCACCGCTACCGGATATGACGATGCCGGTACTTCCGGATATCGGTAAATGGATGGAGCGCTGACTGCTGATACCCGCGTCCCTTTTCCTATCCAGCTGAGATGCTGGCTCCTCCTGTCCGGTTGATATATTTGCGTTCTAATTGGAACGCAGACAGTTGTGGTCTGCGTTCCATTGTTCACGTAGAAGCATGGGGTTTGTTTATGACAACACTTCCGCATCCGGTATCGCTAGGTGGAACGCATACAGGTTCATTATGCGTTCCATAAGCGTGTTTTATTCTATTACATTCGCATTTTCACATTTTGGCCCCTTTTTTCCTCATATTAATAATATTAACTGTATCTCTTTAGGTCCCCATATCGATGTTAGGCCTATAGTGCCCTTATTCTCGCTACTAAGTCCCATTAGGAGGATTTACAAACCGGAAGTAGGGTTCTAACCCTCTCCCTATAAAAGGGCTTCATATGTCCACTCATTCCATCCTGGTCTGCAGTGGAGTAAGCATCCATATTCACCTGCTGCGGTGAGTGCTAGCATTTTGGGTGTACATATTGATTTTTTGATCCTGTTTCTTATGCATATTTCGTTTGCACCTATCCCTTAAACTTTGAACTGATAGTATGACTCATATTTGATGCTCTCATTTAACATTATGAGTTTATTATGTACTCTTTAAGTCCAATAATCTGAAGCCCTATTATGGGAGCCTATTGCTATATCTATTGCTCCCATTATGCATGTCTAAAGACTATTGGATGTATATTTATTCATATGGTAAAACTTTATTGTATTGATTTTTTTATGTATTGTCCTCTTTTGGATGACGTTTTACATCTATGAACTTGCATACTATCCCCTCTTAATTTATATCTTCTGTATAAATTTGGAATTTGCCCTAAAGGCTAATGATATATTATTTTTGGATTATACTTCCATAGGATTCTATTATATTTGATTTTATCTGGCTGACTGTGAGAAAGGAAGCCCTTTCCCTCTAGTCTGTGGGTTAAACCCACACCTTGGATCCCACCCCTTTGGTATGTACCTCTATGTTTCACTGTCTCCTAGAGCTCATGTATAAACTGGGTCGTCTATTTTGGGACTTACCCACTAATATTTATCACCTGTAGGTTTTATATATTTCCTCTGAAGGAGTTATATTTGGATATTTTACCCTTGGCGCTAAGTTCCCATACCCACCAACACCGGTATGTGTCTTTTCAGTTCTATCTTCCACTGCTTGCTCCTCCATGCTATTTCTACTATTTTTTTAATTTATTATTTAACCTATTTTTAAATCGTTCATCAGTCTGATGTTTAAATACATTATTGCAGATTTTAACTGTACGTGTAAAGGGACACTCCCATTTTTTGCCCTTGTCTGGATTTCTGGCCATACCAGGCCTTGGTATGTACAAATTATGTAAAATGAAGTCTATTTATTTAAATTCCATGTTGTATTGAATGTTTGCCAACATTCCCTTTCTCTGTACCACTTTTTAGCCTTTGCCCCTGATGAAGTCGTGTAGACGAAACGCGTTGGGCTTCTAATAAAGAACTACTTTTTTTATATTCGAAGTCTTCGGTGTTATTTTGAAGTTTATGAACACTCCGTCTGGATATAAGTGACTGCTGGATCACATTAATTTGGGACTCTATACCCTTCTTGGCTAGGTGGTACCACTAGAGCGCACTCTGGACAACCCCCTTTTCTTGCATTCTATCTGTGTCTCTCACTAACAGGAGAGTCGTTCCAGAGGTGCAGCTGGTCGAAAGACCCACTTTGAGCGCAATTCCTGACCACATTGTATGTTTTATATATATATATATATATATATATATATATATATATATATATATATATATATAAACTGACAAAACAATCCTACAAACTCCAGAATCCTCTTTACAACAACCACCATCCATGTTCACCTAACTGTGTGAATATGTGTGTATGGAGCTGCATGCAATAGTGCATGTTATGCACATCAATGGGATTCCCGGACAGTATAATGGATTGAAGTGTTCAAAATAGTATGTCTTATGGTAATCTCATGGGTGTTTTTTTTAAACTTGGTGTGTTCTAAATGCAGATCCACAGACACAGAAGCCATATTTAGACAAATTTCAGAAAGAAATAGAGAAGCCCCCAGGGCAGTGGTTCCCAAACTGTGCGCCTAGACTCCCTGGGGTGCCTCGGGACAATTGCAGGGGTGCTTTGGGTTGGTCGTCCAGGACCAATTCAATTATTTATAATCAATTATTTCTGGACAAAACCAGTGCTGGTGGCTGCCAATCATAAAATATGTACAATCAGAAGCAAATCCTGCCTTTTACCACATAACTGAACCTAAGAAGCACATATGAACACAATCTACTTCATTTGATATATATTTATTGGGGCCTAGGAAAAATTCTGATACTCTAGGGTGCCGTGATTAGAAAAAGATTGGGAACCCCTGCCCTAGGGTGTCACAAGTGTCAAATGTGCAGGTGATGGTGCAGTGTTTCGAATGATGGCTTCAATTAAACTGTATATGGCCTTGATGGCTAACCGTGACACATCAGCTTTTGTTAAACTACACATCCCAGCATGCTCTGTATCAGATTTAGCATGGCCAAATAGCAAAACTGAAGCAGAGCATGCTGGGATGTGTAGTTCAACAACATCTGGAGTGTCAATTTTAGCCACCAAGGGTCTATGGATACTAAAAATGGGTGTCTCAGTATTTGAACTCTCCATCACACGCTGGAGCACAAGAAGAAGGCCATATTAGCATTTACATATTACCACTTTTTCTATTTTGATGGCGACAGCTATTGTGAAAGCAGAAACATGAACCGCTGAATCAGGCCCTCACTAAAAAATCATTGAAAAAGTTAAAACACAGATAGTATAACCAAATATAAAATATGTAGATTTATTATAAAAGTTACATGCAAAGCATCAAATGACAAATACAATTAAAATAAACAATAAAATGATAGCATAGGAATACATAGGAGTACATAAAGCAATACTAAAAGTGCAACAGAATGGCTGCATAGACATGGAGTGTATTAAACAGACAAGGCTGGGTGTGTACCTTTGGTCAGCATGTGACTCGGTGTAACCAATAAGGGGCATCAGGTTTGGCCTGTTAGCTGAGATAATAGTGCAGGAGTGGGAGGAGCTTTCCTCTTTCTCCTGTGAAGTTTCTGTGAGTAGCTGTGTGCCCCTGCGCTCTGCTACCCCCTTTAGCTTTACATAGGTTTTTTGAGGTAAATAATCTTTGCTGTAAGGTCTAGTTGCTGCTTATAGTTATTGTGCAGCTGTGTATTGCGCATATCTATTAGTCACAATGCCCAGAGGTGTGCCCCGCCGCCCCAGACGTGCCATTAGGCCCCCTGCCCGTTTTGCTGCTGATAAGGATTCAGGCCTAGCTGGCGCTGACATACCTGTACCATCTTGTCAGCCTCCGGTGCCGGCTGCGGGCTCTGGGGCTCAGCGGGCTGCTGGGGGTGCTGCCCGAGCCGGGCGCGCTAACCGTGCTGGTCCGGCTCAGGGGGTGGCTCCGGTGAGGCCTGCGGCCCTGGGTAGCGCGGTCCGGCGCGGAGGTATGACGCGACGCGGCGGGCGTTCCTCTTCTGGACGCGCTCGCCGCAGGATTGCAGGTGATGTAGGCCGCGGCTCTGTATCTGCCTCTGGTGGCAGCGGTCAGCCGCCATTAGATGTGAGAGGTGCTGGGAGCGCTACAAGGCGCCAGGTAATGGCGGACAGGCCGGGTCTGCGTTCCATTGTTCACGTAGAAGCATGGGGTTTGTTTATGACAACACTTCCGCATCCGGTATCGCTAGGTGGAACGCATACAGGTTCATTATGCGTTCCATAAGCGTGTTTTATTCTATTACATTCGCATTTTCACATTTTGGCCCCTTTTTTCCTCATATTAATATTAACTGTATCTCTTTAGGTCCCCATATCGATGTTAGGCCTATAGTGCCCTTATTCTCGCTACTAAGTCCCATTAGGAGGATTTACAAACCGGAAGTAGGGTTCTAACCCTCTCCCTATAAAAGGGCTTCATATGTCCACTCATTCCATCCTGGTCTGCAGTGGAGTAAGCATCCATATTCACCTGCTGCGGTGAGTGCTAGCATTTTGGGTGTACATATTGATTTTTTGATCCTGTTTCTTATGCATATTTCGTTTGCACCTATCCCTTAAACTTTGAACTGATAGTATGACTCATAATTGATGCTCTCATTTAACATTATGAGTTTATTATGTACTCTTTAAGTCCAATAATCTGAAGCCCTATTATGGGAGCCTATTGCTGTATCTATTGCTCCCATTATGCATGTCTAAAGACTATTGGATGTATATTTATTCATATGGTAAAACTTTATTGTATTGATTTTTTTATGTATTGTCCTCTTTTGGATGACGTTTTACATCTATGAACTTGCATACTATCCCCTCTTAATTTATATCTTCTGTATAAATTTGGAATTTGCCCTAAAGGCTAATGATATATTATTTTTGGATTATACTTCCATAGGATTCTATTATATTTGATTTTATCTGGCTGACTGTGAGAAAGGAAGCCCTTTCCCTCTAGTCTGTGGGTTAAACCCACACCTTGGATCCCACCCCTTTGGTATGTACCTCTATGTTTCACTGTCTCCTAGAGCTCATGTATAAACTGGGTCGTCTATTTTGGGACTTACCCACTAATATTTATCACCTGTAGGTTTTATATATTTCCTCTGAAGGAGTTATATTTGGATATTTTACCCTTGGCGCTAAGTTCCCATACCCACCAACACCGGTATGTGTCTTTTCAGTTCTATCTTCCACTGCTTGCTCCTCCATGCTATTTCTACTATTTTTTTAATTTATTATTTAACCTATTTTTAAATCGTTCATCAGTCTGATGTTTAAATACATTATTGCAGATTTTAACTGTACGTGTAAAGGGACACTCCCATTTTTTGCCCTTGTCTGGATTTCTGGCCATACCAGGCCTTGGTATGTACAAATTATGTAAAATGAAGTCTATTTATTTAAATTCCATGTTGTATTGAATGTTTGCCAACATTCCCTTTCTCTGTACCACTTTTTAGCCTTTGCCCCTGATGAAGTCGTGTAGACGAAACGCGTTGGGCTTCTAATAAAGAACTACTTTTTTTATATTCGAAGTCTTCGGTGTTATTTTGAAGTTTATGAACACTCCGTCTGGATATAAGTGACTGCTGGATCACATTAATTTGGGACTCTATACCCTTCTTGGCTAGGTGGTACCACTAGAGCGCACTCTGGACAACCCCCTTTTCTTGCATTCTATCTGTGTCTCTCACTAACAGGAGAGTCGTTCCAGAGGTGCAGCTGGTCGAAAGACCCACTTTGAGCGCAATTCCTGACCACATTGTATGTTTTATATATATATATATATATATATATATATATATATATATATATATATATATATATATATATAAACTGACAAAACAATCCTACAAACTCCAGAATCCTCTTTACAACAACCACCATCCATGTTCACCTAACTGTGTGAATATGTGTGTATGGAGCTGCATGCAATAGTGCATGTTATGCACATCAATGGGATTCCCGGACAGTATAATGGATTGAAGTGTTCAAAATAGTATGTCTTATGGTAATCTCATGGGTGTTTTTTTTAAACTTGGTGTGTTCTAAATGCAGATCCACAGACACAGAGGCCATATTTAGACAAATTTCAGAAAGAAATAGAGAAGCCCCCAGGGCAGTGGTTCCCAAACTGTGCGCCTAGACTCCCTGGGGTGCCTCGGGACAATTGCAGGGGTGCTTTGGGTTGGTCGTCCAGGACCAATTCAATTATTTATAATCAATTATTTCTGGACAAAACCAGTGCTGGTGGCTGCCAATCATAAAATATGTACAATCAGAAGCAAATCCTGCCTTTTACCACATAACTGAACCTAAGAAGCACATATAAACACAATCTACTTCATTTGATATATATTTATTGGGGCCTAGGAAAAATTCTGATACTCTAGGGTGCCGTGATTGGAAAAAGATTGGGAACCCCTGCCCTAGGGTGTCACAAGTGTCAAATGTGCAGGTGATGGTGCAGTGTTTCGAATGATGGCTTCAATTAAACTGTATATGGCCTTGATGGCTAACCGTGACACATCAGCTTTTGTTAAACTACACATCCCAGCATGCTCTGTATCAGATTTAGCATGGCCAAATAGCAAAACTGAAGCAGAGCATGCTGGGATGTGTAGTTCAACAACATCTGGAGTGTAAATTTTAGCCACCAAGGGTCTATGGATACTAAAAATGGGTGTCTCAGTATTTGAACTCTCCATCACACGCTGGAGCACAAGAAGAAGGCCATATTAGCATTTACATATTACCACTTTTTCTATTTTGATGGCGACAGCTATTGTGAAAGCAGAAACGTGAACCGCTGAATCAGGCCCTCACTAAAAAATCATTGAAAAAGTTAAAACACAGATAGTATAACCAAATATAAAATATGTAGATTTATTATAAAAGTTACATGCAAAGCATCAAATGACAAATACAATTAAAATAAACAATAAAATGATAGCATAGGAATACATAGGAGTACATAAAGCAATACTAAAAGTGCAACAGAATGGCTGCATAGACATGGAGTGTATTAAACAGACAAGGCTGGGTGTGTACCTTTGGTCAGCATGTGACTCGGTGTAACCAATAAGGGGCATCAGGTTTGGCCTGTTAGCTGAGATAATAGTGCAGGAGTGGGAGGAGCTTTCCTCTTTCTCCTGTGAAGTTTCTGTGAGTAGCTGTGTGCCCCTGCGCTCTGCTACCCCCTTTAGCTTTACATAGGTTTTTTGAGGTAAATAATCTTTGCTGTAAGGTCTAGTTGCTGCTTATAGTTATTGTGCAGCTGTGTATTGCGCATATCTATTAGTCACAATGCCCAGAGGTGTGCCCCGCCGCCCCAGACGTGCCATTAGGCCCCCTGCCCGTTTTGCTGCTGATAAGGATTCAGGCCTAGCTGGCGCTGACATACCTGTACCATCTTGTCAGCCTCCGGTGCCGGCTGCGGGCTCTGGGGCTCAGCGGGCGGCTGGGGGTGCTGCCCGAGCCGGGCGCGCTAACCGTGCTGGTCCGGCTCAGGGGGTGGCTCCGGTGAGGCCTGCGGCCCTGGGTAGCGCGGTCCGGCGCGGAGGTATGACGCGACGCGGCGGGCGTTCCTCTTCTGGACGCGCTCGCCGCAGGATTGCAGGTGATGTAGGCCGCGGCTCTGTATCTGCCTCTGGTGGCAGCGGTCAGCCGCCATTAGATGTGAGAGGTGCTGGGAGCGCTACAAGGCGCCAGGTAATGGCGGACAGGCCGGGGCGTGCAAGGGGGCGGGTTCACTTCCAGGCAGGGGGAGGAGAGGCAATAGCAGCAGAAGGGCTCAGGAAATACTGGTCCCTGGGGCTATGGATGATAATGTTCCCGCTCCTGACTCTGAGACACCTATGTACGGGTACAGACCCTCATGGGAGAGACAGGCTGCGGATGCCAGTGTCAGTCAGGGTGAAGCCGCTGACATGAGTGAAGGGGTGTCACGCGGGAGGCGGCTGTCTGCTCGCGGTGGCCGCCATGGGTCTAATACAGCACCCAGGATGGCTTATGGGTCCGGCGCTGCAACTCCTGCATTTGACCCTGCGCTGCTGTCGGCGGCCCTGTCATCTATGGCTGGGGCGCTGGCACCACTAGTTGAGGGGGTTCCCGGTGGCTCAGGTGGCACAGGCAGTAGTGGGCGGCCATCAAGGGGGCGTGGTAGTGAGCCCATACCCGGCTGCTCTGAGTTTGTTAGAGCCTTTGGGGTTTCAGGGCAAGCAGGGCACATTGAGGAGCAGTATCCCAGTGGTAGCGGTGACAGGCCGGCTGCTAGACCCAGGCGTATGCCCGCGAGGTCCCCCCGTCCCCCTCCCCATGTCTCAACAGGTGCAGAAGAGCAGGAGGCAGAATGGGAGAAAGCTGGTATTGACGACGATGATGATGATGATGATGACGATGACACCTGGGAGGAGGAGTTAGATTTGTCAGGTGAGGCCTCAACATATGAGGATAATGCACCTAGTGATGATTCTGGTTCAGGGAATTCAGACTCTACCCGTCACTCTTCCTCCTCATCCTCCTCTTCTGTAGGGGGTTCTGATATGGGTAGCAAGGCCAAAGCTCGTAAGAGGGCTGCCAAGTATGCAAAGAGGGAGGCTGGTAGACACTCCCGCAGTAGCAAACGCAAAAGAAGGGCATCCTTGTCTAGGAGGGAGCGAAAGAGGAGGAACCTACCGAGTACGGTGCACTGTGATTATACTGCTGTGCTAAGAGGATTGAGAGAGAGCTGTAGGACAAAAATTGAGAAGGGCGACTTTGTGGACCTTTTCTGCCTGACGGATGAGGCCAAAAAGGCGTTCAAGGCGGCCAAGGGAAAAGGAGGCATAGGGTTAGAGGCTTTTAGGTCTTATGATAATTGGCTGTCGGGATTTTTTGTGTTTGCCGCCTGTTATCTGGAGGATAGGCCTGGTGAACATATGAATATCATCAGGTATATTCATATGGTACATGATATGTACAGGAAGTACGGTGGAGTGGCCTGGCATACATATGACGAGCAGTTCAGGCGCAAGCAGGACTGATTGCATATTATTGATTTTGGTTGCAAGGATGTGGAGGTGTGGATGGACGTAGCCAGGACACACACTGAGGGGCTTGAAGGTACCCGCTCGGCTCCCCCTCCCGCGCCCCCTGTATCACAGCGAGCCATTACCGAGGCTCCCGCTGCGAGGCTTTTTCCCCAGGGGGGTAGGACTTTTACACCAGGGTCTGCAAGAGGGAAGTGTTATGCGTTCAACAATTCCTCTTGTAACCTAGGGCAGCGCTGCAGATACAAACATATCTGCATTACCTGCTCAGGTAATCACCCATCCTCGAATTGCTTTCGAGGAGGCCGCCCCGGTAGAGGGGCCATCACCCCGGAGGCCCCTAGAAACTCTGCAGCCGCCCCCGCTCGCTAGGGCACAAATGCCGGTCCGGGTTGGGGCCATGGGCCCATGGCTTCGACTATATCCGGACAGGGAGGTTGCTGAGTTCCTGTCTAGGGGTTTCAAGGAAGGTTTTCACCTACCGATTCAAGGTGAAGTGTTGGGCGGTTCTTTTAGGAATTTGCAGTCTGCTCGTTCTTTGGCTGTTGTTTTGAGAGAAAAAGTGGAGAAGGAAGTGCGGTTGGGAAGAATGGCTGGCCCTTTTCGGGCTCCTCCATTGGCGAATATGATTATTTCGCCGGTGGGGGTGGTACCCAAAAAGGTACCTGGCAAATACAGGCTAATCCAGCATTTGTCTTATCCTGCAGGGTTTTCTGTGAATGATGCCATCCCATTTGAATGCTGCTCCGTGAATTACCAGTCATTTGATGACGCACTGGAAATGGTTCAATCATACGGAAGAGGGGCTTTGTTGGCGAAAATCGACATCGAGTCAGCCTTCCGGCTCCTTCCACTACACCCTGATGCGTTCAGGTACATGGGCTTCCGCATTGGAGAGGAATACTTCATTGCCGTTCGCGGTCTGTTTTTGCAATTTGGCGTCCCAATTGCAGAGGAAAAGACTGAAGGTCCGGTCACCTGTTTGTCTTTTCTGGGGATCCAGATTGACTCGGGGCTGGGACATTGCAGCCTCCCGCAGGATAAGGTTGCTAAGTTGAAAGAGACAATTGCATGTTTTCACTCGGCGCGCAAGGTAACATTACGCCAGGCCCAGTCACTTTTGGGCCAGCTGAACTTTGCGTGCTGAGTGATACCCATGGGCAGGCTGTTTTGCCGCAGGATGGAGCGGGCGACGGCCGGGGTGGCCAGACCTCATCACTTTGTGCGTTTGTCCGCAGAAATTAGGCGTGACCAAGCGGTATGGTCCACCTTTTTGGAGGACTTTAACGGCATACGCATTTGGCTGGCCCCGGTCGTTGACAGCTCCAGACTCCAGCTTTTTACTGATGCGGCTGGTTCCACCGGCTTTGGTTGTTTCTTGAATGGAAGCTGGTGTGCTCAGGCTTGGCCAGAAGGTTGGGTTCAGGAAGGCCTAATCAGGGACATGCTTCTTTTAGAACTCTTCCCAATTATGGTTGCTATGGAGGTTTGGGGCAGGCCTTTGGCTAACCGCAATGGGTTATTTTGGTGTGACAACTATAGCGTGGTTCATGCCATTAATAACCAGAAGGCCAAATCACTCCTTGTTTTGCGAGTTCTGTCGCAGCTAACCTTGCAATGCTTGCGCTATAACATTCTGTTTAAAGCTAAGCATGTTCCTGGCGTGCAAAACGAAGTGGCTGATGCGCTGTCGCGTTTCCAATGGGAGCGCTTTAGATCCCTGGCCCCCAATGCTGACGCTGTTGGGGTCTCGTGCCCGCTTTATGTTTGGCAGGTCATCGGGCCGGACTGGAGGGGCTAGCAGAGTTTTCGGTGGCTCCGGGTACTCTTAAAACCTACCGGCAGGCTTGGTCGGAATGGGAAACCTTTTCCTGAGGGTCTGCACACTCAGGTAGGCGGAGCCAACGGCTCTTGCTGTCTTTTCTATGGGGCTTATACAGCGCAGGCAAATCTAGGGCGCTAGCTTCGCGGTACTTAGCAGGTATAGCCTTTTTTGCGAAGCTTAAAGGGCTCCCCGACTTTACAAAGGGATTTCTGGTGCGCAAGGCTATGAAAGGTTGGTTGCGGGCGGCCCCTGCCGCTCCCGATCATAGGCGCCCCATAGTAGTTTCCATGCTTCCTTCTCTGTTAGAAATGGTTTATAGTTACGCAGAGTCCGCGTTTGAGGCTCTTTTATTTCGTTTAGACTTTTCTATGGCTTTTTATGGAGCTTTGAGAATTTTGGAATTAGTTGCTCCTTCTAAACACAAGGATGCGACACTGCTGGATACCGATGTTCGCATAGAAGAGCAGGCGCTATGGTGCAGGATCAGGCGCTCTAAAACAGATCAGCTAGCAAGGGGAACTTGGGTGTCAATGCCCCCCGCGTTGCCCGCATCTGTCTGCCCTGTGGCTTTGGCGAGGCAGTACGCCCAGGTTAGACCGGTTGTGAGAGGGTCATGGCTGCTGCATTATGATAAACTACCATTAACCAAGTACCAATTTAATTGGATGTTGAGGCATTGCTTGAGCGGGTTGGGCCTTTCACCGGGGGACTTTGGCACCCATTCCTTTAGGATAGGCGCAGCAACATCAGCGGCTGGAGCAGGTTGCCTGGTGCAGGATATCAAAGCTTTAGGTAGATGGCGCTCGGCTAGCTATAGGAAGTACATTCGTCCGCATTTAATGCTATGTTAATTCTGTGAATGTATGGTTTCCAGCTAAGTGGTTGTACTCCTGTGTTACCCCCCCCCCCCTCCTTTCAGTCATCCTACTCGGGGATTAGCTAAGCTCTGTTGTTGGGCCAGCGTCCGGAGTTTTCACGCTTTTTTACCTGATCTGACGGACTGAATTCGGCTTATCACTAATTCGGCTAATTCGGCTCCAATTAAGAGTCCCTCAGCAGGTTCAGACGTTTTTTCCTCCGGCCGAGTAATTCCCTTTGTTCCTTCATCCCCGTCCATTACCTTTCCCTCCCCCTGTTCGTCTTCATACTTTTTGTGTCTAGGAGTGGCTTCAATGTGATTGAAGCAGTTCTACCGCACCAAATTTGTGCACCAATTCAGAAATTTTTTCTTTTTGGCAGATCCTCATAATAAAATGCATTTACCTGTCCTTTAAAACAATATTAACAGTCTTTATACAATTCTTTCCTCCAGGTGTGGGCAATGACAATCGTAAAGTCTGGGTGGTAGGTCATTCCTTCATCTACTGGTCGGGTAGGCTCGTGGCTTCAGGGGATAGTCCTTTGTTAGATCACTGTCACCTGGTGCGCTGGCTTGGTGTGAGGGGAATGTCCTGGCGCAAGCTAAGGTCTTTCCTTCTGGAGAATGTGAGGTTGTATGGTTTGCCAGAGATCTTGGTGCTGCACTTAGGTGGCAATGACCTTGGGAAAGTGTCCCAGTTGGAGTTGCGGGCCTTGATCCTGAGTGATCTGGCCGCAATTAAAGCAGCATGGCCCAGGTGCACATTGGTGTGGTCATATATTGTCCCTCGCCTGTGTTGGAGAGGAGCTAGGGACTGTAGGGCTGATGATGAGTCCAGAAAAAAGTTGAATTCTGCCATTGCACGTTGGGTCCTGCAGGCTGGTGGTTATGTGGTCCCACATGAGCGTATTCGGTTTAGACATCACCAGCTTTTCAGGCCCGACGGGGTTCACTTTGTGAGGGCAGGTTTATTCCTGTTTGTTGAGGATCTGCTAGAAGTTATCGCTGGGTTGCTTTAGTTTGGTGGCGGGGCGTGGACTCTGGGACCGGTGTCCTCGCTTTGGCGGGAAAGAACGGCAATTCCATAGATTTTAAGGCTTGATTAAGTTAGGTTTCCTGCATATTTGCCTTGTTTTAGGTGCGCTCACCTCTCATTGGCTTAGGCCTTCGCTGGACTACCCGCCCGGGGGCAGCGACCCCCACCCGGATGGGTGGGGTTGTCAATGTAGTAGGTCGAGTGGAGACCACTGTTGATGAGTTAGGCTGAATTATGCAGGATTAGTTTTGGGGTGGAGCTTAGATTTAGAGCCGTTCTTTCTGGCCACCAAATTAAATCAAATTAATTAAATAATAAAACAAAAATTAGCTTAAATTATTTCAAATAAAATTCAGCTAACAATTTCTGCCAAACCTATGTCTCCGAGTCTTTATTTCTGGTTCTGAGTGTTTTATTTGTTAACTTATCATTCTACACATGCCAAGGGTCACACATCTGCCGTTAGAATGTTTATTAATGTTATCAAACTACTGTAATATGGCATAAGAATATGTTTGACTACAGTATAATTGAGATTCCATTTCAATCAATTTGCACAGATATATAAGTACTATTAAGCACGCTTTGAGTAAATTCTTCAAAGGCTAGTCTGCTACATTGTAATATCCTCGTGTGTGAATGTGTGAGAGAGAAAGAGATGTAGTTTCACTCACTGCCAACAGATGGCAGTGTTTCGGAGACACACAAATGCACACTAGACATATATATCATATATATATATATATATATATATATATATATATTATTTTTATTTTTGTAGATGAAGGTATAGAATATCTTCTGCATATATATTTTATACAAACAATTTCTATATTTTTCTATGTATTTTCAATAAAAATTTGAAGTTGTTATTCACTTTTATTGCTTTAACATCTATGCTGTAAAATTATAATTATACTCTTTGCCAAATTCTGTGCAAAGGGGCAGTTTCTATTTTTACAGTTTAGTCCAAACAGTATTTTGCTGATGTCTTAGCATATACAGTTATAGCTATTTACAATCCGCAATATCTTTTTCCATAGTTTCTGTAGACTGTTTGGTAAAATAAGCTTCAAGCTGGCACCATTCGAAGCAGATTGATTACGTGGCCCCTGACTTTGTTTTTTGAAGTCTAGAATCTTAGTCTGGAGTGTATATGTATATGTACAGAGAGGAAAAATCACAGGACTGCTTTCAAACAATATCTAGCATGCCCTCAACTCCTTTTTCTACATAATGGTTTTATTAAGATGATGTAGCATTCTTTTATTTGCCGCGAAATGTTAGTTCCATAGTGCTAATCAGAATCACATGGGGGAAAGATCACGTACAAAGTCAGAGAATGGAAACTTTGATAGACAGCAGATGAGAGTGGCAATACATCTGTTACCATAGTAAACCCCCCACCCACAAAAAATAAAAACACAAGATCCTTAATGTTCTCATTCAAAACATTTTCTTTTTTAATTTAGGATGATCTAAATACGCGCACATCAAAGACATATGACAAAAATCATAACACGTTATACAGTATATAAGAACAATTGTTTCTATGTTACAAATGAACATTCAAAACAATTTAATGAAAAGTGCTGCACCCTTATGCTGGGTACACACTGGCCTATATGTCAGCTGTTCACTTATCACTGGTCCATCGGACAGTGTGTACCAGCAATATATCTGTGAACAACATAGTACGGACGTATTGTGTCATCTGTGTACCACAGCCACTGGCCGATATCCTGTATCTCTATAGATATATCGGCACATTGTGCTGTGTGCACAGGTGATCTGCCAACCGCCCACACACCTACTGCACAAACCATTGGTGATTGACAGCGTAACTAGGATGGTGCATGTAAATGCACCTGCCCAGTTGTGAAGTCAGTCACGACTGGTCTGACAGTGTGTATTCAGAACGCATGCCTGACCTGTCTGCAGTTATATCTGAAGATCAAATGAACTGCAGATATATCTTCAGGTGTGCACCCAGCCTTACGGTGTCCACACAGTTATGCTACGTTTTGAAGGGAGAAGTCAAATAAGAATTCCCTTGTGAAAGTTTGCATGTGATAGATCGCATGCGGCCCTTTTGCATTCAATATATCGCATGCGACCCCATTCCCTGTTTCTGGATTTTATGCGCAGCAGGTCCAATCTCTGACTCTGATCTGATGCACACAGGATCAGAATTGGAGACAAACACACTGCCTGATCCATCCTGACTGCCTTCACAACTTGGCAGGTGCATTTGCATGTGCACACCCAGCTGAGCTGTCAATCACCATTGGCTCCTGGTTTGGGTATACAAACGGTCAGCAGATTGTACTTAAGAAGAGCACAAAGGGGGTTATTCTAGTCCATTCTTTCTGACAAAATCCTTCTTAGATGGACAAAACCATGTGCACTGCAGGGGGGCAGATGTAACATGTGCACAGAGAATTAGATTTGGGTGAGTTATTTTGTTTCTGTGCAGGGAAAATACTGACTGCATGATTTTACACTGCAATATAGATCTCACTTTGAAGAAAAACCCCACCCAAATCTAATTCTCTCTGCACAAGTTACATCTGCCCCACCCGCAGTGCACATGGTTTTGTCCATCTAAGAAGGATTTTGTCAGAAAGAATGGACTAGAATAACCCCCAAAGTGACAATACAGTATATCCAGGGATATTTTTCAGCAGGCTCCAGCAGGAACTGAGGCCCTTATTCTAGTTCACTCTTTCTGACAAAATATTTCTTAGATGGACAAAACCATGTGCACTGCAGGTGAGGCAGGTGTAAAACCCCACCCAAATCTAATTATCTCTGCACAAGTAACTCCTGCCTCACCTGCAGTGC
The DNA here is from genome assembly GCF_055691185.1 of Crinia signifera. Taxonomy (NCBI): domain Eukaryota; kingdom Metazoa; phylum Chordata; class Amphibia; order Anura; family Myobatrachidae; genus Crinia; species Crinia signifera. The sequence goes on from NC_139222.1 coordinate 201,642,923, forward strand.
ACATGGTTTTGTCCATCTAAGAATATTTTGTCAGAAAGAGTGAACTAGAATAAGGGCCTCAGTTCCTGCTGGAGCCTACTGAAAAATAACCCTGAGTATATATTTAGATATATCGTCTGATATATCTGTATTTATAGTTGTGCTCATAAGTTTACATACCCTAGCAGAATTTTTTCTGATAATTTGTCAGAGAATATGAATGATAACTCACAAACTTTTCTTTCACTCATGGTTACTCTTTTCTAAATCATAATGACAACAGAAACTACCCAAATGACCCCGATCATAAGTTTACATACCCTGGAGATTTTGACCTGATAACATGCGCACAAGTTGACACAAACGGGTTTGAATGGCTACTAAAGGTAATCATCCTCACCTGTGATCTGTTTTCTTGTAATCAGTGTGTGTGTGTGTGTGTGTGTACACAAGGTCCGTGAGTTTCTGGTCTCCTGAAAGACCCTTGCATCTTTCATCCAGTGCTACACTGACATGTGTGGATCCTGAGTCATGGGGAAAGCAAAAGACTTGTCAAAGGATCTGCGGAAAAAGGTAATTGATCTTTATAAAACAGGAAAGGGATATAAAAACAAATCCAAAAAATTGAGAATGCCAATCAGCAGTGTTCAAACTGTAATTAAGAAGTGGAAATGATAGATTCTGTGGAAACCAAATCACGGTCAGGTAGACCAATACAATTTTCAGCCATAACTGCCAGGAAAATTGTTCGGGATGCAAAGAAATATTCACAAATAACTTCAGCTGAAATACAGGACTCTCTAAAAAAAGTGGTGTGGTTGTTTCAAGATGTACAATAAGGAGGCATTTAAAGAAAAATGGGCTGCATGGTTGAGTCTCCAGAATAAAGCCATTACTATGGAAATGCCACAAAGCATCCCGCTTACAATACACCAAGCAGCACAGAGACAAGCCTCAAAACTTCTGGAACCAAGTAATTTGGAGTGATGAGACCAAAATTGAACTTTTTGGCCACAACCATAAACGTTACATTTTGAGAGGAGTCAACAAGGCCTTTGATGAAAGGTACACCATTCCTACTGTGAAACACGGAGGTGGATCGCTGATGTTTTGGTGATGTGCGAGCTACAAAGGCACTGGAAACTCAAAATTGATGGCAAGATGAATGCAGCATGTTATCAGAAAATAATGGAGAAAAATGTGCTCTCATCAGCCCGGAAGATGCGCATGGGACGTGCTTGGATGCGCATGGGACCCCTTAAAAGAAAGGTCCGCGTTCGGCCGGCATCCTACACAGCCCCCGAACTCATGCGGCATTACATATGACCCTATGTCTATGAATGATGTAATTGACAGACATATACCTGGTATAAACCTACCAAACACTTAACAATAAATCAGCCAATTAATTGATTAGCCAATATATCTGCTAGTGTGTACCCAGCATTAGTTAAATGTGAACCATGAATAAAATAAAAGAAATCACAGGTGTGAATAACATAAGAAGCTCAGGTGCGGGTGAAGAAAATTCTATATTTGTGTGCACTTATGAAATAATGTGCACTAACATATTAATATAACCCATAGAAACCATTTGCTTTCAATTTCTAAGTTAATAAAAAAAAAAAAAAACTGGATTATAACTTATGGAAATCACTCTGTAGTTACCGTTTGTCTAAGACTTTTTAAAAAATGTTACCCAAAGTGTTTGATCTAAATCAGAAGATGCTGGGGCAGATGTATCAATCTCCCCTTAACGTGTGAAATCTAACGTTTCCCACTTCTCCTGGCATAACGCTCAGAAACAGGGAATGATTTCACCCTAATGTATGAAGCTGTCGTTAGTGAGTAACGTTAATCGTTAACTCACCTCTTGTCTTTAATGGGCTTTGTTTACGATCGTAGTTTATCGTCTTCTTCTTTGTTTACTGTGCATGTCTGCTTGTCTTTACCCATAATTCTTGTCTTTTCTAATTAGTTTTCCCCCTCACCCATTGGCATGCTGACATCTGTGTCTCCTGTCAGCATGCTGCCGCCGCCATCTTCCTTGGTCATGTCCCCCCCTTTTTTCTCTTTTTTTCTTTTCCCTACTCCCCCCTCCTCTCTTCCACCCCCCCCCTCCCATCCCCCCTTCCGATGCCACAAGATATCCCGGCGGATAGCACTAGTTATTTCACAATCAGTGTAGGGACCCCACCGAGTTAATACACTACGCTGTAGGGACCCCCAGAGAGCGGGGACGCAGCGGGAGATTTGAAAGAAATCATATTCAAAAGACCGGGCGACCGCTGATTGGCTGAGCTCTCAGCCAATCAGCAGCCACTCTGACTTTTGAAAAGGATGGTTTCTATTCTCCCGCCGCTACCAATACCCTGATGCGGTACCCACAGCGAGCGGGAGAATAGAAACCATCCTTATCAAAAGACTGTGCTGCCGCTGATTGGCTGAGAGCTCAGCCAATCAGCGGATGCACGTTTTTTTTAAAGGGATTCTTTCAACTCTCCTGCCACGCCGCCGTTCTCTGGGGGACCCTGCGGCGCAGTATATTTTTTTTGGACCATGCTCAAATAACCCTACCCCCCTCCTCTGATCCCGCCAGCATACCGAGTACTGCTTCTACTGGCAGCATGCTGGCAGTGCCTCCTTCCCCGCACCTCTTCCCCTATTTCATCTACTTTATTTTGCCCATGTTTTCTATTTTTTTTTTTAGTTCTTTCCCCCCCTCCCATCCCGCCAGCTGCCCCGCTCCAGTCCTCCCTTCCTTCTCTTCTCTTGTTTTTTCTTCTTTTTTTTCAGCTCATCTCCGATGCCATCAGCATGCTGACACCGGCTTCAGTAGACAGCATGGTGCCGATGCTGGCTTCCCTGCACCTCTCCCCCCTTTTTATTTTTTGTTATTTTTTCCCAGGTTTTTTTTTTAACAGCACCTTTCCCCCTTCCCCCCACCTCCGATCCCGCCAGCATGCCGACACCTGGATCTCCTGTCAGCATGCTGGCACCACCGCCTGCCCTGCTCCAGTCTCCCCTTCTAAAAAATTTTCGTTGGGTCCCTACTGCTTTCATACAGCTTTACGGGCACGCATTGTAGGCAGGCGAATATATTTAATTATTTACAGTGCTCTGTAGGGACCCCGCTGATATAATACACTGCCCCGCAGGGTCCCCAAGAGAGCGGGAGCGATGTAGAAGATTTGAAAAAAATCATATTCAAAAGAACGGGCATCCGCTGATTGGCTGAGCTCTCAGCGGCAGCACAGTCTTTTGAAAAGGATGGTTGCTATTCTCCCGCTTGCTGTGGGTACCGCAAAGAAGAGATCATGGTATTGGTAGTGGCAGGAGAATAGAAACCATCCTTTTCAAAAGTCAGAGTGCCCGCTGCCAATCATTGGCCGCCCGGTTTTTTAAATATGATTTCTGACAACTCTCCTGCCGCATCCCCGCTCTCTTGGGGACCCTGTGGCGCAGTGTATTAAATCAGCAGGGTCCCTACAGTGCACTGTAAATAATTAGTTATATCCACCAGGCTATCTTGCGGGATCGGAGAGCTAGGGGGGGTGGGGGGGGGTGTTGGATTGAAAGCAGCAGGGACCAAAAAAAAATAATGAAAGAGGGGACTGGAGCGGGGCAGCCGGCGGCGCCAGCATGCTGACAGGAGAGGCAATTGTCGGCATGCTGGTGGGATCGGAAGGGGGGAAAGGAGTTTAAAAAAAATTAACGCCAGCCCGAGGCTGGCGAAGAGAAAGATTGGGCTTAACGTCGAGGAAGGCAATAATACATTGCCTGTGACGTTAAAGCTTATAACTTCAAGCAGGAGGACAGCGCCTGAACGTTAAGTTCAGGGCTGCCTCAGGGGGACGTTAAAAGCCCCTTTCATACATTTCCACAACACGTAAAAAAGTCCATTTACTAGCGTTAAGTGCTACTTCAGCACTTAACGCTGCTTCATACATCTGCCCCATTGTGACCTTAATTACAGAACATCACATCTTTAAAGCAGCTTGAAGTACAACTGTTAGGCACACTTGAACTTCAAATTTTATTGTGGAACTTGAAATATAGTGACTTTCTCATAGTTATTCAGTAAAATCCAAACAGACGTTTTTAAATTAAATGGGGTACAACCAGTCAGATTACAGATATCATCACTGTGAAGACACTAGACTATAAAGACTGTTATTTGATCGGATGTTTTGGGAAAACAACACATAATTATTCTTTACATTGTATTATTTAAAAAAAAAAAACTCTACACATTTTCTAAATTTATATCTGTAGCCAGCTTTTTTGTTATTATTTACAGTTAGAGCAGAGGTCTGGCTCTCCGCATAGAATCTGCTAAAATGGTCCTGCAAAAATGTCTGCCACCTTTTTAGAGTCTACTGGACCTCTAGCATCTGTCAGCGGAGTGCAATGCATACAGCGCTACCTGGAAGTGCTGGATTCCGGGAGTGCCGGCACAATTTGAGAATAGAACACACTGGCAATGAGCATATAACCCCTGGCAATGAGCAAGTAACCCATGGTAATGAACATTTCATCCATGGCAATGAGAAAGTAATTCCTTAGCAATAAACATGTACCCACCTGGCAACAAGAAGGTAACCCCTGGTAATAATAAAGAAACCCCTGACAATGAGCATGTAGGACACTGTGACTACCTTTTTTGGGGGTGAGGACGCAAAATGTCAAATAACAAAATGTGAATATGGAAGTCACACTAAGTTCTTTCCCAAACACTGCCAAACACTGTTGAACCCCCCCATGTACTTCTGGGCCATTACAGAGGCCTCTTTTCACCCATGCCTATATTAAACATGGGTTGCATTTGCCATTATATCCACAAACACTGCCAAACATCACCAGCTGGGACTCTCTGGCAGTTGGTGTGGCTCTTCTATTTGAATATTGAATTGTGGCACATCCCTACCTCTGGAGCCTCCCCTGCAGCTCATCATTCTGATTTGTCCAGGTTTTTTTAATACAAAATTGCCAGATACAGTAATAAGCTAGAGGTTCACGTATGACTGCCACACACTGTGAAAATCGTGTTATAATAAACTATAGTATAAACAGTTTTGAAGAAATACACTGTCAGGAGCCAGGTGCTGCATATAACGTTACAGTGCAGCACCCAGCTCCTGCCACTGAGAAGGAGCTGGCATTTTGATGCCACCATTCTGTGGGTGTCACCTGGGTGTGGCACACACCCTTGCACACCCTTATTGATGCAACTGATATGAGGGGAAAAAGAATGTGTAAATATAACTTATTTCTGTGCTCTTTTCTTAAAAAATGTGTGCCTGTACACTTATTTAAAAAAAATAAGTAAATATCTGAGACCATTTTTAAAGTTAATGTTCACCCATTTTATATTTAATTATATGTACTGTACATTGACCTATTTATATTTGAAAACAATATTGTCCCCTTTATATTCATGAATAATAATTGTCCTCTATCAGAGTACTCATTTTTATCTATAGGGGTAGCTGGCTATTGGGGTGCGGATGCATTGGCATGGATCCACTTGGCCATGATATTGGAACCCAGTTATTATAAGGATTGGGGATTCTAGGCAGCATGCTCAGTATCTATGGATGCCTGAGCTACAATATGGACTTTGGTTAAATGGTGGTGAAAACCAAGAGGATGATCTAAAATAACATGATGCATGATGGACGTAACCTCTGGAGAAGTGCAGCTATGTCCCATCATGTTCTCCAGTCTAACTGCATGCTGTGCTCCGCTATGAAGCAGTATCTTGTGTAATGAGAGTGGCGTGTTATACATTCTATGCACTCCTAGGACAATACAGAGGCCTGACAATCTGTATCGGACATTCATCTTTTCACCCATGTCTGTATTAAGCATGGGCTGCATTAGGCTCTGAAGGGGCCCCTTTTTTCAATTACTCCCATCCCAATCTCTTTACATCTTAAGTAATACCTGGTTTATAAAATCTGAACTGTACTGTAGTTAGCAGTTTGTTTTGCAGGTGTCTTAGTAGTCACACACCTAGACATCATAAGCCAGTTTTAGTGGTTAAGAATATTTATATTGGCAGGATACTATTATGTGTCCGTTGGCTGTCTAGCGTTATTTGGGGGATGTAGGTAATTCATTTGGTACTGGAAGCCATTAGCTTATACTTTCCTATCCCCAGATGCTGGCTGGCAGATTAGGCTGTTCTGTATGGATCAGTTGGCCATTTTGGAACTTGGCATGATAGAGTCATTTACAGACTCCAGTTACTCACAGGCAGTCTAGAGGCAGGTACACATAAATCAGGTTGCTACTTTTTTTCATGTATGCTGTATTTTTTTTATTCCCAGATGTTTTAGGTAATTTTTTATTTACAATAGATAGTTTGTCTATGACCTCCTTTTGAGTGTTCCTGTCCCAGCGGGTATTCTTTTAAAGCACTAGCAGCAAGGTATTGAGCGCTAGGGACAGGTGTGTTGTGACGTGTACAGATAGCTGCCCTCTGGTAGAGGGATACCGCCTTCAATACAGAGTACACAGAAAGAAGAAAACCAGTTGGCGCCTTCTCAGAGCCGGCCCTAGCCTAAATGATGCCCTAGGCAAGATTTTGGCTGGTGCCCCCTAGCACCGCCACTAGTTACGCCTCTGACCCTGCTCCCCTTTCCCAGCACCATCAACCCTCATCATAGCAGTCATCATTTTGGTGCTCCTACCCGAAATATTTTAAATAGAAACAGTGCACACATTTGGTGCGCAGCCCAAACAGGGGTGTGTTCTTGCTGGGAAGGGGCATGGCCACACAATTTTACCCCCAATTCAAATTATGCAACACAGTAGTGCAACTTTATTCACATTATATCATGCGATTGTGTCCCTTATTCACGTTACATCACACTGTAGTACCACTTTACCTTATATACATTACTCCTCACATTATTCACATTATACCATTAGAAACAAATCCTGAGAAAATATTGTATTTTAACCACCTCCATGGCCACACTGCAACCCAGCACAAAGCAGTGTGTGCTGGGCAGAGGAGAACAGCTTCAGCTGCTGCTGTCACTTAAGGGGAGGGGGCCTGGGTAATTTGTACCCCCTACCTCTTTCTCTCGGCACCCCTGATAATACCACACAGTAATGCCCGTTACACATGACACACATTATTAATGTCCTTATAACCATAATGCCCCTTACACATCATGCCAACCTTTATTAATGCCCTTCATACACATAATGACACGCATAATGCCCCTTACACATATGTTGCACATTATTAATGCCCTTATACACATGACACACGTAATGCCCATTACACATATGTTGCACATTATTAATGCCCTTATACACATGACACACATAATGCCTGTTACACATATGTCGCACATTCTTAATGCATTTATACATGACACACATAATGCCCCTTACACATATGCCAAACACTATTGCCCAACCAACCCACCCGCAGACAGCACTCGCACAGCTGCTAACACTGACCTCTGCCTCTGCTTGGATACAGATGTTTCCTCATACATCTTGCCTCAATAGGCCATGCAGCTCCTGGCCAGTTCTGCTAACGTTGGGTGCCTTTTTTGCTGAAAATTCGTCTTATTTGCATTGTTATGACCAGCACACACAAGGAGCTTCCGATGATTAAAATGATATGCGGCATGCCTATATTCTGTATGCGACTGTGGCTGTACCTGCATACAGAATGCTATGTTACAGTGATTTCCATGAATACACTATTTCATATGCAGATACAGCCTCACTCACACACAGAATATAGGCATGCTGCATATCATTTTAATCAGCAGAAGCTGCTGATGCCCCTAGGCATTCCAAATGCCCTAGGCAATTGCCTAGTTTGCCTATGCCTAAGACCGGCCCTGCGCCTTCTGTACACTTAAAACAATTTATTAACAATTACCACAAAAAAAACAAAAAAACATATAAATCAATAAATTAGATGCAAGTGCATAAGGTTGTAACTATAGTTACCAGTTCTTTTTTGAACAAGTGGGGCGTTGAAATTTGGCAAATATTTCCAACAGATTACACTCAGTGGTGGTGTGGATAACAATTAGAAGAAGTCCTTTCCAGCAAGGTTTATAACATAAGTCCTTTCCTTAATGCTGGTATTGCAATAATTACTTTGTTTAGTAGGATATGTCAGTCTTTTAGCTCCTCACAAAAGGAGCTATACAGAAGTGCTGACAGCTGAGGACCGGCGGGGTACACTGACGGCATTTGACCGAGAGGAACTATCTGCCAATTGGCTTAATCCCAACCGCGGTAACCTGGTTCCCCCAGCTGATACACTTAGCCGGCAAAAATACATCATCCGGCAGCTGCCACACATGGTGGTCTGTGCGTCTGACAGCGGCGTACCTAAGAGCTGCAATCACCTGCTCCATACCCACAGGAGTACCGTGCAGTCCGGCTGCAGCTAGATCCACTGGCCGGACAAAGAAAGTGTGGAAACTATGCAAAGGTACTGTGACCTAGCATACACACTAAGCAACCTACAGGTCAGATGGATACGGGAGTGTGCGTTGCTAATTAAAAAGACTGACATCCTACTAAACAAAGTAATTATTGCAATACCAGCAATAAGGAAAGGACTTATGTTATAAACCTTGCTGGAAAGGACTTGTCAAAAAGAACTGGTAACTATAGTTACAACCTTATGCACTTGCTTCTAAATGGCTTTTTAAAATAATTGTGGTTTTGTGCATGCATGCATTACTGTTTTATTGTTTATTGATTTATATGTTTTTATGTTTTTTTGTGGTAATTGTTAATAAATTGTTTTAAGTGTACAGAAGGCGCCTACTGGTTTTCTTCTTTCTGTGTATTCTTTTAAAGCACATCTGAGCCAGGGTATTCAGCGACCACAAATACAACATTCGCTTTCTTGTAAGGTCCATTGAGACTGTTGTTCTGGTGAGACTGGACACCGAAACATAGCGTCATGTCCCCTCGTATGGCTCGCTGCACTCGCCATGCTTCGGGCATGGTGGTGCCTGGCTGCGCTTGGCACACTATTTTATTCTCCCACCATGCCCTAGTGCCTTGATGGCTAACCTTGACACTCCACTTAGTGAAATTATTTTCATATTGAACTATGCTTATATGTGAAGACACATAGAGAATGTCAGTGTTGAATGTTTATATACAGTACTGCATTTGACTATTTGAAAAGAAAATTCACTTTTGATATTTTATAGCACATTTGCCTTTGTTTTCAATTAAAAACAAAAATTGAAGCAACTATGGAGAATACTTTGTTTATTTTTAAAAGTGTGAATTATTTTTATATGCATTAATGCTTAATATAATGCAGAAAAGCTGTGCCTGTTTGGACCAGGAATTATCTGTTATATTATATGGAGACATGCCAGTCATAGTAGTCAAGTGCTGTCATTGGAGCAGTGAAAAGAATGGGGTATTAATTATGTGCATTATGTAGCGATTGGCCATGCTAGGATATCAAATTCTATTTTTAAGTTATTGTTATTGTCAGTAGTGCAAATTGCAAATTGCTTTGGTTTTGTAATAAAATTAGTGCCGCAGCACCTCCCATTGTATTAATCCATTCCCCTACATAATTAAAAAAAATGTATAGTCAAAGTAACATTACAATTTTACTCATTTTAGGCACCACTAGATTTTAGCATGTCACTGAGCAAGATGGTTGCTTTGTGGAGTAGATGCATGCATTTAAAATACAGTAATCAAAATTGAGAGAAGGTAATGATTGCAGAGTCCATTACCAACAGAGGGTTCAGCCATCTCTACTCTGCAAAACACTCAAGAGTTTCACAAGCTCTGAAACAGCAGGGCCTGGGTCTCCTTTACTTTCAATTGAACCCATTTTTTGTCCATGTGGCATTTCAATGGTAGAGTAAATCTAGATGCATTCTGGGCAGTGCAATGGAACAATTCACAAGTCCTCAACTACTACAGTACAGTACATGTTCCACACTCCACAGTTTGTAAATATAATTAATGAAAGTAAACTGAGCAATATCGTTTGGACGTTTAGGGTAAATTTACTATAGCTTCTAAAAACGATTTCTCTATTGCATCCAAGAAAATTATAGACAAAGGGTGGTATTTAATCCTGGCTGCTATTTACGCCGGCAGTAATAGTGGCCATTGCCTATTCAATTCTGCCATTACCGACAGTAACAGATCCGACTTTAAAACAAGTCGGATCTGTTTTGTTGGAAAAAGGCCATGGATTGTCAAATTCATGGCTGTTTTTGGATAATCCGCGGATATTTTCACCGATTTGTGGACTTTCCAACACTCTACAGTTTGTACATTGAATACCGACTGACGAGTTCCTGTCTGAAGGAACGAAAAAACTGCCCGGATTCCGACTGTTGGAAGATTCTGACAGTTGGAATCCGGGATGGATTGGTTGCTATGGCCCACATCCTTACTTTTCACTTTTAGACGCTTTAGTAAGTTTACACTCTCTGAACATTCTTGCCTAGAATCAAAAATAATATGAAGCTATTTCTTTACATTCTTTACACACTTGGAGATGATTTAAATTTCAAACATTATTGATGCCTAAAATAGAGCAAAAAAATAGGAACTGAAAGGGATTAGTGGAGAATGTTCAGCAGATTACATACTGATGAGCATAAATCTAAAAATAATTATACGGTACATAGTTGGTCTCCTATCCTACAGGGACAAACAACCTCTATAACCCATTGTTTTGGACAGTTACATATACTATGTTGACAACTTCAGGAGACAGTCTGGGAGGCTAATACCGAAGTGCCAATTCATTTTTGTGGGGAGTCAAGGAGAGGATTGGGGGTGGTTTAAAATATTGATGACCATTTATAAGTTATGACCCAGAGAGCATTTTGGACAGTAATAAATCTTGTATACACGTCTCATGGAGATAATGCATTATTAAACAGATGGTAAAATTGTGGCTAGTACTCAAATTGGACAGATTTCTTCTGCAAACCAAATATCCCCTCTGACTTTATCAAGCACACAATTACCCATAATGGCATTACGTTACAGGAATTCGGATGACAAGCTTTGTAACTGAGAAGAATTACTGTATTTATCTTGCAGAATTTGCATAAATCTGGTCAACTCAACATGTTTCTTTGACAAACGTCCCTTTTGATTTCTTTTTCTGTAAATGGTATATATTGATGATTTATCTTTGCCTGTTCACTCACGTAGCTGGCTTAGCAAGTCTCCAAACTCCTTCAAGAACACAGACTCTGTTGCGGTATTATGGCATCTACAATATTGTCAGGAGGTCATTCACCCAAACAGCAGAAGGATTTTTGGCTTTAAAAAGGCAGATGATTACTTTTCAGCATACAGTGTCACCTAGCATATCCCAACTGGGGTCAATATATACTCATTTCTTTCTTCATAGGAAATAGTCCAAGCCTTAACCCTTTGAGTGCCAAATGACTTTGTCGAAATAGGCATGCAAACATTTTTATTCATCATATTGACCTGTTATGTTTACCTTTATATAGGAAATAATCTTTTTTTACACAACATTTTTTTATTTGCATTTATATAACAAATGTGAGCAACACTAGCGGTTAACCGTTCCTCTGCAATTCATTTTATTATATTACATTCCATGTTTTCAAAATACCTGTATAACATGTTTGGTCATCAGTACTACAAGGGATTCTTGTGTCACAGATACAGCCTCTGGTTCTTGATATGCTTCCTTTTACTGCTATACAATGACCCATTTTGACTTTAGAGACTTTTTACATTTTCTTCGTACTTCTAATGCTGTTACAAGGTTTTATATTTATTATAAAGCTTTATTCAAGGTAGAAATCAAAGAGCAATCCTTATAGCTTGGATTATTTCATAGAAAAATGTGAGGTAACAATACCTATCATGTCAGTAATGTTCTCTAGTTTATTCTAACTTAATTTCCTGCCATGCCACAGCAGCTAGATAACTGCTTCCCATCACGGCCATTAGACTGCGCCTCATGCAGTCATACTGTCCTAACATTAGTTGTAAGATGGTGGATCTGGCAGAAACATGGCTATATATTTAGGTGTGTAATGTGATCAGATTTCTGCATTCACTGCAACCTTGACATGGTGTACAATGTTTATCTCACGTCATTGAAGCAGGTTTGGGTTTGGTGCACTCTTGATAATGGAAGCAGAGCCGGCCTTAGGCATAGGCAAACTAGGCAAATGCCTAAGGCGTTTGGAATGCCTACGGGCACCAGCAGCTTCTGCTGATTAAAATGATATGCAGCATGCCTATATTCTGTGTGAGAGTGAGGCTGTATCTGTATATAAAATAGTGTATTCATGGAAATCATTGTAATAGCATTCCGTATGTAGGTACAGTGGCACACAGAATATAGTATGCCACATATCATTTTAATCACCGGAAACTCCTTGTGTGTTCGGGTCACATAACAATGCAAATAAGACGAATTTTCAGCAAAAAAAGCACCCAACGTTAGCAGAACTGGCCAGAAGCTGCATGGTCTATTGAGGCAAGATGTATGAGGAAACATCTGTATCCAAGCCGAGGCAGAGGTCACAGTGTTAGCGGCTGTGCGAGTGCTGTCTGCGGGTGGGTTGGTTGTGCAATAGTGTTTGGCATATGTGTAAGGGGCATTATGTGTGTCATGTATAAATGCATTACTAATGTGTGACATATGTGTAACAGGCATTATGTGTGTCATGTGTATAAGGGCATTAATAATGTGCAAAATATGTGTAACAGGCATTACAGTATGTGTATCATGTGTATAAGGGCATTAATAATGTGCAACATATGTGTAAGGGGCATTATGTGTGTCATGTATATGAAGGGCATTAATAAAGGTTGGCATAATGTTTAATGGGCATTATGTTTATAAGAACATTAATAATGTGTGTCATGTGTAAGGGGCATTACTGTGTGGTATTATCAGGTGTGCAGAGAGAAAAGGGTAGGAGGTACAAATTACCCAGGCCAAAGTCTGATGGAAGGGACCAGTGGGGGACCCAGGCCCCCTCCCCTTAAGTGACAGCAGCAGCTGCAGCTCTTCTCCTCTGCCCAGCACACACTGCTTTGTGCTGGGTTGCAGTGTGGCCATGGAGTATATTTAAAATACAATATCTTCTCAGGATTTATTTCTAAGGATATAATGTGTAGAATGTGAGGAGTAATGTATATAAGGTAAAGTGGTACTACTGTGTGATGTAACGTGAATAAGGGACACCATCGCATTATATAATGTGAATAAAGTTGCACTACTGTGTGGCATAATTTGAATTGGGGGTACTATTATGTGGCCATGCCCCTTCCCAGCAAGAACACACCCCTGTTTGCGCTGCACACCGAATGTGTGCGTTGTTTCTATTTAAAATATTACGGGTTTGGAGCATCAAAATGATGACTGCTGTGATGAAAGTTGATGGTGCTTGGAAAGGGGAGAAGGGTCAGAGGTGGAAATAGTGGCGGTGCTAGGGGGCACCAGACAAAATCTTGCCTAGGGCGTCAATTAGGCTAGGGCCAGACAAACTTTCAAGATGAGCAGTGATCTTGCTGGCCAAAAATTTTTACCACCGGCTGTGCACCAAACTCAAAGCTGTTTTCTTGACATGAGGTTATAACCATACACCTCAACAAGTTGGTAATGAATTTCAGCTTGTGATGTACACAGAAATCTGATCACACTCTGCACCTGAGTGTTTTTTTAATGTTTCCGCCAGCCCCGCTGTCTTAAAGCTGATGTTGGGACAAAGTGACCATGTGACTTATATGTGATGCAGTCTAATGGCCAAGAAGGGACGCAGTGACCTGGTGGGAATTTAGAATGAAACAGAAACATTACAAATGTGATCTGTCCTGTTACTTTATTTATTGAACCACCCTTGTGTGTTTGTGTAGCAACAGCACATGCTGCAATCTTGCCACAAGAGGCTTCTCCAAGCCCTCCTTCTGGATGAAAGGCATTGCTATATTCTTGTCTTCGTCATCCCTCAAGAACATTTTGTCAGCACAGTGATGAAGCATACCAAAGTGTGAGAACTCATGTGTAGTGGTTTTAATTAAAAATAGATGAATCAATAGACTGTGCTCCATAATACATTTTATATATGTTTCTAAAAATTTCAAATATATTTGACCAGTTTGTTCTTCATTAAAGAATTGTTTATTCAGTACTGTTTTTAGAAGACATTTAGATAATTTAATTGATTAAAGAAAAAACATAACAAAGGAAAATCAAGGGCAGCAGGGATGGTGTAATGGGTGTAACTGTGCGGAGTTTGTATATTCTCCCCATACTTGCATAAGTTTCCTCCCACATTCCAAAAATACATACACACACACACACGCGCACACACACACACACACACACACAATGTTATTCAAAATATATATAGTCTGTTATGAAATATATATTATATAATGTATATGTAGAGAGAGAGAGAGAGAGAGAGAGAACACATATATATTTCAGAACTCAGCCACAGAAGCGATTTTGATGGCTTCCAATAATGGTTTTAAACTGGCAGTGGTGGAGAGGTGCCCCCTTGAGAGCAGGAGCCCGGTGGCAGATGACTCCATTGCCTCCCAGAGTTATGCCTCTGTGTTAGGGAATATAGATTGTAAGTTCCACTGGGGCAGAGACTGATGTGAATGTTCAAATACTGCAGAATATGTGAGCACTATATAAATAACTTAATAAATAAGTAAAATAAATGTATCCAATTATTTTCAATTGAAATTACTACACCATGGGGAAAACATTTCAGTGACTCTGTGCGGTGATTTAAAGTGGTAAACATTTCAAAGGCTAAGGAGGGTTGTTTTTGAATTTTAAATGATTGCCAGTGTAAAATAAGGGAGACTGGAAGGGATGCTTGCAAGGTTCATTCTATTACATTCACCCGAGGAGTTCTCGCGTTTTTGTGGTTTCTTATGTGCATATTTGTCTCTTTCGAATGTTTATTATCAAAGAACAGAAACAGCCACCTACTATATTATTACACAATTGTTTTATTGTATGCCTTTTCTTGCATACAGTGTTTTTGAGTACTATATTTGGGTGGAATTAGTCTTTGGTTACCCAAAAAACATTTAAGCATTGGTTCTAGAGCTTAAAGGTCACTCCCTTAATCCACCTCCCATCTACTTCCAGTACTATTAAGTGCTTTATTGTGCGGGGCAAATTTGCCATGAACTTGACCTTTTACCCAGAAATTGAAAACAAAAACAGACTTGGAATGAAAACCAATTACTTCTTGAAGCGACGTCTCCTGTTAATGTCTCTCTTTATTTTAACAGGCATGATTACCGATTACCTACTGTATGTAAATATGATTGAGAATGAAGTCTTGTTAATGTTTTATTTTCTTTTCCCTTTCTGGAGTCTGTAAATAGTTTTTGTGGTCAGAACATAATATATATGTTTGCACTTAATGAAGACATTTAGAGAAAAAACATTGTTTACAATGGCAATGGAAAAGTCTTTAAAGCCTGATCTATTTTATGACATATCTGATGAAACCATCATCTTTTTTTATGTTAATGACTGGAAACTCTGCACGTTAACTGTTCAACTGTAATTGTTTTACCACTATGTGGTCTCATTTTTATTTATTACAAATATATTTAGAGAATTGTAATTTAGATAAAAGAATCACACAAGCAGTCATGAAAAAAACAGTCTCATAAGGCATACACACAATTAAACCAATGTGTAGATGTTCCAGTTCATACAGAATAACATTTTAGCGGGATTTGTGGTGGGATCAACAGTGACTACAGTATGATGATCCCAGAATGCAGGCACCTAACATACTAGCCAGCTCAGCATTATAACTGTAAACATGCCGGTAAAGCATCATGATTAAAGGTCTTCTGCTGATCTGGAGGACATGATGTAAGCAGAATTTTAACCTTTGCGACATGTTATTGTCTGCATTCCAAGATCAATGTACTGTACAGATAGAGCCATCCTCATCTTGCCCTTTAATAGAATTAAGTGAGCCAGAGCTGTCGGATTTAATACTCTGCTAATCCCCTACTGTATTCTTCAATGTATTGTATTGCAGCTGAGAACAATAGATGATAATAAGCCTTGGTAAGCCATGGCTCACCATGGCTCTCCAGAGAAGGCTAGTTGAAGAAGGCTCCATCTGTACAGTAGTCCCTGTTAGTACAATGAGTGACAATCCAATAACTAGTATCCCATTTTAGCTCCTCTAAGACTCTGCTGGCTATGTGTGAAGTAACAATAGCATTGTAGGACCAAAAATGGACACCTGTTACTGTACACAGGACTTTGACAAGTTTTTCAGTAAAGCTGCCCAAGAAACAGAAGGCTTGGAGCATAGAGTATAAGCAGATGTAATACACATTCCGTATATATCCATAGAGCCGGAATCACACACAGACTCCCACCAACCAACAGGCTCAGTATCTTCTACCCACTCAAATCCCCAAAACAGCTTTCTACCCCTCACTCAAATCTCCCAGCACTCCCCACACAAACACAGCTGACCCTCTCCCTACTCTTTAAGATTTCCCTAAATAGCTCTCTCTCTCTCTCTCTCTCTCTCTCTCTCTCTCTCTCTCTCTCTCCTCAACACACACAAAACTCTCTACTGATTAACGGATCTTCCCTGCACACAAATTCTAGCCACACACAGCTCTCCCCACTCAAGATTCACCTCCCTCATCTCTTTTACCTCCTCCTCATACAGCTTCTCTCAAGTCAAAAACAGACAGGGCTCTCTCTCTCTCTCTCTCTCTCTCTCTCTCTCTCTATCTCTCTCTCACACACACACACACACACACACACACACACACACAGTTTCATGGCAGGCAGCTATCAGCACATACATCAGGCAGTTAAGAGGTGGGCACCCTGGGGTCCACAGGGCCCTAGGTGGTTATTACAGCCTTTTCAAAAATCCACCTTTTCACATACTGTATATAAATTGGTAAGTAATGCCAACATGAAGCAATCAGTTAAGTGTACTACATATATGGAGTACTTTCAATTAATGAGTGGTAATACACTACAAGTAAATTAATACAAGTAACATGGCAAACTAATAAAACAAACCAAAAACAGATATGCAATCATCTATGGGAGAGTCTCATTGGCATACAAAGAATAAAAATGTATAGTTATAAGTAAGTTGCTTTTTATGTATTCCCATGAATAGGTAAGTGCCTCTCAGCCAGCCCAGGGAATCACCAGATTTCCTTAGCTGGTGTCCGATGGCGGAGAGGCACTCCTTCTGAAGGGAATGGGCATGCGTCTCACACGCGTCCCTGCCAGAATGCCACAGTACGGCGATAAGGAGTGCTTTCCCTGCCTGTCTCTGCTTCAGGGAGACCGGCAGGTAGTTGGGGGAGCTGGTGGTGGCTGCGGGGAGATGCAGGGACCGGCGGCGGACGGCAGAGGGCTCCGACAGATTAGGACAGGCAGTGGATGGCGGATGGAGATTCTTTCAACAGGTGCAGGTCAGACGAGAGCTGCTCAATCTGTAGGTAAGTAGAGGCACCAGTGCATTGCTTTGCCCATGGCTTATATTGCTGTTCAGATGGCCATGGTTGTATTGTAGCATGTACTGACAAGCAATGACAAAAACAATATTCACAGATTTGATTACTATTTCAATCTTATGACAGTTTATTGAATAGGTAAGAAAATGCCACATTAATATAATAGTGTTCATTCAGGCTATAACACAATTGTAAATCACAGCAGAATGTGCTGCTCTATATAAGAAACTGTTAATAAATAAACTGTTAATACAACCTAGGTGCAATTCTGTCAATTGAGTTTGTAACAGGTACCCAGTGAAATTACAGTTTACAGTAATTAAATGGAAAAATATAAACCCAGCAATTTGAGTTCTGTACAATTTAATTGTGAGTGTGAGTGAAACCATATTAGGAGCAGGGAGGAAATTCTGAATATGCCACCCTCACCTAAATGGATTAAAGTAAAAAAAAAACATAATAAAGAGAAAAAAAATGAAATCTGGTTGAAGCTTTCGCCAACTAAATGCTTAAACAGCAAAATTGGTTCACTATAAAGTAAGATCAACTATCCGATTGTGGACAGCAACGTATATACTACCATCAATCACTATGAAGTCTTTGCTTCTAACTAGAAAACAAAGAATGCAACATAAAATATTGAGCATTAAAATCATCTCTTTGACAAAATAGATATGGTGCAATCAGAATTAACTTGTCCACATCAAACTTTTGGGGAAAATTTCATAAATCTTGTCTTTTATCTCCGGATTACACTCAGACAGGATGAGGAGACACAGGACGTTGATATAAAGAATTTCGGCAAGAATGTGAAAGCTATGATCAATATGCCAGATGTTCCCGTAGCCTTTAAAGAAAGAGCTATTATTGAGGCTTGCAGAACAAATTAATTGTAACTTAATTAGTAAACATTGCACTATGAAAAAGGCTTGTCATCAATTGCATCCAGGGAAGAGTGAAAAGAAATCTGGTAAAAGTAAAAGGACCTGTCAATTATTTTGGGTCAGTTTGATCTATGTTAATTACGGTTAATTGGTCTATGATAAACACAAAGTTATTTCACATTTTGCTTAAAAGGTGACGCATTGGTACATGCAAGTCTTTCCGTCTTTGCAGTACAATGAAACCAAGATACATTCTTAAGCTACCAGCACCTATTTAACCTCTTCATGACTTTGAGTATTTATGTTGTGACCAAACTTTTTACCTTTCGTTACTTTTGGTACCCTACTAAATGAAAATATTAATTGTGATGCTGAAAATGTCACCAGATAGTGGTGATAAACGATATATCGCCGTTTTACCCCTGTAGTGATCGCTGGTCGCAGGAACATGCTCCTGCGACCAGCTGATTTCCACTGCCGCGCTCCCCCCCGGCAGTTTATTTTTCATCAGCGACCATCTCTGGTCGCTGATGAACAGGAGACACAGAGCAATATATTGCTCAGCAATATATTACTAGCAATATATTGCTGAGCAATATATCTCCCCCATGTGTACGGGGCTATACACCACCCGTGCAGCCTATAGACACACAGGGCCTTCACCTGGGGCCTCCAAATAGGATACAACAAAGAAAGAGTTGATTTCAAACTGTTGATTAGATGGTTTATGCAAACAGATAAATTATGCAAGTGGATTTTACGCACAGTAGATTATACAAAATTCTTCAGTTTAATGCCGGATTCGCCTTGCTACTAATGTTCTTGCCCAGCAATCAAGTGTCCTAATTGAAGAACAAATATCACCAGCATAGTGCAATATGTTTTGAACAGTTTAATGTGAGACCAATAAATTGTTAAAGTGTTCAAAACATATTGCACTATGCTGGCGATCTTTGTTCTTTAATTAGGACAGCTGATTGCTGGGCCAGTACATTGGTAGCAACTAGAATCTAGCATTAAACTGAATAATTTTGTATAATCTACTGTGCGTAAAAAAACACTTTTATAATTTCTCTGTTTGCATAAACCATCTAAGCGCCAGTTTGACACCACTCTTTCTCTTTAGAAACATACTGTAGCCAAATTGTTAAACTGTAGCATTTTCTAATCCATGTTAATTCTGGCATATTTTCAAACTTTTTTACTGATCCAACTAAGCTTTTCTGTGAGGAGATCTGCAAACATGCACTGTGTGGGGTCCTGAGGACCGACTTTGAGAACCTGTGCACTAGACTCTGGTAGAGAAGTAAAGTGATCCTAGGACTTAGAGTCTACTAAGCTGCTGGCTAGAAAAACAGAAAGAGACCTCACATGGGCCCTGTACTCTCTTGATGAGCCCTGATATCGGTGATGTCTCGCGGACATGCGGGGTATGTATGATTGGCAATTGAAGATGTTCGATGGGCATATATCTATCTATATATATATATATATATATATATATATATATATATATATATAGATATATATATCTATATAGATATATATATATATATCTATATAGATATATATATATATATATATATATATATATATATGTAGATAGATAGATAGATAGATAGATAGATAGATATACTGTATGTGTGTGTGTGTGTCACTAATAAACACTCATGTGTGTGTCACTAATAAACACTTTAGGCCACCAACCTACTCTGGGATGCAGTCAAAATTATGACAATCATAATGTCAACTGTCAACATAATGTTGACAGTTATGTTGTTGATACAGTATGTTGACAAAGAAAATGTAAATTAAATCTGCAGAATGTAGACATGTTCACATGTAAAATCTCAACATTCTGCAAAGTGCTGACATAAGGGTTAGGCTACAGGAGAAATTGATTAGGGTTAGGTTGCAGGAGTGAATGTTGAAGAAAAAGTTAGGTACTACAGTAGCTGGAGTTTTTGATTAGAAGTTAGGGTTAGAAATTAAATTAGGATTTGAGGAGTTAAACTGGCCATACACCTAAGGATTATTGTCCGATCTGGCTGGTTGGAACAAACATCTGGTTCCTTATGGGAGCAAAAAAACAGTTTGCTCATTTGCTTTGAAATGCTGAAAAACTGAACAAAACAGTCTTTCAGATCCCTTATATATTTGGCTACATCTGTCACTCAAAGTGTGTGAGTGTGTGTATAACGCTGGGTGGAGCCTCTGACTCACATGACAGAGAACCAGCCCAGTGAGCCCACAGACAGTGCCAGACACCCTCTGCCTCCCCATGTTGCCCAGCACTGCTACTCCACAGCCACCAGGTGAGTGCCCCCCGCCGCACCCCCCGCCCCCGCGATTTGCCGCAAAAACACCCCCCCCACGACACCCCCCCCTCCCGCGATTCGCGGCAAAAACACCCCGCGACCCCCCCTCCCGCGATTCGCGGCAAACCCCCCCGAGACCCCCCTCCCTTGATTCGCTGCAAAAAGGACCCCCCTGCGCCCCCCCCTCCCGCGATTCGCGGCAAACACCCCCCCGCGACCCCCCCTCCCGCGATTCGCGGCAAAAACATCTCCCCCTCCCCCGCGACCCCCCGCTCCCACGGCAAAAACACCCCCCCGCGACCCCCCCCCTCCCGCGATTTGCAGCAAAAAGAACCCCCCCGCGACCCCCCCTTGCGCGATTCGCGGCACACACACACCCCCGCGACCCCCCCGCAATTCGCAGCAGCCCCAGGATTAAATGGCACATGTAAAACACTGACATGGCTATCGTCGACAATGAAAGGGTTGACATGAGTTTTTGAGGATTTATTTTTCATTTTTTTAATGTTTTCATATTCATTCTGACACCAATGAAGTGCCACACTTATGTCAACATTTAAATTTGTTGACCTTTCTGTGTTGATTTTTTCTTGTGGCGATTCGCATCACCCCCCCCCCGCGCAACCCCCAAATCGCGGGAGGGGGGTTGTGGCGAATCGCGGCACACCCCCCGCGACCCCCCCTCCCGCGATTTGCCGCAACCCCCCTCCCGCGATTTGCGGCAATCCACCCCCCCCGATTGTCTGCAACCCCTCCCCTCTCGCGATTCGCAGCAATCACCCCCCCGCAACCCCCCCTCCCGCAATTCGCGGCACCCCCGTGACGCCCCCTCCCACAATTTGCGGCACCCCCCGCGACCCCCCCTCCCGCGACTCCAGTGGGCTCAAAGTTATCACAATACACACTGAGGAAGAAATTTAATAGGATGAGAAAATCAGAAAGTGAGAAATTTGGTAAGAAATCTCCAGTTTTTTTTTAAAGCAGCAATTATCTACACTTAAAAATCAAACTGGTTCTGCAGTGTAAATGATTGCCGCTTTAAAAAAACTGGAGATTTCTTACCAATATTTCTCACTTTCTGAATCTCTCATCCTATTAGATTTCCCCCTTAGTCATTCAGCATGCATGTCAGGAACCCATGAAGGTCCAAACCCAGATGTTATGTTTTAATTGAATATATAACAAAAAAAAAAAAATATTTTTGTTGCAATATACAATGATAAGGATTCTTAACATTCAGGGACACATCACAAATTATAATTAATGTGACCCCAACAACGTCAATGTATACATATATTTTGATAGCTCAAATGTGCTTATGCTTATATTAGCATCACTAAGGAAAAGACAACAAATGTAAATTTCTTTATACGCACTTGTAGATTTTCTTTGTATTTTAAAAAACCATTTACTACATGCTTTGCATATACAAATTATATATATGTATATTTCTTTTACTTATCATTTTGTTTATGTACATTATATGCAGAAAGAGATGGAAAACTAGGAGAAAAATTCTGTGCTTACATGAAAATTGAAATATATCCTCTTTGCTAAGATCTGTAATGAATTATATTACCATTAATCAGCTAGAATTGCCTCTAAACCTGTCACTTCCATGTGTACACTTTACTGCTCTCAGGAACAGTGGCCTTTTTGCCTGTCACTATAAAATATATTGCTCGATGGCTTTCGAAGAACATCTAACATCTGTAATCCCTTCCCCTCTCTAAATGCATTCTTGTAATTACAATGGAATTAAGTAAAAATTGATGAAGGAAAAGGGCGCGGACAGCTCTGCGTCTTTGTTTTACAGAATTCATACATTTAATCAATGTGACTGTCTCACGGTATTTCTTGTATGAATACACTAAGCATATAATCCACAATGTACTCTTCTTTTTCAACTTCTTTATACAATGGAAATCCATTCTTTTCTTGAAAAGACTGTAGTTCATATTTTTCTTCTAATGCGCTGTCTTCACTTTGACGTGGTGTACTAACTGCTGGACTACATGAACGTATTTTGAGAATGGAAAATATTCCACTGAAATAAAATAAATGTATAACCCTTTTTGTTTGAGCTATCTGTTACCATGCCAGACATACCACACTAGACAAATCAAACAATGCTGGATACAAAAGCGTGTAAGGACAATAGCACTGTACAAAGGGAATTTTACAACATGACATTAGCACAGTTTTATTCATTTATATTATGGACAAAGAAGAATCCAAGGCAGGTCTGGCATGAAATAAAACACACACACACACACACACACACTGAAACATTGCGTGTTTCTTAAAAACTTGTGAAAATATATCCCACTCAACTGTCAACTGGCAAAGATGACAGGATCCCCTCAAAGCCGCTGAAAGAAAGAAAGAAATAAAGAAATATTGTCTTGTGTTCCGCATATTTCTTCAGTTTTCTTGTTTCTGGTGATACTGAACTCACTCAACTAGACTGATTTCACAGAATATACAATATGACTTCTTCCAGTGGATAGTAATTCCATGCCACAGGTGCAATGGGTATGGTATAACTCAGGACAGTTGGGATTCAGACTGTCAAGAGCCCAACAGGTGGGAGAGTGCATTCAAGCCCCTTACAGGCTCACTGCCCTCACCACCTATTCTATTATACCTCTATGCAGGTCCTGGACCCCCACAAGGGAAAATAACCTGTGGCGGGCTCCTGACAGTCGGGATTCCAATGTCACTCAACTAGTGGTCACTCATCCAGCACCCAGGTGCAACATTGGTGCAGCCAACAGGGATACCTGCAGCTGATTGAATATTATCTGTAGTGCCTTGTCAGGTTGTAATATTTAAGTGCTACCGTTGTGTCCACATAGGTTTTTCTGCAGTATTCAGCATTTAATAACGCTATGCATTACATCATGCCATGCTAATTTGCACCCACCTGTCCCTCATTCCAAGTGAATGGGCAGTGCGTGCATGCATACACTCCCACTATCCCATGCCATGCATGCCCCAATGCGCTATGAGGACACATCTGTGTATAAGCGAATGTTTAGACTCCCGGCTAAAAAACACAAGTATGCTCGTAGTCTCTCCAGCCAAATCTATGGGTTTCAAAGTCTCACCTCTGAAACACACGAGCTCTATCTCTTTTTCCAGACTTTATTACAACCCCGTTTGATGGGATCCCTTTTATAATCAGAATGAGGATTTATGTAATAAACATACTGTGATATAGGCTTTTTGAATTAAAAATTCACAAAAATAACTATTTTACAAAGCACTGCTAAGAAGATTGTAGTGATATTGGGCCTTCTTAGATGGACAAAACCATGTGCACTGCAGGTGGGGCAGATGTTACTTGTGCAGAGAGAATTAGATTTGGGTGGGGTTTTACTTCAAAGTAAGATCTATATTGCAGTGTATAAATAAAGCAGTCAGTATTTACCCTGCACAGAAACAAAATAACTCACCAAAATCTAACTCTCTCTGCACATCTTACATCTGCCCCCCCCCCTGCAGTGCACATGGTTTTGTCCATCTAAGAAGGATTTTGTCAGAAAGAGTGAACTAGAATAAGGCCCATAGTAACATCCAGTGACCCCCCCCCCTCATTGTACCAGTATCCAACCATAATGCCAGCCTGCAAAAAATCTCTTTCATTCCTTTGATTAGATAAGTCTATGTTATATGTTATGCTATAGCCAACCAAGGGAATAACAGATATTTATATTCCCTTCTGTTACTTTATGTATAAGAAGTTGCTGCTTATACTGTAATTATCTGTTTCCTACATGATGTCCTATTTTTATACTTTCAATCTGTATATTTTTACTTTTTAGTATTATTTTCTTATTGCTATTATATTCAGATGATAGAGACTATACTAGAGGTGTTTGTCACCTACTATATGCACAGATGATTTTGATTATATTGATATTGATTTATGGCGAACACAATGATTAGTTGATGGAAGAGTAATTACCTCACCTCTGAATGACTAACATTTCGTAAAATCCCTCTGAAGAATCATTTGAAAGGCATCAATAAGTGTGAATGTTATAGATCCTTATACCATTCAGCACAACGCTGTAAATGGACTGGGGAGTAGAGCTTTCCAACATTTAAGACCGAGGGGCAGATGTATTAAACCTGGTGAAGTGATAAAGTGGAAGGTGATAATGGACCAGACAGTCAGGTGCTAACTGTCAAGTTGCAGGCTGAGTTTGAAAAATGACAGCTAGGAGCTGACTGGCTGCTGCATTATCACCTTCCACTTTATCAGTGCAAATTCTGGAATTCATCATTGCATCATCCGTGCTATGTGACATTTCTTGTGGTACCTGGTATATTGTGTCCTTTTTCCTTATACATTTTTTTTTTTTTTTTATCCATACATTCTCTTTGGATTTCTTTGATCTTAAACTCAATAATGATATTTTGCATTAAACAAAATAGACAGAGGGTAAGTTTTCATCTCTTAAAGTTATAGTGATAATCCCATTAATGTAAACATTAGGACCATGTTAGCATACTGGCTGCCAGGGATAGAGGAGCCACTAGTGCCGATTCGCCCACCCCCTTCTGAGCAGCAAGATAGTGCCACACAAATAAGGCAGTCCAATAGAGTAATGGAATGTATTGGATCCAGACACACTCTCCACATGCCAAAACTACCATGCCATCAGTTTTCTCTGCTTCCCCTGCTTCCGCCAGTACACATCATGCACAGCTGCAACAGGGAAAGGACCAAGAGAAAAGGTTACCAATATCTAATAATGGCCATTAACATTGCAGAGTTTTCTTCTCACCCAATACTGTTGTACAATAATACTTGTCATTTTATTGGTTCCACCAGCTCGCCATGGCAAAGGTGTAGGTGATCCACTTTTCTTTTGAGCTCTGGTGCGCCGAGGTGCATGGATGCACGCCATACACTATCCATGCAATACATATTACCCCCGCTGGGTCGCTAATGCTCCACCAATCTAGCTGCCGATTGATATACCGATGGAACCATGCCATTCGCCAAGACTGTGGGAATGAGGAGCACGAGCATCTCATACTATTTAGTACTGTAAATACAGTATGTAATGTATGAGATGCTCCTGATTCCTATGAACATCGCTGCAGCTCCAACTGTATTGTACAATACAAGCAAATAGGCCATGTAGTGTCCCGGTCCCCTAGGCAAATAATAACTGCGGCCTGCAGTTCACATAGCCGATGAATATTGTGAACACATTGCAATGGTGCTGGAAATGGCAATGTGATTGTAAATGCATAAAAATGTATTATCTTTCAATAGTGTATACCAGCCAGGGTAATGTAATAGGAAAACCCACAGCATGTACCAATCTGTCCATAGCTGGACTCACTGATCACTGCCAAATTTCCTTTGCTCTTGCAGAGTCAGTGTCTTTGTTCACAGACATCCTACAGCATATGGGAGCAAGCAAGAGCCAGAAGATAGGAAACAGGTGGGAACAAAATGCAGAAGTCCTTTTGAACCTAGGTATAAAAATTTTGATAAACGGTGTGAATGTGTGCCCATGATCACTTTATCTTCTATGCAGCCAATAATGCTGCATCTCTAGCCAGGGCAGCCATCAGGAAGGAACTGCTGGGATTCAGTCTTCGGCCCATACCGACAGGGGGCCCAGGACTGGAGTTTATAAAGTGGTCATAATCAAAGTTTGAATTCCTCTTGAAGCAATGTAGAGGGTGAGTAGTGCGGCCATTGCTGCAGACAGAGGTCTCACCAGGCATTCCAGATGTCCGGGAAAGATAAGGGGGTCCCTACCTAATTTGTCAGTCCCGGGCTAGCAATTTCTGATGGCAGCCCTGTCTATAGCACAGCAAAAGTGAAGGGAAGCTTGAAAGAATTGGTTGGCAGAAAAGTATTGTATGGGATAATCTCATTGATTCATTCACACACATGGGCAGAGCCAGTGATGTCACAGCAGAGCAAATAGGTGCAGTCTCAGCTTACTGACAGCACCACATGCCATTACGACACTGGAAGGAAGGATTTCAGCACTTAGCAATGAAACAGAAATGTTAGATTTTAATTATTCACAGAATTTCATAAAATGATGTATTTTATTTTCATTGTTTAGAATTCAATGTTAGGGTTTAGTGGTTCTTTTAAATTAAGGCCAGTTAAATGAATTATGTGAATCCCTTTGTTTTGCTATGACAGCTAAATCAAAACACATATTTTGTCCGTTTCCAACACAAATAGTTCCACTTTGTTCTGCAAAAATACAAAAGAATAGTAAGATAAATATTAGGTCTTAATAATGATCAGTCTAGCACAACCCTCCTTCACTTTCACATTATAAGTCTATAGCCAAGGATTATAATTCCCAGGACATAGAGGTAGATGAATCAGTAGATGGCCCATGGCAACCAATCACCACTGAAATTACATCAAGAATTTACATATTATAAAACTATACAGAGCCGCTGATTGGTTGCCATGAGCCACTTCTCCTCTGGCTCACTTCTCCTCCTTTATCACTGCTTCATACATCTACCCATAGGCGTGCGCACCACATTTCATTAGGGGGTACACATTTCATTAGGGGGTGCACATTTCATTAGGGGGTGTCTTACACTCCCATTGGGTGTGTCTAACACCACCAATCAGACGTGTCTACCATCAGCTATTGGCACTCGCTACAATATAAAACGACTCTCAGCCACACCATAATCTTCTGCCTAGTTCAGTTTTAATCTTCTAATTACTCTGTGTAACAGTACATGCAAATGAAGTCATAAACATATATGGATGACGCAGGTATGTAGTGATATGACAATGATCTATTACAATTAACAATGCAAAACACAGTACTTGATTGATGGGCGCTTGTTTTAATGGAATACCAGTTCTAAAAAGCAAAAGAATATAAGGGTGGGCACAGCATTAGGGGGTGTAAAATATGAATAAAAATAGATATTGCAGTCTATAAAAGAGCACATAACAATTACTGTGCCTACTCTATCTAATATTGATTTTTAATTTTACTGCAAATGTGACATTGGAGATGATCTGCAAACACTTGAAACACTGAAATGTTCTCGTGCTCACAATGCCTTAGAGCCACTAAATTCAATCACTTGTATTTGAAAATGTGAAAACAGGACAGAAACAAATCTTACAGAATGTCACACGGTAGACCGAGATGCCACTGTTCATTTAGAATAAACAGAGTTAGAATATTTTTTTAAATAATAAACTAACTCCTCGTTGTTTTACTGTACAAATCATAACAAAAACAATACAAAATATAAACTGTTTTTTTTAAGTAACAAACAACAAAATAAAAATATAATAGACTATACATAGTTGCCTACCCTCCTGCATTCTGCAGGAGACTCCCTGAAATAGCAGCAATCTCCCTCTCACCCTCATTAGTCTAACAATCTCCCTAACCCACATTACACGGTTACATTTTTGGGGAAAAAAGAATGAGAGACAGATACATTTACATTGAATCATCAGCACCATTTCCCAGCACTTTAACAAGTATAGTATCTTTTACTAACTGCTTTGGGGCTCATCTACATTTGTATATAAGTAATTTGAAAAGATTCCTCTCAGATGTAGCAGTACACACCCACGCTTCTAGGTGCCACGTTCACAATCTCTCCATATATGGAACTAGACACGCCCTTTGGGTGGAGTATGACACGCCACCTCATTGGGGTGCTTTGCAAAATTATATTACCAACTATAATCTCCCTGAAACTAGTTTTCAAAAGTAGGCAAGTATGAGCCTATAACAACCAAATTTGTTTACTTTCAGTATATCATATTATTGAAGCAATAAGAACCACACAATGAAAATGGGGGCCGATAATTAGTCCCATGTGTCCGATGGTGTCTGCACATGCTCGTACTTGCGCATGTGCAGATTCCTTGTGCGAATGCCTTCGGTGGGTATCAATCACTGAGGCATTTGTACAGGTAGGAGAGGGAGGGGTGGCGGCATCAGGGAAACACTTAGATTTATATGGGCATCCCCATGAAAATACTGGGCATTCAGTACTTATGTATTATCTGGGCTCCCATGTTAAATGCACCCCATTTTTTCATACCCCTACTATCCAACTATGCATGGAGTTCATTTTATATAGTGTGGCGAGCGCAGCGAGCCACCGTGCCCTAAGCGTGGCGAGCGCAGCTAGGCCCGTGAGGGGCCGCGGTCTCATAAGAAAAACGGGAGCCCAGATATTACATAAGTACCGGGCATTCCATTGGAAAGACAAGGGTGGTGTTGCCTGCTCGTTGCTGGCGGAAGACATCACATGACATCAGCGCCCGCCCTTGTCATCGGCGATCTGTGGAGGAATAAAATTCAATTTAGATTGACTTTTATTTCTGAAGGGGAGAGAAATCATTCGATGGTCAGCGACTATGGAATGTTTTCTCTCCCCTTCAGCTGCATGAGAGGGGATGTGTTCTCGTACACATCCCCTTGCATGCTAGCAGGGTGTTCAGCGGGGCGTTGGGCGGAGCTGAACTGTTTGCTAGGCTGCAAGTATATCTAGCCTAGCGAACAGGTCTAAAACAGGCCCAATATTTAGCCAAGGGCTTAGCTAAGGGTTACAAAATCATATTTGGAAATTACAAACACTATAAAATACATACATTATACAAAATACATACAATGTTGTATTGATGTTTTTTTCAGAATCAGCTTTATTTGCAATGTATACTTGCGTATACTAGGAATTTGAACTAGGAACTGTGCAACAGCCAGTTAGGTACAGATAAACAGTGACAGATATTTGAAACATACAGGCAGTGGTGGAACTACCTAGGCTGCAAGGGGTGCAGCTGCTATGGGGCCCGAGCTGTTGGTAGGGCACGCTGCTCCCTCTGCACCCAATTACAGTTGCAGCTCCTGCAGACTCTGAAGATGTGTGAGCCGCGGCCGTCCTCTTCCCCCCCCCCCAAATGCTGTGATGCCAGTAACCCTCTTCTCCCCAACCCAGACACAGGAGAAGTGTGCCTCACCAGCTGTGCCCTGCGCCGCCCTCTTCCCCAGACACAGGAGAGATTGCGCCGCCCCCTCCCAGCCTAGCTGTACCTGCACCTCCCGGCCTCTTCCAGGACCAGCAGCTGCACCATGAGGGGATGCAGCGCTGGGGCTGCCTCCGGTTCCTGCACAGGGATGATACTGTGCCTCCGGATAGGGCCGCCATCATGAAGTGCAACATAGGTCAGTCCAGCCTGGTTTTCCCCTTCACCCTGTGTCTGAATCCACAGGCCTCCCTTCCTTGGTAAGTGCCCATGGAGCCCTGTACCCCGTGTGATCACTTGTGTGTGCATGAAACCTTATGACCCACCAACCCTCTTCCTTTGTGTGTGTGTGTGTGACCCCCCTCAACCCCCAATCATCCCTTGTGTATTACCTAATGCACCCCCTATTCCCATGTGTAGCACCTCATCTCCTCTTCCACCCTCATCCCTGGTTTCTGACCCCCAATATAAGCAGAGACAGTACAGTTATCACACAGGGAACACACCCCCCAGCTGCACTGGGCCTAGGCAGCCATCAGCGTCGCCACTGGTCACCGCAACAGCCAGGCAGGAAACAATACAGCAGGGACAGTATAGTTATTACACAGAGAACACAAATCCTCCAAGCTGCACAGCACTTAGGCAGCCATCAGCGGCGCCACTGGTTGTTGCAGCAGCCAGATAGGTAACAATATAAGCAGAGACAGTACAGTTACCACACAGAGAACACATACCCACCGAGCTGCACAGCGCCTAGGCAGTCATCAGCGGTGCCACTGGTCGCCGCAACAGCCAAGCAGGCAACAGAACAGCAGGGACCGTGCTCCCCTCTGCCATGCCACATGCTGCTCCGGAGGCCGGGGATGGTGGAGCTCCGTGGTTATGGGATCGGAGCTCCATGTGCATGTGACCATCCCCAGCCTTTGCCGGAAATATGGACAAGTCAACTCAAAGAGTTGTCACATTTTCTATCCTAACCCTTACATTATATGGAGCACGTCCTAGTGTCGATGCTAACATCATTTTATATTTTTTTGATTATATTTGATGTTTTAGAGCGGTTTAGCCCACCCTATATTTGTATTAGAAAAACAAACATTTTTGACATGTAACTACTCTTTGCTTATAATTCTGTGTTACCAGTGGAAGTATCTGATATAGTTTATAATGTTGACAAAGAATAAGAATGATAATTGCATGTAAATAACTTGATTGTAAGATTGTAGGCTCATCCAGCTCAGGATTTATCCTGGCAAACATAAAACATGCATACTTGGCAGTGCTACATAAAGCAGAAAAAATATTTTGACTCTACATGGTTTCCTCCAGTTACATTTTTATTTTATTAAAAAGGCTGAATAAGTTATCTGTGTGGTTACCGTATGATATCATGTTGTTGATCTGGGCAGTCATGTCCATCTGCCATAGAGATGACAAAAATATCAGAGGACAATTTCTAGGCTGGTCTGTTTGGCCCTTGCTACCTGTGCTGGTGATAGCTCCTGTTTCCTGGATGCTGTACTTGCAATCCTGCCTTAGTGATATTGTAGTTATATTGCTTACCTAGATTGTCTTTGGATTGCTCTGATATGTCTGATCTATAATTATGCAAGATGACTGCAAACCTTCTTACTTAGCATGTATGGCCCCATGTTAGAGCATCACAAATAGAGATGGATGACAACAAGGGTGTAGATCAGGGGTGAGGAACCTTTTTTGTGCCAAGGGCCGTTTGTATGGGGAAAAAAATCCTTCGGGGGCCATAAGTAAAGATTTCTCTTACTAATTGCCCTGCTGCAGCCGTCCCACGCTCCGGTGGCTGCAGCTAAATAGGACTGACAGTCTCCGGCTGCTGTTGATTAAGAGGTACAGATGGAGCCGGGCTCCCTCTTGCTGGCGAATCGCCAGACTGTCTCCGATGGCGATCCGCCAGCAGCCTGGCGCTCCATCTGACTGAGACGCGCGTCTCAGTGTCCGGGCGGTGGGGCGACGGGTTAGGGGGGGTGTGGGGAGGCGGTGGGGACCCCGGGTGACCGCCGACAAGCCGGCGGGGACCCGGAGGAAGCGCCGTCGGAAGAGGACGTGCGCGCGCGTCCCCTTTCGCAGATACAGATGGCGGCTGTGGCGGCTGGCGGAGGATGGCGGCTGGCAGTTCTGCCGCCATCCCCTGCAAAGACCAGCCCGGCTCCATCTGTATCTCGCGAGAACTACCGACCTCTTGTGAGAATTCCCCTGTACTTGACTGCCGGCAAAGCTGGCGGGCGAATGGGAGGGCCACTCAGACCGGCTACCCCTGGTGTAGATGTATGAAGCAGTGATAGGGAGGAGAAGTGAACCAGAGGAGAAGTGGCCCATGGCAACTAATCAGCACTGGAGTATCACCTATAATTTGCATAATATAAAAGTATACAGAGCAGCTGATTGGTTGCCATGGGCCACTTCTCCTCCCTTATCACCGCTTCATACATCTACACCAGAGTGTGGTGCATCCACATCAGATACAGTCACCAGCTGATGACTTGTATGCTCCACTCCATGCTAGAAGTCTGTGTCTGTATAATGGTGATTACCAGAGCTAGTATTAGGACTCATGGGGCCCGATGCAAGATACCAGATTGAGGCACCCCTCCCTCAAATGATCTATTGCACTATATTTTCATCAGTGATTCATTTGCCTTACTTATTACAACACAAGACACCTGATTCAGCATTGACCGCTGATTACCGAAAATATGACTACAGTCTAAAAGCCCGCTGGGGCGGCAAAGCGGCTTTGCGGGGCTGCAAAGTAGCATTGCAAGAGTACAGCCCAGATAATGCAGGCGTATTCGGACCATTTGCATACCTCCCAACTTCTGCAGGTTGTGTCTTCCGAAAAGGGGGCACGGCCTTGTGAAAAGGGGGCGTGGCCTCACAGGATGACGCATCCTCCGGCCGCGCCCCCGTTTTCCGCCGCTCATCAGCGCTGAATAGACGCTGTGCGCATGCGCACAGCGTCTATTCTTGGCAGGCTGGGGGGAACCCCAACTGTCCCCCCAGTGGCAAACGCAGGATTTTCAGAAGGGGGTTTCCAGAGGGGCGGAGCAAAGCACGGAGATGGACACTTATATGACTCAGAGATGGTGACCCAGTATAACCAGGTCAGTTAAAGTATTATAGACAGACCAAATGTATATTAATAATAATAATAATAATAATAATATAATATATATATATATATATATATATATATATATATATATATATATATATATATATATATATATACATATATACATCTGTAACAGCAGTGTAGACCCCCTGGGCATAGCAATGTATTGGGGCCCCTACCGATCCTCCAGCGGTAGGGGTGGGGGAGGCTTTGATGTCCCGCGGGTGGTAGGGGGTGTTATATCAACCGCTCAGCATGTAGGGCCTGGATCAGTAATTTCCACTAATTACCCCTTTACTGCACAGATGGTGGGAGATGAGGTGGGAGAAGGGGGCATTGGGCTGAATGAAGGGGCCCTGGTACATAACTTCCAGGGTGGTAGAGGATGTTTAATATGCAGAGGAGGGGTGTATAGTGGAGTGGGCTTATTATTCATAATTTTCTGGTGGGAGGACAGCTTGCTTGACTGCAGATATCTCCAGTTCCCAGAAATAGATTTCTTCGATTTTAATGTAATTAAAAACTACAGGATCCCACCTACCAAATGGTATTGGGGACTAGGGGATCAGAATTCAGGAGGATGAGCAATCTGCCAATGAGTATATAAAACTACATACCAGGTGTGTGGAGCTGGCGCAGTAACCAGCTGCTGGAAGGCTGATATCTAAGCTACTAGTGTCCTTCAAAGGGGGAGAGTCCCAGCTTTTGGAATATACCCTCAGAAAAACTCAAAGTCAGACAGAACCTGAAATATCTGACTGGGAATAGCAATTAACAGGCTTGGATGGGGACCACTGCTTTGAAGTCAGATATCTCCGGTTCCCAAGGGCCGATTTTTAAAATTCTTGTACCCATGGAAAGAGGGGACCCTCAGCTTTCAGCCTAGGGTCCTTAGACTCCTGGGGGGGTTTCTGGGTACTCAGAAACCCCCCCTGCGTGCGCTACTGCCCCCCCCCCACCGCGGGACAATGGAATGTCCCGAATATCGGGACATTCCCACGGTAAGCGGGACAGTTGGGAGTTATGCATTTGCAGAGCTGGCTGTGATGGATGCTTGATGTCACATGCAGCCACTGTGACTCAAAAGAGGGCAGGTGAGTGACTGGATTCACAGCGAGGGGGCTACCCTTAATATGCAAGCGCTTTACTGAATAGTGAAGTTCTCATATAAAAGAGATAATGCAAGATTTTGCAATCATATTGCGCTGATACTCCCAGCATGCAGCATGGCATGCTGTCGCCGGGATATGTAGGTTTGTGATTATCCACAAACTGCAACTCTATATGAATTAGGCCCAATGTATTATCTTTCTAGCATCTACATTAAACATCACAAACTTGCTTTTGACCAATCCTTGTGAACATATATGTGAGTGGACACAGTAGGTACAATGCCACAAATCAGCATCCCCAATAAATAATAATTATGCCACACATTAGTGTTACCAACACTCACTCCCCAATGCACAATATGCCACACATCAGTGTCCCCAACACACAATGTGCCACACATCAGTGTCACCAATACACACTTTTCAACATCAGTATCCTCAACCCATACTGTGCCATATCTGTAACACCCATGCACATATCAGATCCCCAACACACTATATGCCAGCCATTTATTGTCCACAGCACACATTTTGTCACATTAGTGTCCCCAAAACATAATGTACATAAACAGTATTACATCAGTGTCCTCAACCCAATTATGTCACATTAGTGTCCACATCACACAATATGTTACATCATGGTCCAAAGTGCACGCTATACACATACAGTATAAGATCCCCAACACAAACTATGCCACACATGTAGTGTTCCCTACACACAATACTGTATGCCACACATAAGTGTTGGCAACACACTATGCCACATCAGTGTTCATTAAACATACCATATACACATCATGTCATTACTTCACCTTCAACTCAGCACTTATGTATTAACAACCCTCTCCCCTCAAATCCCATTCTCCCCAAATGAATGCATTCAGCAGCAGCTCACAGTCAGTGGGTTATGTTATGTAGTCTGTAGGGGTGGAGCTAATAATGATTGACAGGCTTGGACTCCAAGCCAAGTGTAGGAAGCTAGGAGAGGAAATTGGTGGCAACCATACTGCATGTGTGGTAAATGTCCCTACGGTTAAGAGTACATCAGTGCATTCAGTTTCAGGAGAGGAAGAAGTTAAATTAGCACTGCAGTCATGAGCCATACATCATATGATTAGTATGGATGGTGAATTTGTTAGAATAACTGGCTTACAGCACGGAGGTCATGTGTTTGATTACCACCGTGGCCCTATCTATGTGGCATTTGTATATTCTCCCCATGCCTGTGCATGTTTGCCCCAGTTCCCACAATCCAAAAATATACTAATAGCTTATTTGGCTCACAACAGGGGACTGATGTGGATGGCGATATATTCTCAATAAAGCACTGTGGAATATGTGTGTGCTATATAAATAACTGTTAATATATGGGAAAAAATTGTATATTGTATTTGTGAGTATGCAGTATATAAGTTAACATTTTTTTCCAGGCACTCCTCCTCACTGATGTGCAGGCACTACTTACCTGATCCCTCTACCCGGGAAAGCTGTGATGCCACTGTCTGTGTGTTATGCACTGAGCTGGGTAGGCTGACTCCACTGCAGAAAAAAATCTACCTCTGAAACTTTTTTACCAGCTTCTGTACCTCCATCGCTTTACTCCGATGGTCAGTGGCTCCCACCGACCGCCAGATTGGTGCCTACAGTATGTTGCATAGTAGTAACTTTAGCTCCGGTGAGTACCATTAACATTGCTACTTCAATAAATCCCCCTACTTGTTAAATACTAGGCTGTTTGCTGACTCAGGGCATCTGCTGGTGTTTACATGCACTCTGCCAGACCTCCGCCACCTGTACACACATAGGCCCTTATTCTGATCGGTGCGGCGGGATCAGAATATGCGGCCAGCACCGTGCGTCCTAAACCCCGCCTTCCATACGGATCGCCAACTCCGTCCGTACGCGGTAAGAAGCTGTCCGTACGGACCGCACGTGTATTTCTCATGAATACACCTCCTACATCTCAGGGAACCTCCCCCATCATTCGATGGTCGCAGAACATCGAATGCAGGGCCGAGTGGTCCGCCAGCTCCCGCAACCTCAGACCACACAGGCATTTCTCTGTGCAAAAACAGGGATCTGGGCGGGCAGCTGACATCCGGCAATGTCATATGTCCGCCCCCTACATGTGCGTCACGACCGCATTACCATACGTACGCCCAGCGTTTTCATGGGAACGCCCATGAAACGCGGGGTGTAAACATATGGTAATGAGCCCAAACAGCCCTTCTCACCCCTCTCCACCCCCTGTTCGTAGTGTACACATTTCATGCGGAATGTTGCCGTGCGTCCGGCTCGCACATGCGCAGAGACGCCTCTGCACATGCGCAGACACAAAACATCGGCGGCACGAACGCACGCGGATATTACCGCACCAACCAGAATAAGGGCCATAGTGACACTCCATAGTGTCTCATTGACTCTCCAATTAAGCTAAATTGCCAATGGCTGCAATCAAGATTATATTTTTACCCAGTTACTAAAAAAAAGGGGCCATACCCAGCTCTTGACCGTACAAACCTCCTCTTCCGATTGGTCAATCAGTAGGGTACAATAAAGCCCCAAAAATATAACAACATAAAAAAAAAATTGTCTGACCAGCTTGGAGTAGTATACAGTACAAATAAATGACACAATATAGCCAAGATATCCTTATATTTCTATCTAAAATACAGTGAGACTTGTTTAATGGTCAGGAAAACAGCGGAACATGTGAAAATATGTTCTGCTGTTTTTCTTACCATTGTGAAACATAATTCTACAGTACATGCCTCAGCTGTTCAAAACAAATGTATGCCACTTGATGTGTGAAATGAATGACGCTATGGCCAGCAGATTTCAGTTATGCTTCTAGTGTCAATGTAAATGTTTATCCTGTGAACAATAGTAAATCCCATAGTCATGGTATCATATCATATTTTATTTTTTTACAATTAAACAGATTGCAATTTAAATTGATGTAAAAAAAAAAATAATAATAATATAATGACCATAATTAGGTTTTTATCAATACAGTATTTCTTTATAACAAAGGAGTTTAGAAAACTTTTTAATAAAGAAATATATATTAACAAAATAATGAAAGCACACATCTTATTGAAATCCACTTGTATCATAAAGGTAAAAAGGAAAAAAAAATGTCTTTCATTCAGTACAATAACTAATTAATAATTAAATGTGCTAATAATAATTCATTGATTCTTTTTCCAGTTATCAGTATTTAAATCAAATGGTAAATCTTTATTGTATTCTTATAGTGCATTTTTAATTTAGCATTTTCTGAAGAAGCTTGTCCTTCAGGCTCACAAAGGTTACCATGGAAACAAACTTTAAAAAGCTGGCTATCGCTTGAAATAATAATAATAAAAAAAAACTCATACGGTCACAAAGAATATAGTGTGCCTCCATTAGACATTAACAACTAGAGAGGATACACACCAGCAGTGGTGCTTAATGTCCAGGGGATGTCCCACGTTTTAAGGATTTTGTTCTTTGTATAGCATGCAGTATGCAATATGATTTTTTATTACAGTTCAAATGGGTAAATGCACTCCCTACTGTATAAATCATAAAGGAAAAAGGGGCCTGATTTAGCTGTGGTTGTAGGAGCATATATGAAAGCAACATCATTAATGTGGCAATGCAGTAGGAGGCGCCATTACTGAAATGATGCCATACACTCTAATGCTTATTACACATTATGCCACACATCGTAATGGCCATTACAAATTTTGCCGCACACCTTAATGCCCATTACACATTATGCTACATACATATCGCAATACCCATTACACATCATGCCACATACCGTAAATTCATTACACATTATGCCTCTCACCGTAATGCTCCGCTCTTCTCCCCCTCCCATATTCAGCAGCAGCAATGGCAAAGCAGGTGATGAGCAGTACTTGGGGCATTATGTGACTGGCATTAATGGGAACACTGTGTAATGGGCACAACTGAGGGCATACATACAGGGCAGCAATGGGTGGCAGTATGTGGCCCTGTGGGCTGTGGGTGGTGCTGCCAGATGGTGTGCCCACAGTGCAAATATGCTGTGGGCAACGCACCACTGACACACACTAATTATGGCCCTGAGTAGCAGTGCTGTTTATACAGATAATGCACGCAGTAGCAACACTGCTTACATATACATATACAGTATAATGCCCACAGTAGCAGCCCCACTCAAGTACATAATAAAAGCGCCATTCACATACATAACACCTGCAGTAGCAGTGCCCTTGCACACATAACACCATGGTAGCAGCTCCACTTGCACTCATAACACCACCCACGGTAGGAGCGCGCTCCCTCACATCATGCCTGTGGTAGCAGCACCAGTCGCAGTTAGAATTGCTGCTTTCACACATAATGCCCGTGGTAGCAGCACCACTCACATAACGCCCCCAGCAGCAGAGCCACTCACAGCTCTCAAACATAGTGCCCGCAGTATTAGTGCCGCTTATACATGATGCCCGCTCTGGCAGCATCCCTTATACATAATGCCCCATCAGCACCTTGCTAAAACTGGTTGTAAAACTATTGTATGGGCTATGTTTAGCTCGACATCTAATAATATAAAGGAAGTTGTCCAGTGAAGAGAACATAGATACTTTTGTAGTTTCACGGCGGCACGCTGCTCTATGTTGTCAGTGTAGTCAGCGTAGTGTTACCGCGGCAGCCCTACATAGTCAGCATAGTGTTCCCGCGGCAGCCCTGCGTAGTCCGAGTAGTGTCTCCGTCAGGCAGCGTAGTCACTGTATTGTCCCTACGAGCTGCAGCTCTGTCCCTTGCAAGCCTAGTGAGTGTCTCTCACACAGCGCCGGTAACCACCAGATTCACGTTGCTGGCAGCTGCCGGCAGAGCGGCGATCATGCGGATGCCGGCAGTGAGGCGCTCCATCTGCCTGGGACGCACGAGCGTCTACTATGCAAGTGCGTCTCAGTAATTCTTGCGGCAGGGTACGGAAACCCTGCACATGTCCCCTTCAGGGAGACAGTCAGGGTTAGGGGTTCGGTTGCGTGCGCGTCTCATTAACAAAGGGGGGTTGTGGGCGTAAGTGCATCTCTTGCACAATAAAGGAGGTATTTGCCAGTGCTTCATGTTACATTCTAGCAAATGCCTCCATTTGAAACCCCCACTATCCACGTCAGCCTGAAGAGTGGCGAGCAGATGCTTCCGACCTGTTCATACCCCCACTATCCAAGTCGGTGTGGAGTTGATTTTATATAGTGTGGTGAGCGCAGTAAGCCACCGGGCTCGAAGCATGTTGAGCGCAGTGGAATACACGTCAAGTAATCCGCTGCACTCACCACGCTTTGGGCTCGTTTTACGCGGCTGCTCGCCACGCTTTGGGCTCGGTGGCTCGATACGCTCGCCACACTTTAAAAAATAAACTGAACCCCAACGTGGATAGTGGGGGTATGAACAGGTCGGGAGGACACGTACTGCATCCGCTCGCCACGCATCTGGCTGACGTGGATAGTGGGGGATTTCCAGGAACACATTCACACCTGTCATGTCAGGCAGGTTAAAAATGGTCAATGGTTCCCACACAATGTAATAAGCGCTGACACAAGGCTGACTGACTACGCTAACTGCGTAAGCTCTGGTTAGCTGCAAACATACACACAGTCGCAGATACAAGCTGACTACGAGACTACACTGGCTGCCAGAACACGGCGCTGATGCTGACAGCACTGACTATGCTGGCTGTGGGAACACGGTGCTGATGCTGACAGGGATGCTAACTATGCTGAGGGGATGCGAAATACACATCAAGTAATCCAAATTCACTCAACATGCTTCCTGCTTGTTTTTCACTGCGATCTCCACAGTTTATAAAATCAACTCTGGGTACTTGTGTACTTTCACGGCTCCCATCGCATGCCATCGCATGCCATATGTAGTGGCATGTGATGCGATGAGATTTTTCCGTATTTTTGTGCATTTTTGATAAGATCGCATGCGATCTGATGCGATGCGATGTCATTTTTCACAGAAATTATGGACATGAGTTGACATCATGTAAAATGTACCCCAAATGTCATTTTTCACACTGTACCACCCCCACTATCAACGCCAACCCGAAGCGTGACGAGCGCAGCGAGCCCGCGAGGGGCTGCGGTACGCGTCCTACGACCTTTTCATACCCCCACTATCCACGTTGGCGTGGAGTTGAGAATAGAAAGGGGACACGGATACATGTGAAGGTATCCGCTGCGCTCGCCACGCTTCGGGCTCGGTGGCTCAGCAGCAGCTTTTCGCAATATTTTTACTTTTAAGAATATTGCTTTGATTGATTGTAATATGTTCTTGATTGTCTTTTATTATATATGGTATAAAATGTATTTTTAATTAAATATGAATATTAATGGCACCACAGTTGCACATTTTATTGAATATTGAAACAATTGTTTACCAGATTTTAGCACAGTGTACGCCTTTTTTCCTTGTACTATGCTGACTATGTAAGTGCCGCCGTGAAACTACACAAGTACCCATGAATGTTACCCACTATCTATATATTATCACATTAGTTAAAAGCCTGTCAAAATAATAGTTTAGTCCCTATCTTCCTATCGCCTATCTCTGTCTTCACAGCTCCCTCTATCCATATCCAGGATATTTGAAACATATCATTTTGGTTTTACTTTCTGTTATGCAGTAATTTGGTCCATCAAGTGGCCTCTATTGGTACTTCACCTCAAAAAGGTGAGGAGGAACCTTTTATTTATAGTGATGATCATACAGGTAAGAAAGAGAACTGTAAGTGAAACTAGTTTTTAAAGAACATTTACCATCACTAGAAATACGTTAAGTACTAAGGGCCAGATAAACTAAGCTTGAAAAGTGATAAAATGGAGGCCGATAAACCACCAGCCAATCATATCCTAATTTTCACGTCAAAGCTGTAGCTGATTGGGTTGTGGCTTACCCCCCCATTTTATCACTTTTTAAGGCTTAGTACATCTCGCCTTAAATGTTGCAACTATGTAAAAACTGCTGATTTAATATTATAAGGCTGTTCATTTTAACCCTGATGACGTTCTACTTGAGTTTACTATACTCATGTACTGTTCAGGTCAATATGACCCATATCATAAAATTACGCTTTTCATTAATATTCAAACAAGAGATATTCTCCAAAGTTTTATTAGAGTAAATAAACATTCAGATGAACAAACCAAAACAAACAAAAATTACACACATTTTTGAAAAGTTGTTTTACATAAGTATTTACTGCTATGCACAATTTGGGCAATAATATGTTACAGGGGATTTACAAACATGTTTCTTGCACTTGATACATATAATGTTTGTTTTATTATCATTTGTGGATGGATAAAATTTGCATCTGGCGGTGGCATATGTTGTGTTGAAGAAATGCGGGGCTTGATGAGTGTTTTTTCGTAAGTTCTTCAAACAATATTCTTCTATCGGTAAGTTATTGTTAGAGTGGGGTTTATGGAAATCCACAGGACAAAGGCATTGTATTCATTGATATCACTAAAATTATAAAAAAATATTAGTGGCCATCGGTTTGTTTTCAGTTTGCAGGTGTACATCTTCACAAGTTGATCTACAGTATACACTGCACCTTTTGTTACCTTTAAAGTCAAAATTATGCTTGATTTCTTGTCTGGCCTATTACTTGGTCATATTGACCCGAACAGTACATTAGTACTAACTTGAAAGAAAATGATAAAAATAATTTTTTTTTTATCATAACAAATATTTGCAAAAAAAATAAGTAATAAAATATGGAAATCATAACTACATAAATAATGAACTCACACAGAAACATATTTCGTTTTGGATCAAACCTGAACAGAACAGCAGGGTTAAAAGGAAATGAAAGGACTAATAAGAGTTTTATATGGGTAAATGGATAAAATAAACTGCATTAATTGAAGTAACTTAACATACAAGATGCCTTTTTAACTGAAATGACTTAAATAATAAAATGTCCTGCCTTAGCAAAACCTAAGCTCCTTCCTTTAAAGTGGTATTGGATCTGTATTTACTTTGTGTTTCAGATTCGGTATTAATATTTGGTACTCTTTACCTAGAAGGGCGCCCGTCGCGGGCATCGCGGGTACATTTATGTATGGCCGCGACGCGACCGACGCGATGCCCGCGATTTCCCATTGAAACCAATGTTAAACATGGAAATCGTGTCGGTCGCGTCGCGGCCGGCCATAAATGTACCCGCGATGCCCGCGACGCGATGCTCACGATTTCCCATAGGAATCAATGTTAAAAGGCGCGATGGACCCGATTTTACTGTTAAATGGCTCAATCCACCCGATTTGGCCATAGGAATCAATGTTAAATGGGCCACAGAGCCCATTAACCCTTAAATGTCCCCCCAAATTTTTAACGCCACCCCACGATCCACGCCAACCCGAAGCGTGGCGAGCGCAGCGAGCCCGCGAGGGGCGGCGGTACGCGTCCTCCGACCTTTTCATGCCCTACTATCCACTAGGGCGTGGTGTGAGAATATAATAGTGTGGCGAGCGCAGCGAGCCACCGAGCCCGAAGCGTGGCGAGCGCAGCGTGCCCCGCGAGGGGACGCGGATACCTTCACAGTTATGCGCGTCCCCTCGCGGGCTTCACAGGTGTCCGTGGCGAGGCGGACACCTGTGAAGCCCGCGAGGGGACGCGTCTACCTGTGAAGGTATCCGCGTCCGCTCGCCAACGCTTCGGGCTCGGTGGCTCGCTGCGCTCGCCACACTATTATATTCTCACACCACGCCCTAGTGGATAGTAGGGCATGAAAAGGTCGGAGGACGCGTAACGCCGCCCCTCGCGGGCTCGCTGCGCTCGCCACGCTTCGGGTTGGCGTGGATCGTGGGGTGGCGTTAAAAATTTGGGGGGACATTTAAGGGTTAATTTGGCCTATTTGGCCCCAAATCGGGTCCATTGAGGCATTTAACAGTAAAATCGCGGTCAATCTGCCGTTTTAACATTGTTCCCTATGGGAAAATCGCGGTGATCGCGGTCATCGCGGGCATCGCGGCCATCCCGATTTACCCGCGATGCCCGCGATGACCGCGATTTTTACCCACGACGACCGCGATTTCAATCGCTGGCGCCCTTCTAGGTAAAGAGTACCCAATATTTTTGCCACACTTGTTCTTACAGTTAACAATATTGTTTTTTCGAGTTTATGCCAAAGGCTGCAGCAGGCTCTCTGGTTACTAAGCAACAAAGCAGCGGCACAAACACAAAGCTGTTTAGAGCAATTCTGCGAAAAACTGCAATACAGCAGTGGCATATAAGTGGGGCAACATGGAATTTTCCCTGAGCCCTCCCATGACCTTTATATTGGTTATTAAAAAAATACATGCACAATGCAAACCTGGAACCTATTACATTTTCTCATGCCAAGACAAGTT
Organism: Crinia signifera; assembly: GCF_055691185.1. Taxonomy (NCBI): domain Eukaryota; kingdom Metazoa; phylum Chordata; class Amphibia; order Anura; family Myobatrachidae; genus Crinia; species Crinia signifera. The sequence continues at coordinate 201,686,322 of NC_139222.1, forward strand.
AATAACCTTCTTATCATGAGCAAGTACTGATACCACTGGTGCCCGAGTTACACAAATAACATCCTCATCATCCACATCCTCAGTAGCACTGTCAGCGACACAACTACACCCCTCATCCTCCTGCATTTCCACAATAGCATTCTCAATTTCTATGTCAGCATGTTGACTTGTGCTGCTCATCCCAAAAAAGGTCAGGCGCACAAATAGCACTTGTAGACACATTTAGACTTCCCTCTGAGTTTGTGACATTTCTAAATACACAGTTTATTCTACTGCCTTACTGGGGTTTTTTTGTATTTTTTCACTCTTCTTCTAAACTCTGATTGAGAAAGAGTTATATTGTCATTAGGGACAGAAGAAAATGTCTTACTAAAATGTCTTATTTTCAATACTGACAGTTGCAGAACTTGTCATGCAAAAATAACAAAAAATAAGAACTATCATAGGAGCTAATTGGCTATATACAGTACAATGTGTTAGTTGATATAAAGGGTGAAATTTACTAAGATGTGAAATACTGTACACTTCACAGGTCATGTTGCTATGGGCAACCAATCACATTATGTCTACTATCTTCTAGAGGGTGGTAAATAAAGAAGTAGCTTCTGATTGGTTGCCCATAGCACCATGACCTGTGAAGTGTATTTCACATCTTAGTAAATTTCACACAAAATATATTATACATAATTACATTTTATATATGGTGTGGATCATAGTCAGTGGATATCATACATCAATGTCCTTTGTATTGTTTGTTTTGTCTGCAAATAAATAAATAAATATATATATATATATATATATATATATATATATATATATATATATATATATATATATATATATATATAAATAAACATATAAAGCAAACATTGGCTCTTATTCAGATCTGATTGCAGTACAAATGTGTTCTCAAAATGGGCAAAACAATTTGCACTGCAGGTGGGGCAGATGTAACATGTATAAAGAGAAGTAGATTTGTGGGAGTTATTTTGTTTCTGTGCAGGGTAAATACTGGCTGCATCATTTTTTACACTGCAAATTAGATTTTAGTTTCAACACACCCCACCCAAATCTAAATCTCTCTGCACATGTTACATCTTCCCCACCCGCAGTGCACATGGTTTTGAGAACAAATTTGTACTGTGAACAGATCTGAATAAGGGCCAATGTGTAGTATTTTCACAAAAAAGTGTGAAAATAGGGGAGCAAAATCTTAAATTACTCACAAGTGTATGAATAATCCCACAAATTTAAAGGTTTCTTTCTACCTCTCAACTTGTGTATATAAATTCCACCAAAGAAGGTAAACAGAGGCAGAACTCTGGGAGGCAATGGAGTCATCTACTGCCGGGCTCCTGCTCTCAAGGGGGCACCTCTCCACCACTGCCAGTTTAAATCCATTAATTGAAAGCCATCAAAATCGCTTCTGTGGCTGAGTTCTAAAATATATGTGTGTTCTCCCTCTCTTTCTGTATATACATACAGTATATAATATATATTTCATAACAGACTATATATAAGACTATATATATATATTTTGAATAACGTTATGTGTGTGTGTGTGTGTTGGGGGGACACCAATATTCATCTTGCATCCGGGCAACTGGGACAAACTTACGCCACTGAAGGTAAATATACTGTAGGTGTCGCACCCCAACTCACATGATGTGTGACAGCTTTAAGTATAGAAAGATGGCGTTTGGCACTCATGATAATTGTAGCTGCAGAAATAGGGTATGCAGTTAAAATCCCGGCGGTCGGGATCCCGGCGTTCAGAATCCCGACGCCGGAATCCCGACCGACGAAATGCCGACACATTCTCCCTCCTGGGGTGTCCACGACACCCCTGGAGGGAGAATAAATTAGTGTGCCGAGCGTAGTGAGGCACCGGGCCCGCTGCGTGGCGAGCGCAGCGAGCCCGCAAGGGGGGGCGATCCACGTCCCCCCTTTGTCGGCATTTCGGCTGTCGGGATTCCGGCGTCGGGATTCTGAACGCCGGGATCCCGACCGCCGGGATTCAATACTGAATCCAGAAATAGCACTCATAAATAAAGGCAAAGGCCAGAGCTTTTCCTTGACACTTCATGTAGTGGATGGCATAATGACAATTTTATGTTTTTCTGCAGCAAACTTTGCCTTTATTAGTGGTGTTTATTTCCTTTACCCCTTATTTTCATTACCACTGTATATTGTTTTCTTTATTTTAGATGCCCTGACTTGAACGAGTATAGAAAATGATGTTGAAGGACGAGTATCAACTGCAGGACTTGTATGTGGTTCCTTCTCTTCTTTCTAAAAAAAACTTTATTTCACAAATGACCAAGCACACTACAGTATATTGTATCACTTACATGTATGCGAACAAAAATGCACTGGGGGTACAGCACACATAATAATTTGCACAAAAAAACCACAATCAATTGTGCAAAACAAAGACAAGACAAAACCTTTTTTTATTTTCATAACTTTTATTAATTTTCCTAAACCTTTGCAAATGACACTGCAGTGTCACTCATGTGAAACTGGTGGGATATGACTGGCAGAGTCACAGTACATGTATGTTATGGATATCCATACATACGGAGGTACATCCTGTGGAGTCATAGTACTTGTATGTTATGGTTACAAAGTGACATATGGCCTGAGGAGTCAATGTACTTCTACGTTATGGATATATGGTACAGCAAAATTTAATTTTTTTTAGTGTTTGTTTTTACTTTTTTAATCCATTTTAAATTAACACTGCATCAGCAGCACTGAAGTGAATGGACACTGGATGGGTGTGTCAGCAGCACAGGACAGCATGGATGCAGCACAGCACTAAGTACAGGGGAAACCACTGGAGTGTATGGACAGATATCATGGAAACCGGGAAGCTTGTTGCAGGTCCTGAACTTTCATTTATTCCTAATCACATACACTAGACCTGGTTATGTTGCTCAGAATTTTTAATTACTTCAACCCAGAGCCCCTGCACTCCATAATACTCTGTGGATTAGTGTTCAAAGACTTTGAAATAAAAAAGTTACGTATTCTTTGGATTAATAGGTAACATATTTAGTATCAACACTGCTAATTTTATTGTTTAAATATTCACCCAATAACGCTCAAAGCTATAGCAGGACTGGAATTAACATGGATTTCCTTCAGACAGCTGAAACGCTCCAATTTCGCATGATGAAGGATTTCTGTACTGCACTGTCAAACATACATTGTCTAACATTATACATTAATAGAAGTAATATATCAACTGCTTGTCACTGTTCTGGAAAAAGGTTTAAGTCATGACATGAACAGAGGAAGTTATGATCTAACAGGATTCAAGCGCAGAACTGAGATTGTGAAAAATGGGGCCTAGATCAGAATATTTGGGAAAACAGAGAACATTCCTTGTTAGAGCGCAGCCAATTTTGCGCAAACTATACTATCCATGCAATTAAATGTAAACTACTACAATACCTTAATTTACCCTCAATTATTTAGCTTTTTTCCCCAGTTCTACACAGGTATGCATTTCTGCTTAATCAGTATGTGCCTGGCTTTGAAAATGTGAAGCTGTGAAGTGTGCTAATGTAAAGTGTGATGATAAACTGTAGAGAAGGTTGACGATCTAACTTATAACCTCCAAAAGGACTGCTTTTGGAGGCAGAGACTGAGAAGGAACGGTTGGTGAGGTAAGAGGTAAACCATTCAAGGACAGTGCCAGAGAGGCCAATGTTTTGGAGTGTGTAAAGGAGAAGAGGGTGATCCACAGTGTCAAAGGCAGCAGAGAGGTCCAGAAGGATAAGGACAGAGAAGTGGCCCCTGGATATGGCTGACAGCAGGTCATTGGTGACTTTCACCAGGGCGGTCTCAGTGGATTAGAGCGGGCAAAAGCCAGATTGAAGAGGATCAAGGATGGAGTGGTCAGAGAGATAGCTGGTGAGATGCCTGTAGACCAGCCATTCAAGTAGTTTAGAGGCGAATGGGAGAAGAGAGATAGGGCGGTAGTTCATGGGTGATAACTGATCCAGGTTTGTAATTTTAAGAATAGGTGAGACCAGAGCATGTTTGAATGGAGAGGGGAAAATACCAGTAGAAAGGGATAGGTTAAAGAGGTTTGCAAGGTGGGAGCAGCTAGTGGTGGAGAGGGAACAGAGTAGATGTCAGGGGAGGGGATCCAAGGGACAGGTAGAGGGGGAGAGGATGAGATGAGGGAGTGGACTTCTTCAACTGTAGTGGGGCTGAATGAGAATAGAGTGGGGTAGTTGGAGGGGGAGGATGATTGAGATGGGTTGGCAGCAGAGGGGCAGATGGGCATGGATATTGTGTCGAATTACCTCGATTTTAGAGAGGGGAAAAAAAGAGGCAGTTGCAGTGAGGGATGATGGGAGGAGGGGTGGAGCAGAGCGATAGAGTGTGTTGAAAATTTTAAAGAGACAGCGAGGATTGGAGGATTGAGAAGAGATGAGCGATTTGAAAAAAGATTGTTTGGCAAGGGAGAGAGCAGCACTTTAGGAGGAAAGAATAAACTTGAAATGGAGGAAGTCTGCCGGAGAGTGAGATTTCCTCCAGAGGCGTTCAGCAGACCAAGCACATTTTTGTAAAAGCTGTGCAAGTATGTTGTGCCAGGGTTGGGGTTTTGAGAGTTGGAGGGGGGCAGTATAGAGGGGGACCACAGAGTCGAGAGCAGAAGTAAGAGACAAGTTATAGAAAGAGGTGAAAGAGGATAAGAGGGTGAAAGAATGTAGTTTGTGGTCAGTGAGTGGGAAGGAAGAATTAGAAAAATCAGAGAGGTTAAAATTGTGGGTGAAGACGAGATCAAGGGAGTGTCCGAGATTATTAGTGGGGGTGGAGGTCCATTGAGACAGAACGAAGGAGGTGGAAAGGGCAAGATTAGTGGAGGCAGAATTGTTGATGTCAATAAAAATATTAAAATCACCGTTATATACAGTATAACGTATTTGGCCTGCCGCAAAAATCTACAAAACAGCACCCAAAGGTTAAAGTGCATTTTAGTGCAGAGATCAGCAAGACAAGATATGGAACGAGAGAAGTGGGGTACTGTATATCTACTTAAGATTTATTTTTGTTGATTAATTTATTTACTTTTGATTGAATTTAATCAGTCTGAAGTCCATATAAAATCAATCTTATTGAAGCTGTATAAAATAACTATAAAGCATCATCTATTAGTAAATGTGTGTTTTAGCCCTGGAAGCGATTAATTTTAAGCGATCCGAGATCAAAATCCACTTTTAGTAAATATACCCGCAATGGATTTCTATGGGGGGGATAAGTTGTTAGGAAAAACGTAAAGATGCCGTAATGAATAAATACACAAACATAATAAAACCAGTACTGCACCTTCTAGTCACATTTTCTCCCACCTCATGATAAGGCACCTGCCCCTTCTTCCTGGTAGCTACTCTCTGGTGAAGTGTACTGATTGTGGATTCAGATCCACACACTCTGTATAAAATTGGTAGAAGAAGTTGCTACCACTGGGCATGTGCAGCAACTCTGCTCTGTCAGTTACACTGCATGTTGTGGCGACAGCTCTAGTAATCATATTATATACCATTGCTAATGTCATAATTTGAACCACTTTCCAAGAGGATGGGGGTTTTTAGGCAACCAGAAACCCCCTGTGTTTGCCTATGACCCGTGGTATAAATAGCACTTCTGCCTTATTCAAAGGGGCCAGCTCTTAGCTGCATAGAGGAAAGCAGTATCAGGCTGCATTTCTTTCAATATTTCCTATGTGATTTAATACAAATGTGCAATCTGCAAATAGTTTCTCTTTCGGGTGTAGATTGTATTGTCGACCCGACTTAGGTCAACAATGATTAGGTCGACACCGTTGGGTCGACAGGCAGCAAATTTGAAAGGGTTCTAGGTCGACATGTGTGAAGGTCGACAGGTGTCTAGGTCAACATAGGACAAGGTCGACATGGGGTTAGGTCGACTAATGCGTTAGGTCAACATGGGTTATGTCGACAGGTTGGAGGTTGACATGTTTTTTTTACTGTTTTTTTACCTGAATGTCGACACCGTGGACATGGACACAGTTGGAAGACAACCGCAGCCCCTCGCATGCTTCCCACCATGCCCTAGTGGATGGTAGGGCATGAAGTACCGCCTGTCGGCACATGTCAGCTCGAAAAACAGTGAAAAAACCCATGTCGACCGTGTGACCTGTCGACCTAATCCATGTCGACCTAACGCATTTGTCGACCTAAAACCATGTCGACCTTGTACCATGTCGACCTAGACATATGTCGACCTTCATCCATGTCGACCTTTTTGCCTGTCCACCCAACGGTGTTGACGTAATGACTGTCGACCTAAGTCGGGTCGACAATACGACCGTAACCCTCTCTTTCATGTAATTAGGTTTGTTGAATGTATTCAGAACAAGCTACTGCAAATACATAGGAACATAGGATGAGAATATTAGGCTAAATCATTACAAAAACACAGTTGTGATAATGAAGATGATTCAATAATATTAAATCATATTTATAACTTAATTACAAATTAGTCATTCCAAATCATGTACAAATAATAGTTTGTGATTTCAACACAATGTTACGTCATACTGCAGATGCCCAACAGTCAGGTCCCAAGAGCCATCATTATCAGACTGCTGCCACTTACTGGAAACATATCATTGATTAAAAAAAAAAAAAAACATCTTTTTCTCACATTTTACAGGAATACCAATGATTTGTTTTCAAGCGCTGCCCTTTAAAGATCAAAGGACTCCAGAAGTCTCCTTTGCAGGTTATAATTGGGCTGGCCAGTTAGTGGCATTGGATATAAAGATTGGATTTGAGCACAACAAATACTGTGAGCAAATGCATGTGTATATTTAGGTCCCAGTTATTTCAGCATTTTGATTACTTTCTGTCAGACCTTATGAAGAGCATGCATGTGCTGATGATCTTTGCTCAACACAGGAGAGGAGGGTAATGATTTGTTGGCCAGAGATGCAGAAAATAAAACCTTTACAAAACTTCAAATCTCTCTATTTAAAGTTTGTTGGAAGAAGAAGGATATCACAGACCCAGGGAGAGTGTCACACATAATATAGGCCCTTATTCTGATTGACGCGTACTTTACCGCATACTTTCGGATCGCGTCTTTACGGCGTCTGCGCATGCGTGGAGAACGCAACGCGCATGTGCCACGCCTTGACTCCGTACCAGTTCGGCAAAATCCCGTCCAAAACTGTTCCCCGCAATCAGTCGGGAAATATGGGCGTATTATGGGCGTCATGCGGAATGACACATGGGCGTAGTTTCAAAGTGGGCAAAACGGGGCGGAAACATGGGCGGACACGGGGGAGTACACTTATGTTGGGGGGCGTACATTCGGATACCACTCCGAATGCACGCGATCAAAAAGGGCAGAAATGTGCGGTGTCCACAAGTGTACTATTGCTTTGCGGACACCACTCGTTCATGCGGTAGGCGAACGGACCGCCTAATGACTACAAGCATTAACACCTGAACCCAATAGAATCGACTCCTTTACTCATTACTCACTAATAGGCCGCTTGTCAGTGCTTTAATTGAAACCATTGCTGCTTCAAGGAAACCTTACTCATCACCCACATATGCTGTACTTGTCAGACACTTTAAAACTGCTAACAATGGACATGACTGAATATTAATACTATCAATACACATGTGTATTCGACATGTACTCATGAAACCACACATTTTTGGTAAAGTAAACAAATTTATTTCTATACATGTCACAGTCAATGCCACTGTGATGCAATGACCAAAAAATACAAAATCCAAAAAATAAACAACATGGCAGGAATGTACCAAAATAAATAATAATACAAAACAAATATAATTGCACACAGATGGACTCCAGCACCTCCTATGTGCCACTGCACATGCAGCCAGTGGGAAATGAGGAGGCTGCTGGCCCTTCTACAGCAGGGCAACCTGCACCTGACCATTCTACAGCAGGGCAACCTACACCTGGCCCTTCTGCAGCAGGCCAACCTGCAGCTGCCTCATATGCACCATCAGCAGAATCATTTGGAACACAACCGGGGACTTCACAAGATAGTACCATGGCCATCACTTCAAGTACAGCTGACAGTAATGGCAGGCAAAAGAGGGCAACAGGGGCACCAAAAAGGACATATGAAGCAAGGGCTCATCTGGTTACCCTCAGCACGTGATTGGACACAAGAAGCTGACACACACAGCACAATGGAAGATTTGGGACCACATAACGGTGGAGATTAATGCAGCCACAAGTTCATTTGCGACCACGTTTGGCCTTGGTAGGCTCCTTGGCCTGTGCAGCAGCTCTTCTGGCACGGGCAGATGCTGGGGCAGGTGGAGCAGATGATGTTGAGGGGTTGGCTGGTCTACCCCTCCTGCCAGCAGGGAGTGTTGCCGGTGGTAATGCACCAGAAACGGATGACATTAGGACCCTGTTGCTGGTAACCAGCTCCACCATAAGCTCATTATGGTGGAGGAGGAGATCATTTTGGCGGGTGGCTTGCTCGGCCAGCACCTGAGCACTTGCAGCCATGGCCTGATGTGACTCAGCCATGGCCTGCATGCTCGCAGCGATGGCCTGCTGGGTGCTGACCAAGCTCGCCAGGATCTCCTCGGTCCTACGCATCCGTTCTGATGCCAAGTCTCCCTGCTGGTTGATGTCCCCAAGCATGTTGGCCAAGGCGGCCAAATCGGCTTGGGCCGATGGCTGCTGCTGCACAGGCCTACCCCTGGGGCCAGGTGGCACAGACTCCTCCACCTCCTGAGCAGAGTCGTCACCAAGCGGTGGGGTGTCTGTGGAAAAAGATAAACACAATTAGGACACATTCTAAGATAATTACTTGCACAAGTTTATGGCATGACCAATATTTACCTTCAATAAAAGACGCAAACACTTCAGCTGGGGCCTCGCTATCCATCGTGCTCACCCCCCTGATCTCCTCAACTGATATACAGCTCTCGGCCATCAACTCCAGGGGGGTGAGCTCTAGCCCTGATGGCATGGGCCCGGCCCCAGATGTCTGGCTGTGTTCCCACCGCTTGGTCATCTTCCTCTTCAGGTTGGTTTTGAAGTCCTGCCACCTGCAATGTAAGTTGACATATTAATACATGTCACTCCAGATGTTAGCTGTTGCAGCCATTGCTCTGTGCTACATATTACGACATGTGATTAATGTCCAAAAGATAATATTACATGCAACTATGATATCAACCGTTACAATACACATTCACAATCACCCTACTCTAACTCTCAACGAAATAACATGGCAATAATGTCTGTGTATCGTAACAACCTCACGGGCCATTTGCAAAATCCATCTAAGCATCAATTCAATCATTACTTGGCTATTACTGGGCACATGTATCACAAAACAACTTGCCTCTTCTTCACATGGTCCGTCTCACGAACTTGTGGCGCTACTTCATTAATCTCTGCCGTTATCTGTTCCCAAATCTTCCATCTGCGTGTGTGTGTCAGCTTCTCCGATGGACACTCAATCCAATCACGTGCTCGGGGAACCAGGATGGCAAGCTCCTGTGCTTCATATGCCTTATTTTTTTTTGGTGGTTCCTCTGTTGCCCTGGCTCTCCCCTTGCCACGTCCATGGCCACGCCCCCTGTCACGTGTCGCTGCACTTGAAGTGCTGGCCATGGTACTACCTTGTGAAGTCCCCGGTTGTGTTCCAAACAATTCTGCTGATGGTGCATATGAGCCAGCTGCAGGTTGGCCTGCTGCAGAAGGGCCAGGTGTAGGTTGCCCTGCTGTAGAATGGTCAGGTGCAGGTTGCCCTGCTGTAGAAGGGCCAGCAGCCTCCTCATTACCCACTGCCTGCATGTGCAGTGGCACATAGGTGGTGCTGGAGTCCAGATGGTCAAAAAGTTGCTGCAGCTCTGGGTCCACCTCTGGTTGTGATCCAGACATGTTAGCAACAACATTGTCACCTTCTAATACACCTTTATATACTGTTTGTGTATCCTGTTTGGCGGACATCAGCGGCAGCTGCGTTCCGTGCGTGAGCGTACGTCGCTGTTTTTTCGCGCCGCATACGGTGGCGGAAATTCCATTGTGTAAAACCTGGCGAAAGTTCGACATGAAATACTGGTCACCAATGCTAACATTGCATAGAATCTTCTGATACACCTGTGACTATTGCACAATACACATGCTATTTGCTAGCATGACATGACATTTGATTCATGACTACTGTGGTATTGTGGAGTTTGATTGCAAGCTAAAAGTAGCCCAATCCCTTAGATAATCCAGGCCACAAGTCATGCAATACTCATCTCTACTGTTATAGACCACACATGTGAGAGGCCTATAAATAGTGACTTGCTGCTAGAATCATTTGTCTCCAGATCTGGACTTGTCAGGGTCTAAGGTAAGCTCTTCCATGCTCCTTGTAGATATGATATCCATTAACAATGTAAGTGTATGAATGTATGCACCATTGCCTCACTGACTACAGATTGTTGGGCCAGCAAAGTGCGTGTAGCATTATTGCAACATGTCACATGTTCACTATTTCACTCACAGGTCTTAAACCTGTGTGGGTTCATCTATTGCAGGACAACATGTCCCAGCAATAGATGAAATGTCTCATAGTACATGATGTCGGCAAAAAATGCTGACACCTTTATCTGTGTGTTTAGGACGGTGTGTATTGAGTTCATATTATTGTTACATCATTATAGAGTCAAATGGATCTGCGGGATTTCACGGGGCGGCCATCTATTGTACGTATTGAAGCCTACAAATCTATTTGTAGTCGGATATGGCCATTATGTGCATAGGTGCATCAGTATTTATGTTCATTTCTTTATAGGTTGCTGAAGCAATGATGCGCTACATGGAGAGGAGGCTAAGGGCACTTGCGGCTCTCCCCACTCGTCGCCCAAGGAGGCCAGGACGTGCTAGAATCTATCGCACACGGGTGACTCTGTTTGCTATGCCCGATGATGAGGTACTTACTAGGTACCGGTTACCGCCACATGTAATTCTGGATCTGCTCACGTTAATTGAGAGCGATCTGGAACCTCTACACGGGATCACGACAGCAATTCCGCCTCACACACAGCTGCTGGCGGTGTTGCATTTCTGCGCCTCAGGATCATTCCAACAAGTAGTGGCAGTACTTGCTGGAATATCTCAGCCGGCCTTCTGCCGAATCCTGAGGCGTGTGACGTTGGCCATGTTCAGGCGCAAGGGGCACTTCATGGCCATGACATTTGCCACCAAGACCCTGCGCAGAAGCCAGCAGGCCTTCCATCAAATTGCTGGCTTCCCTAATGTGATAGGGGCTGTGGATGGCACCCATGTACCATTTGTGCCTCCATCTCGAAGTGAGAAGATATATAGGAACCGCAAATTGTTCCACTCACTGAACGTGATGGTGGTATGTGGCCCATCCATGGAAATTCTCGCCTTCAACTCGAAGTTTCCCGGAAGTGCCCATGACTCTCATGTCATCCGACAAACCGGGATATGGCAAAGACTCCAAGAGCTGGAAGGCCGTGATGCGTGGGTTCTGGGTGACTCCGGTTACCCATGTACGCCCTGGCTACTTACGCCGTACAGCTCCCCAGAACCGGGCCCACAGGAGGCATTCAATCGGGCGCATGTTGCCACCAGGCAAGTGGTGGAGCGCACAATTGGCCTTTTAAAGGGTCGATTTAGAGTGCTCCACCGCACTGGTGGTGACTTACAATATGCGCCTCAAATGGTGTCGAGGATCGTGGGCCTGTGTATATTTTTCCACAACATTGCTGTGCGGCGTGATTATACCCTTTGATGAGTGGGAGGTACCATCTGAGCCGCAAGATCCGCCCATGCGCCCATCCCGCGCCCCTGAATGCCGGAGGGGATACCAGCTGCGGGACTCTGTGGCGCAAAGATACTTCAGGTACATTTTATCTAGTTGACAGAACACACCAATTTTAGTAAAAATCACCCCTTCAAATAAGTACAGTGTGTTAGTTGTCAGTGTTACAAAACGAAAATTAGCCAGCCTGCCCTCCTAATGGCAAAGAAATAGTAGATATTTATCATATGTGCTTAGTTTTGGGGGAAGTTCAATATAGGTGCTCATTATTATACCTTGTACAAGGGATCTTATGTGTTTGTTATATCTTCATTATTGTAGTTGATACTATCCCTGATGACTGGTGAGTACATTGATTTATTCTCTAATGTGTTGGGGATTTTTTCCTGTGTTGATGTATGATTTGTTTGCAGATATATATATATATATCTATATATATGATATTTGAATTTATTAACATGTTTAAACATTTCAAGGAGCAGGCAGGCAGGCAGGCAGGCACCCAGGCAGGCAGGCAGGCAGGGCTGGTGTATAATGCTGGTCTCAGGATAAATGCAAGTATGTGTATGTGTCTTTTAAACATAAATGTACGCATACACATAGATGCATAGAGTAAGTAATGCTAACTACAGCTATGCGTTGCTAAGCTATAGCACGCGTTGCTTGGCGGAGCGAGGCGTCATTGGATTTGCTAAGTGCATACACACTGTGTTTTATATATATCAGATTTGTTCATTGCCATACATCAGCACTACTGTTTTGAAGGCATGCGAATTTGTCACCATTTGTGTTGGCGCAGAGACGCTGTTCATGTAAAGATGAACAATAAAGTTATTAACACAAATAACTGTGATAAACCAATGCCACCACCTGATTGGTTGATTGATGCCATTGTTAACATGGCGGAGACACGAAGGGCAGACCCCTTTTCACCTGCGGAGCTGAGGGTTCTGGTCTCCGTCATGGAGACAAGGCTGGGCCGTGCGGGGCCCTTTATCAGTAACCGCCATAAGCGGAGGGCCTATGCTGCGGCAGGGCGCCGTATTTACGCCCGCACTCGGGTGCGGAGGTCCATCGGGCAGCTCGAGAGGCGGTGGTCGGACCTCCGCAGGCGCCAGCCCCAGCTGTTACAGCAAATCAGGGGCGAAATAGCTGATTGTGAGTATTTTAGCTATGAAATTTCGCACTTACAACATAGCATATATAAACAATAAAATGTGTCTCATGATAAGTGGGTGTCCATGGGTTTAAAAGTCCATAGACTGTTATGTGTGCTTCTTCCTGGTTAACATGCAGTCATGTGGCTTTTATATGTAATGACATAGCATTGAGGATTCTGATGCATACAATGTGCCAGATGTAATATGTGTTACACATTGATAAATGCCAGGGTTGTAATGTTTGAACAAATTACTAACAATCACATAATAATTTAAATGTCACATTTTGGAGTCCATTAACAGTAAGGAGCTACTTTCCAGCATCGTTTGCCATCATTATCACCCTTCCATGTATGTCTTGTTATGGATTAATACATGTGCCCCAATGACCCGACATTGACCATGATTTTTTATTCTACCACACAGCACGAGCCCGAGCCCGACAGGCACGTGAAGAGGCCGAGGCAGCCCTGGCCGAGGAGGAGGCCCAAGACCCTGAGGAGGAGGTGGCGGCAAGGGTGGAGGAGGAGGAAGTGGAGGAGGAGGAAATGTTGGAGGAGCAAGTGGAGGAGATGGTGGAGGAGATGGTGGAGGAGGTGGAGGAGATGGTGGAGGAGGTGGTGGAGGAGGAGGAGGTGCCTGAGGCGGTGGTGGTGGAGGAGGTGGAAGAGGAGTTGGTGGCAGAGGAGGAGGTGTTGGTGGCGGAGGAGGAGGTGGAGGAGGTGGTGGTGGTGGAGGAGGAGGTGGAGGAGGTGGTGGTGGTGGAGGAGGTGGTTGTGGCGGAGGAGGTGGACGAGGTCATGGTGGCGGAGGAGCTGGCGGAGGAGGGGGCTGAGGAGGCCACGGTTGCCCCAGAGGATTCCGAATCCGAGGGGGAGGAGGCGTGCCAGGCCCCAGAGTCCCATCAGATCGGTATGTTTACATAATGCATCATTCATGAAGTAGTTGTACTGGTATTTGTTATGTAGCACTGGTGATTAAAAATTTTGTTCCAATACTATTCATATAGACCCCAAAGTGGGTAGCTACAGATACAGGTACCGGTTAGATGGGGTGTCCAAGGCATCCCTTTCATCCAGGACACCTCTGAATGACACAGGTTTGTGGGATGGGTTGGAGCTCCATTTTGACTGCCACATCACCGTTGTAGTTAAACAGGATCCTGGAGTAAAGGGATGAGTGGATCATTTGTGGATTAAATTCACCTGCTGCAAGCGTTGATTATGACCCAATCAAATAGTGGAATCTATATTTGTGGTGAATGTTATTTATAAACTATAGGATGTATGCTATAAATGGAGTATGGCCCAGCCTACCTTGGAATGGAGTCACAAGTTGCCAGTGTCCCAGGAGGCTCCTCTACCTAAACACCCCCTGTAGTTCAGATTTTATTTTGCCCCGCACAGAATTGTAGGTTGGTTTAGACTGAATTATGATTTTGAGGATGTGTACTGTGCATTCCTGACATTTGCATAACTCCCATGCCACGAACCATCACTGAACTTAGACTGAGGAGATTGTGACAAGTTCTTATTGACGGAGCCCATTACATGCTTGTCATTGGTTAGTCATGGGTGGGTTGTGACTGAGAAGAAACACTATGACTGTTATGTCTTCTGCAGAGTAAAGGGTAGAGTGAAAAAAACACAGTATGTAGCAAATAAGTTTGCATGTATGTATATATGTATGTGTCATATCTATTTATCTATGTGTGTCTCTATCTCTCTACATATATATATATATATATATATATATATATATATATATATATATATATATACACACACATGTCACCTAGCATTTGTGCAATGTATGTAGCAGTATGTGAAATGTATGCATGAAAATCATGACTAATTTTTGCCCCTTTGACATGCCCACAGATGCCACAACACCGGCAGATGAGGGGATTCGTGGGGCCCTGCTGCGGATGGGCCACCACTTAAGACTACTCATCGCGGATCTGCAGGACCTGCGCGATTTGCTTTTGTAAATTTTTTTCTTTTGATTTTGAGATTTCATTGTTAATCATAATAAATTATTTATGCAAGTTGAAAGTTGTTGGTTTTCTTTGCACATTACACAGTATATGTGTAGATTGTTTATAATATTTGACACAGGGTCTAATACAAACCATTGCACTTGAATTGCTGTAAGGGTTAATGTGTGCAATGCATGTGTTAGGCATGCTTGTAAGGATATATTGGCATCTAATTGATTCCAATTCCAAATAAGCATTTTTTGATGAGGATAGGTAATTGAATAAGTGGGTCATGTGATGTATTGCAGAATATACATAATAGTGGGTTGTTTGGCGTAAATACTCCGCTTACGGGCGGTAGCACCGCTTGGCTCCCGTTCGGATGCGGTATTCCCGAGCATACTCTGTAATACTCTGTAATACCGTGCAGAATCGGAGTGTTTCTCCCGCACACGCATGGTTTGTATGTCGTCCGTAAACACGCCCTGTTCTTAAAGAGTGAGTCCGTCCGAATGCGGAGGACACGTGGGCGTTTCTACGGACGATGGCCGCACGCGGCAAAACACCGTGGCGTGCGGACCGCTCCGTAAGAATGCGGGAATATCCGCACCGATCAGAATAAGGGCCATAGTCAGCACACGTACACAGCTACAAACTCATCTTACAAAAGACATAGTAGAAATAAGAACGGAATGACTGAAATATACATGTAGTGGGTCAAACATCCTAGGCTGTGATGACCTAGGGAAGCATGTGACTCGGCATCCAATAAGGATGCAGGGATGGCAAAGTTAGCTGGGGATATAAGCTGCAGGAAGAGGAGGAGTCTCCCTCTTTTTCATGAGTTTCTCGCCCTCCCTTCCTGTTATTTGGATGTGGGTGGGTGTTTCTTTGTGTTGGCTGGAAAAAAAATGGCAGGTTAATTGATTTAAGGTCTTCATTAAACAATGATTTGTTGTTTATACAGATGTAGCATGCTACATCTTTTCCCGGCGCCTGCCAGATCCCTTTCACTGGTGAGCGCCGGCGCATGCGCGTCCTAGTATCACGGCGGCTGGGAAGCATCTCCCTGCCCGTCTCCGATTCATGGAGATGCTGCCCAGTTTGGGGGGGGGGGGTCGGGGTGGCAAAGGGGGACCGGCAGTGACAGCAGGGGAGGGGCGGGGCCAGCCCCTGCAAGAACAGCAGAGGCTCCATCTGCAGTTGTTATTTGGTTTGCTCACCTTCGCTGGATCACCCGGTCGGGGATAACACCACCACCCAGACAGGTGGGCAGTCAATGTAAAAGGCTGAGCAGCTACCGCTTGTTGATATTTTTTGATAAGGGAGTATATTTATCGTTAATAAATACAGATAACATTTTCTGCCAAACGTAAGTCTCAGAGTCATTATTTCAGGTTTTAGTTAAGTGTTAATTATCATGCAAATACAAGGTCACATATCAGTAAATGCAAAACAGTAAACATCCTAGCAACTGTATGTTGATAAAAGTCTGTAGTTTCTTTACATGGCAGCATAAAAAAAGGTGAGATGATGCCTTAACACAGGGGTGTCAAACTCAAATTCATCGGGGGCCGCATCAGCAGTTTGGTCACCCTCAAAGGGCCGGTTGTATCTGTAGGACTATGTGTCCACTCTTTATTATCATAAATTATTGTCACTGCATTCAATTATTTCTGTTTTTTGTAATAATGTAAGTAATAACTAGCAGGGAGATTGGCTGGGGGCCTGGGACAGGGCACAGTGACGTGGCTTCAGATCGCCCAGCAGGTGACCTGGGCCTCTGGGTTCGCAGGACTCTCGCTAGAGTTCTGGACTGGTGGTGACAGTGGGACAGATAATGATAATGACCCTGGACACAGGCAGCCGCACTGCAGATTTGTGGGCTCAGGCTGCGGCTGTGTGCTGCTGGCCTGGCTCTCTGCCTGCCCGGCCACGGACTCTGGACTGGAAAGACTGGTCTGGACAACAAGAGACAACACAACTGTGCCCACCCCACAGCCAAACTTACAGTAAATATACTGAACCAACTGATGCCACTGCTGCGCAGCGCGGCACCACAGGCAGGAGGCAGCTCACCGCCGGGCAGGCGTCCAAGTCCGACAGGCAGCCGCAGCAGCATGCACATCACGGTGTTACTGGCACTGCTGTCAGGCGGGCGTGTGTCACACATGGCAGCGCCGTAGCCGCTGCCCGCAGGAGGAGCAGGGGAGGAGTCGGGCACGTCACACAGTGACACTAACAAGTCTGTGTCCACTGTCCTGCCTCTCTCCTCCTCCCAGCAAGTGCCTCGGCGGAGTGACTGTGTCACCCGGCTTCCTCACGTTGTTAGGTATGTCTCTCAGTCTCGAGTCGTCATGTGAGTGTTACTGAATGTGATGTGACACTCACACTGTGATGGCTTCCCGCAGTAATGTAATCGGCGCCAGGCGGGGGTGGGTGGTGGCGGCTGCGCGGGCCATATGACGAGGTCTGGCGGGCCGGATTTGGCCCGCGGGCCTTGTGTTTGACACCCGTGCCTTAACAGAACAAAGCATACAATTCTTATCTTTAAGGATATCACAAGACAGGCTTCTTTCTTTTTCAGTGTATGTGAAGCTCTTCAGCACAACTGATACGTTCTTATCCTCCCGTCACTTTGCATACAGTACATTGAATTGCAAATTAAATTGCTCCTAAAGATCTACAAAGAGTTGTTATAACAAGTACAGCTAAATTGTAATGAGAATTGCTTCCTGTAAACTCTTAATATTTATCTACTTGTTTGGTCCCCTCTCTTGTTCAATATTGATTTTGATCCAGTAATCATATGATAGTATCGTGATTTAGATGTGTTCCGTAATATGTATATCAGAACTTTTTCTATCAAAGGTATTGTTTACGGTTACTAGGCAACAGCTTTCTTTCCTGCAGTGTGACGTTGGCGGCAGTGCGTCACGGCAGCCAAACGCACGCAGCAGGAATCAGACGCAAGACACATGCGCATGAGGTGAAGGTGATGGGATGTGATAAAGGTATGTTCTTTTCATTTGTTCTAATGCTTCTGATGAAAATTCTGTGTTTGGAATTTAAACGTTAAGACCACATTGGCTTCTTGTGATTCTTTAAAAACCTGTGAGTGCCGCCAACCGCCCTCATATCTGTATCAATTCACCCAGGAGGGCACCCAGGGACTTTGCTTAATTAAGAGTGGAGTGCTGACACCCTCCCTTATGTTCAATATTTGCGCTCCATCAACCAGTATGGCACCCCTCAATAAGAATTGACATTCATCAGATGACCGGACATCTCATGTGCACTTGTATATATTTCAAACACCAACTTTTTCCACTGCGGTTCTTCATTATGGCCACATCGCAGACTGGTTTCCAGGACATAGACTTACCTCTGGTAGACATTCTCCTTTTCAGAATCTGATATAGATTAAATACTGCATAAGGATAAATGTTTGTTCACAGCTGATGAATCGGTGTAACATATATTCCAAAATTTTGTGAGTATGAAGAAACGAGAAACAGACTTTTATCTACACTCTGTGACATTGTCAGAGTATATTTCTGAAAAGAAAATCCCCAGAAGTTTCAGAATAAAAAATTCAAAAACTATAGGTAGAAATAATAACGAGTTTTGCAGAAAGTGTGCGACTATCTTAAATCGAGCCTCTTTTGACCTCATGATTTTAGTGATTGAGGAGTTAACCCGTGAGTGCAACATTATGGCGGAAAATATAAAATCCTATGAACCCACACATATGGATAAAATACAAAGTGATGTGACTGAGAATTTTCCCAACAAATTGGAAACCCAGATTAATAAATATAAACAAGAACATAAACAGTTCAAAAAGGAAAAAAAAAACTTCTTCTGGTCAATCGCGATTATGAAGAGAAAAAGGTCTATACTTGGGCTTCATCCTCATCTCATAATCCAAGACAGATGAGATTCTGCCAACGCACCAACAGACGCTATCCGTTAGATAAGGACACATCAGACAAGCAGTCCTCTAATAGCAAAGCAGAAAGCACTGGCTCTCGCAATACACATGATGCAGAACGTCCCCTTTTAGGGACCGCGAGTCGGGGCAAACCCACCGCCACCAGAACTCACGCACAAGACGTGCAGGTCAGTGTGTGAGAATTATAGCGAGCAGTCAAAACAGTCAAAATAAAATCTACAATCTTTCAGACTGTACCCTCACTGATTCGAAAAATTCACTGTTAAAGAAGGGAGTACATTTTGTTCCAATCACTCGGTACAACCCTTTCCAATTAAAGGTGGATCTACATTGTTTCAACCATCAGCTACAATTAAAATATTTTTTTGGAAAACTGGATAGTAATACCATAGGAAATACTCAACCAGATACACCGGTCCTCAAATCAAAAGTCCTATTTGATCCGCCTTCCACGAATAGTCCTTTACATCCATTATTACGAGTATTACTGAAAATTTTAAAAAATTAACCAGCACAGAAAGCAGCGCCTTACATGCTTTGTCTCAATATGAGGACATAGTTATCCGCCCCGCCGACATGAGGGGTGGAATAGTGATCCTCAATACAAGTGATTATATTGAGGAGGAGAACAACCAACTCAAGTACCCTAATGTGTATACAAAATTAACAACAAACCCCACAGATGTTTTCATTAAGGAATTGAACAATTAATTACAACAAGGAGCAACCCATGGAGCTATCACAGAATGGACACATAGCTCCTTATTGAACACATCACCTACCATACTGGTACTTTATCTAGTGCCTAAAATAAAACAAACACCTAAAAAAAAACACCTTTTTGTATGAACGTCAAAGTGAAGGTGAAACCCAACGCATTTCGTCTTCATCAGGGGTAAAAGTACATAGCCATTTGATTGGTATACAGAGGACAATTGGTTGTAAGGGAACGTATCTCCTCTACAGACCAAATCAATTAGGTTAGAGACAGGCCAGTATAGATGTTTCTTATTAAGTACAATTCTAAATAAGTTGTGTCAATTGTCAATGGATCACTAGGCAGACTGATTTTAAAGATAAGCATTGATCAAAAGTCCACTGTATATATAGTTTCAATAGAAACTGAAATGGACCAATTTAAAATCAGTCAATGAATGGACTGAAATGGAAGAGTCCATCGCTACGTAGGTTTCCATAGAGAACTGAAAAAGGACAATGGTAGATAATCAGCAGTGTTCACCTCTAGGCTCCCAGCAAAAAGAATCGATACAATCTGCCTGCAAGGACTTCCTTTTCAATAATACAGTTTTTAAATGAAAGTTTAGTAAATGTTTTTTTTTTTTTCTGATATCGTATGTTAAATCTGAAGTTATTTGATTCTAGCGCCTTCAGGGATCCCCTCTTTTTCTCCACACACACATATATATATATATATATATATATATATAGATATATATATATATATATATATATAGATATATCTATATATATATAGATATATATATATATATATATATATATAGATATAGAGATAAAGATATACACACACATACATACACACACACACACACACACACATATATATGGGTAACTATTCCTCGCTTCTATGAGGTGAAATACCGCAACTGACCACTCAATGGACCAAATTACTCCTTTGTGTGCTAACAGATGTCATAAAAGAAATTGAAAGCTATTTTTGGTGAGACATATTTCAAACTTGCTGGGTATGGTGAGAGGGAGCTGTGAAGACAGAGATTGGAGGTAGGATCAGATAGGGACTGGGGGTGGGGTAGAATGTGGGTAAACACTGTCACAGCTCAATGTGATAGTAAAACGGTCACAGCTCAAAGTGAAAGTACATTACAGAAGTCAACATTTTGACTGGTTTTAACAAACTTAGTTTTCTTTAAAGACAATGTTGCTCTTTAATATTTGCTAAAGTAACAATACACCTTATTATTTTATTCTGTCTTTGCTTTCCAAAGATCCTTTGAGGGTCAAAGCATTACTCATACTCTGGGCCTAATACAGACCTGACTGCATGGAAAATTTGTTCTCAAAATGGGCAAAACCATATTGCACTGCAGGTGGGGCTAATGTAACATGTGCAGAGAGAGTTATATTTGCTATAAAAGAAATAAATGACATTACAAATTTCCTTCCTGACTCAATAATGTCTTGAATGCTACCTGGATAAGTATTTTTGGTGTCTGGTCAAGAGGTCAACAGTGTCTAGGTAAACAGACAAAAGGTCAACACAAGCAAAAGGTTGACATGCAAAGGTCGACACATGACAAGGTCGACATTAGTTTTTTCTCTTTTGTGAACTTTTTCATACTTACTATTATCCACATGGACTTAAAGCGAGCGGCACACTAATTTGGGGTCCATGTGATAAAATCTACCAATTGACAGAAAAAAATATGAAAAACACATGTCTACCTTTTAATATGTCCACCGTTGCAATGTCGACATTTGCTTGTCAACCATTTTGTATTGACCTACTTACTGTTGACCTAGACACTCTGAAACAGTTATACTATAATCAGTAATTTCTCTACTAATAAACACTAAGGGGTAAATTTAATAAAGTGTGAGTTTTTAGAAGTTAAAGGTCTTAACCATAACATCCAATTAGATTCCAACTATTATTCTATGGAAGGTGCTAGATAAAGGATTAGTAGAATCGGATTGGTTGCGTTGGACAACATATCTCACTTCTAAAAACTCACCCTTTAGTAAGGTTTACCCCTTATAGTGGCATATTATATAAATATATGTAATCCTTCATGAATCTACTGTATGTACAAGTACAATAACTTTCCATGATGGGAATATAGTGCTTAGATTCTTGTTTTTGTCTCGACACACAATAAAACATTAAACTTTATAAATGAATTAAAGAATGAAAGTTCATACTCTATGTGCACTATATTGATTAAATAAATAAAGGAAAATAGACAGCATGCTGTTTAATCCTCAAATTCAACTAGACAGGTAAACAAGGTTTTGGATCTAAGATACAGTAAGTTGGATGTGAACTTATTTTCAATATACAAAGACCTCATACTAAAAGGTTTGCCAGATAGACTATACTGTGGGACATTAAGGGGCAGATTTATTAAGCTCAGTGAAGTGATAAAGTGTCTGGTTTTTATCACCGGCCAATCAGCTCCTAACTGGGAAGTTACAGGCTTGGGTTGAAAAATGACAGGTAGGAGCTGATTGGCCGGTGATAAAACAAGGCACTTTATCACTACACCAAGCTTAATAAATCTACCCCTAATTTACCAATCTCGTTTTGCATTTTAAAAATTGAAAATTTACTTCTGCAGCAAAACCAACAACACAATTGGCATGTTTGCCAAATTAGGCACCACTACCTTTTTCCTATATGTATTACTCTAAAACAGACAGTCAATGGTTAAAGTGTGTGTGTGTGTGTGTGTGTGTGTGTGTGGGGGGGGGACCTGAGTTTCACCACCTGTAATAGTAGGTGGAATTAGCTTTACCTCCACCATGACCCTACACAGTAATTCCAACAGAAAAACACCACCAACATCAATAGACGATACAGCCGCATCCGAAATCCCCCTTCCTAAGGACCTGGTTCCTTCATTATTCTCTTCCACCTGCGGCCCACCACTATTTGAACTCACATGAGTTCCACCACCTCTCCTGGACCACTTTAAACCCTGCAGACAGTAATCTCTTTTTGAGTTAGCCCAGTATTCATAATTTTATTTCAATATTTTTCACAATTATTTTTTGCAGTCATGACCAACTGTTCACCATACAGTATTCTGTTTCTTTTGAACATTTGTAACAAGATCTTATCTGATCTAAAAATACTGTGGCTTCTACTAAAGGGCACATGAAACTGTCCTGCAGCAACTTTCTTGAGCATCTTTTCCAAGTTCTCTTGGGTAGCCAAAGTTTATTTTTTTCTTTTTTTTTTTCTCTTACATCTGATCATTTACAGTGCACAGAGTAAAGCTGTCAGGCAGATCATAATATCCTACCAAAAGCGGTCAGCAGAAAAGACAAATGATCAGCCTTTAAAAGATAAAATACTAAAGGCTTTAGGCCATTGACTTTTATCTGTTCAATTTGCTACAGATAACAGTACAATAAATTATTTTGCTTGTGGAAGGTTTCATCTTAAATATTTTTTTTTCCAACATTGTTAAATTTTATTCTGTACTGTATGTTCAGGCCAGGAATTTTTTTTAACCAATTATTTTAAAGCTAATTCAATTGTTATAAGATTTGGATATGTTTAAAGTCATCACTATTTATATTGTAAACACTAATATTTTTCGCATAGAATCTTTTCTTGATGTAAAAATGAAATATTTGTTTAGCTATGAACATAGCCAGATTAAGGAAGGGGCAGCAGCGGAATCCATAACTCCCAACATGACCCTCTCCAGGAGGGAGACTGCTCTGTTTCTGGAATTCACTCTTAAGCTATGATTGCCACCACCTGCTTGACACAGGTTAATTGATAAGAAATGTGCTTCAACACAGGTAATGGCAATTATTAGTTAAGGGAAAAGTCCAGAAATTGAGCGATGTGTCCCTCCTGGAGAGGGTCATGTTGGGCGGTATGGGGTAATCTGACCCTATAATTTGGACAGCGGCTGCTCCCCATCTCCCTGACTGTGCCCTCCAGGTATCACTTGCCACGGTTTCTGGTCCGGAAATTGCAACAGTGGCTGCTGATTCTTACTATGCATACAGCGCAGTACAGGATGGCTCCAAAATCCCCTCAATAGCGGCACATGACACCTCATGTCTGTGTCACTGATTAAGGGACTTGGGGGCCATTCTGCGATGTATGCATAGTGAGCATCAGCAGCCACTGTTCTAATTGCTGGGCCAGAAATCATGGCAGTCGGCAGGTGATACCCAGGTGGCCTGGTTTGGGGGGTGAGCACTGTGAACAAGGCAAGGGATCATTCTATTTGAGGGGCCCACACAATGTAGTTGTCCCAGTGCCCCCACATCCTTAATCCGGCCCTGGGTATAAACAAAACAATTCAAAAGCAAGTGCTATTTTTCAAACTGGGCCACTTAGACATAGTGACAGCATTTCTGAGGGATGGGTTTGCAAACTTTTTGGACCACTAATGTTTTCTGTCCTCCACCTGGTTCAGATGTACTAAGCATTGAAAAGTGATAAAGTGGACAGTAATAAACGGTCAACCAACCAGCCTTTCCAAACACAGCCTTTGATATGGCAGTTAGCAGCTGATTGACTAGTACCTTATCACTCTTCACTTTAACAATTTTTAAAACTAATGCTGTGTACACACGGGGGCGATTTTGTGTAATATTGCGGGAAATATTGTCGCTGAGCGACCATATTGCCCGCGATGGGAGTGTGCACCGGCGATATATTGCCGGGTGCGCGCTCCCGTTTTCTCCCCCCATAGTGATCGCTGGTCGCAGGAACATGCTCCTGCGACCAGCTGATTTCCACTGCCGGGCTCCCCCAGCAGTTTCTTTTTTATCAGTGACCATCTCTGGTCGCTGATGCAAACGGGATAGCGAGCGATATATAGCTCAGCGACATATCCCCCATGTGTACGGGGCTTTAGTGTTAGGAGGGTATCCCTGGACCTGCTCCCTAACTCTACTGCCCCAGCCTGGGGTCCACAAATACGTGCGGTGCTAGGCTTCACCTGTACCCGTCCCGGCTGTAAGGGTGAATTAGGTCTTATAAGTCTTATGATGGGACAACGTATTCATGGAAACAGACTGGGAGCAAGAGGAGAACTAACTACTCCCTGACTGGACAGGCCCAGGGACCCCTCACGGGACGCTATCAGTGATAAAAAGTGATAACTGAAACAATGCAGAGACGGTGGTATATAAACAACTGACAAATGGCAACAATGCACAAATGATGGCACAATAATAAAGATATTTGCAACAATAAAAAGACTGTGGTATATAAATAACTAATGAATGGCAATAATGCACAAATTATGGTACTCAATGATAAAACTACCTCTTTCCCCAATTCCCTATACTACACGGGGCACGCCCCAAGAGTAGATATCCACAAGGATACAGGGGTGACTGAAGGCAAGAGGATGGTAGGCAATACACAGGTACTCAGCTGAAGCTGGACCTGGGACTCTGGAGCAAAGCAAGCTGAGGCAGTGCTAGACGCAGTATCCAATAGGCTGCAACCGGGAACACTCTGGAGCAGGAACATTGACAAACAGAACTACACAAAGAACCAAACAGAACTATAACCAGCAGGGTCTGCATTCTGAGAACCTACCTAAATAACCTTGCATGCAGCCACACCCAAGCAGCAAGGTATGCATGAAACCCAGGGAGCTGTATCCACAAAAAACGGAGTACAGATCCAGGAAAACATACAAACTGCAAACAGAGTAAGTCAAAAAGGGATCAGAATATCTGAATCTTCATGTATTTCCAATCTCTTCAACAATGGTTCTCAATGATATATGGAGAAAATCAGAGAAATTAAACGTTAGATATCGCTATCGATATTTCACACTCGGTGAACAAAAGGGGTGGAAGGGAGTAGATGGATGGGCGTACCCCACTCATGGTAAATATAGCAGTGTATAGGCACGTAGCGGTTGCTTTCTCTCCTCCAAAAGGTATTTTAAAGTGACCTCATCTCCATAGGTGTGGATATAAAAGAAATAATTTAACAATGTGCAGATTTGTTTCACTTTGTGCAATTATTTAGACACCCAGTGAGTGAAAAAATACGGAAGAGTGTGGGTCGTACCTTACTCACCAAAAATGAGACAAGGTACACATATAAAGGTTTCATTTTCAACATGTCACTTAGGTTTTCAAAAAATGTATGGGCGTACCCCACTCACTGTAAACAGGTCTTAGTATGTGCCCATAGCAAGTTATTTTCCCTTGTGGTTCATTGTGGTAACATATTCCTCTCCGTTGATGTGAGAGTTTGGACAAGAAAAAAAAAGAAAAAAATACAATGTGTGGGTTTGTTTATATCTTTAGTATATAGTACACCCCTGTATGAAAAGGAGGTATATATCATTTTAAGTGAACGTGCCTTATATTTAATGAATAAAGGACAGGTGTCGTACCATAACGTATCTTTATAGTGATCAGAACTCCTCCACCCTGTGCCGCACGTGCATAAAGGAATTGAAAGTACTGTATACCGAGAGTGGCTTCTTTATATAAGGGATATGCGTACCCGACTTACAGTTATGCAAGTCTTCCACCACATATAGCAGTTTCTTTGTCTCTAGATATCCATCCTTTTCATATGGAAATATTTTTACCAAGTGTCTTAAAAGGGTAAATTTATTTAGCAGCAAAGTCAAAACAGAATTAAAAATCCTCCATCCCAACAATGAAAGGATCCCAAGACATCCACAGTTATCCAAAAAACATCCACAAAAACAGGCGATAAAAAGAAAAAAACTATTATAACTAATTTTTTTTTTTAAACCAAAAAAATAAAAATAAAAAATGTAAAAGTTTGTACAATACATACAAAATCCAATGTAGATCCAAAAGAAGGTGATGGCTCCTCACACTCCACACTGGCTTGTCGACGCATTTCGGTGTTAGAACAATGTCTTGAAAAAGGTGTTCTAACACCGAAATGCATCGACAAGCCAGTGTGACTCGTTTTAAGAAACGTTTCAAATACTGGGTCTAAGCAGGTTTTGCGATGTGAAAGCCGTATAATACCCCTTTCAGACCGCACTTATTATTATGTGCATATGTAATGAGCCTCTCATTACATATGCACATATGTAATGAGCCACTCATTACATATGTGCTTATGTAATGAGCGGGAGCCGCTCATTAAATATGCACTGCGCTGGTGGGACCAGCTGATGCTCAGACCCCTACCCAAGCATTACCCTCTGGTCTCCATTCATAGCCTGCAGTCCACTGGACTTACCCACTGGTCTCCATTCATAGCCTGCAGTCCACTGGTTTTACCCACTGGTCTCCATTCATAGCCTGCAGTCCCGGGATTATCGCCTCCCCTGCTTCTCATCATCATGCTGCTTTCACACCGCAAACCTGCTTTAGACCCGGTATTTCCATGTGGTGTGAAAGGGATTAAATTTGCTCTGACCCATTTTAACAAATGTTTTAAGTACCCGGTCTAAGCAGGTTTTGCGGTGTGAAAGCAGCATAAGTTTATTTGAAATGGTTAGGATTTGTATAAGGACAGTGGAGATGATGGATGTTTTACTATGAAGGTTCCATGAGCCAAAGTGCATGAAAATAAAAGCAGAAATGTCTGGGGTAGTGTTGATGCTGAAGAGTTTGTTAATGTATGAGCTTACTTTGTACCAAAAGAGCTTGATCTTTCCGCAGTCCCAGATAGAATGGTTAAAGGACACTGAGGAGTGATAGCATTTCCGCATGCACCCGTTTCTTCCATAACCCAGTGTTTTATTTGCGCTGGCGACATATAGGCCCAATGTAGAAATCTGATATGTACCTCATGTATATATGTTGATTTAATGGGCTTATTGTTAGAACTCCTGCTGTCAGCGCTAGCGCTGAAGCAGGGAGTTCTCGGCGGCGCGTCCCGGTTGTTACTAAGCAACCAGGACGCCGCCGCGTCACAGGAAGGGGCCGCGTCGGTGACACGCACACCCCTTCCTACGTCACGGACGGCCGGGAGACTAGCGCCCGGCCGCTTCCGCAACGCCCGCCCCGGTTGCCTAGGCGACTGGGGACGCTAGGCAGCCGGGCGGAAGCTAGAGACAGTGCGGCTTCTTCCCTGCCAGGAAGTGCCGCTATATTAAGCTGCACGCCGGGACACTCAGGCGCCGGTTATAGTTCAGACCCAGCGTCCTGAGTGTTCCCGGTCCCTGCAGTACTGCTATCCTGGTCCAGTCGGCTTTCCTTGGTCCGTACAAGTACTGCACTCCAGATCCTGTTTACTGAGCCTGTTGGATGCCATTTCAAGCTCTCAGCTTTGTGTTGTCACACCAGTGTCAGATAAGTTTGAAACTTCATCTTCACTACTTTTCTGTACTGCCTTTTGAGTCATCTATTGTGTATTGTTACACCTGTTGCCTTTTTGAGTCATCCATTGTGTATTGTTACACCTGTTGCCTTTTTGAGTCATCTATTGTGTATTGTTACACCTGTTGCCTTTTGAGTCATCCATTGTGTATTTTTACACCTGTTGCCTTTTTGTCATCTATTGTGTATTGTTACACCTCTTGCCTAGTGTTGGGCCGTTCAGGTACCGTTACCACGGCTGTGGCTGATATCTGTATCTGAGGTAACCATTTGCTCCTCATTCGGGATTCCCGTCAGGGCCTCGCCAGTTGGGTTAGTTAGCTTTCCCCTTGTCAATCTCTGGCCTTGGCGTGCGAGTTGTCTACACGTAAGACCAGGTGGCATCGAGGTGGGAGCCTGACTAACGGGCTCTCACGAACGCGGCTATTAGTGGTGAAGGTTAGTTCCGCACTCGCACGCTAACTCCAATTGGTTGCAACGGAGGCAGGGCGGCGAGGTTACCCTCTATCCTGACAGTTCTCCTACCAGTCAGTGTCACGTGGTGCCTCGCCAGGCAGCGTGGCACAGGAGATCCTGACACTTATAGGCTGAATCAAAGACTTTGGGCATGTCTGTTATTCCCATAATGGTGGGAAAGCTCGTGCTCTAAGAGGTGATGCTATAAGACCAAGTAACAACAGAACCCAGCATAATTAGTTGGGAATGTAAGTCTGTGGTAGGGTTTGGAAATCAATCATCTTAGTATTACATTCAATGTGTCCGAAGAATCTAGAGTGTGACCAGACTTGTTAAGAGAAAGGGCATAATTATGTAGTTGCAAATACATAAAAAGTGGCTTAATGAGATCGCATATTGGTCTTGGAGAGTAGAGAATGGATATAGCTGTCCCCCAGGGGCAAAAACCTTGGATATATTTGAAAGACCTTTCTCCTTCCAGCAGTAAACCTGCAATGATGATCCCAAATACATTTCCTTCATAATGGATATAAACTTTGAAGGGAAACCAAATTGGGAAAGTGTGTGGTATAAGTGGGGCCAAAAAATCATACCAAAGGCCTTTTCAGCATGTAAGGCCATACTTATTGCAGGATGGGGGAGTTGTAGCTGATACACTGTATGCTAAATTACCAAGAGAACTCTGTGAACATTAATCACTAAGTGGCGGCCATTAATGAAACCTGTCTTGTCTGGGTGCATAATCTCTGTCAAAATAGGTTTTAATTGCTCTGAGAATATTTTAGTTAGGATTTTGTAGTCTAAATTTAATAATGAAATTGGGCGATAGGAATTTGGAGATGACAAATCTCTACCAGGTTTGGGAATACGTTTAATTATTGCTGAATTAAAATAGAGCGGGAAGGATTCAGTCTCAATCATAGAAATAAAGGCCACCGCCAAGTAATCAGTGATAAGCGGAAATTTTGTAGAATTCTATAGTGAAGGCATCTGGGCCTGGGGCTTTCATAGGTTTCATGTGTCATATTGCACTTGAAACTTCATCTAGTGAAATCCAGAGTGAGCAAGTTATCCATGTGTGAAGAATGAATCTGTGAATAAGAATCATGGGAAGATATCTCATTAAATGTGGAAGCGGAAACTTGAGGTTGGAAGCCATTAGGCAAAGAAGTGCAAGTCTGAGGTGAACAAGGAGGATAAGGTAAGTTTGGTCCGGGATGCGGGAGAAACAGAGTAAAGGGATTCATAAAAGGAAGACATTATTTTTGCAATATGTTTGGAGTTGTTGGTGTAAGAGCCATCTGCAAGCTTAAGGGGGTGTACTAACATGGGGAGCGAGTGCCCCTAAGTAGGTTACTTAGTAATTTCCCAGTATTATTACCACATTTGTAACAGCCGAGGGCCTTGTAATGCCGTGCTGACAGGGTCACTCCGGGAGCTCCACCGATGAGCTGCTCAGAACATGAAGTCCCAGTTTGTTGCTTTCATACAATGTTCTTTCCTAGGTGAACTATATCTCCCAACTCTTCTGACAATGGACAGTCAGCCTTTAAAGCAAATTTTTCTTTATAGCTATATTCACTGAAAATTGGAAGGTACTGTATGCTCTCAAGGTTCCTTTGTTGTTCATGGAACTTCACCAATTTGCTTATCAAAAAAATAAGGTTGTCTATGAGGATCCTTGTTGTATTTAATGCTGGTGGTGGCTGTGGAACTTCTAAGACCTCACCTCCATGCTTTCCTTAGGGGAATACTTCCCCACTTTGCTGGCCCTCCTCCTTGTACTCTAGGGGACCCTCATGAAAAGCAGGGGACTTGCCAACATTACCCAGGGGTTGGGAGGACTAGCTGATTTGGGAGCCTGGTTTTCAGGAATGTTAGGCAAGTATGCCTTAAGGGGTTGAAAAGTGGGTATTGGTGGTAGTCAATGGTGGTTTTTAGCCCCCCCCCCCCCCCAAGTAAAATCTGCCACTGTTGTTTGCCCATGAAGCCAGATGCAGACTGCTCTGGCTTCAATGTGACTGGCAGTGACTTCCTGTTGGAAGTCCAACCTGCCCGTCATTCAAGGCAGTCCCATTGGGAGGTGTTTCCTCCCTCTGGGATGCGCCTCTGTGCACAAATGTGCGGCAGCCCCCAAAACGGGTTCTGCACATGCGCAATACTGTGACCGACAATGCGTGCACCAGACTCAGGGACCTGATTAAGCCTGGGGAATGCTGCAAAGGCAGCCCATGGAGGCTTGGGCCAGCGCATGTGCAGTAGGTATGAAGTTACAGGGACAGGCAACTGGGACCGGCAGCAGCGAGGAGCATAGTGGCAGCAGCGGTGGGGGTGCCCACATCACGGCAGCCACCCTCCTCCACAAGGGTAAGAGCCACCACTGGTGGCAGTATTGGGGAAGGTGGGGGGGAGTAGGTTGAAGTTTTGCCTAGGATGCTGAGAAGCCTTACACCGGCCCTGATGTTGCTTAAAGATTAAGAAAATATTTTACTTTCTCATTTGCTTTCATAATTTCATCAGCTTTAGGAGCCGGTCTACTTTCATTGGTTTATTTTCTTTTGCTTATCTTGCTATGGTTGTATTAATCAATGTATTTGCTATGCTGAAACATGAGCTATAAATCTTGTCTAGCTTCAGTGGCATTAATTAATATTCCATATGATTCAGGAAGCTGTATGGCAATAAAGCTGTTCTGTGGCTTTCGGTAATGTTCCCTCTGATTCCTCTCAATTGCTCTGATATTTCTAGAAATGCAATGACATGTCTATTTTCTCTGCCTTCAGTTCATTCTTGCTGTTGTGTTCATCAATTCATTTTCCGTTAACAAATTCCAAAGGGAGTTGAACTGGAATAAATTTGTTGAGATATATTTAAAACTGTCTGTAATTCCTCTTAACCACTTTGAAATTTCTAGAATCCTGTTTACATGCTATCGTACTTTCTGCTGTCTTTATAGTTTTATTGTGTAACATGCAATGTTTATCATTCAAACTTGAAACCCTTACATGTACATTATCTAGCATTATTGAATGGCCATTTTTCACTTTCCTATACGTGTAAGCACCATCCACATAAATGGTTTCTCCTCTATCAGTTCTAAGTATTTATCGCCAGTTGTTTTTGCACAGAAACTTTTAAAGTTCAATAATATAATTATTTGAAATTCAGTGGTAGAGGTGTAGTAATGGGTACTGGTGCATTGCCTATCTCCACACTGTGATGTCAATTATTTGTATTTAATTGTAGACAAAAAGTACATGTAACAGGAATACCACCAGAAATGTAAACTCTAACAAGTACAGAGCAAAAATTAAAACATACTGTAATTAGAAAAACAACAATATCATGGAGATTGGTTAGCATCCCGGCTGTAGGGATGCTGGCATTCACAATACTGATGCCAGCATTCCAACTTTCCCGCCGGAATACCAACATCAATGAGGATGTCAGAGCCAGAATCCTGACAGTTGCGATGCAGAACATAAGTCTGCACAGTGAGCAAAGGTTAGATTGGGATGGGGTGCTAGGTTGTGTGGTACAATGGAGCAACTTAAGGTTAGGTGGATTTGGGGGGAGGGTTAGGGTTTTGCTGCAGGGAGGAATGGCACTTAGAAGGGGGGGGTTAGGGTTAGGCTGCTGGGTGAGGGGGTAAGATTAGGTAGAGGGGCACAGGTGTTAGGCACTGGCAGGTAGGGTTAGGCTGTGGGGGGGTGGTGTTAGACTGTGCAGAGGCAGGGTTAAGGACGGTGGGGCAAAGGTAAGTATACTTACCTGACCCCTGTCAGAATTCCCTACCTCATGATGCTGGCATCATTATTATAACCATCAGCATCCTCACTGCCTATCATCTATATGTATTTCCTATCATCATGAGAATGATAAAATAATGACGTGTGAAGTCATGATGGTTATAAATAAAGATTAATGGACACCCTTAAAATAATATAGCTGTATTTAGAATAACAACATAAAACAGACCTTCCTAATCTAGTCTCCATACAGTATGATTCAGAGCACACAGGGCACATGAGAGCCACCAGCTCCCATGTGACTCAGCCAGCACAAGTGGCTTATTTCCCTAAAAAATGCAATGGGAATTATATTCACAAGCAGATTATAAGGGCTACAATTATATGCAGGGTGTATATACTACAGTATGTATGATTGCAGCTGTATCTGTATGCAAAATTCTACATCAATGGCTGTTTTCCACTGACACTGTAATGTAGAATTCATATACAAATACAGCTGCAGTTACACACAAAATATGGAGAAAATAAGGACAAAAACAATGCTGCATATAATTTTTACCAGTGTAGTCTGCTTGTGCATCTTATTCGCATAGCAACAGAATACATGAAAAAATGCTTAGGGGATAGAAAAGTTACTCAGGACCAGAGGTGTAACTAGATATTCGTAGGCCCCATAGCAAAAGTTTGTAAGGGCCCCCTATTTAGCAACTGATGGTGATAAATGTATGCAAAACATATTAGTTTGACAGCAAAGATGGGCCCCCTTCAGCTCTGGGCCCCATAGCAGCTGCACCCCCTGCTCAGGACTACAATAGGTGTGGCTAGAAGGGGCAGTTTAAAGTGACTGCAGCAACAGTGACAGATGGCATCTGTTTGTCAGCAACACATTCAAACAGGGGAACAATATGGAACTGTTATGGCAGTGGTGGTGTCTACACATGAACTGCCGACGTACCACTACGCATATGGTGTAGCAAGGTGTTAAGTGCAATACACAGGAGTAACAATACTCAAAAGGTAGTTCACAAAATAAATGACACTGTTTGATGCCCACAAGGGGTTAAGGAGAAAGAGCCACACAATGACCTCTCTAATGTAAAGGCTAGGTGGAATACCCAAAACATTGGAGGAGGTGAACAACTATTGTGTGGGCTGCCAAGTTACAGCCAAGTTCTGGGTCTGTAAGGTGACACCACAGATCCCAGCAGCCTGCCTAAGCTGTAACCAGACAAACTCCAGAGACAGACAAACAAACACACAGGCTGAGCAGTTTCTATCCTGGCTACCTAGCAAGGATTCTAACTGACAGACACACACATGCTAAACAGTTTTTATCCTGACCAACTAGTAAGGATTCTAACTGAACTGGCAGATATTCAAAGTAACACTGACAGGGAGCTATGAGACAAATTCAGCAGCACTTGTCTAGCCCGAAAGGAAGACTTATAAAGCAGGTGCTGCCCACACCCCCACTCAGACATCACAGACTGTGAGCCCAAAAACCAGTACTGGAGTCTCTGCTGTGAACAGACTGCCTGTCACCACTGCAACAGCAAAAACCCGGACCGGAGTGCATGCTATGCTTAGGTTACTTACTAACAGTACCCCCCCCCCCCTTGACGAGGGGTCAAGGAACCCCTAAATCCTGGTTTATCCGGGAAATCCCAGAAAAAGGCCTGTTTTAATCTTGGCGCATGAAGGTCCCCATCACGGACCTAAGATCTTTCCTCAGTGCCCTATCCCTTCCAGTGCACCAAAAAGGACAATCGACCCTGTACCACCTTAGAGTCAATGATCCTTTCTACCACAAATTCCTTGTGACCTGACACCAAGATAGGAGCTGGTCTTTTGACTAAGGAGCTTTTGTGGAATGCTGGTTTCAGGAGAGAGCAATGGAAGGTTCTGTTGACACCCAATGCCCTAGGCAACTTAAATCGAAAGGCCACCGGGTTAATGACCTTGATGCAGCGAAACGGGCCAATAAATCAGGGACCCAGCTTGTGAGACGGCTGCCTCAACCTCAAGTTCTTAGTAGAGAGCCAGACCAGGTCACCCAGCTTGAATTGACAGGGCCTCTTGCTTTTGTCAAAGCGTACCCTGGTCCTAAGCGAGACAGACATGAGTGCTTGCCTAACCCTTCTCCAAATTCCTCTAAGATAGGAGACCGTAGAAGAACCTCCTGTAGTAGGGCCCTGCGGATCAAAAGAGTTGGCTTTGGGATGAAACCCAAGCAGACAGAAAAATGGGGATACACCTGTGGCAGAGTGAGCGGCATTATTATAAGCAAACTCTGCCAGAGGCAAATGATCAACCCAATCATTCTGACACTTGGAAACGTAACACCTCAAAAATTGCTCCAAGGACTGATTGACCCGCTCGGTCTGTCCGTTGGACTGTGGGTGGTATCCTGAAGAGAGACTAACAGTAATCTGGAAGGCCAAATAAAAGGACCTCCAAAATCTAGCCACAAACTGAGGGCCTGTATCTGAGACAATGTCCACGGGCAATCCATGGAGGCGTACGACATGTTGCAAAAACAACTCAGACAACCTCTTGGCGGATGGCAGCCCCACCAATGGAACAAAATGGGCCATCTTGGAAAAGCGGTCCACCACCACCCAAATAGCACTCATCCCCGAGGACTTCGGCAGATCAACAACAAAATCCATCGAAATATAAATCCAGGGCCTGGATGGGATGGATAAAGGGTGCAAAGGACCCAGTGGTGTGCCCCGAGGAGTCTTATTCTTGGCACACACTTCACAAGAGCGAACCCATTGATTGATTAACATCCCTGGAAACAGAAGGCCACCACACCTCCCTTGACAACAACTCCAGAGATCTAGCAATGCCCGGATGCCCCGCCGACCTTTTGGCATGGAATTCAAGAAAAACCCGTTCTCTGAGTTATTCAGGCACAAACAAAAGACCCCCAGGAATGCCAGGAGGAGCCTGTCCCTGTGCCCTCAGGACCACTGACAACAGGTCCTGAGCAATACCCACTCTGATGCGAGAAGATGGAATAATGGGCATCAATTTTTCACCGGTCTCCTGCACAGGAGCAAAACTCCACGAGAGGGCATCCGCCTTGACATTTTTGGAACCTGGGCGGTAGGTGATAACGAAGTTAAATCTGGCGAAGAACAAAGCCCATCGAGCTTGCCTGGCATTGAGTCGCTTTGCAGATTCTAGATAGGCTAAATTCTTATGATCTGTCAAGATCGTGACCAAAAACTTAGCCCACTCCATTCAATGTCTCCACTCCTCTAAAGCATCCTTAATAGCCAATAACTCCCGGTTCCCAACATCATAGCTCATTTCCGCAGAGGAAAACTTGCGGGAGCAAAAGGCACAGGGATGCAGACGATTGTCGACATTGCTAAATTGAGAAAAGACTGCCCCAATGCCCAGTTGCCCAGCTCGGAATCGTCCACCACCTCCACCACAAAAGGGCGCTCTGGGTCTGGATGGCGAAGGACCTTAGCCGAAACAATGGCTCGCTTCAACCTTATAAATGCTAATTTAGCTTCACCAGACCATTGCGTGGTATCTGCCCCTTTCTTGGTAAGAGCCACTATGGGTGCAACAATAGACGAGAACTTGGGGATAAATCGTCTATGAAAATTTGCAAAACCCAAGAAACGCTGGATTGCTTTTAAATTACTGGGCTGTACCCAGTCAAGCACTGCCTGCACCTTTGAGTCCTCCATCTGGAAACCTACAGGGAAGATGACATAACCTAAGAATGTGATTTGTCACACCTAAAACTCACATTTCTCAAGCTTGGCACACAGATGGTGTTCCCTAAGTTTCTGGAGGACCAAACACACATGCTGCCGATGCTCCTCTAGAGATTTAGAAAATATCAAGATGTCATCCAGGTAGACCACCAAGAATCTATCTAAAAACTCCCTGAGCACATCATTAATAAAATCCTGGAAAACTGCTGGAGCGTTGCAAAGGCCAAAGGGCATAACTAAATATTCGTAATGTCCAGAATGGGAGTTATACGCAGTCTTCCATTCATCCCCCTCCCTCACACAAATCAGATAAGCTCCTCGCAAATCAATTTTAGAAAAAATAGTGGCAGTGCGGAGACTGATATGAGGGGCAAAGGATAAGGATTCTTGATAGTGATCCGGTTTAACTCTCTAAAGTCTATGCAGGGTCGCAATGTCCTGTCCTTCTCAACAACAAAAAATTCCCGATCCCACAGGAGACTGCGAATGCCGAATAAAACCCTTAGCCAGACTCTCTTCTATATACTCTGCCATCGCCTGGGACTCTGGACGTGACAGAAAGTACAACCTGCTTTTTGGGAGCTTGGCCCCGGGCACCAAGTCAATAGCGCAGTCATAAGAGCGATGAGGAGGCAGTGTCTCAGCAACTTTTTTACAGAATACATCAGAAAAGTCTGCATACTGTTGTTAGGATCTGGGAATGTCACCGCCAACCCTGACTATGTTGCCTCTATCTGGAATCGACGGACGTGTGCAGGTCTAGGCTTTGCCTGTCCCGGCTGTAAGGGTGAATTAGGTCCGCCCAGACTCTGTTACAGGCAGGTCTTAGGTATAGACAACACGTCCGTCGAGGCCGGAAGAGAGCAAGGGGACAAGCTAACTAATGCCCACAAGAGGCGGGGAACCCCCAGAGCCCCAGGGGGGTGACGTCACAGAAAAGATGGGAAACCCAGAGGCACACCCACCAGTAACCTGAATAGGGTAATATACAGTGGGACGCAACAATGCGTAAAGGTAACCAATAATTAAATATAGAAATGCAGATGGCAACAATGCTCTAAGGTGGTATAAAATGATACTAATAGCAACAATGCTACAAGGATGGTACCAATAATAAAACATTAACTGAAATACAGGAGAATAAACAGAGCCGTCCAAGGGACCCCACGGGGGTAACCCACCGGGACTCCTGGTGGAGATAATGCCAAGGATGGGACCCTCAGGGCACAGAACAATGCTGCTTCCTCCAATGGGTTACTGTACTCACAGGATGGTGACAGGTACACTGGAATGGAGAAGCAAGTGTCACAGGACAGGGAGTGAAAGGTAGATCCAAGACCCACACAGGGACCAGATACCAGCAGGGAGCCAAACAGGACAGACCAGGAAGACTCTCTATATCCGGCATCAGCCTGAGGTCTGCCTGAGGGCTATAAAGGAGCCTTGTCCAATAGCCTCCTGTGAGACCAACCCCCTAATTAATAAGCAGCGTGTGTTTGTGTTAACTTTCCCGCCTGGCGTCCCCGTTGCGGTTGCCAGGCGACGGCAGCTGGAAGTTCGGGCCCGGAAGTGTGCTGGCATCATGGCTGCTTAGCAACGGCCGGGGCGCACACGCCGGGACCCGTCCGCTGGACAGGGACGCCAGCGCCGCGGGTCCCAACAACTGACAGTCGAATAGGAAGCTGACAACAACTTTGAGAGCATTTACTGCCCCAACTAAGGATCTCCCCAGTTACCCAGTCAAAAACTGGATTATGCATCCTTAAACAAGGTAACCCCAGGACTATAGGAGCAAAAGAACAAGTAACTACAAAAAAAAGACAATCTTTCCAAATGCATGGCTCCAACAGAGAGAGTGATGGGTACCGCTTGGGAAACAATTCTACCTTGAGATAAGGGTTCACCATCTAGACCACACACCCTAATCTCAGAACCCAAAGGAACAATTGGAATGAAATATGTCTGAGCAATCTGGCGGTCAATAAAAATACCGTCAGCCCCACTATCTACAAATGCATTAATCTGTAGAGTTTGGCTGTTGATCCCCAAAGTAACTGGAATTAAAAAGGTCTTATGAGGGGTATCCAAACTTCGGCCTAAAAGGGTATTCCCCATTACCATCAGGCCCTGAAGTTTTCCGGTTTCTCAGGACATGAACTCACTAATTGGCCCTTTCCCCCGCAATACAAGCACAGACCCTGAGCTCTTCTCCTAGCTTTCTCCCGGGTAGAGAGTTTACTGGCCCCGATCTGCATGGGCTCCTCAGAATCCACAGGAGTCCCCTCTAATTACCCACTAGCGGCAGGGAATGGGAGCACTTTTTCCTGCCTACACTCACGCAACCTCCTATCCATTCTAATGGACAATTGCATTAGTTGGTCCAGAGAAGTCAGGGAGGGAAATTGTACCAATAGATCTTTAATTTGATATGACAAACCTACTCTGAATTGACTGCGGAGTGCCAGATCGTTCCACTCCGTGTCATTAGCCAACCGCCTAAACTCTGTACAATAGGTCTCGGGGGCTTGATGCCCCTGTTTCAGGGATCTGATCTGGGCTTCTGCTGAGGCTATCTTATCAGGATCATCACAAAGAACCCCCAGGGTGGCAAAAAAGGCATCCACACTTCGCATAGGTGGGCTATCGGGGTGGAGATCGAAAGCCCAAGTTTGGGGATCACCCTGCAGCAGGGAGATTATAATGCCCACCCGCTGCGCCTCCAAACCTGACGACTGAGGCCTGAGTCTAAAGTACAATTTACACCCCTCCCTGAAGTTGAAGAACTGGGACCGATTCCCTGAGAACTGGTCAGGGAGGTTTATTTTAGGCTCTTTAACCACAGTCCCTGTATTAGAAAATGTCCTTTCAGCAACATTCTGGGTACTAACCCGGAGGGACAATTCTTGGAACTGCAGCGACAGTAGGTGAACCTGATCAACTACCTGTTGCAATGTATTTAGAGGACTGGACTCCATATTCCCCAAAATGACAACACTTGTTATGGCTGCTGAATATGTTATGGCGGTGGTGGTGTCGACACATGAACTGCTGACATACCACTACGTATATGGTGTAGCAAGGTGTTAAGTGCAATACACAGGAGTAACAATACTCAAAAGGTACTTCACAAAATAAATTATACTGTTTGATGCCCACTGTTATGGCAGTGGTGGTGTCGACACATGAAGTGCCGACGTACCACTACGTATATGGTGTAGCAAGGTGTTAAGTGCAATACACAGGAGTAACAATACTCAAAAGGTGGTTCACATATAAATAAATGATACTGGGGCAGATGTATTAAGCCTTAACAAGAGATAAATGCAAGTGTGATAAGGAGAGATAAACGTCCAGCCAATCAGCTGCTAACTGCCATGTTACAGGCTGTGTTTGAAAAAAGTCAGTAAGGAGCCGATTGGCTGGATGTTTATCTCTCTTTATCACCCTTGCATTTATCTCTTGTTGAGGCTTAATACATCTGCCCCACTGTGTGATGCCTACAAGGGGTTAAGGAGAAACAGCCACACAATTACCTCTCCAATGTAAAGGCTAGGTGGAATACCCAATACAATGGAGGAGGTGAACAACTATTGTGTGGGCTGCCAAGTTACAGCCAAGCTCTGGGTCTGTAAGGTGACACCACAGATCCCAGCAGCCTGCCTAAGCTGTAACCAGACAAACTCCAGAGACAGACAAACAAACACACAGGCTGAGCAGTTTCTATCCTAGCTATCTAGCAAGGATTCTGACAGACACACACAGGCTAAACAGTTTCTATCCTGACCAACTAGTAAGGATTCTAACTGAACTGGCAGATATTCAAAGTAACACTGACAGGGAGCTGTGAGACAAATTCAGCAGCACTTGTCTAGCCAGAAAGGAAGACTTATAAAGCAGGTGCTGCCCACGCCCCCACTCAAACATCACAGACTGTGAGCCCAAAAACCAGTACCGGAGTCTCTGCTGTGAACAGACTGCCTGTCACCACTGTAACAGCAAAAACCCGGACTGGAGTACATGCTATGCTCAGGTTACTTACTAACAGGAACATAACACGAAGAGGTTAGCAAAAATCTTGATAATGGAAACCCTGTAGATGTGATTTTCCTAGATTTTGCTAAAGCCTTTGACACCGTACCACACAAGAGGTTGATAAATAAAATGGAGGACCTGGGATTTGGGGCAAATATCTGCAGATGGGTAGGGAACTGGCTGTGCAATAGAGAACAAAGAGTGGTTGTGAACAGTGCAGTTTCAAATATGATACCAGTACTAAGTGGAGTGCCACAGGGTTCGGTTCTAGAGCCCATTTTGTTTAACATTTTTATTAACGATATTGGGATAGGGTTACTCAGCAATGTATCCATCTTTGCGGATGATACAAAACTGAGCAGAGTTATTAAATCATCAGATGATGTCATCACGCTTCAAAATGATCTTGACAATCTAGACGAGTGGGCAAAAAAGTGGAAGATGAGGTTCAATGTGGACAAATGCAAGGTCATGTACCTTGGGAGACATAACCAGTGTGCTAGTAATAACCTAAGCGGGGATGAATTGGGTAATTCAGTACTCAAAAAGGATCTAGGAGTCCAAATAGACAACAAACTAGGGTGTAGTGTTCAATGTAATATAGCAACTAAAAAGGCCAATAAAACTCTAGCATGTATTAAAAGGGGCATGGAAACTAGGGATTCAAAAGTAATTATGCCTCTGTACAAATCATTGGTTAGACCGCACCTCGAATACAGAGTACAATTCTGGGCCCCACACTATAAAAAGGACATCATAGAATTAGAAAAAATCCAAAGAAGAGCAACTAAGCTTATTAGGGGAATGGAGACTTTAAGCTACGAGGAGAGATTAAGCAAGCTGTGACTATTTACACTAGAGAAGAGACGTTTAAGGGGGGACATGATCAACATGTACAAATATATCAGAGGCCAATATAAGGAACTGTCAAGCACCCTTTTTTCAGCTAGACAGTAATCTAGGACGCGAGGGCACGAGTTTAGATTAGAAGAAAAAAGATTTTGTTCATCTAGAAGAAAAAATTTCTTTACAGTCAGAACAGTCAAACTTTGGAACTCTCTTTCTGAAGAAGTGGTGTCGGCAGACACTATAAATATGTTTAAAATAAGGTTGGACAAACATTTATTGGTTAAAAACATCCACGGGTATGAATAAGTAAAAATCTGTCTTTAAAATATCAGAACATACTATACAACAAGGGATAAGCTACTATAAACATAGGTTGAACTAGATGGACGCAAGTCTTTATTCAGCCTTACCTACTAAGTAAGTATGGGCCTTATTCTGGTCGATGCGTAAATTTCCGAATTCTTTCGGATGGCGTTTTTTAGCCGACTGCACATGCGTGGGCAACGCTATGCGCATGTGCCACGCAAGGTCTCCGTACTCGTTCTCACTAATACCGTACAGAAAAGTGCACCGCATTCACTCGGGAAATATGGGCATAATATGGGCGTCATTCGGAAGTACACAGGGGCGTAGTTTCAAAGTGGGCTAAACTGGGCGTAAACATGGGCGTACACGAGGGAGTGCACTAATTCTGGTAGGCGTGCATTCGGACAGAACACCGACTGCAAACGAACCAAAAGGCAGAAAATATGCGGTCTCCATAAGCAAGTATTGCTTTGCGGACACCACTCGGTCATGCGCTAGGCATTCGGAACTCCCAATTAGTACGGCCGCACCTGAACCAATGTCAGCTGAACACAATACAATCCACTCCTCTACTCATTACTCATTAATTACACTCTTGTCATTGCTTCAATTGGAACCATTGCAGCTTAAATGGACCATTACAAAACACACAAATATATGCTCAAAGCACGGCTGCATTTTTTACACACATTTACACTGCAAGCAATGGTCAGAACTTGCTATCACTAATATAAATATACATGTCACTTTTACATTCACCAATAACAGCACACATTTGGGGATAAAAAGAAAAATTTATTACATTTAGGGAAAACATAAAATTTAAAGAGCATGTTATTTGGCACATGCCAAAAATTAAAGGTACCATAACACTAATTTACAAAACAAACAAAAAAGTACAAAAATGTATTATTTTCATACATAGCCACAGCAGAATCTTTAGGAACACATCAGGTGGCTTCACTACAAAAGTATAGCACCAACACTTCAAGTACAGCAGACAGTAGTGGTAGCCGAAAGAGGGCAACAGGGGAACCAAACAAAACACTGCATTGGTGCGTACGGGCAGGTTCCTGTCCGTTCTGACGCGGTAAGACCATGCAGACACTGTAAGACTGTGCAGAATATGTGTGTGTCCACCGCACACGCAAGGTTTGGATGTCGTCCGTAAACACGCCCTG
Source organism: Crinia signifera (assembly GCF_055691185.1). Lineage (NCBI taxonomy): Eukaryota > Metazoa > Chordata > Amphibia > Anura > Myobatrachidae > Crinia > Crinia signifera. The sequence goes on from NC_139222.1 coordinate 201,728,591, forward strand.
TTCTTAAAGTGTGAGTCCATCCGAATGCTGAGGACCGGTGGGCGTTTCTTCGTACGATGTCCGCACAGCGTGGCGTGCAGACCGCTCCGAAAGAATTCGGAAATTTACGCACCAACCAGAATAACCTCCTATGTAACTATGTAACACAGAAACAGAAAGGAAGAAACAAAAGGGTGCACATTTCACTCATATTGCCTAGCAACCATTTTCCCTTCCTGTAGTAATAATAATTTATACTGTATGTAATTATGAAAATGTTAAATCATTCATTTTTAAAAAGCACTGGGCTTTACAAGCCAATAAATACACCCATGAGGATCTATGTACTAAGGATGGGATGTATTAATGCAGGCATTCCCAACCATGGACCTCAAGGCACACCAACAGTGCAGGTTTTTGTGATATCCAGGCTTCAGCACAGATGGATTAATCAGAATCACTCAGGTACTAATTAAGTCACCTGTGCTCAAGCCTGGATATCTACAAAACCTGCACTGTTGGTGTGCCTTGAGGATTGTGGTTGGGAATGCCTGTATTAATGGAATAATCCAGGCAAAATCATGGAGATTGCTCCACTTTTTACAGAGTCCGGGATGTTGGCACTATTTCAGGATCACTCTGCCATTCAGGGAGAGTTGGCAAGTATGGCCAAATATGAATGGAATCTGGGCTATGGATCGATAGTCAATAGGTTTACCACTATTAGGTCCATGATGGCTAATCTTGATACTCCAGCTTCTGTTGAACTACACAGCCCAGCATGCCCTGCTACAGTTTTGCTATTTTGCTATGCCAAAACTGATGCAGGGCATGCTGAGATGTGTAGATCAACAATAGCTGGAGTCTCAAGGTTACTCATCACTGCACTAGGTTAACACGGACATTAGGTTAACACAAGCAAAATGTAAACATAGTAATGGTAGACACATAAAAGGGAAAAACTTTTTCGTACTTTACCATCCACATGAACAATGATTTGGCATGATAAGCATGGTGAGCCATGTGAGGGGATGCGGTACGCTAATTGTGGTCAATGTGTTCAATGTCTTCATGTGTTCAACACAAATCCAATTTCCATGGAACTCCATTGGTGCAGATCTGTTCTGCTCATGTGCAGAATAGGTTTTGAAATTTAATTCAAAGCCTCCCCTTAGCCGCAACATGATTGAAAAAAATACAAAGTTTAAGTGATGACAACCATTACTGTTGTTCAAAATGGGAGCATTCCCCACTTTTGTAGGAATGTCAGGACCAAGTCCTGCATCAGACACAAACTTCCAAGACCTGAATGTCTGGATGTATGTTTCAGCTTACACAGACTCACCTATATCTGCTATCATCGCTAGTCAGAAGTGATGGTCATGATGGTGATCTGATGCTGCATTCTCAATCTTACGGCTCAGGGATATCATTTTCAACAGGGACTGCTGCTGGGACTAAGCAAAGGACTGAACTCTGACTCTGTTAATCCCTTTTGAGACTGCAGTCACCTGAAGAGCTAAGGCTTCATTTTTAATTGCCACGTTTGGAGGGGCGAATCAATCTGCCCAAACTCCGGTGCCACCAGGTCTTACGTGGGACAAGGTGCCTAGAGAAGACAAGAGGATAACCTAGCTAAAAAGGCAAAACAACTAGAAAGTGGTCATACTGTCATAGGTTGTGGTTCAACCAACAGTACCACACAACATAGTAGCAACTGCAGGAGTCTCTCCACAACACAAGGGAGTAAATATTGCGATTTAGGGGGAAATTTACTAAAGGAAATTTGTAAAAAATAGGTGTATTTGTATCCAGAAATACACTTATTTTTCACATTTACTATGCCGAAAATACGGCAATTCGTATTCGTATTGATAGCACATCAATACGAATTGCCGTATTTTCGGGATAGTAAATGTGAAAAATAAGTGTATTTCTGGATACAAATACACCTATGTTTTTACAAATTTCCTTTAGTAAATTTCCCCCTTAGTCACAACACACAGTTGTATCACATCATGTATGTAGAAAGATGGAATAGAATATAAAATAAGAAAGCATAACATGTATGTATGCAACTGCCAATATTCCCAGGAAGAATGGAATGAGAGCACTTATCTCAACCTCCTTAGGGAATGAAGGGTAGTAGGACCAATCCAGCGGTACACCAGGATCCTACAGCCCTGAGGAAATAGGAGACTAGCCACCAATACAGAACCCAGGGAAACGCTGAAAGGCAGGCTGTGGCAGAGAGTATAACTGGCACCTGCCTGAAAGTAGCCAGGGAGGTGCCAGGAAGTAGGGTCCCGCTACTTGGCAACAGTCCCGACCCTTCCATCTGGACTCCATCACCAGGCAATGGACCTGACACTTCTGCCTGGCCCGTGTCTAGCCCTGAGCACACACCCCCAGCTGCTGTTAAGGAGAGCGATGTCTGGACCCCACCAGAATCCACACACTGGACCTATGCAGACTTCAGGCATTTGACACTCAGATGCAGCACTTGTATTACACAAATAATTGCAGGAGGTTTATCTGCTACAGATACCTCCTGCTGCATTTGCATTTTATTTGTAAGGCATTACATAGCCACATCCCTGTAGCTGTGCAAATCCATACAAATTGGAATCAAGCTCAGAGATCAGCATACAAAAAAGGCTGTTTAAAAGGTGTCATGCTGTCTAATACCCCTTTCAGACAGCACGTCGGGACCTGGGTTATTACTGTATCAACCTTGGTTGAGTGGTGATGTGAAAGCACCACTAGCAAAATGCCCAGGTCGTGCAAACTGGCATTTCAACCCAGGTCGCAATCAGGGTTGATCACGGCTCTTACCTGGGTTGCTGTGCAGTGTGAATGGATAACCCAGTTTGAATGACCCAGGTCCCGTTCACACTATGAAGGAGGCAGAGGTTGGAGACAGCATCAGTTCTTTCTCCTTTCCCAACCCTGATGATGCACTGGCACTCTGCCCCCGGTTTGATGTCAGCGGGTCGCTGTGGGGAGCTTAAACCTTGCAATGCCGGGCTGTTCCCAGGACAGACCTGTGTCCAAATCCCGGGTGCAACCTGTCATTTTCAGTCTGAGAGGGGTATTAGGTTCAGCCCAGCCTACAAACCTACTGTAAGACCACCCAATTCTGGCAACTCTGCGTGTGTGTGTGCCAAGGCATACAGTTTGGGGACCTCTATATGATGTGGAGAGAACTAACGTTGCAAAAGCTGTTTTTCAGTATATAACAAATTCTATAGTATATGATTGCAGAAAAAATATTCTAAGGATATAATTGCAGTCATAAAAGTTTTCATTTTTTTCATGATTTAATTGCCAGGTGGTCTCATTTCAGAAGAATTACAAAAGGTTTCAACAACACTGCTTTGAACACCTGTAGTTTTAAAAGCAAAAAGTTTCAGGAAACACAACATATATTTTTTATATTTTGCATTATGAGTTAAATATGTTTTATATGTACTGTCCAAAACAAATAATAAAATAATTGCAGGATCTAGTGCTCTTCAAACTTTTGCATAGATTTTAATCATTTATATAATAGCATATTAATATCAAAGCAGTCTTTGGAATTTTTAATATGACAATAGTTTTTAAAATCTGTAAAAGAGCAATATTTGGGCACATTGACTTCATACAATAAGATAAACACAGCTTAGTGGCATCACTAGAAGTTTGCCACCCGCCGAGGGGTGGCTCTACAGTGCTGATTCCTGCTCGGTATCAGTAGCCGGATGCTGCACTGTAACATTTACTGCAGAACCAGTATCCTGTCCATGGGCAGGAGCCGTCATTACAGCCAAGGCACTCTATAGGGTAAGACTGCATCTCCCAAACCAGTGATTACAATGGGGTTTTGGCCAACAAAGGCATACTCCAAACACGCAAGACCTTGGCCTAAATGACCACGCCCCCTTTTTACTGGCCAACAGTTTTGATGCATTTACTGAAGATCCTGCTGAAGGTGTCCTTTAATGTATGCCTTGGATTGTTGCAGGTTTCTGAGCACTTGTGCCTTGGATTGATGGTCTAGGACCAGTTCAAATGGTAGGCAATAGGCAAAACTAGTAATAGGTAAATCCATTGCTTGTGAAATCAGATCATATAACATGTGGACAAACAGAAGCAAATCTTGTCCCACACCACATAACTGAACCTAAGTTTATTTTATTCATTTTTTTTTTCTAAGCTCCTCATTAAGAAAATTTTGATCCTAGGGGTGCCATTAATTTTTTTTTATACTTTAGGGCGCTGTAATTCAAAAAGGTTTGGGAACCACTGGTTTAGGTTATAGCATAAAAACACTATTGGCAAATTTATTGCTGATCTAATAATGTACTAACAATTGAATTATGTCTCGGTTACAGGATGAAGGTATATGTTTGAATTAAAAAAAAAATGTGTTATTTTTACATTTTAAGTTTTAATAATTCATTCAAAAACATTTTTACAATTTAGATCTGGGCTTGAGTTTCAGGGAGGATCAAGCAACAGGTATTTGATATAAATTTCTACCATTCTTTAATGGCTAAGTGTGTTTCCATACTTGGCAGACTTCACCTGCTTTCTTGGAATGCAATGATAGCATTAAAAGAGTGTTAGTCCTTAAACAAAAATAAATACTTGGTTCAGATAGTATTTCTGGAGGGAAAACATCTGATGTGCAACAAACTCATCTCCCTGCAGAAATCATAGAATTCTTCACATTCTAGGAATATATCCATCATAATATGGAAAAAAATAGATGCAAACTGATAGGTTGCTTTGTTCTTATCAAAGCAGTTATAAATTCTTTATCAACCAAGGGTTTGTTGTCTCTTGCTTTGCGTAGGCCAATTTCTTTATTAGCAACAGATGTAGGGCCAGATGCACTAAGCTTCAAAAGTGATCAAATGGAAAGTGATAAACAACCAACCAATCAGCTCCTGGCTGACATTTTTCAAACACAGTTTGTGACATGGCAGATATGAGATGATTGGCTGGCTGTTTAGCATTCTCCTTTTTATCCCTTTTGAAGCTTAATGCATCTGGCCCGTAAAGTGTTAGGTAAGCGTATCTGCTCTTCACTTTAATAAAGTCTTTGTGCAAGTTGCACAAACAATTTTTTTTTCATTGGGATTGTCCACTTACACTAATTAGAATCTTCCATTTGCAAATGTATCAACACGAGCTAACAATGTTAAGACAGCAATTACGGTAAGAGATGTGTCCATATTTCATCCTCGTGTTTTGGTTTTGCAAAACCACCCTTAATTTTTTTTGGATCAGGTTCAATTTTAGGCTCAGTTAAAAATAAAGAAATCATTAATCATTGATACAAATTAGTAAAACCAGCTAAAAATTGATTGTGTCATTTTTGCAATCCAAAATCTGAAATTCAGATTTAAAATTTTAATTTTGAACCCAGTTTGGATTAGATCTCCTTGGAAGATCCAGAGCCAGCTTTGGTTCGGATCCACAAAATTTTGGTGAATTGGGATTTCGCAAATGATAGAGCCTACTCAGTTGCAACTGCACTTGCATTGATATAGTGGCATTTACTTATAGGCTATGTTGAGTGATGGTCTATTGTGGCAAGATGGTGGAATAGCAGCCTATGTTGAGTTGAGTGTATTAGCTATTGGTTTATTAGTGTATTAGTATGTTTTTTTGTTTTTGTTTCATATATTATTTAAATGTGTGAGACTATGCATACAGTATATGGGTATGTTTCAGATACAAATTGATTAGGTAGAGACATCAAGGGTGCCCCCTATCATCAACTCTAGATATTTTATTTATTAATGGTAGAATGGCTAATTTGCATTATTTTTCCACTTTAAAAAGACTGCAGGAACAGGGTGTTCCTCCTGCTTTTTTTTGCAATAAGTCACTAAATTTAAATATAAGGGACCTTGAATTATAACAACCCATTCATTTAATTTAAATTTTACTACTTAGTGTAACATTCTAAATTAACTTAATTAAAATGATAATAGCCTTAAAATGTACTTATTTTCTCATTGGTCTGTATGCCCAATGAGACAAGGGCAATAAAAATATGAAATACATTATATAGATCTCAAGCAAATTAAAATGATTTTATTATGCATCGCAGCATACACATTTCAGAAATTGGTTGGGTGATAATATATCAAAATGCTATAGTTTGCTAATGTATAAGGTTCAGCTGGTGGGTTACATTCAATCCACCATCGGAGGCTCTTTCGACAGAAGAACAAAGTGGCAAACCACTTCTGGGGTGCAAGACACTAATTTCATGTGTGGACCCAGATGAGTCATGCTGGAATAATGTTAAAATGGTGTAGCTTCAGTTAATGGGATTCCATTTTAATTCTGAATTATAATGGCAGGACATCTTTTTAAACATGTAATAACATTTATATAAATTCAGGTAGACTTTAATATACCTAACATGCTAACATACCTATCTCTGGAACCTATTCAAGGCTCAATTTGAAAATGGTGAAACAAGATTGGAAGACTTCAGAGACTATGGCATTAAAAACTAATATCTAGAAATATCCCATCCAGTGAAGGGATACAAACACAGATAGACTTATGCTAGAGGTACACAATCCAATTATCAAGCTGATCGAATTATTAGTGGCTGATTGGCCCAATATATATGGATAGTGCAAATACAAGAGTAATGGAATTGTCACGGGAAAAGGATTTGATGGAGTCATGTGGTGCTCAGGTACTGTAGATTGACAAGGTGATGAAGGGTTAAAATGGGCTGATTTAATGAAAGACTTATTCATATATAATACAGGAATGGCAGCACTCAAATACTTCTTTGAAAAAACAAAAGTCAATGATAATTAAAGCAAAACATTTTTGTAAGAAAACATGGGTGACTGGGTCACGGTAGCTGAAGACTTTAGGGGTGATGAAGGACACTAGGTACTGTAGTTTGATGAAAGACTTGAGTAATGATATCCGGAAAGAAAGTTATTGTATGACCAATGGTTGGATCCAATGAAATAGACTGAAAGACTTTGAAACTTTGACTGGAGATGGATCTAGGACCGGAGCGGAAGAGCATGGTCAAAACCACAGGAGATCAGTTAGACTGGTCCAGAGGCAACGGCAGGTCCCCTATATACCTAGTGGATGACTGCCATTGACTGACAGGGCAGGCATACAAGAAAGAACCTGACCTGGCCCAATAGCTCACTTGCCCTAAATCAAGATGGCAGCACCAGTCTCACAGTGCCGCAAAGCAAAGTCAGACTCCAGTTCAGCGCGAACATCCCCATGCCCCGCTCACATGCCCACAGACCCCTGCTGCCTCCCACAGACCATGGACCTGCAGTTGGGTGAGTAGCATGCCCGCCGTGTAACGCCACAGCGGCATATGACAGGAATCTTTAATGTCAATAAACACTCCTGCAATAGTCAGATTGAGGGAACAAGATTGCATATGCTTTATGGACATGACTACCAGTCCTATTCAAGAGATGAAAGGAAATTACACACTGCGCAAGTAATTGCATGTTTTATATACTGTATGCGCACGCTGAAGAATTGGAGCATTTATCATATCAGTGACATCATAAGGGTGATGTGTACCTGGTCTATCTTTGTACTAAATAATATGGGAAGACAACATACAGTAGGATCATTTTAGGTACTCAATGCCATGGTTGGACTGGCCCACAGGGGCAATGGGAAAACCCCCAGTGGGCCCCTTGCCATCATATTCTATGTGTCTGCATAAGATTAGACATATTAATTATACTTTATTTAGAATAAGAGGTTTTTTTAAACATCTTACGGTACTTCTTTACTTTCACGGCGCCAGCATGGCGCCGCGCGTACTTCCAGGTTACGCTCGCCACTAACTAAGTAAAATAAACTAAGTTAACGCCATGCCAACATGGATAGTTCATACCTCCACTATCCATGTTGGCATGGAGTTGATTTTAATTAGCGTGGCGAGCGTAGCGAGCCACCGAGCCCGCAGCGTGGGCGAGCGATCGAGCCCCGCAAGGGGACTCTGACGCGCGCCGCCATGCTGGCGTCGTGAAAGTACAGAAGTACCCATCTTACAAGTAAATAATAGTTTATATTATTATACTCATTTGAGTTATTAGAAGATTTACTATTAATTGTATTATTATTATTATTATTATTATATTTATACTGTTTTGTTGTATTTTTTATTTTGAAAAAATACACTAAATTACAAATATGATATTGTTCATAGTGAAATATTTTTAACATTTATTTGAACAAAAGATATAAAGGTGTTCATAACATGTAGTGAAGCTGCAAAATCTTATGCAGAAGCAGTTTAAATAAACTTGTTATAACAGTCAATCAGTGCAACAGTTAATCAGCATGCAGGGGAGGAAGCTGCTGTGAGAGTGTAGCTACACACACAACTCATGCTGGTTAGCCCTTTCTGGTGGCCTGTGAAGTGATACGAAAGCAGTAACTCATGGGATAGTGTTAGCAGAAAGGAAGGAAGGTTTGTTGCAATGGAAACTTTAGCAGCCAATTAGACCATGGAGCTTTATCAAACAGAAGAAAAGCAGGTCAGTAATCAGCATGGAGCATTTTGAAATGCAGTAGTCTCTGAGGCGTCAAACTATATAGTTGGGCTGTTAAAGCAGGAAGTGTTAAGGATAGCGGTTTTCAAAGAATAGCACATTCATAGAAAATGAGCCATATCATTCATTATTTACTTGATAGATATAAATACTACTGAGATATTTATCAAATGAGAAAGTAGTTTATAAGACAGAAAGTTTTATGTCATAATTAAAGCATTAAAATCATTTTTACTGCAGCTATTGTGGAATTTATTTAAATAAGGAAAAAAAAAATAATGTAAAAAAGATATGATATGACCTGAGTAAAATAAATTCTAACCTAGTTAATATAAAGTCTACTTCATAATTGTCTACTTTTGAAAAAAGTGTGGCCAAGAGAAGCCAACTTAAATGCATATACTTAGCCATAGGAATCACTGGATATCTATATTGCAGTGTAAAAATAAAGCAGCCAGTATTTACCCTGCACAGAAACAATATAACACCCATATCTAACTCTCTCTGCACATGTTATATCAGCCCCACCTGCAGAGCATATGGTATTGTCTATTAGAGAGAGAATTTGCCTTTGCGAGTTAACCAGAATAACCCCCAGAGTCACAGACTCATTCCACACTATAGCTGCCGCAGGGCACCAAAAGAAGTGACGCATCATGTGCACACATCCCCACACACATTATGGGTCACCCACCCCGGAACATAACTACTATTTACAGGGGAACACATACCGACATCCTCTGATGTCGCCGCTGGAGGCAACTTCGTATAAATATATAAGGCATCATAAAAAATTACCATCACAGATAAGGGGCTAGATTCTCTAAGCTTCAAAAGTAATAAACTGGAGAGTGATAAACAGCCAGCCAATCAGCTCCTACCTGCCATGCCACAGACTGTGTTTGAAAAATGTCAGACAGGAGCTGATTGGCTGGCCGTTTATCACTCTCCATTTTATCACTTTTGAAGCTTAGAGAATCTGTTCCAAGGTTAGAAGGGGACAGAAAAAGGACATAGGATAAATGGGGATATAACCTCAACGGAGTTGATCAGCACTTTCAGTGCGCACCTGCATCGCTCTAGCTACCCGAAGGTGCCATTTGGGCCCGACAGAGGCAACCAGGAGCATATATCAAAAATTAAGTATAAACATAAGTACAAATATATACCCTTTTGTACAGAGAGAGTTGAAATAGTTTTGTTTTGCTTAAATGTATATATATATATATATATATATATATATATATATTTATTAAAAAAGAAGCAGAATATTCCACCAGGATAGACACCATACCTAGCCATCTATATAGTAAAACAAATCAAATATAACATAACAAAAACAAAAGCCCCTGAAAAGAAAACTACCCCAAAATACCCCACCCTGCATGACTTACCCCCAACTTAGGTATACCTGGACCCCTAGAAAGAATATACCCCTATCCCACTACCTAAACTAACTATCTAAAACCTTCCCACCCCATCCCATTGAAATATTAATAAATAGGGAAAAGTATATAATGACCTTAAGCAATGGTGGCCAGCTCTCCCGCTTTGGTCATCCATAAATACCCTACTATTGAAAATGCACGGTAACATGTTACAGGAACAAATAGACTATTGATCAATAGCAAATAGTACCACTAATATAATGTAGCATGCCTAGCAGAAGCACATATAATATAGACAACAGGATGTTTTACAAAGTGAAAAAAAGTCAAACTTAAACATGTCATCCCTTGCAATTAAAGATGCATAGCACTAATCCGTCCAGATGACAAAGCCTTCCTGTCATATAGGCAAACAATGGTCCAACCCCAGGGCACATAAGGATAGAAAAAATAATGATCATTTCTTGGTCATTGGATTCAGTGTCCTCAGCTGGAACATATAGGAAATCTTCTGGAGATCTGTGACACCATAGTCACATTCAGGCTCGGGGGGACAACATGGCTCCACTAAACTCAGTCCCACTTAGGAAGGCAGGATCGCAAGGCCGTCAGTTGTAGGACATGTAGGCAAAATAGATATGGTAAAGAAGGATGGGTCCACCCCAATTTCTTGGACACACTTGACAGAGTTTTAGAAGAGTTTTGGTTGTTCGCACAGACTGATACCTATATCAGTATTTCCAGATATATTCTGTGTATATATATATATATATATATATATATATATATATATATATATATATATATATATATATATGTATAATGTAGTAAGGACAGACAGCGGCACTCACAGGATTTTCCAAAATATTTGTATTAAACGTGACCAAAAAGGTTTTTTGGTCACGTTTAATACAAATATTTTGGAAAATCCTGTGAGTGCCGCTGTCTGTCCTTACTACATTGCATCTCTGATCCTGAGGGCACCAAGGTAGCTGCATTGCTGAGTTGGAGTGCCGGGCCGTACACGAATACCTATATATATATGTATATATATATATATATATATATATATATATTGTTTATCCCTTTCTGTTCTGGAGGTGCTCCCTGGAAATATTTGTTACTATTACAAAAGAGAGGAAGAAAAGGATTCCCAATTCGGGGCACTTATTAAGCTGATATCTAGTGTGTTAATTCTATTGAGAGTATCCACCGACAAATTCAAAATTAAAATATACCTTTTATTTGTATTGATTAAAAAATGCTGCAAGCCAGCGAAATACAGACAGACATGTATAAGTACAGAATCATAGAAATAAAGTGATTAAAATATTGCACAGTGTTGCTGTTGTCTATTCTGTCCTCCATACAAATCAGTGTGAGTGACCACTGAAAATAAATATCCCAGTCTTTTTATCTGCTGTAGTTGGATTTAATAGATAGTAGAAACAATGTTGCTGGGTAATAGAAACACTGCAATATAGTGTAGCCACACTTGACAGAGGCAAAGGAGGAGGTACGAGCAGCAATCTGTGTGTCAGCAAACATCTGAAGGAACCTGCGCAATGAGGCATTTATAGCCTGAAGTATTTTAGAAACCGAGATATCCATGATGTTAGAGATGTGTAGGTAACTGCACACTACAAGGATCTCCATTGCGGTGACCCACTACCAATATGTAACAATAATGAGATGGAGACGGCTAGCACGCCGCTCAACTCGCCTCCTCCAACTATGTTCACAAATTGCGGGTCACACAGCAAGGCAGTGAGAATAGAAAAGACAAATAGGCACACTATAGCATCCAGAATTCTGCTCAGAAGCTCCGCTCCATACCGCACAGAAGAGGCTGACTCACGAGTCCACAAGATGGCTGCGCATCAATATCAGTATCCCAGGCAGAGGGGAGTAAGCATCAGGCAGCAACTGGAGCTCCAAGCGGGGCACTGGGACTCTTAGGCCACTCTAATCTGCGGGGTGAGAGAGATCCATCAACAGCCGCAAGCAGCACAGGAGGATAGATGCTGATCCATGGAGATACACACTGCGAGGCTAGGCCACGGGAACACCCGGCCGGTATATGCACTGCCAGATGCAGGGAAGCACCGAAAGGATAGTGCACTCAGTGCTCCAGGTCAAGGGTTGCCCCTATAGTTTCTAAAAACCGCACCGTAGGTCTCAGTCAGGATAATTATCCAGGATAGAATCGGGAAAGCTGGCAGAAGCGTTCTACACCACGCTACTCCTGGCCGTTCCCCCGTCTGTCTTCAATTTGACTATTGGAATGGACATAAAAAACTTGAATTGGTTCTGGACCACCAACCCAGGGCACCCCTGCAAATCCCCAAGGCACCCCAGAATGCCACGGCACACAGTTTGGGAACCACTGGCCTAGGAACTGAAAAACATTCAAATGTTACCAGTGCTTTGTGTGCGTATATCTATCTATCTATATATCTATCTACAGTATCTCTAGGATTATATTAACCTATTTTCTGGCACCTGGAATTTACTTATTATATGAACGTTCTGTACTTATTTTTGTTTCTATACAGTGTATAATCAATGATGAAATGCATTGGGTGTAGTCGAAAGGCAGCATATGCTTGACCATCTCCAATCTCAATCTCATTTACATCTGTGCCAGATACCACAGGTCAACTTCAGAGGTATTGTGTCTTCAGTATACCCCAACAGGTCTGAGCTGTTTTGATAGCACAAGGGGGACCTACACAATATTAGGCAGGTGGTTTATGTGTGTATATGTATATATATATATATATATATATATATATATATATATATATATGTGTGTGTGTGTGTGTGTGTGTGTGTGTGTGTGTGTTTGTGTTTGTGTATATACTGTATGTGTGTGTGTGTCCCCTCACATACGGTTCACATATTTTCCTATTTACCCTCAAATCCCATATCATACGTGTAAACATTGGATTAATATTTCCTTACTTACACTATTTCCTTTTTATAAGGACGTTTCCACATTTATGGTCAACCCTGTATAATTATATTAAATGTATCCTTTTGATGATTGAGCTATCAATGTTGAACCTCCACCCCCCCCACTCACACATACATACTGTACATACATACATACATGCATGCATACTGTACATACCAATTTCCTATCTACATTTCCCTCCATCATTTGGCTCTATTTCCCATCTGCTCCACTTACTTCCTCTCTCTATTTTATATCTGTCCATCTATCTCTCTCATCTCTGTTTTTCCATCTTTCTCTCTTTTAATATAATCCCCACTCTATCTGCCCTTTTCTCTCCCATCACTCATGTCTGTCACATGACCTTCTCATTGTTTCTATCACATCTCTGCAGCCCCTTTTTACCTCATTCATCTCTATTCCCCTACTTTTTCTCTATATTGTATTTATTTTCTCCCCATCTAAATGGCTTGCGTCCCCATCTATCTCCTAGTTGTCTCCTTATCTCATTTCTGTTTGTCTATCTCTGTTTCCCCATCTGATTTTATGTTTTCTTTGTACTCTCCATCTGCTTCTTTCTTTCTCATATTTTTGTCTTCCCCAATTTTCTCATCTTATTTCTGTTCAACTTCTCTCTCTGTTATACTTCCTCGTGTCTGTCCCCCCCATTTGTCTCTGTCTAGTTTATTTCTCTGCTCCATTTCTCTCTAATTTCTGTTTTTCTCTCATCTCTTGACCCCCTTCCGGTCTGTTCCCCTTGGTTCTCTATCATCTTTCTGCTCTTTCCTCTTTCTGTCTCTCCTGCCTGGAGCTACCGTTTCCGTCACTGTATTTCATCCCTGTCTCCTTTTCCCATTCATCTCTCTCTTTTTCACATACTGTATGTGTCCTGTGCAGCAATTATTTATTAGATGTAGTACAGTAATCACTGTTTATCAGCTCAGTACTAACAAAACCTGAAGGGCAGATATTTTATACATGCACACATTGGGCGATATTCAATGTGAATACCTGCGAGGTGCAGCGAATCCTATTTAGGATTCGCTGCACATTCGCCACGTTCCGGAGCCAGCGGGCTCCGGTATTCAACGTGTCAGGGGCTCGCTGCCCCTGACAGGCGAATATGAGCTCCTGCGGCGAATGCCGCAGGAAACCTGAGGAGGGTGCCAGGCAGAGAGATGGAAGTCTCTCTGCCTGCCCCTGAACGTTTGTGGGGGGCAGGTGGGCTCCCCGGGTGCCAGGCAGCACAGGCTGCCCCCCGGGGGTGCCACCAGGGGAGCGTATATTTACTACACACGATCGTAACGATCGAGTGCAGTGAATATATGAATATGTAATGAGCGGCTCGGCTCCGGCGCCCCCTGCTGGCTGCTGTGTAAAAAAAAAATATATATATATTTTTTTTTAAATTAAATATATATTCATGTGCTTACAGCACATGAATAAAAATAGCATGCCCCTCCTCAGAATAAAATTCCTGATTTTTAGACACCAAATGTAAAAAACAAAACACTTTATTTTAAAAGTTCACATTCCACTTCTCCATAAAAAGATAGCGATTGCTACTCGGTGAATCATGGTGAAAAAAACCTTCAAATGTATTCGCCATGTGGTCATTGAATAGGGTGATTCACCGTTTTTGTCAAAAATTCGCCAAACAGCACAAATTCGCCATAAAAACATGGCGAATCAAGCTCATTGAATACCGCCCATTGTGTAGTTATAACTAGCTTCCTGATTACTAAGGTGCAGCGGGAAGAGCCAGTGAAGAGATGTGTTAATATCTTGGGTTCCAGAGCTGGGGAGTGAGAACTGACCCCCTCTCGCTATCCCTGCTAGTTCCCTATCAGTGCTTCAGCCTAGTGCTGATGAGCTATGTCTCACCCCTGGCTGGCTCCCTGGGCATGTATCAGATCTTGCAAGCATCGTGAGATCTACTGGAGCTGTCAGTTACTGCAGCCAGGGACCGAGCTTGTGAATGGAGCACAACACATTCAGCTGTCAAAATCGATAACTGCAAGTGTGAAAGCGGTCAGAGCTACTTATATATATATTGCCCAGTGTACCAGTGTATCTTAAAGGTAATGCCCATAGTGACAAAAGCTCATAGCTCATATCATATGCAGCATGGCAGCACGGATGGTGTAATGGTTAGCATTACTGCCTCAAAGTGCTGAAGTCATGGGTTCGGTTCCAACCATCTGTAAAGCGCTGCGGAATATGGCCCTTATTCTAACTGACTCAGACTGATGCATATTTTCGAATGGCCAACGAGTGTTCTTAGCCCCGCCTACCATACGGACCACTCACACTGTCCGAATGCGGTAAGATGCCGAGCAAACGGACCGCGAGTGGATGTTTCATGTGAACAACTCCCCCACCCTCCAATGGTTGCTGACCATCGAATGATGGACCGAGCGATCAGACAGCTCAGAGTGCTCCAGACCACTCAGACATTTCTCAGTGCGAAAGAAGGGATATGGGCGGGCAGCTGACATCCGGCTATGTCAGCTGTCCGCCCCCACATGTGCATCACGGCCGTATTACCATACGTCCGCCCAGCGTTTTCATGGGAACGCCCATGAAACACTGGGCATACGCATGTGGTAATGAGCCCAAACAGCCCTTCAGGCCCCTCTCCACCCTCTGCTCAGATTGTTCCGACTGACTGTTTTCTGTACAGAATTCACACCATATTCGGACGTGCACGGCGTTCGCACATGCGCAGAGACGCCTCTGCACATGCGCAAACACAATACATCGCCGCCCGACCGGACACGCAGCCGTGCGACTAATCGGAATAAGGGGCTATGTGTGCACTATATAAATCACTGTTAATAAATAAATAATAAATAATGTTCTGATATGACATCTCCCCGAACCTGAATGTTCTCACATTTACCCTTGAGTTTATATTTAACAATTAATATCTGTTTACAAAGTTTAAAAAAAATCAAGTATTTCGGCAGTTCGAAATTGATCTGCGTCATTCGATAAGGATAAGAGTCAACCAAAACACATTCTTTACACCACTTTGTCGAATTCAAGTTGAACTCTGCCTTTTACGTTAATTAATTTCTCACAGCAAAATATCTTGTTTATTCATTGCTAACTCAAAGACCTCAACTTCATCAACTCTGTAATTTTTTTACGGTAACAAAGAATTCTGTAGGTTACATAACTCTCCTGCCCCTCTGCAAATGCTGACATCTTTCTCCGCAGGTGGCAATATTAATAAAGAACAACATCACTGTACTGTACATCCAGTCACTAAATATTCACACTGTGTAGCCATTTAAAACATAACAGGCTTGTTTATAAATCTTCTCCCTCAAACCACCTTTGATTATAGCCATAATGTGCAGTACTTCCACAACAGACCGAGTGAAGAGAGGAGATAATGGGGAAGAGGATTTCAGAGCAGCCGCAAATGATCTCGCTGAGTCCCCCGAGACACCTTTTGACTAATAAATGCAAGAGAAACTTAATTGGATCACCTTTATAAAAACTAATGAAGCATGCAATAAAATCAAGTGTTCTAATATATAGGATCATTTGCTGCTTTATTAACAATATTATGCAGAAATTGAAACTCAGTCAGATCTAAATAAATGTCTTTCTTGAGGGTGTTATCACTTACAATGCTTTTTCCATTAAATTATTTTGCTTTACCAACTCGGCTTTATCAGAACAACATACTGTAGGACAGCACTGAGAGAGAATCACAGCTACAAATAAATAGCACGGCACAGAAAATTAGTCCTTTCCAGCCATATACCTACAGTATGTGAAATATGTACGCCACTGCATAGGCAGCAAATGTTCCGGTTTACAGTATCATCATGATCAATATGTATCTGAATCGGGTATGGGCTATTGTGTCGACCCAATGAAGGTCGACATACAGTACATTGGGTTGACGGGCCATAGATTGACATGGTTTAGGTCAACATTCCAAAGGTTGATGTGAAAAAGGTCAACATGGGGAAACTTTTTGGGTGTCTATGTCGATTTATGTCAACATGGACACTGCATAAGTGTACCACTTCGCTCGCCATGATTTGGGCACAGTGCCTCGCTACGATTCCCATACTATTTTATTCTTACTTCACGCCTTAGTGTACAGTAGGGTATGAAAAAATGTTTTGACCTTTTTCCTGTAGACCCTTGGCACATCAAACTAAAGTCTATGTTGACATTTTATAGAGGTCGACCTATGGCCTGTCAACCTAACGGTGTTGACCCAATGTATGTTGACCAAATATTGATCGACCCAACAACCATATCACATCTGAACCTATCCAGTGTCTCCTCAAAGACATACTATAATCATGTTGTTCCAGGTCTGTAAACCAAGACCATGTTTGACCATCTTTTCCCTCTGCTTTTTGTGCTCTCCAGTCATAAGAATAACATTCCTGGAAGGTCTGGGAGAGTCTAAGAATAAAGGGGGTCTCCTTGCCTCCTGTTCCCTAATTGTACCAGGAATTCAAGTGGATTGCCATCAGGACTCCAGAGCTCTTGAAATGATAGCACATACTGGGATCTCTTGTGACACACCTGCATCCTTTGGGACAATAGACATATCCCTAATTGCTCCAGACTCCAGGTTGGCCTGGCTGGTTTGAAGGTGTCCTAGACTTGAACCCCTGGAATGTTAGAGGATCAGTGAGCTGGAACCATGTGGTTCCCTGGGGGACTCAGAGTGTGCAAAATGGAATCCCCCGTGCACCGGACATGCATTTCACCACAACTGGTTGGGTCACAGAATCAGAGAACCCTTTTACTAACTGAGAACAGAATACTCTTTCTCACCAATCATAGTCTGATTAGACAGCAGCCTAGGGCACAAGGACTAGGGGGAACCTTGTAGGTGACAGCTGAGGAATAAAAGAAGAACTTCACCCCCACAGTACATCTGGACGGGTGATAGTTTACAAGCATGGAATAAATTAGGCCTTAAGATGACAGTCCGATGTCTGTGCCAAAGTAAGTTACTGATGGAACCATTCCTTGTACATAATGCTACAGCCCCAGCTGGGCAGCCTAAAGCCAAAGTCTACTTCAAAACTAACAAGCATTAGATCATATATGCCTGAGGGCCCATACCCATGTGTTTAGCAGCATTACAAGGGGAGCTACTGTACATGTATATTACTATTTACTAAAGGGGCACCACCAGTCGAAATTGTCTCGTGTCAATACCTGCATTTTGAAATGCAAGAGAATTTCACATACAGTACTATACTTCAGGTCCTATGGCATAATCTCTATGTGCCGTAACTATGCAAATATAAACTGAGCCATTGGTATACTGTGTAACTAAGATGATTGATCATTATCACCATTATTTATGCTAAATAACTACTATTCATGAGGCGCTGGTTCTTATGTTTTCATGCATCAATAAGTGGAAATGTGAACCTGTGGATAAAATGCCCATAGCAACCAATCAGCATTTACTTATCATTTCTTAAGGGGTGTGAACATGGGCTGGAGGCTGGGCGATTTTGACTAAGCGATTTTGCTTAGTCATAATCGCGATGTTGCTGCCAGAGATCATCCAGCAGCCATGTGTACAGCCGAACAGACACGGTAGTGTCTAGTAAAAAATGTATTGCCTACAATCTGCCTATTTGGACAGGCGATAGCGACGCTTCGCATTGCTATGGCACGCTGTATATACCCGGGACGATTCAGGCAATTCAGGCAAACCTAAGTGACGAGGTAGTCAAAATCATTTACAAGAATCGCCCCGTGTGTACACTCCTTTAGAGTAGACTTGATAAATGCTTCCTCAAAGTTGATTGTTTGCAAAGGGTAACTTCTCAACTAATCTTTTTCACCAGTCTGTTCACTAATTGATCCATCAACCTCTTATATAATAATATTATGCCCTCTACCTTGGTCTCCCAGCAAAACAACTGCACAAAACACAGCTGCCAGGCTGTTAACTAACCAGCCCCATTCTAGCCACATAACTCCCATTCTCTACTCTCTTCACTGGCTGCCCATAAAATGGCGAATCATTTTCAAGATCAACTTACTGAGTTCCAAAGCCCTACACAACCAAGACCCAAGGTACCTGAAGCAGCTTCTGATTCCATAGTGAGAAAAATAAAATAGAACAGCGCTGATGTTATACTGATGTATAAAACAATATCCACGGCTAGGTAAAACAAATATTTATTGATAGACAATAAATAATAACATCATCGAGTTTGTTTGAATACGGACAAAAAATCTGCCTGGACTCCACCACCCCCTAGCTGGGTATTAGACCGGATTCCCAAGTGGCTCATTCTCCACCTGCAAATATTTGTGTGGAGGTGCAGTATACCAGCACTTAACTGTATATTAATTTAAGGCTCGTTTTATCTAACATGCATGCTAACAAATTTTAATTTTTATTGTCTATCAATAAATATTTGTTTTACCAAGCCGTGGTATTGTACATCAGTATAACATCAGGGCTGTTCTATTTTATTTTTCTTTGTATTACATATATAATTGGGGAGTTACACCCCCCCATTTGAACAAGCTGCTAATTGATTGTGCCAAGGTCTATTCTTTTCTTTTTCTATATTTATTCTGATTCCATACTGTCCCACCCTGCTCTACTGCGATCTGTAGATGAAGGACTTTTAGCAGTACCTAGGATCTCCCGTAATTCATCTGGGGGTTGAGCTTTTAGCAATGCAGCTCAAGACTTTCCTGTTTACTCAAGCATTTCCTTTATTCCCTTAAGTATTGTTTATGAAAAACTTTTCTGTACTTCATTGTTTCTGTACTGTATTACATTAATTCTATCTGTTAAGCGCCTTGAGTCCTATTGGAGAAAGAGCACTATATAAATAAAATAATAATAATAATTATTATTATTATTATTATTATTATTATTATTATTATTATTATTATTATTATTGTCTGCATGAGGTATTAGAGGGATCTGTACTAAGGAGGTTTTTCACACCTGATCGCAGTAGGCAGTTTAGCAAAGCCCTGCGATCGGATAACTGACGCGTCGCCAGAGTGAAAACCCGCTCTGTGCAAGGCTTTCAAAAATCATGCTGAATGGCCATAGCTGCAAACCCGATCAGAACTCATTCACCATCTAATAGCAGTAGGTCAATAATCAAAATCAGAGGGCTGCTATCAGGTCTGAATATCCCCCCCTTAGGGCCAGATGTATTAAGCTTCAAATAGTGATAAAATGGAGAGTGATAAACAATCAGCCAATCAGTTCCTACCTGACATTTTAAAGTCTGTAGCATGGCAGGTAGGAGCTGATTGGCTGGTTTATCACTCTCCAATTTATCATTTTTTGATGCTTGATACATCTGGCCCATAGTCTCTCAATGGCTTTAGTCAGTGCTGTCTTTCCCAGTGGGCAAAATGGGCAGTTGCCCAGGGGCCATGGGACCTAGGGGCCCATCCCAAAGGTGGCACTGTCCCGGAAAGCTACAAGTGGGTGGTGGGCAGGGAGGTCTGGGCAGTGGTGGCTGGAAGCAGGCGCAGCTTGTAGCACAGCGCTATTTGCAAGGCGGCGGGGTGGGAAGCTGATTTTGAAAATACTTGCCAGAGAGAATTCAGGGAAATCAGCGTCCGGACAGTCTTTTCAAATTCAGCTGTGCTTCCCGCCCCGCCGGCAAATAGCACTACAAGCTGTTTGCAGCCTCGATCCTACTCGATAGGGGGGAGGGGGGGAGTACTGAAGGTCTCAGGGACATCTCAACATCAGTGAGGGCACAGTGATTTATATTGCCGAGGTGCCCTCACTGTTGTTGAGACGGCCCTGGTTTTAGTATATCTTATGCTCAGTCTGTTTGTTAGAAAGATCATGGAGTGCACCTTGTGTGCATGAAGTGACATAAGTTTTATGGCCTATGCATGAAATGTATTCCAGAAGCCCTCGGCAAAAAGGGATGGGGTGTTTTGTTTTTCTGAAGGTCGGATTGGTTGTTATACATCAGGCTGTTATTGGTTAGGAATTGTTATGGGTGTGGTTTAAGGTTAGGATTATGGGTGATTCTAGAATATTCTGCCTCTTTGATTTCAAACGTTGGACTGATAAGTACTGTGTTGAATTCAGAGACTTATACCCTGTTTTTCACTATCTATATCTACTCTTTCTTTTCTTACTATTCTCATACTGCTTATATTCATCACCTAATTTCTATCCTTACTGTTATACCTTAATATCTTTCTTGTCTTTTCTCCTTATCTTTACCCTTTATTGAACATGTCTAGGCCAAGGAGGGAGGCTGGTGTCCCTGCTCGCTTCCTTCAGGGAGCAGGGATGCCTGCCACCTCAGGGGCGAGAGGGAGGGCGAGGGCTAGGGAGCCAGCAGGTTCCGTTTCTGCCACTGCCTCCGCCCGATTACGTACCCGGCCACCGGGTAGGGATGTGGTGAGAGGCCTGTCCGGTTCTCCTGCGCCAGTCGGTGGTCTCCTGTCACCCGCGGCTGATTCCCAGTCAGCGCGCGGGCGGCGGAGGGAGACGGGCCCTGAGGCAGACAGACTGTCTGCTGACGGGCGAGCAGTAATGGCGCCCGCGATACAACCTGCTCGCGGGCGCCGTGGTAGCAGGGGGACGCCCGCGGCTGGCGCTCAGTCAGCTCGCTGGTGTCTTTCAGTGGCACAGCAGCCCGCGGCTAGCGCAGCTCGCGGGCAGCCTGAGAGGAATGAAGCTCCTGGTAGAGGGAGAAGCCGCGCTCAGGCGGCGGAGGAATCCCTGCACCGCCAGCCCGGCGCTGTACGTTCGCGTCGGGCTGGCGGGGGTCAGGGGTCAGCGGGGGTGCCGAGTGCTGCGCTTCAGCAGCGAGGGACACGCACTGCAATAGATGTTAGTTCAGTGATTCCTGAGTTTAACGCAGGGCGTCAGCGCCAGCCCAGGCGCCCTGCTTCAGCTAGGGGGGGTAGGTCTGCGCGTGGCAGAAGCCGCGCAGGGCTGCCCCCTGGCGGTGCTTTAGTAGATGCTGGGGAGGCTGATATAACTCCCCAGGATTATGAAGGGGATCTGGATAGGTATGCTCCGGTTGGGGGCAATGCCAGGACAAGGAGGAGAGATAGGAGGGCACTGCAGTTTGAGGTGCCTGATGATGGAACAGAGGATGGAGGATCATCCTCTGGGTCTATAGGTGAACAAAATGTCCTGGCGCTGGTCCCAACGGGAGGCAGGGGTAATGGTGCGGGGTCCAACCGTACTTATGCGGAGGTGGTTCGGGGGGGTGCCCCCACTGGGAACATGGCCTCGGTATCCGCGATCTGTGCAGCAGTGGTATCCGCCATAGTGCCCCTGTTAACCACCGGTCCAGGTGGGCAGGGTGCTGGTGGTCAGCGTCCAATAGACACTGCAACACTGACACAGGCCATGGTGCCGGCCCTTTCTTCTGCCCTGGGTGCCACCAGCAATGTGTCGGCAGGGTCAGCTGTTACGAATGACTTGATTGGTGAGACAAATGTCCCTTTTGTGCCCGCAGTAGCAGGCACTTCAGGAGTCATGGATCGAGCAGCAAGGGGACGCCGACGAGGTGATGGCAGCAGGTCCGGAGGATCTTCGCAGTCCGGTGGTGAGCTGCCTTCTGACCCTGATTGGGTTAATTCATGCGGGTCAGGTACGGGTAACTCTGACACTGATGGAACAAGCTCATCAGGTGGGGGGAGGCATAAAAAGGGTAAGCGCGGCAAGCGTTCAGGTAAGAAGCGAGGACGGAGACACTCGGACAGTTCGCTGGCCTCCACTTCCTCGGAATCACCCTCCTCGTCGGAGGACGGGGTAAGGAGATCCAGGAAGAAGAGGAGGCGAACGAGGCGATCTTCAAGTGAGGATTCAATAGTCACAGTTGAATCCGATTCTGTCCAGTGCGCAAACACCGCAGTAATGCGGGGGTTGCGTCCAAGGATGCGGGATAGGATTAGGAAGGGCAAATATGTTAACATATTTGCACTTACTAGCAAAAGCCAGAAAGCGCTGATTGCTGCACGAAAGAAAGGCACTGACAGCGAGGAAGCGTTAATGACTTACAATAACTGGGTGCGAGGAATGCTGGTCTTCGCAGCTTGTTATATGGAGTCTAGGCCTGATGAGTATATGAGTTTGATACGGTATCAGTATCTAATTCACAACTTATACACATCATACCGCGGCTACGGATGGCGCACGTATGATGAGGAATTCAGGCGTAAGCAGCATGGGAAGGATATTTATGACTTCGGCAGAAAAGACATTGAGCTTTATGTCGAGGTCACAAATTCTGCCGTGCCAGTGGGTGAGGCTTCTTCGAAACCTTGGAATAAGAAGCAAGGGGCCCAGGTTTCAGGGGGCAGTGCTAAAAGAGTAGGTCATGGGAAATGTTTCGCCTACAACAATAACACGTGTAACCTGGGACAGAAGTGTCGTTTTCGGCACTCCTGTATCAGGTGTGGAGGCAGTCATCCCATTAAAGACTGTAGCAAACCAGCGCAGGGACAGGGTGGAGCTTCGGGCAGCAAGCAAATCCGCGGTCCAGCGGAACCAAATCATGCTTAGAGCTCCATCCCCTGTCCGGCTGCAGGCCATGTTGCCGTGGTTGGATAGGTACCCCTTTAGAGAGGAGGCAGAATTCATAAAAAATGGATTCTCTGAGGGGTTTGCCTTACCAATCTCGGGTAACATTAATCAAGGGTCTGTGAAGAATTTGCGTTCGGCATATAAATTTCCTTTAATTGTTAAGGAGAAGGTTAATGCCGAGGTGAATTTAGGCCGGATGGTGGGTCCTTTTGAAGAGCCTCCTATTCAGGACATGATCCTTTCCCCGGTGGGAGTAGTCCCCAAAAAAGCGGAGGGTAAATTTAGGCTGATTCAGCATCTATCCAGCCCAGGGGGTGCATCGGTTAATGATGCCATCCCTGATGAATTATGTAGGGTGGTTTATCAATCTTTTGATGAGGCCATTGCATTAGTGAGGTCATTTGGAAAAGGGGCTTTGCTGTGCAAGATAGACGTTGAATCAGCTTTCAGGTTATTGCCTCTGCACCCATCAGCTTTTAAATTTATGGGTTTTAAATTAGATGACGGGTATTACTTCGATAGATGCCTTCCCATGGGGTGTTCCATTTCCTGCGCTTATTTCGAGCGATTCAGCACCTTTTTGCAATGGTGTTTGCATGAGGTTTCTGGAGAGTCCGGAATAGCGCATTACCTAGATGATTTTATGCTAGTTGGTCCACCCAACTCGGATAGATGTTTGGCCCTATTAGTTTGTGCTCAGACACTTTTTAAGTCGTTTGGCGTACCGATAGCGGACGATAAAACCGAGGGCCCAACTACAGTATTAACCTTTTTAGGGATTGAGGTGGACACAGTACAGGGACAGTGTAGGCTCCCAAGAGACAAGATTAATCGCTTACATGATGAAATCTTGTTTGGCCTCGCAGCAGGGAAATTGACGCTTAAGCAGGCCCAATCGTTGTTGGGAGTGTTTAACTTCGCCTGCCGAGTAAAACCCATGGGTAGGATTTTCATGAGAAAATTAGAAAGGGCTACTGTGGGAATAAGGAGGCCTCATCATTTCCTCAGGCTCACAAGTGAAATACGGCGTGACCTGGGGATTTGGGATGCCTTTTTGTCCCAATTTAATGGAATTTGCATATGGCAAGAGGCACCCATTTGTAATTCTGTTCTGGAGCTATATACCGACGCAGCGGGTGCCACGGGTTTTGGCGCTTTCTTTGCTGGTAGATGGTGTTCAGAATCCTGGCCTGCTAGCTGGGTGGAGAAAGGGTTCACGAGGAACATGCTTCTATTAGAAGTGTTTCCCATAATGGTCGCCATTGAGCTTTGGCATGATTTCTTAAAAAATAAGGAAGTGGTTTTTTGGTGTGACAACCTAGGGGTTGTTTACGCTATCAACAGACAAAAATCTACTTCCTTAGAGGTTCTCAGGGTTATTGGTCAGATTGTGCTTACATGTCTGGTCAACAATATAACGGTGAGAGCCAAACATGTCCCAGGGGTACATAATGAAATAGCCGATGCCCTTTCGCGCTTTGAATGGCAGCGTTTTAGACGTCTGGCACCAACTGCACGTTTAACGGGTGACATTTGCCCTTTTTATGTATGGCAGGTAATACACCCGGAATGGAGGGGCTAGCGCATAGCTCTTTGGCGCCGGCCACGTTTGCCGCATATTTGTCGGCTTGGCAGAGTTGGAGCCAATTCCTATTGGAAAGGGGCAACAGAGGTAAGACTTTAAAATCATTAATTCTTGCCTTTGCTTGGCGTTTTTATGTAGCCGGGAAGTCTCGTGGCGCAGTGGGTAAGGCCTTAGCGGGCATTTCTTACTTTCTGCGTTTGAAAGGGAAAAAGGACATTACAAAGTCCTTTTTCCTGCAGAGAATGCTTAAGGGCTGGGCGAGATTACAACTACCCATCCCCGACAGCCGGCGGCCGATTGACGGCCGTCTGTTGGGAAAGTTGGTACATGCCTTAAAAGCAGTTTGTTCCTCTCAGTATGAGGCCAAACTGTTCGCCATGGCCTTCGTTATGGCTTTCCATGGGGCGTTCAGGGTAGGTGAACTGGTGGCACAATCTCGGTCATCGGCTTCACCTATGCTGACAAAGCATGTCGTCGTTGCCCCCGACGGGTTATGGTGCAGAGTACAACGGTCCAAGACCGATGTAGTTGGCAAGGGGCGTTGGGTTCGAATGGGGTCCTGTCCGGATCGGCGGATTTGTCCGTTGGCCGTGGCAGGAGCTTATTCGACCTTGCGTCCTGATGTGCCTGGGGGATGGCTCATTCATACTGATGGGTCTCCCCTGACTCGTTATCAGTTCAATGCGGTTTTGAAACGGGGTATTCTGCACCTGGGTCTTTCACCGGAGATGTATGGGACGCACTCTTTTCGCATCGGCGCCGCTTCGGCTGCCGCTGCGGCGGGTTGGTCCGATAGATCCATTCGGGCACTGGGTAGATGGAGGTCTGGTGCGTTTCGACGTTACATCAAACCTTGATCTGGCAGTGCGCCCCCTTTGAGGATTAGCCGCTCGCTCAAACACGCTTTAGTGTTTGGGGGGCCTTGAGGAATTTTTTATTGCCACCAGTTTTAATTACGGCTTTTGCCGGCTGGTGGGTGTGTTTTTTGCCTCAAGTCAAATTGGGGCGACCCAATTCCCCCCCCCCCTCCAAACCCAACTAATGTCAGGAATTGAACACAGCCCAATGTCAGGAACTACTCTATTTTAAAATTAATCTAATTCAATAATCATACTAATTTTTCTAAAATTCTTTTTTCAGGCATGAGGATTGACCCGCAATGTATCTGGTTGTTGGGTCATTCCTTCGTTTACTGGTTATCAGTTTCCCCTAATGTTCTGGATTACTCTCAGTATCCAGAACTGAATCTGTTCAGATGGTTAGGGCATCGTGGGTTGCGGTTTTCGCAATTTAGGCAGACATTCGAAGAGGCAGTGGATAGGTTTGGTTTTCCATTATTTTTAATTATACACTTAGGGGGTAATGATTTAACGTCCAGAACCTGTCTGGAGGTTAGATTCGAAATCAGGAACGAGTTATTAGATATTTTGCAGCGTTTCCCCTTTTGCAGAGTTTTTTGGTCGGACATTATACCAAGGCAGAATTGGAGGGGTGCTCTTAATCCTGGTGCAATTGACCTGGTTAGACGGAGGGTGAACTCAGTAGTGGGTCGAGCTGTCTGTCAGCATGGCGGATACTCGATTCCGCATGCGGGTATCACCTTCCGCGATCAGAGGTTGTACAGGAGCGACGGAGTACACCTTTCAGAAGAGGGTATGGCCTTGTTCCTTAGGGATATTTTAGAGAGTTTGAGAGGTATGTAGTTTAGTCTATGGTGGCGGTGCCGGATCGGGAGATCTCGGCAGGTGGCCGGTCTCAGAACGGTGGCTAGGTTATTTTGTACATTAACACCTTTTGAGATTTATTTCCCTTGAGGGGCAACTCCTTTGGAGAAAGTGACTTTAGCATGGCAACAGTTTTTCCTTCAGGGGCATCACCGATCCAGGTGGGCCCCTTATGTCGCTTTAGTTGAGTTGTGACCTGATGGGGAATATTTAGATCGTTCAGGCAGGTGGCCTGAACTTTATTTTAAAATTTTATTTTAAGGACAGGGATGTGGCAGGAGGCCAGTTCTTGTTCTTTTGGGCAGTCGGCCCAAGAAATCTTTATTTAAAGCTGTTCTGACCTCGCCACCATAGATAGTTAAATTTAAATATTATAATTAGATCAAATAGGCCGCCCTCTTTCAGAAAAATAAAAAGACGACCCCATTCACCACATTTCAGTTGTCCGAGTCGTTATTTTAGATAAGATGATTTGAATGGTGCATGAATGCAGTGGGTCATGAAAGACTTAAGATCATGGAGTGCACCTTGTGTGCATGAAGTGACATAAGTTTTATGGCCTATGCATGAAATGTATTCCAGAAGCCCTCGGCAACAAGGGATGGGGTGTTTTGTTTTTCTGAAGGTCGGATTGGTTGTTATACATCAGGCTGTTATTGGTTAGGAATTGTTATGGGTGTGGTTTAAGGTTAGGATTATGGGTGATTCTAGAATATTCTGCCTCTTTGATTTCAAACGTTGCCCGCTCGCCCACCCTAAATGGTAGGTAGTAATTCAGTTTTAGTTTTATTTGTCGTCTTTTATTGAGAGGCCGGTCTCAGAACGGTGGCTAGGTTATTTTGTACATTAACACCTTTTGAGATTTATTTCCCTTGAGGGGCAACTCCTTTGGAGAAAGTGACTTTAGCATGGCAACAGTTTTTCCTTCAGGGGCATCACCGATCCAGGTGGGCCCCTTATGTCGCTTTAGTTGAGTTGTGACCTGATGGGGAATATTTAGATCGTTCAGGCAGGTAGCCTGAACTTTATTTTAAAATTTTATTTTAAGGACAGGGATGTGGCAGGAGGCCAGTTCTTGTTCTTTTGGGCAGTCGGCCCAAGAAATCTTTATTTAAAGCTGTTCTGACCTCGCCACCATAGATAGTTAAATTTAAATATTATAATTAGATCAAATAGGCCGCCCTCTTTCAGAAAAATAAAAAGACGACCCCATTCACCACATTTCAGTTGTCCGAGTCGTTATTTTAGATAAGATGATTTGAATGGTGCATGAATGCAGTGGGTCATGAAAGACTTATGCATCGTCAATATTGGTTCAGAGTGTGTGTATGTTACAAGTGCACATCCAAATTCACAGGTTAGAAAGGCATAATCTTCAATCTGACATGCTTATATAAATTCAGAAACTTTCTAGGATTTTCTTGTAAAAGTTGTTGTTAAAGGACAATAAGTCCTTATACTCGAAATGTTTGATGCTGTGTTTGTATTTTTCCAACTAATAACTGTAAATTTCCCTTAAAGGCAAGTTTATGGCAAAGCAGGGTTCATTCCACCAGTCAGACACCTACTCATGTAAACAAGCAATAAAGCTGAAACATTTATTTTATTAGAAGCGTTTTAAATATCCATACATTTTTGGGAGCAAAAAAAAAAACACTGCATGCTTTGGACTGAGGTCATCAATCATCCATCATGCAGCCTGCCAAGAAATTGAGCAGTGGTCCCTAATAAAATAATGAAAACAGAGGACTAATTGATTTCTATAAATAATGTTTCATTTACAGATATGAAAGGTGGTTTAACCGCACGCATTAATCTACCCTTCTAGTAAACCACGCAATGCTTTTCAAGTCATCTCGCCTCATTCCATCATGAAATACATACAGTAGACTGAGACAAGCAATTAAACAAGTCTGCAGAGCATATGCTATGTGGCGTTGACACCGCACTCTGCTCAGTTGGTTCTCTGATTACACTGCCGCTTATTTATGGCATATTAATTATTTAACCATATTGACTACCACCATCTGTCCTCTTGTAGCATGCAAGCAATGTAATGTTCTCCCCTGTCCATAAAGTAAGAGATTATTAAATTCAATATTTTATGACGGTGCTAGAACATCGTTGCTCTATATACAATCTAGCAGAATCACACTTTGCAATAATTTACTTACACAATTGTTCGGTATCCAGCAGACAGCTTTATATACATACATGCAATGGTCTCTAGCTGATATGTGCCCCTGCTTCAATAGAGAACCAGCCATGTGTAAATTACATTGGTAAATAATACATATGCATGTACATATGATCATTTTATTGTTTTTTTTAATGTGTACATGTAAATCAGCTTAGCATATACAATCCGTAGCAATGCAAATGCAGGAGGAGTTCAAATATATCAAGGGTTTTAACATGGTACAGGAGGGAAATTTTCTTCAAGGGAAAAGAAGAAATAGAATACGAGGACATGCACTGAAACTGGAGGGAGGTAGGTTCAGGGGAAATTTTAGAAAATATTACCTCACAGAAAGGGTAGTGGATAAGTGGAATAGCCTCCCATCAGAGGTGGTAGAGGCTAAGACAGTAGAACAATTTAAACATGCTTGGGATAGGCAATATGACTATCCTTACAAAGAAATAAGGATTAAAGGGTTGAGATTAACTGAAGGATAAAAAAGGGGCAGACTAGATGGGCCCCATGGTTCTTATCTGCCGTTAAATTCTATGTTTCTATGTTTCTATGAGTTGCATACCACTTCCTGCCTGCATTTGCGATTGCTAAAACTGCGATCACAGTTCTTGCTGAAAATTGTGGGTATGGATCACAATCTACAGTCTGACTTCACTCATAATTGCAGGGGGGCACTGCGATATTTTGCCTAAATTTGGCATACAGGGATTTGGGACAGTTTGTAAGGTAGAATTGCAAAAAAAAAATTGCAGATTCAGTCCTTGGCCTCGCCACGTATGGGAAATGGAGGTGACATGCCCCTGTTTTCCTGAACACCAACTAAACAGGCGGAGACATTCGCTACACTGCTTTGTGAATGCAGGACCCTTTCAGTACATGCACAGAATGGGTTTTGCATGTGCGCAGTTTTCTGATAATTGGTAAACAGCGTAGGAGGTTGCACATGCGATCCATAATCAATTAGCCCTGCAGTTTGCTTTTGGGAAGATACAGTACCTACATGTGTCATATGCAGGGCAGCCGAGAGGAATGTCGGGCCCCGGTAAAATTGTGGGGGCGTGGCCTAAGTGTGGGAGGTGTGGCCACCTCCCGCACTTAGGTCACACCCCCAAAATGTTTAGAGGAGGGTGAAAGAAACCTCTAAAAATGCTAAACTTGGCAGCACACACCTTTAGCATGTGCTGTGCTGACAGTAGGCTCAGTATGAGCTCACTCGCTGTCAGTGAGACACTCATGCTGAGCCTGCTATCAGCACAGCACATGCTGTAGAAGTGTGTGCTACTGTTGCTACCTGAGAGGGACGGAGGGGGAAGGGAGGGGTCGGACCAGGGCCCTTGCAGGGCCCCTCCAGCAAGCCTGGGCCCGGGTAATTAGTACCTGCTCCCCCCCCCTCTCGGCTGCCCTGGTCATATGTAGTAATAGGCTGGGAAAGTCATTGCCAGTTTCTAGAGTAAAGGTTTCCTCTGAAAGGTGCATTTATGCCCATTTATTGCCATTTGGGATTGCAGTGATGAAATGGGGCAGGGTTGAACATTGTAAATCTCCGCAGGGAGCAATAACAGAGCACAGGACAAACTACAGATATAGGTCCTGTATTCTGAATGTATCTTTGCCCATTTCTGTGCCCTCCCCTCCTCTGACATGTGGTGCAGAGATGAAAATGCTTTAGTGGTATCTGCACATGCCCCTGTATGACGTAAGCCACTATAATTTGCCTCTCACGCTATGATCAGGAGCGCCGACAGCTCTGCTGGGCCCTGGTGAAATGGAGTATTCTGGCCAATGGGAGGGGGCATGGCTTAATTTTAAGTGAAAAAAAACTAAGCTGCAGCGGGTGTGGGGTGTGTGATGCTGCCCACCGGCCCCTGCTGCCTCTCTCTCCTGTTCAGCATGTTATGAGATGGGGACAGAAGCTGCTGCCGCATCACTTACTTCTCTCTCTCTGCAATGGGGGGGGGGGGGTAGTCGGTAGTTTCACCTCACTTTGTATTTTATGTAGAGTTTGGCCATACATTTTCTTTATGAAATGCCCTCTCCTCCATTAGTACTGTATATACCACCCATACCGCAGAATAGAATAAAGACCATTAAAATCCCAGTGTTCTTTGAAGACTATCACATTCACTAATATTGTAATTTACAAACACAGACAAACACAGTACCTGATTCAGTTTAGTATGCAAACTTGATGCTGTACGTACAGGGTGTGAATCATTGGGTCGAACAGGTACAAAAGAACAACATGGTCACCCCTTCTGCATATGTACAGATCAAGTCTTACATGGTTTCTCGCAGTCCCGCCTTGGCGACAGCATTGTTTGGCAATTCACCATACCCACCGGCAGAGTATGGCACCCCAGCATCTATCCATCAGCTTGCGGCACATTGCTGCCTCTACCGCACCAGACTCTTTGTTACACCACAGCATCGAGTCCATTTGGAGCTGGACATTAGCCATATTTCAGCTGTAAAGGGCCATTGTGCTTGCTATCTACGAGAATTTGGGATCAAAACACTCAATTAAAAGGAATACCTAGTGTGCAATATTCAAGAATAGCCATTTGCTCCTAACTTCACCAAAGAACGGTGTGAGGACTTATATGCACTATACCTATACAATACCTGCTCACCAGGTAACATAAGTTCCCAATGATGTGTGTTTATTTTAAATATGATTGAATACCCCTGTAGGTTGATTATTATTGTTTTTTATGTTGTGATACATTTGTTTCATTGCAATATTATATAAAGATAAATTTAAATTTGAATCTTTATGTGTGTTGTGTGATACTGAGCGCCACTTGAATATTGTTGATTTTTCCACAGTGTGAAATAGCAGAACAAAATTTTACAAATTAAAATTATTGTTAATGGTCTGTCCTAAAATTCAACTATATGTTAAATTTGCCCGACCTGCAGTGCACATGGTTTTGTCCATCTGCAAAAATTGCAGACTTGCTAACAGGTCTAAGACAGGTCCATTATTTGCATTTTGGAGATCCAAGTGTTGCATCTAAGGACGCAGCCTTGGATAACCATTGCGACCATTGCAATATCAGCCGTGATTCACAAAGGTTTCAGGTACTGGTTGGTCTACGGAAGCTGAAGATGACTCAGGTAGGCCTAGGATCTGGACACCCTGGACCAGTAAGTATGCATCTAGTGATGCAGACATTGGACTAGTCATGACTTCAAAACGAAGGTACCATGTCCCATTATGAAAATTGGTGCCTTCCCGATCCACTCCATAAAAACTGCAACATGTCCATCATGCTACGGCTGACAGGGGTCTGTGAGCAATACTGAAATAGACGTTCTGCACCTGCAGAGAATGTCTCTTGAGCCTGTGCAGACCCCACACTATTTGTATGTAAACCATTGGGATCTAAGAGTATGAATTCAGACCATTGTCAAGAAGTCAAATATTCTTCTTGCAAACCATAGTTCACTAGACTTAAATCAACTCTTCAGTTGTCAAGATACAATATGCCTCTGCTTCTATTGTGTTTTTGTCTTGATCGGTTATTTCTGTAATGCCCTATTTAGGTCTATCAGACAAGAATTCAACTGATAACAGACTATGTAAAATGTTACACACTATTAAAAGTCTTCTTACAGCCAACACTTTCTGATAACTAAAAAGGAAAATGCATTTCAGATTTGGCTTGCTGATTTTCTAAGCTTTGATAAACTATTGAAGCCTCAATTTACCTCTCGCTCCTTCCATCTCTCAGACACAAGTTGTCTGTATTCTCTATGAAATCAGTAAGTGCTCAGATCTGTCCTTCAACTGCTCTCACACTGTGCACTGCTGTGTTACACCTGAGAGGCACCTTCAATTCACTTAAAAACTAAATGTACTTTTTTCAGAAGGATATGGAAAAACTTTAAACCTTTAGATTTTGAATTCTTATAATTAGGAGCTGGGCATGTTTTAGTATCATATATCTCTAAGCAGGGATGCCGAGTGCAAACTAAAAGGTATTACGGTCCTGCTAATGTCAACAATTACGCGAAGGAACAAAGTAGAAATTCTGCTTTCTTGAGAAAAAGTTGATGACTGTCATAGCCATAGATGAACAAGACTATTATGCCGATTTTAAGCAATTCAGAGTTTATTAAAAAAAATATTTGGTGGTGTGGCCCCAGGAAAAATAACTGGAGATTAGACCTGGAACCCAACGACCTACCTGGAATCCCTATCGAATATTTAATGTGGCTACCCCCCTCAATTGGAAAAGGGTATAAAGACTTAGCAAGCTCTATAAAGACGATGCTCCAGAATTGGTACAATTTTCTGAATGAGATGAACATAGAGGGCGGCCCGATGGGCCATCTGCCTCTAGGGGCTCTAACGAAAATGATACCAAATCTTAGCTTGGAACTATGGGAAAAGCGATCAATAAAAACACTGGCGGATCTCTATGACAATAGACAACTGATGTCATTCGACAAGATTAAGACTAAATTTGGAGTGCCCAACTCGGAGTTTTATAAGTTCCTCCAGATTAGGCCCTGGCTACAATCAAACATCTTTCCCTCAAAAGAACTAATAACCCTACCCACGGCCCTTACTCAACAGATTTATTGATTAAAGAGGAAGGGGGGAATTACCTTTTGGGACAAAATATTAGTACAAGGGAAGGAAGAGTACAACAGGAAATCTAGATGGCAACTGAAATGGGAAAGCGAATTGAATTTCACAGGAGAAATTGCGCAATGGACACAAATATTTAATTCAGTTAATAAAATGTCCAAGTCTGTAGATCATATTGAGAGATACTTTAAGGTGTTTTATCAAACATATTACACCCCGGCCAAGATTAGTTGCTTCTTTCCGGACCAACCAGACATATGCTGGAGATGTGAAGAGAGAGCTGACGTAAAACATGTGTTCTGGTCCTGTGAGAAGCTAAAAATCTTTTGGTCCGAAATGGAGAAGCTGCTTGCAGAGAGTTTGGGTCAGGCGGTGCAACTATCACTGCAGATGATACTACTACATATGCTCCCAACAGATTTAAATCATACAAAGAAATACCTGTTAAACCAAATAGTTTGTGCAATAATTGCAACAATTGCCCAATTATGGAAACAAGAACAAGCCCCAACTGTCCAAAAAGTAATAAATAAGACAGAACATAATTATAAGATGGAAACACTGGGGAAAAACCATAATGATAAGATAATTAAATTATGGAGAGACTGGGAAAGGTTTAGACGGACACAAAAAGAAGAGGATGTCTGATAAGAACCCAATAGAGTGTAGACCGCGGTATAAGCAGTCATAGTAATGGTCATTGTTATTGGATTAGTAACAGGAATAGAAATAGAGTAAATAACTAAGGATATAAAGCAATTCTCTTGTCAAATATAAATGTTTTTTTTTGTAAAATGTGTGTAATGTGATTGTCCAATATCGAAATGCGCAATGTTATGTAAATGATATATATTCTTGAATCTATTTGTCCCCGAGGTCCAATGTTGGACACTTCGTGGGCAATTTTTTTATATATTGAAAAATTTGCAAATAAAGAAATTTAAAGAAAAAAAAATATATATATATTTGTTGTGTGTGTGTGTGTCTGTCACAACGCACAAATGGTGAATAAAGAAAAGAGTGCACAGTGTATAACCATTAAGAATAATAAAATATTTATATCACCATTTCTTTTCAATGAATAGCAGACATCGCATGCGGTCCTTTCAAATGTGATGTATCACATGGAACCCCTCTCCCCGCTGCAGGATCGGGGCCGAGTCGGAGGTCGGACAGGCAGCAAGTCAGACCTGCTGCTCAGGTCCGAATCAGATAAGTATATGGGCACCTAGTATATAGGTCTGAGCAGAGCTGGGGGCCGGGAGTACAGCTGCCCAGGCCCCCGACCTCTGGAGGGGCCTGGGCAGCTGCCCACAGTTACAGCGGCACGGTGCCACCCCCGTGGCCGCACACCACCTGCCCCATCGGGTGCCCTCCCCTCCGCAAGGCATGCACAATACACAGTGCAACCTGCAGAGCGCCGAGCCTAGGACACAGAAGGGCTCAGCGCTCTGCAGACTGTGCAGTGTGAATGCAGAGAGTGGAGGCATGCAGGAACAGAGGCGATGCCGCGCCGACCAAGCTAGGTAAGTAATGGTACTCGGGGGGGGGGGGGGACACGACTGTCCTGGGCCCCACGATTCCCTGGGTCTAAGTCAGCATTTGACACCTCTGTAAGACTGTTCCACTGCAAGATTTTACCACTACTTTGATCTTCTCCATTAAACAGATTTCAGAAGATTATGTTAGAGCAATATATCAATGATGATAGAAATACTGTAAACATTTTTCATTCTTTACCTTCTTGTTGCCTTTATGAACAACGTAAAGACTTCACAGTTATCCCCTGGGTACGCAAAGCATCCAGAATTAATGCAAAATGTCAGTTAAGTGGAGGCTTTGTTCATCTAGGATTAAAATCTAAAGTCATTCAGTTTGGTTTGTATGTAAAGCTTTTTCCTCATTAATCAGTACTACATCTGCTTTTGATCCTTATGTAAATTCAGTGAAATCAAAAACGCCGACAGAAAAGCTGAATATGGTGATGTTAAGTTTAGTCAGCAGTGTCTGACACAGAATCCAACACAGCCCATCAGTGCGGATGTGACTCTTATGCAATGCATATCTTTGGTACAATACTTTTAGCATGATTGTTAATGAGTTGTGAAAGGATCTTCAGTGCATGTTATGCTGTCTCCTGACTATAATGCTGTCTTCTCTTACCTAATCCTCTATTACTAATGTGGCTCATAAAATAATATTTTGCTCTCTTTACTGTTCTGCACAGAAAGATGATGTTCGCTATCCTGCTGACCAATTTATCAAACTAGAATTCCATCATCTGCCCTTTGTATTAATTTAACAACAAAGAATATCTGAATAATGAACATTTCAAAACAAAGGTACAGTAAATCTTTACCACATACCTTCCAAATATCCTGTTATTTTGTGACTGTTCAACTGTCCCACTTGTGGGTAGCAGCGTCTTACAGTCCCAATGTCACACGCTGCTGTGCTTAGCAGAGCAGTGGTCTATAGACACAGTGCAATGACACCCTGATGAAGACCTTTCTAGTTTGGAATGCGTTGGTACTTTTTTTTTGTCGATCTTGTTGCATTTTTAGTGGTCCATATTTTTGGTCAGTTTGGAGACCTTGCTGAGGTGCTACCCGGGATAAGATCCATCTCTGCACATGCTCACTGACACGCATTTTGCAGAAGGCCACTTAAGGTTCCAGGCTTATATTTGGGGACACTGGGAGCAATATCTGTGAAGAATTCCAGGGATTTTTGGGGTACATTGGCCCGGCTTTGCTTTACTTGCCTCCTGGCTGAGGCCTTTAAACAGTATGGTTAATTTACGATAGTGGAAAGTTGCCATTGATTATAAATATAACTGATTACTGCACCATGAGATCTTCTTTTTGTCTTTTGAGGTCAATGGGATTCTAATATTCTGTATACAAGAAGTTTTTGTTTCGGATACAAAAAGATTAAGCTTTGAGACAAAAAAAATACATTATTGGAACACTATTATACAGGTTGAACACCGATTATCCGGCATCGTCGGTTCCAGCACTGTGCCGGATTACCGAATTATCAGTGATACTATTTCAAAGCACCATAACTCCGCAGCGCGATCCCCGCAGCCTCGCTCTCACCTCCGCCACACCACCCGCAGCTTGTCTCCGGTTCACATGGCATTCCACCTCCCGCAGCGCTTATTGAACCCCGCAGCACGAACCCCCACCCGCAACCAGACCCCCCCCTGCATCCCAATACCCTCCCACTCCCTCTCTAAACCTTCCCACTGCCCTTGCAACTACTTCTAAGCCCTCTCACAGTACCCACTACGTCTAAAAAGCAAATAAAACCTACTTCCGGCAGGCACCCGATGTGTCTGGATTAGAGAAGTTTCCGGATCAATGGTTGCCGGAAAATCGGGGTTGTACCTGTACATATTTTTCCTTAAGTACCCAGATTGGTATTGTGGTTCTATATTTCAGTTATACATTGTATTTAGGAAGGAGGTGGTACTGCAGGAGCTTAGCTGCTCTGAGTGAAGCGTAAAAGCCACCAACCTCATTATGTATTCCTACATGCACACAATGTCTATTTACAGAGACAGAGGGACAGGGGACATGGGCAGCAGCACTCTCCTAATGAAGAATGCAGGAGGTGTGGCCCACATGAGCCTAATCCCTGTGAAGCCACTCCCCTTTTGACAAAGCAATGCCCCCTATTCCTGTGCTGGCATAACTTCACAGCACAGGGGTCACACCGCAGCAAGGAGAATGTTAGGAGGCATGGTACCATGACGTAATACACAGCTATAACATTGAATTATTTAATGAAAAGTGTAAATGTATAACAATATTGCCTAATAAGTGACCTGATAGATCCTGTTTTGTGGCCAGTGGGGAGCAGAATAAATAGTGCAGGATAGAATAAATATTTAAGGATCAGTCATTCGTCAATGAGGATGGTCAGGCAGCAAAGCAGAGTAAAATATACACGCTTCACTCTATTTAGCTAGCAGACTGTTCCTATATTATTGACACCTGCAGGAGGAAGGTGAGAAATATGAAGCGGAAAGTGTTGCTACATGGAATTGAAGAGTCAATGCATTGCCACAGAGGACTTGTGTTGATACAGGCATGAGAAGGGAATCATGATACTGTGAGAATCATGGGGTGAAACTTACTAAGATGGAAGTTCTATTTCACATGGGATGTTGCTATGGGCAACCAATCAGATATTATCTATTATCTTCTAAAGGTACTAAATAAAGAAGAAGTAGATTCTGATTGGTTGCCCATAGCAACATCCCATGTGAAAGAGAACTCCCCTCTTTGTAAATTCCCCCCATGGTGTTATTACGGATGGAAACATATTCATAGAAGGACAGAGCTGAATGTGTACTAACAGATATGACGGGGGCAAAGTGTTACTTCAGGGGTGATGGGGTATTACTACAGAGGTGATGGGTAGATGTGTAATGCAGAGGTGATGCTGGTGTTATTACAGAGGTAGAGGGGGAAATTGTTACCTCAGAAGTGATGTCGGTGTTACTACCAAGACCTTAACTAGGATGGTGCAGAGTGTGACACTAACCATAGCACTGCAGGATAGGGGGCGCTGTTAATGGCAATTGTCAACTATCCATTTTAATTGGCTTCACTTGTAGTTTTTATGAACTTAATTTGAGAGCTCTTTGGTATTCAGTCACACTGTCTTTTATGATATTTCCATATGCTGACATACAGTGCATCTGGAAATTATTCACAAAGCATCCATTTATTCCATTTTGGAATAAGGCTGTAACATAACAAAATGTCGGCAAATTATTTTTTCCCTCAAAATTCTACACACAATACCCCATAATGACAACAAATAAAGTTTGGGGGGATTTTTGAAAATGTATTGAAAATGAAAAAAAGAAAAGAAATTGCATGTACATAATCACAGCCTTTGCCATGAAGATCAAAATTGAGCTCAGGTACATCCTGTTCGAGCTGATCATCCTTGATATATTTCCACAGCGTAATTGGAGTCCTCTTGTTGTAAATCAGTTGATTGGACTTGATTTGGAAAGGCAAAGACCTCTCTATGGGGGTTATTCTAGTCCATTCTTTCTGACAAAATCCTTCTTAGATGGACAAAACCATGTGCACTGCGGGTGGGGCAGATGTAACTTGTGCAGAGAGAATTAGATTTGGGTGGGGTTTTTCTTCAAAGTGAGATCTATATTGAAGTGTAAAATCATGCAGTCAGTATTTTCCCTGCACAGAAACAAAATAACTCACCCAAATCTAATTCTCTCTGCACATGTTACATCTGCCCCCCTGCAGTGAACATGGTTTTGTCCATCTAAGAAGGATTTTGTCAGAAAGAATGAACTAGAATAAACCCCTATATAAGGTATCACACTTGATAATGCATGTCAGAGCACAAACCAAGCATGGAGAAAGGATTGACTTGAAGCCAAATCTGTGGAGGGGTACAAAAAATATCTGCTGCTTTATACGTCCCAATGAACACAGTGGCCTCCATCATCACGTTTGGAACCACCAGGACTCTGCTCAGTTTAGATGGCTGGCCTGCTCTAGGAAATCAGTGGATATGGGCCCTAGTCAGGGGGGTGACCAAGAACCCGATGGTCAGAGCTACATCATTCCTCTGTGGAGAGAGGAGAACCTTCCAGAAGGACAACCATCTCTGCAGCAATCCACCAAACAGGCTTGTATGGTAGAGTGGCCAGACAAAAGCCACTCCTTAGTAAAAAGCACATGGCAGCCCATCTGAAGTTTGGCAAAATGCACCTAGACTATCAGACCATGAGAAACAAAATATTCTGGTCTGATGACAAAATTCTCTGGTCTGGTTGGACAAAGATTGAACTATTTGGCTTGAATGTCAGGCATCATGTTGGAGGAAACCAGGCACCACTCAGAATCAGGCCAACACCATCCCTAAAGTGAAGCATGTTGGTGACAGCAGCAGGAACAGGGAAATTAGTTGGGATAGAGGGAAAGTTGAATGCAGAAATGTACAGAGACATCCTAGATGAAAACCTTCTCCAGAGCACTCTTGACCTGAGACTGGGCCGATGATTCATCTTTCAGCAGGACAATGACCCTAAGCACACAGCCAAGACATCAAATGAGTGGCTTCATGGCAACTCTGTGAATGTCCCTGAGTGGCCCAGCCAGAGCCCAGACTTGAATCTGTTTTGAACATCTCTGGAGAGATCTAAAAATGGCTATGCACTGAAGATTCTCATCCAACCTGATGAAAATTGAGAGGTGCTGCAAAGAGGAATATTTGAACTGGCCAATGATTGGTGTGCCAAGCTTGTGGCATTATATTCAAAAAGAGTTTAGGCTGTAATTGTTGCCAAAGGTGCATCAACAAAGTATTGAGCAAAGGCTGTAAATACTTATGTACTTATGTACATGTGGTTTCTTAGTTTTTTATTTTTATTACATTTGCGAAAATCTCCCAATAATTAATTTATTCCATTTTGGAATAAGACTGTAACATACTGTAACAAAAAGTAAAGCACAGTGAATACTTTCCAGATGCACTGTATACCCAGGATTCAAATCCATCTTTTGCAGCTTTGAAGTCAGGCACTTTCTTTTTTTTTTATTCATTTTCATGCAGTGTTCTATAAATGAGTGTGTATGCCTCTTCCCCATGAGGGCATTCACCTTACTTATGTGCCTACTGGAAAAAAAAAGGAGGGGACCTTTCTTTCTGGCATGGGGCATCATAAAGTCTTGTTCACTTCAATATGACCCATTCCTGGTCTTCTGTGCAAGTGAAAGGGTTGGAGCTACTGGGTAGCTATATGGGTGCTGCCAGGGAATGTCTTGTAAAGCAGCTACCACTAAGACTGAGTAGGTCCCAAAAACACAGAGAAAAAACAGAGAAAAAATGGAACCCACCAACGAACGGCACTGGTAATTATATCCACACAATCTAACATCTATCGGATTTGGGAACTATACAATCCCTGACCCTATTGACTGGTCCTCCGTTTTACCCTCTGGCG
Organism: Crinia signifera; assembly: GCF_055691185.1. Classification (NCBI taxonomy): domain Eukaryota; kingdom Metazoa; phylum Chordata; class Amphibia; order Anura; family Myobatrachidae; genus Crinia; species Crinia signifera. Next base: position 201,769,130 of record NC_139222.1, read on the forward strand.
GCATAAATAGGAGCGGATCCCCCCTCCAAAAATATCTACAAAAGTGGCCCTGTGGGCAGTGAGCATGTGTTTTTTATATTTTTATTTTACATGATTACATATGTATGTGTACCAATAAATGTTATTTTATTTACAAAATCCTCATTGGTTGTAGCGCTACCTTTTTTTCCCATTTCTTCTGTGCAAGTGGCAGCTGCAGGTGGGAGTGCAAGTGGCAGCTGCAGGTGTGGATGCAGCACAGTCTCACAACGAGTTCTAGATGGCAGTGTTTGAGCTTGCAGTTCATGTGGCTTCCCTATTTGATTTTTTTAACTGAAACAGGATGCCAGAGTTCACTATACCAATGCGGCATACTGAATGCTGTGTACACACTGGTGCAAGATCTTCAAAAGGTTCAGCATGCAGATGCTGGGATACCGACAGCTGGCATCCCAATTGGTAAGTAACCGACCCTGGCTAGCATGTGGCTAGAAAAAGGGGGTTTAGGTTTATGTACTAGTTGGTGAAGGTGAAGGTGAAGGTTGGCTGCAGGGAGGGTTGAGTAGGGTTAGGCACTGAGAAGTTACGCTGCAGGTCAGGGGTTAGTATTCTGTGGCAGGGTATGGGAGTAAGGTTTAGGCACTACTGGGGAGGTTTAGGGTCAGGCTACTGGGGGTTAAGGAGGGTTAAGGTTAGGGGACAAGGTGAGGGTAAGTCTACTTACCTGACCCCTAACTGGATTCCCTCCTTTGGGATGTGGGCATCGGTATTCTGACTGCCGGCACCCTGAACACCGGTCATCCATATGTATCCCGTTTAAGGCAGCTGTGTTGTTAATGATTTCTTCTCTACACTGGGAACATGATATTAGTATTATTATCATCGTCACCCTCATCAGAGTTATCATCATCACACAAAATGAACTCATCTTTCTGAAATCCACCATAACAGGTCTCTTTACAATACTTTAACAGAATTGGTGGGAAAGGTCTTCCTCCTGGAATTGTAGTTCATTTTCATGAAAATCCTCTTTCTACATTTTGAGGAAATATCTTCATACGCCTATCACTCTCAATGTTCCTGGCCATGCTGAAAACTCTTTCCAAGGCTGGAGGCTGGGAAGCTTAAATAAAGTATAGTGAGGTGGTATAAGGGGCTCCAAGTTGCCTTTTTTCTCACCAGTACTAAAAAGGACTGCTCTACAAATTCATTTGTATACTGTTATTAAAACAATCCGCTAGCATTCTATGGATGATTACTACATCTGGTAACAGGTGAAATTTATTTTGAGCAATTCTCTTAGAACACAAAACTGGAACAACATTTTGACAACTAGTAAGGTCTGAGTTGACTCATCCTCATCATCAGAGGGTCTCTAGCGACAGCCAGTGGTGTAGCTAGGTGCCACAGTGCATGCGTGAAACATGCCCGGAGCAAAGGCATGTTTTGCGCCCGCCCCCGATTTGTAGTAGGTGGGGCACGGCCTAACATTATACCACACACCGTAATGCCCATTGCACATTTTGGTGAACTTTGTGATACCCATTACACATATAAAGCCACATGCCGTAATTCCAATTACACATAAGGCCATACATGATGCCCATTACATACTATAGAACAAACCGTAATACCCATTACACATCTGACACATAAGTGCCACTTACCTACATGCGCATTGCTAGGAACTTCATGCTCGATGCAGGGAGCTTCATGCTTGATGCCAAGGGGGACTGAAATAGCTCTTTGCCAAGGGAGACTGAAATAGCTCATTGCCAAGGGGGACTGAAATAGCTCATTGCCAAGAGAGACTGAAATAGCTCATTGCCAAGGGGGACTAAAATAGCTCATTGCCAAGGGGGACTAAAATTGCTCGTTGCCAAGGGGGACTAGTATTGCTCGTTGCCAAGGGGGACTCATATTGCTCATTGCCAAGGGGGACTGCTCGTTGCCAAGGGGGACTAATATTGCTCAATGCCAAGGGGGACTAATATTGCTCGTTGCCAAGGGGACTAATATTGCTTGTTGCCAAGGGGGACTAATATTGCAAGTTGCCAAGGGGGACTAATATTGCTCGTTGCCAAGGGGGACCTGCTCCCCGCCCGCTTCCTGCTCTGTCCGGCTGAGCTGCCCCAGTGTCCACAGCTATTTTCAATTAAGTCTCCCGCTGGACCGCTAGCCAACAGGCTATATTTTTTTGCAGAATGCTGGAAACGTCTCCAAACTTTTTGGGGCAGTGATAGCATTTCTTGCATGCACCTGTCATTTAAAAAAAATTCTGTACAGATGTGCCATCTTCTGTCTTTGCAATGTATAGCTGCATTTCTAATTGGTACCATGATGTATTGCAGTATGCCATGATCGCCTGTAGGCATCCACTCACTATGAATGCATGGTTGCCTGCTCCTGTTTTGCTGCAAGCCGCATGCTATGATGCTATGACATCCCTGTGCTATGACATACCTGGAAACACTGTGTTTCCGGTATTTGAGCCGCATAGATATAGTAGTAGAGGACGGGAGCTTTACGTTCCATATTCCCTTGGATCAAATACCTTTATTCTGTCACTTCCATCTACATGACGGTTTTTGCATAAAGAAGTGTCTAATCCAAACAGTTCTGGCAATTTTATATTTATACATACTGTAGATATGTCGGTAATTCTTACAAAAAATATATGCGGCTAGGTAAATAAAATAAAGATTTAAGAGAGATGCAGAAAAAAATATTTAAAAAATATATAAATACATTTACAGAGAATCCGGATAATAATATATATAGATATATAAAGTTTTGTAACGCTTTTGTAATTTTGTAGTATATATAGATATATAGGGGGAAATTTACTAAAGGGAATTTGTAAAAAATAGGTGTAAAAATAGGTGTATTTGTATCCAGAAATACACTTATTTTTGACATTTACTATCCCGAAAATACGGCAATTCGTATTCGTATTGATAGAACATCAATACGAATACGAATTGCCGTATTTTTGGGATAGTAAATGTCAAAAATAAGTGTATTTCTGGATACAAATACACCTATTTTTACACCTATTTTTTACAAATTTCCTTTAGTATATTCCCCCCATAAAGTTTTGTAATGTTTAATATATGTCTACTTGATACTAATCTCATTAAGTACAGTTCGGACTATCTAGTTCCATGATATAGACAGATATTTACTAAGTATTAACATATTCATTTTTTTTTTTATAATATGAGTGGTTAATTGAACATAAACGGAAAGAGAAGAGAGGGAAGTACGGCACATATATAGAGACAAAATAATGTTACCAGCATGTATATTAAAATTTAGCAGAGATGGGAAAAGGTAATCAACATATCTAGAATCCTTAATGTATATAAAGGGTAATGTATATTTCCACAGTAGCATCTTCAACTTCTGTGTCACCATCTATACTGATGCTGATCATCCAAACATTTTTAGAGGGTCCAGAAATGGTGGAAGGGGACTTATCTAGTATCACATATGTCAGACTTGCATATAAATAACATGGATCACTCCCCTTAGGGATTTATTGCATTTCTGATCACACAGTGTTCTTCAGCTTCAGTGTTTTTTTTCTGCACTTTTATATTTGACACCTCTGAGTGAGAAAGTGGTGCATCATCCTATGAGGATAGAGAAAAACATTTGTGTGGTATGGCACCTACTTATTGTTGCACAGTACCACTGTCTGGCCTGGAACACACCCTTTTTTTGTTTTGTTTTTCAATGTATTATTTTACAGACTCCTGCAACTCATTATAGTAATGGTGGCACACTGGTGGAAAGTAATGCTGCCCAAGTACGTTGGTAGTGCGGGATGCCAGCCAAACTCAGATTTTTTTTAAAGGGCTAATCGCTTACAAGGCAAACCATGCCTTGTAAGTGATTGCCCCTTTAAAAAAACATCCACGTTTGACTGGCATCCTGCACTGATGCCAAACTCCGGCAGCATTAGGTTCCACCCATTAAATTAATGTTCTATTTTTTTGTGATTTGGCATTGAATTGCATTCAATTTTTTTGCTAACAAAAAAGCAAATAAAGGAACAGAGTAGAAATGGTTCCCCAAAGATGACTTAAGTACCTTATTATAATTAGAATTCACAAATTAATTAATACAGGATACCACCTAAACTCCATCTAAAATAAAGGGATCATTAAATTCCTTTTACTTAGTAAAATAAGTTTCAAACAAAAGAATGTCCACTCAATAAATCAATAAATATATTTGTTTTTATTTATAAAAATCCATAGAGAACATGGTGGGTACAATCTCTAAATATTAAATTAATACAAATTCAATATACATGAAATCCTGGATAAAATACTTTCTGAAAGACTATTGCAGAGGAACTCCTGTATCAGTTTGGATACTTTTTGATATAACAGTGGAGTAAACCACTCATCTGTTGTGAAAATATATATTTAATAAATAGTGGCATTAAAAGTTACTTACCAATTAGCTTCTACATGTCATTTCACAGGCTGTGTTTGAAAGTTGACAATTAGGTGCTGATAGGTTGGCACTTTTATCTCTCTACTTTACCTCTTGCCAAAGCTTGATTTATCTTCCTCAAAGAAACTATTTATTGGTATAATGAGCTGTAAGAAACTGTAACATATAACTACAAGTGTTACATCTTTGAAAAAAATAACTTATGTTTTTTGTGTACTTATCAGATCCAGTGTATTTGTGTCTGTCGCATTTATTATTATTATTATTATTATTATTATTATTATTATTATTAATAATATTAATAATAATGATAATAATACTAATATTTTTTTTTTTAATAAGGCACCACCAGTGGCTTGCAGCACCACACACATTAGAACAATACAGGGTACACGTAACTAAATACTGTATAACATTAACTAAAGAACTAAAACAGTACACAGGTAACACTTAGCAATACAAATCTTAAGCCCTGTACACACAGGGTGATTTCAATCACAGCTACCAGGGATATAGTCACTGAGGGATATGGTCACCACGACCAGTCCTGCAGTGGTCGCTGGTCACAGGAGTATGCTCCTGTGATCAGCAGCTTCCCCCGGCAGAGTGTCTTGCTTTCATCAGCGACCATCGCTGATCACCGATGAAAATGGGACACTCAGCAATTTGGTTGCTGAGGATATATATATCGCTCAGCAACCAATCGCTCCACAGTTACGGAGCTTTAGAACACAATATAGCTTCTATGTAGGGAAGCAAAAGAGACGTCTGCATGCTACCAGAGGTGGGTTGTCCTTGGTAGAGATGAATGAACACAAGTGAGAAGAGATGCCAGTATAGATTCTAGCTGAGTAGGAGAGAGCTTTAATTGAAGTAAAAGAGCAGAGGATTGTCATAACAGGAGGGAAGAGGGCCCTGATCCAAGGAGCTTACGGTCTACAGTCTTTAAAACTGTACACAGGAACTGTAATGTTTAACATTACATCCCTTAAAGCAAATTAACAAAAATAAAAACAACAATAACATTTTATTAACTATTAATAAATAAATTCAGGAATCTGCCATTTATTTTCTACCTTTGGAAACCATATAAGAAGGCTAATGTGTTCAGCCTATGCAGTTAACATGATACCAACTTCATTTCATAAATATACAGTAATATTCATAATCACCAGTAATGTGACCCGTTTTTCTACTTCTCTCCACCAGCGTTTTGCTCAACAAATTTGAGATCTGAGACACATCTAATAATAGGAAATTGCTCTTCAAAAACATTAAAGAAAAGGGCTATTTAATACTCTTGTTTGAAATAAGGTTTTAATTTTAGTAATCAAGGGCAGAATTGCAGCTGCAGTTTTCCAACCAGAAAATGACTCTGACTCAAAATGTATGCGTTGTAATTGTATATCCTATTTCCAAAGACAAAAACTGTATACAGTATTTTCTGCTTAGAAGCAGTTTCTTGTTTTAAATCTTTGCTCACATTTTATGCAATCTAGCAGTATATAATGACAAACCTATCCTGACTACACCATGGTCCTTATTCAGATCTGATTGCAGTACAAATTTGTTCTCAAAATGGGCAAAACCATTTGCACTGCAGGTGGGCAGATGTAACATGTGCAGAAAGAGTTACATTTTGGTGGGTGTGTTGAAACTGAAATCTAAATTGCAGCGTAAAAATAATGCAGCCAGTATTTACCCTGCACAGAAACAAAATAACTCACACAAATGTAACTCTCTCTATACATGTTACATCTGCCCCACCTGCAGTGCACATGGTTTTGCCCATTTTGAGAACACATTTGTACTTCGATCAGATCTGAATAAAGGCCCATGTTTCTTTTTAACATTGACTTTTATTGCATCAAATAAGGAACTAAATGAATTAACAAACATCATAAAAGTATTTCCTTTTGCAAGTTACAGACTTGCTACAAAACATATTCATAAATGTTACCTTCTTGATAAAATAAAAACATTAATCAATAAACAAGTAAATTATTGAGTTTTACAATCAATAACCAACAAAAAGTTAGGCAAAGTGAAAAATTGTGGCAGAAGCCCTTTCCCTGGCAGAGTTTATGGGGGGTATTCAATGTCAGGGGAACAGCTGTCGAGCAAGCCGTGCCCCTGTCCCGTTCTCGCTTTGCTCGACTTGAGCTCGGCGGTCGGGATTCAATGTCCAGGCCGCCGAGCGGCGAGAAAGGGGCGTGGCCACGAGATGAGGACGGAAATAGACGAACTCTGGCCAGGAGCTCGCCTATTTCCGGCTTTTCTCGGCAGAACGAGCCCGACAGCTTGTGATGTCGGGCTCGTTCTGCGGAGAACCCCTGTTCAATGCTGTCGGGGAAGACAGCATTGAATAGGGCCCCGCAGCCATCTCCCCTGTCGGGAGATGGCTGCGGGTAGCACGACACAGATTGAAAACCCCCCTAAGCCTCTAGGAAGGAATCTGCATATAATTTGTAAGGGAAAGGTCTCTTTGTTATGGAATGTTTTGAGTTATCAGATAAGCTTTTGAAAGATATTAAGCAGGGCGTGGTCTTGTGTTTTATAAAACTGTTCTTCTCCATCTTCAGACGTCTCCAAACTCCCTCCCTATTTAATTTTTTTTTACTTTGGATGGTTGCTGGTTTTATCATTGTGTGTACTGTAGCAGTTGTTAGTATGTTAAGTGCTTTAATGTGTCTTCCTCAATAATGCCCCATTAGATGAAGCATTTTCCTTTACCAAGATGGCCACCATTCTTTGGACTGCACATGTGCTGTGCCATCTTTTTCACTGTGTTTTGATTGCTACAGTGGTGCAAACATTTGTGTACTACTTGGCTCCATGGAAACCCTACAAATACCTTGTGCGTCCTCCATACATACATGACTTCTGGTTTTCTGTACGGTCAGTACCACCTCAGTTGTAAGCCGATCTGCCTGGTGTATCTACAAAACTGATTTTACCCCACTAAGGTCAATTTAATGCCAAAATTAGGTGTAATAAAATATGCTTACAATATATAATTTAATTTCAAGTTAGCGCCAGTAGAGGACACACCCATCTATTCCTGTGTTTACAATATATAATGTTTAGTGAACTTATCTAAATAAAGATCTCTAATATAATAGTTACTTATCTCTTTTATATTCTTTTTAGGTGTAAGTTGTGTGCCTGAAAGTATATAACCCAAAATAGTAGAAATGTGTACCATCTTGGACTTGTTTCACTCACCATGCTTCATACAAAGTGACTCGCTTCAATCGCCACAAGGTTACTAAAGACAATACATAATGGATAACAAATTAAACCAAAGGTTTAAAAAACATGAAAACCCCAAAAATTTTGTGTTGACTACATGTGTATTTTGCCCGCTGACCTATTGTACCTGTCGACCTTTTGTACTTTTTACATTATACATATTAAACCTGTTGATCTTTTGTGTTGGCCATATGATGTTGACCTACTGACTGTCAATCTATTATTCACCACCCATATTATAGTATAAGTAAAGACCAATGGTTCAGGTTTTAATGTTAATGATTAATCACAGATTAAATCAAATTGACTCAGGTACTTCATAAGTCACAAGTGCCCAAGCACGGTTGTCCTTAAAACCTGGACTGCTAAGGTCTCCTGAGGATCAAGTTTAGGAACCTCTGGTCAGTGGCATCACTACAGTGATAAGAGGTTGGGTATCTAAAGGGTTTACACCAAGGTGCTGACTGCTCTCCAATGACAGATGTCAGTTGCTGCCCTGTAACATGACATGCAGCACCCAGCTCCTGTCACAGCGTAGTAGCATGTACTGCACACAGACTTTTATTTGGATTTGGGTACAACCAAGCAGCTCTGTACCCCTGAATTAAGGAAAATGTGGGTTCAGGCAACAAGGTGACGCCCTACCAGGGAGGCCCTTATTATGGCATATATCAAAGCTGTGCATACTGTGTATGTTCCTGCACTTGGTGTCAACAACAGAAAGGGATGCTGCTGCTACTGGTATAGCCTATGCAACTGTGTTACAGAGTATAGTCATATTCCATACATGGAATCGGGGGGGGGGGGGGGGGGGGTGAGACAAATGCCCCCTGGTGATTAGGAGATTTTTTTTCTTCTGGTTACTCTTTCTGGCTAGCAATAGCTACCATGTCTCAGGAGGATCCATTCTTCATTGTCAAAGTTTGAGGGAGTGAGCCAGGCAGCCAGTATATGTGTGCAAGGAGGGGGTATATTAAATGGGGGGAGTAAGAAGACATGTGGGGTATATGCTTGTAACAGGGGGCATATGCGACTATATTAGTGGGTTTTGATTTTGTTTGGGGTCAGACTTGTTATTGGGGTGGAATATTTTGTATGTATATACAGTAGACATAGATTAATTTTTTGGTTGAGTATCTATTCCCATGCCAGGGTCCAGCACCAACTCATTGGCCCACATACCATTTTCAAAGACCCTGGCAGCCTAGTGTCTCCCATTTTCCCTCCCCAAACCAGTCCAAAGCCCCATCTAACTACCCCATCAAGAAATCCCCACAGCCAGACCAGTCAGTGTCCACACCCTCATTAAGCCCAGTGTACCCACTTCTCCAGCCTAGTGTCCTCTCCTCCAACCTCCATCTCACTGCCCCCTTTTTCATCCAGCCCAGTGCTTTCTATATACAGTATATAACCCATGGCCTCTCCCTGCCACCCTCTGCCTAATCTCCCTAATGTCACCTATGCCTCTCCCCAGTATTATTCACTGCTTCTCCCTGTCAACCTCTTCCTCTCACCCACTATTTCTCCCCTGCATCGATATCTTTCCACCACCATCTGTCTCCTGTCAACCTCTGTGTCTCCCCTTTATCCTCGACAATACCCACTGGCTCCACCTTTCATCACCCACTACCTTCCACTGTCACCTATTCCCTGGCATCACCCACTGTCTCACCCTCTCTGCCTCTCCCCTGCACCAGTATCTCCCCATCACCCTCTCTCTCCTGTTAACCTTTACTCGCCCTCTATTGAGGGGAAACATACCCTTTTTAGAAAGGTGCCCACCACAGGTGTCATCCCCCTCGTTATTTTGTTCTGGATCTGCCAGGAGACAGCATTACTACAGAAAAAAATACATGTCTGTAAGGGCTTCCTAAGGACTCATGTACTTGGATGTTAACTTTAACTAGTCTATACAATGCTTTCTATTAAAGCATAAACACACTCTGACAAGTGTTCACTATAGAGTACATCAATTTAAAAGTTAGAGTTTCTGCAATAATCCAATGTGTTATACTTGTTACAATACAGCATAATAGAGTTCTCTTGGAAAGTGTATTAAGTGCATAGTGCATTTTGCTGTAGGTATGCTTTATAAACAAACATCAAAAGATGTATTAACAGCAAGATCATGGAGAAAGGTTTTGATTATATTTTTAATCAAGTTTTATTTTGAAATGCAATGTTAATATACCATCATAGTGACACTTCAATTGTACTTTTAACAATTTACAACAATTTATGTTTTCACTGGAGAAACTGAGGTTGAGAGGAGATATGATCGGTATGTTCAGTTCAAATACAGGATTGGGAATCATATGGAACTGGGAGATGATTTGTTCACTAACAGGTCTATATTTAGGACACGCGGGCATGTACTGAGGCTCGAGGAAAATAAATTCCGTACTGAATTAAGAAGAGGATTCTTCACCATTAGAGCAGTAACATTCTGGAAGTCATTGCCGGTGGGGTGATTACAGCAACTACTGTTAATGAATTGAAATAAAAACTGGATGCATTTTTTGCCACTAGGGGAATCCTATAGATATGACTTAGTCCATCGAGTTCAACCTATCTAACTTGTAACTACTGACTTGAGTAACGTCTTTTTTCCGCCTTAATTACTACTGTATGTTACTATGTTACTATGATACTGTAAATATTAAGAAACATGTATATCAAATATAATCTACCTATTTTCAATCGTGTTGCATACAGTTCCATACAGTATTACCCCATTAAAACAGACACACTGGGAAATATAAATATACTTTTTCAACATCATGGGCAAGTTTAGGAATCAGGCAGCCCCTAAGGACTACATTTTTGGTTACCCCTCATCATATTACTACCCCCTTCATGTTGGAACCTCCCAGCTACAAAACCTTACCCCCCTATTTTCCTCCTCTTCATCATCAGTTTCAAAATAAAAAATAAAAAATAAAAAAAAGTAATGACAATCGAGCAAGGATCTCAATGAGCCACCCCCCCCCCCCCCCCCCTGAAAATCCACCACTGTCCGACCTGGGATCTTTAACACCTTTCAAATAACACCACGGACCAGGCTTTTCACCAGTCTACCCCTTTCAGACATAAGCGACTGTACTGCTACAGGGAACAGCCATTTAGCTCCTTCTCAGCTTTGTTTTCAGACATAAACCCGGACACTGACTTGGGTAGTAAGTCTAGTAGGATTAATCTAGTTAACTGCAGGGTCGTGGCTCTGGCCCTGTCAACCTGGGTGTGAACTGTTAAACATAAGCAGGACCTTGGTCGACTCATCATGGCCCAGAAAATACCTGTTTTTTTTAGCTATGTCTGAAAGGGGTATTAGTGGAACAAAACCACAGATATTCATTCCACACACTTTTGCTTTTTCTAGTATACAATGAGCAACCACATGCATTGAGAGGAGTCAGTCACCAGCAGTGGCGTAGCTATAGCTCCGCAGCCCCCGCGGTGGTGGGGAGGCACAGAGAACCTGTGGGCGCCGGGGGTCTGCGGGGCTATAGCTACCACTTACCCGCTGCTGTCCGGCCACATCTGCCTGTCACGGTCCGTATCTCCCGGCGCCGGCTCCTGCTGCTATAATGAAAACGGACTCTTAGAAAATTGCTGCCCCCATACTGCAGACAGTTTTCAGTCTGCAGTATGGGGGCAGACATTTTCTAAGAGTCTGTTTTCATTATAGCAGCAGGAACCAGCGCTGGGAGAGATGGGACCGTGACAGGCAGATGAGGCCGGGCAGGTACGTCGAGGGGAGGGAGGGGGCCGAGGAGAGGGGGGCACCGAAAAATATGCGGCTGGGGGGGCGACATTCCTGGCTTCTATGGACTGCATTGGCTGCAGTGAACTTACAGATCAACTGCCACTAGCCCAAGGTCTGCGGGGCTATTGTTGTACCACTGCCACCTGCCGCATCTGTGGCCGAGACCCGCAGATTTACTTGTCTTTTCAGCCCCGGATCTCCTTCTGGCTCCTGCTGCTAATGTCACAAAATGGCTTCCCCTAGACAGTTTTTGAGGATGCTAGAGGAGAAACCTTAAAAATGGTCTGCTATTAGGTGTAGCCATTGTGTAAGGGTCAGTTCTCGTTAGCAGAAGTTCGAGGAGTGCCGGTGTTGACAAAACTTTAACCTGTTTTTAAATGCCCAATTAACTATCATGTATCTTTATAATTTGTGTGATTTTACAGATGTGTTACATAAAAATATCCCTTAATGTTTTCTCACAACCACAGACTTGCAGTCCTGTCCCTGAACCTGATCATCTGTTTCTTCTTTACGATTTTGGAACTAGGATGTACTGTAGTGGCACAATTGGCTTTGGGGTTTCAGTTGTGTATTATTGTAAGGTTTATCTTCAGGAGATCATAAGACCTAGTGGGTTTTTGGATGGTTGAATTTCTGGTTTTTGTTATGTATATTTGATGTGTCCAATTTCTCTTTTCATCTTGGAGTCCAGTCTTTAACCACTAGTTCATATGGCATTCTGACTGAAAATAGGAAGACCCACTTGGGGAATTACGTAGGTCCAAACAATTTTTTTTTTTGCCTTGAAAGGAAACGAACATTCCAGATATTCTCAAACAGAAGCCAAATGCAAACAATGAATGGTGTAGCTAGAACTTTATGGGCCCCATAGCATAGTTTTAAAGGGGCCCTGTTCAAATGCTTCTAGAGACACACTTCTCTGAATTAGTTGTTAATGTTATGCCCGATAATAGTGCTCTAGTTTTTTTTTATGAACTGTTGTGGTACCCTTGTTCACATTATACAACATTGTATATACCCACTTCCCTTTATGATGTACAGGGCCACATGTAATAGGGTGTGATAATCAGAAAGTGAGAGATTTGGGGAAAGATTTCCCAATTTTTTAAAGCAGAAATCAATTGCTTGGCAAATCAACCTGTTTTTTTTTTCCGTGTAAATGATTGCTGCTTTAAAAAATTGGGAATACTCTCCCAAAAACTCTCACACCCTATTACATTTGACCCACAGTGTCCCCAGTTCACATTTTGCCCCATTACAGTACCCTAGTTCATATTATGTAACATTATAATACCCACTAGATCAATGGGTCCAGCGCATACCTAGCTATATTGTAGGTCCCAAGGCAAATGTTTAGTTAAGGACCATATGTACCTCCAAATTGTTATAAATGTAGAAAACACTTGTAACGGTGACACTTCTCAGCTCTGGGTCCCATAGCAGCTGGAATCTTATTGCGGGAGTGCAGCTACTATAGGTGCACAATGTAATCATATGGTGTTCGTGTCCCTCCTTAATACTTTCAGTGCTAGTTTTTACCTTGGAGCCTGTGACCCACTCTCTGGTATCTCCAAAACCCAAGACAAATTCATCACCCCCATTTGCAATGCTACTGATTTCCTCATAGGTAATTATTGGAAAGACTACCGCCCACTTTCGATGGCTGTCCTGGTGGCTAAAGTTAACTCTATTGCTTCCATGGAATACATTACCAGCTCACACAACAACTTGACTGCTAAATACCTCACAATTTGGTCTCCTTGGTTCCAATCTCAGAAATTCTCTATTGCTGCATTTTCTGTCCTACCTCCACCACCTTCCTCCTCTTTTCTTTTTTTCCTTACTACACTTTTTCTTATTGCTTTTTTTGTTCTTTGCTTTTATTAACATAGAAATCCCTGGTGACCTGTGGACTATAATGTTAGGTGTACTTTCTGTGTTGGCTTGTAAAGTTGTATTATACTAGCATGCTAGCTTTATTTCAAATCTACTTGTGTCGTATCTCTTTTGTGTATTTGGTTTTGTCAAATTGTAAAGCTGTGTACATATGCATCGATTTTTGGCTATTTTTTATTCGATTTTGCTTATAGAAGCAAAACCGAATCCACATCAAATTGTTTTTAGGACACTTTCGATCTGCATTCGATTCGATGCGCGCTCCAGTTTTCTCAAAATTGAACAGAAAAATCTACTGTGCAGCCAAGGAAATATCGAATTTGATCCAGTAAATCGAATGTATACAATGTACAGGTACCATGAATGTAAATCAAATTAGATATTGAATTCGATATCTAATGCAAAAGTACAAATCTAATGCCAAAGTGAATGGGAAGATCATATAACCTTGAAGCTGACAAAGTCCAGCGAAACGCATCAGTGTTTGTTTATAAGGGCCCCCTGCATGACCTACATCCTGATACCTACTCTGGCAACACTGCATTTCCTTCAAGTTGACCACCACTACCCTGGTAAAGGGAGTGATCAACGCTGTTTTCCTTCAATAATGGACACCATCTGCAACTCTTGGGAAGCCCTGAAAGGTCCCTAAAAATCTTCCAGCGGCCCGTTACCGTCTGTGCACAACTGCAACATAGCGAGGACTTTGGACCCCAGCCGGAAAACCCATATACCATCTGATAGTGAGCTGCTATGAATATATATATACAGCTGATTGCCTCAATATCCTAATCAACTTGGAAGGGACATACTAATAGCCAGTCAACTGCCAATTTGGTCATCTAGAAGGAGAGAGTCATTTTGAAGTAATTTAATAATTTTTTATTCATTTTATTTGTGTCAATAAATTGTATGCATCACAATCCCATGCATTTGTGTTTAATCTATTAGCGCTGCTTTCTTTTTTGTTTGTATTGTGCTTTACTTTGGTGGCTCACTATAGCCACATTTAAGCAGCAGCTTTGTTATATTTTAATTAAGAAGCTCCTCACATCAGCGCCTAGTCCACCATATTCTTGGTAAACGTTCTTTTTTATGTCCGCCATAGAGTAGAATCATAAGAAAACAGTGACCTCCTCGACAAGCTGCAGCAAACATTTATCCAGTGTTATTCAGTGTTACTTGCAATCTTTTTCCCTCATCCTGCTTGTTGCACTTTAATCAGCCTGTGATTGGCTCCCCTTGAGTCCATTTGACCTACATGAGAATTACAGACCATACACAAGCAATAAATAATAATAGGTAAGGGTTTGTAGATACAACAGTGAAACCTGCCAGCAATTAGTCCTTAATTCCTCAGTTCAGTTCTTATGAAGCCGCATTTTATACTCTGCTGGAACTTAAGTATGATGTTTTTCATGTTAACTTTTGTCATACAATCATTTACTCATTTCCATTTTTTTCTGACCTGTGCCACAGAAAGAAAAGAATGAGATGAAGAGGTCAGAGCAATAGGCTCATTCCAATAAATGGACCATGTGGGGGTTGTTTACAAGGATAGAAGTTCTATTGAATATATAATGTTGCCCATAGCAACCAATCAGAATCTACTTCTTTATTTATCACTTTCTAGAAGATACTATATAGAATTTAAGCAAAACAGGTTTACAGACCAATTTGATCATGCGCTAAAAGCAGCTTAGGGACAACAAACCAAACAAACCATGGAGAACCACTCCAGAAAAACATACAATACCAACAGATGTCTGATAGTTCCCAGAGCCCTTAGTGAAGGTGATAATTTTCTCTTGTCTAGGTGAAGCGAACCCAAAGAGGAGAAAAAAAAATGAAAATAGTGTAATATTGTTAACACTTATATATAGATATGTAAAGGACAAAGTCGTTTTTAACTCGTACCAAATTTTTATGTCTACTTTCAATGTAGACACAAACGCTTGATTGAGGGGAATATAATTTCCCCATCAGCTGTATTGAATTAGGAAAGCCGGCATCTGAATAAGCCTGAACTTCCGATATCCATCCGGAAGACAGGACGGATGTGACGTTTGCGGGGGACGTGAATGGAACGCAAACGTCACATCCGTTCCGTCTTCCAGCTGGATACCGGAAGTTCGGGCTTATTCAGACACAGACGCAGACATTCCTAATTCAAAACAGCTGATGCCAGGACATATGGAAATTCAGAGGTGGACTCAAACTCCTTCTACACCCGTTTGCCTTTACAGAGATTTTAGTTGGTAGATGGTCTATGTCTGGAAATAGGTTTTGCTTATATCTCCCAGGAGGGAATATTTATACCAGTACTGTATCACTGTTACCACATGCCTTGATAAAGATACTTAGTATCGAAACCGGTTGGCTTGTGGACAGATAGGAGGACTCCAAGGGACCCCGCTCTGATGACCAGCAGCCAGGGACGCCTGTTAAACATCTTATGCTATATTTGTCTGCACTCTTTTGTAGACAAATACTCATGGTGAGAGTCCATTGGTTTTATCCTCCGGTGTCATTCTGTTTCACTTTGTTTTATTAAAACGTACTGCACCATAATTGTTTCTCTTATTCTTTTGAGTGCATTATCCACTTTACTGGGCAAATAAGAGGAGAGGAATCCATTGGTGGAAATTATATTCCCCTCAATCAAGCGTTTGTGTCTACATTGAAAGTAGACATAAAAATTTGGTACGAGTTAAAAACGACTTTGTCCTTTACATATCTATATATAAGTGTTAACAATATTACACTATTTTAATTTTTTTTCTACTTTTTGGGTTCGCTTCACCTAAACGAGAGAAAATTATCACCATCACTAAGCGCTCTGGGAACTATCAGACATCTGTTGGTATAATATATAGAATTTGATTGGTTGCCCATAGCAACATTTCATCTTCAATAGAACTCTCATCTTAACCCTTGTATCTTTATTGAACAATGTGACACAGGAAGAAGAGAATGAAAAGGCTGCAGCAGTAGTAGAGAGGGTAATAACATCATCACACTCGTGTCTATATCTAATGGTAGACTAGATCTGGCCTCTACGTCACTTACTAAGAAACAGATCACACTTGTGTCTATATCTAATGGTAGACTAGATCTTAACTCGTACCAAATTTTTTGTCTACTTTCAATGTAGACACAAATGCTTGATTGAGGGGAATATAATTTCCACCAATGGATTCCTCTCCTCTTATTTGCCCAGTAAAGTGGATAATGCACTCAAAAGAATAAGAGAAACAATTATGGTGCAGTACGTTTTAATAAAACAAAGTGAAACAGAATGACACCGGACGATAAAACCAATGGACTCTCACCATGAGTATTTGTCTACAAAAGAGTGAAGACAAATATAGCATAAGATGTTTAACAGGCGTCCCTGGCTGCTGGTCATCAGAGCGGGGTCCCTTGGAGTCCTCCTATCTGTCCACAAGCCAACCGGTTTCGATACTAAGTATTTTTATCAAGGCATGTGGTAACAGTGATACAGTACTGGTATAAATATTCCCTCCCGGGAGATATAAGCAAAACCTATTTCCAGACATAGACCATCTACCAACTAAAACCTATCACATCTGTAAAGGCAAACGGATGTAGAAGGAGTTTGAGTCCACCTCTGAATTTCCATATGTCCTGGCGTCAGCTGTTTTGAATTAGGAATGTCTGCGTCTGTGTCTGAATAAGCCCGAACTTCCGGTATCCAGCCGGAAGACGGAACGGATGTGACGTTTGCGTTCCATTCACGTCCCCCGCTAACGTCACATCCGTCCTGTCTTCCGGATGGATATCAGAAGTTCGTGCTTATTCAGATGCCGGCTTTCCTAATTCAATACAGCTGATGGGGAAATTATATTCCCCTCAATCAAGCGTTTGTGTCTACATTGAAAGTAGACATAAAAATTTGGTACGAGTTAAAAACGACTTTGTCCTTTACATATCTATACATAAGTGTTAACAATATTACACTATTTTAATTGTTTTTCTACTTTTTGGGTTCGCTTCACCTAGACAAGAGAAAATTATCACCATCACTAAGCGCTCTGGGAACTATCAGACATCTGTTGGTATAATATATAGAATTTGATTGGTTGCCCATAGCAACATTTCATCTTCAATAGAACTCCCATCTTAACCCTTGTATCTTTATTGAACAATGGGGGTTATTCTAGTTCATTCTTTCTGACAAAATCCTTCTTAGATGGACAAAACCATGTGCACTGCGGGTGGGGCAGATGTAACTTGTGCAGGGAGAATTAGATTTGGGTGGGGTTTTTCTTCAAAGTGAGATCTATATTGCAGTGTAAAATCATGCAGTCAGTATTTTCCCTGCACAGAAACAAAAAAACTCACCCAAATCTAATTCTCTCTGCACATGTTACATTTGCCCCCCTGCAGTGCACATGGTTTTGTCCATCTAAGAAGGATTTTGTCCGAAAGAATGAACTAGAATAAACCCCAATGTGACACAGGAAGAAGAGAGTGAAAAGGCTGCAGCAGTAGTAGAGAGGGTAATAACATCATCACACTCGTGTCTATATCTAATGGTAGACTAGATCTGGCCTCCACGTCACTTACTAAGAAACAGATCACAGACAGA
The DNA here is from genome assembly GCF_055691185.1 of Crinia signifera. Classification (NCBI taxonomy): domain Eukaryota; kingdom Metazoa; phylum Chordata; class Amphibia; order Anura; family Myobatrachidae; genus Crinia; species Crinia signifera. Next base: position 201,787,105 of record NC_139222.1, read on the forward strand.
AGCAGTACAGATATCTAGACAATTGCAAAATGATTTTTGTTTAACAATTCCCTGGCCTGTTATGGATGTACAAAATTTTGTTTTCCGCAGAACAAATCCCATTAACATTTGTGCTTTGAGGATTTCAAGTCTGCTTGATCTAATCTACTGAGGCAATTTTCATTTTTTAAACTGTGCTGAGACCTAAGACCAGCAATAAGCTTGTAGCATTTGGATTTTTTTTTCCACCATAGTCAAAATATTAAAAGCAAACAAGGAGTTTAAGAAGTTTCAGAGCCCAAGAGAGTTTTGTAAATTGGAAGCATTTTCGTTTTTTTTTTTAGACTGTGTGTGGTTGGATCGAATTCCCTAATCCTTAAATTAATTTTAAGTGTGTGTGCGTGTGTGCATGTGTGCGTGTGTGTTTGTGTGTGTGTGTGCGACCAGGAGGCAGAAGGGGCTGATATGCGGGAACAGAGGCACACTGTTTTACTAAATAGCCAGTCGGCAAAGAATGTCAAAATCAAATTTCACTGAGGACAATATTCCACAGAGCGAGAAATAAAAGCTGAAATCTATCAATGTGCTGCATTTAGGTCTGTTACAATGAAGAATGCTTTAGACAAGTCAGTCTGTGCAAACAAAAACACATGTATGCTGACAATCATAGCATACAATACAGCTACTTTTTCAACTTGGGATTTATGTTTATATTAAGTAAAAACAATAAAGTTATTTTAAGTATTGCGCACTTATTTACTGTAAACAGGCTTTAGTAAAAATACATATGTTATTTACATTATTATAATAGTGAGTTTTTCTCACTTTTTTTCCCAGAATAACCTCACAAAAGGCCAAGTGGTGAGCTATGGAGCTTAGCCCACATGACAGATAACTAAACCAAAGATTGGCTTAATAACAGGTAGAAATCTGGTGCAGAATAGCACAGGCTTAAACAGAATGAAGGAGATGGTCGAAGTTCCTAATTATAGCTCAGTGATCCAGCTGAGGTCTTTTCTAGAACTTTTGTATCAATAAATATTCTCGATAATATTTTTGTCCATAGTTGTTTAAGTATAAGTGCACAATTTACATATACTGCCTTTTCTTTACTTTTTCAGTATAGATTTTTAGTATCATACAGCTCTCAGAGTGGAGGTACAGTATGCAACCAGTATGGCATACTGCCACTTCCACACAGACTCAAGGCTGTCTCTATCCCCCAACTTTGCTGGCGCTTGCTGCCGCAGACGTAGTCTTTGGTGACTACTGCAATCCAATCGTGACTCAACAACTGGTGGCAGCAGTGCCAGCTACTTGTCCTCTGGCAGCAACAACACTGAGAGCCCAGACACCGGGACAGTAGGAGGCAGCAGCATAGCATCTGGGTCCCCCTGAGTACAGTGGAGGTCTTCAGGAGGCATGTCCCCGGTGCTCAGACTTCAAGGTCTGTCTTCTTCCACCTGATGTAGCCTGCTGCTGGCAGGACCAGTACATTATTGTATCTACTCTATTATACATCAGTACATTATACATCAGTATCTCTCCCTTTTCATGTAAATCTGTGATTGCCTTCAGCTATATGTTCCATTTATAAGTGCACATATTAGTTAGTTTGTGATTTTAAGGTCACAATATTTTATTATCAAGTGCTTATACTCATTTCATTTGACCTGTTACTGTTTAAAACCCCATTGCGGATCACTTATAATGTTCTCATTGCATGTGTAGCACCTCTACATGGGCATAATGAGTAACAGGCACTACTACTGTTGGAATAATGTAATGGACATTGCTACACAGTTTGCATAAGGAACACTTTTAGTGTGTGCATAATGTGTAAGGTGACACAGCCACTGTGTGGGCATAATATGTAAGGGGCACTGCTACTGTGTAGGCATAATATAGGGGACACTGCCACTGTGTGGGTATAATATGGGGCACCGACACATGGTGCATTATGTACCATAAGGGGCACTGCTATTGTGTGGTCATGAATAAAGGGTACTTCTATTGTGTTGGTATAATGTGTAAGGTGCATTGCTACTGTGTGGGCATAATGATATTAAGGGGTACTACTGTGTAGCATAATGTAAATAAAATGCCTATGTGTGTGTGTGGTACAGACCATAACTTACATGTACACATCATCTGTTCATATTATTGTGGATAAAGCCTTGGGTTTGGCCAGCATCTCCATGAGTGGGTGTGTGTCTTGATGATGCACCCCCTTTTGAGTAACCATGCCCCTTTTCATATGTGTACACACCTTAGGCGTACATATCAGCACTTCTTTGAGTCAATACTAAATTGCTTTAAATTTGTACTTGTGTAGTTTCACGGCGCCACTGCCCCCGGCTCGCATTGTATGCAAATCGCGGTACGCGTCCTCCCGACCTGTTCATGACCCCACTATCCACACCGGCATGGTGTTGATCATATAAAGTGTGGCGAGCGCAGCTAGCCACTAAACCTGAAGTGTGGCGAGCACAGCAAGACCCATGAGGGGACACGAAACATGAGCCCGAAGCGCGGCGAGCCCCACGAGGGGACACGGATTATTTAATGTGTATTCCGTGTCCGCTCGCCATGCTTCGGGCTTGTTTTCCGCATCTGCTCACCACGCTTTGAGCTCGGTGGCTCACTGCACTCGCCACACTTTAGAAATTCAACTCCACGCTGACGTGGAAAGTAGGAGTATGAACAGGTCGGGAGGATGCGTACCGCGTGCCTCGCCATGCTTTGGGCTGATGTGGATAGTGGGGATGTGCTAAATTGCATCGCATGCAAATCATATGCAAATCGCATGCGATTTGCATACAATGCGATGCGGGGGCAGTGGCACCGTGAAACTACACAAGTACCTACATTTTTCCTTACCACTTCTCGCATCGACCACTAATATCATATATCTGGGTATTTTTTTTAAGGAGAATTTAAGGTTTTGTTTTTTATTAAATCATATCCTATTGTTAAATCAGTTCTCTGTATTAATAAAAGTAGAATTTAAATGCTTTTAGGTATAATGAAGGTAATCATAAGAATATATATATTGCTGATATATTTAGCTATACAGTATCTATTTTAGCTATACAGTATCAATACAGCATGCATTTATTAGTACCTCAAAATTGACAACTGATTTCACATGTAGAAAATTAATTTCAAACATTTCACCAACAGATTTTGGCCTTACAGTAGGTCATATTTCAAAGAGCTGAGCCCACTTAAATTTCTGGGATCCAATTGGATCAGGCCAGTATTCGCATATCTCGGTGTCGGATCTTGAACACAACAGCCTGCAAGCAATTAGAAAGAAGCATTGCACTTTAGGTAAGATAGGGACAGATTGGTCACTTATAGGGTTAAGGGTTAAATGTAGGGATAAGGGTTAGGGATATAAGAAAAATACCCACCTGAACACCAGAGAATAGGAAGTCTGACCCACAAGTCAGTCACATGGCCAACAGTACCCAGAAGACATCACAGGAGCCACAGTAGCTACCGGGAGCAGATGAGTTACTGCTGGGCCAGTAGGGATAATATATTGACATTATAGCATGTCAGATTTTCACCACTGTCTACATGATGATTGTCAATGTCAATTCTCATGTTGAAATTATGCTTGTCATCATATTATACAAAACCCCAATATGATATATAAAAACAACTATAAAGTGTACAATCTATCACACTGCTAGCTGTAACATGGGTGAATATTGAGATAACCCAAGTAGCCATTATTATAATAAAGGCCAGTTATGCAACAGATTGTAGGTTTTAGGCACGTAAAACTACAGATTCATTTTTTTAATCACAATAAATTACAAATAATAACAGCTTGGTCAACCAGTAGCCTCTAACTAATTTTATTAACCAAAAATAAAACCTTTGTCATTAATTTGAACAGTATTTTTGCAAACACATCAACGTCTCTCTCTAGACTCTTAACGTAACTGTGAACAACCTGTAACTCACACCTCCCTAAATGCACACAAACATCTAGCTTATACACTATCTCAGCTCTTCCGACGCTTGAAATATTTCTGAAAGCATAAATAAAAAAATATGCTGACTTAAAATGGTCACGTCTTCTGCTCGGACAGTTAAATCAGTTGCACACACCTTACAGTGTGTTACTGATCCACCACAACGCCCCCTCCTTTTAGTTTTGCTATAATCACCTAATAAATATTTAAATGGGACCATTTGGTGTAACTGGGCAAGAGACACGTAAACTGGTTGTCATGTAGACGCATAAGCCACTGTGGAGCCTATGCATTCCTAGTCACTTAATATTGCAGCTACAAGTTACCTTATAACTGCCAGGAGTTCTCTGCCAGGAAGCTACTGCAGGACCAGTGCTGAATTCTATGTGCCGGGACACAACTTTCATTATGAATGCCTTCATTGCTACGCTAATTAGGCCTGGGAGAGGCTTAACAACCGTCCTACAGTCTTGCTGCTGACAAATATAAAAATAAAGCCTTGTTTAAATTAGTAATGTGGAGTGAGAAGCACCAACTGTCTGACTAGTAGTTAAAAGAAGAAAAAAAAAACAGCCCTACTCTCTATAGTGAGGTTATTTTGGTTCATAAACCTCTTCTATGTTGGCTGCAGGAGGTCTCTTGTAAAATGAATTATAGTAAGCTGTATGTGATAATTAACCATGCATTAGCAAATATCTTGGAACAGGGCAGTCTCTGTTTTCTCTGTATTTTCACTAATAAAGACATGAATTTGTTCAACAAATGATCATTTAGGAGGTGGAATGCCCAGCATATTGGTAGAACACTGCGCGATAGAATATTGTAAATTGAACTTAATGTTTCCTTACACAAACACACATTTAATAGGCTGGCAGCACAGTGCGATCGTATTCATGCTTGAGAAAACGCCACAATTTCATTTTTTTAAAACACAAGTACAATATTGTGGTTTTATTTCAACCATGTGTTATTATTTATGCCTTAAAAAAGAAAATACAAATATATGTTTAATATAGATGTTTCATCTTTATTGGGGAATATCAATAAAAAGTGTATGTTTTTAAGCAGCTGTAATGGCATTGCTGTGGGTTTAATCGGCCAGGTGGTTAAGAAATGGTAAACAAATTAAAGCGAATGTCATCTGTTTTAAGGACTTGCTGAAAATCTAAAATAATACAGATTGATCGGCTTTCTGAGGTCACTTCAGAAAGCCGTCTAGGAAATCTGGCTAAGGAGCCTTGTAGTATGAATACATAAAGGGGAGAAAAATGGTCACTGTAACAAATTAGCTCACAAAAATTAGCATATTTGCAGAAGCACAACTGAAGTAGTTGTTACATAGTCACAAAATCTGGGCTGTCAACTGCCTGAAAATATTTTGATAGTCAGCACTGAGTCAAGTAATTCTACTGACATTGTAAATTCGTCCTATAAAATAACGTACATAGAAGCATCACATAAATAATTATGAGAAGTGTTGAGTTTTCAGACACTTAATTAAAGTCCATTACATTGACAATTTTAATGTGACTAATGCTGTTGCCAGTAATCTGGTTGCACCTGCACAAATGTCGCACCCAGCACAACAGAAGAGGATTTTGCTAGATATGTTGGCAGACATACTGTACATTCATTATAGTGACAACAAAACTTTGATTGGTTGCATTGGCTTTTATTAATACTGTGTTTAAACATTTGAGCAATGGTGCTAAATTCCAAATCTGACTTATAAATATATACTGTATTTAAGCCAGATGGGAGGTGTCGGAGGAGTGGTGACAAAATTGTGTCATTGTGGTCTCAAATCCCCTTTTCCTACACAAAGCCACAATTTCCAGCAGGCCACAATGACTCGATACCATGCCCTGTAGACCACTAAGTTCACTTAGTAAACAAGTGATAGCATAAAGTGTGCAGGAGATTGGCCTGCTCTCCTAAAGGATGAGTTGAGGGGACAGGTTGATCCTAGGCAGAACATAAATGGTCATATCCCGTCAAATTATGTAACTGTCTCCGTTATGTCAGGATCGGTCCTAATGCGCCCCAATATCCAAACCGACCCCTTACTTCTCCTCCACCACCACAAATTACTGACCACTGCCACCATCGCTAGTCATAATGACAAAAACAATAAAAGAAACAAAGAATCACATGGCCTCATTTGCCACCAGCCTAGCAGTGCTCTCACACAGTAAAACATGCTGTGCCATCCGCCAGCAGGTGTCCCCCACATGTGTCCCTAAAAGCCACCTGAAACTTGTGAGTCTTCCTCAAATATTAGGAGTTAAGCTAAATAGCTTTTATGTTGTTTGAGGCACATTAGTTTCTCCCTTTCATTTCATTTACCAGTCCACTATTCGTTCATCTTCAAAACCTTTTAACTATGATCAGATGTAAATGCCAATCTATAGTATGGAGGTTTGAGGCACCCCCAACAGGTGATGGGCCAACACAAAGTCCTCTGTCCAAGCGACTGGCAGCCTGAAATCAAATATTATGTGCCCCTATTGCCATCTGAGCCAGGGATGCCTGAACACACTGGCACAGGCATGATTGATGGACTTGTAATGTGTAATGTGATGCACTTAGTATAGCACTTTCCATCAATCACTTTTTTTTGCAGGAGGCTCCAGTTTTTCTTGTTAGGTCAATTTTTACATTCTGTTCCGAAAGGCTGGGTTTTATTTATGTATTTGCACAAGCACTTTTTTTGTAATTTTTCAACACCTTTTTAAATTGTACTTGTGTGTCACATTTGTTGGGTTATGGGCCAATTTATCGAAAAGTTCTCTCGCCTTATGAGAAGAGCTAAAAACAAGGAAACTTTCACCATCCCTGGGGAGAAAATGGTAACACCAATCCTTGTGGTAGAGGGAAACATGAAGAATGTTGCCCCTAAAGTGCCTTTAAGCCACCAGTGATTAGGAATGTCAAGAAAGGGACTCCTTAACTTTGGAAGAACCTAATGCTTGTGTTGACCTGATGACCATGTCTACCTAATGCATGTCGACACATATCATGTGTCAATCTAGTTACTGTTGACCTAATGACTGTCGACCTAAGTTCTGTCAACCCTATGACCTGAACATTGGTGCATGAACTTCAGGCTTAAAAAAATAGATAAATATTTCCCCAAATGATTTGATAAGCTTATCTTAAAATTATATTTAAAAAAGTCTACTAATATAGCACATTATACTACATATTTTTATAACAATACAGTCAAGCCCAAAGTTCGATTAATTGTATAATACTAGTCTTAAGGTCTATCCGACGGACGGGTGGAAGTTTATGCTTATGCAATTCTCAAACATTTTGTAAAGTGAAAATGTTTTTCATGTAATAGACCCCTAAAGGCCTTTAACCCCTTCTGTGGTATGGTAAAAAATACAGAGGTTTTTCAAACAATGCGCTAGATGGAAAGTTTTTGCAGCCAACACTATAATTTTAGGAGAGGTTTGACAGGTCTCTCCCACACAAAGAACATCCACAAACAGGTTTTTTATAGTGTTTCAGGCGCTAAACCCATATGCTCAGAGTGACACTTACATATGTAAGTAAAGTAAATGTCCTTAAATGTCCAAGTCCTTCTAAGACCAGAATAGATAAGAATTTATTTTCTGTATTTGGACAGACTCTTATGACTCTTTCACCCGGCGTCCTTGACCAGTTGACCAGGGATTTCCGGATTCTCCACAGGGAACGGTCATAAAGTGCAGGTGCAGGATGGCTCAGATCCACAGAAAGTGCGATTGTGCAGTTGTACAAGGGTCTTCTCCTACTGCCAGGAATCAGTCAGCTCAATACATTTCGGACTGCACAGTCCTTCATCAGAAGCATGACTGATCTCTCTGCAGGAGGGGTTTAAATAGGCAGGCAAATTGACAGAGAAGCGCGGGAAAACACAGCGAATACCTTCACTTCCGGTCCCGGCTTTCGCCGGAGACGGAAGTGCGTCATCCTTCCCGCCGGATATCCGTGTGGCCGTCTTTTGCGTGTCATGTGCGGTCCACACACTCAGACCTCCGGAAGGCGGCATTCTGGTCCGACCGGATGTTATGGTCCGCAGTTACACTTGCGTGCCATCTGCGTTCCACATCAGTCTTAGTTTTATAGTGCGCAGTTACACTTGCGTGTCACCTGCGTTCCAACACATATCCCGGAAGCCATATTTCAACAAAACATTTTCATATGCATTTCAAATGTAAAGAAACAGAAAATAATAAAAAACAAGCGATTCCGTTGGTGTTATTTCTTCTGACTTTTCATCCAGTTATTTTCTTTAGTTGGATATAGTCATAAATGTCCATAAGTCCATAATTTACAGTCCGTTTACATATTAAAAGAAAGAGAAAAAGCAGCAATTAACAGGCATAACAGTGAATTTAAAAGCAGTTATTATTAAAAGTAATTTTTTAAAAAGCAATCATAAAAACCACTTTAACTCAAATTCCCCGTTTAGGCCTTTGGGTACTAAAGTTTGTAATTTGAAGATCCACTTCATCTCTGTTTGGGCTAACAGAGTTTCAGTGTTTTTATTACGCCAGGTTGAGGACACAAGGTCTATACCAGAAAAGGATTTAATTTTACACTCTCTGCAATTGTGGGTATTTTTGAAGTGGGACGAAAAAGTGTGGGTTAGCAGGCCCTTTCGTATATTATATATGTGCTCTGCTAATCTTATTTTCAAATTCCTTTTCGTCTTTCCAACATAAAAAAGGCCGCACTTACATTCTAAAAGATAAATGACGTTTTTTGAGTTGCATGTTATAAAATTATTAATTTTAAAACACTCTCCATTAACAGTGAAATCTTTTGTTTTGCTAGCGCCTTTTGTATTTCTGCACATCAGGCACAGTCCACACCTGTGGAAGACTTTCGTGCGGGCGCTAGCCCTTACTGTGGTTTCAAGAGAACTCCTTACAAGTTTATCTTTCAAAGACGGTGCCCGTCAATATATAAATCTAGGACGGTCAGGAATCAAGTCCCCAATTACAGGACTCTGAAGCTATTACTCAGTCGGAATTTGATTTTATTAATATAAAGGAACCATCAGTGCCAAAGATATACGTCCTGCCAAAGGTACACAAAAATCCTGTAAATCCACCCGGCAGACCTATTTTTTCAGGTACCAATAGTATAACATCAAACTTGTCTGCCGTGGTGGATTATTACCTGCAGCCGCTTGTGAAAGAAACAAGAGCGTACATAAAAGACACAAAAGACGTTTTAAACAAATTAAAAACCATAGACTGGAAACCAGAATATTATCTGGTTAGTGGTGATGTGTCCACACTATACACCGTAATTGATCCAGTAAAAGGTCGAGTAGCTGTCGAACATTTTTTAAATTTGTCCAGTCTTAGTGAAAGCAAAAAGGTTTTTATTTTGGAAAGCATAATGTTCATTTTAAAAATAACTTCTTTTTTAATGGTAATTTTTACTTGCAAATGATCGGAACTGCCATGGGAAACAGATTCGCCCCCAGCTATGCCAATATGTATATGGCATATTGGGAAAATCTTGAGATATGGCCAAGGCTGGGGGCGGGTCTGGTCTCATGGCATCGATATATTGATGATGTTTTATTCTTATGGAGCGGTGATGAATCATCCATGCATGATTTTTTTAACATATTAAATTCAAATGATTTTAATTTAACTTTAACTTTTACCTGGAGCAAAGAAGAAATTGTATTTATGGATTTGTGCATCTATATAAAAAATGAGGAAATATGTACAAAAAATTATATTAAGAGCACAGATTCAAATAGTACACATTGAAAGAAACAGTCAACACCACAGAAACTGGCTAGAGGGGATACCTTATGGCCAGTTTCTGAGGGTGAAAAGGAACTGCACAGAAAATGATGTGTATGAGCAACAGGTGAAATCAATCTCCAATAGATTTCTAGTCAAAGGGTACAAAGAAGAAGACCTTGCAGTAGCCAAAAGGAAAACTGACAAAGTTTTAAGAGCAGATCTCCTGAAAGACAAAAAACAGGAAGATGAGGCACGCGTCAATAAAAATGAATGGTCTTTTATCAGTGATTTTAACCCAGGTTTTAAAAAGGTTGAAAATATTTTTAAGAAAAACTGGGGCCTTTTAAAAAATGATCCTGTAATTGGGGACTTGATTCCTGACCGTCCTAGATTTATATATCGACGGGCACCGTCTTTGAAAGATAAACTTGTAAGGAGTTCTCTTGAAACCACAGTAAGGGCAAGCGCCCGCACGAAAGGCTTCCACAGGTGTGGACTGTGCCTGATGTGCAGAAATACAAGAGGCGCTAGCAAAACAAAAGATTTCACTGTTAGTGGAGAGTGTTTTAAAATTAATAATTTTATAACATGCAACTCAAAAAACGTCATTTATCTTTTAGAATGTAAGTGCGGCCTTTTTTATGTGGGAAAGATGAAAAGGAATTTGAAAATAAGATTAGCAGAGCACATATATAATATACGTAAGGGCCTGCTAACCCACACTTTTTCTTCCCACTTCAAAAACCCACAATTGCAGAGAGTGTGAAATTAAATCCTTTTCTGGTATAGACCTTGTGTCCTCAACCTGGCGTAATAAAAACACTGAAACTCTGTTAGCCCAAACAGAGATGAAGTGGATCTTCAAATTACAAACTTTAGTACCCAAAGGCCTAAACGGGGAATTTGAGTAAAAGTGGTTTTTATGAATGCTTTTTAAAAAATTGCTTTTAATAATAACTGCTTTTAAATTCACTGTTATGCCTGTTAATTGCTGCTTTTTCTCTTTCTTTTAATATGTAAACGGACTGTAAATTATGGACTTATGGACATTTATGACTATATCCAACTAAAGAAAATAACTGGATGAAAAGTCAGAAGAAATAACACCAACGGAATTGCTTGTTTTTTATTATTTTCTGTTTCTTTAAATTTGAAATGCATATGAAAATGTATTGTTGAAATATGGCTTCCGGGATATGTGTTGGAACGCAGGTGACACGCAAGTCACCATAAAACTAAGACTGATGTGGAACGCAGATGGCACGCAAGTGTAACTGCGGACCATAACATCCAGTCGGACCAGAATGCCGCCTTCCGGAGGTCTGAGTGTGTGGACCGCACATGACACGCAAAAGACGGCCACACGGATATCCGGCCGGAAGGATGACGCACTTCCGTCTCCGGCGAAAGCCGGGACCTGAAGTGAAGGTATTTGCGGTGTTTTCCAGCGCTTCTCTGCCAATTTACCTGCCTATTTAAACCCTTCCTGCAGAGGGATCAGTCATGCTTCTGATGAAGGACTGTGCAGTCTGAAATGCATTGAGCTGACTGATTCCTGGCAGTAGGAGAAGACCCTTGTACAACCGCACAATCGCACTTTCTGTGGATCTGAGCCATCCTGCACCTGCACTTTATGACTGTTCCCTGTGGAGAATCCGGAAATCCCTGGTCAACTGGTCAAGGACGCCGGGTGAAAGAGTCATAAGAGTCTGTCCAAAAACAGAAAAGAAACTCTTATCCATTCTGGTCTTAGAAGGACTTGGACATTTAAGGACATTTACTTTACTTGCATATGTAAGTGTCACTCTGAGCATATGGGTTTAGCGCCTGAAACACTATAAAAAAACCTTCTGTGGTATGTACAGAAATTTCTCGGGCTGAGCTGTGCTGCAGGAGCAGGCTCTCCTGAAAAATTTCCATGCATGCCACTGTAAAGAAAGGGTGAACCAGTGGTGCCTCCATTGGTGAACCAATGGTGTACCACCATCCCCCCTGTCACTAATCCTCCCCCCATTGCTGATCCTTCCTGTCATCACTCACTTCACTCCCTGTCGCCCCAAACTTCTCCAAGCGGATGCAAATAACTGAAGCCAACAGCAGCAGCCCCATGGGAACAGGGGCTGCTGTAGAAGGCAGTGGCTGCCACTTTAGTGGTGAGTATTTCTGGGGCAGGACAAACCTGTCCTTGTAGGTTTGTATTGCCCCAGGAAAACCCACCACTCCAGGGGTTGAGAGTCAACTTAAGGGAGCCTGTTTATTGAGTTGTATTCAGTGTCGTCAAGAGGAGGTGGGGAGCGGGTACTTTTTACCTGTGTCTGGGTCTTTTGGAGGGTCCCGGGTCCCATGCCCCTCTCCCCCACAGCAGAGACCTGGTAGTGAGAGTAGAGAGCAGAGGCTGCCCTGCCGCAGCAGCACAGCCCTTGCACCAGCAAACAGCCCGCAAACCCTGCATTTTTACAGGTGGCCTCTCCAATTGGCCATGCCCCTCTCATTGACCAAACCTCTTTTTTACCAGGGCCTGGCAGTGCTTTCATCGGCCCTGGTTAAATTTAGAAAGTAATAAGCTTTCCAATAACATATCAAAATGCATTAAAACAACAGAAATAGCATGGATCCTTAAGGGGTCGCCCAATTAAACCCATTTACCAACTTAGATTGCCCCTTAAGATGATAAAGTAGTGTGCAAAGTTTGAAGACAATTAGTTAAAGCATTAGAGATTTATCCTAGAACATCCATACCAGTGGCATTACGAGAAATTTTGCACCCCCCCCGCCAGAAAATGTAAGACATACCCCCCCGCATCACTCTGTGGTCAGGACCCACAGATCTACTTGTCTGCGTCCCAGTGCTCCACCTGGCTCCTAATGAAAAATGTCCCTCACAGCAGACTCTTTTTAAGAATGCTAGAGGAGGCCACTGTTGCCTCCTCTCACATCTTCAAAAACTGTCTACTGTAAGGGGGCAGCCATTTTGTGAGTGACTAGTAGATCTGCGGGTCCCAACTCCTGGCTACAGACGTGGCAGGATTAGGTAGGTCCCGGCAGGGGGCAGCATAATAATAGCCCCTGCAGACCCCCGGTGCCCACATTACTCAGCGCCTCCCCACCACTATTGTTACACCACTGATCCTTAGAGACACACACACACACACACACACACACACACACAAACATCGTTCAATTATAGTTATGTAGATTGTTTTCAGAAATTTTTATCCTTTTACTAATTCATTTAACTTGCCACCTCAATTTCAGTTATATCAGACATGTTTGTTCTGTTATTAGTATTATAATTACATTCTGCATCATCATCACTGATTATAAGGAGCCATTTTGCATTAGTAAAATAGAGCAAAAAGTAGAAAGGCACTAGACAAACAATGTTTTATTTTGCTTTGGTTTATACTGTGAGGTTATGTATTTTATGTTTCTATATCTTCATTAGTGTTAGATGCTGCCTAGTACTTTATTTCTGTCCACTTTATCTCTCCCCAAGGCTTAGGACTAAAGGCATGTATGTACACACGGTGTAATGTGCTAGGCAGTTTTAACTATATACTAAAAATTGCCTAGCAAAGTTACCCAGAATCGGACCAAGGCCCTTATTCAGATCTGATACCAGTACAAATTTGTTCTCAAAATGGACAAAACCACGTGCACTGCAGGTGGGACAGATGTAACATGTGCAGAAAGAGTTAAATTTAGGTGGGGTGTGTTGAAACTGAAACCTAAATTGCAGTGTAAAAATTATGCAGCCAATATTTACCCTGCACAGAAACCAAATAACTCACACAAATCTAACTCTCTCTATACATGTTACATCTGCCCCACCTGCAATGCACATGGTTTTGCCCATTTTGAGAACACATTTGATCTAAATAAGGGCCCATGTGTACACTCCTTTTCCCCTGCAGTTGATAGCAATGCGTGGGCAAGGTCATATTGACTATGCAGCACGCACAGTGTATTTGGCCTTGTCTAAATCGCCCATGGCCATAGTCAAAATTGACCATGGGCATAGACAAAATCGGCATAGGAAAAATTGTTTGGCACTAGCACCATGTCTACACCCCTATAGACACATCCTTCAAGAAATCAGAATACAAATAAAATATACTGATATGAAGCAGAAGATAATTGAACTTACAATATAATTGGAGGGGCAAATCACTATGTTAGGAGCCTGGCAATCTATAACACAGGTTCTCAAACTCAGCCCACATGACCCCATGCGGTTTATGTTTTCCAAGTCAACAGTGGATTTTAAAAATGTGACAGTTGGTGATACACAGTGCTCATGCCAAGTGACATGAAAAACATGAACTACAGTACATGGGGTTCTGAGGACTGAGTTTGCTCTATAGCAGTGGTTCCCAACCTGGGGTACTAGTACCCCTGGGGGTACTCTGCAGACCAGTTGGGGGTACTTGAAAATAATATTGGTAATGGCGGATGATGAAAAGGTCTTTTGATGGCTGAAGAAGATCCATTGCCATGGAGACAAAACATGTTGTGTTATATGTCTGACCAGCAGCCCACTGGGAGCTCCCCATGCTGCCCTCAGACATCAGCAGTTATCTGCCCAGCACTGACAAAGGTGGAGGAAGCAGCATCCTACCGGTGTTAGCAGGAATCCTGGAGATAATACACAACCAGTGTCTAGACACAGAAGGGTATGATACCTTGCTGTATACTACTCCGCCGCTCCTCCTTAATATAAGGACATGCATAAGGATCCGCATACCGCTAAGTACTGTCCATATTTCAAAATGAAAAGAGGGGGTACTTATCAATGAAAAGCCTAATCAAGGGGTACGGGAGAGAAAAAAGGTTGGAAACCACAGCTCTATAGCATCAGTGGTTTAAAGAGATGGAGTGGAACTATAGAAGCATCTGTTCTGTGTCCACTTTATTACAGCAGAATCATGGAGAGAAGCAACAAAGTGGTTGTGGGAAGAATCTCAAGATTTTCTGTCAAACTTTTGTCCCTCTCGACCTAATGCATGTCGACCTTTTTCATGTGTCAACCTTTTTACTTTCGACCATTCACAGTCGACTTAAAGACTGTTGACGTAGACCAGTGATTTTCAACCTTTTTACCTTGCGGCACTAAATAAGATTTTAAAATTGCCAAAGCACACAATGAGATCCCCACAGGACAAAACACGGTGGCCCCCATAGGAACAAAACAAAACCTATTGGTCCCCATATAAAAAAAACAATCACACTGGTCCCCACAGGTAACAAAAATAAAATAAATTGGCTATTTACATGAAAAGAAGAGACCAGTATAAAACAATTGAACTGGGTGTGGCTGTAAACCGGTCTGGGCATCTCTAGACCTGTGGGTACATTCAGAACAGCTCAAAGCACACTAGTGTGCCAAGGCACAGTGGTTGAAAAACACTGACCTAGACACTGTCAACAGTAATATAAACCTGTACAGTATATACCAAACTTAATATAGAAGACACAAGAGTTCAGGAAGCAATTTGAGATGTTTTTCCTTGCTGTAGTATAACTGGGCCATCTCTGCAGAAAATCCCTACCAAATGAAGCTAGAAGGCAATTATATGCAATTGGCTAACAGTTTAGCAAGCTACTGTGTAAGATTAAACAAAGGCAAATGGCACAATATCAGTAGATGTAACTAGAGTGAGTCCAAAACTGATTGGTCTAAAATGTAAAATGTTTACCTGATTGTTTACACAGGTTAAAGGTTTTTAATCAACATTAATGGTTTGATTCTGAATCACGTGTATTGTAGTTGCAATTCCAGATACCTTATACAATCACACATATGGGACTGTACATCCATATGCATCTAGCACAGGGGTGTCAAACTCAAATTCATCGGGGGCCGCATCAGCAGTTTGGTCACCCTCAAAGGGCCGGTTGTATCTGTAGGTCCCCCTGTATAATTACAGTATAATGCCATGACACCACAGGCTGCTCCCCCTGTATAATATAAAATGAATGCCATGACACCACAGGCTGCTCCCCTTGTAGAATAATAATGCCATGACACCACAGACTGCTCCCCCTGTATAATATAATAAAAGTAATGCCATGACACATAAATGATTATACAGAAGGAGCACCTCAGGAAACAGCAGATATATATATATATATATATATATATATATATATTTTATTGTGAGTGTGATCCTCATCCTCACTTACTGTTTCTCCGTCTGTCCTGCAGCTGCTGCGGCTTCCAGCTTTTCTTCACTGCTTGCTGCGGCCACACTGTCCCCGACTCCCGGTCCAGCTTCCCTGCCTGCTTCTACTTCTCTACAGACGCATGGGCGGGCGGCGTCATCGTCATGACGTCCCCACCCAGTGTCTGTCACTGCCGGGCATCAGAGGGAACAGGCGGCCGGGCCCTCCTCCACGTAGCCATGGAGGCCAGCGGCCATGTTTCTGTAGCCGCATACATATGTGCCTACAGGAACATGGCCGCCGACAGTGGAGGAACAGGTAAGGCGGCCGCGGACGTGGACGTGGCCGTGGCCCGCAGCACTCCTGTTTTAGACACACTGCCCCTGCGTGCTATCTCCTCGCACGGGCCACATGACGAGGTCTGGCACGCCGGATTTGGCCCGCAGGCCTTGTGTTTGACACCCGTGATCTAGCACATGTTAGACTAACACAGA
This sequence comes from Crinia signifera, assembly GCF_055691185.1. Lineage (NCBI taxonomy): Eukaryota > Metazoa > Chordata > Amphibia > Anura > Myobatrachidae > Crinia > Crinia signifera. The sequence goes on from NC_139222.1 coordinate 201,803,491, forward strand.
ATACACCGCCCACAGTCAAAGGTATCCCTTATATCAAATGTAAAATAAATGGTGTAGTGTGTAACACAAATGAGGGCATGATGTCCTTAAATTCTTATAAAATAGCAAGTGCCTCACTCATAGGAGAATTACTCAAAGCATCCAATCAGCTTCTAGAACAGTATTTATCAAGTGTATTCTATGTACTGTAGGAGCTGATTGGTTGCTACTGAAAACGTCTCCACTCTTTAGAAGACTAGATACATCGGTACTTGTTTCCTAGAACAGCGCCCACGATTTTGATCATAGGCATCGCAAGGAAAAAAATCGCGTCGGTCGCATCGCATGTGGCCAAAAAATTGCATGCAATGCGACCGACGCGATTACCGCGATTTTACATAGGGAACAATGTTAAATGGCCCAATTGACCCGATTTCACATAGGGAACAATGTTAAATGGCCCACAGACCCCAAATACCCACCCTGAAGTGTGAAATGGCCCCTCCAATTGTTGACGCCACCCCACGATCAACGTCAACCCGAAGCGTGGCGAGCGCAGCGAGCCCGCGAGGGGCGGCGGTACGCGTCCTCCGACCTTTTCATACCCCCACTATCCACATCGGCGTGGAGTTGAGAATAGAAAGTGTGGCGAGCGCAGCGAGCCCGAAGCATGGGGAGCGTAGCGAGCCCCACGAGGGGATGCGTAACACGCTCCCAAAGCGTGGCGAGTGGACATGGATTACTTAACATGTATTCCACGTCCGCTCGCCGCGCTTCGGGCTCGTATTCCGCGTCCGCTCGCCATGCTTTGGGCACGGTGGCTCGCTGCGCTTGCCACACTTTCTATTCTCAACTCCACGCCGACGTGGATAGTGGGGGTTTGAAAAGGTCGGAGGACGCGTACCGCCACCCCCCGCGGGCTCGCTGCGCTCACCACGCTTCGGGTTGACGTTGATTGTGGGGTGGCGTTAACAATTGGGGGGCCATTTCACACTTCAGGGTGGCTATTTGGGGTCTGTGGGCCATTTAACATTGTTCCCTATGTAAAATCGGGTCAATTGGGCCATTTAACATTGTTCCCTATGTAAAATCGGTAATCGAGTCGGTCGCATCGCATGCGATTTTTTGGCCGCATGCGATGCGACCGACGGGATTTACATTTTACCATGCATTTCTATGTAAAATCGCGGCCATCGCATCAGTCGCATCGCATGCCATTATAATGCCATGCGATGTACATGCGATGCCCGGGATGGGCGCCGTTCTAGGAAACAAGTACCGATACATCTTCCCCTTGGACTTTGTTTTCAGTGTGTTCAGTGTAACCTTTAAATGCTATAATCAGTTTTTACATTCATGGAAGGTCCAACCCATTTAAATTAGATTTGGTTCTGAGAAGCAACATTATTTGACTAGCCAACTTAATTCAGTTTTTCCTTGTGAACTGTAACTGTCATGCCCAAATATCAACAGGAGGCCATACACTTTTCTAATGCCATAACAAAATCCTTTAAACCAAATTACTAGTTATGTACACAATCAAAATTACAAGGTGTCTTTGCATATTTAATAGATGTTCCTGAATGCTTTGGGATTAATGAAATACAGTCACCATTGACAATTGTCTCTCTACAGTATATGTTTATAGGAAGGCAAAGCAGACAGTATATCATTGTGGCACCAACACAGACTTTCTGCTGTTGTTTTCACAGTGCCAATGAAGACACCAACACCTCAGCCAGGAAAGTCTGCTTTTTTGTTACTTAGTATAATGGTGTGGGATTCGAAGATTATTATTTATGATTACATTTTATTTATAAGGTGCCAGAAGTGGTTTGTACATATTACACGTTATAGTAACACAGAATACACAGAACTAAACATTACAGTAACTGAAAAACGAAAACAGAGCACAGGTAACAATTAGCACAAAAAAAGTCATTATACAATACAGTTGGGATTTATGGAAGCAAAAAGAGCTGTCTGCGTATTACTTGGGGTGGGCTGCTGTCAAGTGAGAAGAGCTGTGGTTCTAGATAGTAGGTGTGTAGGACAGAGCTATAAATAAATTGCAAGAGAAAGAGGGCTGTTAGATCATGGGAGAAGAGGGCCCTGCTCCAAGGAGCTTGCAATCCAGAGGGACGTGGAGACAAACAGGTGTCATGAGGTGCAGGCAAGGAGGCCTGGAGGAAGGAAGCGGTGGCCAAGACTTGAGTAATGGAGAGCGGCCTCAGTACTAGGTTATGCAGAAGGGTACACTTTGATGAACAGGTGTGAAAATTGTGTTCATACATATGGAGCAGCTCCAGTCGGAGCTGCTCCTGGTGATAGAACCCCAAACCGTCAGCCAACGCCATCCACAGGAAGGGGGTGCACATGCACTAGACGCTCCCGCACCCCGTTCCAACGGAGTCCTCTACCGCCTGCTGCGGCTTCCCTGCTGCCGCCCAAGATTCCCCATATCCCTGCCCATCTCCCTGAAGCAGAGATGGGCAGGGAAAGTGCTTCCCACTGCCGTGTTGACTGGGACGCGTGGGTGTGAGAGACGCTTGCGCATCCCCGTCAGAAGGAGTGCCTCTCAGCTGGCGATCGCCATCTAAGGGAATCTGTATACTGTAGATGCTAAAATAAAATTAGGTCCATCAGTGTAGGGTAACGTACAGTAGGCACAGTTTACATATGTCAATAGGTGGCATCAGTCATTAAATATTTACAGTATCATATTGATATATTGAAAGATCTTACTTCCCTATCTAAACACACATGTGCACACAGTACATTGAATAGACTAGATGTCACTTAGGTCTCTAATCTAACTTGGGACAACTGATTAGGAGACAATGAATTAAGCATTTAAAGATATTCATAATGTTGAATATAAAATTAAATTATAACTTCCTGCGACCTGATGGTGTTTTATATTCCACAGTGGGAAATGGAAAAACCAGGAACGCGAGCTAAAGTTTAGATTATGGTTGGATTTACTAACCCTCTTTTCACAGCTTGTATAATAACTGCTGGGATTTTAAATAGCCGGAGGAGGTGGTGATTATTTCACTATATATCTATCCGGCACCAATTTATTTGACATTGTCTGCACCAAGTACTAGACCGAGGCTTATTTCACATTAAATATCTATTAAAAGAATTGCAAAACCACCATAACTCCTCACCACAACAAAAGCCATAAAAGGCGTAATATACTAGATGTTGGATTGTCTCTAATATTAAAATAGCTTGCACATACTGGCACTAGGGAGGCTAATTCCAGGACATTTTTTCAACCCAGGGATTCAGGATAGTAAAACTATCAGTCCCGGGATTGGTCACCTGACACTGGGAACTTCCTCGAAGCAGTGTTTTGGCAGTGGAGCAGGCAGAAGCAGCAGTGCAAGGGAACAAGTGGAGGCAGTGGACAGGGTGGGCTGGCAGAGGCAGCAAGTGTGGGCGGGAGGACATGTGTGGGACACACACACATGGCGGAGAGAGGGCAGATGAGGGCCGGCGGTCGGGGCGGCAGGGCCGCTTCATGGCTGCGCAGAGTGACCTCTAACATCATGCTGCACAGCCGCACAGCCTAATGCTGATCCTGGGATTGGCATCCCTAACTCACAATTTACATTCCCAGTTCACAATAAGTACCTTTACACATTTGGCCTGATTTTGGTTGACTCGCAAAGCAGCAGTATTTCGCTGCTTTCCCAAGCCAAGTAACGCCACCCACTGAGTATGCGAATACCCGCCCCCCCCCCATTGTATGCCGAATGTCCCCGCAGGCCTGTGAATGGATGTTTTACATAAATGGTCACCGATCATCGCCGACCATCAAAGTCACTCTCTGGTACCTTAGATTAGCAGCGCCCTGCTCCAAGAACAGGGTGGGCAGCTGACATCCGTTGACATCAGCTGACCGTCCCCAGAAGACAGGTGGCTGCCCTCGTTCAAATGGGGACACCCAGCATTTTCCTGGGCACACTCAGCGTTTTTGTGGGCATGCCTTGGAAATGCAGGGCGTTCTCAAGTGAACGCCCCCTGCCCACCTCCTGCATGCCCCCCTGCTGCGTGTACCTCGGAGACTATGCAAGTCTCCAAGGCCGCTCTCATTGAAGACCTGCACATGCACATAAACGATTATACGCATGCGCAGATCTTCAACATTAGCCCCTGTTGTGATTTCAAATTTGAACCAGAATCACCCCCATTATTGGTTAGTTAGCACTTGGTGTAAAAAAATGGGGATTGTCACAACTAGACATGTGCATGCCAAACACAGCAAGAGAGAGGGCAGGAAGGGATAAAGAACAGCAGTCCACCCCCTTACGCAACACACACTGCTGTGTGCTGGGCTAGGGAGATGAGAGATGCAGCAGAAGTCAACTTCTCTCCAAAGTGTGGTGGGGAGGCGATTGCACCTGTCCCCTGCTGTCCACCAAATGCAATAAAGACGTCCCCCACTTCCACGACAGTAACTATGCACAGCTGCTCTTTGAGATATACTAAGCCTTGAAAAGTGATAAAATGGACAATGATAAGTCACCAACCAACCAGCTACTAACTGTCATTTTTCAAACACAGCCTGTGATATGCCAGTTAGGATCATATTGGGTTGTAGTTTATCACTCTTCATTTTATCTCTTTTTAAGCTTAGTCCATCTGGCCCCTAGAAAATATAATTTTTTTCTGGAGGGGTCATAGCAACACCCCCACCATTACCAGGGCCTGGCACCAGAGCCTGGCATAGCTGTTTGTGCCCCTGATTCAACAATTACATATGGACACAATCAAAAATATAGTTATTAAGAGGGGTTGGTACCAAGTCCCGTCAGTTACTATTTTACCAGGATGCTAACAGCATAATCCCTACTGATCCCACTAGCCTAATCCAAACCGTCCCTTACAGCAGCCTAACCCTAAAAATCTCCTACCGCAGCCTAAACCTAACCTCCCCTTTTCTATCCCTTCAGTCTAATGCCAAACTTTCTGCTAGCGCCTAAACCTGGCCTCATTAATTATCTTAGGGATTCCACTGTTGCTATTCTGGCCGTATCCCATTAGAATGCACGTCGCTCCTGAAGGTGCTAGCATCACAGCACCCACGGAATCGAAAATTTACTACATACAGTAAAAAAAAACATCATATTATATTGTGGCTCCAGTTACATAAATTAGCCACTGAGGCTTGTGGTATTTGTACATCTACAGTACGGGGGTGATTCTGGTTGGTTTGCAAAAGCAAACTCCTTCTTAATGTACTGTAACGTGCAGAGAGAGTAACATTTGGGTGGGATGCAGCGGCAGCTCTTACCTCTGAGGAGGAAGGGGTCTGCTGCGATGCGGGCCCCCTCCACTGCCGCCATGCTCGTGGTCCCCTCCAGCTGCCACCGCATATCCTATGGGGGGGCCGGTGCATGCGCAGTAGCTTCTTCGGTACTGCCCATGTGCTGGCCCCCCAGCCTTTATGGGCTGCTTTTGCAGCAGCCCCCAGAGTCATAATCAGTGTCTCGGGTCTGGGGCATGCACAGTATCGTCCTCGTACTGCGCATGGGCGGAATCCCGTTTTTATGGGCTGCTGCTTAATAGCCCATATAGAGGTGTCCCAGAGAGAGGGAACACCTCCCAATGGGACTGTCTTGGGTGACTGGCAGGTCGGACTTCCAAGTCACTGTGAAGCCAGAGCAGTCTCACAGACTGCATCTCGCTTCACTTAGTCAGAGAACAGTGGCAAATTTTACCTGGCGGGGCTGTAGCCTTGCAGCCCATAGGTAAAAACCACCACTGTTGGGGTTTATTAAAACTAAAAACTCTAAACTGTGTAAGAATAAAGAAGCTAGTATTTACTCTGCACAGAAACAAAATACCACCCCCACATGTAACTCTCTCTGCACATGTAAGATCTACCCCACCTGCAGTGCAGCATGGTTTTGTCCCTTAAAGAAGGTGTTTGCTTTTACAAATGAACCAGAATCACCCCTATGTGCGACAGAGTCTGAATCGGAGTAAAAATGGCTTTGATGCATGCAGCAGCGGCTTATCCTCTCGCTGTCCTATGCTGTGCTTCCTCTAAAACTTTGTACTGTATGTGTGTTAAACCATTTCTTGTGTGATTAAAGTTGCAGCCTAGCTTCTTTGGTACACTATGAACGGCTTTTCGCTGCATTTTTGATGCAGCTATGATGCAAAATTAAAGAAAAACATGGTGTGCTACTTGTCTTAGAGCCTTATTGTACAAAGATGCTCAGTGCATGATCTGTAACAGTAGCTGTAATGCATTTAAATGTCACAAGACAAGACATTTGATGAGTTTCCTTTATAAACCATACTTGCCTACCTGACCCTCTCCATGAGGGAGAAAATGCTTTGTTCCTGGACTTCCCTGGTAATGTCTGATTGCCATCACCTGTGGTGAGCTAGTTACTTGATACCAAAGGTGTTTTACCACAGGTGATGACAATAATACATTACCAGGGAAGTCCAGGAACAGAGCATTTTCTCCCTGAAGGAGAGGATCAGGTAGGCAAGTATGTTATAAACTCTGCTACCTTCTCTGTCTCATGTAAAGACTCAAGCTCTTTATGAGTATTCAGTGAAAGAGCTGGGGTCATTTCAGATCATGATGCCAATATGCATGCAGTTTGAGCAATATTTTAACCTATTGAGTGCCAACATCTCTGTGAGAGATGTGCAAAATATCTGTTAAAAATACCAGAGCTGCTCACATTTGTTATTTAAATTCAAAGAAAAAAATGTGTTAAAAAAAGATTATATTTCTTATATAGGGTAAACATTACAGGTCATTATGATGGATAAAATGTTTGCTTGGCAATTTTCACATCTATTTTGACAAAATTCACTTGGTATTTAAAGAGTTAAGTACTGAGCATGCGTCACAATGGTTACTGCATAGTAAGAATTTGGATGCAGATTCCTTTACCTGCTGGATTCAAGTGCCTCAGGGCGGAGAATGGAGCAGCCGGGTTTAATTACACCTGAGTACTTTCACACTTGTCGTTGAGGAAACAACTGACAGTCCATTGCTTGGGACTTGTAGTTCCATTGATACATCTACAGTATATACTCAGTGTATGGGACTCGTGCTTCCACGGACATCTCCATTAATTTTTTAAATATATTTGTGGGTTTGTTTTAGCGAGCTATCTATCCTTGTATATGAATATATATATATATTTCGCTTGCACGGGTGCCTTCCTATGTGGCGTTGCAGCCACCAGTACACTTTCCAAAATAGAGGCGTCACTCCGGGACTTGTGAAAGCAAAAGTGATTTATTAGCTTCTAGGTGGTCAACGGCGTTTCGGGAGTTTACCCTTCGTCAGGACCAGAAGACAGTCAAACGTGCAACAACAACAGCTGCTCTGCGGTCCCCACGGCGAGCGGGAGAATAGAAACCATCCTATTCAAAAGACTGGGCGGCTGCTGATTGGCTGAGTTTCCAGCCAATCAGCGGCGCCCAGTCTTTTGAATAGGATTTCTTTCTATTCTCCCGCCGCGCCCCCGGTCTCTCTGCTCTGCACTGCGCCGCGGTCCTAAGGACAAGTCACTGCCTGTCACTACATCTTGTGCCGCTCCCCTGGACCGGTCCCCACTCCCAGCCTGCTCCTGCTGGTCCCCATTCCCAGCCTGTTTCTGCCGCTCCCACCCCCCCTCGGACCGTTTCCCGCTCCCACGGACCAGTAGCTCCCCTGCAGCTCCCCGGATTTTAACATGTGATAAATCGCATCCGATTTATCACATGTAAAAAATGGCACATCAAGTGCCAAATCTTATCAAGCTCCCCCGGGTAGCTGCCGGGGGAAATCGGGGCTGACTTGTCCTTAGGACAAGTCGCCCTAGTGTATGGGGCCCTTTAGTGTAAAGCTATGTACACAGCTCAGTATAGTGTTAGTGTAAAGCTATGTACACAGCTCAGTTTAAACCTAAAATCCATATTTTAAGAAAAAACGGTCAGCACTTGCTCTGCAATGCAATTTACGACTAATTACGCAATTGGAAGTTTCCAATTAAACTAATTAGTCTTTAATAGCTCACCTGCAGCTCTGTCCATGGACCAGGCACAGGACAAGAGCTATCCCTAACTCTTTACCTCTAAAACTGCACCTGCTCCCCACACATTACCTTAACTATAGTACCACTAACCCTGCACCAGCTTTCCTCACACGCTACACTACCCTTTACCCTGCTTCTTTCGCACACTACCCCTAAACCTGCACCTGTTTCCCACACACACTATACTGCCACTAACCCTGCACACTATACTGTCACCGCTAACTAGGGTTACCAACTCATCCCTTTAATTAAGGACACATATTAATTACACAGGTTCTGTGGCTGGCTGACTTCAAGACTCCATTTCACCTGGTTTTAATCAGCCACAGACCCTGTGTAATTAATATGTGTCCCGGATTAAAGGGATGAGTTGGTAACCCTACCGCTAACCCTGTACCCGCTCCCCACACATACTATACAGTTACTAACCCTTCACCAACTCCCAGCGCACACTGTACTATCACCGCTAACCCTGCACCCACTCCCCATGCACACTATACTATCACCGTTAACCCTGCACCCGCTCCCCATGCACACTATACTATCACTGCTAACCCTGCACCTGCTCCCCACGCACACTACACTGTCACCGCTAACCCTGCACCCGCTCCCCATGCACACTATACTATCACTGCTAACCCTGCACCTGCTCCCCGCGCACACTATACTGTAGCCGATAACCCTACACCCGCTCCCCCCACACACACACACACTATACTATCTCCGCTAACCCTGCACCCGCTCCCCATGCACACTATACTATCACCGCTAACCCTGCACCTGCTCCCCATGCACACTATACTATCACTGCTAACCCTGCACCTGCTCCCCACGCACACTATACTGTCACCGCTAACCCTGCACCCGCTCCCCATGCACACACACTATACTGTCACTGCTAACCCTGCATCTGCTCCCCACACACACACTATACTATCACTGCTAACCCTGCACCCGCTCCCCGCACACTATACTATCACCGCTAACCCTGCACCCACTCCCAATGCACACACACTATACTGTCACTGCTAACCCTGCATCTGCTCCCCACACACACACTATACTATCACTGCTTACCCTGCACCCACTCACTATACTATCACCGCTAACCCTGCACCCGCTCCCCATGCACACTATACTACAGCTATCCCTGCACCTGCTCCCCACACACCAGTGGCGTAACTATAGCTCCGCAGACCCCACGACGGCGGGGAGGCACAGACTAAGTGTGGGCGCTAAGTGTGGGCGCCAGGGGTCTACGGGCGCTATTGTTACGCAACCCCCCCCCCCCCCCCCCGGCGTGAAGCAACAGCGCCACAGTGTCATGGAACTGAAGCCCTGAGAGCGGACACTGTGGACGGAGGCAGTGTCAGCCGAGGCCGCTGAAAGAGAGCGCACACTCAGCCAATCAGCGGCCTATCTTTTGAATTGTGAAACTCTGCCGCCTCTCTCCATCTGCAGTGTCCGCTCTCAGCGCTTCAGTTCCCAGGCACTGTGGACGCCGCACCAGGTCCCCCGGCACCCTTCTGTCCCCTCCGCCGCACCCACAGGTATGGGGTATTACCTCGCCTCCCCCTGCCACCCTGGTATATCTGTACCAGTCATGGTGGTGGTGGGGGCGGGGGTGCCATAATTTTCCCGGCAGGGGGGGGGGGGCGCATTATTTCTTGTTAGGCCACTGCCACACACACTATACTATCACCTCTAACCTGGACACACTCCCCTCATACACTAGGCTATCCCCCTGCACTCACACATCGACAATAATCCACAGGCTAATTAAAAAAAAAATCCTCATGTAGGATTTTGCTTGCCAAAAATCTGGCAGCAATTTTTTTCCACATAATTTGTATACACAACAATCAATATATACAAAATCTTTTTTGTGTATGCAAGAGGAGAGGAGCAGGCACTCTCTCTACCTTTCTGGCTCTCTCCTCCAATCCATGGGTCAGTCAGTCTCTCTTCATGATCACAGGAGGATACAGCTTCTCTTCTTCCTTCAGATGCAGCAGCCCCGATAAGCCCCGCCCCCTTTTTCACTCTTGTGATTGAAAGGAAACCTGGCTCCCTATTGGTCAACGGCGGCCATCTTTTTGTAGCCCGGCATGTGGGCAGTAATTTTCTGTTAGCTCCTGCCTGCCAGATCTTCCTATCGCCTAGCTGAGCTGCGCAGAGGAGTCAGGACAGCAGGAGCAGCATTCTCCTGCCTGCGCTGAAGCTCTGTAGCGGTGGCCGACTGCTGCCGCTGGCCGCTGCCACTGCACACACTGTGAGTGACAGCTGACCTCTCTCTCCTACTCCTCCATTATACAGCGCCCGCCCCCTCTCCCACCCGTGCTCCGGCCCCCGCTCCCACCACTACACATGGGCAACCGCTATCTAAATGTGTGTCCCCGGACCAGGGCCCCCCTCACAGGCCCGGGCCCCGGTAAAATGTACCCGCTCCCCTCCCCTCTCGGCGGCCCTGCCCGGAAAGGGTGTTGGGGACTGGCGGCAAGGCGGCAGGGACAGTCAGGGAGCTATGTTGGAAGGGGACACGCTTTCGGGGGCTGGCGGTTGGCGATCCGACTGCCAGCCCCCGGCTGGATGGAGAGCTCTCCATCTGTATAACTTTTTTATATTTGAAACAGTAGCCAATTAGCAGTTTTAATAGTTATAGTATATTTAAAAAGCAATATCAAAATACATAAGAAATTTTCTATTTAACTTCTCCAACGATTTCTAAATTACAGTACCACCTTTGTGCCTGCTATCATTACATTATTGGGGTTTCAGAATAATTTTAGCAATCATCATTATTTTATGTACATAAGAAAATAATGCTTATTTCACTGAAGAGTTTGATTTTTCAAAAAAAATTTAACTGTCAAGTTATTTTAGAATTTATATATGTATAATTTGAAATTGAACAATAATAACAGCTGACAAGTAAGGCATGAATAATAATCCAATGAATGTAATGGAGGATGGGTCAGTTTTGGAATAACTTTATAAATAATACCAGGAGTCAGCCCACATATATATTCCATTTATTTATCTAACAAGACAAATAACCTACAATAATACTTATAAAATTGAAATGTAACATTAATAACAAAGCAGCAAAAAAATACACTAATAATATTAGTAATATTGGGGATATCAAAATTCAATTAGGAAAGCCACACCCACTGCCAGTGAGTCAGTTTGGAATGGCAGTTGGTTGCACTTGCTGTGCTTCCCCCATTTAAATTTAAACTGTGCTGCAGTCCCGCATCTAGAGCCTGCTCTGGGTACATATATTGGAGAAAAATATTCACATTACTGGACCAATACCAACGTACAGGGTAATGTACCTGTGCAGAGGACATGCCATTTGAAGAGTACCAGTAAGCGAAACAACATTGCAGAAGCAGTCTCGTAACCATATTTTTGTAATGCTCAAGCTCAGCCACAGCCCACGCAAAGCCCTACTGCATGCAATTATTAAAATAATAATTAACAGATATAGAAATACACCATATATAATGTACTATAAATGTATGCGCGGGGTATTAACCAAGGTAAGATCATCATGCCATGGCATTGAAATAGCCATGTAATAAATGAAAGCATGAGCCCAGGGCATGCTTGGAGAGTGTCACAGTGCCTCCTTTTGGTGGTCTAATAAATCAGCACCTTGACCAAGGAAAGAGAAAGATTGCGAGAGAGAGGCGTCAAGTCTCTGTTAATCCTTATTCAAGATGTGCATTTTATTTGAGATTACTGACATTTTCATACTTCTGTAATCCACTGTTCAACATTCTGTGGCTTTGCATTCCATTGTAAAGTAATAGACAGGGAGGAATTCAAGGTGCTGCCAGGAACCACAGAGAACACACAGTCTAAAAGTGAAGGTAAACACATGGAGAGTTTCACGGAATATGGCCATAAAAAGGGAAGCATATAACTCAGACACTTTCTCTCATCATAATTGTGTTGAGAAAGAGGAAGGGAAAAATGCTTTAGAGACAAAAGGTCCTCTAATCATATTAGACTTCAAATTGGCAGCCTCATGGAAATATTCAAAGGATCTCGGCTATTAAATATAAATTCCAAGAACACTTTTCAATTCATATTTAAAAATAATGGTAAAAACATTCACTGGAGAATATGCCATTTGACTTTATGACAGCAAATTTTCCAGGGTGTACAGCTAAGGCATAATATATATTGCAATATACATATTGGGCCTTATTCAGATTTGAGCTCAGTACAAATTTGTTCGGAAAATGGGCAAAACCATGTGCACTGCAGGTGGGGCAGATGTGACATGTATAGAGAGAGTTAGATTTGTGTGAGTTATTTTGTTTCTGTGCAGGGTAAATACTGGCTACATTATTTTTACACTGCAATATATATTTCAGTTTCAGCACACCCCACCCAAATTTAACTTGCTTTGCACATGTTACATCTGCCCCACCTGCAGTGCACATGGTTTTGCCCATTTTCCAAACAAATTTGTACTGAGCTCAGATCTGAATAAGGCCCATTGTGTGTGTGTAATATATATATATATATATATATATATATATATATATATATATATATATATATATATATATATATATATATATATATATATTACACACACTTTCATTTGTGTCATTTAACCATCTGCAGTGCCTGAGGGACAGTTGGTGTCCATACAATTTAATAAATAAAAGTTATATCTACTCAGCACTCACCAAATTTTATTATATGCATAATATGCAAAATATGCAAAAGAGTAATGAACTCATTTATTTAGCAAAACAATAATTCTAAATATTGAGAAACTGAATAATAGACAGATACTGTTGTTAGATAGAGTCCAGCATGATGGCAGCAGCGAAGCAGATATCACCATGAAAATGGTATTTTGCACCCTCTAGTGCTCAGATTCTACAGCACTACTGGCAGAGAGGAGGGAGCCTGGATGACCTGGATGGAGGAGGCACACGGACCTAATCCTCTTTCAAAACACTAAATGAATTGTACTTATTTTGAATGTTTACGCAGAGAAATGGCATAGTAAAAAGGAGAACTAGACAGTTAAATATACCAAATATACAGCAGATTTTGTATGCCACATATTTTGTAAACTTCAGCAGTTCTTGTTTTATGTACATACTTGTATTTTTTTTACTGACATGTCATTGCGACCATCCAAATATTTAGGGGGATATTCAATCCCCGCTGCTATTTCAGATGGGTCAAAATAGCAGCAGGCGCCTATTTAATGCTGTCTTTCCCAACAGCGTTGAACAGGCATCTCGTCAGAATGGGCCCGACTTTTAAAGCAGCTTGGCCCGCTCTGCTGAGACCCGCTGTGGATTGTCGAGATCACTGCAGTATAGCGATGAGCCACGGCAGTATCTTGTCCCCTTTTCGACAATGACCAGATGGGACATTGAATCTGCTGATATGCAGTCGAGGAAAACAAAAACTGGCCAGAGTCACGACTGTCGGGATGGATCGACAGTCGTAAACCTGAAATGTTTACCCCCCTTAATGTGAAACTGGGGACTTGATTCAAGGTGACTTGATTTGCATCAACAGGGGATTTTAGCATATGGCAAATTGCTTTAGAACTGCCTAGGAGCACCTATGTGGTTTGTCCAACAAACATTAAACTATAATTCTTGAAGCTTGTGGTGCAACTAGGTTAGAAGGGATTCAGAGAACCCTGAAGAGGTGCACAATGCAACTGCATAATCATGACATCAATTGTTTATGTTTCTAACTAAAGTCTGCTCAGCTTAGCTTCATTTATAGCTGGTTTTAATAAACTTAAGTTTCATGCATTTGAAGTTGTTATATTGGAATGATTCAACTGTTATTTGGGCCCCCACCAATAGAGGGCAGCAAGATAATTGTTCTGCTATTCGAGTGTAATAGCATTAATTACCAACATTTCTGCTCATATTTTCCTGATGTGCCAAGCAGAAATGCACGAAAGTGGGATTTTTTTGCATCATGGGCTGCAATTTTGTCGTGAAAAAACATTTTTAGCTAAACCCGGTACTAGTGGGTATGATAACACGCCTCCCCCCCAAAATATTGCGTACCGCCCTGTCTAAAGTGGTTGGAGAAATGCAATCATGGACACCCATTAAACAATTGAATTGGCACAAAATGACGCTAAGAAATGCGCTTTCAGCTGCAATACCCAATTTAAGTGCAAAATGTATTACATTAATTAAATGTACAGTATATGCTAAGAGACAACCTTAGTACTTTTCTGTCATGAAAAATGTGTGCGACATTCTGCATAGCAAGGGCTGATCTTAAATTGTATCTTCATCTTTATATTATTTTAATTATCCCACTGTGCACAATAACATCTATTGTTTACACTTCTACACAAAACTAGAAACATCAACTCATATCACTCAACTCTTGCTATGAAATGGTGTAATGGTGTGTACACATGGTAGATGTGCCTTAAGATCCTATCCACGATCCGATCAGATAGGATCGTGGATAGGATCTTAAGGCACATCCGATTTGCATCCTATCTTGACTATATAGTGCAGATCTGCTATGAGTCCCAGAAAGCCTCCCCCGCATGCTGGGACTTGGAGAACCACAAGTCCCAGCATGCGGGGCATTAAAGGGCCCGCTGGCACTTGTAGTTCCACAGTAAAAGAAATAGTTAAATAAACACACTGACACCCATTAAAAATAAAACTTTAATACATCCAAAGCCCATACATACTGAACCTTACCTATCTTGAGCCTGTAGGTAGGTTCCCTTGGTCCGGGGTCCTGGGTCCCGGGCTCCAGCGCTGTAGAGTCCGGGGTCCGGGTCTCCAGGGCTCCAGGATCCAAAGAAATCCATAGGGGTACCTGTGGAAGAAAATCCTACTCACCAAGGTCCTCCGGCGAAGATCTGTTCTCTTCATCCAACGTAGTCCAGGTCTTCTTTAAAAATAAAATGCGTCTATTGCCGCCGGTACCCATCTGACAAACTAACCGGAGAGACGATGATGTTCCATCTTCAGCAACTCTCCTCCGAATAATTCTATTAGCCGCCAATTTTGGCTCCTGATTGGCCGCTAGGTGGCCAATAGAATTATTCGGAGGAGAGATGCTGAAGATGGAACATCAGCGTCTCTCCGGTTAGTTCGTCAGATGGGTACCGGCGGCAATAGACATATTTTTTTTTTTTAAGAAGACCTGGACTACGTCGAATGAAGAGGACAGATCTTCGCCGAAGGACCTTGGTGAGTAGTATTTTCTTCCACAGGTACCCCTATAGATTTCTTCAGATCCTGGAGCCCTGGAGACCCGGACCCCGGACTCTGCAGCCCTGGAGCCCCGGACCCAGGACCAAGGGAACCTACCTACGGGCTCAAGATAGGTAAGTATCAGTATGTATGGGCTTTGGATGTATTAAAGTTTTATTTTTAATGGGTGTCAGTGTGTTTATTTAACTATTTCTTTTACTGTGGAACTACAAGTGCCAGCGGGCCCTTTAATGCCCCGCATGCTGGGACTTGTGGTTCTCCAAGTCCCAGCATGCGGGGGAGGCTTTCTGGGACTCATAGTTCCATAGTATAATACAATAGTTTTTCATCTATTTTTTACACAGAATCAGCACGGTGACCACTGCTCCAGGGTCACTGGGGACAGCACCAGGCTTCAGCCTAGCCAGGTAAGTCCTGGAGGGGGGGCTTTATTGGGGGGGTCCCCACTCCCCCAGGAACCCTGGCCAGACTGACAGGTCACAGGGCTGAATGCTTTGGCCAGGGGGACTTGTATAAAAAGTCTCCCCCCGGCTGTGGCATTACCCTGCTGGCTGGTTGGGACTGGGGCTGGTTCTTAAAATACGGGGGACCCCTAGTCATTTTGTCCCCCATATTTTGGGAACCAGCCCCAGCCCAGGCCCCGGCTTTAAAAAATCAGCGGAGCCCTATTTGTCGGGTTTCCTGATTTTTTTATACCAGCCCCGGCTCTTTCAGCCTGGTGCTGGTTACAGCAGTGGGGGGACCCCACACCGTTTTTTTTTAAATCCCCTAAGCCTAACAGTGCTCTTTATTGTTGGCCGTTCATGCCCTACTGCCTGCCAATTACATACAGTAGCAATGGATATTTAAAAAAGTAAATGGAACATTTGTTTGGGGTCTCTTGTGATCATGCCCGATGGCCAATTATTAAACTTCAAGTTGCAGCAGCCTGGTGATAGGATACCATACAATCATTTGCAATGGTTTTCAGTACTGTATATGTTATTATGGTTGCTGTATAGTCAAACATATGTATTATAACTATTATTCTGAACTCATGCAGAGTAGGTATAAAGAGAAATTATTCTGAAATATCTGTAAGGTATTAGAGGACCAAGATATGTATCCAACTGAACACAAACAGGTTCATATTTTATTGGATGGTCTTCATTTCTGGAGTAGAACATTAGCGTGGCCTTACTATCTGTGGGTAGAAACTTGAGATTTTCGCCGCTTACATGGGGCGGGATTTAACTCTGGCAGTGTGGCGTATAAGCTGATCACAGGGCCCTGCAATCAGGTCTGAATAAACTCACATAGACACACCACCCACTATTTATTTTCCAAAGCCCCCCATAATGAGTAATAGGGTTCATACCTACCCCTTCCTAGTTTAAAATATTCATTAGCTTTTTTTATTTACCAGCATGCTTAATAAGTGAGTATTCATACTAATTTAATAAATATAGTAACAAATACTGTAGCACACAAAATGGTTACAGACGTAACACATACTTTTTACCACTAGACATCTCACATTTTGGCCTTCATTGTGAATATTTCTATACTATGGGGCTTTATCCAGAGAAAAGTAAGATGTCTCCAGAGAAGTTACTCCCAACTACACAGGAAAAGGTGGCAACTTAAAACACACACACACACACACACACACATACATATTTCGAAAAGTGGTCTTGATCAGTGGCGGTTTTTACCTATGGGCTGCAGGGCTGCAGCCCCCCAGGTAAAATCTGCAACTGTCTCTGCCTAAAGTGAAGCCAGATGCAGTCTGTGAGACTGCACTGGCTTCACTGTGACTGGCAGTGACTTCCTATTGGAAGTCAAACCTGCCAGTCACTCAAGGTATCCCAAATGCTCAGCAGCCCCCAAAACGCGGGTTCTGCACATGCGCAGTACCGCGGACCATCAGTCGCAAACGCAGGATTTTCAGAAGGGGGTTTCCAGAGGGGTGGAGCAAAGCACGGAAATGGACACTTAAGTGACCCAGTATATGCTGGGTCAGTTAAAGTATTATAGATAGACCAAATGTATATAAATAATAAAAACAAATATATATATATATATATATATATATATATACTGTCCTTGTAGGCAAAGCACATCCCCAATAGTGGCATAAATGGTCAGGTGCCCGCTGTAGGCTGAGTCCAGCCAAATACAAATACTCACGCTGCCAAGGCAGCCGCAGCAGCACACTGAAAGAAGTCACTTGAAGCAGGTAATCGACAGCAACGTTTCGATTTATTCAAATCGTCATCAGGCTTAACATACAAATACAAACACTAACCTTATATCCCCATCCAAGTGACAGACGCAGCGTTACGTTTCCCGCGGTCCCTGCAACACAGTCATCAGAGCGCGCCGACCTCGCGCACGTCGCCACGGCAACCCCTCCAGCCGGAGACGCGTTGCCATGCCGCCGGCGCAGCGTGTCTACGTCACCTCGTCTGTACTGTGTACATGGAGCGTCTCAGTAATCCGAACGCTGTGGGTTTAAAAACATAAAATACCCCCAAAAAACATGGCGATCCAGAGGGATATGAGCGGAAGACATTACATTTAGGGTGATCACAGTATAATAATGATAATAATAGCATCTATATTACCGTAAATAACACGGAGCCAATCAATGCATAATATACAGTTTTACATGGCAATAAATGTCATAAGGGAGAAATCATAATAAAAAGGATACAAAAATTGCAAAAAATTACAAAAATTACAGAAATTACACAAGGTATGTTATATAACTACACACTTAAAGGAAAGCATGCAATCCCAGATGGTCATTGAGACCATATGGTTGCATAGTCCTCAATCGGTGAATCCAATGTGATTCACACTGTATGAGGGCCAGAGGACGATTACCACCGCGTAACCGCGGGGGTATGTGATCGATTATGATATATTGGAGATTGGCCATGTTGTGACCAGCCTGTGCAAAATGCCGAGCAACAGGCTGGTCACTAGTACCTGTGGCCAATGCAGCTCGAATGGCCATTCTATGATTGGCCATTCTTTCCCTCAGGGTGCATTGGGTTTTACCCACATAATGAAGGCCACAAGGACCGGAAATAAGGTATACAATGTACTTAGTCGTACATGTGACCCTATGCCTGATTTTGTACATTTTCCCACTAAAGGGATGGAAAAAACTGTCACCAATCTTCAAGCTCCTGCAAGTTATACAGTTGAGGCATCTAAAGCAACCATTGCGCCTACCAAGGAAATTAGACACCAGGGACGGGTCAGGAGGGCTAGAAATATCAGTCCTCACGACCCAATCCCTGATGTTCCTTCCCCTGGTGTAGCAAGGCATCAATCGGGTCTTAGATAAGCCCAAATCACGATCAGTACTAAGAATGGGCCAGTGCTTTCTGGCAATATTTCTAATACCAGAACTACGAGGACTAAAATGATTGACCCACGGCATAACCTGTGTATCGGTATTCACAGACACCGGTTTTGGAACAAGTAGAGTTGCTCTAGGAGTATTGAGAGCCTTAACTTTAGCCCTATTAAGCAGATCAAGATCATAACCCCGAAGCAGAAAGTTGTTCAGCATGCTATCAATTTGAATACTGGCCTCAGCAGGATTGCTGCAAATTCTGCATGCACGAATAAACTGGGAGAAAGGAAGGCCATATTTGAGGGGAGCCGGATGAAAACTATATGCATGTAAAATTGTATTACGATCAGTCTCCTTTTTAAAGAGTGAGGTTGAAATAACCCCATTCTCAAGACTCACTGCCACATCCAGGAAATTAACCCTGGATGCACTGATGGTAAATGTGAATTTAAGAGGAGAAGCAGAATGATTATGCTGTTCAATAAATTCCCCAAGCTCGGCCTCCGATCCTGTCCAAATCATGAAAATATCATCGATGTATCTGGTATAGAAAAAAATCCTACCAGATACATCGCAATTGTCAAAAAAGATTTCCTTTTCCGCCACAAACATATACGCATTGGCGTACGATGGGGCCACATTGGACCCCATCGCACAGCCAGAGCGCTGCAGGAAAAAACAGCTGTCATGAATAAAATAGTTGTGTGTCAAAAGCATGAGCAATAAATCACATACAAAATCATCGGAAGGGCCCAAATACAGTGAATTGGAAGTAATGAGATCACGTACAGCCTGGACACCCGCCCCGTTGGGTATCACCGTGTACAGGCTCGATACATCGATACTGCACAAGAGGCTACCCACAGGGACCGAGTGCACTGCCTGCAATTTATTGATAAAGGAAGTAGTGTCAAGTAAGTAACGTGGATGATTTACAATACAGGGTTGAAGTAACGCATCAAGGTAGACCGCGGCATTTTGGAACAATGAATTATTAGCAGCAATAATCGGCCTCCCAGGGGGCAACGTGGGATGCTTGTGCACCTTAGGCAAGGTGTACATAACCGGTGTAACAGGCCATAATGGAACTAATGCTTACCCCAATTTTTTGCTAATAGTTTTATCCCGAACTGCCCGATTGATAAAACCACTAAGTAAAGCAGTATATTCTTTAGTGGGGTCCCTAGGAAGAGCCTGGTAGACCTCACAATCAGCCAACTGTCTAGCAATCTCTTGCTTATACGTAACCAAATCCTGTATCACCACCGCCCCGCCTTTGTCAGCGGGGCGGATGATGATATCACGATTTTTTGACAAACGTTTTAATGCCTGAAATTCTTCAACTGGCAAATTATTAGGCAACCTGTTGGATTGAGATTTTACATAGATACCGACATCATGATCAATCATTCTGTTAAACGTTTTAATCGACATATTGTTTGATAATGGGTCAAAACGTGACTTAGGCAAAATTTTACGTAATTGAATAGGGACATCCACAATAGTATCAACATCATTAGAGGGTTTCTCAGGCATGGGTTTAAGGTAGTGTTCATGCAACCGCAATTTTCTACCAAGGCGGTACTTCTCGACCTGCCAGTCAAAGTCATTAAAGTTATTGGTCGGAACATATGATAGTCCCCGGCTAAGTACATTAATGTCCGCTTCAGACAGGGAGTAAGAGGAGAGATTAAATATTATTGTGGCCTCCTGTTGAGAGGCGGCCTTCCTGGCTTTCTTTTCTCTCGTTCTCTTACCACCCCTTCTGGTTCTGTGTCGTTGTCGTGGAGGAGCTGTTTCCTGGTGCGTACCCCTAAAGGGGCCCCAGGACCAGGGTGTTGTGGGCGTGCATATCTATCATAGGCGTAATCAGAATCACTGGTATTGTATTGATCATCATAGCGAACTGCACGCATAGGTCTTGAACGTGCACCCCTCCTGCGCTGGCGGCCCTGGCCCCTGGGTTCAGGATTAGTCCATAAGTACACTGTATTACGATCATAGTCACCAATTACTTTCTCAAGTTTTTGGCGTTTATAGGCCAACAAATCACGTTGGTAAGTGGCCAATTGTGTCTTAAGTTTCTCACACCAGTCAATGGTTTTATCAGCAACAAGTAATGGTTTATTAGCAGCCTCAAATGCAGCAACCTTTTCACGTGTGACCTTCAGCTCCCGGCCTGCCTCCTCAATGACCAGGAGCATCAGGTCATAGCTGCACTTATTGAGTACTGCAATCCAACGCTTACAGAAATTCATGTTATGGCGGCCAATAGTTGGGCAATTTTTTACCCTAAAGCCGCGTGGTATACGTTTTTCCTTATAATAATCAGTGAGGGTCACCCCATGATAAAGAAAGTCCAATTCCTTCTGCTTTAACTTCAATAAATCACGGTATAGCAACTCAGGTGATTTAGTCGCAGTGTCAACATACAATTCTTTAAATAGGATATCATCTGCTTCCGATTCAGAAAAAGTCAAAGCGACACCTTGTGTCAATTTAGCCAAGTTTACACCAGGTGATGGATCCACACTCTCACCTCCTTCAGCCATGATGGGGGTAAACACAGGACTTAGTCCATAAAGCACAAAAGAACAACTTGAACACTGGGAATAACTCCAAATAGTAGTGGGGTGCTATGAGCCAGGTAGAATCCAATCCTGCATAAGGATTCACCAATAAATACTGTCCTTGTAGGCAAAGCACATCCCCAATAGTGGCATAAATGGTCAGGTGCCCGCTGTAGGCTGAGTCCAGCCAAATACAAATACTCACGCTGCCAAGGCAGCCGCAGCAGCACACTGAAAGAAGTCACTTGAAGCAGGTAATCGACAGCAACGTTTCGATTTATTCAAATCGTCATCAGGCTTAACATACAAATACAAACACTAACCTTATATCCCCATCCAAGTGACAGACGCAGCGTTACGTTTCCCGCGGTCCCTGCAACACAGTCATCATGATTTGGACAGGATCGGAGGCCGAGCTTGGGGAATTTATTGAACAGCATAATCATTCTGCTTCTCCTCTTAAATTCACATTTACCATCAGTGCATCCAGGGTTAATTTCCTGGATGTGGCAGTGAGTCTTGAGAATGGGGTTATTTCAACCTCACTCTTTAAAAAGGAGACTGATCGTAATACAATTTTACATGCATATAGTTTTCATCCGGCTCCCCTCAAATATGGCCTTCCTTTCTCCCAGTTTATTCGTGCATGCAGAATTTGCAGCAATCCTGCTGAGGCCAGTATTCAAATTGATAGCATGCTGAACAACTTTCTGCTTCAGGGTTATGATCTTGATCTGCTTAATAGGGCTAAAGTTAAGGCTCTCAATACTCCTAGAGCAACTCTACTTGTTCCAAAACCGGTGTCTGTGAATACCGATACACAGGTTATGCCGTGGGTCAATCATTTTAGTCCTCGTAGTTCTGGTATTAGAAATATTGCCAGAAAGCACTGGCCCATTCTTAGTACTGATCGTGATTTGGGCTTATCTAAGACCCGATTGATGCCTTGCTACACCAGGGGAAGGAACATCAGGGATTGGGTCGTGAGGACTGATATTTCTAGCCCTCCTGACCCGTCCCTGGTGTCTAATTTCCTTGGTAGGCGCAATGGTTGCTTTAGATGCCTCAACTGTATAACTTGCAGGAGCTTGAAGATTGGTGACAGTTTTTTCCATCCCTTTAGTGGGAAAATGTACAAAATCAGGCATAGGGTCACATGTACGACTAAGTACATTGTATACCTTATTTCCTGTCCTTGTGGCCTTCATTATGTGGGTAAAACCCAATGCACCCTGAGGGAAAGAATGGCCAATCATAGAATGGCCATTCGAGCTGCATTGGCCACAGGTACTAGTGACCAGCCTGTTGCTCGGCATTTTGCACAGGCTGGTCACAACATGGCCAATCTCCAATATATCATAATCGATCACATACCCCCGCGGTTACGCGGTGGTAATCGTCCTCTGGCCCTCATACAGTGTGAATCACATTGGATTCACCGATTGAGGACTATGCAACCATATGGTCTCAATGACCATCTGGGATTGCATGCTTTCCTTTAAGTGTGTAGTTATATAACATACCTTGTGTAATTTCTGTAATTTTTGTAATTTTTTGCAATTTTTGTATCCTTTTTATTATGATTTCTCCCTTATGACATTTATTGCCATGTAAAACTGTATATTATGCATTGATTGGCTCCGTGTTATTTACGGTAATATAGATGCTATTATTATCATTATTATACTGTGATCACCCTAAATGTAATGTCTTCCGCTCATATCCCTCTGGATCGCCATGTTTTTTGGGGGTATTTTATGTTTTTAAACCCACAGCGTTCGGATTACTGAGACGCTCCATGTACACAGTACAGACGAGGTGACGTAGACACGCTGCGCCGGCGGCATGGCAACGCGTCTCCGGCTGGAGGGGTTGCCGTGGCGACGTGCGCGAGGTCGGCGCGCTCTGATGACTGTGTTGCAGGGACCGCGGGAAACGTAACGCTGCGTCTGTCACTTGGATGGGGATATAAGGTTAGTGTTTGTATTTGTATGTTAAGCCTGATGACGATTTGAATAAATCGAAACGTTGCTGTCGATTACCTGCTTCAAGTGACTTCTTTCAGTGTGCTGCTGCGGCTGCCTTGGCAGCGTGAGTATTTATATATATATATATATATATACACATACAGGGGCATCAACAGCAGTGTAGGCCCCTGGGCATAGCAATGTATTGGGGCCCCTACCGATCCTCCAGCGGTAGGGGTGGGGGAAGCTTTGATGTCCCACAGGTGGTAGGGGTATTATATCAACTGCTCTGCATGTAGGGCCTGGATCAGTAATTTCCACTAATTACCCCTTTACTGCACAGATGGTGGGAGATGGGGTGGGAGATGAGGGCATTGGGCTTAATGGAGGGGCCCTGATACATAACTTCCAGGGTGGTAGAGGATGTTTAATATGCAGAGGAGGGGGGTATAGTGGAGTGGGATTATTATTCATAATTTTCTGGTGGGAGGACAGCTTGCTTGACTGCAGATATCTCCAGTTCCCGGAAATAGATTTCATAGATTGTAATGGAATTAAAAACTAGAGAATCCCACCTACCAAATGGTACTGGGGACTAGGGGATCAGAGTTCAGGAGGCAGAGCAATCTGCCAATGAGCATATAAAACTACATACCAGGTGTGTGGAGCTGGAGCAGTAACCAGCTGCTGGAAGGCTGATATCTCTGGTTCTGGGAACAGTAGAGACAAGCTCCTAGTGTCCATCAAAGAAGCAGAGTCCCAGCTTTTGGAATATACCCTCAGAACCTGAAATATCTGACTGGGAAGAGCAATTAACAGGCTTGGATGGGGACCACTGCTTTGAAGTCATATATCTCCGGTTCCCAAGGGCCGATTTTTAAAATTCTTGTACCCATTGAAAGAGGGGACCCTCAGCTTTAAGTCTAGGGCCCTTAGACTTCTGGGGGGTTTCTGGGTACTCGGAAACCCCCCCTGCGTGCTCTACTGACCATACTGCGCATGTGCCGAGCCCGGGAACCCGGGCTGCTGCAAAGGCAGCCCCCAGAGGCTTGGGCAAGCACATGCGCAGTATGTATGAAGTTACTGCGCATGCGCTGGCCCCATGCAGGGGACTCGGGGGTACGGTGGCCGGGGAGCAAGGTGGTGGCCAGGGATGATGGCAGTGGCAGCATGGGGGGGGGGGCATTGCGGCAGCCCCCACCTCCATACTGGTAAGAGCTGCCACTGGCCTTGATCTTTAACAGAGAATAGTTTGTCAGCAATGCACAAAAAAACTAAATTATGTACCATTTTCAAATGCAATTGCTCTTAAAATTGTCACAGTTATAAGACTGTATATCTTACAGAACAAATACACAAATCACTGGACAATTTACCTCTTGGTTGACTTGTTTGGTACAGTAGTTACTCAGGATATTAGCAATTAGGATCTATTGTCAAACGTATGATTTGCTGGCAAATGCAGGTTATTTTTCACTTTCATGCAAAAAATCATTACAAGCTAATTCAATACTTTTACAATTTGTCATAGACTTTTTCTGTTAAAATTAACAATGAATATTATGGCTGTTTCACATGAAAGAAAGACCTGCTCATTAGTATCTGGTTTTTACAATGCTTTTATGATTTGCCTTTTCAGTAGACTAATATTGCTGTACAATCAAGTCAAGTGCAACTTTAGATTTGACGTACTGTATCACTAAGATTGGGTCACTTAATTTACTCCATGTTTTGTAGACTAATTGACTATAAAAAGAAAAACAGTTTTAAAGAACCACGCCTGGAGACTGCTGCACTGTATTTACCAAGGGTTACCACTCCTCAAGTTCAGACCATGCAATAACAAAAAATGATGAACATTGTTGCGCTGCCTTAGATAATTAATATGCTGGTAGTCTTCTCCCCATCCAATGGATGTGCTCCACTGGTTGATGGTTACACAGAGAGTGAAATAAGACAAGTGAAAATACCACAATGCAATTTCTTGGTAGGTGGATCAATCCTTTAAACTGCCCTGTCTGTCAAGCCCATTATGCATGTAAAGGCTTCTTTATATCACCTCCTGGCCACCCGCTCCCAAGCAAAAATATCTTACCTTGGCAATGTGCCCTATGTTCACCCCAAGGTATCTTTCAACAGGATGCAGGGAACCTAAGGTAGGTATGAAGTAGTCGTGGACCCAGGTCATTTCCAAAATATATAATTTATTCCAATATGGCAAAAGTAGAAAACATTGAAGAAAAACTTCAATAAAAATTAATAAAACAAAATGTATCCACTTATTTCTGAAGCCAAGGAACACCACCTCAACTCACGTGGGTTGAGAAAAAAGGTGGGGCTTTTAGAATGGTGGCAAAGTGCTTGTTCCCAGGATAATTGGATAGTCCTCTTAAACAAGCATTTTTGGCCCAAATTCAGCCCTTTTTCATGGTATGGAGGAGATAGATACTGTGTGGGATTATATACCCACTCCACAAACATAAATGGGATGGCACATATTAAAATGTGAAGTGGAGTGAACTGGAATACTATAACATTAAAATACATTTTCACATACATACATTCTTAAAAACACCAACAGAGAGTAATCTCAATATCCGCATAAGTGTACCTATACAAAAAAAAAAAAAACACAGATTTATATCACATACATAAAATCATAAGAACATATTAACAGGTCCGTGGATCTTAAAATACAGTATTTCAGAATCACCAGGATGAGCCCTTGGCGCAAGTTCTCCCGCTCTGTCACTAGGGCAGAGACGCAATTTACCAGTTTCTGGACCGGAAGTGGAAATGACGTGAACTTCCGGGTCAGCTATTGGAATGCATGATGGATGCCAAGTGGAACGGATACCGCCATCTGCTGTGTAATACATTACACATTTCTTGTCCTCCCAGCGCCATTTTATTGTAGTGTAGTGTTTCTCAGCCAGAGACATCATTTATGTATCATAAAATAATGAATAAACAAAATAAATATACAGTATTAATAACAAGAAAATAACTTACAAGAAACATTTTAACTCAAAATCTACTCATAAATGACTTTAATTTCTGTACGTGCTAACCTTAGGTCAATATCATTGATTCTCCAGTGGGGCATAACCACCTTAATGCCACAAAATGAGACCAGATGGCTAATGTTACAATTTTGCAGTTTTTTAAATGGTCAGATACATTATAGGACTCAAGTCCCTTTTTGACATTTCTGACATAGTCTGCTAGTCTGACCTTTAATACTTGTGATGTTTTACCAACATATTGTTTTGAACAATTGCATTCTAACAAATATAGACAATATTTGCTGTCACATGAGATGAAATCATCTATATTGTATACTTTGTTTGTGAATGCAGATTTATTCTTGTATAACCGATTTAGAACTTTTGCATAGGCGGCACAAACTACACATCCCACATCAATAAAAATCTTTAGATTGTATACGGTTGTGCGGAAAAGGCACATTTATAGCGCTATTCACAATGACATCCTTGATGTTTCTAGCTCTCCTATACACAAATTTAGGATCCCCCTTAACATATTTGGTGTCAGGAATCACGGTGTGCATTAGCATCTGTGGCATCCATTACTTTCATGCTGGCACTCCCTCGCTAAATGGGCGCAACCATGACACCTGCGGTAAGCTGACAGGCTGAACCAATCACACTTTCCTCTGACCTGTACACCTGGGGCGAAATGTAATAGGGTGTGATTTTTGGACGAGTTCCAAACTCGCCAGAAATCGCACCTTTAAAAATCGAGTTTTTTGCCGCGAATTCGCATATGTAATGAGATGCGAATTTGCGGCAAAAAATGCGATTTGCCGCGATTTCGGGCGAATTTTAGTCATGAAAATGTGCGCATTTTCAGTCATGAAAATGTGCGCATTTTCATAAATGCGATTTTGTGCAAAAAAAAAGTTTAAAAAAAAACGGCGTGGGGTCCCCCCTCCTAAGCATAACCAGCCCCGGGCTCATTGAGCCGGACCTGGTTCCAAAAATACGGGGGAACAAAAAGCATAGGGGTCCCCCGTATTTCTGAAACCAGCCCCGGACTCTTGGACCGGTCCTGGTTCCAAAAATACGGGGGACAAAAAATCTGGGGGTCCCCCGTTTTTTGAAACCAGCACCGGGCTCCAACAGCCTACGGTGTCATGCCACAGCCGGGGGACACTTTTTATACAAGGTCCCCCGGCCAAAACATGAGCACCGTGGCTGGTCAGCCTTGGACGGGGTACCTGGAGGAGTGGGGACCCCCCCAATAAAGGGGTCCCCCCCCCAGGCTTCACCCGTCCAGGGCTGAAGCCCGGGGCTGTCACCGGCGTCCGTGGCCAGTGGACGCCGGCCTGATAGGGTTAAATCGATCATACTTACATTGCTTTATACCGGAGAACTACAAGTGCCAGCAGACCTCCCCCGCATGCTGGGACTTGGAGAACCACAAGTCCCAGCATGCGGGGCATTAATGGGCCCGCTGGGACTTGTAGTCCACCTGTAAAAAGAATGTTTATAAAAAACACACACAGAGAGAAGTAAAAGTTTATTACACACACACACCTCACTTTTACACCAGCGTTACTTACCATTCCTGGATCCAGCGCTGGTCTGGCTGCTTTACAGCCGGCTCCCCCCGCACTGACAGGCAGCGGGGAGAACCGGCTTTCTCCGTTGCCTCTAACAGCTTCTGTAGCGCTGTCCGAGTGCTACAGAGGCTGAGAGCGCGATTGGCTGAGCTATGCGTCTCCATGGAGACGCATAGCTCAGCCAATCAGGACTGAGCTATGCGTCTCCATGGAGACGTATCGGCCAATCGCGCTCTCAGCCTCTGTAGCGCTGGAACAGCGCTACAGAAGCTGTTAGAGGCAACGGAGAAAGCCGGTTCTCCCCGCTGCCTGTCAGTGCGGGGGGAGCCGGCTGTGAAGCAGCCAGACCAGCGCTGGATCCAGGAATGGTAAGTAACGCTGGTGTAAAAGTGAGGTGTGTGTGTGTAATAAACTTTTACTTCTCTCTGTGTGTGTTTTTTATAAACATTCTTTTTACAGGTGGACTACAAGTCCCAGCGGGCCCATTAATGCCCCGCATGCTGGGACTTGTGGTTCTCCAAGTCCCAGCATGCGGGGGAGGTCTGCTGGCACTTGTAGTTCTCCGGTATAAAGCAATGTAAGTATGATCGATTTAACCCTATCAGGCCGGCGTCCACTGGCCACGGACGCCGGTGACTGCCCCGGGCTTCAGCCCTGGACGGGTGAAGCCTGGGGGGGGGGACCCCTTTATTGGGGGGTCCCCACTCCTCCAGGTACCCCGTCCAAGGCTGACCAGCCACGGTGCTCATGTTTTGGCCGGGGGACCTTGTATAAAAAGTGTCCCCCGGCTGTGGCATGACACCGTGGGCTGTTGGAGCCCGGTGCTGGTTTCAAAATACGGGGGACCCCCAGATTTTTTGTCCCCCGTATTTTTGGAACCAGGACCGGTCCAAGAGTCCGGGGCTGGTTTCAGAAATACGGGGGACCCCTATGCTTTTTGTCCCCCCGTATTTTTGGAACCAGGTCCGGCTCAATGAGCCCGGGGCTGGTTATGCTTAGGAGGGGGGACCCTACGCCATTTTTTTTTTATAAAAACACTTTTACACATTTTTATTAACAGGACCATGCACAGATCTCAATGATCTGTGCATGGTTCTGTCAAATTCGCCTGTCAGAACCTGGTCTATTTTTTTTTGCGATTTTTGGTAACATTTACCAAAAATCACACCCTATTACATTTGCGAGTTGTATACTTTATAATGGGAAAACATCTGGATGCGAATTGAAATGTGACTAAAAATCGCACTTCTAAAAGTGCGATTTCGCGGTAAAAAGTGTGATTTTTTACCGCGATTTTCAACCTATTAAATGTGCGATTTTCGGAAAATTTGCGATTTCGGCCGTTTTTGACCCAAAATCGCACATGTCCAAAAATCACACCCTATTACATTTCGCCCCGTATCTCTAGACCAAGACACTCCTTTAACTAAGTCTTTGTCAAGACTATTTATGAAAGAAGCAGGCAGCTGGTATTCTGTGTGTAATGGAGCAGCAAGCGCAGTCACAAGATCTCAACTCCATTGTTGGGTGGAGCACCTTGACCTTATTGTACGCAAGAAGTGCCCATCAAGCCAATCCAACTTGTGGGAGGTGCTTCAGGAAGCGTTTGGTGAAATTTCTTCAAATTACCTCACAAAATTAACAGCTAGAATGTCAAAGGTCTGCAATGCTGTTTTGCTGCAAAAGGAGCATTGTTTGACGAAAGTGTGAAGGACAAAATTATTATTGCAACTAAAATTATTATTTATAACCTTGCTAATGTCTTGACTATGGACAATATTCAATGCTCCCATTCCGCTTTTTTTCCTGCGAGGTTCACTTTTTTTGTCAGTCCTCTCTCCAAAAATGTAACGTCCTATTTAACGCTCCCAGTTTGCCAAAAATAAACAGAGAGCTTTGACCTGTTCACCGCATGCCGCATGGTCATCGCCACTGTTTGCCGTTGCTTTCTTATGGGAAATTTTGTGTACCTTGCCGTTTGTGTATTCTATGCAAAAATGAAGAATGCTGCTCACTAATTTTTTTGGCATGGCTCTCCGTTTTGCTCTCTGCATCTTTTTTAGGTGAATTCAATTTACGGACTTATACAATTCATGTTTTTTAATTGTTGTTTTGGTGTCTACAAGTTTATTTTTTTATTATTTTAAGGATCTATATATTTTTTCTTTAGAAGTGCCACATTAATATTTTTTTATTTTTTTGTGGTATTCCCCCCATCCTACGCCAACCCCCATGCATTTTTTTCTCACTGATAATTCTACCCATGCTTCACCTCAGTTATTACCCATGATTCACCTTTTCTTCCTAACTCCTTCGTTTGGACTTTGAGGCGATACACAGGGTTTCACACATCAGCTGTTTTGGAATCCTTTTTTAGGCTAATTTGGGGTCTTCTGCATAATTTTGCAATATTTGAACACTACCTACAAATGGAGCCATTAACTCCTTGTACGCCGCATTGGTCAATGCTCGCCATCAGGGGCAGTGAGCAGCTGAATAGGATGAACAGTAGGCATTGCGAGGGGTAGAAAAAAATGGAGAATGCAGAGCAAGCGAAAAAATGGGAACGCTATGCCCTGCTCGCTGGAGCATTGACTACAACCCGATATGTTCTATTCATTTTGCAACTCATTTGATAAATTAAAGTCAGTTTTCATGTAAAACACAAAATTGTTTGAGTGACTCCAAACTTTTGAATGGTAGTGTACATCAGAGCCTACCCTCCCGGAATGTCCGGGAGTGTCCCAGAAAGAAGGGCAACCCTCCTGCAAAGCCGCCCGGCTCCCACGACTCCCGCCACCACCCGCGACCCCCCTTAGCGGGGGGTCCGCAGGTCAAATGACGTGAATTGCCCTGTTTTAGCCCCGCCCTCCGCAGTGCAATGCCTTCAAAATGGCATTGCACGTCGGGGGCCTGGCTAAAACAGCACAATCTTTGTGGTCACGCCCACAATCAAATAGCCACCTGTGTGGATCCGCCCCCTCCCCGCCCCTTTTCACTCCCAGCAGCCCCCCTAAGGTGGCTGCCCTCCCCTGGAAAGGGCAGCCAGAAAGTAGGCAAGTATGCATCAGAGGGAGAGTATATATCACCCATACATGTATATATACATGCTATATAGACATACAAAAAGTGCAGACATAGCTGTGAGCCATAAGGCATTCACTTTGTAGTACTGCAGTGTACGTGTTACATGCATGTGATGTGATGTGCGGGTGTGATGCTATTATTCTACACAGGGAAATTCGAAGGCTATGAACTATAGCATCAATTGAAACCGGGAACCTTGTATTCAACAGTTGTTCAGGTACAAGTGCTCCTACAGTACATTGTTAACAATAAAAAGGTCAATTGAAATAATATGAAATAATTTAATAGAAGCAGAATGTGCATTACTGATTCACTACTGCATATTTATTAGAGTTTAACAATTGCAGCAAGGACATCTACAGGGAAGAATAATATACTACAGTAAAATAAGTAGTGAGTATTGTTTTTGCAAGTCAGAATGGCAGATATGGTTTATTGCCAGCCTAACTTATTGATTACACAAAGCGCCATTTATTAACTGTAAGCAATGCACTTCTCAGTGCATTTAATTTAGCAAAAATAATCTTGCCCATATTCTAATGACACAGTGATAAGATTAAACATGTTACTTCAAAGTCTTCATTTCAGTGTTATAGTTAAAAAAAAAATAGTGCAAATTTTTAAAAACCACTTTTGAACCATCAGAATGAGGGGACCGTGTTTACCATGTGTCATTATCATACACCTTATTTTTTCATAACAGTATGTGACAAGGATCACAAACACGGGGACTTGTTGTTTATTTTAAACAGCAGAGCATAGCAGGTTAAATCCATACGCAGTTGCTATTACAGGCAGTAGAAACCAGGAACTCTCATCTGAACAGACTCTTAAAAGGCTCCAATGGTACCTAGAATAGCCCACCCCAGGCCTATCACTTGGGTAGCTAATCCACCATCCCTGGAACCCTTATATCAGGAAATCCCAGGTGCTACTGATTACACACCTGTGATTCTGCTACTGCTCCCAAAACCTGGTCTCGATCCTCCATATTACTTTTATGTGTGTGTGTGTGGGGGGGGGGATCATGCTGACTCTGCCACAAATATTTACACATACAGTACACAGGTTCCACCATCTTGATGCCCAGTCATATACTGTACATTGGCAAAAAAATAGGCACTTTATATAGCAGCACATATTTTTTAACTTTTAAACATTTATCACCACCAAGTTATCATTTATAGTATAACCTACACTAGCTACATTTAAAAAAAAAAAAACTACAACATTTCCATCAACTATTTTATTCATTTTACCGCAAAATGTTTCATGTTTGCCCATGAAATTTGGCTTTAAGTATTCCCAGTCCTAACCCAATCAGACCACAAAGCAGAATTAATTGACTCTTGTCTCAGATCTAGTCATAGACTATAAATTCTGCCAAATAAGAAGTTACAGCAGCATTCTTTGGAATAACGAGGTAAAAGCAGAATGTGAAAATTACATTACAGGAATATTGAAGTTAAATTGCAGTATGAGAATTCAGCACCACCTTGCTCGTCTCTGTCTATTGCTAAACAATGTTGAATTGAAATAGAAAATATGGATGAGGAACAATCTATTTTGAATAAAATTACTTTTCTGGTATAGGAACTTCAGCAGCATACATATAAAACCAAATAGAAGACCCTAATTTATTCTGCTTTTCTGATTGTTTGAATCCTACAAATTGCACAGTAAAATAAAATACATTTTCTAAGACCACTGTTACTAACAGAATTTGGAAATACTTTACGATAAATTTTAAAATACTTTGAGTTTACAAGTTCCCGCACATATGTGTTTTTCTTGGTAGAACAGCAGACTCTGGAGCCAGAAATGGGAAAAATCCATTTAGCAGCAGCAAGTTGTCTGTCAGACCACATTCCCGGAGCTTCGCGAGTGCTCGCCATCACATAGTCACAAATCCTCGCAAATGTAGCAGTGTGTTGAGAATGTTGATCATGTTTGCAAACCAGAGTGAGAGTATGAATGTGAACATTATAGGTTAGTCTGCATCTTGTTCACAAATATTCTCCAACATGCAAGCAAGGGCTCATTTGACATACACTATTGGTACTGGATCCTAATCTGTTTGCACAGAGATTGTTAAACGTGAGTGGTTAATCTGTCCTGGCCTGCGGACAGCGGTCTGGACTGTGCTTTGCACACAGGGGTGTCACTTCAAAATGTTTAAGAGGTCAAACTGAGGAATGTAGCGAGATCAATCTCCCACTAAATTCCTGTCAATGTTGTGAACTAGGTAGAACTATGGAAGCTACAAAGTGGCTTTCACTAGAACAAGGTTCTAGTTTTATTCCCGATTGGAATAGTTTAACAGTTTACTGTATGCTAAACGCCCACCAATCTTCAATAGTAACTTCTTGAGAACAGAAAGATATTCACATGGGACAGAGGAATTGAATTTTATTCTGTTTATTCTGTTCTATGGTGATTTAAAAGCAGTTAGATTTACTAAAGGAAAAAAGTATAATGGAAATTGTAATTTTACAAACCATCATATAAAAAATCATGAAACTATTTGTTTTCAGGTTAAGAATGCCTTCATGGTCATAAAGTCCACATGGTCATAGCAGAAGTTGACATACAGGGTCAGATTTAATAGGATGAGAGATTCAGAAAGTGAGAGATTTGGGAAGAAATCTCCAGTTCTTTTAAAGCAGCAATCATTTACACAGCAAAATCACACTAGTTTTGCAGTGTAAATGATTGCCGCTTTAAAAAAACTGGAGATTTCTTCCCAAATCTCTCACTTTCTGAATCTCTCATCCTATTAAATCTCACCCACAGTATCATCTCTGGCTGCCCAGTGGTGACTAATAATCTCCCAGACGTTGCAATGGCTCCAGTAACATCTTATGAGTCTCAACGATCCTTTGGTATATTAATACTTGTCCACTAACCCAAATCCCTACCCCTAACCTCTCTCTTGTGCCTAACCTTGACTACCACTCCCTGTAGCCAACCCCAAACTCCCCATCAACTGTCTAACCCTCCCACTTACACCCTTAAGCTGGGTACACACCTTTAGATTTTTATGTCCAATCTGTCTGTTGTGAACAAAACTCTGGTAATGGATGAAAGCAAATGGAAATCAATAATTTACTCCCAAACCCTAGAAAATGGACAAAAAGGGTTATTTGGACAAATCTATTATATCGGATAAATGTAACCAATTTGTCTGAACAACCGTTGTCTGTTTTCCAGTTTTTGACAGTTGATTCTCCTTTGCTCTCATACACTACCAGATTTTTGCACCCACCAGACAGATTGGACAGATAATTTTTAGGTGTGTACCCAGCTTAACGTTACTGCAGCAGATTCCTAATGTCAGCATTCTAACAATATTAACATTTCATCTGTCAGCATTCTAAAAATGTTGATATGTTTCCTGCTAATATTTTAACAAAGTTGACATAACTTCTGACATTGTCAACAGATGGTTCTGAGGCTGGTCCCCCCACCTCCTGTTTCATGCCTTGACCATCTCTGCCTGCTTATATCCTGCTATCAAGCCACCTCCCACTTGCTTGTACCTCATGTAATCTGTCTGTCTCCCCATCCTACTAGATCAGGCATGTCCAAACAATGGCCCTCCAGTTGTTGTCAAACTACACATCCCAGCATGCCTTGCCATAGTTTTAGCATTCCCTAACAACAAAACTGTGGCAAGGCATGATGGGACTTGTAGTTTCAGAACAGCTGGAGGGCCCTAGTTTGGACATGCCTGTACTAGATTGTAAACTCCTCGGAGCAGGGCCCTCTTCCCTGTGGTTGTCAAAGCCCTCTTCTCTTCACATTTCACTCCCAGCTCTCCCATACTCAAACACTCAGCGACCATCTTCGTCCACATATTCATCTCCATCTTTGACCACCAGCCTCTAGTAGTAAGTTGATCAAGTCCTCACTACTTACATCTAAAGGGCTGTACACAGACTTCGATTTTGACAGGTTTTAGAAGCAAAATCGAATCGCAATTGAATGGTTTTTAAGATGCTTTTGATCTACATTGATTTTTCTATATCAAAAAGAAAAATAGACTGTGCAGATCGAATGTGAAATCGGATGGAAAGCAAAGGCCAAATCGAAAGGGGGTGGAATTGGGGAAATCGAAAGCAAATCGAATCGAAAGTAAAATTGATGCGTGTGAACACACCTTAATCTGTAATGTGTATTGAACTGTGGAGCTCTTTTTAGCTGTACTTTTTTTTTTTTACTGTAATGCTAAGTTTTGTCTCCCTGTACTGTTCCTTTGTACGGCACTGCGAAACACTTGTGGCGCCTTATAAATAAAGTAATAATAATAATAATAATAATAATAATAATAGCATTGTTATTGGCAAGATGTTTACTGCATCCCTGTCCATACAGAATGTAGGTTGAGCTGTCTTGTCTCTTAAGCATATGTATAAAAAATATATGAAACACTGTAAATAAATAATATATAAAATGTAACAGTCTGTCCTACTCAGTGTCAGAGCCCAATTTTCTAGGGGCAAAACAGACAACAAAGATGTAAGCCCAATGCTAGTGGGTACAAGATAAATTGGTTACCAAATGATAACTAAATAATTCATTTTGCCCTGGTCTCAAAATTAATCTTCAGTAGTTTCCCCATTATTTAATGAAGAAATTGTACAGTAATACTACTATTACTACTACTACTACTACTACTACTAATACCAATAATAATAATAACAACCTAATTATCAAGTAAACAAAAAATGAATACCTAAACAAATATTATGCCCACCAAAATCTAAGTAAATAATATTGGTTCCATAGTGTACTACAGTATATATAAATAAAATAATTTTGAATAATGAGATTTATGTATCCTTATGTGGATTTTCTTATATATTATTACCATAATCAATGTTTGTTCATATGCACTCATGATCAAAGGATAATTGGGCCCAAAAACGATGACGTTAATATTTTTTTTGTTAATGGTAGTTAACTTTATTCAGGGTCATGCCACATTATGTCACGCACACCGCCCCTTTTCACAGATCTCAGAATATTGACAGATAATTGGGTTTTTTTTAGGGAAAATATTTTTTTCTATTTGTAAATACAATTAGGAAACTAAGCACAGATGTTTGGCCTCCCGATCTGCTTGAATGGTAGTTAAACTGTGAACTGTGAGTTAATTCAGATAGTTTTGCATTAGCTGGTAATTAAAAATAAATGTTAAGGCTTTTCCTTACTTTATCTGTGAAGCACCATTCCCTAGAGATGGTGCTGTGTGTAAAAAGACTGTGCTTTCTGACCCATATTGATTAGGGCACTACTGAGCATACCACCAGGAGCTGTAAGCAA
This sequence comes from Crinia signifera, assembly GCF_055691185.1. Lineage (NCBI taxonomy): Eukaryota > Metazoa > Chordata > Amphibia > Anura > Myobatrachidae > Crinia > Crinia signifera. Next base: position 201,839,669 of record NC_139222.1, read on the forward strand.
TTAAGTTTCAATTCTTGCATGAAATTAACACGGCTGTGCTCTTTCAAAATACAGCCCTTTGTTCAGTGAATTTCAATACAGTCTTCACAGTTCAACTTGAAGTTAGATATAATTATAAACATAGGTGCAATGCATGAGAGCCTTATAAAGGTATTGAAAAACTAAATAAAGAATGACTGTCGTGTAAGCGCTGACTTAGGTATTTTCTCTTTTACTTGTTATCATGAGAAGTGAGTGTTATATAACCCTCACTTATATAAATCTCTGTATCACAGGGAGTAAATGTGAGCGGCACCCACAATCTCCCCCCCCCCCCCCATTTTGCCTGGGGCGGTGAAAAGGCTTGCACCGGTACTGGTTTTAGATCCTCTATGATCCGATGCGCAGTCTCATGCGCATCGGATCCCCTAGATTGCAAGTTCTGCACGTAGGATATGTCTGATCGGACAGCCTATGGCAGCACCTGCTTGGATCACATGCAATACATCACATGCAAAAGGATCGCATGCGAGATCTGCCACCAGGAACAGCTTCCTGGTGTCTTAAAGGGGATTGGCTGGCTCTCCGTTGCCCTAAATCTCAGATTATTCTCAACTATATTCAAAAAGTCCTTAGCTGCTACCTCGAGTCAGATCCTTCTCCAGCTACCTCTAATAGTGCTTGAATTCATCGAAGTGCACATGCTTGAACCAGCAAAATACACAGGGGTAACTGTACTAAATGGGAGTTTTATTGAAGATGAGATGTTGTCCATAACAACCAATCAGATGCACCTTCTTTTTTATTTAGCGCTCCAAGGAGATAATAGATGTAATTTGATTGGTTGCTATGAGCAACATCCCATCTTCAATAGAATAGAATAGAAATTGACCCCACAATTTTTCATGGGCCTAGATTTACTCCACTAGACATCACTGGTGATTTTGTCCTCCAGACTGTAGAGTAGTTTTATGTCTGTTCTGTTTTAAAGTCAAATGTGTCTTTGAAAAAATGTAATATGTGGACTGTTATAGATTAATTATTTATTGTCCCCCCTACCCTCCGTTTATATGTAAAAAATGTACAGTATACTGTATGTGACCCATTGTATATTTTCAATATTTACTAAATACTAATTAGGTTCTGTGACTAGCTGACTTCAAGACTCCATTTCAACTGTTTTTTTTTAAACAGCCACAGAACCTATGTAATTAATGTGTGTCCGGAATTAAAGGGATGAGGTGGTAACCCTACTTTTTATAAATGTAAAATATTTATTATGGCTTATATTTTACATATAAAAATTGTTGTATCCATTCGATGTGTGGCAGTTTTGAGATTGCTGGATTTGCTGTCATCTTCTGTCCGTTTGACTTACTATAAATTTTAGATTTTCTGACCTGCCCTAAACACTGTAACATCGCTGCTAGATGAATTTAACCACAAAACTTTCCAGCAAAGCGGAAGCCTCCTCTTACTGCTGACAATCAGTATTGTTAGAGACAGTGGCGGTTCAGGCCTTTAGACTTAAGGGGGGCTGCAATTTCCTGGGTACTGCTCATTGCACAGACATTCATTATTTGCAGGTTATTAGTTTGATACCTATTTTACAGGTACATGAATCCCATTTTGAACATCTGATGCTTTCATTTAAAGAACAGTCTGCATTGTGAATTGTTTTGTTACTTGGAGCCTGCAACTTCCCCCCTCCACTAATTAGCCTGTTGAGGAATTTGTGCAAACACCAGCCCCTCCCCCTGTACCAGCTGACCCAAACTTTCCTTTAATATTGGAAATGTTTGCAAGCCTGCTTTAAAGGCGTTGCCTGCTCTTAGCCTGCATCGTAAGCATGACAACAGAAGCATGAGTTTGACTGGAGTTTGGACTGGATTTGGACTTACACCCGCACATGGCATCATTTTATTTTTCACCAATTACCATCTCTCTCAGCCTCTAAGCCGATGATAGCTATGTATTTTCTTTGTTTACTGTCTCTTTACAATGATTTGTACCATGTACCTCCGTAACCACTGTTTGCAAAGCCTGTATGCTGTACCATCACTAGTTGCACACCCGTTGAACAACAAGCTGGCAGGGTGTGCCAGCTTTGGAAGAAAAGTGCTACAACCAGTCGAACTCATGCTTCAGTTGCCATGAAAATAATATTATTACTGCTGCCTTTGAGCAGCATGATCAAGATGGCGCCGCTGATGGCTGCCTAGGAGCTGTGCAGCTCAGCCAAATATGTTCCATGTGTGATAACTGTACTGTCTCTCTGCTTGTATTGTTACCTACCTGGCTGTTTCTGTGACCAGTGGCGCCGCTGATGGCTGCCTAGGCGCTGTTCAGCTCGGTGGGTATGTGCTCCCTATGTGATAACTGTACTTAATGTTACCTTCCTGGCTGTTGCAGCGACCAGTGGCGCCGCTGATGGCTGCCTAGGCGCTGTGCAGCTCGGTGGGTATGTGCTCCCTATGTGATAACTGTACTTAATGTTACCTTCCTGGCTGTTGCAGCGACCAGTGGCGCCGCTGATGGCTGCCTAGGCGCTGTGCAGCTCGGTGGGTATGTGCTCCCTATGTGATAACTGTACTTAATGTTACCTTCCTGGCTGTTGCAGCGACCAGTGGCGCAGCTGATGGCTGCCTAGGCGCTGTGCAGCTCGGTGGGTATGTGCTCCCTATGTGATAACTGTACTTAATGTTACCTTCCTGGCTGTTGCAGCGACCAGTGGCGCCGCTGATGGCTGCCTAGGCGCTGTGCAGCTTGGCCAAATATGTTCCATGTGTGATAACTGTACTGTCTCTCTGCTTGTATTGTTACCTACCTGGCTGTTTCTGTGACCAGTGGCGCCGCTGATGGCTGCCTAGGCGCTGTTCAGCTCGGTGGGTATGTGCTCCCTATGTGATAACTGTACTTAATGTTACCTTCCTGGCTGTTGCAGCGACCAGTGGCGCCGCTGATGGCTGCCTAGGCGCTGTGCAGCTCGGCGGGTATGTGTTCCCCACATGTAATGTCTTAATGTAATATATGTAATGCCTTCACCCCCCCACCTTCATCCCTGCTTGATGCTGCACTGTAAATCCACAAAAAATTCCTAGTGTGCGCAAGCATACATGGCCAATAAAGTTGATTCTGATTCTGATTCTGATTCTAGTGTTTGTATGCATGTACTATACATATATGATGTACTCATATGCACACAAACACAGGTACAGAGCAAAATGCACACTTTTAATAACTTTAATTTTAATTAAAGTACACAAAATGATACTCTTAATAAAGATCTACACACAAATATTATTTAAATAAAATAAACTTCCATGCACCTCTCTGGTGCAATCCATACCTTCCTTAAGTTGCATCACACTGAGTGACTCACTGAGTCTGGGCATGCTCACTGCAGAGGATTTGCTTCTGGACTGCACAGACAGCAGCCCCATAGAAGCACTGTAGCTCTGGCGATTTGCACAGAATCGCTTCCTGTTGGAAGTTATTGCTGTCATCATTCCATGTACTGGCAGCCCAAGAGGGGGAGGAGTTTCATGCTCTGTGTATGATGAACATTAGAAGCTTCCAATAGGAATCTGCTCCATGCTGAACTCCTCCCCACAGGGTTGGGCTGTTGCTGTGTCTGTCCTGCTGCTTCATGGAGCCTGGTGAGAGGAGGTGACCAGCATGTCAAAGACACAGACAGCCAGCAGCAGAGCTCCGAAGGTGGGGGGGTTGCCCGTGGGGGGAAGCACCGGAGCTCTGGTGCTGTCTGTCTGTATCTCTGATGTTGTGATTTTAACTGGAGGGGCTGCAGTCCTGCAGCCCTTTAGCAGGAGCCGCCACTGGTTAGAGAGCTGGCCATCACTGAGCTGCCCAGGTAATAATTTAATAGTAAATTTAGTTGAATGGATAATTGTTGGCATTGCTTTAAAGGGTGATAGAACGTCTTTACTATAGCAGAATGTGATAAACAGATGTCAATGTCTTTAATGTAACTATAAGTATTATCCATTATTAATATGGTGCTGCAAGGGAACTGCAGCGCCCAATTACAGGGTACATAAACAAATAGCAAAATAAAACCACAGTGAGTTACAGTTCAAGACAATATGTAATAGGACAAGTACATGGTATTCAAACTTAGTTACTGTACATCAGCAAACAACACTGAAATAAATATCAAAGTGGTAAAAAACTGAGGGATTAGATGGAATTTTTTCAATTTGTAGTAGAAGATTAGAGTTGGAAAAGAACATGAGGGAAGAGGGCCCAGCTCATGAGAGCTGACATACTAAAGGGGAGGGGCAGACTGACAGGGGTTCTACAGATGGGGAAGACAGTGAGTGTGGAACAGGGTTAGGATACCAATTGGCTGGGTTTGGTGAAGAAGTGTATATTGAGAGCCAATTTTAAGTTTTGTAGAGATGTGGAGAGACTGATGGTGAGAGGTAGATAATTCCAGAGAAAGGAAGCAGCATATGCAATATCTTAGAGGTAATAGTGGGAGGAGGTAATCATTAGGCAAGAGAGGCCTCATGCTTTAGTGGAGGGAAGAGAATGAGTGGGATTGTAAAGGGAGTTAAGGATAGAGATGTAAAAGGGGAATAGTGGGTGAGTAGCTTTGAAAGTGAATGTGAGAAGCCTTAATTGGATTCTTACAAGCACTTTACTAAGTAGTCAGTGAAGTGCTTGTAAGAGAGGGGAGGTGGATGAAGTGCACTTGGAATGGAAGATAAGATGGGCAGCAGCATTGAGGATAGATTGGAGTGGTAAAATGTGTTTTTCAGGAATGCCAGATAGAAAGATATTACAGTAGTCCAATCTGGAGAAGACCAAAAAGGGGATAAGGGACTTGGTAGCATTCTGCCTTAGAAAGGGTCTGATTTTGGAGATATTTTTTACATGAAAGCAGCAGGTTAGCAAGAGGTACTGGTTGTATGGTTTGAAGGAAAGTATGAATCATGGATTTGGATTTAGATAAGATAGATGTGCCATCAATAGATAATGAAATTATGGGAGGTGGGGTTATGCAGGATGGTGGGAATATGATCAGCTCAGTCTTAATGCATGTACACACATACATACACACAGTGCAATTTTTGCTGGTGGACAATTTTGAAAAAGCTATTTTCACTAAGCAATTTTGACTATATGCACTGTGTTCACTATGATAGTCTGTTATCTAGTCAAAATTGCCTTGCCTGCACAGTTTATTTTGCTAAGTGCAGGGCCGGCTCTACCACTAGGCAGCTTTAGGCAGCTGCCTAGGGTGCCGGGATCTGGGGGGGCGCCACCAAGTCTGCAAATCAAAAAATCAAGGATGTCTATGAGGATCCTTGTTGTACTTAATGCAGGTGGCGGATGTGGAACTGCTAAGACCGCTATACTTTCCCTTGAGTCATACTTCCTAAATTGCTACCCCCTCCTCCTTGAACTCTGTTGTGGGCGGCAAAGGGTGGGGGGGGGGATTTGAGGGTGTTAGGGGGATGGGAGGACCACAAGATTGAAAAAAAAAAATGGGGGGGGGGCAGGGTAGGTTGAAATTTTGCCTAGGGTGCTGAGAAGCCTTACACCGGCCCTGGCTAAGTGATATTTATTTAGTGGGGCTACACATTGCTATCACATGCAGGAGAAACATTTTGCGCTTTTTGGCTAACATCCTAGGTGATTTTGACTATCTAGAGTTCACTGCCTTATTACAGGTGTTATCCACTCATACAATAGCTGCATCAAAATGATATACAACATACAGAACATATGTATTGTATATAATGAGCAGCATCTAAAGCTAGGAGGTTATGGCTGGAAATTAACAGCATCTCAACTGCTGAATAACTCTGCTCTCTGCAAGAAGCCAAATGATAAGTCCATAAAATTAACCAAACATTGTTAAAATTTATCTCACTATACAGTTGAGCATAACTAACTACACCAATAACAGATTTTCTCCTTCAACAAAATAATCTGGTCCTATTCTAAGGGCCGGCGCCACCACTAGGCAGCTCTAGGCATTTGCCTAGGGCGCCGGCCACTGGAGAGTGGCAGTTTGGAGCTGGTTCCCCCCTGGATGTAGGTGAGTGGCGCTGGCCCCCTCCCGAGCGACTAGGCGGCGGCCGCCGCATCACCCGTTCCATCGCCCCACCCCTGTAGTTACTTAGCGGCACTTAGCGGCACTCACTGCAGCACCCGACATCCCCCGCCCCTAGCAAACCCCCCTTGAATGACGCGGCTGCCTGCCGTCGCAATACCTGTGGAGCGGCCTTGCACCGGCCCTGCCTATTCTATGTATTAAATGAAACTGATTGCTTGATGTCTTAGGGCCTGATTCTGGTTCACTTGCAAAAGAAAATTCACTCTCTAAGGGACAAAACCATGTGCACCATGTGCACTGTAGGTGGACAGATGTAACATGTGCAGAGAGAGAGTTGGATTTAATTGGGGTTTGTACTTCAAACTGATATCTATTTTACAGTGTAACACCCAAATCTAACTCTCTGCACATTAAATCTGCTCCACCTGCAGTGCACATGGTTTTGTCCATTAGAGAGTGAATTTGCTTTTGCAAGTGATCCAGAATCAGGCCCTTAATGAGATGTTAACAAGAATCTTCTTACTTCTGTATCATGTTATGCCAGAATTTCCCAGGGCATGTGACTCAAATTTCTTGTATAAAATTCCAAAGAGAAAACATCAATTTGTAGAAAAACGGATGCTTCAGATTGCCTAACAACAACATAAATCGGATGTTATGCTTCCTTGTCTTTCTCAAGCGAATAATATCTGGAAAACATTAGCAAAGAATTAGAGGTGTTTATCCTGTTTGCATTGAATCATATCTAAATAAAAGTAATAATATAGAACAATAGTAATCACAGCAATAATAAGGTCCAGGTAAGATTAAAAAAACATGAACCAATATGAACATTAGTAAAGAGATAAGAAAAGATCACAACATAACAAAAGAAAATAAATAGACTAAACAATATAAATGAGGCTGCATAATACGTGCAAGACCAAGCAAGGCTTTTGTGTTGTGCGGTGATATTCATTTATGTAAAATGTTCAAAATTGTAATATATTCTCTAAATCAAGGGCATAATCCATACACTAATACATTCTGAGCTGGAATTCCATGCACAGATATTGTGAGACAATATGCAAATGTCTATGCCAACAGGATTTGTATTGAGACACCCACAATAGACAGCTGCACAGATCTAAGCAACGACAGACAAAAATGCACCATCCATCACATATAATTAAATTATCGAAGTCCTGAGAAACTGTATGGTTATTTATTATTCTTTATTAACAGTTATTTATATAGCACACACATATACTGCAGCGCTTTACAGAGAATATTTGAACATTCACATCAGTCCCTGCCCCTGTGGAGCTTACAATCTATATTCCCTACCATATGTACTGTACATGCACACACAGACATTCTAGAGTTAATTTTGTTGGGAGCCAATTAACCAACCAGTATATTTTATGGGGGATTGTGGGGGGAAACCGGTGTTCGAAAGAAACCCGCGTAAGCACGGGGAGAATATACAAACTCCGCACAGTTAGGGCCATGGTGGGAATCGAACCCATGACCTCAGTGCTGAGGCAGTAACGCTTACCATTACACCATCCATACTGCCCAATAGTATAGTTGTGCAGAATGGCTGCAGTAACTGAGATTCTGGTGCAGTGTTTTCTCTGTATAAGATCACAGCCACAGGCTGAGGCATGCCCTGGAAATTATTGCAAAATGCCTGCGGTTTTTGCTCCCACTTTCATGTTGCTCCCACAAACTGTCCTTTACTGTCCCATGTTTGGTTTTGTTTCTAATTAAGCTTTGTGTTTTAGTTTCGGCAAAAGCAACCTCAAGTGTTTTGGTTCAGATTTGGTTTGGTTTTGAATGCCTTTCAAATCAATAAAAATGTATACAAATAAATAAAAGAATAAAAAAATCAATAAAAACATCTAAAGACCTGTCATTTAGATCTGCTAACCCAAGGTTAGTTTCTAAATCTGAGCTCTGAACTGACTGGCTCCACTCAGAACCCCAAATTGATTTTAAACTGATACTCGATTTGATTCAAAACACCTAAATTTGGGTATATTTGCATTTCAGGAAAACCAAACTCCTCATGTCTGCTGTTAAATCCTGTTACTCTCTTATTAGGAAATCACATACAAAGCCTTGTGGCCGATAATTGTTCCACTTCATAAATCAACATCGCACATAACTCTGAAACGGTGCTTATGGTTCATTGCAGCAAAGATATATATTTAAAATAGTATTTGGTAAGTGTCTTGCAAGAGTTTTTGATATATTGACTTTTTAATCCATAACAAATACTTACTGTGTTGTTATAAGTATATATACATCTTGTAAGAAAAACTACTGTATAAATACTCAGTACAATTTCAAAATTGCATTAAGTATACCCACATACAGTAGTTGAAGAAACTTTTAGTAAGAATGTGTTCAATAATTGGGAATGCTGTCCAGAACATCTTATTCTACAGTAGGTGCGCACTTCTAGAATAACAGTTCTAACATCAGCACTGCTGTATTGTACGTAGAATCATAACTCAACTAGCAATCAGGAGAGTGACAGCTTCAATAAGATGGGAAAATGAGTGCAGTGAGTCCAGACAGGAACAAACAATGAGATGATTCAATATGCACAGGCTAATAAGTGCCTGAGCATTTGTCACAGGAAAGAGGGTTTGGGGTTTCTAGAAGACCTGGATTGAATATTCTATAGACTACATACTCTACAGCAGGAGTGTGTAATAAATGGCCCTCCAGCTGTTGATAAACTACACATACCAGCATGCCTTGCATCATGGCCAAATACCAAAATAAAGGCAAGGCATGCAGGAAGGTGTAGTTCATCACCCCTGATCTACATCTTGGAAAATCCAATCCTCAAGTTTTGGTAGAAGAGGCAATGAAATGAAGATGCTATATATATATATATATATATAAGTGAAAATATGTTACACATCTGGGATTTTGGATGCAGTCTTGGCAGTCAGACAAGAAATAGTGCTGGAAGAGTCTAAAGGACCCCTTGATATTAAAAAAAGTTGGGATGGGCTTTGCCTCTGAGAGCTTGCATGTCGATGCAAAAGATTCACAAATATAAGAGAAGTTGAGCTTGGGTTCAAAAGAAGAATTCAGAATGGTAATACAGTACACATAAATCAGATGGCAACAAAGAACAGAATGCTGGAGCACAGTAATCGCCTGATGGTATGGACACTCTGAAAAATGTCCTGCAGTATTCCCTAAGGGGTGGTCTAGAGAGGACAGACCAGGGAACCATAGAATGCAAGAACTGGTCCTCCCACTATATATCTGAGCAGCAAGAAACAGAGCTCTCACTGCTTCAGTGAGTAAGAAAAGCGTCTCTCCACGTAACAAAACCTGTGTAAGAGCTACCAAGTTCAGTAATATCTGAAGATTATAGCAAGGTAATGGAGTACATACTGGTAGATATAAGAATAAATCTCAATCAGTGCTTTTTTTTCTGTCTTTTTTTTCTAACAGTCACTTTGCTTTAATAATTGGAATTGAATTATTGCAAATTAAAAGGTCAGCAATTACAAATTTAAAATGAGACAATTAAAATAGTAGTACTGACAACGTACAGTACTGTAAGTACATTTTTAAGAGACAAGAACATTATGCAAGTGGCAGAAAAATAAACTACAGGGACAGCTCTGCTGGACATGTCACTATTCAATAGGCCTATTATATTTAATGTACCAGTGAATAACCACTTAGGGAATAGTGCTCACAACATGGTCACATTCTCCTTCAGTTACTACATTTTTAAGTGAACAGCTGCAAAACTCTCAATTTTAGAAAAGTTTGATTAGAACAATCAAGTATTGAAGCTAGTTTAATTGTAATGCGCTGGAAACCAAGGCAAGGCAAATGGTGTAGGTAAAAAAAAATGATGTAACAGAAAAAAAGAGAGTATTTACATTTTAAACCTAGAACAGGCTGAAAATTCATCATGGCGATGCAAGGAGTATAGCAAAATACATGATAAAGAAGTCAGGTCAGCCTAGACAGAAGTACATAAGTAGTAGGAAAAATGTAATTATTAGGCCACTAAAAGATAAATAAGAAAAATAATTGTAACAAAAGTCAATCAGTGGCGGGCTGACCTTGGGTGCAGGATGCCATATGCACCCAAGCCGATACAGATTCAGTTGGAGCTGGCTGTGTGTCCTCAGGCCAGAAGACTTAGAGATAATGCTACCCAGCCACTTAGCTCGTATTACAAGGATAATCAGCAACACGTAACAGGCACATTGGTTGCACTTACTATTCTTATTGAACCCCTGTGCAGTTCCCCCTACTTCCATCCAGGGGAAGAAGTGTGCAGATACAGCTATAGCATAGGAAAACAGGAGGGAGAGATTCCAGAGGGAAGCTGCTTCTGCTCCAGGGCTGGATAAGACTGTCAGCCCTGTGTGTTGAGGTGTGACAGACTCTGGGAGTAGAAGCTGAGGGTCAAGAGTCTGTTGCATGTCCCTGGAGAAAGTAGAGTCAAGATCCTGCCACCTTTGATGGTCATCCTTGTACTATCAAGGGAAGGTGCACATGTGGGCACTACTCAATATTGCTCTGTATACACAGTACCAGAACAGCAGGCAGGACCTGGTCAACCCCTGGAGGAACCAGGTTAGCCATTAGCCGAGACAATGGTACATTTACTGCCAGGGTCAACTAGGGCCCAAATCTCCCAGCCTTCCAATTGTAGCATTATAAGGAACAGGGTGGACTCTGGTTGGGATATGTTTCCAGCAGCCATGCTGACCATCAGCTGAGCTGTTTTCCACATGCTGCAATTCATCGGCTTTCCCGGTTTTGGGCAGTCCCGACAAATTCAAAACATATAGTGGGATGCGTAGCCTTTGGGCCTGATTCAGACCTGCCCGATGGGCTGCAAGTGTCTGGAGCCCAACGAGCAGGTTGCAGCCTCATTGAATGCATGTCCCCTGCACTTCCCAGTCCCTGTTCACAGCTGTGAATGTGTACGCAGCCATGCACACAGGGGGGAAATGATTCACCATTGAATGATTTTCCCTGTGTTCACAATGCTGAGTGAGCCAGGACTAACTTAGCGCTATGAAGCCTGTGGGGAGAAGGAGATGTCAGTGGCCCTCCCTCCCAATGGCATGCACAGAAAATGCTGGCGGCATGTTTCCAAAATCCCACAAGGTGTCAATCATGCGAACAGCAAGCGAAGGCTAGATTTTGCTTGCTGCCTTCGGGTGGATGGCACGCATCCTTGTAATACGAGCTAAGTGGCTGGGTAGCATTATCTCTAATGTTGACCCTTAAGGTGCTCTTTCATCTTTGGGAAGAGGTGAAAGTGGCAATGCGTAAGGTTGGGGCTGCATGACAGGTGTGACAGGACCTCCTTGAACTGCAAGTGCTGCAACCCTCTTCCCAAAGATGAAAGAGAACCTTAAGGGTCAGTATACAGTACGCAGTCAGAAGGATTGACTGGCCAACTGGGCTGAGCCTAGAACTTTCTCCATAATGGTGCTGTGGGCAACGTCCCATGTTCAATAGAAATCCTATCTTCATAAATATACCCCTTAAGAGTCCAAATGTGAGAAGTTTTTTTTTTTTTTAAGTAAATTTACTATGAGGTGTTATGTAGTTTTTCATACATAAAAATTATTTTACGGGCCAGAAATAAGGTACATCTGCCTGCTCTCATAAGTGCGACAATTTTGAATGAAGTGCAAGTAGTACTGTATGAAAAAATTAATATCCAGCTTTAAAAACCATTATACATGCATCCAGTACGTACTCCTGGAATTTGTGATGGACTGTTTTCATCAGTATAGCCTTAATATAGTGCATGAACTGTATCTCTAACAAAAAAACATGGTGCTCATGAAGAATTTTACCAATACAGTAGGTCTTTAATCTCTAATCACTTGTGACTGAAAATATTCTTCAAGATACAATGCGATCAATTTTATTCTCCTTTATTTTAGGAGTGAATCCACATTTAAATAACTGACTACAGTAGCCTGACTGATCTCTTTAAAGGGGCACTCATGTCTCTGCATGTCAGAGTTGATGCAGACTACTCTTAATAATTATGAGAATGGCAAACCTCTTTTCAAAGTCTCAGATGAAAGCTGTCAGCCAGCAGTACGGTGTTACTATTTTATTTTTATCTTATAAGCAGTGGGGGGATTGGAATATGTAATAGTAATATCCAAGAAGGGCAGATTATAATAATTTATAAAAGGAATTACGCTATTCAAAGAGGTACGTTTTTAACCCTTTAAGTGTCACGTGAATTTTTCAAAATGGGTGTGAAAATTGCAAACATTTTTATTCATCATAATGACCTGTCATGTTTACCTTATTTAGGAAATACAATCTTTTTTACATAACATAACATTTTTTCTTTGAATTTACATAACAAATGTGAGCGACGCTGGCATTTTTAGCGGAGATGTTAACACTGGAAGGGTTAATAAAATATATAAAGAGGCGTATTGGACTCAATCCTCATGCATCAGATCTGAAAAAAAAAGAGTATAAAAATACATTTTGTGTAAAATAATATCTAGAGCAGGGGTGTCAAACACAAGGCCCGCGGGCCAAATCCGGCCAGCCAGAGAGAGGAAAGAGCAGGTCTGTCGTGGTGAATGGTGCTGCTGCTGCTGTGCGCTCCAGGTCACTTACTGCTGAGTGTGCACTGCACAGTGACCGGGAGCACGCTGCCCCCCACTCCTGGATAGATAGTGCGAGGAGCGCTACTCACAGGAGGGAGGGGGAAATGCGCCTGTGTGAGAGTGCAGCTGTGTCCTTGGTGGTGGAGCAGCTCAGACTGGAGTGGACGCATCAGAGCGGGTAAGTGTCAAACTCTCTGCCTATATGTGTGTGTGTGTGTGTGTGTGTGTGTGTGTGTGTGTGCACTGGCACATTGCAGCCCATCATTAATTGCTGTGTCCCATGATAATAAGCAGGACATATGCCCTAAGACTGAGTGCTGCCCCCCTGTGCAGGCAGCGTGTGCCCTAATGCACTGCAGTTCACAGCAATAGCAGGAGGGAAATGCTACTGCTGAGTTACAGTGATATTATTTGGGACATACTTGTATGAAGGACACTATTATGATAATAAAGAGTGGACACATAGTCCTACAGATACAACCGGCCCTTTAAGGGTGACCAAACTGCTGATGCGGCCCCCGATGAATTTGAGTTTGACACCCCTGATCTAGAGGTACAGGATCAACAAGAAATTGCTGATAGTATTTGTGTTATGGTTTTGGTGCTGGTAGAGCTTCTCAGCACACTTAAAGATACATAACATCAAAAGTAATCAAATAAAAGTAATCAGTCAACTTTGTTCCAATGAGAAATAACATCCATTATATACTGTACTTATAATAATTACATAATTGGAAATGATTCTATGAATACAAGATTATATGGCAAACAGTGTTCACATGATACAGAGAAAAATTATTGGATAGTCTGTAAGTTTCTTAAGGGAAGATTTACTAAATCTTCTAAAAGTGAATAGTTGCACTGTTACCCAATCAGATTATGTCTATCATATTCTAGGATGCAATAAAGAAATTATAGCTAGTATCTGATTGGTTGATATGGCCAACTTTCAAAACTTTAGTAAATTTACCCCTTAGTTTCTATGATATGTGCTGCAGCTGGTCTGGCAGTTTCCAGATGTATATAAATGTTGATGATATTAAGGTTGTATAAAAGCAACCCCTTAAGCTACGTACACAGTTGTAGGTACCGTATATCTGCAGATATATATACAAATGTATTGGGAAGCATGTTCTCCATACAAGCTGCCTGATCCATTGGGACTGACATCACAAAATAGCTTGAGCCCGCCCACTGAGCTGTCAATCACCTGCGGCTCCCGGCGTGGTTGTACAGGCGGTGGGTGGATCACTGTACACACAGCATGAGTGCCAATATATCCTTAGATATATCAGGCATCGGCTGTGTTGCACAGCAGATGTGATAAATCTGTGAATGGTGCCATTCACAGATATATATTGCTCTTAACAAATTCGGCCATTCAATCAATATATTGGCCAGTGTGTACGCACATTTAGACTTGATGTTGTTGTGTATTCTTTCCCATAGTCTAGTGGTTGGGTGCCAGACGGGGTCCCAACAGTCGGGATCCCGACAGTCAAAACCCCGACACACGGGGGCCGGACGGCCAGCGGCTATTCTCCCTCGTGGGGGTCCACGACCCCCATAGAGGGGGAATAGAATAGGTGACGAGCATAGCGAGCCACCGTGCCCGCAGCGTGGTGGCTTTGTTGCGCCCTTCATGCTGTCTGGGTCTGGCCAGTCGGGATCCCGACATCGGGATAATGACTGTCGGGATCCCGACTGTCGGAACCCTATACCACACCCTAGTGGTTAGGGTTCTGAACTAGACACTGTCCTCTCATAAATTTTTACTTAAATGTAACGTACTCTCAAACAGTAGTTATACTCTGGATTATAGTGCTGTTAATGTGTGTTTTACCCCACAATAAAAAAATGGGATTATTTGGGGATTCCTGTTGATCTATGTGTGTGTTAAAACCTTTATAACGGTGAAGTTCATAAAAGTTAATAGTCATGTCCATCATAAAAATATAAAAATGTTGTGCTGCTTTGCATATGTTATATATATATACATTGTATGTGCTACTTACAGTACATTAGGAATACTTGTTCCCTATATTGGTTGTATGATTTTTTATAGATGACTTTAACTATTCATACAATCTATCCAGATTTTCAGGGGACAGTCTCTTTTTTTGGGACTGTCCCGTTTCCCACCCCCGTCATGTGGCGTGGAGTAGTTGGGAGTCCCCCTGTCAGTAGCTGCTCTGCCTGCCTCATCGGTGCTGTTATATGGCCACTAGTGATCACTTCACACAGCAAAACGCACCCGAGACTCGGATACAGTACACTGCGCCGGCTAATGCTCTGCATTGAGTCACAGATGTCACTTCGACAAAACAAGCGTGGCAGCCACTGTGCACCTTTTGTCATAAATGTTGCACCTGTGACATGGCGGATGTCCGATGAGAATGGCTATATCTATATGTGCTGGTAAACATCAGAGATTTGAATACAAGATGTGGCTGTTATGTGTTCAACTCTGCGTTAGGGCGGAGTGAAAAAATAGAAATTTAGATATTCAAAATCGGCTAGTGTGGGAAAGTTGTGACTTGATCTGAATAAGAAAAGTGCAAAAGCTTTTTGATCTGAGTCAACATCTTCTGTTCTGGCAAGAGACCTAAAGTTTCACTTTTTAGGTGAAAATAATTAAAACAATGAAGAAGCTCCGATCTAGTTAATATTATGTCAGGACGTCTTAGAGTGGTTCATTAATATACTTTAGCATAGTAAAAAGAGTATGAGCTTGTCTGTGTCTTCTAATGTCCAACTCTTTACTAAATGCTACAGAAAGTAGGAAAAAGGATACTTACCTCAGCAGTTCTGTGCCTTGCTCTTGGTGGTTCAACCATCATTCCGCATTTGATGTTCCAGCTATCGTTCTTGTCGATGTTCTAACCATCATTCTGCATTCGATGTTCCAGCCATTGTTTCTGTTGATGTTCTGACCATTGTTCCGCGTTTGATATTCCAGCCATCATTCCTGCCGATGTTCTAACCATTTCTCCAGTCATCGATATTATAACCATCGATCCAGTCATCGATGTTCTAACCTTGGTCCACCGCAAAGGGGAGCACTCCATCCACCATCCAAGTCACTCCTTATACCGCCGTGGTCAGGACAGTGATCCTCATCTGACTACGGGCAGGTCACACCGGCGTGCTGCCGAGAGGAGTGACTGTTACATCTTGAAGGAACCCCATCCCCTAACAACTGGGACCACTTGTTGGAGACCCTTGTAAACCAGCACAAAGAAAGTGCTATCTTCCAGGGTGAGCATATTTAAAATCCGTGACTGCACACTACCTTTTGTGATCAAACACACAGGTCAGTCCGTATACATTAATATTTTGTATAAACCGGACCTCTTTCCTCCCCCTATTCGATACTGCAAACTACCATTATCTGCAGATTTTTGCACAATCTTGCTGAAACAAATTGTATTGCTGAAAACCCGCAAAAAGCTATTTTAGCTAATTAATTGGGATCCCAACTCTTGTTTTATTTTATACTGTTTTTATATATTAAATGTATGTCTATGTATTACTATATTTTGTTTTCATATAAAGATTTCTAAAGTTACAGTGTGTCCGAAATTCATCTTTACTCAAATCAGTGTGGTAAAATATTTCTAAATCAGCAGCGCAATTCACTTCAAACAATCCCCCCCCCCCCCCCCAAATTTCTCTCTTTTTGTGAGTCTAGATGGGCTCACAGGAGTGTATGCTACAGCTGTGAAATTTTATTTCTTATTAATTCAGTTCACTTGAACCTAATAAAGACTGCCTAGCGCCAGGAGGTGTGTTTCGGAGTGACCCTTCCTAGTGCCACTCCGCTCCACACAAACCCCCTGTTCTAACCATTGTTCCTCTCATCGATGTTCTAACTATCATTCCAGTCATCAATGTTCTAACCATTGTTCCAGTCATCAATGTTATAACCATCGTTCCTGTCACAATTTTCTAATCATCATTCCAAGTCATCAGTATTCCCAGGTAACCCCAAGTAACATACTTTTCCCTCAGTGTGGTTATCGGCTCATAACGCTTATGAACTTCATCAGTGCGCTGCACTGTATCTTTATAATCTTCTTTGTCATAGTCATTGTGTACCATTCCTGTTGCTGTGCATACGTTAATTTCTGCCAGTTGCCAAGTACAATCTTCCTTGTTATCATATGTTTCAATAAAACTGATTGTACTTCTACTCCTGCCTGCTTCCTGCTCATCCTGCCTCTGGGAGCACTACGGTACAATTTATGTACAAGGGTCTAATCAAGCCTCCACGATTCATTCATCGTTCCGAGCCTATGCCTGAGGCCTTCATCACATTGACTCAGACCTCAGGCGTGACAGCAAGAGAATTACAGGTCTACTGAGAAGCTGGCACTGCCCATGAGAAATGGTAAGAGACTACTATTCAATCAGGGATGGTTTGTCTTCATGTTGACATATCCATGAAGACATACTAAATGTCAACATGGTCATTGTCGACCACACCCATATGCTATGCAAAAATTTGACACAGCAACTTTCAAGCCATAATTCTAAAATCAGATATATTGTGTGTATTGAAAGTAATAACAAAGGGGTCGATCCTACTATGTATGGATAATTCAGGAGTGCGAATCAGCACGGCACCGGGTGCACTTTACAGCAGGCTGAATTAGCTTAAAAGTGCTTCACAGGGGTGCGAGCACTTTTAGGTGAATTTGGGCCTGCAAAGGGTGTGAGATAGACTTAATTTGGGTGCCGTTTTCAGCATTTAAATGGCACCCGAACGGCAACTCACACCCTTCGGCAATAATAGGATTGACCCCATATTCTATTGGATATGCTATTTAGAGTTATTCATTCTATCAGTGGTGTCCAGCAGTACATACAGTATATGCCAATTATTGTGTTAATTACTAGGCAGGATTGATCAGCAATACTTTATTTCCTTTTTATGTGCTTACTGACCCAATTTAACAGTCTAATAATAGTGGACATCAAACAAAGTGGTTTGTATAAAACTGAACTAAAAACACAACATAAAAACAACAAGAAGACAATACTGTATGTGCAACATCTTTGAAACCTGTTATTCTCGAATCAAAGTTCTTGATTTTATTTTTTTAAACATTAGATTTGTGTTTATTACAGCATAATGCACTTTAACATATTTAACTGATAATATATTGGCTTATCTTTTGCATAATTACATGATGTAATGCAGCCCAATCATGTTCCCAGCATAGTGGATGCAAAACTGTTTTTCAGACCAATTCATGTTTAAAATAAACTGCTGCAAGTAAAGACAATAAACAGAAGTGTTTCAAATACTGCACCTAAAGAACAGAGTGTAATGCATTGTTTACCGAACTTACTATATCATTCAGTAAAGAGTTTGTTGGACGTTAGAATTAGAAGACACAGGTGTGCATTATACTATTAAGGGCAAACAAAAGGGATTTACCCTGATTTTTTGCCCCAAGTTTTTTTTCTTGGTCACTTCAATTACAGAGCAACCTCTCCAAAAAAAAAAAAAAAAAAACACGTTCAGGAGAAAACTCACAATATTCCCAATTGTGACCATGAAAATGGGTCAATTATCAGGGATTTTTTCTCCCGCCACTTTGCACTAGGACAAGCTCGTATTCTTACGTATTTTTACTATGCTAAAGTATATTAAGACATCCTGACATAATTTTAACTACTGTAGATCCGAGCTTTTTCATATGTTTCGTTATTTTCATCTAAAAAGCAAACCTTTAGGGCAAAATGTAATAGGCAGCGATTTTTGGTCACGTTTAAAAATTGCACCAAATCGCACCTTTGAAAATTGTAGTTTTTGCCGCGAATTTGTATATGTGATGAGATGCAAATTTGCGGGAAAAAAGTGCAATATGGTGCGACTTAGTGTGATTTTTGGACTTGAAAATGTGCGCATTTGTGCGCAATGTGTGCAGTCATTAAAATATGTGCATATTCCAACGTGCGATTTTGTTAAAAAAAAAAAAAACCGGCGTGGGGTCCCCCTTCCTGAGCATAACCAGCCCCGGGCTCAAAGAGCTTGTCCTGGTTTCATAAAATCACAGGGGTCCCCTGGATTTTATAAAACCAGCACCAGGCTCAAGGGCCGGTCCTGGTTCCCAAAATATGGGGGACAAAATGACTATGGGTCCCCCGTATTTCAAGAACCAGCACCGGGCCCAATCAGCCAGCAGGATAATGCCATAGCCGGGGGGAGACTATTTATACAAGTCCCCCCGGCCAAAGCATTTATCCCTCTGACCGGTCAACATGGGCAGGGGTCCTGGGGAAGTGGGGAACCCCAAAGAAGGGGTCCCACCTCCAGAACTTACCTGCCCATGTTGAAGCCCGGGGCTGTCCTCCCATCCCCTGGGCGGTGGGCATCGAGCTGATTATAGTGTAAAAAAAGGATTGTTGCTTGTTGCTGTGGCACTACAAGTCCCAGCAAGCCAGCACCGCATGCAGGGACTTGGAGAAGCACAATCCCCAGCATGCGGGGCAATAAAGGGCCCGCTGGGACTAGTAGTGCCCCAGCAGTACAAATGGTTAAAATAAAACACACAGACACACTTACAGTATAACTTTATAACACACAAAGCCCATACACTCCAACTCACCTGACTTGATAGAAGATCGGTCCCCTTCTCCAGTAGAATCCATAGTGGGGTACCTGTAGAAACAAATTATACTCACCACGTTGATCTTCATGGCTTCTCCGGACCTTCTGCAATGCTCTTTGGTATCTCGGGTGGGTTTGTTTACATCCGGAGCTCCGCCCCCAGAATGGGACTTAGCCCCACCTGCCAGCCAATCATAGTCCAGGAAAACCCCTATGCAGGACCATGATTGGCTGGCAGACGCACTGTGTTTCACCAATTGTCACAACTGAAAACCCACAGGTGAACTGGAAAACATGAACTTTGTGGGGTCATGAGAACCGAGTTCGAGAACCTGTGACATAGACCTATAACAGTCCAAAATATAGTGGATGTGGGAATATTTATGTACAATATGTATCACATATAATATTAAATGTGATTAGAAACAAAAAGAATCTCATTTGCCAGAGAATAATAAATCACACAATCGGGTCGATCCTATTAGATTCGAAATGTACAAAGTGTGTTTGGGTGCTGTCCCTATGCATTTTTATATGCGCTGAAATGCTGGCCACGACACCAAATTTAAGCCGATCTTGCACCTTTTGTTTGGCCGAATTTGCCTAAAATTTTTAGGCAAATAACATACTTTTTTGACTTGCGATATGCAATGAGTGGGAGCACACATCGCAAGCCAAAAGAAACACGGTGCGATGTGAACTGCATGCGATGCATTTTGAACTAAAAAGTTTAAAACATATATGATCATCACACCGTGTGTGGACACCATTAGAACCACGTACAGATGGAGCCTCTTTCATTCTTGCTCGGCTCTCGCCAGAACATCCCAGCTGGCAAGAGCCAGCAGAGAGAGACTCTATCAGACTGGTGCGAGCGTGCGTCTTACGCGCAGGCGCGTCACAGTCTTTGGGCGTGGAACCCTGCCCGTCTCCGCTTCAGGGAGACGGGCATGGTTGGGGGGCGGGCAGAAATGGGGACTGTTGGTGGCAACCGCGGACTGCGGCAGGGAGCTCCATCGCCACGGGTGCATGTGCGTCTCGTGCGCGGGTGTCCCCTGGTGGGGGCTGAAGGCTGGCAGGGGCTGGTGATGGAATCGCCAGCTCCTGCAAAGATGAAATGCCCTCCATCTGTAGTTTGTTGTATATCATCACTAAGGTCGATATCCTATTATCTGCAATTACTGAGATAAAAATGGGGCAGCATTGCGCAAAAACACACAGGTTTCAATAAGGGGGGGGGGTATTCAACCCCCTGCTGCTATTTCCGATGGGAGAAATATTCATGCGCCTATTCAATGCTGATGTTTTAACAGGGGTAATTGGATACCCCCCTAAGTGTTTATATGTGTCATCAAAGTCAGAGGACAAGTTAGATAATTACAACAGCAATATCATGGACTGAGTAAAAGCCAGCGAAAGCGGATTGACCCAACGGATCATATTGTTAACTCTTGAAGTGCAGCTGGTTAAAGAAAGCACTATTCCCTGTATCTCATATTCCATTAAACATAAAATCTGAAATACATAATGGAGAAATAACATTGATTAAATATACATAAAAAGAAGTATGATAAAATATTCATAAGCTGAATTAAATATCTGTTTTGTGTATGTGTTCCTTTGAGCAGCACAGTGTCACAATGGTTAGCTTTGATGGGGTCACAGGATCATTTCTCTGGGTGTTCTTTGAGCAGCACATTGTCACAGTGGTTACCTTTGATGGGGTTCACAGGATCATTTCTCTGGATAATCTAATTTCTCAATATGATAAAAATATACTACTAGATAACTGGCTTCTGTCAACATGGATTCTTACAGGTGTCAAGGACTGATTATAATGTTTACATATCTATATGAATAGTGATACAAAAAAACACTACAAGAAAGCTTTTTCAGCAGAGTGGGCCCTTCCTAAAAAAGATAGGCTGGCACTGCCGAGTCCTACATAGCAGTGGCATATTCTGCCTAAGTATGAATATATTAGGGGTGTACACTTGGCATGTTTTGTGTTTTGGTTTTAATTATGGATCTCCCATCATGTTTTGGATCTGGATTGGTTTTGGCAAAGCTACCAAAACTTTGGGTCTTGGTTTTGAACTTGATGAGCTCCGAACACTGCCGGCCCGAAGACTCACGAGCCGTGCTGGAGAGTTTCCGGCCTTGTTCGGAAACCCAAGCGCGGCCGAAAGTGAGAAGCTGGCTTTTCTCGTATTCTCGCGAGACACAGAGTCTATAAATGCTTGGCATCCCGATAATTTGGCGCACACAGTCAAGCTTCCTGCTGCACACAGCTCTGCTGTTTGTGGCGGTGGCTGGCTTTTTTTGCTGTATACTGCACCCCAATAGTATACACCAAAAGTTGCGTGTGTGATGTTCTGCGTCCAAGCAGCGTATTACAAGCTGCGCATTAAAAACAAATTAAAACAATCGTAATCAATTTTTCTCGTCTTTAATTATTCAATCTTTGTGTGTAGTGCACCCATAGTATATACTGTCAGAAGGTGGGTGTGTGATTGTTCTGCATCCAAGCAGAGTTATACAAGCTGCGCATTAAAAACAAATTAAATTTAAAAAATCCTAATAAAATTTTCTTGTCTTTATTCATTATTTGTGTGTACTGCACCCATAGTATACTGTCAGAAGCCACTTGTGTGGCTTAGCATAGTTATCCATCTACCTCGGTGCAACCTTTTGCCCTAAAAACAATACTGTGAGGTGTAAAGTGGTCAAAATAGTCTGGACAGTGCTGGAAATTAATGTTATTGAGGTTAATATTACTCTAGGGACAAAAAACAATTTTTTTTTCAAAGAAATCCAAATCCAAAGCTTTTCAGCGCTATTTCTCCCCTGCAGAGAGTATGGAACCTGTCACCTCCATGTGGAGTGGAGGTAATTTGTTCAAGCCCTACTACACAAAGGCATTTTTGGCCACTTTTATGGTGTTCTGCAAAGTGCAGCGAAACACTATGTAGTTGGTACCCTTTTAGGAAACAGGTTTTCAATGGTCGTGTCATTCTGCCAACATATCTCAAGTTGCAGCTGCAGGTTAACATATAGACTACATAGACTGTGTAGCAATTTATAAAACTACGGAAATCAATATGATCATTCAATATTTTAATTGAAGTTGTTTTATTTTCTATATTCCCACAGGTTATACACTTCATCTTGCAACATCTGTAGCAGCCTGCATGTCTCTTAGGTAACCAATAATTGTGTTTCAAAATAAAAGTGATAGATTTAATGAGAAATTGGCATAATTCCACTGAAAGGTCACTATCCTTGGATAATCTATTCTGAATGCTTTGAATCCCCAATCCATGTGGGATGTTGGAGTGAAGACTCCACATCAAGAGTGAGGAAGGACTAAGAACCCTTCCATTTTATATGTTTGAGTAGATTTAAAAAGTGTGTTGTGTCTTTGATGTGTGAACTTAAAATAGAAACACGTGGTTGTAAATAAGAATCAACAAATTGTGAAAGGTTGGATTTGACGGAGTGACCACCAGATATGATGGGACGATCTGGTGGGGAAGTGAGGTCTTTGTGTATTATTGGAAGGTGGTAGTAAATTGGAACAGTGGAGTGAGGATTAAATAAAAATGGTATTCTTCCATGGTAATGACAAGATTCAGAACGGTTTGATCCAGTAATAATTTAAGTTCAGAAATTAATTGTTGCGTGGGATTGGTGGATAAGACCGTATAGAATTTGGTGTTAGATAACTAATGGTTTGCCTTGTTAACATAGTCAGTCCTATTTCGAATAACAAGGCCTCCGCCCTTATCGGTATTGTCCTTATTAAGATTTGTTAGGGCCTTTCTTTTCCCATCTATTAAGGTTATTTATACTTATATTTTTCTATTTGGTATGGTTATTAAAGTGATTTTGTTAAACGGTTCCACACTAGTTTCCTTGGTTTTTATAGGATAGAAGTCCGATTTGAGTTTCAATTTTGTTTTGTTGATATTGTAAAACGTATCTAGGGAAGTTTGATCTCCATTATCTAGAATTAGATGGAGGTCCTGTGGTTTTTTGGGCTAGTTGTTCCTTCTTTCCCCTCCCCCTTCCTCCTCTACACTTGAATCGTGCCTTCTTTTGGGAGTTCCCTTTAACTGGTATCTTTCTGGGTCTCGGGGAATGTGGGGCCCTAAAAAAGACTCTGTATTGTAGTCCTTGTTGGACTTGTTGGTTGTCTTTGTTGGTTGTCTTTAGGTCTCGTTCCAGATTGGCAATGTTTTTTTCTGTACAGTGAAATTGGTTGAAGGTATGTAGCGGGTGGATATTTGTTTGTTTTCCCATGTGTCCTTTGTATTGGTTGCTCCAGAATTCCAAGTACCTGCGAGTGTAGCATTTTATTGATTATATATTAATTTATTCATTTTTCTTATTTTCCTTGTGTGGTGTATAGAGTGTGTATTATCCTAGGCACCTGAGTTTATTCTTAATGCCGATGTTCATGCAACTGAGCATTTATCAGTAGACGTGCTAAGGTATGCTCTCAATGCTATCCTCAATCAGCAGCAAAAATATAGTGCTATGGATCATTTGAAGTTAGGACTGCCCCAAAATCAATTTCTTGCCAAAGGCCCCGTGAGGTCTAACTCCGCCCCTGATGACCATCAGAAATGTGTTTCCCTGGGGCTCCCACAATCCTTAATCTAACCCTGCAGAGTTTCATAGTCAATATACAGCCTATAGTGTTTGTTGAGTACTTGTTGTGTAATAATGTTTTCTTACAGAATGTGAGGGCAGAAACATGAGTTCCCATGAAAAGCTCTGCAATGAAATGCTGCTTGAGTGGAGATATAAGCAGAGCCCTGTCACCTCATTGTAACATCCTTTCATGTCTTCTCTGTGCAGGGAAAAGTCTTGGGTATTTCAGGAGCATCTACACAAATGGGGGATATTTGCTTACACACCCTGAGGGGTAAGGGGTTGTATGAAGGAGTGATAATGGAGAAGTGGCATATGGCAACCAATCAGCTGCTCAGTATAAGTTTATATTATGCAAAATATAGATGTTGCTTCAGTGCTGATTGGTTGACATGGACCATTTCTCCTCTGGCTCACGAGACTCCCTTATCACTGCTTCATACATCTACCACTGAGTGTGGGAACTCTCATTGTATTCTTGGATTCTTATAGATATTCTGGGGGAGTAGGGTATCTAATTAATGTATCACTATTTCAGTTTATTTGCAGCTTTTTGTTACCATGGTTACTTATAATCAAAATAAACACATAGTATATATTTGAATGCATAAAGTAGATTGCATCATTGTATATTCTGCAAACTTTTCCCCTCATGTTTTATTTATGCTGGCTTCCAGTTTATGACTAGAAATGCATGTCCCCTGGTATAAATCTGCCAAGCATCTTTGAATTATGAGTTTCCTTATGTACTAAAGTGAAAATTACAACTGAGGCCAGCTTCTCCCAATATGCAAAACTAATAAAGTATTAGGAAAGAAAGGACTTGGCAGGTACTTTGAAAGGAAGTAAAGGGACTTATCTGAGTGACGTTAATTAACATTTAAAGAGTAAGCTTCTGGAATTGTTTTTGCACTTCTCTGTTCAACTTCATTATAAAATTCAAACTACTACCTGGAAAAAGCATTACATGAAGAGACTTTACAATACCAGTTCAATGTACTTTTTCGTCAGTGTAGCAGTTATGTGCATATTAACCCTGTACCTTAAGCTAATGACACAGATGACTAATGTTTCCTTGAGCAGCTTAGCAGAATAGCTGACATGCTGAAAGTGGAGGCAAGCAAGAGTAGCCCAGAGTGATCATTACGAGAGCATGAATGGTTTAGCAGACATATACTGTAGCTTGGAAACAATTGAATCAAGTTGGGACATTTGTCTTTTATTGTTCAACTTCTGAAAACTAAAACTGCCAACGGTTGTGCAATAAAGCATAGACTGAAAAAGGACCATTTTCTATTAAAATCAGATCAGTTCTAATGTACATAAACAACATACTGTAATGATAAATATAATAAAACAGACAGCAACATACAATGCAATGGGGACCTCCTGTGACATTACAAATTCATTAGGCTTAGAAAGTGTAATAACTATAGCCCATATTACTGTATATAACAAACAAAAGACTAGAACAAGCAACATGCATGCTTAAATTATACATGGTAATCAGAGTACTGTAGGATACATTTGCCAATCAGTCCTTTTGCCCATACTTGCCTACTTTTGAAAACTAGGTTCAGGGAGATTATAGTTGGTAGCAGAAGTTTACAAACCACCCCATTGAGGGGGCGTGTCTTGCTCCACCCAAAGGGCGTGTCTAGATCCATATATGGAGAGATTGTGAAAAGAGGTTGTGAACGTGGCACCTAGAAGCGTGGGTGTGTACTGCTACATCAGAGAGGAATCTTTTTAAATGACTTGTATCCAAAAGTAGATGAGCCCCAAAGCAGTTAGTAAGAGCTACTATACTTGGTAAAGTGCTGGGAAATGGTGCTGATGATTCAATGTAAATGTATCTATCTCTCATTACTTTTCCCCAAAAAAATGTAACAGTGTAATGTGGGCTAGGTGAAATGAGGAAGATTATTAGACTAATGAGGGAGACAGGGAGATTGCTGCTATTTCAGGGAGTCTCCTGCAGAATGCAGGAGGGTAGGCAACTATGCTTTTGCCTACATATTTATACTAAGTGTACTCATACATATAGTGGGTTGACATGCCACAAAGCAAATCTACAGTTGGAGCCCCTGTCAACTTTGTTCCTTAGGTCGTGGCTCACTATGGCTATCCTAATTATTCTCAGCAGCAATACAATACATAGAACAATACAGTAGGGGTTTAGCAGAGTAATCCTATTACTCACTTAATCCAATTAACAGGCTAAATGAGGAGGGCTCCATCTGTATGATACAACTCATCTGTGTCCAACAAAATTATTCCAGCAAAATATAATTTACTGAAGAGGATTATAGAAAACTTTATTTATATTTCTATGCCAGCTAAAGTTACTTATGATGGGCAAAAACCTTTGGTGTAACTGTGTTTGGCTGGATTTTTACAAATAAGTATATATTTTCTATGTTAATAGTTAGACATGGCTGTGTTTGCAGAACATTAACAGTTTGCAGAATCAGAAGGATATGAACATAGAAACATAGAATTTGACAGCAGATAAGAACCATTTCGGACCATCTAGTCTGCCAGTGTTACATTAAACTATATTTGGTCCTTTGTTAGGTCCTCTGTTAGGATATCTTAATGTCGATCCCATCCATGTTTAAATTGTTCTACCGTCTTGGCCTCTACCACACCTCTGATGGGAGGCTATTCTACTTGTCCACTATCCTTTCTGTGAAGTCATTTTTCTCAGCTTTCCCCTGAACCTACCTGCCTTCAGTGTCAGTGCATTCTCTTCATTTAAGGAATGTTTCCCTCATGGACATTGTTAAGACCCTCATTATATTAGAAAGCTTCTATCATGTCCCCCCTTTTCCCTTCTCTTCTCTTCTCTATACTATACATATTGATATTTTATTAGTCTTTCTGGGTAAGTTTTGAGATAGGCCATGTACCATTTAAGTTACTTTGTACAGTCTCTAATGTATTTATATCCTTCTCAAGATATGGCCTCCAGAACTGGACACAGTACTCTAGTTGAGGTTGTGTCAATGACCTATACAGTGGCATTACTATTCTGCTGCTCATTCCTCTCCCTATGCAACCAAGCATCCTCCCTCATTTGGAAGTAGTTGGGAATAGCAAGGGCATTCCTCCTGTGGCACAAATTAGATAACAAGGATGCTCCTCATTTTCCAAAACAGTATAGATAATATATCTATCTTTTACTTTTAAAGTAAAAATGTTGATACTTGTTTCCTAGCACGGCACCCATCGCATACCATACTTAGTGGTGTGCGATGCGATATTCATGTTAAATTAACAGGAGTGCTTGTACAATGAAATATCGCACATCATTGCATGCCAGCAAATGGGGGTGCATTTAACAGTGAAAGCACCCATCAGGTGCCAGATCCATATAGGTGTTATAATTATATTCATTGCTGGAAGATAGATATTGGAGGCCCCTGGAAGCTGACACACGGTCCGGTGAATCAGCGGCGAAGGAGTGCAGCATGATCATGTAGAGATGTAGAAGGCGCAAAATCTCCTGCTCACGCCGCAACAAAGTGACCTCACTTTACAGCCAGAGGTCACTTTACAGCCGGTGTAATGAGGTGGGTACGTGCATATGGAGAAAAAAAAGCAGAGCCCTCAGTCGGCACCGCTGTTTAGGACGGCCACAGCGCACCCTTCACTGACTCTATTGGCCTTCTCGGGCAGATGACTGTAGTCTGCTGATTGCTAGGCTTCTCCTGTAGTCGCCACATTCGAAGGAGCAAGTTAAGCCCGATCCGACCCTGATGCAACCAAGTCTAGAGATAGAACCTAGAGAAGATCTAACTACCGGGTGCTAACTGGATGAAACACCCTGACTAATGGCAACAGGCCAAGGATGGGTAGTGTGACCCAGTCACAGACACTGGATATTACTGGAATGGGGTGCCACCAAACAAAAAAACATGCCAACGCAAATACTGGATACACATAAACTGACAGTACCCCAAAACAGGTGTGAACCAACAACCGTGGGCCTCTCCATAACTGGGAGAGCTGGACTAGGACAAAAAACAGAACCAAGGATAATGAACACCATAACAAAAAAAGAATATAACAGAACCAGGCTCCACTGGAGCTTACGTGATCAGACTGCGAACTCTGGCAGCACGGGATGGAATAGCGCAAACGACTGGTAGGACTGGGCGACAACAACCAGGACAGGACCGGAGAGAGACTGGACCAGGACAGGACTGAATCAAGACTGGACCAGGACAGGACCGGATCAAAACTGGACAGGATCAGGACAGTAACAGGACGTGACCCAGACAGGACCAAGACCTGACAGGACCAGGATGGACCAAGACATGATCTCGACTGCAGTGTGCTCAAGACACAATGTCTGCAACAATATCACCGGTGGGGCTGAGCATGGCAGAATCCCTTAAGAGGGATAGTCCAGCCAATCAGTCACTGCCTTGGGACCCAGCCCACCTAGCGCCGCTGACAGCCAGAGGTTATTGCAGCATTGACTTCCTGCCACCAAGAGAGAACCACAATCACGGCAAAGGTCAGACGAGCTACCGCAAATCACTACCCGTTGTTGGCGAACCCTGATCTAGACACTGTAGATCTATCAACCTGAACAATTCCATTTGATTAAATTCATGATTTATTTAACATAAAAAAATTTTTTAAAAATAAAACATCATCAGTCCAGAGTAAGAAAAAGCCTAACAAGAAGACATTTGACCGCATGAGAATGTATCAAATTACATAAACTTTTTTTGGGGGGGAAATGTTCCATTCTATACATACTGTAGTTTTTTCTGGCCTTCAAAACCAAAAGACAAAGTTCTCAAGGTATAATCCTTCAGCTATGTAAAGATGAACTGAGATTTGTCTTAATAGTAGTTAATAGTAGTTCTATAACATCCATGTCTACTTGTCCACATTTCTTTACATAATGGCAATATAATGAATTATTAGGACTTATAGCATAGTAAAATAAATATAATTATTGTATATTCATACAGATTTATACTGTATTACAGTACAAATTGGGATTGTTTACACTAGAGAAGAGACGATTAAGGGGGGACATGCTTAACATGTACAAATATATCAAGGGACAATATAAAGAATGCAGCGCACTTTTTACTACAAGGAAGGACTCTTGGACACGAGGGCATGAGTTTAGATTTAGAAGAGAAAAGATTTTGTTCCCTTAGAAGGAAAAATCTTTTCATGGTCAAGGCAACTAAACTATGGAACTCTCTTCCTGGTGAGGTGGTGTCGGCAGACACCATAAATACGTTTAAAATAAAGTTGGACAAACAATTATTGATTAAAAAAATCCAGTGGTACAATTAAGAAAAACAATCTTTAAATTTTAAAATAAAATATGAACATTCACTACATAAAAAAATGTTTAAGCTAAGGTTGAACTTTTTTTATTTTTTATTTTTTTTATTTACAGTTTCTTATATAGCGCAGCAGATTCCATTGCACTTTACAATAGGAGACAGTGATCAAACAAACTGAAACTAGACGGACACAAGTCTTTTTTCAGCCTTACCTACTATGTAACTAGGTAACATGAAAGACTGAATGAACTTGCAACATATAGAGCCACATGTATCAAGCTTCAAAAAATGATAAAGTGGACAATAATAAACAACCAGCCAACTAGCTCCTAACTGCCATGTTACAGGCTGGGTTTGAAAAATGAGAGGTAGGGTCTGATTGGCTGGTTGTTTATCACTCTCCACTGTATCACTTTTTGAAGCTTGATACATCTGGCCCATAATCTCTTACCATTCTCAACAATACAACAACTATGCAGATATATATGTATACTACCAGAGAATTACCTATGCAAATAATGTGACACAGGCTTAAGTAAATATTTCAACACATGTAAGGCACTATTACGAATGTGTGCTTGGTTTTACACTCCTAGCTCTAACTTATTTTGAGTGTTCTTCTAAAACCAGGGAGGCTAAGTTAATGATCGCAAAACAGGTGCATAAATATATATCAGTAACAGCAGCATATTGAAAAATGCAGAGATTCGCACAACAATTCTTCCAAATTAAAAGCAGTGGGGAACAATGTAAAATGCCCCCCCCCCACCCCCCCAATCATAATTCAAAGTTATCAAGCAGAGGTTCAATACTTGTAGCAGTGAGACACAGTAAACACTTCTCTAGCAATGAATAAAGCTACTTACAGAAAATTGTCTTCTCCGGGTACCACACAGTAATGCCTGCTATTCTGTACACTGCAGTTGATATCAATGTTCATCTGCAAAGATGTTTGTCTTTTCTAACTCCAAGCTGTTTTCTCTTATATTCCGCAGATAAAGTCTGACTCATTTATGTCATCTCTGGAGTTCTGCTGCCCTTCTCACAGAGATAAGGATCCTTCTCACATTCCCGCTGCTGCCCAGATTTCTGGATGCAGAGTTCAATAGACATGGACTTTCAAGTGTTAGTAAGGTAAGGCTTAGGGAGGTTCAAATGTAATAACATGTAATACAATGCAGAACAATGAAACTGCAGTCACAAATACACACAAATACTAAAAAGCCCAACAAATGATATCCAGGTACAATATTTTAAGAAGATCGGGCATGATTAACTCAACTATCAAAAGCTGTCCAATAGGTCAGTGCTGAAAATGAGTTTGTAAACACACAAAAGTTCTTAATGGTGTCCTGTTATTTTTGTTCGGGGACAGGTAGGCACTGGGCAGTACAGAGTCTAGCTGGGCCCAGGTACTTTTCAGGGAGCGTGGCCTAATTGTGAGAGGCATGGGCAGCTACAATCTGTCAGATGGCAACAAGAATCTGGTAATTTATGCACCCAAATTCTGGAAAGCAGACTATAGTCATTAAGATAAATTATTAAAGCTGTTTGATCTATAAAATTTGTCAGAATTGTTTTTTTATCTATTATCCAGTGTTTGAGAGTGAATGGTTGATGGTCAATTGCTCCCATACATTGACAAATTTTTTTTCGAATGATACAGATTTCTAATAGATTTACATATGCTATTAGTAATGCAATGGGTAGCTCTCCGATAGCAGCTGCCTCTTTGTGATGGCTGCTGGTCCCTGAAATTCCGGGTATGTGACTGCTACATGTGCAGAGTGACGCGGCAGCCACTGCAGAGGCTGGAAGGGATATTATTGAGTCCCTCTACAGCACTGATTTGGAGGGAAGCCCATAGGTTTCTATAGAGTAATGCAGGGACGTGAGGTGGGGTAAAAGGCTCAAGATTCCCTGGCAAGAGCCAGATAACACAATATATGAGCCATCGGGTACATGCCGGCATTATACATATGTGCAGCAGTATACACTGCTGGAGATTCACCGAGTTTTAATAAGAGATGTGCAGAAAAGGTAGCCAGGTGAGGCACTGCCTCACCTGCCATAGTCTTTTTACTCCAGAGCATTGAATATAAAAATGATTAGAATAATAAAAATAAGAAATTTTTAAAATATTCTTTGTATTTTTGACATACTTTATAAATTCAAAACTCTGGCATATACCCTAGTATCACAGGAAAGGCTGTGCCTCACCTGCCTCACCCCACCGCACTCCACTGGGGTAATGTCATCTTTTGCTGTCATTAACCTCCACATGGAAGACCCGGCAGCCAAGTCACAGTACATATGGTAAATTGCGGTAATAACCCAAAAACAGGGTTTTAAATTGCATTTTCCCTATAGAACATCCCACCCTCTGTTTGTGTCCAGCTTTAAGCTGTGCTAGTACCCATCAGCTACCTAGGCTCCTATTATTCTCTGTTCAGCTCTGTAATATGGTGGTGAGACATAAATAAATGATCATATAATGTCTGTTTCAGGATTTATTTGAAGCAATATATAAAAATTAATTATGTTTCCACCATATAACATTTAATGTTACTGTTTGAAGCCTAACGCTTGCTTTCCCCGATGCTGAGAAACATTGTGATATATTGCAATTGAACGACAATAATAATAGAGTTACTCCATTCATTTTGTATTGACGACTACTTACTTTCTAACCTTCAGCTGTCATAGGTTTGACATATTTCCTCTTGTCATGGCTTTACCTATAGGTCTCAAAAGAACCACCACTGTCTGTTTATTACTATGAATTTGATTGCTCAGTGCTGCACTTGGAAGCTGTACACTTATTAATATTGATATAAAAACTATTTTAATAGGCAACAAATAATATACTCAAATGGTTATTTCCTTTATCTTTTTTTTTTATTACACTTTCATTTCCTCAGGGTTTTTTTTTTTTTTTGACTATGCATCGTTTATATGTTTTAGTCTTTTGAGGTATTTTCAATTGATATCAGTCCTGGCAGGATATTGATCAAAGCTTCTATAATGATAAAGTACTAACCAATCCGCTTGCCGGTGTCATAATACAGACTGTGTTTGAAAAATAACAGTGAAACTGGTTGGTACTTTCTCTCCACTTCATCTCTCTTCAGGATTTGATAAATCCACCCTGTTATCTTTACAACATTCTATTCTACTAATAATCAACATATAAGGATATTATTGTTATTTTTTTTTTTTTTTTGGTTTTCAAATAGGTCAAAGGCTCTGCTCTCAAATGTTTTTTTTTTGTATTAATTTACTTGTTTATATATCATATATATTTGAATGCATTGAATTGTATTGTATTGGACATTTCCTTTTTACATGCAAATATATTTTTTGTACAGATATCCTACTGCAAAATAGAAATTAATGCTTTATATACATTTTCTAGTAACCTTTAATAGGATAAATACAATATACTTTATGAAACATAAATGACTTTGAATCAGAATTTGTATATACAATGGCCCTTATTCTAGTTCACTCTTTCTGACAAAATCCTTCTTAGATGGACAAAACCATGTGCATTGCAGGTGGGGCAGATGTAACATGTGCAGAGAGAATTAGATTTGGGTGAGTTATTTTGTTTCTGTGCAGGGTAAATACTGGCTGCCTTATTTTTACACTGCAATATAGATCTCACTTTGAAGTAAAACCCCACCCAAATCTAATTTTCTCTGCATAAGTAACATCTGCCCCACCTGCAGTGCACATGGTTTTGTCCATCTTAAGGTGCCCATACACGTACCAATTACCCGGTACTTTTTGTGCTAAAATAGCATCATTGTGCATGCGTTGTGCATGGGATGCGATGCTATTTTAGCACAAAAAGTACCAGGTAATTGGTACGTGTATGGGCACCTTAAGAAGGATTTTGTCAGAAAGAGTGAACTGGAATAAGGCCCGATGTTTTTAAGTTGCAACATATTTTATTTTGGCATGGTAAATTGATGAATTTACTTATCTGCCTCACCACCTTTCTAACATATATATATATATATATATATATATATATATATATATATATATATATATATATATATATATATATATATATATATATATATATATATATATATAAAAGGGGGCTGTGAAGGGGTGCCTGGCCAGTTTCAGTGGAGGGGCAACACACAGGACCTAATTCAGGCTTGATTGCAGGGCAAATTTGCAGATGGGGGGCAGATGTTACATCTTGGTGGGGCAGATGTAACATTTGCAGAGAGAGTGAGATTTGGATGAGGCATGTTCAAACTGAAATCTAAATTGCAGTGTAAAAATAAAGCAGCCAGTATTTACTCTGCACAGAAACAAAACATCCTGACACTGCCCGTGGTAAGCCTATATGGTGGCCGCACTGTGCCCAATGACCTAACACATTGCCATGCACCTTTCAAATATTTTTGGGGAGGTGAGACACCCCCATTATGACACATATAAATATTATACAAATAATATTTAGCTGCACTCAAAAATATTTCTAACTTTTAATAATCACACATCTCCTTAATAGCGAGGGCAAACATAAAGCAGAGGTCTCCAAAAACCTATTCTTATTGACAATTACCAGGTGCTTGTAAAATTGCTGTTTACTTTTTTTATTTAGGAACAAGGGCATTGTACTTGCATTTCCTGTATGCTAAACAATTCTTACTCTTTCAGGAAAACCAGGTGACGTTGAAAGTACGCTGAACCAACAAAGACATCACCATCTGCTTTCATTCATTACAGCTTACGTTAAGAACAAATCAAGGACACTAGAGTATAATGGATATTCAGTTGCTGGCGTTGTGACTGCGCAGACTCGGTGTACAGCTGCAATAATCACTACAGCAACTGTGTTTTCCTGGTAACCTTTGTTAGAAGACACAGACTGTGGTGGATTTTGAGAATGGTTAAATGATGACTTACACTATGGGGTTCATTTACTTGGGAGTTATTTTAAAAATGGGATGTTGCTATGGGCAACTAATCAAATTTAGTATCTTCTAGAAGGTGCTAAATAAATAAGAAATATAATCTGATTGGTTGCCTATAGCATAAGCCCATCTTCAATATAACTTTCATCTTAGCAAATAAATATGTCTAGAGTTTCTGTCTATAACCTAAATAAATTGTATCAATTTTCAAAGTGGTTTGGATGAAGTATGTGGTCGATTTATGAGAGAACCACATACATTTGATCATAACATTTGCTTGTTCTGATTTTAAGTCAGACTAGCATGTTTATCAGAAAGTCATGCTTGTACTGAACGCATGTGGTGGCAGTGGAACTTCTAAGATGCCACCTCCACACTTTCACTTGAGGGGCTGTAGATTGGGTATTGGTAGCAATGTGGGGTACGGGAGGGGGTTATAGGGTGATATTTTGCCTAGGGGGCCTACAAGCCTTACAACGGCTTTGGGAGTAATGTGAATTTGGCCCTGACGCACAATATTAACTAGCGCAGTATCTTTGGTGGAAGGGGTTAACCCTGGTTAGTTAGTTAGTTAGTTGTGTAGACACTAACACACCGGATAACTGCAGCTGTTTCATCTTATTATTGCCACACATTAAATCAGCACCTAATTTAGAATTGAGAATATGAATGCAGATAATGGGGGAGATGCACTTATGCTTATCGCTGCGTTATGTCGCCTTTTCCGGCTCTGTTGTATGTATCACGTATGCACTAATAAAAATTTCCCAAAGTGCGGATCCTTCACTTCAGCATTCTAGTGAAGGAGTGTTGGGTTAGGGAGGGGGCAGTAGATTGAAGCATTGCAGCAGTTGGAGTATGCACTCTCTTCATTACATTAACTTACTGACTGTATGCTGTAATAGTACATTGGGTACTTACTGTTAATTAATGAATACACTCTTTTGAGAAACAATAAAGCACAAAGTGGGGTAAATTTACTAAAATGGGAGTTCTATTGAAGATGAGATGTTACCAGCATTGGCTCCGTCCGGCCTCAATGTAGGATAGGGGCTGCTGTTGGCCACAATAACACCCCCCTCCACTGCTGCCACTGATCCCCCACACCGCCGGTCACCACTGCAGTCCCGGGATTGGTACATGCGCAGTATAATCCTCGGTACTGTGCATGCACATGCCCCTAGCTTTGGCAGCAGCCCATAGAAGCTAAATTACGGTCCCAGCACCTATACACTGCAAATATGCAGCATCTGCCTCTGATCTGCACATGCGCATACCCCAGATACATACCCGCCAAAAATACATTCTGGGCAGGCACAGCACCATTTCTTTATGGACTCTACCTTTTTTGGTGCTGCAACTGCCCATTGCAAGTATAGGAAAGGGAGCGTGACCACACCCCACATTACCCATGGCCATGCCCCCTTTCCGAATTTGTACCGGGTTTTGTTCTTCAGGTGTTGGAGGGTATGCAGATACTATGGGCTGCAGTTAAGCCAGTGCCGTGTCACAGATTGTATTTGACTTCACTTAGACAGAGCAAAATGACGGATTTTACCTGGAGGGTGGCAGCAGTTATGCAGCCCATAGGTAAAACCGCCACTGTTACTAACTAAAATTTAGATGATGCATTAAAATGAACCGGTTGACTTTTTGAAAGTAGTATTGCTAGCTTTCGCTTGTCTTAGGCATTGTCTCAAAAATCTGAAGAATAGCAGAATGGATTGTTTTAATTAAAAAGAACACACATTCATAATTGATGGCCTTGATTCATGCATAATTTATGGAACTACTATAAAACACATGTACGGCATTATGTGAAGTGTTAAACATAACACGTAAGAGACAATTGCTGCTGGAAAATACAGTTCAATACAGATTCACTGGAACAATACTTTTCTGTGTATTAAACATTTTTGTTACAGCAGTGACGTGCGGTCAGATTAAGTAAGGGATGCAGAGCCTCACCTTTCATATACCAGTGTTCTCCAGGGTTTGACCATTAAAATGATTAGAAGGAAAATATTTAGAGCTTATATATTTCATGTTTATGGTATTCTAATCATTTATATAGTTAAAACTCACCAAATGAGCAGGGCTCCACCTCCCCCCCCCCCCCCCCCCTCTTAGCTGGCGGCCCTGAGCATTGTGTCTTTGAAACGCACACACAGCAACAGGGGGGCAGAGGCTCACGAGTGGCAGCCAGGGCGAGGACAGACAAGACAATAAACCCCCCTCCCAGCGCCGCCCTCTAGCTCGGTAAGCCGTGGGACTGGGGCCACCTTCCTCTGTAGCACCCTCACCTCTGGCACCTCTGCCTGCTGTCCCAGCCTCTCTGGCCATTCTGGAAGCATGCCCGTCACAGGGTGGTATAGTGGGCACTTTACAGTAATGATGACCCCCCCTACAGACACACACCCACCTCCATAGCAATGCTCAGCCCCTGGCCACCTATAGAAGACAAGTAATTATCATTCCCCTCTTCCACCTTGCAACAGCGCTGGGGAGGCAGTGAGGTCCTTGCAGCGGCACTGTCCAGCCGCCGCAGGGACCCCCTGGCCACCTCGTGCTGCCTGCCACCCACTCCGCCGACTGGAGTGTGGGGGCCCCTGATGTGAGAGGGCCCCGGGGCGACCGCCTCTGTTGCCCCATGGTGAATCTGGCACTGCTCTGCTTTATTAATACTTGGACAGACAGTACAGGGCTTCATTTCGAGCAGTCTCAGGTTATGTCAGCTGAGGGAGAGAGCAATACGCGGGATGGGGTGCAATTCAGCCAGAATTGTGTCATGAGCCACCCAGACCACTCACATTACTCGCTAAGTGGGTGGCCTGGCAGGGGGGGGGGTGTCACTTCAAAATTGTGAGACTTGTCTGTTCTTCAAGAGGGCCACCCAATTTTTGGGAACCTCCAGGTCATTCCAGGAGGGTAGGCAGGTATGAAGTAAAGTCAGTACTCTCAAACAGTGTGTCCGTATTTAGATATCAGCATATCATGTATTTTTCTTAAAGTTCCTTATACCTGGAGAGGTGAAACAAGGGAAAAAACATAAATTGAGGACAGTAAGGGCACATACATGTAAGGTATATAACACACTGGACTGTAGCTCCCATAGTTGCAACCTAATGAAGTTTGTATGCATGATAACACCAGCTGAACTACTGTACAGTATGTAATGCACTGATGGACTGTCTGATACACTTCATAGCAACATACTGTAGTAACATAGTAATTAAGGCTGACAAAAGATGTTAGTCCATTAAGTTCAATCTATCTAACTTGTAACTACTGACTTGAGTAAGTCATATCTCTAGGGTTCCCTTCGTGGCCAAAAATGCATTCAGTTTTGATTTAAATTCATTAACAGTAGTTGCTGTAATCCCCCCCACCGGCAATGAGTTCGAGAATTTTACTGCTCTACTTCATGCATCATTCTATCTGTTAAAGGGGGCCACACATCTGTAGCCAAATGCTTTCCTGAAAATAAAAACCAGCCAATAAATAATACAGTACTTGTACAGTACATCCCTCATGTAACACTGCCCCTAAATTCTCCCATAAACCTTCTACATCTACATCTACTCATTTACTCCAAAATATTCCCTTATGCACTCAGATCCAGCACGTAATTGTAATCTCACATTCCAGATGTACAATAATTAGCAAGCAATAACCAGTACCGACAGTAAAAATAGACATTAAATAACAATTACTCCACAATAGCACAGTTAACTTGCCTGTCAGGCTACAGGATGCTGATGTGTATACTTCTGTTAGGTATGAATCTGGACTCATTGTTGTCAAGTAATGCGGAAACAGCATCCTCAGATTACCTCTCCTTTCAAAGACATATTCATTTGTGGCCATGTTTTTTAAAAATTGAATACCAAATGAAATGGGTGTATTAACCTGGAAGAAACCCAGGGCTGCAGACAGAAGCAGTGATAAGTTCAAGGGTCAGACCACCCCTAAGCACAATATTATTGGCCGCCCCCCTTCCCCCACACCCATCTTCAAATTGTCATTATAAGCAGTTGCAGCTTCTACCTCTTTCGGGGAGGGGGGTTGCCTCTGGTCGCAGACACCCCTTCCCCCTGTCACTGCGGCCGTTGCCTCTTCCCGTCCCTGGTGCTTGTCCCATGATGACAGGCGCTGGGACTGGCACATGCGCAGTACAAACATATGTACTGCACATATGGCCAGCTTCTATGGGCTGCTTCGGCAGCAGCCCATAGAAGTAATCATGGTCCCGGCGCCTGTACAATATAAGTTACAGGCACCGGGACCAGCGCGTGAGCAGTACCGATATAGGTATTGTGCATGCGCTTTTGCTGTTTTTGCCTGGCAGCCTGCAACAGGAGTCCCGGAGGGAGGTAACAATAGGAAGTCACTGCCAGTCACAGTGAAGCCAGTGTAGTCTCACAGACTGCATCTAGCTTCACTATAGTGGCGGATTTTACCTGGGGGGGCTGCAGCCTTGCAGCCCATAGGTAAAAAACACCACTGATTATAAGGTTATTAGTCCTGTTATTTTTTTTTGGGGGGGTGGCATAATGCTATGGGGGTGTGGCCTATTTCAACAAGGTCATGCCCCATTTTCACCGCTGTGGGGGCATGGCTAGTGGCTCTCTAAACTGCTGGCTATGTCCCCAGCCCTTCAGGCTGCAGAATAGGTGCAAGGAATGGTGGACGCAGGGTGGCGTAGAATGTCGGGTGACAGAGGGGAGACACAGCGTGGTATAGGATGTGGGTGGTGGAGGATTCAGGTAGGGGGGGAGAAGCAGGGTTGCGGAGGAAGCAGGGTGGGAGGTGGTATGCAGGGTGGCATTATATATATATATATATTTAAAAAAAACATATATATATATATATAAAGTAGAAGAAGAAAAGGGCGGCACTCACGGGTTTAAAGTGAAACAAAACTTTAGTGCAAATGGTGTCACAAAAACCGACGTTTTGAGGCTGCTGGGCCTCTTTTTCAAGGTGTGAAAAAAAAAAAAAGAAAAAAAAGAGGCCCAGCAGCCTTAAAACGTCGTTTTTTGTGACACCATATGCACTAAAGTTTTGTTTCACTTTAAACCCGTGAGTGCCGCCCTTTTCTTCTTCTACTTTGTACAACCACGGCTGGGAAGGCAACACGGTACTGGGAGCCGACAACCAGAGTGCTGACCGATCTTTGATATATATATAGATATATATATATATAGATATATATATATCTATATATATCACCAATATCCTGTGCGCAAGTCCTTAGTCTCTATTGAGGAACCAGAAGTCCCAGAAGTAACTTCCAAATGCACTTTAGGTTTCTTGCTTTCAATCGGCAGCTCCTGCAATACCTGGATCCACAGGTCACAATATTTCTAGAAAAAGACAGAGGCGGAGCGCGCTTCATAGTGCAAGTACTGTTTTTTTTTTTAAAGAAACATAGGTTACATATCAACCGACGCAGTCGGGCTTTGCATATGAAAATTCTTAACATAGTCTTTACTAGACATAAGAGTAGAATATTTGTTAAGTATAGGTGCACTAACCTGTAAATAATATAGACATATTCAAATTTTAATCGCAACTGTGAAGGAAAGGGGTCTAGAACGAATTGCCAGACCAGTCAGGATAAGTAGCAAAGGGGGAAGGTGGATAAGAAGGTTTGATAACA
Source organism: Crinia signifera (assembly GCF_055691185.1). NCBI lineage: Eukaryota > Metazoa > Chordata > Amphibia > Anura > Myobatrachidae > Crinia > Crinia signifera. The sequence goes on from NC_139222.1 coordinate 201,879,563, forward strand.
GGGGGTCTGGGGGTGAAGGATGGGGGGATGGGGGTTGCCTGGGGGGGCGTTTATGAGTTGGTAGTTTAGTTGTTATTATATGGTTAAGTCCTAGTGTAATTTAGGTAGGAAAGGGTGGCTTTGAATAAGAGCCAGTGGGCCCATATTGTCTGGAATGTTTTATAGTTAGAAGAGCCGGACAGGGTTATGTCGAGGCGGTTAAACCATTCCACTATGGTTGGAGGGGAGGTAGACCTCCAATGAATCGGAATGACAGCCTTGGTTGCGCTATTTAGGTGTTTGAATAAAGACTTTTTATATGCTGGGATGGGGCCATCAATTTTGTTCAGCAGCCAGAATGTGGGCTCGGGGCTAATGTCTGGTCCCATAATTTCTTTAGTTATAGAGATCACCGAATTCCAAAATGGCCTTATGGCGGAAAATTACCACCATATATGTAGCGGAGAGCCTGGGGCTGCGTTGCACCTCCAACATGTCGCCGCGACTCCCGGGAACATTTTCGCTAGTACTGTGGGGCATCTGTACCACCTGGATAAAATTTTGTATTGGGTCTCTAACACTGAGTAGCTGGGTGAGCAAGATAGCGTGACCTGAAAGATTTTACTCCATTCTTTTGGTTCTAGACAAATACCTAGGTCCTTCTCCCAAGCAGAGGTAAACCATGGCAATGTGGCGAAGGTGTCTTTTATTAGAAGTTTGTGCCCTGTTGATAAGAAGTGCTGGGGGGGGGGGATACAGCCAGACATAAAGCCTCGAATGGGGTGTATGGTCTGTGTGCCGCTGTCTTGTATGGTTGTCTGGAGAGTAAGTGTTTAATAGGTATGTACCTCCAGATCTCTGATGGGGGCAAGTTCTAAGTCTCGCGTATCTCCGGGAAAGGTGTCGTCTCAGAATGAGACACCAGCCGGCCAATGCGTAGCTCCCCCGCCTGGGACCAATGGCAGTATGCCAAAGGATTCATTCCTGGAGGGAAATCAGGATTGTTCAGTAGCGGGGTCAGTGGGGAGATCAGAGAAGAGACACAAGGTCTCCTCCAGAGCAGTCTCCACATCGATAGTGTTGGGCCTACTGTGGGGTGAGTTGTCGAGGATGGTGTCTGAAGCCAAGCAGCCAGTCCGAGTCGGGATGGCAGCCCATAGCTCTCGAGTATCACCCATTGTTTATCGGGTGCTTGTCTAGTCCAATCCATGACTCTCCCCAGCGTGATCGCCTCGTAGTACGAGGGTAGGTGGGGTAGCTGTAAACCCCCTAAATTTCTACGGCGAAATCATACGTTGTGAGGAAAGCGAGGGTTACTAGAGCCCCATATAAACTCCCGAATCAGTCGCTGGATTTTAAGGAACCATATTTTAGGTATATGGATGGGGATGGTTTGAAATAGGTAGAGAATCCTTGGGAGGACATTCATTTTAATGATGCTCAATCTTCCCATCCCGAAGTTCGTTTTTAAGTTTGTTCAGGAGTGGTAAAAAGTTGTCTGAGTATAGTTGAGATAAGTCTCTATTTATCCAAACACCTAAATATTTAATTTTTGAGGGATGCCACGCAAAGGGGAATGTGCATTTCCAGTTATTTACCAGAGTGGTGGGGGCGGTGAGGTTAAGGGCAGTGGATTTGGAGAAATTAATTTTGAAGTGTGACAGGGCCCCAAATGTATGGAATTCCGAGATGAGGTTGGGGATTGAAATGGAAGGATTTGTCAGAGCTATCAACAGGTCATCTGCAAATAGTGATAGTTTGTATTCCTGGCCAGCGATGGCCAGGCCTGTAATATCTGGGTTCATTCGGATTGCTTTGGCCAGTGCCTCCATACATAGGACAAAGATGAGGGGGGATAGGGGGCAACCTTGGCGGGTGCCGTTAGAGATCTTAAATGGGTCTGAGAGGGTGCCATTTACTTTGATACGGGCCGTAGGTGTGGAGTACAGTGACATGATTCTACCTAAAGAAGTAGCTCCCAGCCCCATGTGTGTTAACACTCCCCTCATGAATAACCAGTTAATTCTATTGAACGCCTTCTCTGCATCGGTTGTGATTATTATAGATGGGTTATGGATGTTCGAGGCTAAATGGATCAGGTCTATCACTTTAGTGGTGTTGTCCCGAGCCTCGCGACTCGGGACAAAGCCCACCTGGTCAGAATGGATTAGTGTCAGAAGGAGTGTTTTAAGTCTGTTTGCTATAAGTTTGGCAAATAGTTTGATGTCTGTATTCAGGAGGGAGATAAGTCTGTAACTAGAACATAGAGTTGGGTCTTTACCTTCCTTGTGTATTACCGTGACATGGGCTTCAAGGGACTGTGGAGAGAACTGCATAGAGTCAGAAATAGAGTTGAAGGCAGCGAGCATCTTGGGCAGGAGGATGGAATTAAAGGTTTTATAATACAAAATTGTGTATCCATCAGGGCCCGGGCTTTTGCCTGTCGGAGTGGTTTTCAGAGCGTCTTCTAACTCTTTTAAGGTAAATGGACTTTCCAGCCAGTCCCTGTCAGCTTTTGTTATGGTAGGGAAGTTAATGTCTTTTAAATATTTGGTTATTTTCGCCTGTAGGTTGCTGACCTCCAGTAGGGAATCTGAGGGAGAAAGATTGTATAATTTGGAGTAATATGTTTGAAATGCAGATGCTATGTCTGGAGTTGTTTTGCAATCTTTCCCTTTGTCGTCTTTCATTACATCGATAAAGGCAACTGCTCTCTGAGCTCTTAAGGCTCGAGCAAGTAATTTGCCTGGTTTGTTTTCCCATTGGAAGTAACGATTTCTACAGAGCTTAAAGTCTCACTTTACTTGCTCATTTAATAGGGAGTTTAGTTCAGTCCGTGCCGACACAAGGGCCCGTCTATCCAAATCTGACATGGATGCTTTATGTGTTAATTCTAACCTGTAGGAGTAGTTGTGTCTTTCGTTCTTCTTTTTGTTTCTTAATGTGGGAGCCTAGTTGCATCAATTTCCCTCTCAAAACACATTTGTGGGCTTCCCATACTGTGACCTTAGATACTTCAGGGGTCGTTAAGCTCAAAATAGTCAGTGAGAGTCTGAATGATTTGCGGTTTGCAACATTCATTGGAAAGAAGGCTCTCGTTCAGTCGCCATGAGCAAGGTCTGGATAGAGCAATCTAATACAAAAAATAAATAAATGTGAGTGAGGTGGTCCAATGGCGCAATTCTGAAGCTGCCGAGTGATCCTGGTTTTTATGGGTCCCTCAAACCCGTCACCATCACCTTAGAAACCAATATTTAAAACCTGACCTCTCTGGCGCTCCTTCTTGGGATAGGTGTAGGGGTCTCCCCCGTGAACCAATAGTATATGGGGAAGAGAGAACAAAAAGAATGCCAATAGTGAAGCACGTCTTTACAATTTCCCTCCCTCTTTAATACTATTAATATGTATTAAAGAGGGAGGGAAATTGTAAAGACATGCTTCACTATTGGCATTCTTTTTGTTCTCTCTTCCCCATATACTATTGGTTCACAGGGGAGACCCCTACACCTATCCCAAGAAGGAGCGCCAGAGAGGTCATGTTTTAAATATTGGTTTCTAAACTGGATAGAGCAATGTCTGTATATAGTGTTAGCGTAATTGGTGCGTGGTCGGACCAGGTAATTGGTTCAATGGAGGTTTGGTCTATTAGGTGAAGAAATCTGTGTGGGAGAAGGAAAAGGTCTATCCTAGAGTATGAATTATGGGGGTTTGAGAAGAAAGTGTAGTCACGTTCAGAGGGATGCTGGAGGCGCCACGCGTCGGCCAGCTGATGCTCGTGTATAGTGTGTCTGACCCTACAATAGACCTTGTTTGCGAAATATCGTGACTGTGTGGAGGAGTCTATGTCAGGCTGAAACGTCCAGTTAAAGTCACCTCCTAGAACAAGAATCCCTTCTTTCAGGGCTTCAATACGTTCAAGTACTTTCTGGAGGAAAGAGGGCTGGTTCATATTGGGTGTGTAAAGACTAACAAAGGTATATTGCTGGCCATGTAAAACGCCCTTTACTAACAATGCTCTTCCATCTTCAATTGAGTGGGACTCAAGGGACTTGAAGGGAAGGCGGCGGGAAAATAATATCGCGACACCAAGTATTTTACTGCTTGTATTGTTGCTGAAGAAAGCAACGGGGAAGTTACGGTCTTTTAGTGAGGGGGCTTTATCTGCCAGAAAGTGGGTCTCTTGGATGAAGGCTACATCCGCTCTGAGAGCATAAAGTTCTCGTAAAGCCCTGGACCTTTTTTCGGGAATATTTAAACCCTTTGCGTTGATGGAGACAACCTTAAGGGTTGTGCGTCTTGTACTAGTCATCAGGACTTAATGGTGAGCCCAGGCATGGGAGGGGGAAGAAAGGAAAAGGAACAGAGGGTATTTGGTAGGGGTTAAATACATAGCCAATAACTGTAACATTTGCAAGAAATGAAAGTGGTTAACAAATAAAAGGTCGGACCGCTCCTTTCTTTTTACTGGTGCAGAAGCTGCAGCCAGTTGCAAGGACAAACAAGTGCGGCACAGGGGGCATCAGGGGGGGGGTTGCGGTCTACAGCCATCAAATCGATGTACAGAAAAAGGGAAATCACATAACGTTGAACAGTGAACTGACTAGGCCAACTATGGGAAAGCTAAACGTTTATCCCTCCGCTTCTTTTTTATATATATATATTATATATATATATATATATATATATATTCAAGGAGGGGGGTGGTTTGTGGCCTAGCATTTTACTTATATAGTAACACATTTTTGAAACAATAACATTGTGAGTAAAGGATCACTCGTATATGAAGATACGTTCAGCAGGTGGAGAGGTGGTATGCATAATTTTGAGATATACTCACGCCACAGCTTACAGATCTAGGAGAGTAGTGCCCAGTTGAGGGGCAAAGGAAGGTCCAATCAATGGAAGTTGGGTATCATAAAGTCCAATAACTGTATAAATGGTAGTATAGTCCCTGGTATGTCCTAGAATTTTTGCAGGAACTGCAGGCGTATTTAGTTGCAGTTCTGTGTAAACAGTGGGAAATCAACAGGTTTTTGTGTAGGAGCTCAGGTGACTCTGCTGTTCGTTGTTTGGCGTCGACGATTAGGGCTTCTTCTTGGGTGTTCGACAGCTGTCCAGCCGTCATTGTCGCGTCGCAGAGGTGAAGGTAATCTTATTGAGTGTTCCGGACAGTCAGGAAGTTGAGGAGGTTCAAATCCCAATGAACTGCAGAAGGGTTGGTAATCTGAAGGATCTTTGAGGATAAGTAGTTTACCTTTGTGCATCACTTGGAGGTTGAAAGGGAAGCCCCATTTATATTTTAGTTCCAGACGGCGTAATTCAGCGGTAAGGGGTCGAAGTGCTCGTCTCTGTTGCAGGGTCGACCATGAAAGATCTTGGAAAATTTGTAGTTTTTGCTCATCAATTTCAATTTGGTCTTGAGTACGGGTTTTGCAGAGTATTTCTTCTTTTTGGGTAAAATAGTGGAGGCGACAGATGATGTCCCTAGGTTGGTCTGCTGAGGAGCTGCGTGGGCGAAGGGCTCTGTGAGCTCTGTCGAAGGTGATTGTCGAGTTAGGATCTTTCCCTAGGATCTCATTGAAAATCCTGGTGAGGTAGTCTGTCAGGCTGTTCATCGGTATGTCTTCTGACACCCCTCTAATTCTTGAATTATTACATCTCCCACGATTGTCCAGATCTTCTAATCTTTGTGAGAGGGCGTTGATCATGTCAGTCTGTTGGACTGCTGTCTCACGTAGGTCATTATATGCCTGGGCCATGGTGTCTTGTAGGTCTTCGCATTTGGACATCCTGTCTCCTAATTGGGCGAAGTCGGCTCTGATCTCTGCCAGCTCCGAGCGTATGGTGTCCCACACGCTACGGTCCAGGGAGTCAAAGTCTTGGCATAGTACGTAACAGTTGTATTATTTGTGAAAGATCTCCTCCCTTGTAGGCTTGAGTGTGTTGAGGAGTTGGTGGTAAGGCTAGTGAAGAAGGGGGTTCTTGCGCGGGTGCGCCTTGGGAGTTAGAGTCCTCATTGTGAAGCGGAGCTTCCGTAGGTTTGAGAAAATGTCTCATGTCTGTTTTGGACGGTGTGGATGAGGGTGTAGCCATATCTTTATCACCGCTCACCTTTTTATTTCTGCCCATACTACGTCGTGAGGGTTCAGTTAATAGGGTTGGTCAGTAAAATTCTTCACCTCTAAATAGGATATCGAGTGATTTGTATGTGTTAAGCTTAATAGGATGGCTGTTTTCCACTTTCCCCCGACATGTGGGGTGCTGGGCAGCCATCGCAGTGGCGAATGGTGTTTTGTTATCACATGGAAGCATTGTGAGAGCATATAGCGGGAGTCGGTTTCACCTCCCTTATAGGGTAATTGGGACATAAACCTTGCAGGTTTGTAGCTCGGGCCGTTGGTATCTCTTTATAGTCAGAGGTGGAGCATAGGCCAAAAGGAGTTGCTTATGAAAGGTGCTTCTAATAGGGGGTGGGCAGCCTCCTCTGTGGTAAATCACTTTGTGGGCAGGTTCATTAAAGTAAGGTGCCACCTGTTTAGTTTGGGCTGGACAGCGAAGTCCCAGCAGCAGGATCACGGGAGGGCCGCAATCCGCAGAGACCCGTAAACGGGCCCCCTGACTCTGCTGCCCCCCGCGACACGCGGCAGGTGCTGATAAAAGGGGATACCTCAGAGATAGATGCGCTGTATGTGGGAATCTTTGGAGCTCTTTTTTTTTTTTTTTAATTATATATATATATATATATATATATATATATATATATATATATATATATATATATAAAGAGAGAGTAGAGAGCGCTATATATTCTCCACCAGCTATATGTAAAATCACCACTATGATTTGTGGTGTGAATAACCAATCCAAATGCAATGTGATAGAAATTCAATAATAAAACAATTTTATTAAAACATATTTTTCATTATTCACATCTGGATTTCATCTTAGGATATGATTTCAACAGCCCAACGCGTTTCGTCTTTAAAAAGACTTCATCAGGGGTTTGATTACACTGTAGATGGTAGAGATCATAATATGTTGTAAATAGTACAGAAAATCAATATGACCATTTACAACTAATTAATTATTCCGGTACATACCAAAAGCTGTACATCAACAATTGTGCAGAACAAAACGTCCTTAGAATAGAAGGTAGGTCCGAGATTTTATAATATATATATATAGATGGGTCTCTGTGTGAGAGCTTAGGGGTTTTGCTGTATTATGGTGGAGGTTGCACAGGTCTGATAATGCTGGCTGGGGACTCTCTGCTTTTCCCAGTACCAGTATCTTATGGTGAGCAGCACTAGAGGAGGTTGTGGGGTTTCCACAGTCTATGGAACCTTTTTATTATTTGTGATGATGGGGGAAGGGGGGGGGGTAGATGCCCAGCGTCTGCTTTTTGTTAAATTGAGGGTGCAGGGAGGCTACAACAGCACAGAGGGCTATGCACCCCTCTGGCTGCTTCACTGGTACAGAGCCCCCTGCCTCCCAAGACCAGGCAGCCGAGCGCCGAGGTCTCCTGAAAGCTGCAGCACTATGTGCTCAGCAGCCGCCAGCGCACTATCTCCCCCAGCAGTCCCGGGTCCCGCCACGTGTGTAGCGCTTCAGGGGGCACTCACCACAGGTCTCCAGCTGCCGGATGGTGCAGCGGGGTGAGAGGAGTCTGCCCTTATCCTCAGCTGTCTTCCCCAGGCGAAAACGGAGGTCCTTCGACGCCACGGAGCTCAGGTATCGGGGAGGCTTCAAAATCCAGGTCCCGGCTTAAGCCGTCAGAACGGCTTCCCGACTCCGCGGCCTCCGGCGGCAGGCACCAGGGGGGCAGGGGGGACCACAGAGCAAGGGGGCTTTTTGTGGTGGACACAATTGGCCCCAGGAGTGTATAAATATTAAAACTGTGCGGGAGCTTGCTGAAGGTGCTGCCTGCTCGTATGGCTGCCAAGCCACGCCCCCCGCAAGTACTGTTTTTATTATTTGAATAAAAAGTGGTAGATTTTAACGTGTAGATAAAATGGATCACGTACCACAGCAGGCAGTTATCACATACCACAGATGTATTTCACTTGAGCCTCAGGCGGCAGTTAGAAGAGGTTACACTCACTCGTCCAGGAACGATCAGTGCCAGGCCACGCCACTACACGTTTTGTCACGTGGACTTCGTCAGAGGGCTCAATACTGCAAGCACATACTTTTTGTACTGTGCAATGAGGTACCGGGGGAGCGCGCACCTCAAAGCACAGAACGCACAGCCCGCATCGCAGCGTGTATGGGCTGCTTAACATATATTTAAGTTTATGTTTTAAGTTTTTTTTTTTTTTTTTTTTTAAGCATGGTGAAAGAGATATGTATAAAACCCACACAAAACTGCTGAATGATAAAACAAATGCTTCCTAAAAAGGACAGGTCACTGTGCTGCTTCAACACTATCTCTGGCAGCCATCAGTAATCTCAGTCACAGGCAGTAAAGATAAGTACACAATAAGTGATTTGTCATCCGATCCAGCAGATAGGCCAAACAGGTATGGATCATTGGAATATGGATCATTGGAATATGGATCATTGGAATATGGAGCCCAACAGGTATGGATCAGGGTATGGTGAAGTGGACCATTGGAATTGTTGCCATAGTAACCAAGCATTTTTGAAGAAGTATTTATTTAGTTGCTGGTTGGTTTCTGACTGTAATGTCAACAGTGGTCAACTTCTCCATTCTTTTCACTGCTTGATACATCAACACTCTTATACTGTATCATGGACTTTCTTCATATCATACTGTATAATAATATTGATAAATATGTTACACTCTAGAGCTGGGGTAGCCATCTCCAGTCCTCAAGAGCTACCAACAGTTAATGTTTTCCATGTCTCCTCACAGAATCACAAGTGAAGTAATTAGCTCCACCTGTGGATCTTTGAAAATGTTTCAGTTAGTAATGAGTGCACCTGTGCATCAGCTAGATTGTCTGGAAAATGTGAACTGTTGGTAGCTCCCACTGCTCTAGAGCATCATGCTTTATATCAGTGATCAGGGAACTGTCACTCCCCGCACCGGCTGCAGAGCATTGCGCCGCGTCTCTTACTCACCGAGACGGGGGTGCTGATGTCATTGCTCTGCCGCTGGGTCTCACTGCAGGTCCCCGATGTCTCTCTGGCTCCAGGGCAGGTGGCTACCCCTAGGGGGTCCGGCGATCCCCGTGGCCGGCTCCCAGGATGGGCGCCGCCATCTTGGATGTGGCATCTCAGCCTAAAAAGGCAGGGCTAGATATAACCTCTGTTGGAGGTTGGGCCCTGTGACATCACTACCTGGGAGAAATAAAAGGAAGCTCTGCCTGTCCCTCAGTGCTGATGCTTATGCCTGACTTAGGTCAGTTTTCAGCTGACACTCAGCTGCACAGTGTTTCTATGTTGGAGTCTGTTTGCCTGCAAAGCCTGACTCTGAGTTTAGTTATATCACCGAGAGTGTTCCTGAGTTCCGTTATATCACCAAGAGTGTTCTTGAGTTCCGCTATATCACCGAGAGTGTTCCTGAGTTCCGTTATATTTGAGTCACACCAAGCTACCATCTAAAGCTTCACAGCGGCAGTGGGTTCCCGGTGTCTGGTCCCTTCACTCATCACACAGTACCTTCAAGTGTCAATACCATCCGGCTCCAGCCTATACTTCAGCTCCCCTAGGAGGCTTCCGTTAGAGGGCCGCGACCTGCTGGGTGGACCCAGCGGAGTCCAAATTCCCTTGTGGGGATCCCTGGCGAAGACCGCCACCCAGTTAGACTCCGCGTCTCTGATTGGGAGTTTCGCCAAACTCCTAGGGGACTTCTCGTATGCAAAGGCAGTATATCCGACCGGCGATCCTTTCTCCGCCTCTCCCATCCGTATCAGAGCCACCACCCTCAGTGGGTCCACAACAACCCGTTGTGACAGGAACATGGGTAAATTAACCCAAATGGGGTAAAAATTTAATTCCTGGAGGTAATGGATGTTTGCACTGCCGTGACACAGCCGGGCATGCACAGGGCCATAACTGGGAAGGGGGGGGGGTTGCCGGGTGTCTCCTCCAGTTCAGCGCACATTTTACTCATTTTTAAAACCCAGGGACCTCTTTTTACTGAATGGGTGCCCAGGACACACTCTTTCAATATTGACGTGCGCGCCTTTTATTTATGTTCTGGCCGGGTTGGGGGGAACTGTGTGGCCACCTCTGTAGTTTTGTGGCTGCAGAGAAGTCTGAGGAGCAGCACAACTGTGGCACTTCACATCTCTTTCCTGGTGCCGGGGCAGACTGATGCTCGCGAAGAAGGTTGGAGGAAGCAGACTGTGGACACTGCCTGACCCCCTCATGGTTGCCCCCGGTGATGTGGCGACACATTTGACCAGGTGGGAGAGACACACTGGGAATGCACACTATTAATCTTTTCAGTATATTGAAGTTGTGCTAAAATGGTGGGATTATTTTTGGCTATTGGAAATGTGAAGGGCTAATCTGTTATAGATCTCTTTACCTAATGTATTCTACCCTCCGTAAAACAATTCCAATTAGGTTGACAGTCAATACTGGAGGTCAACCTTATATGATCGACATGCATTACGTGAACATAGTAAATAGGTTGACATTTATAAGGTTGACATAGTTTTAAGATGACAGGTACAAAATCGACAGTTTCAAATGGTCACCACAAGTTTTTTTTCTCCTTTTTCTTATCTTTTTTTACCCTTTACCATCCATTTGTTACTATGACTGGGAATAGTATCCTGTACTGAATGCAGCGGTAGCAGAACGAGGCACCTTGCTCAAAAAATGGCTAGCACAGTAAGCTTTGTAAGGGGATCCGGCACACTAATTGGGGTAAAATGTGGCTTAAAATGCTAAATGGCACACCAAATAAATGTGTCTTTTTTTGCGTTAGCCAATTCCATGCTGACCTTTCACTGTGTTGACCTTTTGTAACTGTCTACCTTTTCACCTGTCTACATTTCCATGTCAACCGAATGACCTTGTCGACCTATGCAGGGCCGGCGCCACCACTAGGCAGCTCTAGGCATTTGCCTAGGGCGCCGGCACCTGGAGGGTGGCAGTTCGCCCCTCACCCCCAGCGAACTGTGTAAAAAACTTGCGTCCCCGGCGTCCCTGCAGTGCTGTAGCGGGCAGCGGTGTCGGTGCCGTGGGGGAACCTGCGGCGCTGTCATTGTGTATAAAGCTGGCTGCGGCCGGCGGGGTCCCTACAGTGAATAGAAAATAACTAGCGCTATGTGCGCGGCGGCACGGGAAGCGCTAGTTATTTTCTATTCACTGCAGGGACCCCGCCGGCCGCAGCCAGCTTTATACACAATGACAGCGCCACAGGTTTCTCCACGGCACAGACACTCCTGCCCGCTACAGCACTGCAGGGACGCCGGGGCTGCAAGTTTTTTACACATTTGGCGATATCACATGCAGCTGCTGCATCCAGGGCCGGCTGGAGGACCGCACTTGGGATGGAGCAGGACACAGTGTACCCCCTTCCCACCCTGGATCCAGGTGAGGTGAGCTGCAGCAGCACCCGCACCCCTACCCCACCCCCACCGTACAGCAGGTGAGCGGTGGTGCTGAGCAGAAATCCCCGGCGGCTTTGTACAGGAACTCTCTGTGATTGACAGTGGGGGCTCAGGAAGCGCTGCTCTGCTATGATGGTGCCATCGGACACACAACGCATGGGGACACTGAACTTGCGCTGTCTCACTATCAGCACAAGCTTCTCCCCTGGCACCATCATAGCAGAGCAGCGCTTCCTGAGCCCCCGCTGTCAATCGCCGCCCGGGAGAGCCGTCCCCATCCTGGAGTGACGCGGCGAAGATGGATGCATCACCCCCCTCCCCCCTGGAGTGACCCGACAGCGGCGGTGGACGAAAAACACCCCCCCCCCGGCGGGTGAGCGGTGGGTGAGGGGCGGGTGAGTGGCGCCCCCGCCTGGGGCGTTGTAATCACTAGCACCGGCCCTGGCTGCATCGCCAAACAAGGGCGGCCTGGAATCACAGCTATGCTGCACAGCCAGGAGGCAGCCGGTGATGTGCGAGTGCTTCGCTCTATAGCAAAGCACTCGCACAATGAGATGTGCTTATAAACTATTGCGTGGTGCATTGCGGGGTGTGACCTGTTTCTGGCCCGGCCTTGCCCTTTGCTGGCTAACCCCCTGCAGCCTACCGCTGGGAGTTGAAAATTTGCAAAACTTCACATAATTACACTCGTTGAATTAGGCCCTATGTAATATTTACACCAGAATGTGTAACACTGTTATAGATATTACATTTTTGGCTCTGTTTTTGAAATATTATTATCTCTTTGAAGTTTTCTGTTAACTTTCATCCAACAAACTTAGGTCATTTTCATATACAGTATCTCAATAGACTGTTAAATTGATTCAATGAAAAAAAAAAGAGCACAGAAGCATGGTGTGGCACTTTTTATGCAGTTCCTAGGATCTAATGAAATTTAAAACAAATATTGTAAATAATATATACAGTAGTATCATTGTTGTATATAGTGTAGGCATTGGGGTTTCTAAAATGGTTGTAATGTGTGCAGTGCACATTTTCCTTCTTGGTCCAAGGGCAGCCCATGCTACATACACTGCACCCATTTGTTATTACTCATCTTTCCAGAGCACAATGCCGAAGCTGCAGTTATGGTCTAAAATCACCAGGAAAATGGCTGCTGTGCATGTGCAGTTGTGATTTTATCTCCAGAACATGGCAGGTGGCATGTTTCTGGAGACATGTGCATACGCAGTATGCTCTGGCAAGATGGAAGAGTCTACTGCACTGTGAAGAGGAGAGAACCCACCAAGACCTGCACAGGGGCCCCCTTTTCTGTTAAAACGCTGTTGTATATAGAATACCCATATTCAGTGATCACAATGCCTCAAGTTTATATACACCAGCTACTGCCAAAAATGGGCTGTGTCTAAAACTGATGAGGAGCTGAAGATTGACTCTAACTGGTTTTAACATAAGGAACATTTAAGTAAGTGAATACTGTAATTCATAAGCTTTGGAAGACTTGGTTAACATTTAACAGATTTTACGGTACTTGTTTCCTAGCACGGCGCCCATCGCATTCCATTACATAAGGTAAAAAAGAGAGGGACAGCAAAGGCTGTTTAGAGCGCTGGTCGTGGTTGTTTTAGCTTAGGGCGAGCAGCTGCAACTAGGGATTAGTCAGATCCCTGATGACAATAGTGAAAGAATAAAGGAGGATAGTTGCAGCGCTCTCAAATTTTAATGAGTATAATGGATATCACCAATAATTAATTACATGAACATACAATACATAGGAAAATAAAAACATATATTGAATAAAAAGGTATGGTTAAAAGCAACAAGTGGACCAATTATTGTGTGGAATATATAACCTGCTCTGGTGGAAATCCACTCGGATGTGGGCACTGGAGTCCAAATGGAGTCCCAATTTGTAATCCCACTCGGATGTCCCAATTTGTAAACCCACTCGGATGTGGGCACTGGAGTCCAAATGGAGTCCCAATTTGTAATCCCAAGAACGCTGGAGGTGTCCCTGGCCCAATGGGGCGAAGAATATTGCTTGTAGGGATCCTCTCTAAGGTGCGGATTTGGTGCAGTAGGGGAAACGGGTAAGGTACTCCAATTTAAGCAAGTAAGCCGTGATCTTTTTACCCCAATCCTTATGAGTGCGGGGAGGCTTCTGTGCCAGGAAGTGAAAATAACTCCCAGAAAAAAACGGTGGTTTGTAGGGTTCCAGAGGGATTTAGCAGGTGAAGTTGAAAGTCCACAATAAGGTCCCACTTGGTCACCATTACATAAGGTATGCGATGCGATAATCGGGTAAATGAGCCGGATTATACAATTAAATATCGCACAGCATCGCATGCCACCAAATGGCATGCGATGCGATGCAATTTTTAATTGTACAACCCTGATGGGCGCTTACAATGTTAAATGCACCCTCATTGTCCACGCCACACCCACTATCAACGGCAACCCGAAGTGTGGCGAGCGCAGCGTGCCCGCGAGGGGCGGCGGTACGCGTCTTCCGACCTTTTCATACCCCCACTATCCACATCGGCATGGCAAACGGACATGGAATACATGTTAAGTCATGCGCTGTGCTCGCCACGCTTCGGGCTCGGTGGCTCACTGCGCCCACCACACTTTCTAAAATCAACTCCACACTGACGTGGATAGTTGGGTTATGAAAAGGTCAGAGGACGCGTACCGCCGCCGCTCGCCACGCTTCGGGTTGGCGTTCACAATGGGGGTGCATTTAACATTGTAATCACCCATCTGGGTGCTTGTACAATTAAAAATCGCATCGCATGCCACTATATTGTATGCGATGCAATGAGATGTATAAGATGCTGTAAGATCAAAATCGTGGGCGCTGTGCTAGGAAACAAGTACCAATTTTACAATTATCTACAAGCTACAATATCAGTGTCAGCCTATGTTAAATTAGCCTGTTTGCCATTTTGTTGATCTTTTTGGCTCATTATAAAATCTCCCCTGAAGACTAAATGATGGAAAATATAAAAGGAGCATATTTTATTCTTCAAAAATATAATTTACAATTTATTTTGCAGCTCATCATTACAGCAAAATAACGTCTGTATTTTCCTCCAGTCAGCCAGAACAGATGGAGACATGTCTACATATTTGATATTAGGATCGTAATGGTGAACATTTGATTCCCCAGAATCTCATCTTTGCATCCCGGTGGGCTGTTTGAGTTCATCAAACCAGATGACATGCTGAAATCCACAAAGATCATTTTGACAAGACAAGTGTGCTGGCATTTAGAATGTGAGAAAATAACAGCTTCTTTTTTCTTTTTATAGAAATGCTACAGCTATGGACATCACCTCAGCAAGACTAAAGTGTGTTCACTTCTTCACAATAAAGTTTATTGAAGGAGATGGGCAGCATCAGAACAAGCCGGGGAAATCATTAAAAGGTAAATGACATAATGATCTTTCACAAAGATCATTTATACATTGAATAGATTATGGGCTGTCTATCTAAAAGACAAAATTGCCAATAAAGCCGAGAGTGCGTAGCAAGCATCCTACTGTACATCTGGCATCTGCAGCACATAGTGGGGCAGTTGTATTAGGCCTTAACAAGAGATAAATGCAAGGGTGATAAAGAGAGATAAACGTCCAGCCAATCACCTGCTAACTGCCATGTTACAGGCTGTGTTTGAAAAAAGTCAGTAAGGCGCTGATTGGCTGGTCATTTATCTCTCTTTATCACCCTTGCATTTATCTCTTGTTAATGCTTAATACTTCTGCCCCAATGTCTGCAAATACTACTCCACACCTGTCACAAATATACTTGGACTACCTGCCTATCAGCTCGGGAATTGGCTAGACCTAACGCAGAGGTGCAGAATCTAACCGTGCCGAGGGTTTTCTGCCAGTGACCCCTCCAATTGGGATTTGGGCTTCTGCGGCACTCGACACGTCGGTCGCGGTCCTCTGGTTAGGTTTCCCTTTATGAGCTGGAGGCCGGGAGTAGGAAATATGGAGAGGCGGTCGTCTAGCCGAGTTGGTAACAATGCGGTCAGTTAGGTGCCCAGGGGAGAGGCAAAAAGGGTCCAAATCAAGCCGGGTCATACACGGGAGACACAGTTGCGGTACACTGGGATGAGACGGAGGGATGGTCGGGAGCAAGCTGAGGTCATACACGGAGAGGTCAAATGGAGTACCAGGGGTCAAGTGGGAGAGTCGTCAGGAACTAGCCGGGTCAAAACAATAGCAAGTGTGATAAGGTACAAGGCACTGGAACGCTGGAGTAGGTGTGAGCCTATACTCTGGCAGGGATTGCCTGCCAGAGACTTCCTTTATACTGTGAGCTGACTACATCAGCTTCCTGCCTGTCCCTTTAAATCCTAGAACGTGCGGTGCGCGCGCCCCTAGTGAGCGCGCGCCCGTGTACCCGGAAGCCGGACGCACGCTGCTGAGGCTCCGACAGGAGGAGACGCCGCCAGCCTGCTATCTTGCCGGCTACCGCCCGCGTCAGACCGGCGTCGCCTGGTCTGACCCGCCTGCTGCCCGGACTGCCGCCTGATGTGCCCAGCCTGCCGCCTGCCATGCCCAGCCTGCCGCCCGCCATGCCCAGCCTGCCGCCCGCAGTAATCACGTCCCCGGACCTGGTAAGAGACTCCCGCGGTCCGGGACACTGTGACAACACCATAGCACTTACTGTAAATACATCTATCCGTGAGTCCATGGTTGCATAGAAACATAGAATTTGATGGAAGATAAGAACCACTTGGGCCATTTGGTCTGAGATTATAAGTAAACGTTAAAAACAATGCAAACCTTATTCCCTTCGTTCCTCTGTCTGCACCTTTACCCTTGGAGATCACATCAGCTTCTTGGGCCACCTAGGTCAACTTCATTTTTCTTTCTAAATCTATTTAACCTCCCAAGACCACACCCCTTCCAGCTAACCCTGAAGACTATACTTATTATATCCAACCTTCCCCACTAACAAGGCAAATCTATGAAAAAAAGGCACCTTTGAAAAAGCCTGTCAGTTTGGACGGCGAAACATGTCAGGGAGCACCTGCTGACTAGAAATACTGGGTCAACTTGGTCTAACTTGGATTTCCTGGTTTTGGAATAGCAAAAATTATAACCTGTTTCCACTTGGGCTACCAGCTGCAGCAACCACTTTGGGATACCACCACCTGCAAATCCAGGATTACAATCCGCATAATTTTGAGGATTCCCCACACTCCAACAAGGGGATTACAACTCTTCCTCCAGCGTGATCAAAATCCAGCAAGGTATATGGACCCACCAACCATCTAACATCTTGATGGACTAACCCCAGGAACCCAAACCAATTCCAACCAAAAAGAATCCAAAGCGGGACCCAAGACCATTAAGTATCAGACCCACCTTTCTTCTTTTTTACTTGTATTTTTATTTTATATTTTCATATTGTATGGTACACAATTGTGACCTGTGATTATTACATGTGTTTTTATATTCATATACCCAGTGCTTAAAGGCACATTATTTAATAAATATTTCTACTAATTCAATTAACCAATATATTCATTACTAGCGCTCCACTATTTATTTTTTACAAGGCAAAACTATGCCTGGTAAATAATTGCCCCTTTAAAAAAAGTCAGAGATTGTCCAGTATCCCACACAGCTGCTGAACTTAAAGGCTATTCTGGCACCTAGACATACAGTAACCAGTCAATCTAATACTTTATTTCCATGCTTTGCATGGCACTGGGTCATTGTGGGATACTGTCTTTAACTGTTGTCTACATATTTCACTATTTGAACCTTTTTAATATTTGTTTCTGTTAACATTTCCCTACAATATTTGGCACTACAGCCATTTAGTGATACCATATAAATAAAACATAATATTTTAATTTATTTTCTTATTATGTACCACTGTGGGAAAGAAGATCATTGCAAGAAGCAGTGAGAGGCAGAAGGAAGGTCATTACAAAAGATGGAGAAAGTCAGCAATGAAAATTCCAATGATCTCTTGCCTGCTGCTCCTAAATCCCTGTAATTATCATGCTCTCTGTAATATTCCTTTCCCTTCCCCTTCCCCATGCACTTATCTTGATCTCCATCATAATCCTTTGACTGATTCTCTCCTATCCCTGCAATTATCTGGTTCTCTACAATAATATTTTACCTGCTGCTCTCCACTCCTTGCAATTACCTTGCTCTGTAGTAAATACTTTTCCTGCTTCTCACCTATGATTACCTTGCTCCTTGTATTAATCTTTTCCCAGCTTCTCTATGTTTCCTACAATTATCCTTCTCTCTTTAATAATCCTTTCGCTGCTCCCTGCAATTAATGTCCTCCATACAATGATCTTCCAACTAACTTTCCTACCTGCAAAAGCTGGCCTGGTGTAGAAAAACTTTATTACAATTAGGGGTGTGCACACTCCATTTTTTTGTGTTTTGTTTTGAATCTACTGTATATCTTTCATTGTTTTGGATCTGAATTGGTTATGCCGAAACCACCCTTGCATGTTATGGTGTTGAATCTGTCTTTTTTTTTTTTACACTATTATTAAGCTCAATAATATAAATTTTCACTCATTTTCAGTCTAATCTGAAAACCTTGCAATGTTTTTTTTAAGGCCAAAAAGTTGCACAAAGGTAGCTGGATGACTTAGCTAATGACAAAAGTTGGTGGCACAAACACGTGGCACATCTAGGAGTGGCAGACTGGATGGTAATTTTGTAATATATGCCTAAAAAATGCGCCAAAGAGCACATAATGCACAGAAAAGAGTTGCAAGATGGAATGTTCCTTATGTTGTGTAACCAGAACTGTACACTTGTGGATGACAGGATTGGTTGTTTGGGCCCCCACAAACCTAGCTGCCAATGATCTCTCCCTGCAAGAATGGGCTCTTCATAGGCAAGATGTCATCATCACCTGATAATCCTCACCCCCATCAGTGTGCACACACTTTTTTCTTTACTATCTAGATGGAATTTTCTAGAGGGAGCACAGCACCTAAAAAAAAAAACTGCATTAACAGCAGATACTGGATGCACATCTAATACCTGCATAGCTGTTATGGCATCAGTAATGCAATATGCAACTGTGTGACTGCTGTACCAGAGGCACAAATCTGGGAGGCAATGGAGTCATCTGCCGCCGGGCTCCTGCTCCCAAGGGGCCACCTCTCCTCCCCTGTGATTTTAACCTGACGAAGATCCTGAAGGCTGACGTGGACATCAGGGGACTTGGTAAGTATGAAAAAAGGGGCAGGAGGAAAAAAAAAATCTGAAATATTCTAAAAACCACGGTTTTTGGAATATTTCAGATAACAGGTCTCCGGATAAGGGAGACTCTACCTGTACATGTTGAAAAGATATTCAGTAAAGAACTGATTAATCATAAGCTGTATAAAAAATATATATATATATATATATATTTTGTCAGAAGTGGCCAATAGTGCATAACTTTATCATTTAGGCCAGAAGAGCAAGCTTTTATTTGACATCTTATTTGCAAATACTAAGAAACTTTATTGTCCTCATAGTTGAGGTTCTGGATGTGTAGCTCATATACCGTACCGTATATTTGTAGCAATGCTTTTGACAGGATTGCTCCAAGACACTCATGTTACTATACCAAACATAGGAGGTTATTCTGGTTGGTGCGGTCCGTTCCGAATTCTTTCGGAGCTGACCGAACCCCACGCTGTGCGGACATTGTAAGAACAAACGCCCACAGGTCCTCCGCATTTGGACGGACTCACTCACTAAGAAGAGGGTGTGTGCGTATGCAGTGGCCACACAAAGAATCTGCACGGTCTTACAGCGTCAGAACGGACGGGAACCTGGCCGTACGCACCGATGCGGTGAATTTCCGCAAAACTCACGACTATTATCTGAACTCATACATCTGCCACATGACACACTTATGCAATTAGGCAAACTCATAAAAAAGGGTTTGTTTGTAATTGTAATAAATTAAATCCTAATTGATACTTAAACACATTACTACCACTTTACATTAACCCTTACATCATGTGAAGCGCTATTCATTCATTATTGCCCCATTACCTATGTTTTATGTATGCATATTATATAATAATTGCACGTCAGGTTTCAGGTGTGGGCGTACTAATTGGGTGAACCGAATGCCTAGCACAAGAACAAGTGGTCTCCGCAAAGTGAAACTTGCTTATGAAGACCGCATATTTCATGCGTGTTGGTTCGTTTGCAGTCGGAGTTAGTGCACTCCCTCGTGTACGCCCATATTTACGCCCAGTTTTTCCCACTTTGAAACCACGCCCTTGTGTAAGTCCGAATGACGTCCAAAAATGCACATATTTCCCGATTCAATTCGGTGGGCATTTCTGGACGGTATTAGTGAGAATGAGTACCGAGACCATGCGTGGCACATGCGCATAGCGTTGCCTATGCATGCGCAGACGGCTAAAAAGCGCCCTCCGAAAGAATTTGGAACGGACCGAATCGACCAGAAAAAGGCCCATAGTGCATGCATGTGGTTTGATTGGGGAATCGATGTGGACTTTGACCCACCCTATATGCAACCTGCACTGTAACCAGCACTGTATTTGAACAACACTGTATCCAACCCACGTTGTATCCAACATGCACTATACTTGACCTGCTCTGTGTGTCTTGCACAGTAGCCTGTTCTATATTGAATTGTGTCCCCCAAAATATTCTGTACCCCACACTGTATCCTGTATGTACAGAATGCTGGGTACTTATGTAGTATCTGGGCTGCCGATTTCTAAATCGGGTTGGATCGGGCACATCGCATCGCATCGCATGCGACCATCGGATGCGATGCGATGCGATGACCCGATTTTTCCATAGGAATCAATGTTAAAATGGACTGAGTCCATTTTAACATGGAATTCAATGGGAAAAAGTGGTCCTTTTCATACCCCTACTATCCAAGTTGGCATGGAGTTGGATATAAACCTGTGGTGAGCGTAGCGAGCCACCGAGCCCGAAGCGTGGCGAGCGTGGCGAGCGTAGCGAGCCCCGCGAGGGGACACAGAATACCGTCCACTCGCCACGCTTCGGGCTCGGTGGCTCGCTACGCTCGCCACAGGTTTATATCCAACTCCATGCCCACTTGGATAGTAGGGGTATGAAAAGGACCCCTTTTTCCCATTGAATTCCATGTTAAAATGGACTCAGTCCATTTTAACATTGATTCCTATGGAAAAATCGGGTCATCGCATCCGATGGTCGCATGCGATGCGATGCGATATCGCATCACATCGCATCTGATTGTATGCCTTAACTTAAGGCATACAATCAAAAAATCGGCAGCCCAGATACTACATAAGTACTGAATGCTGTTATCATGGTTGTGGGGATTTGGGGTAACTGCTCAACAGAGAAGCTGATTGATCTGGGCTTTACATGGGCACAGAGTGCCAGTCATCAGTGGCCCAGGACCCCCAGGGTTGAGGTACAGATTGGGCACTGGGAATAGACATGTGTAGGAGGCATCCATGTCTACTGTATCTAGATTACACATGCAGGGCCGGATTAACAATGGGAGTGATGGAGCTACAGCTCCAGGCTTACTCTCCAAGTAGCTGAGGGCCAGGGCTTTCCAATGAGCCGAGCCCAGCCCCGCGTCACTAGCCCCCCAGGAACCGGAGATACCACCAGGCAAATCTGGAACGTTTTCCCCATAGGATAACATGGGACTTGCTAATTCCACAACTGCCAGTTCCCCCTCCAGCATCACAGAAGCTTGATGTTGATCTCAATCGAACCCAAATTGCTGGGCCTTTAATCTGATATCAGGCTGATCCATAATTGGTTCCAGAGATATTGCAGGTAAACTGATTTTTTTCATTTCTGAAACGTAATTTCATGGCTGTTCATGTTTGAGGACAAATTCTCTAGAAGCAGTTTCACGGGACCAAAATTATTTGAAGCCCACATGTAAATAGGTCAGTTGGTTCAGAAAATATAACTGGTTGTTTAAAGGGGGGGGGGGTCATTTTCTCTCCCCCTCACACCAAAAAATGCCGGGTCTAGGCTGGTGTAAAAAGGGGCCAGCCCAAGAATGTCGCGGCATGATCCTGGGACCATATTCCTGGGTAAGTCCCTGCATTTTCTGGTGTAAAAGGGGTATTATTTCAAATAGCTGGGAACTGCAGTGCTATGAATACAGACGGGCCGCCCCCTTCTTTTTGCCCAGCTGTCAATGGCTGTCATTTCTGCCCGGCGGTGGCTGTCCCCCAGTTACTGCGAGCATGTATTCCCCCTTGGCAATGAGCATGTAATCCCACATGGCAATGAGCATGGAAACTCTGGCAATGAGCATGGAACCCCTTGCAATGAGCATGTGGCTAAGCAGTACTTATGTAGCATAATTTTTAATAGCCATTATGATATTTGGCATAATACGTAATGGACATTATGGTGTGTGGCTTAACATGTAATGGGCACTATGATGTAAATTTTTATATGCAATGCCCCTGTTTGTGAAGCATATTGTGCATTATTGCTCAATCTGTTTTGTATTGTGTGTAGTTTGGCTCAATCCATATGGCAAAATGTGAATGTTGCCTTAATATATGTGGCATAACGTGAATTTTGACTCAATTTGTGTGCCATAGTGTGAACTTTGGCTCAGTCGGTGTGAATTTTGGTTCATTCCATGTGGCATAATGTGTAAGAGGCATAAGGGGTAAACTTATGTTGTGGTAAACTTAGGTGACCACATAAAAGATGCTGAAATGTTGTCTACCAAGTTTTGGCTTTGAGTAATTTTTTTTTATGACTGGAGTGCTGCATCACCCCGCAAGTATCTTAGGACATCGGCATCCTGATGGTGCACCTTTGGAGGGCACCCGCCAATACAGTATATCTTGCTGCATTTTTTCCAATGCCAGCCCCCTGCCTTTTCCAGACTTATATAATTAGTTGAAAGTATTTACACAAATAGATACACACCTATGAGCAGACCACCCAAACAGAACACTGGCCACGCCCCCCACATTATTAGGTGCTGGCCACAACCCCTATTATTGCGCATAATAGGCCCCTGATAATTTGCAGCTCCAGGCCCATTTAGACCTTAATCTGGCACTGTACACATGGTTTAGGATTGTATACAGTATTTGCTGAATGTTAGCTACTGCTACTTTTGAGTAATGATATTTCACACACAATTGTACTTTAAAATGTGCCGTACGATTCTGGCACTTGTAGGGGGATGCAATGCGATCCCCTTACATGTGTGGGTGCGGGTCCGATGCGATGCAATGCGATTTCAATTTTTTTTTTTTTTTAAAGTTGATAGCTACTAATGGACATCGCATTGCATTACATGGCATCGCATTGCATCGCAACGCATCGCATGTACTCCTGTACTTATGTGATGCGATGCAATTAAGCACAAAAAGTACAGCATGCAGATACTTTTTGTCCTTTAAAATATTGTACCTGCGGGGATGCGCATCGGCGCGATTATCGCACATGAGATGCGTTATGTACTTTAAAAGTACAAAATGGATGCGATAATTGCAACGTGTATGGGCACCTTTATTCCTTTCTGTGTTGGATTGTTTTCAATTTAAAGTACTTTCCAGTTGGTTCAATTGTTTATTGTGAATACATTTCTAATTTGCATAACTTTTTTAAATAGAAATATGTTTATATATATATGCTTCATCTGTTCTTGCTGATCACTATGGCTTCCAAATGTGCATATACAGTAGTTGCATGTTGTCATAACAAAATATTACAAATTCCTTTACAAGAGGATGGTGAAAAGAATAAGCAATTATTTTTTTTAACTCCCTTTTGCCTTCTTCCATATGATTCATTGCACTTATCTCTTTGTAGTGGCTGTTTGACATTACAAGGTCCAGTAGCTATTAAAAGAAGGAACAAATTGTAGAGTGGAGTAGACCATGATCAGTTACTGTGCTCCTAAACTGAAAGTTGCCATCCAAGAAACCTCAGTAAATGAAGATACTGTAGAGCTGCCAGGTTTAAGAAACCGACTTTATTTTGCAAAAAAATACCATATAACACATAGTTTCGTTCAGTGAAAACTTGTTTTCAAACCATAAAAAATGTAGATGCTCATATAAACTAGCACCCTCTGCCCTCAGAATTCTTCAGTAACTGAGAGAAAGACAGTCTTCTCCCTAATGTGAAATGCTTTCTAGCCTCAGAGAGACTGGAATATATAAACAAATTAGACATATATGAAGCAAGCAGCAAGGACACAGACCAAGAGACTGTGAATGCCTACATTTTAAGGTGTTCTCAAAATACAGAGCTCCTTTCCAGGCAGAAATTTGGCTCTTACATAAGACAAGAACACATAAACGCCTTTGTACTTTGGCTATGGATATATGTACTTTATTTATCCAGAAAACAGCCTCTGATAACTCAGTGTGGGTGGGCTGGTCACAAATTATAAATCCACATTGCCATTCAGACATGTCCCTCGAGTTTATGGACAGCACTTGGTTACATATAAACACTGACTACATAGTTTTGTGTCCTTGATTATCTAGTTGCCAAACTGTTTCTGTTTGACAGGCTGGCTTTACAGTAAATAAGACCTCAAACCAGAATGTTCCCTTGAGAGCTGATTGGTGGTCCTGAGCACCTGTTGTATTTCTTGATCTGCATTTTGAACAACTGCTTACCTAGTGTTCCTTGTAGGCATCTGGTACAGTAGTTATTTTATTTCTGTATTTATTTCTGTATTTAGAGCAAGCTGCAGCATATTCTGGCATACTAATAATGTAAAAGTAAGGGCAATAAAAAAAATGCTGCAAATCCCATTATGAATAATGATCAAATAAATAAATAAATACAACAGAAATGCGATTCTACTGTATTCTAAAAAGACACATCCCCGAAAGTAACTAGAAAAGTTTGGACTAGACGGGAGTTTAAAATTACTGGTACATTCAACAAAGAACGGGAATCTTATTAACATCACCATTTATATAGCAGATATCTTTATTCAGATATATTTTTGTTTATTATGTCATTTATATAGCACTAATATACTACAGAGCACTTTACATGTATTTATTGTTACGTCGGTATGTACTTGAATTTCTATGTAGAAATTTCCATATATCTGAGTCAGCTTTCAGAATTTGTATAAAGAACTACTGTTAATGCTTGCACATAGCATAGACTAATTATTATTTTTTGAATATATCATTGAAATGAAAATATATGTTTAGGTCATAAATGTTATCCTTACATTTTATAAGGGTGTTGATATTTATATGCTTCCTTAGCACTTTAATTTGCCAAGCATGTTGAGCATAGATGAATGAATTGAAATAAATTTATTATTTTAAGTTGAATGGGTAACAAAACAAAATATGGTCCTTCTTAAATTTGTGAAATATAAAATTATGATAATTTTTCAAATATAAATTGGGACAAAGAAAGCAATTTGTTATGAATTTTAAGTACAATTACATTTTTCAAATGTTACAAGAATCAATTAAATGGAAATCTGTTGAACTTCATACAGCAGTAAGTATCTAACAAAAAAGTTACATTAAATGCACAGGTAAAGGGGAATTTGTAAAATTGTGATTGCAACATGGTAATACTTAACATTTAATAAGGGCATCGTTTAACCGGCTCCATGAAGCATTAATTCTGGTTAACTCCTTCTGCCAATTTCCTTCTTAAGCTGTGTACACACAGGGGCAGTGGCGGATTCAGGGGGGGGGCACCCGGGCACGTGCCCCCCCTGTCATTCATTTTGTAGATGAGGACCAGAGCTTTCCAACAAGCCCAGCCCCATGTCACTATCCCCCCGGGAACCGGAGATATCGCCTGGCAAAGCTGTAACATTTTTTCCCCATAGGATAATATGGGACCCGTCAATTCCGACCCCCACCCGGTTCCGACGGCTGCCCGTTCCCTCCCTGACATCACAGGAGCTTGTGGTTGATGTCATTCAATTCCAAATCGCTGGGCCTTCAATGTGGTACCAGGAAGGTCCATATAGGTCAATCGGTTCCAGAGATATAGCGTGTAAATCGATTTTTTTTTTAAATGTAATTTCATGGCTGTTCATGTTCTTTGAGGGCAGATTACTCTGGAACCAAACTCACTCGACCAAAATCATTCAAAGCCCACTCAAAAGTTCTTCAATATGATACTTGTCTCATGTAAATGGGTCAGTTAGTTCCGAAAATATATAAATGAGATAACTGGTTAAAGGGGGGGAGGGGTGGTTTTCTCTCCCCCTCACACCAGAAAATGCAGGGACTAGGCTGGTGTAAAAGGGGCCAACCTGGGAATGCATTTTCTGGTGTGAAATGGGTATTATTTCAAATAGCTGGGACCTGCAGTGCTCGAAATTCAGCCAGGCTCTGCCACTGTCAGTGGCTATCACTTCTGCCTGGCGGCGGCTGTCCCCCATTTACCACGAGCATGTATTCCCCATTGGCAATGAGCATGTAATCCCACATGGCAATGAGCATGGAACCCTTGGCAATGAGCATGTAGATAAGCAGCACTTACTGTATGTAGCATAATTTTTAATAGGCATTATGGTGTTTGGCATAATACATAATGGACATCATGCCGTGTAACTTAACGTGCAATGGACATCATGGTGTCAATGTTTAATGCGCGCCTTTGGTGGACAATGTCCCTGTTTATGAAGCGTATTGTGAATTTTGTCTTAATCTGTGTGGCATTATGTGAATTCTGGCTCAATCCGTGTGGCATTATGTGAATTTTGTCTCAATCTGTGTGGCATTATGTGAATTTTGGCTCAATACGTGTGGCATTATGTGAATTTCGGCTCAATACGTGTGGCATTATGTGAATTTTGGCTCAATCCATGTGGCATTATGTGAATTTTGGCTCAATCCATATGGCATTATGTGAATTTTGGCTCAATCCATATGTCATTTTATGAATTTGGCTCAATCCGTGTGGCATTATGTGAATTTTGACACAATCCATGTGGCATTATGTGAATTTTGGCTCAATCCATTTGGCATTATGTGAATTTTGGCTCAATCCATTTGGCATTTTGTGAATTTTGGCTCAATCCATTTGGCATTATGTGAATTTTGGCTCAATCCATTTGGCATTTTGTGAATTTTGGCTCAATCTGTGTGTTATTATGTAAATTTTGGCTCAATCTGTGTGGCATTGTGTGAATTTTGACACAATCCATGTGGCATTGTTTGAATTTTGGCTCATTCCATTTGGCATCATGTGTAAGGGGCAAGTATAATGGGGTCTAGTATTGTGTAGCATAATGTGTAGAAGTTGTATATGGTGTTGTACACTCCACTCAAGGACATGCGCCCTGTTGAGTGGCCACACCCCCTTTTCCAGAGCGCGCCTTCGGCGCGCGCACAACTACATCCTTCACTTTTGTTGCCATGGTGGGCCTATTTTTAATCCCATTGCCACCCTCTCTCTGCCGCTCTCTTAGCATGTACACTGGCACCACTAACACTGGCCCTCACTCACCTAAACCCTCTTTTATCATGGTGCCCCCCCTGTCATTTTATCCTGGATCCGCCCCTGCACAGGGGCGATATATTGCTCAGTGTCTCCTTTTCATCAGCGACCAGAGATGGTCACTGATGAAGGAAACCTCTGCCGGGGGAATCAGCTGGTCGCAGGAGCTTCATAAGGGGGCTAAAAACGGGAGCGCACAACCGGTGATTTACCACCGGTGCACACTCCAAACGCTGGCAGTATGGTTGCTCAGTGACCATATTGCCAGCGATTATAGCCCGTGTGTATGCACCTTTAGATGGACAAAACCATGTGCACTGCAGGTGGGGTAGATGTTACTTGTGCAGAGAGAGTAAGATTTGGGTGGGGTTTTACTTCAAAGTGAGATCTATATTGTAGTGTAAAAATAAAGCAGTCAGTATTTTCCCTGCACAGAAACAAAATAACTCATTCAAATATCATTCTCTCTGCCCCCCCTGCAGTACACATGTTTTTGCCCATCTAAAAAGGAATTTACCAGAAGGAGTGAACCAGAATAAGGCCCTAAATCTTGTACTCTGGGTACTCTGATTTCCTCCCACACTCCTCTCCTCCTCCTCTCCTCCCAGCAAAATTATCCCTAATATATGTGGACGAGTACACATACCTCCCAACTGCCCCGTTTTTACGGGAACGTCTCGGTTTTTGGGGCCACTTCTGCATCCTGCCCGGGGCCGGCAATGTCCCGCGTGGGGTGAGGGGGTGGAAGTCCCCCCCTGTCACTCATAAATAGAATCTGTACGCATAGCATCTTTTCCTGCAACCTGAGGACACAGGTCCACAGGACAGGGATTGATGTGAATGTTCAGTCTCTGTAAAGAGCTTCGGAATATGTGTGCGCTATATACAGTAAATAACTGATAATAATAGATATATGACTTCCCAGCTGTGTTTTTACAGAGAGTTGTCCTATTTTAGTGGAATGCTTTTAAAATATGTTTTTGAGATTCTTTTCTGTATTATTATTTGCATTTAAAAAAATTCTGTTACTCATAAATAAAAGCGATTGTTTCTTGTTTGCAAAGTTGTATCTTAAGTGTATCATCAGGTCAGTGTCCATTAATGTAGCCACTCTGGCATTTGCTGCTTCAGTGCCCCATTTCTGCAATCATGTGCTGATATCATTGTGTGCAGACTTATGGCTTCATTAATACAGAACTTTAATCTTTATACTCTGCAGACTTTCCTCTCTTGTCTTTGCATCTGCAATCTCCTGTTACTTGCTATTATCCTTTGCTCTATTTCATATTTGAGCATTTTCATCCAGATATGAAATGCATTTACCTCAGCTTTAACTAGCATCCTTTCTTAGCTTTTCATTTTAGTAAATTGCTAAGGAACCGGCCTACAAATTGCTCAATTAAGCATAATTGTTTTTTTTGTTTCACCTAACATTTCACCTGGCATTATAACCACAATCCATTTAGCAAAACACTGTGGAATTGAATACCAAATATATATTATATCTACAACATTACTGCAGATAGGGACTGATTCAGCCCTGCATGCTTTCCCAAATTGGTTGCTCTTGACCAATGTTTTTGGGACCACACATGAGTCAGAGCCCCATGCACATATGCAGTTATGGTGCTGTGGCCAGGGCCATCTTTCTGACTGGGCTTGGTGGGCTACTGCCTGGGGGCACCACAAGCATAGGGGCCCCTGAGCAGCCTAAGGCAGGCAAATCAAAAATAAAATGTTGCTTACGGCAATCCCATTAGCATTGGCCAGCAAGGCTGTTAGCGTTGGCCGGCAACCCTTCTCCAGTATTTGTACTTAATCCAGGGCATAAAGTTATCCTGCCCGATGTGATCAGTAAGCACCCTGCAACAGACAAGACAGAAGACAGACAAGCAGAAATCAAAAGAGAAGAAAACAGAAGAAAGAAGGCAATACAATGGTACTGTAAGTGAAGAGCAGCAAACAGCTGCATGATGGAGGCCACAGAGTGTTATGTTTGTGTTGAACACTAGATTAATGATAAATATTACTGTGCTCTGTCTGAATTACCAATTTCATGTTAAATATCTTGTTTTCAACTTCAAATTTTGTTATATTGTCCAAACATTCACATGGATTTATCTCTGCTGTACAACATTCTTTTGAATGTTTAAACACTGATTTTGTTGCAGGTTCCTCTAAATATAATCTTAGTTGTTTTGATCATTTACATTTTTATTACTGTGGTTGTGTAGGTAGGGGGCAACTGATGATCACGATGTTGATCCAGTGCTGAAGCAGCAGTGGACCAGAAGACATACAAGTGAGCTTCTTTTTACACAAGATGCTGCCATCTCTGGATCAACTCCATAGTATATGAATACACCAGACCGTGTTACACCACTATGTAATCAGCTTGTCGGTCATGAGAGAGGACAAAATATGTATCCCCAGACTTTCTGGTCAGAATTAAGTCAAATCCTCTTTTACATAACTCCCTACTATCCCAAGAAGTGTCCTGCGGAGGTTGGGGGACAGTTTGGAGTCTCCACTGCTACCCATTGCACTGCTCTAGTTGACGTGCGTATTCAGTGAGACTGAGGGGTAAACAGCAGTGGGGCCTCATTGAAGTACTGTGATTGTAGGCCATGCCCCGGAGGCCACATCATCTATTTTTTAGGTGTCCACAAGTGCCTCCCTCCTTTGCTGCCACCGATGTTGGAAGGTAGGCTTCTGCTAGATTTTGAACTTCATACATTATTTCCAAAATCACCAAATAGGCATTGTACAGATGGAGCGCCTCTCAGCCAGTGCTGGGGCTCGCCAGAACGCCCCCGGCGCTCCATCTTACTGGAGACTTGCAGGTTTAGGGGGAGCAGGGAGGTGGGATCGGGCAGAGGGGACCGGCGGCGAAGTAGTAAGGGGCTGGCGAATCTGCCGCCAGCCCCTGCAAGAATGACAGGCGCTACATCTGTATGCAGCAGTGTTTCAAATCAGTGTGCCTATTTCTTAATTTCTTAAGTGTGTCGATTTGACAACTTCACACATTACACACTCTATTTCTTAACATGCTCTCACAACCTATTAGACCCACTTCAGTCAGATTTTCATTCCCAACACTCCATTGAGACAGCACTGACTAAAGTGGTGAATGATCTGGTCACTGCTAAGTCCAATGGCCATTCATTACTCACTGCTCATTGTTCTAGATCTTTCTGCTGCGTTGACACAGTTGATCACTCTTCTCATACAAACACTACACTCCCTAAGTCTTTAAGATACAGCCCTTTCCTGGTTCTCATCTTACCTACCTGATCGCTCTTTCAGTGTTTGCTTCTCTGACTCTAGCTCCTCTTCACTACCTCTGTCAGTCGGAGTTCCTCAAGGCTCAGTTTGTGGTCCTCTGCTTTGCTCAATCTATACCTCATCTCTTGGCAAACAGCCTTGGTAATCAGTTCTTTTGGATTTCAATATTACTTGTATGTGGATGATACTCAAATCTATCAACCCCAGAGTTGTCACCAGTGGTTGTGGGTCGAGTCTCTGAATGCCTCTCTGCCATCTCATCTTGGATGTCTTCCCGCTACCTCGAACTCAATAGTCCAAAACGGAATTAATTATATTCCCACCAGCCAAGAATAGTTACCATCCTGATATCTCCATAACTGTTGACAACTCGACAATCTACCCTTCCCCACAAGCTAATTGCCTAGGGGTCATCCTCGTCTCTGAACTGTCTTTTGTTCCTCACATTCAATCTGTCTCCAAATCATTGTACATGCATCAAAAAAACATATCCAAAATATGACTCCCATCCTGACCACTCCGCTCTGTGTAAGATCTGCATCTCTCTTCTGCAAGGATAACTAGCCCCCATTGACTCTTACAGGGCTTTCATCAGGCTGCTCCCAACCTATGGAATGCCCTTCCGCACACAATAAGACTCTCCACTAGCCTCCAAACTTTCAAGCATTTCCTGAAAGCTCGTCTCTTCAGGCAAGCCTATCATATATATATATTTTTTTAATTGAGTAATTTTTATTGCTTTTCAAAAAAAAAAAATCAAACACAAAAATCGAAAGTATTTGCATAAGTAGTAGGGCAACAGATCAATAGGTGCATACAGGAAATACATATTAACCAGATTAGGATATATCAGACAGATGGATAGACATGCATACGAGTCCACGTTCACAGTAATGAAGTGAGGATGATGGACGTCACCCTTCCATAAAAAGGATAGGTACAGTACTCATTTATACATCCACCCGGAGGCGCCATCCGAGCAGACGAGTACAAAAGAGAGAGAAAACGTGTAAGAAGGCTTGATCATAGGGACTTAGTACATAAGAGAAAAAAAAAAAAAAAAGAATATCACTGTCTAAACTAAAATACCCTATTATGCCAATTAACAGTAGTAAAATAAACCTCCCAAAAGGCCCAAATCAACCCACCCAGAAAACCCCCCACCCTGTACTACCCACCCCCAACTTAGGTGTACTTTATTCCCTATAACATACCCCCTCTTATCATACACTAACAATAACCCAGAGGAGAAAGTTAGTGGCCTATAGCTGTAAGGAAAACAGCTACTCTGGCCAGAAAAAAACATAACTCACCCCTCCCTCCCTAACCCCCCACCTACCAACTATCCCACTAACTATCCCCTCCCACGAAGCTATCCCACCAAAATAAAGGATGTTAAAAGGAGAACTGCCAGGGACATAAAGATCAGGATATATTTTCAAGCGTGAAGTAGCAGAATGGGATAAAAAATTGTTTCTGAAAACAGAATATACTAGGACAGTGTAAAGAACGAAAAGTAGAACATAAATGATCTCCAGCCTAAATTAACTGCACATACCCTATTGGTATACAATCACAAATATATAATACATATATTTATGAAAAAGGGAATGGCAGTAAATAATATGAGTAGAACAAAAACAAAAATGGAAAACAATATCAGACTGTAGATACATAGGCATATGAAAGGCAGGTCTTTCATTTTAGTAAAATAACACCGTATATTAATCCGGCCAGATGTCGTAACCTTTCATTCGTGTAGAGATGATAAAAATTATCCTGCAGTTCCAAACACACACGTAAAAAACCTGGAAATACGGAGATAAAAGTCCCATCCAAGAGCAAACACATGTGTACTGGAAAACAGAACAACCAAATAATAAGTCCAGTGGTGCAGCCGCAATGCGGAATTTGAAGTAGTCCTCAGCAGCAGGAGCTGAGATGGTGGCAGAGGGGATGGAGGACTCCTCTTCCTGAGCAAGAGGATGCTTAAGTTGAGCCAGTGAAAAAGATCCAGGATATGCATATAGCAGGTTTAGAAACCATGGAGTTGCCTTTATTAGCAAAGTAGGGATATTTATGCAAACTGAATCTTCGAGCGAATATATAGCTGCAGGACAGTAAGTATCTTCAGATCGGGAAAGGTCTGTTTAAGAAAATTCGTCCAGGGTATAAGCGGATATAGCAGCTGTAGGGACCATAACATCATGGCCCTGAGATAAATCTTCCTGATCTCCCATAACATATTCAGCAGGAAAACAGGTGGAGAGAACATCCTCCTGTATAGCAGTAAGCTTACTGAGAAGCCTATCAGCAGAAGTTTGCACCGCTTTTAGTAGTCATTGAATAGAGGCTTCCATATTTATGTGCACTGTAGACTGAGCTGGAACTCTTAAAAATGCAGGAGTATAGATTGGCTGCTGTGGAGGATCTCTAAATAGGGACAGGGGTGGCTAGCACACCCTGCAATTGGCAGAGGAGATTGACAGCTACAGATTTTTAGTCACAGCCTAAATTGTCTCACTCACCCAGCAGGGACAGAAGAAGCTTTGAGGGATGATACACTACAGGAGGTCATAGGATATCTTAAAACATACACCATCCAGGCTATAAGCAACAGACAGCTTGATGTAGGGCTGCAGCAATAGCGTTTAGGCTGCTCTGCCTGCACCGTCTGGGCATAAGATGACAGCAGCCCCCACCTCCTCCCACTGCAGCAACACAGGGGATAAGCGTTGACAGGATAGAAGGCGGCCGTGGCACAGGCCGCGCTGGTCTAATGCCGACAGGAGCCCGTCAAAACTGCGCCGCTGGGAGCAGAAGCTGGAGCCGACAGAAGGTGCCGCACAGGTCACTGCGGCTCCCGACGACTAGGATAGTGCAGCCGGCCAACAGAAGAGGGTAAATCCGCATCTGATGATTATCACCACCGTCACCTCTACCAGGAAGGACTGAAGTCGGAGCTGCTGAAGGAGAGATCCAAGATGGTGTCCGGAGGAGAGGGAGCGTGGTGCCCAGCCAGCCGCCAATACCTCCAAAGCAGTCCAGGAGAGCCACGAGCGGCACAGGGGGTGAAGGACAGGTTCCAAGGGCTGAGGAAGCGAGGGTAAGGTGTCCACCGTCCTTGGGGCAGGATATTATACAGGATTATTGTGGAGCTCTTGTGGCATCCTAGAATTGGGAGTACCCCTGTTTCAAAGCCCCATCAGGGGTCTGCTTTGTTTCAACATTGGTGGCCAGCGCTGCCCTCACTTAAAATGGTGGATAACCATCCCAGCGTCGGGTTGCTAGGAAACCAGTCCACCCCGGCCATCTCTAAGTGGGATCCAGGAACTGACCTTTGCTCTCTGGGGAGCGTGCTAAGAGAGAGCCCTTGTCATTGGTGGCTCAGCAAGGCGCCAACAGAGAAGGGACGTCCCAGCCTGTTGCTGGGGAGAAAAGACTGTAGCAAGTGCACCCAGGAGGAGGGACTGAGGACGGCGCGGGAAGAGCTAGAGAGAGGAAGTGGCGGAGAGTGGCGTACGGCGTAAGCAGTGGCCCAGGGCGACACCGTGAGGGAGCTCCACGGGAAGACTGGCGCCCAGTAGCTGACGTGGACCGCAGGCTGATCGGAGGGCGAGGACCAGCGTGCGGTGCGGAAGACGGCGCAAGGAGTGTGACGCGGCCCAGGAAGACACGCCAGGAGTCGCGACGTCAGTTCAGCGTCCCAGGTGAAGCGAGAGCCGTGCCGCGACCCAGGTGCAGAAGCAAGAGACCCAGCGCAGAGTGATCCCGGCCTCAGGTGACGGCGTCCAGCGATCCAGCCTGCAGCAGCGCGAGGAGAGAGAGAAGGCCCGCAGCTCACCGCCCGCCTGTGTCTTTCGGCAGACCCCGGCATACAGCAGAGAGAAGAATCGTGACCGGCCGGAGCTGGCAGCGGTAGCAGAGGTGCAGGTACCCAGCTCTCAGCCGCACACTGACACTGTCCCTGTGCAACCCACTGCCCAAAGCCACCATCACAGTTAAGCCCCACTCCTCAAGTGGCCCAAGGCTCCTTATACTGCCTACTTAAGGAACTGACCCTTGATGCCCGGCTGTCATGCCCCGGATTTGGGCCCTGCTCTTTTACCAGAGCCCCAGTTGCTCAGTGGCTTAAAAGCCCTTCAGTTTCTCCCAGTGACTGCATTCCCCTTCGGTCTACTGCCTTTACCCCCTCTCTGGACACTCAGCTGCAACGGAGCCCCTGCAGGCCCTTGTGACCTTGTATGAAAGACACTTAGCCCACAGTGGTTGTGTCTGTATGACCTGAAGTGTTAAAACAGTACCAGTACTCAGGACACCCTTTTTGCCTCGGATTACAAGTCCTTTATTTAGTGTTCATCAACAGATGCGGTGCACCTAGGCCAAAAAACAGTTACCTAATAACAGTAGAACTGCACAGTTCAGGGACATATTAATAGTTGCATCTGGACACTTGTTGTCATTTAAATAGTGGAATTGCTGCATGAAGCCCTAAGTCTATTTACAGGGAAAGCTATTGTCGGGCTTTTGATGTTTTGCGTCTTTTGTTCTTTTGCACTGTGGGTAACTGCATAACGGTACCGTCAACTGGGCGTATCGTGTGAATTGCGGCCTGTCGGTGTCACGGACGGCCCCATCGCACACGATATTCCCCTCATAGGCTCTGTAATCACCTTTACATCTGCACGTGAATTAATTTGTTGAAACAGTGTATTTCATTTAATGTAGTGGTGCTGCGCGAGGTGCGGCCTATGGTGCCTCAGTGACCCCATTGCGCACAGCATCACCAAGGTGGAACTTTCTCTAAACCTTCAATCATAAAATGTGAATTGTCCTCATCCATATTATTATAATTGCGTTTCTTTATTGTTATCAAACATTCGTTCTCATTCCTCAAAGTGGTGATCCAGTTTCCTTGTAGATAAATAAATTCTTTGATCACCGTCCTAACGTGTGGTGACCAGTTTGTGGGGTGTTTTGGTGTACTGTCTCCCTGGGGTGCCCTTGTCCCTTAGCCCTCTGAATTGCAGGCGAGTGAAGCAGGCAGGTCGCTGCCCAGCAGTACCGAAAGGAGAAGAGAAACACCAGGTAACTGATCATACATCTCCACGCAGTCTGACACCATCACACTTGGCGTCCGCGAACAGGATTCAGCGATGTCAGACTCGGACCAAGCAGAGGCTCCCACGTCAAGGAGACGACTCCCTGCATCACCCGGGGAAGGAAATTCAGCGGAAATGACGGCGGCACCAATCACCATGCCATACTACTTTGGAGCACCCTGGGTACCGACTTACTCGGGAAACAACACCCCGGGGACACACACGCTGAAAGAATTTAAAAACAGTATACTCTCCATGACACAGCTATACCGGCTCTGCAACAAACAAGCAGTAGAAATACTGGTGGGGCAACTGAGAGGCCCAGCATTACGCGAAGTAAGAACGTGGGAAACCGATGAAAAGAAAACGGTGGAACAGATTTTTGAAAAGCTGCGAGAGATTTTCGAATCAAAGACAATAGCAGATTTGAAGAGCTGCCTGTACTCGAGAAAACAGCGGCCGAATGAACCACTGCGAGAGTATGCACTGAGCTTACAGGAAGCCATGAAGGCCATACAGCTGAAAGAAAAGAAACCAAAGTAACAAGTGGATGAGACGCTAACCAACCTGTTTATCGAAGGGGCGCAGGGGGAGGCGATCAAGTCCCAATTGCGTATGTGGAGACGCCAACAACCCGACAGTACATTCGCCAAATTTAAAGAAACCGTCCTACAAATCCTGGGTCTGAACCAGAGCGGCCGGGATGAAGACGAAGACTCGACGGAAGGGGAAGCCTGCTACCAGGCCCCAAAAGGGCAAATGGCAGACCCCTTATGCCCGAGCAGAGCAGTTACTCAGCAGGCGCAAGCCCCCATAGAACCAAACCCGATTGAAGTGTTAACTCGCCAGATGTCTGAACTAACGCGTAACATGACACGCGTGACGCAAAAGTTGGAAGATCTAGACAAAAATCAAGGCAGAAGTCGGCAAGGAGAATGGCGGCAAGACCGTGGCCCAAGGAACCGCCCAAGATGGGAGGTTACCCGCGAGTTCGGCCGAAGATCCTCCGACCAATTTGACCAGCAGGGGCGGCCAATCTGCCGAAGATGCCGACAGAGTGGGCACATTGAGAGAAACTGTCCAGAGGCGACTTTAAACGAGGGGACCCCGAGGCAAGGGACCGACCCTCGGTAGGAGACTCACTAACCGGTCCGGCACCACCGGCAGAATGGTGGCCCCGGTACGTCGGGGAATGCCTTTACCTAAATATCAGGGTGAATGGGGTCCAACTGACAGCCCTCCTGGATACAGGGTCGCAGGTGTCTACCATCAGGATCACAGACTTTCTGCAGCATTGGGCACAGACGGATGTGGTATCGCCCCCCGCAACGTGGTTACGTCTACTAGCCAGCAACGGCCAACCCATCACTTTCCAAGGATACTGGGAAGCTAATGTACAAGTGGGAAAGGCTGCCCTGAATCAACAGGGGTTCCTGGTTACCACTGACCCCAACGAACACTTACCTCCGGTGATCCTGGGCATGAATGTGCTAAGAAACTGCCCGGACGAAGTGGTGGAAGCGCTGCAGTGGGAAATGAGGACAGCCCCCCCCCCCCCCCAGGAAAGGAAGGCCCTACAGCAAACAGTGCGACTAATTACAGGTCAGCAGAAGTTTATCAACGACCGAGGGGAGGTGGGAAAGGCCCGAATCGCAGACTGCCGCCCGATCCTACTGCGCCCAAATTCGGAACAAGTCGTTTGGTGTAAGGCCAGAATGGGCCCTGGAGGCAGAGACTATGAAGCCCTGATAGAATCCTGTGACCCTGAAGGCCGACAGCCATTCGCGGTGGCCAGAACTTTGGCAAAGGTGGTCCAAGGGAGAGTACCGGTGAGGCTGCTGAACCCGCACCCATATGCGGTCAAACTGTACAAGTACTGTCAGGTGGCCAGGATCAGCTGGGTGGACTTCCAGGACATCTTGGGGCAAAGCGTCACGGTGGCCCAACAGGGGGTGGCGGATGAAGAGAGAGGTGCTGAAGAGTCTCCCTGGTACACGGACATACAGATTGGCGACAAAGACACCCCGGGGGTCCTCCGAGTCGTGAAACAAAATGCTGCCGCATTCAGTCAGCACCCTTGCGATTTTGGCAAAACCGACAAAGTATACCACCGCATCCCTACGGGATCGACTCCCCCGATCAAGGAAAGACACAGACCCCTTCCACCGGCCATGTATCAACCCGTCAGGAATATGATCACAGAAATGAAGGATGCTGGCGTCATCAGGGAAAGCCATAGCCCATGGGCGGCCCCGCTTGTTATCGTAAAAAAAAAAGACGGTAGTCTGCACTTCTGCGTGGATTACCGTAAACTGAACACTGCAACCCACAAAGACGCCTACCCACTCCCAAGAATCGAGGAGTCGCTGACGGCCTTGAAGACGGCTGAGTACTTCTCGACCCTTGACCTGACCAGCGGGTACTGGCAGGTCCAGATGGCCCCAGAAGACAGAGAAAAGACGGCCTTCACCACCCCAATGGGCCTGTTTGAGTTCGAAAGAATGCCGTTCGGACTCTGTAACGCCCCCGCCACTTTCCAACGTGTTATAGAACACTGTCTTGGGCAGCACAACTTTGAAATGGTCCTCCTCTATCTCGACGACGTGATAATCTTCTCAAGGAGCTACAACGACCACCTTCGGCACCTGGATGAGGTCTTCAAGCAACTGATCCAAAGCGGCCTGAAG
The DNA here is from genome assembly GCF_055691185.1 of Crinia signifera. Classification (NCBI taxonomy): domain Eukaryota; kingdom Metazoa; phylum Chordata; class Amphibia; order Anura; family Myobatrachidae; genus Crinia; species Crinia signifera. Next base: position 201,917,617 of record NC_139222.1, read on the forward strand.
CTAAAGCCCAGCAAGTGTCACCTACTAAAGCCCAGAGTACAGTACCTCGGACATGTGGTTAGCGCCGAAGGCGTGACGCCCGACCCAGAGAAGATCGCTGTTGTCAAGGAATGGCCAGCTCCCAAGACCGTCAGAGAGGTCCGCAGTTACTTGGAATTTGTGGGATACTATAGGCGGTTCATCGAGAATTTTGCGAAGGTGGCATCCCCCCTGCATGAACTATTGAGGGGCCAGTCGGGCCATGAACGAAGTGGGTCAGCCCTAATCGCTTGGGGAGAAGAACAACAGCAGGCCTTCAACCAATTGAAGAGATCCTTGATAGACGCTCCATTGCTGGCCTACCCCGATTATGACAAACCCTTCCAACTTTACACGGACGCCAGCAACCGCGGGCTCGGTGCTGTGCTCTCCCAAACTCAGAATGGGCGTGAGCGAGTAATAGCGTATGCCAGCAGAGGCCTTCGTAAGACCGAGAGGAACTGTGAAAATTATAGTGCTTTCAAGCTGGAGATGCTCGCCCTGGTATGGGCAGTTACCGAGAAGTTTAAGCACTACCTGGCCGCCACCCCATTTGTGGTCATGACTGACAACAACCCGTTAGTGCACCTGCAGAATGCCAAACTTGGAGCCTTAGAACAGCGGTGGATGTCGCGCCTTGCCAGCTATCGGTTTACCACCAACTATCGTAGTGGCAAGGCCAACGCCAATGCCGACGCCCTCTCCAGACTGCCTGTGATTGATGCCCCCGAAGAGGAAGGGGACCCGAATGAGGATGTGGAAATGCCCATATTCAAGGCGTATAGAGCAAGAAACCTGGCAACCTCGGATCCTCTGTCCGTCACGGATTCACGCCTGCAGAGGGCCGACCTACTCGACACCCCTACAGTCGACTGGATGAAAGTTCAGCGCCAAGATCCGGTGCTGAAGGAATTCCTGGGTCTGCTAAACCAACGCCGCCACTTGGACCGAAACCAACGCAAAAGAGCTGACCCAGAGCTTGTGAAGCTGTTGCGGCATCACGACCGAGTTCGTCAGGAATAAGGCATCCTGGTCCGTGACAGTGTGGATCCCGGCACACACCACCCCGTGGTTCAGGTGATTGTCCCTAGAAAACAGGCTCCATTACTCCTGGCCGCCTACCACGACAAATCCGGCCACTTTGGTGTGCAGAAGACGGAAGCCATCTTGCGTACCCGGTACTTCTGGGTGGGTATGCGAGAAGACGTTGACAAATGGTGCCGTGCCTGCATTCCCTGCAGTTTAAAGAGGGCTCCTGATGCCTCCCAGCGAGATCCCTTACACTCCATCAAGACCCAACGCCCGTTGCAGATCGTGGCTCTTGACCACATAAAGCTCGAACCCAGCTCCAGTGGGCATCAATATGCCTTGACCATCACTGACCACTACAGCAAATTCCTCGTGGTCATCCCGGTTCGAGACCTCACCGCCAAGACCACCGCAGAACAGTTCCTCAAGCACTTTGCAAGACCCTACGGCTATCCCGACTGCATCCTCACGGACCAAGGACCTGCCTTTGAGTCCCAGCTCTTTCACGAGTTATGCTCCTACTATGGCTGTCGGAAAATAAGGACCACGGCCTATCACCCCCAGGGAAATGGACTCTGCGAACGGTCTAACCAGACCATCATCGGCATGCTCCGCAGTCTGTCGGCAGGAGACCGAAACAAGTGGCCGACCTTACTTCCCAAACTGGCGTACCTCTATAATAACGCCGAACATTGCTCCACCGGCTTCACCCCGTACTACTTAATGTTTGGCCGCAAGGGCAAGTTACCGCAAGACTTGGAACTGTCTCCGATAGAAGGCCCACCAATCCAACCCCAGACCGACTGGGTCTGTGAGCATCAGCAGAGGATTGACACTGCTCGAGAAGTTGTTCTGCAGCGGATGGAGGGTGCCCAGCGTCGACAAGGAAAGGACTACAACTCCAACAACAGGCCCGAACCCCTGAAAGTTGGAGACCCCGTGTGGAGGAAACGGAATCACCGCTCGAGTAAACTCGACGCCATGTGGGAAAGTGAACCATACACAGTTGTCAGAACACCCGCGGGTGACCGGTACACCTATGAAATCCAAAAGACCCCCGAAGGACCAATCAATGTGGTGTCAAGGGATCAGCTCAAGCTTTGCACTGCCGAAGTCCCAGTAGAATCGAGAGTCTCGCCTGAGGTGGAGGGGCAGGGAACCTGGGGGGGCATGCCTTGGGAAAACCCCACTGACATGTTAGTCTTCATGAGTGCCCCAGTACCCTTCCTTCCATGGGTATCCCCCACTCCTGTGGCGGAGGAACCTCTGCCAGTGTCCGGCCATGATTCCCCTGAGGTCCATTCCCCAGTGGTTCAGACACGTAGGTCGGAACGCACAACCAAGGGTGTCCCACCCTTGAGGTATAGAATGTAAGGTGCCTTTCTTTAGTGTTCTTGTGCCCTTGTAAATTGTTCTTTAAGCTGTTTTACTTGAATGTATAGTCACTTTCTGTTCAGAAATGCCCAAGGTCTTAAATGTTTTGTCCTTTAACAAGAGACAGTACCAGGACTTTAGTTGTCTCCGACATAATGCCCGCGGACTGGCATTCTTCCAGCGAGGAAGCATGTGGCATCCTAGAATTGGGAGTACCCCTGTTTCAAAGCCCCATCAGGGGTCTGCTTTGTTTCAACATTGGTGGCCAGCGCTGCCCTCACTTAAAATGGTGGATAACCATCCCAGCGTCGGGTTGCTAGGAAACCAGTCCACCCCGGCCATCTCTAAGTGGGATCCAGGAACTGACCTTTGCTCTCTGGGGAGCGTGCTAAGAGAGAGCCCTTGTCATTGGTGGCTCAGCAAGGCGCCAACAGAGAAGGGACGTCCTAGCCTGTTGCTGGGGAGAAAAGACTGTAGCAAGTGCACCCAGGAGGAGGGACTGAGGACGGCGCGGGAAGAGCTAGAGTGAGGAAGTGACCAGAGAGTGGCGTATGGCGTAAGCAGTGGCCCAGGGCGACACCGTGAGGGAGCTCCACAGGAAGACTGGCGCCCAGTAGCTGATGTGGACCGCAGGCCGATCGGAGGGCGAGGACCAGCGTGCGGTGCGGAAGACAGCGCAAGGAGTGTGACGCGGCCCAGGAAGACGCGCCGGGAGTCGCGACGTCAGTTCAGCGTCCCGGGTGAAGCGAGAGCCGGGCCGCGACCCAGGTGCAGAAGCAAGAGACCCAGCGCAGAGTGATCCCGGCCTCAGGTGACGGCGTCCAGCGATCCAGCCTGCAGCAGCGCGAGGAGAGAGAGAAGGCCCGCAGCTCACCGCCCGCCTGTGTCTTTCGGCAGACCCCGGCATACAGCAGAGAGAAGAATCGTGACCGGCCGGAGCTGGCAGCGGTAGCAGAGGTGCAGGTACCCAGCTCTCAGCCGCACACTGACACTGTCCCTGTGCAACCCACTGCCCAAAGCCACCATCACAGTTAAGCCCCACTCCTCAAGTGGCCCAAGGCTCCTTTTACTGCCTACTTAAGGAACTGACCCTTGATGCCCGGCTGTCATGCCCCGGATTCGGGCCCTGCTCTTTTACAAGAGCCCCAGTTGCTCAGTGGCTTAAAAGCCCTTCAGTTTCTCCCAGTGACTGCATTCCCCTTCGGTCTACTGCCTTTACCCCCTCTCTGGACACTCAGCTGCAACGGAGCCCCTGCAGGCCCTTGTGACCTTGTATGAAAGACACTTAGCCCACAGTGGTTGTGTCTGTATGACCTGAAGTGTTAAAACAGTACCAGTACTCAGGACACCCTTTTTGCCTCAGATTACAAGTCCTTTATTTAGTGTTCATCAACAGATGCGGTGCACCTAGGCCAAAAAACAGGTACCTAATAACAGTAGAACTGCGCAGTTCAGGGACATATTAATAGTTGCATCTGGACACTTGTTGTCATTTAAATAGTGGAATTGCTGCATGCAGCCCTAAGTCTATTTACAGGGAAAGCTATTGTCGGGCTTTTGATGTTTTGCGTCCTTTGTTCTTTTGCACTGTGGGTAACTGCATAACGGTACCGTCAACTGGGCGTATCGTGTGAATTGTGGCCTGTCGGTGTCACGGACGGCCCCATCGCACACGATATTCCCCTCATAGGCTCTGTAATCACCTTTACATCTGCACGTGAATTAATTTGTTGAAACAGTGTATTTCATTTAATGTAGTGGTGCTGCGCGAGGTGCGGCCTATGGTGCCTCAGTGACCCCATTGCGCACAGCATCACCTAGGTGGAACTTTCCACCTAAACTTTCCATCTAAACCTTCATTCATAAAATGTGAATTGTCCTCATCCATATTATTATAATTGCGTTTCTTTATTGTTATCAAACATTCGTTCTCATTCCTCAAAGTGGTGATCCAGTTTCCTTGTAGATAAATAAATTCTTTGATCACCGTCCTAACGTGTGGTGACCAGTTTGTGGGGTGTTTTGGGGTACTGTCTCCCTTGTCCCTCCGCCCCTGAATTGCAGGCGAGTGAAGCAGGCAGGTCGCTGCCCAGCAGTGCCGAAAGGAGAAGAGAAACACCAGGTAACTGATCATACACCTGCACGCAGTCTGACACCATCACACTCTCACTTCCCACGTCCGCTCTTGTTGCAGGTCAAGCCATGCCCCCAAGCCTATCATATTTAAGTACCACAGGCATAACCCTGTGAGGCACTTTTGTATTTTATAGCTTCCCTTCTGGACTTGTAACTGGGACTGCTATGCTATTACTGGTGCCTGTCCTTGTGTTTCCCTCCTATGTCCCTATAGATTGTAAGCTTGCAGCAGGGCCCTCTTACCTCCAAGTCTGTCTGTTGTTACCCAGTTTGTTTTATCTGTTTCTACAATTGTAAAGTGCAACGGAATCTGCTGCGCTATATAAGAAACTGTAAATAAATAAATGTTTTACACTGGATTCCTCCTGGAGCATTAACATATTTAGATAAAGCAGCTGCCTTCAAAGACACAGCTGCTGTATGTACTGCATCCATCTTTGCTTTTTTGTTAAAGACCTGACAATCTGCTGCATATAATACAATGTTGCCGACTCTCCCAGAATGTCCGTGAGACTCCTGGAATTATGGGATTTCTCACGGACTCCCGGAAGAGGGTCCCTTTCTCCCGCAGCTCTGCTTCATGCTACCGCATCGCGCTACCGCATTCGGTATTGCGCATGCGCCACATATAATCGATGATTCGCGTCATCGCGTTGGCGACGTCATCGCCGTTATCTGGCGCATGGCGCATGCGTAGTACCCATCGCAGAAGTGAAGCTCAGCGGCGGGGGAAACTTGAAAGTGAAAGGAGCCAGACCAGCACCCACCTGTCTGTTCCCGAGCAGCCCTTCCGCAGTCGCTGTGCCAGCACACAGGTCCTTTGATAAAGTCGTGACATCACGACGAAACATGTTAGGCAGCACTTGCTAATTCTAATTGGACCAGGAAGAATCTCTGCCTCCGCTGCCCCCCCCCCCCCCGACCCTGGCTTTTCCCTTTCATTGTCACCCCTCCGGATTGCCCACCTAAATCTTACTTCAATTGGGGAACCTTCCACCAACACATCGTGGACCCCATCACTCGCAACATCGTGAGGACCCTTCAACAGAAGGAAACAGATCATCCTCCAGCGAGCTATCCACTCCAGTTCCCCCCTGAAATTAGCCCATCATAGCGAGGACCCCAAAATTGGGAATCAGATCATCCTCCAGCGTTCAATTTACAACATCCAGGATGGCAACTTGTTTACCCCCATCCTCCAGGGCTAAACCCAGCGAACAAAAGCCCCAAAACCATCAAGGATATACGGCAGCTACGCAGAGACATAAGTATTATCTTCCTTGTCCATTCATTTTATTTTTATTGTCATTGACATAAATGCTATTGTTTATAATTATTTTTATTAATTGTTTTTACAATATATATTTTTAAAATAATAAAATTGTGATATCCAATTGATTCACCTAGCGCTCCACCTTTTCTTTTCGCTGTGCCAGGCAGTGACCGCGCTCACCAGGACAGGGGCAGCTTGCTCTGCAGATGCCATGGCTGCTGCAGATCTCTGGGACTCCCTCCTTCAGGTTTAGCAGATGGAGGCTGGATGTTGTGCTGCCGGCCTCCTCCCCTGTCACACTGAATGGCTGTATGCTCTATCTCCCCATGTACAGCCCACCCTCTGTCGCCTCACACACACTCATAGAAACATAGAAACATAGAATTTGATGGCAGATAAGAACCACTTGGCCCATCTAGTCTGCCCCTTTTTTTAAACATGTTACCTCAAACCATATTTGATCCTTATTTTTTTGTAAGGATATCAATATGCTTATCCCAAGCATGTTTAAATTGTACTACTGTATTTGCATCTACCACCTCTGATGGGAGGCTATTCCACTTATCTACTACGGTTTCTGTGAAAAAATTCTTCCTCACATTTCCCCTGAATCTTCCTCCCTCTAGTTTCAGTGCATGTCCTCGTGTTCTGTTGCTCCTCTTCCTGTGAAGAATGTCTCCCACCTGTACCTTGTTTAAGCCCTTGATATATTTGAAAGTTTCTATCATGTCCCCCCTTTCCCTTCTCTGCTCTAAAGTATACATATTAAGATCTTTTAGTCTTTCCTGGTACGTTTTGTGATGTAGGCCATGCACCATTTTAGTTGCTCTTCTTTGTACAGTCTCTAATGTATTTATATCCTTCTGGAGATATGGCCTCCAGAACTGAACACAGTACTCTAGATGAGGTCGTACCAATGACCTATACAGTGGCATTATTACTTCTTTTTTTCTACTGCTGATACCTCTCCCTATGCAACCAAGCATCTGACTTGCCTCCCCTCACTACAGTGCAAAGAGCAGACGTGCTCAGCCGTCACTTACATCAGATAAAGTGTAAATTGTCTCAACTCATGTCTGTGTCATAATCTGGCACAGGGGGGGTGTGGAAAAAAGGTTTATGATTTTAGGAATGATCACCCCCAGCAGAGACCACACTCCCCAGGGACCTTTAATTAATAGCTCCCCCGACACCGACCTCAGTCAGTTACATTCTGGGCGCAGCCCCTGCCCCGTCCATAAATCAGCCAGGCCTCCCCATCCACTGTTAAAGGGCATGCAAACCAGTAGAGCCGATTGTATAGTTACAGCAATACAGCAAGTCCCATCGCCTGCCGCCGCAAGTCCCGCCCCTGGCGATGCAAGTCCCGCCCCCTGTCTTTAACAATTCTCCCTTAAATGATTTTTCAATAGTAGGCAACCCTGATATAATATCGCAAAGGATGGTCAGGATGCTGATTCGCAGCTGCACCCCCATACAGCAGCACTACAATTTTGGTATTGCATGTACTGTACATGTGTCCTGCTGCATTTATCTTTTAATCACACGGAATTACCCAGCAGTCTCCTTTTGGCTGTGCAATTCTATAAATGGGGCCCTCTGATCATCATATTGCAGCATAGCTTCCAGAGCAATCTAAGTTGCCATATCTTTCCAGTTTCTTTCAATTCAACAGCTCCTCAGCTTTCATTCAGTCAAATGTTATCACACAGTTACTGTACACTGCCACTGCTCCTAACCCTAGGCCCCCAGGTGACCATTTCATACAGCCCACCAAGATGCTTTGCAATCTGGGGGACAATTATGCAATAGATAACACCTAACCTTACGATCTGGGCCTTCCTACCTCTTTGATTATCTTTGTGTTATCACTGTTTCCAATTATAATGTGCAGTGGAATTTGCTGCACTATATAAGAAAATGTTAATTAATAAAATAAATACTAAATTACAAAAATAAGTACTTACTGTACAAATTTTAATTTTGCTTTGGTTACACTATACTCATAATTCTAATATTACATTGTGATATTTCCCTCTTAAAACTATAGCAGATGTTCCTAAAATATGCATCCTATTTGTAAGATGTATGACCAACTTGTGTAACATGCCTTAAACTTTAAGTATTAAATCTCATCCCCTATCAAGAATACATTACATTTTAAAACATCAAGACAACTTTGACTCACCAAGCAACTTTGTTATGATCTTATCTGCAGTAATAAAACAAGTCTCCTAACAGCCACTGTCTCACAGCATGGAAAGCTACTAAAAGTCCACAGGGAACTTTTTATTGGCCTCTCAAACGGCAGTCAAAAATATTCTTCCAAAACTGCAGGCCTCAGAGGCACTTGTCAAGAAATGGATCGCATTTTGATATGACCCATTTTCACAGATTTGTAGTTGCATAATTAAAGCCATGTAAAGAAATTCTTTAAAAAAAATAAGATTTATAGATAAGAATACCTTGTCTCCCATTCATAAATGTGCAGTAAATCATCAAAAGGATGGTGTGATATGCTCTGGCACTTCTTATCTGCAACACTTATTGTGCTAGTAGCAAAAGTTTTTGTAAAAATAAATATGACCTATATTATTATATCTTATTCCATCATTTTAACCAGTCAGGATAGATAGATAGATAGATAGATAGATAGATAGATAGATAGATAGATAGATAGATAGATAGATAGATAGATAGCAACACAAGAATGGTGTTCTATATGGCGCTGCAGTCCCCTCTCTTTAAGTGATGAGATCTTATCACCAATAAGATATGTTTAAATCCACAATTCTTCCGTCCAGTCGTTATAAATGAAGTAAAAGACTGACCTGGGAGAATTTCCCTATGTGCATGTAACGGTTTCTTTAAATCCTCTCGACCTCTGCATATACAAGTAACGGTAACCAGACAGAAAGCATCACCAGGTAACCCTTGAGATGTACACTCACCGGGATAAAGTGCCCTATGTTCACTGAAAGGTTTCTTTGCATCCATCCCTCCTCCTCATAGGACACAGGTGGACAGCTGACTCCAAATACTGAGTATACAGCACGGGACCAGATTTCCAAAAGGTTTTGGGCTGGAACACAACCTCTCAGACTGGATAAAGTATGGCAGGATCTCACAGACTGGAAACCAGATACACAATTGCAGAGACTGGATTCAGAAACCAGGGGCTGGCAGCAAGGCTTCAGGAAGCTATTACTGACCCTCAGGGGCGATGGAAGTTACACTTCATACATAAAAATTACTGTATGGGTTTCATTTAAAAAGAGGTGGTTCGAACACAGATTTCAGTAAGATGATCATTCTGAAACACCAGGTTGTATTGAAACAATCCAGAAACAAAATCAGGCGGATCAGAGCAATACCAATAAGAAAGCCACAAAGAGACATCTTGATGAGGATTCAGAAGATGAAACTTCAAATTCAGACATCAGCTTTGATTTTTTAGAACAACCACATGCATCAACAAAACCCCCAGACCGACGATCAACACCGCATTCCAAGAAACAAAAACACACTATAGGAGAAGGGGAAAAAGGGGAGGAAGAAAAATAAGGGAAAAAGAAAAAAAGGAGGAAAAAAACAGGAACAACCGAGAAACCATACCAAAAATCACCATCTTCAATCTTAGCAATAGAATTCTGACTGACACGGAATATTCAGTATTACAAAAGGGTCTAAAATTTGCCCCAGACACACAGATCAATAAATTTGAACTATATATGGACATTCAACGTTATGTAAGAAAACTCTGCATTAAAAAATTCTTCATAAACACCGAAGCACCTATAAATGTGGAACCTTCTGAACATAAACATACCTCATTCAAACCTACATCTATCTTCAATCCTGGACATGTCAAAGGACCACACATAAACACATTCCAAAAACTTCTTGAAAAAGAAATCGACTCAATCCCCACCAAACAAAAATATAAGAGAAATTTATCAAATGAAGAAAAGCTAGCCTTGAAAAGCCTTAAAGAAGACACAAGTTTAGTGATAAAACCGGCCGACAAAGGCGGAGGGGTAGTCCTGATGAGCATCGAAATGTACAAAGAAGAGGCAAGCAACCTGCTTTCCGATGAAACAACCTACGAGATCCTACATCACGATCCAACAGAGACCTTTTCAAGGCAACTACTAGAACATCTAGAGGAAGGTTTGGAGAGAGATATCATCACGAAAAAAGAATTTAATTTTATCTACCAAGAACATCCTAAAATTCCGACCTTCTACTTTTTGCCAAAAGTGCACAATAGCACGACGCACCCCCCCGGACGACCTATTATCTCCGGAATCGATTCTGTCACGTCAAATCTTTACAAGTATACAGACTACTTTTTACAAGAATTAGTAAGGCAACAAAAAAGCTACCTCAAAGACACAACCAGTATACTCCAAGTTCTAGAACACCTCGAATGGAAGACGGAGTTCATATTGTGTACAGCAGACGTAAAATCCTTGTACACATGCATTGCACATACTCAAGGATGCGAACACACAAGGCACTATTTATCAACAGATCAAACAATAAAAAATTCACAGATAAATTTCAGTATGGAAAATATTCACTTTATCCTATCCTATAACTATTTTTGGCATGATGGACGTTTTTATCTACAAAAGCGAGGCACAGCTATGGGGACTCCACTAGCCCCTAGCTATGCAAATCTCTTCGTGGCAAAATGGGAAGATGACCATATTTGGACACACAACCAGCACAGTGAACATCTTGTACAGTGGTATCGTTACATAGATGATGTCTTCTTTATTTGGCAAGGGTCAGAGCAACAACTGGATACTTTCAAAGTATATCTAAATTCAAATAATTTAAATTTGGAATTCACCACCACTTCAAGTAGAATCGAAGTGGTGTATCTAGATCTGGAGATTTTCATTGAAGATGACAGATTCAAAACAAGAACTCACACCAAAGAAGTGAATGGAAACAACATCCTTCCATCAACGAGTAACCACCATCAGAACTGGATCAGAAGTATCCCTGTGGGACAGTTCCGTCGAGTGAAGAAAAAATTGCACAGACGATGTGACCTTCAAAACACAAAGTGAAGAAATTAAAAAGAACTTTATGGCCAAAGGATACAAAGAGACCCTATTAGACAAACAGCTAAACAAAATTAATGACACCGATAGGAGAGACCTTATTACCTACAAAATAAAGGAAAAGAAACAGGAAGATTTCAACCTGGCCTTCTTCACACAATTCACCAGTAATTCTGAAGTAATTGAAAATATGATTTGAAAACACTGGCACGTCCTTCAGTTGGACGAAGCATTACAGCCCATTCTTCCAAATAAACCAAAAATAATATATCGCAAAGCAAAAAATATAAAACACCATCTTGTTACAAGCTATACCAAAGACTCTTCCAACACTGCTTCAGTTCAAAATAAAGGTTTCTTCGATTGCCTAAACTGCAAGGCATGTAGAAATAAGAAAACATCAACTAAACCAACAACTGTTTTCAAATCCAACCAGACAGGAAGAGAATACAAAATCAAAGATAGACTTTCCTGTGACTCAGAAGGGGTCATTTATTTACTAGAATGCAACTGCGGTTTACAATATATTGGGCAAACAAAGAGAAAAGCCAAAATCCGATTTGCAGAGCATATCTATAATATCTCAAAGGGACTGAAAACTCACAGCGTTTCCAACCATTTCTGTGAAAAACATGCAAAAAACCCAGCGGGTCTAAAATGCACTGTTATACAAAAAGTCAACAGAAACTGGCATGGAGGCGATTTACTAAATGAACTTAAGAAAATTGAAACAAAATGGATTTTCAATATGAAGACACTTGAACCCTTAGGCCTCAATATTGATATAGAATTGAATGCGTTTTTGTAGAGTGGTACCTTTCTTCTATTTTTTATTTTCATTTTTTTATCCATTTTTCACAATTTTTTTATCCCTTTCCTTCAAATTAATGAAGTATATTAGCCTTTCCTGTGAGCAACAGGAAAACATGTGGTTCCCACCACTTTTTAACACTTCCTGGACATCATTTCCGGTTTTATCAATAAAGTTTTGTTCTATAAATAGTCAACGCTGGTTACATAACCTTATTCCTTGAAAAAGTGCGCAGGTCGCACGAAACGCATTGAACAACCAAGAGAAGACCCAGCTGAACCCTGATACCTGTTTCCCCAAACTCTATCTGTCCACTCTGACAGCCGGCACCGATTCCCGGTCACTTCCGGCCACTTCCGGTCCGCACGGCGCACGGCACACAGTGGGACAGCGCTACTAACATCTGAAGCGCTAGGAGCCTCCAATTCCATCAAGTGACACAGCCAGCACTAGCAGTACCTGTACTGCAAGAAGAACTCCACCGCTACGGCACCCACCGGTCAGCGCCGACTCACGCACGGAGCAGCAGCCGTACCATCACACCTGCACGTGTCCATACCATCACGGCACAGAGAAGACATAGAGGACAGGGTAAGATAGGGACAGGCAACAGCTGGAAACTTCCATCCTTCAAACATTGTCCCCAAAAGGGTGTAAACATTATACTAACCCATTTCTTTACAGGTACCACTCATAGTATTAATTTCCATTTCACTTTTTATTCGCTCAATACCCACTTGTACATGTAACCTTAGCGCTCTTTAATTATTCCATTCACTATTCTTGCTATAAGAGCTGCTCAATCTAGCACAATTTCCGTTACAAAACCAAACCTTGTATTGAAACAAGCCACAGGAGGCAAGGTTACAAACGTCTTAAAATCAGGACAGTCCAGATCACGATACAGATTCAATAATCCCTGGCCAATCACTATGCAGAATAGTCAACCCACTGGTGGCCGAATGGCAGATTTTTGAATATCGAAGGGATCAGGTCACAATAACCAAGATGACTTAACCATCACAGGCCATAAAGACTCCACAGTAACCAGATGTGTACAGCATGGGTCCACAAACTATAGATATATATATAGATATAGATATATGCACATATAAACACACACACACACTTACTATACTGTATGTAGGTATATATATTTTTATCTTGACAAAGATCCAAGTAACATAATCTCAAAGGTGTCAGTGTATGGCGCTGTGACTAAGTCACTTAAGCATCACCAATCACTATGGTAACAAATCTAAAAAAAACAATACCATAAAATAGTACTACAGCAGACAATTGGAGACAACAAAACAATGCAGAACAGAAATATAAACAATATAAGGTATATGGCTATATTGGAATAATAGTAATAATAGTAGTATCGATAAAATAAAGATACTGTAATAATGTACACAGCTGTATTAGAAGGATAGTCAATTCATCCATGCATTCAGCCCTATTAATTCATTCAGTTCCTTTGGGGCAACCATATTCAAACATAGTATCTATCTAGCATCACAATGAAGCAAGCACAAGCCCTGATCCCCACCTCATAAAGAGGCGGCAACATGATCGATCATACAATATTTAATGTCTGACAGATTTTGTCCAGCAGACAAAAAATGCACCACAACGTTCTGTTCGCTCGCATAAGTTTGTAATGCAGTATTGCCGACCAATGCACAGCCATTCATTCCTAGAATGACCAGTCGGTCTTGCCAATGTAGCGAAGACCGGTTAGATTATTTGTATACAATGAACCCAGAATTACACCTTAGTGTATGCCTGGTGGTGAGTGGTTTTCCAGTGTGTGGATGGTAAAAAAAATTGCTCCCAGAATATGATATCTGCAGGTGACACAAGTTCAGCATACACACCTGACTTTTCTGACATTAGTCAGCACCTGATTCAACTTAGTATAGGTTTTCACCAAAATATTTCACAAATTATGCGCATGTTTAAAACAAGGCACCCATCGTGTATCCCCAAGTTTAAAATCCGGGTCTGACTTAACCATGAGCCATAACTTTCTTCAAAAGTTAAGTAATACAAGAGCTGGACTGATTGTAGGTACTGACGCAAGGCAACACTGGTTGTTCTCGAGAATTGGTTACTTTACGACAGTGGTTATGAACCTTTTTTCTCTCCTTCATCCCTTGATTATATTACTCATTTATGAGTACCCCTCCTCTCAATTTGAAATATTTCCAGTTCTTACAAGGGGAAGTAAGCGTTATGTGCATCCTTATATTAAGGCATAGCAGAGGAATAGTGTGCATTCAGGAATTGGGTCCTTCTGTGTCTAACCGCTGACTGTGTGCTGTCTCCGGGGTTCCCCGCCAAAGCCTGTAGGATTAATGCCACTGTTTCCTCCACCTGTGTCAGCCTAGGGCAGATGATCACTAATGTCCGAGGGCAGTGTGGGTAGCTCCCAGTGGGATTGCGGGTCGGGCCAAAACACAAGGAGGCGCTGATAACGTTGCAGACAGAACCGGAAGTGATGCAACGTAGTTCGTCTACATGGCAATGAGAGACTTCTTCTTCCGCCACTACCTATATTTTTTCAAGTACCCCCAACCGGTCTGCAGACTGTGAGTATGGAAGACCATGTATGGACCATCTAGGATAGAACAACTAGAGAAATGCAGGATATTATTCCTCTCTGTCTATTTACGGAATAAACTTGTGCTTATATTTTATTCTGCTGTCACTATTTTATGAAAGACATGAGAAAAAGAACCAGCACTCTTACACTTCAGTAGCATTGTTTTTTACTTGAAATTTTTTTTAAGGTCATCCCCTTCAGCACTTGGTGTCATCTCCTCTCTGCATGTGTCCCCAAACAGTTATAATCCCCCCAGCTGGTATGTATTTGGAAATGACATTGGTACAAACAGTTGGAGTCAATTATCAGCAGATAATGCCTGGAGTGGGCATTTAGCTTCTATATATGTATGTACAGGGAGCCCCTGTCAACTTTGTTCCTTAGGTCGTGGCTCACCATGGCTAGTTATTGCTATCCTATTGTTCTCAGCAACAATACAAAACATAGAACAATACATAGAACATAAACAAACTACTACTAGGGGATTAGCATAGTAAATCCTATTAGTCACTTAATCCAATTAACTGGCTAAATGAGGAGGGCTGCATTTGTAGGTATGTATGTATGTATGTATGTATGTATGTATGTATGTATACAGGTTGAGTATTCCTTATCCGGATATCTGTTATCCATATTATTCAGAAAACCATAATTTTTGGAATGTCATTTTTCTCTTCTTTGTACTACTGTGGATATCAGTAACTGGCACTACTACTAAGCACATCTGTAACTGGCACTACTGGGGACATCTGTAACTGGAACTACTAGGCACATCTGTAACTGGCACTACTGGGGACATGATATGTAACTGATACTAAATATGTACAAGAAAATGATGGCTTAACATTCAAATTCAGTGCCTCATATAGTACACAAGTTTTGTTTCATGTTTTGAAACCTGTTTTTCATGCACAAATAAAATATATGTGTATTTCATGAGTTTGATGAGTTTATACAACAAAGATACCTCAGTGAAATATAGAAATATTCCAAATAATGTACAGAATAATCCATTATCCAAAATGCTGCTGGTCCCGATCATTTTGAATAATGGATACTCAACCTGCAATTGCTTTGCAGTTGCTATCATTTACAGTCATATCACATACTGTAACTGAATGTAAGTAATGTTAAAATGCATATCTGCTACAATGTATTACCATTACTAGATGCAGTATTGATGTAGCAAGCACCTTACAACAAATGTTGAAGCTGACTTATCGCACCCCGAGGAGACCTGTATTATTATGGGATGCGGTCATTTGGTCTACTGCATTATGGTCGACAGTCATTAGGTCGAATCCATTAGGTCGACATGCTAAAAGGTCGACATGACTCTAGGTCGACATGGGAAAAGGTCAACATGATTCTAGTTCGAAAGGTCATTAGTTCGACAGGTCATTAGTTCGACAAGGTCATTAGTTCGACATTGTCTATGTCGACATTCACAAGGTCGACATGGAGTTTTTCACTGTTTTTTGAGCCAACATGTGCCGACAGGCGGTATTTCATGCCCTACCATCCACTAGGGCGTGGTGGGAGAATAAAATAGTGTGCCGAGCGTAGCGAGGCACCGTGCCCGACGCATAGCGAGCGCAGCGAGCGTTGCGAGGGGATGCAGTGCACTTTAAACTGTGTCCATGTCGACTGTGTTGACATTCAGGTAAAAAAACAGTGAAAAACCCCATGTCGACCTTGTGAATGTCGACATAGACAATGTCGAACTAATGACCTTGTCGAACTAATGACCTGTCGAACTAATGACCTTTCGACCTAGAATCATGTCGACCTTTTCCCATGTCGACCTAGAGTCATGTCGACCTTTTAGCATGTCGACCTAATGGATTTGACCTAATGACTTTCTACCATAATGCAATAGACCAAATGATCCCAACCCATTATTATATATGAGTGTATAAAGTTTAGAATAGAGCTACAGTTGCCCGTGTCATTTTTTCAGGGTGACTGTTGGGAACATTGTGGGTTGATTGAATATTTCCAAAATTGGCCACTCTGAATCAGGGCTGTATTAAGCATTCGGGGGGCCCGGGTCACTTTAGACAGGGGGCCTCCTCCGACTTGTCATTACTGGCTGCAAACTGCGTGGGAGAATATTACACTGTCAAAACACAGAGTAAAGGCAGTATAAACTTGGCCAAACTTGGCAGGGAGTAGGGATTGACTATTGAGTTAGTATACAGATTGTGCCACTGTCATCTATCCCTATAATAGTATTAAGTGAGTCATTGGATTACTCTGCTAATCCCCTACTATTGTTATATGTATTGTATTGCAGCTGAGGACAATAGGATAGCCATGGCTAGCCATGGTGAGCCATGGCCTAAGAGAGATAGATGAGATAGGCTCCTACTGTATATGGTAATACAAGTGGCACTCTCAGTCCTTGGAAGGTGGGGATGCAAAGAAATCCCAACAACCAGGAAGTGTTTCTCCACCAATCAGAGCTCAGCACAAGCCTCTCACCCCTTGTGCAGGCTCTTGGGACTTAGTGAACTCCCAGTAATGCACTGCACACTAGTGCAGTGAGTGTGCCTTGGCTCCCGATGCTCAGCACCATTAATCATTGTCACATTGGCAGATAGGTGAAGCTGCAGCACTACCCCACTCCCATGCACCACAGCTTCAGCTTAAAAAAAACCTTTTATTATATTTTAAATACATGTCAACCACAGGGGGGCCCTAGATAGAGGTGGGCCCAGGGGTACTGAGCACCCCCCCCCCCCTTAAACGTTCCCTGCTCTGAATCATGCGTACTGCACATTAGGGAATGCAGTTTTGACATAAATCACCTACAGTGTAGCATGCATCTCATCATCAGGTCATCTATGAACAAATTATTTCTAAATGATCAAGTACATGTTGTAATAAACACTTAACATTTATTAATTTAAATAAAACAATATGCCATAATATATGAACTTTAACCTAAT
Source organism: Crinia signifera (assembly GCF_055691185.1). Classification (NCBI taxonomy): domain Eukaryota; kingdom Metazoa; phylum Chordata; class Amphibia; order Anura; family Myobatrachidae; genus Crinia; species Crinia signifera. Next base: position 201,934,892 of record NC_139222.1, read on the forward strand.
TATCTGAATCCTAACCCACATATATTCATATATATTCACATTACTGACACTAAATATATACCTCTATTTGAAGAGTCCTATTATCACAATAATGTAAGGGTTAACTTTTTCCTAAATACTACGAAAAACCATACTATAAGATAAGGATATTATTGAAAATGGATGCATTAAAATTGTTTTACAAATCTAGTGTAAAACGACTAATCATAGTAAACAAAAAAAAAAAATTAAAAACAAAACAGAACAAAAGTTACCCTCACCTTCCAAATGTTTACACTCTTCATGTTCAGAAAGTATGACTGCATTGGATTTCATTATTAACAGCAGAAGTTAATATTGTATGTCAGTGTTCAAAATGAGCAAAGAGAATTTAGGATATATTAACAGAACAATACAGCCAACTTTTATTCTATTGTCAACAGCCCTTATATCATTTAGACCTCTCTCTATGTGATTACACAAGGTTACTGCGGCAGTTGCCAGGGAAACCAGTCTTTTCATAATAGGCCCCTGTGCAGTTGGTGCTCTGCATCCTTGGCTTTTAATGCAATTACGGATTACTGCAAAAGACTACAGTATAAGCACAGCCCATATACTCGGTTTGTTTTTCACAGAGGCAAAAAGGACTCGGGAAAACATATATATACAAAGCATATAAATATATATATATATATATATATATACAGTATATGCAGTAGTGATCAGGCGGCACTCGAAGACTTTTAAGCAAAGCAAAACATGTATTTCAAACAGCAAACACTTCAACGTTTCGGGGAGAGTTTCCCCTTCATCAGGATGACTACGCAGCTTCTGCTGTCCTCCATGGACCTGAAAAGCATGTAATGAGCTTCACCAATCAGAGCTGAGCACAAACCTCTCAGCCTCTGCCCTCTTGTGCAAAGTGTCTTGGTACTTAGTCAACTCCCAGTAATGCACTGCACACTTGTGCAGTCAGTGCACATTGGCACCCGATGCTCAGCACCATTAATCTTATTGTCACATTGGCAGATAGGTAAAGCTGCAGCACTACCCCACTCCCATGCACAAAATTTTTAGCTAAAAATATATATATATATATATATATATATATATATATATATATATATATATGGAGAATCTAGGAGGAAGAAAGGAAGCGCTCCATAGTGCGTGTATCAAAAGATATAAAAGTGTTTTATTCTTTAAAAGCCACGTACAGGTGGTACAGGTCATAAATAACGTACCAGTTGCTGCGGTTTCAGACAACCGCGGCTCACTTAGCATGAAACAGACACGGCGGTCTTTGTTGGAGTGGTTACACTCTTACTCACGATCGGCGCCAGGCCACGCCCCTACGCGTTTCGTCACGGAGACTTCGTCAGAGCCCTCTTTTTTTTTTTTTTTTTTTATTTAGTATAATTTAATCTCTTTTTGTTAAACAGCGAGAACTGTACCCTGAATAATCCCAGACTGTGTATTGAGATTTTATATTCATTTCCAACATTGGTATGTATACTTTCCCATACTACAAGATATTTAAATTAATTGGATATTAACATGGTGAATAAGGTATCCTAAAACAGACAGTCCTTGTTTAATTCAGCCCTAACAGACATAGCAGTCTATTTGGGAAACCCCGGCAGATCTTGGAGAAACGGCCAAGCTGGTCCATTTTATATGAAACAGAGCTGTTAAATTTTCAACCTAATTAAGGTACGAATCCGAGTGTATGGTAATTTAAGGGTAAACACCTAATCAGATTTCCATCTAGTTATGTGCCATAATCTGTCCCTATGTATAGGTGTATCTTTGTGTGTAAATTGAGAGGCTCTTACGCTGATTTATGAGTGAAAAAAGCGATAGAGTAAGTAATTTAAATTTCCACACCGATTTATAACAAATTATTAATAAAAATCCAAAATAGATATGGATTTAGGAATTGGAGGGTAATTTGTATTATTTCCCCTCATATCAATGTACTGTTTTCACTAGGTACCCTCGAACAAATTCTTTATAAGGACCTAACAAATAAACCAACTCATTGTAGACACTTCCCCTACCAAAATCGTTGGATTTGATTATAATGACATCCGGTATGTAATTGGACACCTTGAATTATGATTTTGTTTCCTATTTTTTCCATTTTTCACCTGTTTTTCCTTCACCTGTTTTCACCTCCATGTTTTGATCTCTCTGTGTAATGTACTGAGAGAACAAGCCTGACTAATAATTATCATTCAACAAAATGTAAAGTTAAGTCTGAAGAACATCATTTTTTAAAGAATTTTTAATGTATGTAGCAATTACCATAAATGTTTATCTGAAATGTATTTTTATATGTTCATAGCGAACCCCTGATGAAGTCCCACGTAGGGACGAAACGCGTTGGGTACATTCTGTTTGCTATCCTGAAATAAAAGGAATATCGTGAACCTTTTTAATAAGTCTGGAAACGCCACTTACACTGTTGTGGAACAAGAGACTTTTTTAATAAATGTTTATAAACTTTGGACTTTACTTTACTTGTTTTAACGTTTGAACACAAGGCACTATTGACCCAATTATTGAGGTCATAAAAAAGGGCGCCATCTTACAATTGTCACATATATATATATATATATATATATATATATATATATATACACAGTATTTTTTTATAAATGCATGCCAACACCTTTGCCCCCCTTTAATCCAGCCCTGGGGCAAAGACTAGCTTAAACTTTTTATTGCATTATTGTTATTTAGAATTTCCCATACACACACTGTATATACACACAGGTAAGTACACATTTTCTATATAAGTGTGCATACACATATTTGGATCTGACCATTTACATTGAAAATACCACCATTCAAACGAAAACTTACAACAAACCTACCAACTTAAACACCTTTATACCATCAGATAGTCAGCACCATCATACATGGTTGATGGTTTCTTACGTTGAAAAGGAAATGTAGCAACCAAGCAACATATCACACTCAAGCAGAAAAACTGAAGAATGATCTCCCAGTGAAGGGATACAAAGAAGATATACAATATGGGTGGGGATCGGGACTGGCAAGCTAATATTAACAGTAATAATAGGGTATACAGATTTAATGTACCAACGTACCTACCGCTTAGACTGAAATGATCTGTGGTGTCTGGTTGGTGGTGCTCCCAAAAATGTTCATCGTCAAAACTGAAAAGGTGAGTCACGAGGGTGACAGAAAAGGAAGAACACAAAAAGGGTTTTGGGGCACACTTAACAAATGATAATTGAAAATTATTAAAATGTAACTTTTATTAAATAGCTTTGCTAAAATAGTGGTACGTGTTACAAGGTTTGTTTATTTAATAATTTCCAATAAATAAAGGATAATGCCATCACAGTTTTGTATTCAAGTGCAAGATAACAAAAGTTAACGGGTACTCCAATGGTGGAATCAGATAGTATTTACATTCAAGTACAGTAATACAGTGTATTCAATAACATTCTAACCATTATTGAAATATAAAGTTAAATGACGCATGACACTGGGTCCCCCTGTCTGCTTAATGCGATAAAGTCCCTTAACTTATTTGAATCATATATAGCAGTCCTCAGTGGCGTAACTAGATGCAAGTGGGCCCCATAGCAAAAGTTTGTATGGGCCCCTATTCATCAACTAATGCTGAAAAATGTATATAGCACATGATACTTTGAAAGGCAAAGTGGGCCCCTCTCAGCTCTGGGCCCCATAGCAGCTGCACCCCCTGCACCTATGGTAGTTACGCCCTTGGCAGTCCTCATGAGTATTGAGTAATAACCCTGATATTGGGTGATAATGGGTAAATAGATAGGAAAGGTTGAGATTTGAAGATACTGTAGGATGCTCCTTCAACTGGACAGAGGTGTTTCTGCTGTCTTTGTATGTTACAGCTCCGGGTATGCCCTGTTGGTCCCCCAGACAGGTACTTGCCTGGCCAATCACTGCTTAGCTTCTGAGTTCGTGATGGAATTCAGGTAGACCAGTAATGTATTGCATTAATTTCACTGGTAGATGAGAGTGCACCACTGACCTTAACAAGGAGCTAAGGTATGCTTCTACTTTTTGTCATGTATAGCCTTCACCTCTCTGCTGCCAATTTGCATTGCAGAAAAGGTCAGGAATAGCACGGCAAATGAGAGAGCCACAGAAAGTAAGGGTGTCTGTAATAGTGAAAGACAGTGGGTGGGTATCGGTGAGCCTTCTACTGTTCACCATCTCCGACAAGTAGCGAATGGTGAATGAGAGTAATAGGGGTCAGCAAAATTCAATTCCAACCGAGAAGAAGAGGGTTAGATGTAAAAATGTACCCAGTTTTCCAGCAAGCAGTCGTACACTTGGTGTCAGCACTGATGTCACTGAGTACCAATCTGTACCCAAGGGATAATAATTTCAAACAGTATACTTGTTGTCCTTGTGAAACATACACATTAATATGTGGTGTATGTAAGTCCTCAAACAGGGCCGGCTAAGTATAGGCTAGGTAAACACTTAATCAATAAGTTTATAAATGTATAAATTAGGACTGTAACTTAATTCATGTGATATAAGAATAAATATGTGGAGCTTCCATCCTGCCCACAAAAATAACCAGCTTTGTATCAGTGTGACTGGGAAAGGCACCTTAAACAATGGTGCTGGGGAAAATTCCCCAGCGTTAATCACAAAGAATAGTTAGCCGGTTGCAGTATGAACGGATGTTCTATAACACACTGAGTAGAAGGCACCCTGCAGGTTGTAATTGGTGCTGCAGTACATGGTAATACTGAGGGAAATAACAATGATGCAGGCTATGATGCAGGGAACCCTGCATTGGCTATGATGCAGGGAACCCCTGGTGTGTCCTTACTGCTAAACAATGTTACCTGATCAGATAAAACATCGAAAAAATATTCAGAAAAAATTGGTACATTCTACAATAAGATCCTATACTAAAAAACATAATGGTGGAGAAACCAAAATTTATATATCGAAATTTAAAAGATCAATTAGTAAAAAGTGCCCCTCCAGAAGAAAAACTTAATACGATACACACAAGGGGTTTTCATAGATGTGGAAGCTGCATCGCATGCAGGAACATCAAGTCAGATTCTTCAAAGATTACGGACATCAACAAAGTCAAAATGAAGATAACAGATTTCATGACTTGTGAGACATCAAACGTAATCTAGGCAGTAGAGTGCACATGCGGTCTGCACTATATCGGGAGGACATCACGACCACTGAAAATGATACTTTCAGAACATCTCCGAAATATCAAAAAAGGACTGGTTTCACACCACTTATCAAATCACTTTAAAGATCATCATAATTGTTCTACTAATCGAATTAAAAGATTCTTAGGAATAAGGAAAATGAGAGTAACTGGAAGGACAGAAATGTGGAAAATAATTTAGCAAGAACAGAAATTAAAATTATACAGAAGTTCAACACACTCACCCCAATGGGTCTCAATCAAGACTTCGAACTAAAATGGTTCTTGTAAAAAACACCATTCAATCAGTGCATTAGATTTGACTTGCTTTTATTCTCTATTTTGATTATATATATATATATATATATATATATATATATATATATATATAATGTGGGAAGAAGGCGGCACTCTCACAGGCTTGATTAAAGATTAAAAGTCCTTTATTTGCAGCGGTCCTACGCCGTTACGGAGTTACCTCCGTCATCAGGGACACAATGGCATACATAAAAATCAAACATTAAATACAGCAAAGCAAACAATTACCCCACCCCCCGTGTCACACCCGATAGGTCACAAACTCACCCTCCCCCGTCAGAATCCCGCCGCACACCTGCTAGCCCATACCGCGAAAGCCAGAATTTAGTGTTTAACCTGTCTAGAGTACCATTAACTACAACAGAAGTTGAAGTCCTAGCTAAAGGTTTATCCTTCGTGCCCACCGTTAAAGCTGATGCATTCCAATGGAAGGTGGATACATACAAACTCCATCGGACGTTACGTCTTAAAGAACATTTTGGCAAAACCACCCCTATTGCATCTAGTGTGGAGAAGGTAACCTTACCTGAACAATTGAAAAAGATCGCCCCTAGGTCGAAGTTCGACCCCCCCTCGATTAGTCCCTCGGTGAGGACTTTTACCAGGATGATGGACCAGCTGGGTGCGGTGGAGTCAGTCCGCACACATACCAGGTATAATCTGTCCATGCCACAACAACTGGCTTTAAACAGTCTGGCTAAAAGGAGGGATATAATTGTGCGTAATGCAGATAAGGGGGGTGCTGTAATTGTTCAGGACTTCCAGGACTATAGGTCTGAGTGCCTCAGACAATTGGGGGACACTAGGACTTATAAGCTTCTTACAAAAAATCCTACTGTTGCATTTAAACAGGAATTGGACACTATTCTGAATACCGCTGTGAGAGATGGGTATCTTGAGGTGGAATTTAAATCAGCTCTGTCGGTGGAATATCCTGTGGTACCCTTGTTTTACACCCTACCGAAGGTGCACAAGGACCCCCTGCATCCTCCAGGACGACCAATTATATCGTCCAGGGGGTCCTTGATGCACCCGGTGGCAGTGTACCTGGATACTATTTTGAATCCCTGTGTCCAGAGGCTAAAATCTTATTTAAGAGATACCACTGCCCTTTTATCGATACTTGATAATCTTTCATCATCAAATGTACTGGAAAAGGATTGTGTCATGTGTACGGCGGACGTCACTAGCCTCTACACCTGTATCCCCCATGATGCAGGTGTGGAGGCAGTGAGGTCGCTGATTTCCAGTGACACAGAATACATGGGTCCCCCAATAGAGTTTTTTATGATTTTGTTGACCTTTGTTTTAACAAGAAATTATTTCCTTTTCGAGGGTAAATTTTATTTGCAGGTGGCAGGCTGTGCCATGGGGTCTGCTGTGGCCCCGGCATATGCCAACGCCTTTATGCACCACGTTGAACAGAACATGTTTTTCAGGGATGGGATCTTGAGATCTGAAGTGTCGTTGTACAAACGTTACATTGATGATCTCTTGATCTTTTGGAATCAAGACCAAGAGAGTTTGGAGCAGGTGTTCGTGGACCACGCCCACAGTGGCAGTGTGGTCGGGTTCACTTACAACATGGACATCAACAATGTACAATTTCTTGATGTCGCCATATCGAAGAGGGATGTTGCCATTAGCACTTCCTTGTTCGTGAAAGCGACTGATAGAAATACTTTGTTGAGAAATGAAAGCTTCCATCCTACCCCCCTCCGTAAAGGGCTCCCTTATTCACAGTTATTACGGGTGAGAAGGATTACATCTAACCCTGAGGAGGTCCCCATTGCATTACAAACTATGGTGGAGAAATTTGTATCAAGAGGGTATCCTAGATGCGAACTTAACATGTTGAAAGACAAAGTTCTTGCCATGCCCCGTGAACAACTTTTACAATCCAAAATTGGTCCGCCCATGAATGACATGACCCAACGTGTTCCCTGGGTCAATCGATACTCTGTCGGTTCAGAGCATAAAGCCAAAAAGGTTAAGCAGTTGTGGCCGATGCTTTCCACCGACAGAGACTTACCACTTTTACATAATTCCAGGGTGCTCCCCAGTTACACCAGGGGGAGTAGCATTAAGGACAGAATTGTCAAGTATGACATCACGGGTTGGGACAAGAAAAATCCAGGTCAGCACTTTTTGTCTAGAAAAAATGGATGTTTTCGATGTCTCGGGTGTACCACGTGCAGGTCAATGGCAGTGGGGAGCTTTTTTACACACCCCCATAAAGGGTATAAAATCTACATTAAGTTCCCCCTTACTTGCTCTTCATCTTACATTATTTATACCTTGACCTGTCCGTGTGGTTTGACCTATGTGGGGAAAACCCAGCGCACCTTTAAGGAGCGCATGGCCCTGCATAGGTCTTCCATACACCAAGCCATATCCAGTGGACATAGTGATCAACCCGTGGCTCGCCACTGCTTATTGTTTAAACATAGTGTGGCTTCTTTATGCACCATGATCATTGATCACGTGCCTTTGTCTATCAGAGGGGGGAATAGGAACAAAGTTCTCCTCCAGAGAGAGAGTCGTTGGATTTTTTCTCTGGGGACTATGTCCCCTGGGGGTTTGAATGAGACTCTGGGGCTCCAGTGCTTCATTTAAAACCACCATGTTATATTTGTATTTTGACCTTCTGTGATATATATGCATATTTATAATCTATATTTACATACCCATGTCGTTTAGCTGATGTCCCATCTCTGTGCTGGCTTATACTATATAATAGAGTATTGTTGCATTATATGCTGAATCCTATATATATAAGGATTTCTTGATATTGTATGGGTTGGTGTGCAAACGTTAGTACCATGTTTTATGCTTCTAATCCAGCCGATCGTTGCTGATCGCTTTTTATACCGTTTATTTATGTTTTGTTATTGTTTCCATAGATACCGATGGTGTCACGTGCTGCGCCCGTCTATCCTCCGTCCCATATCGATGACGCGCACGTATGCTGTCCAATGGTGCGATGTGGCTTGTCCGGTCACGTGGTGCGGAAGAAGCAGGTCAGTGAGAGTGACGTGCTCCCCGCCCGCTGTGTTACCGTGGGCTGATCGCGGTATGGGCTAGCAGGTGTGCGGCGGGATTCTGACGGGGGAGGGGGAGTTTGTGACCTATCGGGTGTGACACGGGGGGTGGGGTAATTGTTTGCTTTGCTGTATTTAATGTTTGATTTTTATGTATGCCATTGTGTCCCTGATGACGGAGGTAACTCCGTAACGGCGTAGGACCGCTGCAAATAAAGGACTTTTAATCTTTAATCAAGCCTGTGAGAGTGCCGCCTTCTTCCCACATTACATTGGATCTCTCGTGTTCCTTGGATGGCACCGCAGCAAGTTAACCGATTACACAAGCAGAGTGCCGGGTAGATCTGTTCCTATATATATATATATATATATATATATTATTTCTCAAATCTAAATTAATTCACTTTTATACTGTATATTTTATCTAGTTGTCGATTTCTTAAATAATTCATAGCCCCCACTCATATAAAAACTTTATTTCCAGGCAAAAGGACACATCCATACACATAAAGTATACCATAAAGTACAGTATATCCCCTACACCCAGAGAAAGGACAACTAAGGATAAAAGTACCCGATTAGAATATTGACTAATGATCATTAAGGTGTCTGAAGGAATGTTAAGTAATATCAATCAGACCGGAAACACGATCATCAGCATCCGGGCCACGTGCACAAATGAATAGCAAATGCCTGAAGTCATCAGCGCAAGATCCCGGCACTAACTTCATTGATGGGCAGAAGCTGCAATCCACGTCGAGCAACAGGATGCAGCAACTGGAAGTGAATTACGGCAGAAAACAGGTCTCAATACTCCGTGATTGGAGATAGAATGTGTAAACATTAAACGCACTCACTTGACTGGGAGTCAGAGATGCCCGCATTAGCTTGGGGTCATAGGTGCCGATTTATGTTTTTGCTGGTGGGTGCTCAAGTAAAATATATAGGGGAGTGGCTTCATGGGGAAGGGGCGTGGCCACAAAATAATACTGATTTATATTACGCAGCACAGTGGTCTCCAATATTCAAATTATGGCAACAGTGCCAAATACATAAATGCCCACACACTGCAGGTACAAAAATCCCCCCCCCCTCCAGTGCCAAATACATAAATGCCCCCACAGTGCCAAATACATAAATGCCCCCACAGTGCAGGTACATAAATACCCACACAGTACCTGTGCCAGCGACAAGGGAGGGGAGTGCAGTGGGACACGGGCGGGTGGCCCGCTGCTGAGCAGGTGGGTGCTCATCAATTTTCGTGGGTGCTCGGGCCCTCAAGCACCCACAGAATCGGCACCTATGCTTGGGGTAGCGGGAGAACCCTGTATTACAATTTAACTGCCAAAATAAATCTTGGGGATTTCAAAGAACAGCAGAACCAGGAATTCCAGGTTCAAAAACCAGAAGCTAGGAGGCAGAACCACCACAGGTATATAAGGAAACACCGTCAGCACACTGAATATGGATCCTGAGGAAGAGACCATGTATCTCGAAACATGTTGATCATATTCAGTGTGCATTATAGGAAAAGGCTGCAGTTTGGGTGAGTGAGTCTGCTGTGTACCCTTTGAGACCAGAACTGGATCACTGATTTATTTGGGAAGCACTGCAATACCTATTCACCCCACCTGGGCCTCCACCTATTTTAACTTGTCATTTTACCAATTTTACCAATATATGTATTAAAATAAACACTTTATTTTGGAAGAAAAAAACCTTTATGGACGTTTTACTTCATCATATACCGTGAGTACCGGTACGCTGTCCATTATTATCATAAAGATACCTTTATTCATGTTAACATACCATCACTCATGTGAGTCTGGTATGCATCTTGTTTTTGAGGTTGCTCAGAAATTATATGTATTTTACTGGATTCACCCATTGCATGTATGCCTACTGTATGTGCTTAATTTTTACATATTCAATCTGACTACATTGATCATCTGGAATCACTTTGATTTGGAGAAATCTCCACGACAACAAAAATATAACAAACAAGGGGGAGTATTATTCCTATTTTATTATTCCTATTTTATTATTATTATTTTTTTAAATGTATACACTCCTGTGTGCCCATAAAAGGGAGCGCCTATTTGCTTGGGATTAACCAAACTTTCAACTGTCTATTTAAAGAGATCTGGGGGTGGATCTCAGTATACCCAGAAAGGCAGTTCCTCATCCATCACTCCAGTGTTCTAAAGGTACATTGTGTTTGCTAATCGCGTTGGAAAACTAATGGATGATTAGAAAACCTTTGTGCAATTATGTGCCCCTTTACTTTGAAACCCTTCCTTGCCTGGTGCCGGTCCCTGCATCTCCCCACAGCCCCCACTCCCTGCCCATCTCCCTCAAGCAGAGACAGGCAGGGAAGCCGCTCGCGCATACCCATCAGAAAAAGCTCCTCTCCAACAGCCTGCGCCAGCTCAGGACATCTGGCGATCCTGCAGGCTGGCTGACACGCACTCCATCTGTATAACACTGGTCTTCCTTTAAGCTAGTTGAATACGGTACTTTATAGTACTGTGTAAGAGAACTTTCATGTGAAACTTGACAGACTTTTCTTGTTCTTGAAATGATGGCTATTCCATGCGAGAAATTGCCAAGAAACTGAACATTTCCTACAATGGTGTGTACTACTCCCTTCAGAGAACAGGCTCTAACCAGAGTAAAAAGAGAAGTGGGAGGCCCCTGTGCACAACTGAGCAAGAAGCCAAGTGCATTTGAGTCTCTAGTTCGAGAAATAAACACCTCACAGGTCCTTAACTGGCAGCTTCATTAAATGGTACTCACAAAACAACAGTGTCATTGTCTACAGTGAAGAGGCAACTCCAGGATGCTGGCCTTCTAGGCAGAGTGGCAAAGAAAAAGCCATATATGAGATTGGCCAAAAAAAAAAGGAAAAGATTAATATGGGCAAAAGAACACAAACATTGGACAGAATAAGGTTGAAAATAAGTGTTATGGACAGGTGAATCGAAGTTTGAGGCGTTAAGATCACTCTGAATAACATTTTGAGACACAGAGTAAGTGAAAAGATGCTGGCAGAGTGCCTGACGTCATCTTTCAAGCATGTAAATGTAATGTGATGGTGTGGGGCTGCTTTGGTGCTGGTAAAATGGGAGATTTGTACAAGGTAAAAGGGATTTAGAATAAGGAAGGCTATCACTCCATTTTGCAAAGCCATGCCATACACTGCAGACAGCGCTTGATTGGAGCCATTTTCCTCCTACAACAGGACAATAACCCAAAGCACACCTTCAAACTATTTAGGGAAGAAGCAGGCAGCTGGTATTCTGTCTGTAATGGAGTGGCCAGCATAGTCACCAGATCTCAACCTCATTGAGCTGTTGTAGGAGCAGCTTGACTGTATGGTATGCAAGAAGTGCCCATCAAGGCAATCACACTTGTGGTTCGGTGGTTCTGGATGTGTTGGGTGAAATTTCTTCAGATTACCTCACCAAATTAACAGCTAGAATGCCAAAGGTCTGCAATGCTGTAATTGCTACAAAAGGAGCATTAGTTGATGAAAGCAAAGTTTGAAGGACAAAACTATTATTTTAAATAAAAATCATTATTTCTAACCTTGCCAATGTCTTGACTATGGCCCTTATTCAGAAACAGCTGGAGGGCCAAAGGTTCCCCATCCCTGAACTAGAGCAGTGGTTCCCAAACTTTCTTGACTAGGGCACTCTAGAATATCAGCATTTGTTCAAGGCACCGCTAATCAAAAAGTTTCTTATGGATAAATAACAAAATTAAGTAAATTGTGCTTAACTGTCACCCTCAGGTTCAGTTATGTGGTGGGGATCATATAGTAGCTGTTGTTCTAATTGTCCATACCTTCTTATGATTGGCATCCACCAGCACTGATTTTGCCTATCACTGTGAGCATAAATAATTTGTTTTGGTCTTGGACCCCCAAACCCAAGGTACCCTTGTAAACATCCATAGGCACATGGGTGTAACTACCATAGGTGCAAGGGATGCAGCTGATATGGGGCCCAGAGCTGAAGGGGGCCCATCTTTACTGTCTAAGTAATATGTTTTACATACATTTGTCACCATCAGTTGGTAAATAGGGGGCCCATACAAACCTTTGCTATGGGGCCTACGACTATCCAGTTACGCCACTGCATAGGCACCCCAGGGTGCCCAGACACACAGTTTGGAAACCACTGGACTAGAGCATATTGTCCACCCCTGTGGCAGAGGCTAAGACAGTACATTGTCTGTAGGTGTAGGAATGCAGTACTTTGCAGAATGATAATTCAGGGACGGAATGCATCCTTTCATCGCTCACATAGCAATGTTGGAAAAAAGATACTCGAGAAACATGTTTTAATGAATAAAATGTGACAGCACAATGTTGCTGATTATTTGCAAGGGTAAACAAATAAATAATTTATTAAGTAAGACATGTTTACTGCTCTCAGATAACTTTTCCAACAGCAACAGGAGGAAAAGACTTGCTCAGTACAATGCCTTTAGCAAAAAAGTATTTTTTTCCTAATGTACCATTGTACTTAGATTGCTTTGTTTCACTCCATAGCTTCCTGAGTAACTACACTACAGGGGGTCAGAGCTTAGCTTCTCGTTATATGCTGCTGAGCTGTTTTATATTTTATCGATAGAAAATGTGCCTTAATCTCCTCTAGGGGCTCTCGGCTATATCCTTCCTTGCACAAATGTACTCTTGTTAGTATCATCTCATTGAGAAACGATAAGGGGAGAGACAAGAAAGGGAGATTTCATGTTATAACGTGAAGCTTTGCTGAGAGCTAAACTAGAACCTTGGAGAACTGATAAAGAATTGTTAAAGTGGATTCGGATCGACATTTTCAAACATTTTGTTGAAATCTATAATACCCTCAATCCTGTCAAATATCAAAAGTTGTAAACCAGAAATGCTTGGGTCATGTTTATAACCTTACCGGACAAAATGATGCCAAGGGTTATAAGAGCACTAAGGGCTTGACCTAAAACTAGATTGAATAATACTGCAGATTATTGTAGCTGTTAAACATACATTAGGCTTCTGACTTGTAGGAAAAACATTTTCAATGGCATCTGCAATACAGTAATAAAAGCATGAAAAGAAGGCAACATTTAGGGCGCCAACATAGAGGATGTAAGCAGAACTGCCTTTGATGAATTATTTAAAGCAAAACGGCAGGATTTTCTAATATCCGCCCCCCCCCCCCCCCCCCGTACGCTGCATATAGCCGTCTACCACTGACATAATTATGCTCTAACATATGCGATAATTATGGCAAAGGACAGCTCTTGCGTTAAGAGCTGTCATTGCGGTGAGCCAGCGATGCACAGCGGGTCACGGTGGCTCCCCCCTCCCTCCCTTACCTGGCTTATGTGCTTCTGCTGCGGGCTCTTCTCCTCCCTGCACCCGGAAGAGGATTTATAGTACAGGGAGGAGGAGGTCACAGGTCCGGGCAGCACATCGCTGGGGGGTCCGTACGGGGCGGCGGTGGGTCGCGGTAGAAGCCCAAAGAATTCTATGGGACATCACCAGCTTTTGCTGGTGATGCCCCCTGCTGCGGTAACCTAGCGGGGGGGGGTCTTTAGAGCATCCCACAATGCGGTAAAAACCCCAATAAAGGGGTTTTTAACACATTTTTAGTTTAGAGAATCCCACCCAAAAAAACATATTTTTGTAAAATCTTAGATATATATATGTCTAGTGTCTAACCATCAACTGCCATCTGCAGGCAATGAGTGAAACGACATATCTTTCTCTATTACCCATACAGAAACACAGAGGCAACCACACATACAGAAACACAGAGGCAATCACAAGATAGCAGACTATTTTTCAAAGCTTTTGCTTTGAGTGGGCTTAGATAGTTATATATATGCCAAACATAGCATGGTCCCCCATAGGAACAGGACTCCCCACATTAGGGTCACGGAGAGAGGGCATCCAAAAAGTCGGCAACCCTATATAATACTTATATTTATTGTGCATGTAGTTAGATACTGATGTGAATCAATAAATAAATTGGTATTAGGATTAAAAGTGAATAAAAAAAATAGAAATTTGCACCATGGCAAAATGTTGGTGCACCGCATCTGGGGCAGATTTAAAATTCAATATGATCACATACCAAGAGCTGGCCAAACACACAACCCTCGCTTTTCATAAAAATGGGCTGTAGGCGTTTTTTGTTTGTGTATGGAATTCATATTCAAGAGGGTTTAGTCTTTACTTTTTTTTGTTAACTTTTAGACCCTACTCCTTTGCAGGTTATAGTAACTGGCTGGTGATTTGTATGCAACCCTGCTCATCACCAGAGTACATGTGACAGCGAGTATTGCTGTTCCTACTATCTATCAATAAATCAACAACATTCATAGCCCATGGCAACCAACCAAATTGTAGCTATTATCCTCTATAAGGTGCCAGATAAATGATTGAGTCATCTGCTGGTGTACCGATATAATACTGCAACCTGCTCACACATTGGGAAAAATCTAAGTGTGAGATGTTGCCGCTAGCAACCCATCAGATCAAACTATGAACAGACCAGTTACTTAACTAGTGTTGTTGAGTAATACTCACTCCTACATGTACACTGTTGATGGAGTAGAGCAGGGTTTTATGCGATCACCAGCCGGTAAGTGATGCTGCATATTGGTAGTGTTGAAGGGATGCTGATACAGAATCCTAGCAGGCCTCTCATAGGGGCTAACCAGGAGACCTCTGTGTCACATGATGTCAATCTTCACAGTAAAGACAAGATGGCCCCGGCACATGCTCATTAGCAACATTGGTAGTCATCTTGGGACAGGACATGAAGCCCCCTGGAGGACAGGAAGGCTTGAGTCTTTAATTTATTCCAGGCCTGATTAATTAAAATCAGCAATCCAACAGTGACTACACTTGTTCTTAAACAATTTATAGGGTGCATTTTGGTTCAGTCCCCAAAACAGATATCTTAATACACTCCAATCTTAATAATTGCCTTTGCTTGAAAAGTCTTAATCAGATTTTTCTTTAAATGTTAAATCTTTTCAGAAATCCATAAATTTTCTGCAGACTATTAAATTATAGAACACAATGGTCATGGCAAATCAACTTGTTTACTTTAATATTGTATCAGGAATTGATGACACATACAGTACGATAATCTTTTAATGTCCAGTAGAAATTGAAAGTGGCAGATGTAATAAACATTTCAGGGAACACAAAAATGTCAGACCAGGCAGATATTCTCCACATCTACAAAAGGACTAGCTACTTTGAGAAATATTATACCATCTGTTTCTAAAATCTACATCCCCCGAGGTCAAGGTAAAGACGTCTACAGTATGCATCATCCCAGTTTAAACGTACACAGGAAATAGCATCCAATCACAGATGCATTATGATTTATTGATGCAACAGATCTCTGCCAGGTTAAGCAGCAGAATGCAGTCTAACCACTAAACTCAGAATTATTTGAGTACCATATGTTACATCTATTTCAGTGGAGAGTGTGGGCAAGTTCAAGGAGATATAGTATTGGGGGTGGAAATGCCTTTAGTCATTACTCTTAAAATATGGAACATAAAATTAACAGGTTTATCATAGATTTCTGTGTGTGTGTATTAACTATAAATAAGAATATAATATGGTCTCCATACACACTACAGTAGCTAATAGATCACTCTGTGCTAAACATATCAAGGTGAAGATAAAATACCATCCAATCAGCGTCTTACTGCCATGTTACAGGCTGTGTTTTAACAATGTAAATTAGCTGATTGGTTGGCACTTTATTGTTCTCCACGTTATTTCTATTGAAGCTTTGTCAACTCTCCATCAAAGGTAGCTAGTTCCCAGTAATCATGGGCCGCATATGATGCAGTGGGATGCTGCCCGAACTCTGAAGGTTTTTTTAAAGGGGCAGTCATTTACAAGACAATTTCAAGCCTTCTAATTATTACCCTTTTAAAAAAACGTCAGAGCTTCCAGGCTCGCACTGCATCACATTCTACCCCAGGTATTGAAATCAGTTGGCAAGAAAGGTATCTGTCTATCCATGTCACTCACCAACTGACACCTTCATTTCATCTCTATCAACTAAGACCAGCTGAGCAATAGTTCTCATTCTCATCTAGAAAGACACTGCGTAACCATGTAGTATGTAGCATTCTTTTTACTAATTGCTTGGCCATGGTGCAGTCATAAGCGTATAGAGAGAAGTGCTGACGGGAGTGGACACATCCCTGGGGTGACACATCCCTGGGGTGACACATCCCTGGGGTGAACCCCCCCCCCCCTGCTGATCGTGCACACCACTGGACGAGAATTTCCCAGCTTTCATCACCTGTTTTAGCAGCTGTACATCAGTGAAACTTTTTTTTTACGTTTTTTTTCAACGGTAACAAATATAGCAATCACATTAGTAAATTGGTGCAATACAGTACAATTTAGACCACATATGATCAAACTGAGCAAGCAGATCTATAACTTTGTGGATAGGTTGACAGATACATTAACTTAGTAGAATCCAAAGTATACTAAAAATCCAACAATATACTAGTCAGTAATACAGTTATAAATCTCTGGGGTCCAGCCCTTATTTTCTCAATATATTTCACTGAGCATATATGGCTTATTGCCTCTTAATTACCAAGATTACACTAATTAAATATACACCAATTACCTATACATATACGTATAGACAGAAAGGGTAAGGAAAGATGGGTAAGGGGGTGGAGGGGGGGGGGGGGATTTACAATTCCAACTATTAGAAAATCGCCGATGATAGCATACTATAACAAAGAAAAGCAAAGAAGATGCCCTCAGGATGTTTCTCCTCGAAGTTTCTCAGAAGGATGAGCAAAGCCCCATATGTTCCTTCCGATAACCAGTACCATGTTATTTACTTATAACAATGACATTAGGCCCGTACTATTCTCCCATCCCGATATCTATTACTCATATCCATACTGAACGTAATATGTGATTTTGTCTTATCATCTAATGTATTTATAAATGGTGACCATTTTAAATAAAATTTCCGCAATCCAGACTTTTCTATTCAAGCATATTTTCTTTCAAAATCCCTTTTCTTCGAAGACCATGTGCCTGTGTCGGTATGGGGTGATATAGGCCTATATGTAAAGTGTGGACGTGCACTTCTTGAAGATAGGCAGATTTGAGAGACTTTCAAATTTTCAAATGGTCAGCACTCTGCATATGCGGTATATCAGCATTTCACTTCTCGGCCAGCTTGCCCCACTGAACATTACTGGTATATAACTTATCTATTAGAAGGTTGTATAGAAATTTTAACTTATATACTTTGGTGGAAATATACACCAGTAGTGAATTGATGTTATCAATTTGTGAGTGAAGTGTCATCAATGGAATTTCTGGCATAGTGGTTTTAATGCGGACCGAGAAGTGTCGCGCTTGGTAATACATAAAAAGATGTGCCCCAGGTAAGGCATACTTCTGAGCAAGATCAATAAAAGGGAGAGGGTTGCCCCCCGGATCAAATACCTTGCTAGATAGATCTAGGCCTTTGTCTCTCCAGATGTTGAACCTTAAGTCCATTATAGAGGGAGGGAAAGCAGGGTTGCCCCATAATGGTACATATTGAGTAATATAGGGGTTCTTGCCCAAGGATCGGTTCATTTGAATCCACGCATGCAGGGCCGGTGCTAGGGGGTTCGGCGCCCTCCTGCAAACTATAAATTTGCGCCCACCCAAGCTTTACAAAGGGACAGCGCACACCAAAAGAAAAATGTGTGATCTCTCAAGGAAGGGGAATGGCCACACAATAGTACTCCCACTCCAAATTACACCACATAGTAGCACAATATTATTCACCTTACACAGCTGTAACTAGCCATTTTGGTGCCATGAGTTCAAAAAACAGGGAGAGTTTGCGCCGTAGGAGCGCGCAAAAATGTAGGAGCGTAGCTTTATGGGGAATGGGCATAGTCACATAAAAGTACCAATTACACTGTAATCCCCATAACACATTATGCTTCACACCTCAATGCCCATTACACATTATATCACACACAGTAAGGCACATTATAAATAAAGTAATGCCCATTACACATTATACATTATGTCACACATCATGATGCCCCTTACACAATATGCAGCACACCATAATGCCCATTACACATTATGCCACACACCGTAATTCTCCTTACAAAATATGCCAAGCACCATAATGCCCATATGATATTGACACACATTATGCTACACATAATGCTCCAAATACTCCTGGATATACCCACTGAAGGGCTGCTTACTCAGAACGCCCACACCAGTTGCCAAAAGTAGTTGCTCTGCTTATACGTAGTGCTCACACCAGTTGCCAACATTAGTAGCACTGTGTAACCATATGCCCACACCAGTTGCCGACATTAGTAGCACTGTAAGTAAGTAAGTAGAATTTATATCAGGGCCGGCGCTACCCACTCAGCAGCTCCTGCAAAGCAGGGAGGCGCCATGCTGAAAAGGCGCTGTCTCCCTCCCTGCTCTGCTAAAGCTGCCTCAGCCCTCACTGTCACTGCCTCCTGCACGCCGCCCGCAGCGCCTGTCTGACAGCGGGCGGCAGTATGGAGAGGCTGAGCAGCTCCCTGCACCGCGCACACACTGTCCTCCTCCTGCGAACTGTCCCCTTTTCCTCATGGATACTTGCGCTGAGGCATGTAGCGCTGTCTGTAAATGCCTGGATGACATGTCATGTCCGGATCCGCCCCCTACCCATTGCTCCCTGCACCTGTCAATCACATGACGAACAGGCAGCAGCGCCGTCTCCCCTTCCTTCCCTCTTCTAAGTGTGCTGTGCCAGTGCCGCTGCCAGTCCTCAACACTCCGCCCCCTCTATCTCCTCCCCTCTTCTTTCATCTCCTCCTTCTCTCCCCTCCTTTCCCCCTCAGTCACGAGTGCTGCACGTACTTTGTACTGCTTTCGGATCACATCGCACACACATTGCATGCATGCCGTGCGAGCGATGCGATCTAGCCCATAACGTATGCGATTCTCGCAGCGTGTTTGGGCACCTTTAGTGCCTGCAGCATTTTGCGGACACAGCACTGAGATGGTGTATGCATACATGTACATGCACCCGAGATCCTCCATAGGATCGCATGTTGCATACGCTCCCACAATCGTGCTGCAGCTTGTTGCAATGTGAATGTGAAAGGGCGCAAAATGTTTGGTTTGCAGGAGGGCGCCGGACACCCTAGCACCGGCCCTGATTTATATAGCGCACTTTCTCCAACAGGACTCAAGGCGCTACTGTGTAAACATATGCTCTGCTTATACGTAGTGCTCACACCAGTTGCCGACATTAGTAGCACTGTGTAACCATATACCCACACCAGTTGCCAACAGCAGTAGCACTGCCTATAAACGTGCCCACACCAGTTGCCGACATCACTAGCTCTGTCTACACACATGCTCACACCAGTTGCCGACATTAGTAGCGCTGACTATACACGTGCCCACACCAGTTGCCGACATTAGTAGCGCTGACTTTACACGTGCCCACAGCAGTTGCCGACATTAGTAGCGCTAACTATACACGTGCCCACAGCAGTTGCCGACATTAGTAGCGCTAACTATACACGTGCCCACACCAGTTGCCGACATTAATAGCGCTGACTATACATGTGCCCACAGCAGTTGCCGACATTAGTAGCGCTAACTATACACATGCCCACAGCAGTTGCCAACATTAGTAGCACTGACTATACACGTGCCCACACCAGTTGCCGACATTAATAGCGCTGACTATACATGTGCCCACACCAGTTGCTGACATTAGTAGCGCTGTCTACACACATGCTCACACCAGTTGCCGACATTAGTAGCACTACCTATATATACACATCCCCACATCAGTTGCCGACATTAGTAATGCTGCCTACACACATGCTCACACCAGTTGCTGACATTGGTAATGCTGCCTGCCTATACACGTGCCCACACCATTTGCCAACATTATTACACTCACACTTTATTCTGCTGTCCTGGCAGCTCAGCCTCTCCTGTGTCTCTCTTCAGTCTTGCTCCATCATAGCCCCGCCCCCTCTGTCCGTGTAGCCCCGCCCCTTTTAGTACGTACTGGAACTGCTGCCCTGATGTTTATGAGCAAGCCTGGAGGGAACTCTGTGCCTCCGGCGCTGCTGCGTGCCCTGCAGTGTGACAGACGCAGCAGCAGCCGGCAGCCTCAGAGACAGCAGGGGATGCAGAGCAGGGACAGTGGCGCCTCTCCTGCCCGGCGCCTACCTGCTTTGCATCCTCTGCTGAGCGGGCAGCGCCGGCCCTGCACGCATGATATGTATCCCTAAATAAATGTGCTCTCTGACCTCTGGCAGTATATCTCCAAATTTCAGCTGCAAAAATGCTCCCGGTGCATAAGGGGAAAAAACATTTCTTTCCAAATCCATATCAGTATATGTGGAGTTATGCAAAAGCCAGTCTCCTATGTATCTAAAATGGATTGCTAGAATATAGTTTTGCACATCTGGATACCCCAAACCTCCTCCTGATGTGGGAGTCTTAAGCTTAGATCTTGCTATCCTAGGACGTTTACCCATCCATATAAATTTAGAAAAGAATGAATCTAACTTATCTAAATCTATTTTTTTTAAAGTGATAGGTAACATTTATGTACAGTATAAGATCTTTGGTAGGATGATTGATCTTATTACTGCCAATCTACCAATCAAAGATAGTGGGAGTTCTCTCCATGCCTCTAATTTAGTAGCTATGTGGGAAACTAATGGATTAAAATTCAAGGTATATAATTTATTAAGGTCATTGCTAACCTCAATGCCCAGATATTTTAAATGCGACTGGCAAATGGGGAATGGAGAATTAAGCGAATGGAGTAATTGAGGAGTTGATCTCCCTAGTGGTAAGATCTGTGATTTTGTAATATTGACCTTATACCCCGATATCGCACCAAATGATTCAATAAGGTGCAAAATATCTGGCAATGTATGCGTGGGATTCGCTATAAAAAATAAGAGTTTCATCCGCAAATAGTGCGATTTTAACTTCCTCTTGGTTTATTTTAATCCCTTGAATTAGAGGTGATGTCCAGACCGCTATTGCAAAAGGCTCAACAGCTACCGCAAACAAAAGCGGAGATAGAGGGCAGCCCTGATGGGTACCCCTTTTAAGTTGGAAAGGGTTTGAAAGAAGCCCATTGCACGCTATGACTGACTGGGGGGAGGAATAGAGTGTACGAATTATATCTATAAATCGAGAGGGGAAACCAAAATTTTCCAGTGACTGGAACAAATGTGGCCAAAGGACCATATTGAATGCTTTCTCTGCGTTTAGCGTGAGGACCAAATTATCTACTCTGCTGGGCGCCGAGGAAGCACCCGACCTCTGTATGGCCGCCAACAATTTTCTTACATTAGTGACCGAGTGCCGATCGGTAATAAACCCAGTCTGGTCCTTGTGTATAATAGTAGGAAGGATCCCCTTCAATCTTTCAGACAGAATTTTTGTGAATAGTTTATACTTTGTATTCAGGAGTGATATCGGCCTATAGGAACCTGGCATAATTAAATTACGATCTTTTTTAGGCAAAACTTTAATAATAGCATTAGAAAAATATGTTGGGAGAACTCCTTTTTCTATGATGGAATTAAAACCTGCAGTCAAGGGTTTCACTATCTGCGATACCATAAGTTTAAAAAATTAATTAGAGTACCCGTCAGGGCCTGGCGCCTTTGAAAGTTTTAATTTACCAATTGCCCAACGCACCTCATCCTCTGTTACAGGTATGATTAAGTTATCCTTTACATTTTCTGGGATTTGCGGGAACGGTAACGAATTCCAATAATCAGCTGATGATTGGGTGAAGTAGAGGTTGACTGATTTACAGAGACGGCATCTAATACTTTTGGGGGGAGGCAGGGAACAGAGTTCAGTGTTTCATAGTATTGTTTTAAAGTTTCTGCCGTTTGAGAATCCGATTTAGTTAGAGTACCATCCTCCAATAGCAAAGGCTGCACAGAAGTTTTTTGTCTTGAGCCATGAAGAAGATTAGTTAAAATTTTCCCTATTCTATTCCCAAATTTATAGAATTTTGAGCTCACGTTAAAAAAATACTTATCCCCCATATTTTCAAGGTATTCCTTACTCTGTGTCTGGGCTATTAAGAAGGCAGATTTTGTTTGTAAGTTAGGAGAATGTTTAAATTCTTGAAATGCATTCGACAATTCAGTTTGTAGTTCCACATATTTTTTATTAAGCTTCTTTTTTAGTCTTGACATGTAAGAAATTATGGTACTTGTTTCCTAGCACGGTGCCTGCGATTTTAATTGTATCCATCGGGTCCAAAAAAATTGCTTCGATGGCATCGCATGCAACCAAATCACATGCAACCAAATCACATGCGATGCGATCGATGCGATTTTTAAATTGGAACCAATATAAAATGGTCCCTGAGACCCGATTTTACATTGGGCCCAATGTCAAATGCCCCCCAGACCCCAATTTTCATTGCATACCCACCCCGATGGGTCAAATGCCCCCCCTTTGTTAACGCCACCCCAAGATGAACGCCAACCCGAAGCGTGGCGAGCGCAGCGAGCCCGCAAGGGGCGGTGGTACGCATCCTCCAACCTTTTCATACCCCCACTATCCACGTCAGCATGGAGTTGATTTTATATAGTGTGGCGAGCACAGCGAGCCACCAAGCCCGAAGCTGGAAGCCCCGCGAGGGGACGCGCATTACTTCACAGGTATTACGCGTACGCTCGCCACGCTTTGGGCTCGAAGGCTCTATATAAAATCAACTCCATGCCGACATGGATAGTGGGGGTATGAAAAGGTCGGAGGATGCGTACCGCCACCCCTTGCGGGCTTGCTGTGCTCGCCACGCTTCCGGATGGCGTACATCGTCGGGTGGTGTTAACAATAGGGGGGGGGGGGCATTTCACATGTAAAATACCCATAAGGGTGGGTATACAATGAAAAACCGGGTCCATTGACCCATTTAACATTGTTCCCTATGTAAAATCGCGTCCATCGCATCAGTGGCATTGCATGCCTTAACTTAAGGCATGCGATGGACGCGATTTTTTAATTGTCGGGGAAAAGGCTAAAAATAGCCCTGAAATCGCGTCGGTCGTGTGCATAGCATACCTTAAGTTAAGGTATGCGATCACCTGCGACGGGCACCGTCTAGGAAACAAGTACCGAAATTATTTCTCCTCTTAAAACAGCTTTCGCCGTTTGCCAAAAAGTCATAGGGTCATTTTTTTCGTTTTCACTATTTTCTAGCTGAAATTGGTCCCAGACTGCTTTAAGGTGTTCTTGTAACTCCTTAGAATGTGAAAGGTGAGATGGGAATCTCCAGAGAGGGTTCACTTTGGTGGGTGCATGGAGCTCCAACACCACCGAGACCAGACCATTGTCCGATAACACCGGGGGGGGGGGGGGCAATATCAGGTGAGACTACTTTTGAAAATAAAGGTTCAGCTATCAATACATAGTCAATTCGTGACCATTAATTATGGGTAAGAGACAAGTAAAATTCTTCTCTATAGGATTATGAATCCTTCACGCATCCACCAAATTGAGAGCTTTAATGAGGTAAGGGACCCCTATCTTTGGCAGATTAACCACCTTGTTATGCTGTGACGATCGATCTAGTGTAGCAGAGGAGATCAAATTTAAATCCCTGCATAAAATTAACGACGTTGGGTCATAAGTGTATAATTGGGCCAGTAAATTTGTAAAGAAAGATTTCTTATAGTCAGTAGGAGCATAAACGTTGCATATAGTTAGATTCACATGTTAATAATGACCTTCACTATAATCATCCTACCACCAGGATCAGAGAGCATTGAGACAATTTGTATATCCAAAGTTTTTCTTGCTAACGTGGCCACTGCACAAGATTTGGAGTTCAAGGAAGAAAATCCCAAGACCGTCCAGCCCAACATCTGGAGCTTCTTTACCTCTGGTATGTGTCTCTTGGAGACATATGATATCTACCTTCTGTTTATTTAAATACGTCAAGAGCTTTCTTCTTTTAGCAGGAGTATGGATTCCCCTGATGTTTAAAGAAGCAATCTTAAGTGCCATCATAAACCGTCGAAAACATAATTATCTTGCCAATCATCAGCTTAGTAATGTTGGGAAAGGGAGGGAGAAGAAAAACACACAAGGGATACACCTGACAAATAAAGACATACATCTTAACAACTAAATGAGCAGTAAGAGAGATCTTAATAATGGACTTCCAGCCTGTAAAAGACATGAGGTTCCTAATGAGCCTCATATCTATGATAAATTGCCAACAAAGAATAAATTACCCTGGCTGGCTCCAGCTAACCGCCCCAACCAAACACTTTTATATAACTTTATCACTTTCAATATAACTAATTAGAACTCTGCACTATTTAATGCTGCTCCTACCAGTTATTGACCTTAAGGAAACAACCATTCTACCAGAAATACTATAAAACCAGTAAATAGTAACCATAATTACATATTATTTCGATGACCTGGAATATGTCCACCCTCAAAGTCGTCCCACAGTTCCCCACACATTTGCACAACGGGGATCACAGAAGATCACAGTAAGCCATCTCCCAATAGTTTTCATCCATTAGGAGTAGGAGCAATATCTGTGATATCCTCAAGACTTGATCCTGCCATTTCCTGTTTCAGGAAATCCTTCGCGTCTTTGGCTGACTTGAAATCTTTATAGCTGTTACCCGAAAAAATGTGTAAACATGCCGGATACATCAGATAAAATTATTGATTGGCTTTAGCCAAGGTAGAGCAGACATTAGTGTATAACCGTCTCTCTTTAGATAGAGCCATTGAAAAGTCCTGAAAAATACGTAGAGAGTGGCCCTCCCACTTCATAGGATTTATTTTCCTGGATGCTGACCACAAAAATCTGACGATGTAGGAAATTCAGAACTCTGAAAATAACCACCCTTGGGCGATCCTTTTTCTGTTTGTCTAACTGTCCCATCCTATGCACGCATTCAATTACAATGTCAGCACATTTAGTAGTAACATTAAGCAGCAAAGGGATAGTATTCCATACAAAGTGGTCCAGTCGCAGCCCTTTTATAGATTCTGGGATTCCTGATACCCTTAGATTGTTACGTCTGGCCCTATTGTCTGCATTTTCAGACACTCATTCAGGAGTTTTTGCTCCTTTTCCAGCCTGCGAATAGTCTTTTGCAGGGTGGCTATAACTCCCATATTGCTCCCAATCTGTTCTTCAGCAGCGTCCAGCCGTGTGGTAAGGTTACTCAATTGGGCTGTAATATCTACAACTGCTTTCTGTAACAGCGGCTGAATCGATGCTTGGATTATAGCTGTCAGCTCTTTCTGGGACACGGGAGGCATACCTGAAACATTTTGCAGATCATAAACTGCATAGCCTTCCTCTGTGCTGGATTTCTTAGCAGCCGGGGTGCCGGGAGCGTTGTCCGCGTCTGACGCCAAGCTGCGCTCCCCTCTCCTCTTCTCCTGTCGCTGCTGTAATGGCGCAAGGCTGGGTTTTCCTCCGGCCGGAGGACCCAGAAATTTATCCATATATGTGTGGGACAGCAAGGCGACCGGGAGCGATGTCTGCGTGCAGGGTTCAGTTTGTAGGATGAGTGGGCTGCAAGCGGCTAGCGGAGCGGTGGAGAGAAGCTGCTCACCTCTCCATGCCGGATCCGGAAGTCACATCAGTGACACTTTAACACTCTAATCAGATAAATAATGACACAAAACAACAATATGGCATTAAAAATATAAATGCCACCTACATTTGAAATGACAGAAGCATGGTGGTGACGTGTATTAGGCAAACTACATCACACATTGCAAGGGCAAACTATCCTGCAATGAAGTAAAATTAACTTGCAAGGGCCATCCAGGATCCAGAATAATATAGAGCAGTAAATGGGACACTTTCGGATGTAGAAAAGATGTTCCTTCCTTTAATAGTGCATCAAGCATGTTGACATTTCAGTCCTGGCTGGACCTATGTCAAGATCAACAATTTCAATTGAGTATAGCAGCATATAACAGCTCTGCCAAGTAACTCACTAAATACCCAGTGTGCAGGTTGCGAATGCTGCGCTTCCTTAGAGAAGAGCAACCAAGCTAATAAAAGGGTTGAAGAATTTATGATATGCAGGACAATTTAGGATTGTTTATGCTGGAAAAGGGACGTTTAGGGGAACACATGCTTAACAAACTGTCAGGTGCCCTTTTCGAATTTAGGAAGGAGTCTAGGACACGTGGGCATGCGTTCAGGCTTGAGAAGAGATTTTCGTACTCTTAGAAAGAAAAACCTTTTTACGGTCAGGGCAATTCAATTATGGAACTCTCTTCCTGGAGAGGTGGTGTCAGCAAACACAAGAAATACAAGTAAAATAGGGTTGGATAGACATTTATTGGTTAAAAAGATCCAGGGGTACAACCATCAATCGTAATTTAGCCAAAATTTAAAAAAAAATCACAATTCATATATGGATATAACCAGGTTTATTTTTCAGCAGGCTCCAGCAGGAACTGAGGCCCTTATTCTAGTTCACTTTTTCTGACAAAATATTTCTTAGATGGACAAAACCACAGGGCCGGAGCTACCATTAGGCAGCTTTAGGCACCTGCCTAGGGCGGCAGCATTGCAAGGGCGGCACTTATTGAAAAAAAATGATATATGCGCTGCATACCTGATACCTGTACAAGATCTGCTCCCGCTGAGCGTCAGGGGTAGAGAGGGCTCCTGTTGCTGAGCTGTGCCGAGGTGAGCTGGGGGCAGAGATGGCTCCCGCAGCCACACCAAGCACCGGAGGAGAGGGATTTGGCGGCTGGGTTGTGATCAGGTGATTCGGGGGGAAGAGAGCTCCCGCAGCCGTTCTGAGCGCCGCGGGGGGGGAGGAGAGAAGAGAAGGGAGAGAGAAAGTGGGCTCCAGCAGCCACACCAAGCACCAGGGGTGGGGGGAGAGAGAGCTCCAGTGGTTGGGCTGTGATCAGGTGAGCCGGGGGGGGGGGGAGAGCTCCCGCTGCTGCTCTGAGTCCGGGTGGGGGGCAGGAGAGTGAGAGAGGGCTCCAGCAGCCACTCCGAGCACTGGGGGTGGGTGGAAGCGAGAGGGTTCCTGCGGCTGGGCTGTGATCAGGTGAGCCAGGGGGGAGAGAGCTCCCAAAGCCAATTTGAGCACCTGCCTCACCTGCAGTGCACATGGTTTTGTCCATCTAAGAAATATTTTGTCAGAAAGAGTGAACTAGAATAAGGACCTCAGTTCCTGCTGGAGCCTGCTGAAAAATAGCCCTGGATATAACAAATAGAACATACCCTCTAACCAAAGGTTAAATTTAATGGTCATACAGATGGAGCTCCTTTAATCTTTGCAGGGGGTGGTGGTCGGGTCCCCGCTGCCTCGTTGCCGGTTCCCAATGCCATCCCCCACCTCCTCGCTCCCCCTAACCCTTCCCGTCTCCCTGAAGTGTCCCAGCCCACACGGCCCAGTCAGATGGAGCGCAGGGGCATTCTGGCAAGCCCCAGCGCTAAACGAGAGGCGCTCCACCTGTAAGTCTTTTTTCCGCCTAAACTACTATGTAACTACAGTATATATGCTTCCAGATGCATGTCAGATTACCATAAATGTGCGTTCCAGATGCTGGAAGTCAGGGATTGCAGAATTGCGAGTTGTTAAATCGATATCAATATGCTAATTTTTTTAAAGCCATTAGTCAATTATAATGAATTGATCAAGTGATACAGCAACTTACATATGTCTAGAAGGATGTTTACAAATCTGCATCTGGTGATGAAGGACTAAAGTGACTGTGCCCAAAATACCTAATATATCACAGTAGCATTTGCACTATTTTTTTCTTTCTCTATTTTTTTGTTTATGTTTATTTCACTTTGTGGGATATAATAATGGCTGGAGTTCTTCCAGTCACCAGAATTTCTGTTTAATATGGTAATAGAAACATGCTTATGTTGTTTACCCTGCTAATATTTGTGTTTCTGTCTGATACTTAAGCTTGTTCTTTAATTATGGCACAAAAATACACATTATTTAATGAAGATCTACAGTGTGAAGCTGAAAATACTCTGATTTAACTCACAGACAATGATGTACAGAAAGTCCTATTTAGCCAGATACAGTATAACTTAATAGCCTGCCTGCCAAAACAAAAGTGGATGCTTATAACAAACTATTGAGATTGAAATTTAGGAAAATTGACCTAGTGTTGCATGTCCAGTTTTTCTCGGAATATGAGAGGTCCAAAAATCTCTTGTGGCTTCAGGGACAACAATGTCCCCACAATAATAATGCTATATTTTGTATCAATGGTGTGAAGTATTGAATAAATGTTCACTAGATCTAATACTTCTTGTTGTGGAGGAAGTAGGGAAAAGTTAATCTAAATGCGTAAATAAATTAATAAGCGGTGACAATATTGGTCTTATCTATTGATAAGGGGTGTGGCTGGTGTGATAAACTACAAACACAACAGAAACATACAAAAAAATTGTTAAATGGAAAAAAATGAGCATGGTAAACAGTAACTACTCTAATCACCAAGTACACTGGTGGCTTTCTGAAGGGACAGGTGATCTGAGTAACCAATGGTTTTACCAGCCTAGCGTAGATGGGCAGATCAAGGTTAGAATTTTGACGCCACTTCCTCCGAGTCAGCCTCTGACAAGTTGGGTGTTGAAACACTTACATTGAATACACAATTCACTATGCCAGGTTCTTTTGATCCCCCTCCTCAAATGCAAGTATTCACACTTTCTTACATATCACCAATGATGATATGAAAACATGTATTCTGTAGAATAACCAATGTATGACAACCAGTCCATGGTACAAAGGCAGGTTTTACATAGGTTGACAGACCATGCCTCTATCACAATCGTACCCACTGATAAAGGTGGGGTGGTCATGGTTCAGGAGTGGCACGATAACAGCAATGTAATGAAGTGTCAATTGTCTGACCATTGTACCCATACTAAATTTTCAAGTAACCCTATTGTAAGTACCAAGAGACAATTAGATAGACTCATTGTTGTGGCATTAAACAGCACTTGGCTGGAGGAGGGAATGAATTCCTGATAGTGGATCCTATATGTCCTAATTTTTATACACTCCCCAAAATGCTAATACAGCAACTTGAACACCCAAATATATCAGTGAGGAGCACCCTCCTCCAGCCAATATCGCAGTTTGTGGACAGTTTTGATCAACCTGTAGTACCAGAGATCCCAGTTATCTGAAGATACTGATGATTTTCTTTTTAAACTTCACAAGGTTGGTGACCTGCCTGAGAATGTTATCCTGGTCTCTTTAGACTTTTTTCTCCATCTACACTATTATCCCCCATGAGCTTGGTGGAAATACGATTAGAAATATCTGAGCTACAGTAGAAAGAGCATTCCATGTCCACCAATTAAGTTTTGATTGAAACCCTTGGATTTTATGCTGAACACTTTTTTATTTTACATATTACAATAAGTATTATTTGCAAATTGTGGAACCGCTATGGACTCAAATGTGGCACCCGACTTTCTGATTATTTTCCTGCAAGAGTAATACCCCTTTTACATCGCACCCTGGTTTTTGAACATGGTCTGTCCCGGGAGCGACCCAGCATTTTGCAAGCTGAAGCTCCCCTCAGCGATCTGGCAATAAGCCAGGTTGCTGATGTCACACGGGGGAAGGGCAGAGTGGTGATGCATCATTGGGGAGTGGGGGAGGAGGCAGCGCTTGAAGCTGATGGGTAAAACCCTTCTTTTAGCCTGGGTTGAAATGCCGGATTGCTGCACCTGGGTTTTTCCTTTCCGCACTTTAACACCGCACAGAAACCCAAGTTGACCCAGCAACAACCCATGTCAGACCTGGGTTATTTGTACAGTGTAAATGGTGTATATGAAGAAAACCCACATATTACCCATGTATGATGGAAGCATAATCTCTTTTTAAAAGATTCATTGATGATGTATTTTTCACCTTGAGGAACACAGAGGTAGCCCTTCAACAGATGGTTCACTCACTAAATGAGTTAGACTCAACAGTATGCTTTACTATGAGATGCAGTTACTTTTGCTTGGACTTCTTGGACATCGCTGTTTTGAGATGACCTAGGACATGGCAATTCCCTTTTTAGAAAAAACACAGAGAGAAATAATACGTTTTTTGCAACTCGTAACCATTCACCTCATTAAAAAAACAGTCTGCCTATCTAACAATTCTTGAGAGTTTTGAGGAACAATACAGAAAAGGGGACAGCTGAAATTCAATTGTCGTAAAAGGCTAAAGGATTTAAGAAGATGTGGTACTCACCAAAGATTCTACAGGGCTGTTTGGCCTATGCACATCAGAGGTTCCAAAAAGAAAATTAATAAAATATTGACCTTTGTAATCACCTTTGACCACACTTTGGTTGACACACAACTCATTCAGAAGAAATTGGGACACCGTGAGTACAGGCCCTGTATTCAGGGATTACCTAATTGATCCACCCATAATAGCATACAACAGAGCCTGAACTTAAAGTAATAACTCCTGTGCCCAATGCTTGGACCAGATGACAAAGGAAATGCTTGGTTTATGAAGTTGAGGCATGTTTGCTTTAAATTAATCAGATGTGTGACTTGCAGTACATTAGTGCCAGGATCAACTTTCCCTCATCCACATACTGGTGCACCCATAAAATCCATTATAGGTTACACTGTCGGATGGATTACTGTACATCATATATTTACTTACATGCCCATGCAAGTTGGCATATGTTGGCATAACATCATGCTCCCTATGTGAAAGGATGGCCAACCAACAGTTAACTATCAGAAAGTCACTACTGGACATGGAATCTGACAAACCAGTGGCTATTCATGTTGCTAAATTTGGACGCTAGGGGTGAAAGTTAATAGGATGAGAGATTCAGAAAGTGAAAGATTTGGTAAGAAATCGGCAATCATTTACACTGCAAAACCAGTTTAAGTGTAACTTGTAAATGATTGCCGCTGTAAAAAAACTGGAAATTTCCTACCAAATCTCTCACTTTCTGAATCTCTCATCCTATAAAATTTCACCCTAGATGTCCACATTGAAGTGGGGTATTTTTATAAAAAGTTTTTTAATTAACAGAACATATTGATAATTCATAAAACTAGGAATACGGGATATAATGAATATGGGATTCGTTGAACATTAAAATTATACATATGTCACATCAACCTATTATGGTTAATAACAGTGTTACATCATATAATGTCCACTAAAATTTTCACAGATCCTTAATGAAATGAAAGGGACACTATGGCTGACCTTTAATTCTGGTAAATCAAGGTCTCACCATTCAAGTACTGCTAGGGAATAAATAGTTGCGTTTAAACAAGGTGGCCCAAAAATTATGTGAAATGGCCGTATAATGGCTGGGGCCATCTACTTCTCAGCTGCTCATTAGTGCAAAGCAAAGGAAGAACAGGTAAGATGGAAACTTGCCCACAGTCAGCGGTAATTGGAGGACAAGTGTGTTGATTGTCTTGCCCACAGGTAGCTGGTGTCTCAACTCATCTGCTGGAATGAACTGCATGAGTTTGTAAATGAGTAGCTGGAGACAGAAGCTTTGATGCCAACTATGTAAGTTGCAGCTGCATGGGCTAAAGCCAAGCCATCTCTGTTACCAAACAAAAAACAAAGTCACAAAAAACAAGTGAGATTAGGAGGGAGAATGCTGCTGTCTAATAACTCAGATTGAAAGTGGATTTGGCTAAACTAATACACATCGCAACTTGCTCAACTGGAACAAATAGTCAGAATGCTGACATGTTTCACAGAAACTTGAAATTGTTGATCTTGACAAGGTCCGGCCAGTACTAAAACATTGAAAAGACATGCAGGGCCGTCGCTAACCACTCAGCAGCTCCTGCAAAGCAGGGAGGCGCAATGCTGAAAAGGCGCTGTCTACCTTCCTGCTCTGCTAAAGCTGCCTCAGCCCTCACTGTCATTGCCGCCCGCAGCGCCTGTCTGACAATAGCCGGCAGTATTGAGAGGCTGAGCAGCTCCCTGCACCGCGCACACACTATCCTCCTCCTGCGACCTGTCCCCTCTTCCTCACTGACTTTTGCGCTGAGGCATGTAGCGCTGGAATGCCTAGATGACATGTCATGTCCGGATCCGCCCCCTACCCATTGCTCCCTGCGCTGTCAGCTGTCAGTCAAGTGACGAACAAGCAGCAGGGCCGCCTCCTCTTCCTTCCCTCTTCTTAGTGTGCTGTGCCAGTGCCACTGCCAGTCCTCAACACTCCGCCCCCTCTATCTCCTCCCCTCTTCTTCCATTTCCTCCTTCTCCCCCTCCTTTCCCCCTCAGTCACGAGAGGGGTGTAGTGGCATCCTCAGCGTCCTGCCTACGCAGATAGAAGAGGAGGGACTGCACAAGAGTTAAACAGTAAAATAACAGTGAGTTTTTTATTATACATGTTTATAACAATTTTTTTAATAATTGTAGATTTTTTCATATTAATTTAGACACTCTTTAAATAATGGGCTGGGTTATGTGCCTAAAGGTGGCCATACACGCTGCAATCCGGCATCACATCGCACAGTACAAAAAGTATGTGCTGCATATACTTTTTGTACTGCTTTCAGATCGCATCGCACACACATTGCATGCATGCTGTGCGATACAATCTAGCCCATAACGTATGCGATTCTCGCAGCGTGTATGGGCACCTTTAGTGCCTGCAACATTTTGCGGACACAGCACTGAGATGGTGTATGCATACATGTACATGCACCCGAGATCCTCCATAGGATTGCATACACTCCCACAATCAGGCTGCAGCTTGTTGCAATGGCAATGTGAAAGGGCGCAAAATGTATGGTTTGCAGGAGGGCGCCGGATACCCTAGCACCGGCCCTGAAGACATGCGACTGATGCAGTAAAAAAAGGGGAAACTAGTTTTTACTACATTGGTGAATGTCCCATTTACTGCTTTATGTACATAGATAGATAGATACAGAAGATAGATAGAGGTCAAGCCCTTTTGATTGAAAGTTGCTGCTGACCCCAGTAAGTTAAAATGTGCCTAACCAATGCATTGAAAGGGAGAGCACCCCTCCTACTGCCTCAAGATGGACACTATCCTTCCGATCATTCCCACTGAGCAATAAAGCTGACAGAACAAACACAATAAGGGGTGGGAGGGTGATTTAGATCAGGGGGCAGAAGCATTCTACTTTAGCAAAAACCCCACACCTCATCTAAAACTACTACCAATCCCACAGCTTTCACAAGTGCCACTCAACTTCCAACTAAAAAACTTCCTTCCCTAGTCTCTTAACCATTTCTGTCATTGCCCACTGGTTTATGGGTCTTTTGTCTCTACCTGGGCCTTGGTTATCCAACAGTTTATGTTATGATGCCTGAATAAAGTAAACTAAGAAAGAGTAGTAGCAAACCTTGGAAAGAGCTAAAGTGAAGATAGATGAAGTTTCAGCCAATCAGCTTCTGTAAGTTTACAGGCTGTGTTTGCAAAATTACAGTAATGATCAGATTGGCTGGTACTTTATCACTCTCCACTGTATTTTTTTCCTAACGTTTGATACATCTCTCTAAGAAGGATACTTACCTGTGCAAGATGTAATCCACAGTCAAAATTTCTAAAGTTATGTATTGTATGTGGGGTGATTGATAAATACCCATGTTAGGCAAGAAAAAAAAATTGGCAGGGAAATTTTGATTTATTTTTCAATATAGTCCCTTTTAGCTTGATACACACCAAACATATTCCAACTTTTTCAAGCCCTCCAAAAAATAGGATTTGCCAAACTCTGCAAAAAAGGCTTAAGTTTTGGTTATGACATCCTCGTTCAATGCAAATCTTTTTCCACCGAGCCATTTTTTCATGTTTGGATACAGGAAGAAGTCACAGGGGGCAAAATCTTGAAATTCGTAGCCCAATTCCACCAATTTTGCTGTGGCGAAGTTGGACGAGTATTGTAGTGGAACAGCATTTTATTCTTTGAAATGTGGGCCGTTTCTCATCAATGAATTGTTTGATTGTTCTTCTCTTTTCCAAATGCAGTAGTTGATGATTATGCGTTTTCGAACCGAGAAAACAGTGGCCATGACCTTTATGGGAAATTTTATTGTATTCAGCTTCTTTGGTGCACATTCACGTCACGTTCACATGACTGAAGGTGAAAGGTCCCCATAAACATCTTCCAACTTTTCTTTGATTTCCTCACATGTCTTCCCATCCAAAAACAAGAATCTAATCACTGATTGGTACTGCACTTTCTCCATAGTTAGAAAAAGCTCAAACTTGCTCACTTCCAACAGAGAGAAAAAAAATACACAAGTAATTTATCTAACATTCTGAAAGTGGTTGTTTGAAAGATGACACTATATTATGATATACAGGTTTGACTTCAGTGGCACCATCAGTCTCCAAGTATCCCTTAGTATGCTACATTCAAGGATGAGTGGTTTGAATTCAGAGAAATCTTGCAGAACTAGATTTTGGGATACCAACGTGAATCCAATTTCCAACCAAAACACATATTAGTGGTTTGGCCAAACAATATTAAAACTGAGAAGGTGAACTGAAAACACAAAATCCAACCAAAACACATATTAGTGGTTTGGCCAAACAATATTAAAACTGAAAAGGTGAATACCATGTGCAAGTATTCTTAAGCTGTGTACACACGGGGGCGATAGGGGCTAAAATCGCTGGGAATATGGTCGCTGGCGACCATATTGCCAGCGATTGGAGTGCGCACCAGCGATAAATCGCCGGGTGCACGCTCCCGTTTTTAGCCCCCTTATGATCGCTGGTCGCAGGAGCTTGCTCCTGCGACCAGCTGATTACCTCTGCTGCTCCCCCGGCAGAGGTTCCCTTTCATCAGCGACCATCTCTGGTCGCTGATGAAAAGGAGAAACTGAGCAATATATTGCTCAGCAATATATCTCCCCCCGTGTGTACGGGGCTTTAGAATGATTATACTAATTGACTTAGCAGGTTTTGTGTGTTCATGGCATGTTACTTGCTGACATGCCTGGGTGAGTACATGAATATTTTCTCTTGCGTCACAGCCTACATCAGTGAACAAATGGTCAGTTTTGGCTTAGGCAT
This sequence comes from Crinia signifera, assembly GCF_055691185.1. Lineage (NCBI taxonomy): Eukaryota > Metazoa > Chordata > Amphibia > Anura > Myobatrachidae > Crinia > Crinia signifera. Next base: position 201,970,557 of record NC_139222.1, read on the forward strand.
GAACAGGAGTTCCATTAGCACCATAGATGGGCCATTATGAAGGATGTGGATGTGTGTTTCAAAGTCACTCAGCGTCAATGACTAGGTCCAGGGACACCTGGCTTTAAGCAAACCCAGCAGATAGGGTTAGGCATTAGGTAGTGAGGGTTAGGTTTAGGGGGACACGGAGAAGGTACTTGCTGGACCCATGTCAGGATTCTTAGCATTGAGATGCCGCTGGTGGTCTTCTAACATCTGGCATCCCGACTGCCATCCATCCATCCATATGTATTTCCTGTGGACACTACCTGTGGTTTGCAAAAACCAATATACTGTACATCAGTGGTTCTCAACCTCGGTCCTCAAGGACCCCCAATAGTGCATGTTTTGCAGGTCACACAGAATCACAGGTGAAATAATTATCTCCACCTGTGATCTTTTAAAATGTGTCAGTGAGTAATGAGTGCACATGTGCACCTGCCGGGTGACCTGAAAAACGTGCACTGTTGGGGGTCATTGAGGACCGAGGTTGAGAATCACTGTTGTACATTAACAATGCTGAAAGGAATTATGTTTATTTCCCTGGTTGTAGAAACTACCTGTGGCTTATCTACATTTGCATATTACTCCCTGGAAATATTCTGATTACAATTTGTGTTAATGTCTTTGAAGACTCTTGTTAGTTTCCAGCAATACCCTATGCTTTCCTACAATTATGTAAGCCTTTACTGCCTTATAGTTTAAGGACTGGCTGCATCCTACAGTAAGTATTTGTGTGTGTATAAAACACTAAGGTAACAATGGGCAGTTATTATAGGCAGAAAGCCCTATCTAGTAGCTCCAGGGGTCTTATTTATTAAGTTTGTTATATAGCGCAGCATATTCCATTGCGCTTTACAATAGGAGACAACGATACAACAAACTGGGTACTTACAGACAGTCAAAGTTATGAGGGACTGCTTGCAAGCTTACAATCTATAGGGGAATTTCTATGTAATATGTATAGGATCTTATGCAATTGTGCAATACATACCATCATGACCTTTAATTTTGTATATGATGTACCCTGATTAGACAATGGCATCATAGAAATATGTCACTCAAAAAAATCATACCTCTGCTATTACTGTATACATGGGCACTTAAAATTTTAACTTAAGGCCCCAATGTTATTCATTATTTTTTATGAGTGACAATGTTAAGAGAATTCCACCATTGTATACAATATTTCAGCAATATCCTATCACCTACTGAACTATCTGGTATTGACTAATGCTACTGTCTTAGTTATGAAGAAAACTCACCCTCTTCAATTTCATTAATGGGATTTTTTCCTCTCTCATTAATAACATAGCAGGTGAAGAGAAGGGCTTAGTATACTATAATATATACTTATATAATTATATTAATATACACTACGTAATCAGTGGAATATCATGAAATTTTGCGCCCCCCAGCCAAAAAAGTATTTTGTGCCCTCCCCCAACATAATTATTAGACAATTTTACCTTCATGCTTGCCATTCAGTACATAGAAAAACAGATATATTGGTTGCTTATGGCACCAGTGTTTTATATATTGTCTATTTTATTGTGCCTGAACTGATGAGTTATGGTGGGAGGGGAGGTCGAATTTAGGCTGCAGGAGGAAAGGTCGGGGTTTAGGCTGTGGGAGGGAAGGTCGGGGTTTAGGCTGGGGTAGGGAAGGTCGGGGTTGAGGCTGTGGGAGGGAAGGTCGGGGTTTAGGATGCAACAGGGGAGGTGTAGGATTAGATTTAGCAGTACACGGACAGTGTCCATATATTTTTGATAAGGAGGTAATCTCAGTTATCCATCTGACTCTCCAGTGCGATTGAATACTTCTTTTATATCCAATATCATGAATTATTCTAGTAAGCTGTTATATGTGCATATAGTTTAAAATTTGTCTCACTGCCAATTCTGACCACCTGTCTTCTTATGTTTTAGTAACTGAGCCTTTGAGCCTTAAAACAGTTTTTAATGTGTGTCATTATTTAAATGTGAATAAAATGTGAATTTTTTTTTAGTTCAAATAGTTATCATTGAATTAATATACTTGACCCACTTGCTGGTGCAGTATAACAGAAAACTTATATTTATTTCACTTATAATAATATCTATAATAATAATTTTTAATAATAATAAAATCTGGAGCATTTGGAACATATAAAGTATTTAACTACATATGATGCATTTATTAGCTTGAACTTAATCTCGTAAATAATGTGTACGTTTCACCCATAGTCAGACAGAAGCCACATACTGCAATGTTACAGTATCGTTCACCACCTATTTCCTGTCACTGAGAAGGAGCTGGAAGTGTTGGAAGAGACTCCTGTCTGTGAGGCCACACCCCCTTTTGCAACACATGCACTGTGGTCTTTTGCCCACAGTGGGTATCACCAAACCCCATTTATGCCACTGGGCTTGACTATCAGTCACTTCTCCCAAATTCTCAAGAGAACCTCTTAGATTAGTCCAATTCTGCAGAGAACTGGATGTCCATGGTCTTGGTGATGCAATTAGCGGTGTTACATCCCCTAGCTCCTCCCATAAAGGTCTGCCTCACCAATATCTCATGAATAGCCTGGTACAAAATTAGCAAGCAAGGTCGTTGCCCTTCTTCTGCTTCCTTTTCTATCCAAACACAAGTTCTATTTAGTATCTAAAGGGCAGCAAAAATAGCCTTTTGGTAAAAAAGAAAATAAAAAATGATAAATCACGGTATTTTGTGAAAGGTTGCAAAAGTATTTTCACATACACCAGGCATGTCCAAACTATGACCCTCCAGCTGTTGAGAAACTACAAGTCTCATCATGCCTTGGGACAGTTTTGCTGTTAGGGAATACTAAAACTATGACAAAGCATGCTGAGATGTGTATTTTTTTTTTAATTGAGTAATTTTTATTACCTATCAAAATAGGTAGACTTTTCATAAATAATCAATATGAAACCATCCAGCTTGGTATAACAATACACAAAATCAAAGGGTAATAAGTACAATTGTGGATATATATATAAAATATCTCTGTAACAGGAAATAAACAATCTACCCAGTAGAAGGCGCCATTCAGGCCGGATGGATCGTAAAAGCGAAGAGGCATAGAAGTACAGATCATCTGTGCATTGAAGCATACAAAAACAAAATAGTGATATAAATGGCAACACATCAAACTGCAGATCGGAGAGTATTAAAGTCTACCAAGAAAAAAACAAAAACCCAAAACAAACCAACTCAAAATATTGCCCAAAGTAAACCTCCCACATAACCCCCCACCCTGTACAACCCACCCCCAACTCAGGCGTACTTGGATCCCTCAAATCTTATTCCCCCTATACCAATTCTAACTATGCTAATCTAAACAAATCCCCCCCCCCCCCCGCCCTCCCCCCTCCACAGTTCCGGATATTATAGGAAGGATATGCCCAAAATAAACCTTTAGATCGATGAGCTATTTCTATCATGTCGGAGAGAAAACCTAATAAACTATAGGCGGAAATTAACCAGTGGTCTTAGCCAAAATCTTATTAAACTATGCAATGTAATGTGCGTGGGTGTATGCAGCGATGGTGGTGGGCTGAGCCCTCAGCCGGGACCGCTGTTTAGAACGGCCACGGTAAAGCCCTATGCTGACTCTGTTGACCGTCCCGGACAAATGACCGCAGGGTGCAGGGTGCTAGGCTTCTCCTTTAGTCGCCGCGTTCGAAGGAGCGAGTTAAGCCTGCTCCGACCCCGATGCAACCAGGTTTTATGTTGAGACAAACCCACGGCAACCATCAGGGACTGGACCAAAAGGCAGATCTAACTAATAGGGCCTATCTGGACCAAACACCCTAACTAACGGCACCAGGCCAAGGACGGGGAGCGTGACCCAGTCACAGACACCGGAGCGAATAATAACGTGGTGCCACTAAACCAAATACACGCCAACACAAAATGGTACTCTTACAATAACGGTACCCCAAAACAGGCGTGAGCCCACAACCGTGAGCCTCTCTGAATATCGGAGAGCTGGACTAGAAAAATAACATAAACTGAAAACGATGGGCAGCTTGCCCATAAATATAAAAGTAAAGGAACCGGGCTCCACTGGAGCACTTACGTAACCAGACGGGACCACCGGCAGCACAAGATGGTAACGTGCTTACCTGGGGGGACTTGGCAGGACCAGATGGAGATATAGCCAATCAAGAAGGATCCGGACCAGGACTGGAAACACAACTGCCGCAAGGTAGCAGCTGGACCACGGCAGCAACTCCAGGGTTGGTGCATGGCTGCAACACAGCGCTGAAAGCACCTGAGGCAAGGTGGACCGGGACAGCAGAGTTCTGAAGGCACTCTACAGTGAGCAATATCACCGGAGGGGCTGAGCTGGGCCAGCTCCCTTAAGAGGGATGCACAGGCCAATCAGCTGCCACCGCCGGACCAAGCCCTCAACTATCTTAAATTGTTCACAGCTGATCGGGCACACGCTGTCCAGCGTCTCCTGGTTGCCTGGCAACCTCCAGGAGCCGCGGCCCGATCAGAAACACTGTCCCCCGGCCGGGCGGAAGTGATGCGCCTCGGCTGGGCGGACCTGACGTCACCTGCCCGGCTACTGCCGCAGCAGCGCTATTGTCAGCGCGGCTGACACGCAAGCAGGATATTAATAATTCAATTTTAACTAACCTATACCTATAACCTGGTTTATGCCTCCGATCCCACCCAACTGAAGGATGATTGCCGTATGGACCGACTGGGGCAAAGAATTTATAGAAACATAATGGAGCAGACACATTGCTATAATGAAGTATTTTGAATAGGCCAGTTTAAGCTGTACTCAGTTTACCATCAGATGCATATTAGCCACTCTAACACCCATGAGTAACTCAGCAACCACTAGAATCAGACCGAAGCATGTACCCACTACAATATCTAGTATATATTATTCACATAATACAGGAGGAGCATTAGAACACTAGAAACTCAGCATATAAAACAGATATGGTCAGGCATAGACAAATAGTCCAATAGACAGAAGTACTCAAAAGGCCAAAGCAATAAACACAGGACGATGCAAGAAGTAGTCCTGCCAAGCCCTCCTCTCCCGCAAAGCCACGCAGATAGCAGTCCCTCCATCATACACCCAAAAATACTCAAAAAGGAGCTTGGAGTATTGGGGCAGGAAATCCAAGGAGAGTTCGTCCATCCAGGAATGTAGAGATATAAATAAGTAATATGTGAGTAAGGATTTACATAGTTCCAGTACTGTCAGCAAAGCCGTAGGTCGAATCTTCAAAGAACCTTCAGGGTTTGAAGCTAAAATAGTAGCAGGTGTAGGTAGCAATGCCTCCCCATAGCAGGATAGATCCAATGATGTCAATGCTGTGGTCAGCACCGGAATCACAGGAGTCACAGGATTCAAAGAAGCAATGTTAATTTTTTAAAATATAGCAAGGATCCTCTGTGTGGAGGCATTATTGGCTTTAAGTATTAAAAGCAGAGAGTCAGGCATCCTCAAAATAATGTATCAAACGTATACTCCAAATAGACAGAAAAAATTTCTAGAGAGAAATAATATGCCAGGTGACCCAGTGCTATCGGTTAACAATTTAGTAGCTCCAGTCTCTCACCAGTGTTAAAGTGATTTAGGAGGGTTTATCAGGCAGCATAGCAGAGAAAGAACGGCATTGACGTTTCGGTCCGCCTCTGGGACCTTTTTCAAGAGATGGCATCAGGGGTAGCCTGTGTGACCCTCATAGATCACAGGACTGGCAGCAGGCAGAGCTTCCCTCCACAAGGGTGGTTGAGGCAGCAGCAGGGAGGCAGTTTCATCCACGGCGCTCCCAGCACGTGCCCCCATAAGCGGCAATTTGAGCGGGAGCAGGGCCAGAGTCACACAGCAGGGAGTTCCCAAGATGGTGCGCACACCCTAGAAAAAGGCAGCACTGAGCTCAGCAGGTCCAAGCAGTCACTCACAGGCTGCCAGGGAGGACCGCAAGCAGCACAGAGGGTGCAGGGGAGGCTCCAAAAGGTAAAGGAGCGCGGGCGGGGTGCCTACGGTCCGTGGGACAGGATTTTACTGCAGGATAGCAGCGGAACTCTCTCACCCAGTGTCCACAAAGCCACGCCCCCGAGATGTGTAGCTTTACAACAGCTGGAGGCCCACAGTTTGGACATGCCTGACATACACAATACAAATAAATATAGTTATAAAGGGTTTCCCACCATCAGAAAATATGTTAACCTGGCATAAACTACTGTATGCCAGAAACATGCAATCACTTAAGCTAAATTTTGGTAGGCTCAGCTACCCCAAGCAGCGACTATCTGAGATATTTCATTCCAGATGTCACTGAACTACAATATCCAGCATTCACAAACATCCACTGCCTTGTTGAAAATTCTGGACATCGTCATTTGTATCTACATTAATATTGTGATTGTTCTATCTAAAAATGATGACCATAAAGTAAAGATCCTGCAACTTTCAAGTATTGATAATTTTTATTTGATTTAGAAAAAGTAAATGGCCAAACACACAGAGTCATTAGGCAGAATGGACCCACTACACCAAGCTTGGCCAACCTGTGGCTCTACAGATGTTGTCAAACTACAAATCCCATCATGCCTTGCCACAGTTTTGCTATAAGGGAGTGTTAAAACTGTTGCCCATTCTAGTTAAAATCACTCCACTAATCGATTCTTTCTCCCATGTTGCTGGGTCACTTACCACTCCTGCTGCAATAAGGCTCAATGCAGTGGCAAGCTATCAGTACCCTGTGCTCAAGATAACTACTGTATACAGCATGGGTCTTCAACCTGTGGCCCTCCAGATGTTGTGAAACTACATGTTCCAACATGCATTGCCACATTTTTTCCTATAAGAGCATGCCAAAAAACCCCAGGGCATGCTGGGACATGTAGTTACACAACATCTGGAGGGCCACAGGTTGAAGACATGTGGTATACAGGTCTCAGTTTCCTTGTCTACTATGCCACAGTACACTGACAACCAGGCTCAAAGTACTGCTGTCCTGATCACCTGACCATCCTAGCCAATTGTTAGTCATCTTGAGCAGTCTTGCATCACCTGTCACTGCTTTGCCAACCCTGGCTAAGTGCAGGTATTTATTCCATCAGCTATCTCAGCAAAGATGCCTGTACAATGTCTATCCTAGTCATTACTAGTTAAGTCTATCAGTGCTCTTGCTGCATCTTCCTGTGGATTCTTCCAAAGCAGTTTTTCTATTATTAGCTATAATGAACTGCTTACCATCAGTGCACGGTGCAGGTAGTACAGCCATTTGCTACAAACTTCTTGCTTATTTCCTCATTCCTGCTGTTGTCCATTCCAGTGTTTGGTTTACAGTGCTTATTAATATGAATTATCCTAGTTTCTGGCCAATAGTTGAACCCAATATCAAGCCTGGTAAATCCACTGCCCTGTTCCGTCACTCCAGCCTTTCTAGATTACTACATCTACTAGAGACTGTTACATATTATTCACAGCTTGGTCAATCTACTGTTTTTACTCTCTCTCTCTCTAGAAATACCATTTAACTATCAATAATAATGTCCCTTACAGTCCAGTGGCAGGATCTGGCTTTATATACTAAGACCTTGATAAAGCGGGGAGCGAAATGCGCGCCGGTAGTACGGCAGTGCAGATGTACCATTGTGTGTTCTGTCTCTCCCAGCCAGACAAGCACAGCCTAGCGGCTCACACATCTAGCCCTTTTCAGGGCTGTAATTTGATTGTAATGTCGTATTTACTTGTGTCTAGGCAGATTCCATGCATAGCAGTAGCGTTTCATCTAATCTAACCCTATTTAGGGCTGCAATTTGATTTACATTTGCATAATATCCTCACCAGCTGAGCTTATTCAGTGTAACTGAACAGTGGTCACACTTAAGAGAAAAAGGGAAACAGGTGACCAGCGCTGTAGTGGATATCCAATTAAGGGTATCTTCAATGTAGATTTCTATAAATCTCTCCTCAAATAGTCTTCCTGATGTTATAAGGAAGTGAACTTACAATAAATTTCATTCAGGCGTGCCCGTAATGGTATCTTTGTTAGACAGCCCTCACATGAGAACAGGAATCGACATGCAGAAGTAACGACATAGAATCAACTTACATGAAGTTTCAGTCTCGCGTTCACATCAAAGGTTTCTTTGTTAGCCAAATCAGCGTGGACGTCAGGGAACAGGTAACAAGGTCTTTATTCTGACACTTTCACAAATCCAAGACACGACAAACAGGCATAAAAAATAGAATGGAAAATCCAGACAGTGCAGATGGGTGGATCGCCGGCTAAGCTTCTCCCTCGTGCTGGAGTGTGCTGCAGACAACACCGCAGGTTGGGGGTCCAAGGTAGCAGGAAGCGCCGCGCAGATCCTATTCACTGCTACCTTGGACCCCCAACCTGCGGTGTTGTCTGCAGCACACTCCAGCACGAGGGAGAAGCTTAGCCGGCGATCCACCCATCTGCACTGTCTGGATTTTCCATTCTATTTTTTATGCCTGTTTGTCGTGTCTTGGATTTGTGAAAGTGTCAGAATAAAGACCTTGTTACCTGTTCCCTGACGTCCACGCTGATTTGGCTAACAAAGAAACCTTTGGTGTGAACGCGAGACTGAAACTTCATGTAAGTTGATTCTATGTCGTTACTTCTGCATGTCGATTCCTGTTCTCATGTGAGGGCTGTCTAACAAAGATACCATTACGGGCACGCCTGAATGAATTTTATTGTAAGTTCACTTCCTTATAACATCAGGAAGACTATTTGAGGAGAGATTTATAGAAATCTACATTGAAGATACCCTTAATTGGATATCCACTACAGCGCTGGTCACCTGTTTCCCTTTTTCTCTTGTCTGCAATCACTGGGGTTTTTGCGTTAACCCTTTACAAGAGACCAGCTGCTAAATCATCTTTTCAGCGCTGAGTACACACCAAACCCACCCTTCTAGTGGTCACACTTAATTATAGCTGGCACCGCGTCCAAAATAAATACCTTACCCACCGATCTGAAACTCGGTTGCTGTGTTATATGCTAGCGGCAGTAAGAATAATCTAGAGGTTTATATATACCCTATAAATTTATTACACTACGTGCTGCAACATTAACAACCCTAAGTGAGGGGAGTGATATATCCATTTAGCAACACTTTGGCTACTAATGTAACCAAGGGAGTTTCATAGGTAATCACAGTTTACAGGTTTCAAACAGCCACTGTTGCCAACTAAGAACGCTACATTATAATGTTATAGAGGCACATCAAAACACACAATTAGTTCCCACACGTGCTGTTTTTAAACATGCACGATTCTCACTTTGTTTGTCATTTATATGTTTTTTAATATTTCACAGTCTTAAATAATATCTTAATAAAGGTTATATTTTATTCGTATTTTCTCTTGGTGCACCACCCCACGACATACTTTCCTTTCCTGTGTATCTAATTCTAATGATGATGTCAGTGGTAGCACACCCCTGTATAAATTGAAGGTTATTTACATTTATAAGAAATAGGGGGACAGAATATCTCCTACTTATTACAATAGTGTATCCTGTGCGGCAGATTCTCCTACTCTGTCTTTATATACTAAGACCTGGGTCTGATTTCCAGTCAGGAAGGCTTACTGACTCTATCTCCCATTACATTCCAGGTTGTATCCCCACACCATCCAGCTTCACATATAATTATCCTACACCTACACTAACAATATCCTGATCTGGATTTCCACAACAAACATGGAACTCCAGCCCTGCATGCATAAGATCAGGGCCTATGCTGACAGCTGTTTTTTCAAACAGCTCTTCCCACACTGGAGCAATACTAAATTGCTCTATAGCAGCGTTTCTCAAACTGTGGGTCCTGACCCCAAAGTGGGTCCCGACCTTCTCAGCATGAGGTTGTGACTCCATGTTGCTGATCATCAGGCTGATGACTTCTCTAATCTCAGTCAGTGATTCAAGGAGTATGAGAAATCTGTTGAACTGTCTGCTATTTTAGACTCCTCCCATAATTTTATGCCTCCATAATGCTGCCATGCATGTGCTGTCTGTTGACTACACATGTGATGTGATTCAGGTAGCAGTTACTTGCTGGGGTCCTGTAATTATTTTTATTTTCTAATGGGGTTCCAGAGAAAAATAGTTTGAGGACCCCTGCTCTATACAGTACTTTGATATCTTCTGATACAATACGTAGTCTAATTGGGGTACAATGATGAATTACCAATAACAATAAATAGACTGTCAGAAAATGGGCTTAAACATTTATCTTCACTATTTTCTGACAGGTTTATTTTAAAATGCTTAAAACCTACCAGCAAATAAAGCAACTGTCAAAAAAACACCCCCTTCGCCTTCACATGGCAAACTATTCCGAATCAAGAGTATTGCTCCCTTAGTAACAATCATTATTAATTAGCCTTTTGGTTAAAACTGAAAAAAGGATGGAAGTATGGATTACACAATTATCTTGCCTTCATTTATTTCATGCCTATGGCAACTCCAGTTGGATCTTGGAATACGGCACTGTTTTTTGTTAGGTCTTCCCTATCCTTATCAGCTATGAACTTCATTTGTTTGGAACATGGAACAGCTCCCTTAGCAGAGATCTGCATCCAGCACTTTGACAGGTAATCTTGAAATGCCTTGCTCACAGCTTTGCTAATCCTCCATCCAATGTATCACTGAGACACTTACATATCCAGGAGCCTCAGGGATGTGCAAAGTAATCAATCAAAAGGATGCCAATGTGTGAGCACATAAACTGTATATATTGATGGAATATACTGTATGTTGTGTGCAGATAGATGGCATTTTATATAGCCTGTGGTGCAGCAGTATGGGGTCACATCATTTGTATCTGTGACAAATACAAGCAAATTAATGACCCCAATGTATCACAATGCTTACTTGTAGCCCTAATTGCCGTTTAGTCTTTTCTCACCTTTGTCCAACAAAAAAAATAAACCTGAACAAATTAATAAATGTGTAACATGAAACTATCCTTTACCAACATGGCTTCTGTCTGTGCATTGCTATGCCATCTTACTTCTGTGTTGGAGCCCCAGAGTAATACACATATGTAGTATTCAGTTCCACAGGAGTCCCCGCAATATTCTGATTTGCCTACATACATTATTATTATTATCATCATAGTTTATTTATAAGTCACCACAAGGGTTCAGCAACATCTACTATACATAAATGAGCAAAAAACAAATAATGAATTGCAGTACATGTCAATTTAGGACAAGTACATGGTAAGTAAATACAGTTGCTTAAGGGGACAGGACACTGAAGCAATTTTTTGGATGGCAGATATATATATATATATATATATATATATAGACGAGAAAAAAAGACTGGCACTCCGGGGTCTTCAATCAAAGTTTTGTATTGTGGCAACAAGCATCCAACGTTTCGGGGGTCGTCCCCCTTTGTCAAGGTGCGTGGTGATAACAAAAGTTTTTTGTTATCACCACGCACCTTGACAAAGGGGGACGACCCCCGAAACGTTGGATGCTTGTTGCCACAATACAAAACTTTGATTGAAGACCCCGGAGTGCCAGTCTTTTTTTCTCGTCTACTTGTCCTTTTAGACAGGCACCAGGGCAATTGAACAGTTGCGGTGAGTGCCGGGCCGCACCGAAGATATATATATATATATATATATATATATATATATATATATATATATATATATATATATATATATATATATATATATATAGCAGGCGATGATACCGCACCCAACGGACTTAGCATCAGTTTGGAATAAGACTCACAGTCGTCTCTTAACCAGCAATGTTTATGGATTTATTTCCCATCCTCAGGCTGTAGAACAAACATGATGTTTGTTCTACAGCCTGAGGACGGGAAATAAATCCCGAAACGTTGCTGGTTAAGAGACGACTGTGAGTTTTATTCCAAACTGATGCTAAGTCCGTTGGGTGCGGTATCATCACCTGCTATAATTATTATACATTACCAGCACCACGGCAGCTGTCTATGAAGGAAGTGTGCCTGCTCATCATCTCATACATACAGTATATATATATATAATCCATATGTCAATTTCACGATTCTTTTTTAAATGGGTGTCCCTTTAAGAGAAACTCTATGTAGTTGTCCTTATATATATATATATATATATATATATATATATATATATATATATATATATATATATATATATATATATATATATATATATATCGGTCTGTGTCTCCCCTCCAAGAAATGAAGTAGAAACAGCACGTCACTGCAGCAAGTAAAAATCTTTATTCCAGCCTCAACGGCTCGTTTCGGGGCATCAGCCCCTTTCTCAAGAAGCGGAATATCACAGGAAGCAGATGGATACAACACTCCTGCACAGGTGCCCTTTTTAAAGCTCACCAATTCGCGCCATCTCCGCCTCTCAGCGTCTCTGTATTCTCAGCTGTTGCGAATCCCGGCCAGAGCATGACGTGACGCGACTCCCACTCGCGTCTCCGTCACCCCGGCAACTACATTCACACCCCCAGCCGTCATTAACACGCGCCGCTCACACCAGCGCTGTCATGACGACCGGACGCTAGCAGAGTATCAGATGGTTACGCTGGTAGATATGCATTCAAGTGACGGGCTTCTCATCCACAATTTTAGTTAGAGCGGCTCTCACCCGCCCAACAGAATTGTAAATCGATTAGCCCCCCACACATCAGGAATGCATACAATCTAGGCTAAGGAGGTACGATCAACATACAAAATATTTATTTGTTTACAGGGCACAAAGTGCATAAAATACAATACTAAACAATGCATAAGCTAATGAAGTACATACAATCAAGCATATCTTCAAAATTATCACGCATAGTTTACAAATATGCAAATATAAAAAAATACAAAAATTAATGCATAAACATGCAAATATGTTAATTTAAAAAAAATATATTTAAATAAATAAATATTTAAATATATGCATAACAGGACTGGACAATATAATGCTAAATACAACTAGGCAGTCAATCTAAATACCTATAAATCTTACATAAAACTGCTCCACACAATACGCTCATTGAGACCGTATGGGGCCACAGTGTTGAGACGATATATCCAATTAGCTTCAAGTCTAAGTAACCTCTTAATTCTATCCCCACCTCGATTTGACGGGGGTACTTGATCAATGACTTGGTAACGTAATGAAGCTAGAGTATGTCCACACTCTTTGAAATGGATAGCTACAGGTTGATCTGCTTTTTTGCCACACAAGGCCGCCTTGATTGACGACCGATGCATGGCCATTCTTTCCTTAAATTTTCTGCTTGTCATGCCTATATAGAAAAGGCCACAAGGACAAACAATTCTGTAAACAATAAACTGCGAGTCACATGATAACACATGTTTGATGTGATGTATTTTAGAAGTGTGTGGATCTTTAAACTCATTACCAGTGATCATAAAATCACAAGTTACACACCGAGGACACTTATAGCATCCTGGTTTCTTATACATAATATTTCTATTCACATCACTTTCAAACCCCGTGATATCAGTGTGAACTAATATATCACGTAAGTTCCGACCCCTAGAATAGCAGGTCAGAGGTCTTACTTTTCTGAAAACCGGTAAACCGACATCAGTAGCTACTATGGGCCACAACGCTTTAGTCGCAATGGGGACCACAGAGCTTGATGTGTCAAATTTGGTAATGAAGGGGAATACCTGGGTGGGGGTTTTTTCAGCTGGATTAAGCAGATCTTGTCTTTTCAATAGTAATGCTTTATTTTTAGCTTTAATAAGCTGCCCATAAGGGTATCCTCTGTGATGAAATTTTTGAATGATAAGCTCTAATTCAGAGTGCATTTTGGAAGGGTCACTGCATATCCGCACAGCTCTCACCATCTGCGAGTATGGCAGGCCCTTCTTCAATGCAGGGGGATGGTGACTACTAGCATGTAAAAGGGTGTTGCGGTCTGTAGGCTTTCTGAACAGCTCCGTACTAACTACCCTATCAGTCACCTTAACCGACACGTCCAGGAAGTCAATACATGACTTACTGGTTTTGAATGTGAATTTAATGGGCGTGTCTGCCTCATTAATCTCATTCATCATGTCCATAAACAATTCCTCCCCACCATTCCAAAACATAAACAAATCATCTATGTATCTGCAGAACGTCCGGATATGTTGACCAAGTCGATGTTGAAAAAACATTTCCTTCTCAAATTTAAACATAAATACATTGGCGTATGCCGGAGCTACCGCAGCTCCCATAGCACACCCGGACGTCTGCAGATACATACCTCCATCAAATAAAAAATAATTTTTGGTGAGTACCAGTTCAAGCAGTTTTAGATACAGACTGATGTTAAAGTCAAAATGGTCTAAATTCGTTAAAAATTCTTGCATGGCTATTAAGCCCAACTCATGTGGAATGGACGTATACAAACTGCACACGTCCATTACACACATGAGTGAATGATCACAAATATCATCGGCATGAGATAATCGATTCAGAAAATTAGTAGTATCCTTTAAAAATGAAGACTGAGTGGTCATATGAGGCTGGATCAGCATATCCAGGAGCTGTGATATGGGTTGGAATAGACTCCCCCTAGCAGATATGATGGGTCTGCCAGGGGGGTCTGATTGGTTTTTATGCAATTTTGGTAAAGAATACAATGCCGGAATTACAGGATTCTCTACTTTTAAAGCTACGGCACATTTCGGCTCCAACACACCATCAAGCACAGCTTTATCAATTACAGAAAACAATTCCCGTTGATACATTTTAGTAGGGTCACTTGGTAGTTTCATATATACTTTGTCATCCCCAAGTTGTTTATATAATTCCCGTCTATAGTCTGATATATTCTGAATAACTATCCCACCCCCCTTATCGGCGGGGCGGATAGTTATTGATCTATCAGTACTTAATCACTTCAATGCACTCTGCTCAGCCCTAGACAAATTATAATGTGCAGGGTGCTCAGCTGCATTAAAGCGGGTCATGGAATCATTAAGTAGCCTCACATAAGTTTTAATGGATGCATTATTACTTATGGGATCAAATTTAGACAAATGTTGACTACGAATGAAAGCACCTGTGACACTGGTGTCAGGACTAGTGATAGAGTCCTGGAAATGTTCCTTAAGTCTCATATTTCTACCCAGTTTGTGGATATTACTCTGCCATTCAAAACTATCGTGCAGATTAGTAGGTATGAACGACAAACCTTTACTGAGAACAGATTCTTCAATGGGTGTCAGTGTCCTTTTTGAAAGATTAAATACTAATTCCTCTTTGACCCTCAAGCTTTTGAAGATCCTCTGATTTTGTCCGCTGCGGCGGGTTCTTTTATCCCACGCCCTGCCCTGCGGCGCGTGGTAACCCCTAAAGGGGGCCTAGCAGCAGAGGGATCATCCGATTCGGGCCATCCAAAGTCACTGTCACTCTGTGAAGAAAACCGATGTTTAGTATTGTATTTTATGCACTTTGTGCCCTGTAAACAAATAAATATTTTGTATGTTGATCGTACCTCCTTAGCCTAGATTGTATGCATTCCTGATGTGTGGGGGGCTAATCGATTTACAATTCTGTTGGGCGGGTGAGAGCCGCTCTAACTAAAATTGTGGATGAGAAGCCCGTCACTTGAATGCATCTACCAGCGTAACCATCTGATACTCTGCTAGCGTCCGGTCGTCATGAAAGCGCTGATGTGAGCGGCGCGTGTTAATGACGGCTGGGGGTGTGAATCTAGTTGCCGGGGTGACGGAGACGCGAGTGGGAGTCGCGTCACGTCATGCTCTGGCCGGGATTCGCAACAGCTGAGAATACAGAGACGCTGAGAGGCGGAGATGGCGCGAATTGGTGAGCTTTAAAAAGGGCACCTGTGCAGGAGTGCTGTATCCATCTGCTTCCTGTGATATTCCGCTTCTTGAGAAAGGGGCTGATGCCCCGAAACGAGCCGTTGAGGCTGGAATAAAGATTTTTACTTGCTGCAGTGACGTGCTGTTTCTACTTCATTTCTTGGAGGGGAGACCCAGACCGCTATACATTCTGGCAAAGGCACGCAGCTTTATTATATACTTCAAGGAGAGTGCTGGTCCGAATATCTGTATATATATATATATATATATATATATATATATATATATATATATATATATATATATATATATATATATATTGGAGGACTACTACATAGAGTTTCTCTTAAAGTGGCACCCATTTGAAAAAAATCGTGAAATTGACATATGGATTAATGAGAATAATTTTGATTTTATGGTATTTTCTGTTTCCTGTACATTACGTGTGTAGGGCTCCAGACTAAGTGGATTGTTTTATTGTTGCTTTTAAGGTGATCTCTCCAGTGTTTGATTAGATATCACCTAGGACCTAACCAATACATGATGGCAGTGGGAATGGGCATTTTAGATGAAGGCATGCTTAGTGATGCCGAGAATGTTCAAATAAGTCTCACTGATGATGAAATTGAAAAAATCTTGTTCACTGAAATAGAGTTTAACAAACTTCCCTCGGAAACCCCAGCAGATAGATATAATAAATTAAACAAATTTAAAAAAAACGTGAGATTGATCTGCTGCTCCACGGGAAAGGAAACGTATACCCCAGGGGTTTCGGATTGCTAATGCCCCCATTCCCATTCATCTTCCGTTGCGGAGTCTAGTAACACCTTACCCCCAACAGGCTCAGCAACCACCGCTACCACTTTTTTAGACTGAGGCTTTGGCCTCAGAGAAGGTCTAAGAGAAAGAAAAGGCTGTACCGAAGGCATGGGGGGTGGAATAGGAAGAGGGCGCCCAAGGGGCAGGAGAGGGGGTCGGAATTAATTTTTAATCTTTCCTCCCATGACCTAACACCTGCTGAGACATTATTGTCAAAGGGTTTGTCATTTATCCTGACAAACCCTTTTAATTCATTCAATTGTTTAGTGGACCATTATAAGATAGGAAGGAAAATGAGACTCCGTGAGTATTTAGACAACAAACCCGAGGGACCCCAAAGTTTACAGAATTCCCCAAACTCCCTGAATCTAACCACCAAAACATTTAAAAGGAACAGCCAATTTGATCCCCCATCCAGAAATGCAAGTTTTAAAACATTTTTGAGGATGGTTGATAGGGACTGTAGAGAGTCAGTGAACCACACAAAAAAATGATTTGATAATCTCAACTCAAGTGAAAGACAGGCTTTAACATCATAAAAAAATGACCCTCCAGGACACCCAATTATTTCTGCCAGGGGTTCTGTTTTACAGCCCCTGGCGAAATATCTTCAACCCTGGTAAAAGATACCCACACGTATCTTAAAGACACTGGTCATTTAATGAGATTTAGACCAGATTGGGGTGCTTCCAGATGACGTGGTGTTGGGCACACTAGATGTGTGCTCACTTTATACATTTATACCTCATGTAGACAGTCTTTCCGCTGTTGGGGAAGCCTTACAAATGAGTAAAAATAAAGGCCCCCCAGTGGAATTTTTACTTTCGCTGCTTGAGTTGGTTTTGAAGGAAAATCATTTTATGTATGAAGGCGACCATTTTGTCCAACTAGCAGGGACAGCGATTTGGTCCAATGTGGCCCTTAGCTATGCAAATTTAGGTACTTGTTTCCTAGCACGGCGCCCATCGGGTCCCATCGCATACCATAACTTAAGGTATGCGATGGGACCCGACAGACCCGATTTTCGGGTTTTAAATACCTTCCGATCCAATTTAAAAATCGGTAGCATCGCATGCCATTACAATGGCATGCGATGCAACGCGACTGACCCGATTTGACATTGTACCCAATGTTAAATGCCCCCCCAGACCCAATTTTTTATTGTATACCCACAATATGGTTAATTATTATGTCAAATCCCCCCCTTTGTTAACGCAACGTCACGATAAACGTGAACCCGAAGCGCGGCGAGCCCGCGAGGGCTGGCGGTACGTGTCCTCCGACCTTTTCATACCCCCACTATCCATGTTGGCGTGGAGTTGACTTTATATAGTGTGGCGAACGCAGCGAGCCACCGGGCCTGAAGCGTGGCGAGCGCCCGCGGAATACTTCACATGTATTCCGCGTCTGCTCGCCACGCTTCGGGCTCGGTGGCTCGCTGCGCTTGCCACACTATATAAAATCAACTCCACGCCGACGTGGATAGTGGGGGTATGAAAAGGTCGGAGGACGCGTACCGCCGCCGCTCGCCACACTTCGGGTTGCCATTGATCGTGGCGTGGCGTTAACAATGGGGGGGGGGCATTTGACATACTAATTACCATCATGGTGGGTTTACAATTAAAAAACGAGTCTGGGGGGGCATTTAACATTGTAATCAGCCATCAGGGTGGCTGTACAATAAAAAATCGGTGACCCAATTTTTTCAACCCGATTACATACAATAGAAATCAGTGGCGCCCTGCTAGGAAACAAGTATTAAAATTTATATATGGATCTATATGAGCGCACTTGCATCACATCCCAATATGAGGATCGCTTGATACATTTTAAATGCTTCATTGATGACGTGTTTGTTATCTGGCAGGGTGATGTGGATTCATTTAATGAAATGGTGGCATGTCTAAACAGGATCAATGGTCCAGTATGTTTTACTGCAGCATGTAGCCCTGTTGAAATAAATTTATTGGATGTGAGGGGACGCGGATTACTTTACATGTATTACGTGTCCGCTCGACACACTATATAAAATCAACTCCACACCAACGTGGATAGTGGGGTAATGAAAAAGTTGGAGGACGCGTTCCACCACCACTCGCCACGCTTTGGGTGGCGTGGGTAAGGGGGGGTGCGTTAAAACCTATTTTGGGGACATACAATCATATTATTGTATACCTACATCACACCCCCTAGAAAATCACATGCGATCGCTTGCGATTTTGCGGCAGATGCGATGCGATGGCCCGGGGCTGAGAGAACAGTGAATAAATTACATAGGAAAATCGCATCGCATGGCATCGCACGGCCCTAAAATGGCCCATGCGATGCAATGCGATTTCACTACACAGAATTGCCCACTAAGCAAATAGCTTCATGGGCGCCGTGCTAGGAAACAAGTACCGAGATATGAATTGGGTTTTTGTGTAGGGCCCAAACAAACCAATCATTTCAAATGTTTGGTTTGTTAACGTGTCCTATTTCCGCAACATAAGGGTGGGAGGACAATTCCATCTTGCATCACCATTCATTAACCCCACTGCTGAGAGTCATTGATATGTGAGATAAGTGGTCTTTAATCACATACAACTGTTTGTGCTCAAGTGGTAATAATCACAGAGCTGACCAATCCCACTGCTGAGAGTCATTGATTGCTGCACAAATTGCCCACTTCTCCTCTGCTGGTCATCGCCTGGTTATGTCTGGTCAGTTTGTTCCATTCCATTCTACTGCCGTACATATAATACCTCTCTGCTGGTGCACCCAAACATATTTTTATTAAAAAGTTCTTAAATGCAGACTGGCACAGATCTTTGTACAGCCGACAGTTTCTTCAATGTCTTTCATAAACAAGGAGATGTAGCCAATGCGTTTCGTCCTTAAATGGACTTCATCAGGGGTAACAGTTTCTCCAGTGAAGATTATATTGTGAAATGACAAAGTAGTTGTATCATAGGGCTATAATGTATATGGCCCTTATGATAATCAAGAAGAGAACTTGCTTTAGTCCACAGTAAAATACCACAGGCATTTGAATTCCCCCTTAGTCTTTAACAAAAACATGGTCATAAATGAACCCTTATTGTTTTTTTTTTTTGTTGTTTTTTTTTAATCCAGAGCATCAGCTTATCGTGTTTGGATGTACTGTGGCCTAGAAATAATATCATGCAGGAGATAATTGCATGAGCTATTTTATTAATACTTTAAAGAGCAGATTCATGAATATATTCTAATAGCGGTTTCAGACAATAGTGTCACTGTGCTTCCCAGTGTATTTTATTATCTAGATAATAGTATTTTTGATTTAAGTAGCGCTTGATTGTATTCCAGCCTCTTATGCATTATTGGCATCCTTGACATCTAGAAACTGGGTCAGTAAAACTCCAAATTCTATCCTATTCATCTTCTGCAAAGTGCTATGTGGAAAATTAAATTAGAGCGTTCAGCAGTCTGGATAATGTAGACACTGTATTACTCCTCCAAGTCACAGGTTCCAAATAAGGCATCATTCTGTGCCAAATCTGCAATTATGTTAAGGTCAAATATCTCCTTGTCTCTCACTAAAGACTTGAGGCCTGATGCTGGGTTGGAACTTAACTGCATCCAAGATCACAATCATAAAATGCAGTTGTGCATATGCAAATTAGGTATCCTTATGACTATGGTTTAAAACTGTTATTTTAGTAGATAAATACACTTTTACTATAGGTGTCCATAAAATTAAAAACAAATCAAAAGCCTCTCAAATGGTTTAGGTACTGTAATACAGTCCTTTTTTGTGCATTATAATAAAGAAAAAAATAGCTGGGGACTGGACTGATTACCATGGTGGTACATTTATCCAAACATGTTCTTACTGTATGATAGAACACCTTTACCCTCCCCCAAAAAGCAAGCAATTTCATGCAGTTTGCATATGAATCTGACCAGTGCTCGAAGTGGAAATATTAAAGTGGGAGTATGGAAAAACAAAGGTTTAAGTTATGCGCACGCCAAAGGCGTGCACGCTCCGGAAAAGGGGGTGTGGCCACAGGAAATAGGGGGCGTGTCTTTAAGTGTAGCGTACCACACCACACTAGTAGGACCCCTTATACTATCTAGTAATAATGCCCCTTACACATTGTGCCACACGGTATGAGCCAAAATTTAAGGACAGCAAGAACAAAGGGAGAGTGACAGCAGAGAGACACAGCGGGGACAGAGAGAGTGGCAGCGGGAATACAGGGACAGCCACATATGTATTATGGGCATCACAGTGTGTGGCATAGTTATAATGAGCATGACGGTGTGTGGCAAATGCATAATGAGCATCACTGTGTGTGTCACTGACACCTGCACCTCACGCCCTCATTCACTGATCCCTGCACCTCACTGACACCTGCATCTCACGCCCTCCGTCACTGACACCTGCACTTTACGCCCTCTGTCACTGACCCTCATGCCCTCCGTCACTGACCCCTGACCCTCACACCCTCCGTCACTGACCCTCATGCCCTCTGTTACTGACCTGTGCCCTCACACCCTCCGTCACTGACCCTCATGCCCTCATTACTGACCCCTGCCCCTCACGCCCTCCTTCACTGACCCCTGAACCTCACTCCTTTCGTCACTGACCCCTGCATCTTACTGCCTCTGTCAATAAACCCTACCCCTTACTCCCTCTGTCACTGACCCCTGCCCTTCAATACCTCCGTCACTGACCCCTGCCCCTCACTGCCTACATCAATGACCCCTGCCCCTCAATCCCCCTTTTAACCTATACTACTTAAGCTAGCAGCATATATTTATTACAACTGCTGGCAACTACTGTAGTTACTGTAATTCTAAATGGTGGGCGGGGGTGGAGCTCCAGTGCAGCGGTGTAGCTAGGTGCCATGGTGCTTGGAGCAAGGGCATATTTCGCGTCCCCCCCCCCCCCCCCGGGGAATGAATTGGGGGCGTGGCTAACGTGTTGGCATGTTACATTAGAAATATAGAAGACACTGTAACGGAATCTGCTGCGCTATAGAAGACACTGTAGCGGAATCTGCTGCGCTATATAAGACACTGTAACCGAATCTGCTGCGCTATATAAGACTCTGTAACGGAATCTGCTGTGCTATATAAGACACTGTAACCGAATCTGCTGCACTATATAAGACGCTGTAACGGAATCTGCTGCGTTATATAAGACGCTGTAACGGAATCTGCTGCGCTATATAAGACGCTGTAACGGAATCTGCTGCGCTCTATAAGACGCTGTAGCGGAATCTGCTGCGCTCTATAAGACACTGTAACGGAATCTCCTGCGCTATATAAGACACACTAACAGAATCTGCTGCGCTATATAAGACACTGTAACAGAATCTGCTGCGCTATATAAGACACTGTAACGAAATTGGCTGCACTATATAAGACACTGTAACGGAATCTGCTGCGCTATAGAAGACACTGTAGCGGAATCTGCTGCGCTATATAAGACACTGTAACCGAATCTGCTGCGCTATATAAGACTCTGTAACGGAATCTGCTGTGCTATATAAGACACTGTAACCGAATCTGCTGCACTATATAAGACGCTGTAACGGAATCTGCTGCGTTATATAAGATGCTGTAACGAAATCTGCTGCGCTATATAAGACGCTGTAACGGAATCTGCTGCGCTCTATAAGACGCTGTAGCAGAATCTGCTGCGCTCTATAAGACACTGTAACGGAATCTCTTGCGCTATATAAGACACTCTAACGGAATCTGCTGCGCTATATAAGACACTGTAACGGAATCTGCTGCGCTATATAAGACACTGTAACGAAATTGGCTGCACTATATAAGACACTGTAACGGAATCTGCTGCGCTATATAAGACGCTGTAACGAAATTGGCTGCACTATATAAGACACTGTATCGGAATCTGCTGCGCTATATAAGACACTGTAACGGAATATGCTGCACTATATAAGACACTGTAACGGAATCTGCTGCGCTATATAAGACACTGTAACGGAATCTGCTGCGCTATATATATGACACATACGTCAACATAAAAACGGGGGACACTCCTCTACAAAGACAGGCGTGTCGATGCCTGCTCAGGCGGTGGTGGGCCGGCGGACATCACATGACATCAGCACGCGCCCTGACTTTTATTACGGAAGGAGAGAAAAATCATTCTCTTCCTTTTGGCCACAACCTATCCAACAGGTCTGAATCAGGCCCTTGCTCAGATGCTGTCCTATCCATTCAATTATAACAATGTGTCCTACAGCCACCCACAGTGCAGGCGGGATGTACACAGGCCAGTACACTAGCAATCCCCCTCCATGACCTAGCCCCGCAGCATCAACCCGCCACCCCCCCCCCACCCCCTTCCCGTGCAAATGGCACTGTGTACTCGAAAGAAGTTTTAAGTATTTAATGATACACCCCCACCTCTATCACTGGCGTCCGTCAAGGTCCACCGTCCGCTGAGGCCAGGTCTCCTGTTCGCATGCACCAAGTCTCCTGTTCGGCACCGCTGGTTCTTCCGTGCAGAGCTGGCCGGGTGTCACCTCACTCACCTGCCTCTTATCTCTGGCTGCCGCCCGGGTCTCCTGTTCACTGATGACGGGTCTCTTGTTCGGAGGCCACCTGCTACCAGGTACCAGCGCGCGGGGGGAGAGAGCAGAGGAGTACAGGACTGCAGCAGCATCACTTGCGGTAGAGGAAGCGTGGGGCCATGGCGGCGCCGCTGGCAGGGAGAGCGCGGGGTCAGCATTTAAATAACTTCAACTCCATAGTTGCGCCACTGTGTGCAGGGATCATTTGCGGAGGGGAGTGGGGGGCGGGCGGGCCGGCGGCGCCATTCGACCAATCGCCGCCCGGAGCATGAGCTCCGGTGGCTCCGCCCTCCCTACACCTCTGCTCCAGTGCACACACTGGTATAGTAGCTGCATCCTCTCTCTGTCTTTACTGCATTCCAGTGTCAAGAGACAGGCAAGAGAGAGATGGACTGTTTGTGGAGCTTGGGAGCATATTTGTTTTAAGGTACCCCCTCCACTTACCACTGTCCTTATTGGGTTCTCCTGTAATTAGTACCGGCATAGGTGGTAGCAGGCGTGCTGGTGGCAGGTTGGGAAGCTCGGGCATATGTTTGTTTAACCCTCCCGCACCCCACGCGCACGTCTGTCTTACCGCATTCCATCCAATCAAGCTGGCGGGCGGCTGGCTAGTTGCGGTGAGGTTCGCGATGTGTGGAAGGCTCTGAATCCCAGCGGCATCATGTCTATGGGGAGGAGTTTGCTACAGTCTCCCCGAACCTCCCTTCCACCAATGAGAAGAAGGGAAGGGGGTTCATCTTTAGCAGACGCTCAGTGCAATGCATGCACTAAGCGACCGTGTGGAGCAGCGCTGTGAATCTGAACTAATGGTTGTCAGATTCACAGCTTTAGATGAGAAATACACTGTGCTTCCCCAGACCCAGTGCTCGAAGTGGCGGTATGCCATACAGTTGTATACCGCCCTACTTCGAGCACTGAATCTGACTCAGTCTTGCCTACTCTCCCAAGTTCCTGCGAGAGAGACACAATTTTTTGGGTAGTCTCCCGCAGCCTTGAAAGAGTGGGCACCTCTCCTGCATCCTTCCCACTTCCTAGAGAAGTGGGCAGAATCGGCAGAACATTACAGTGAAACCAATGTCCCTGCAGTTGGGGCAGTGCCTAATGACATGATATGGTCCAATCAAAGTGGGTAGGGCCTAATGATATAATTAGCCTGCCGCTGACAATTATCTGCTTCTCCTCTCCGAGCATTGCTCTTATGGGGCCTACACATGTAGCAATTTTTGCATATTTTCTAAGCAATCTGACTAGATTCGACTAGATATCTTAGAAATTAAGCATAAATTGCTGTGTGTGTGTAAGGTCCATAACGATAGCAATGCGCAGCCCCGCATTTCGCTATCACTGGGCTGGATATCTCAAGTATGCTTGTAATATCTAGTCATCACTGACAGATTGCTCAGCACACATTGTTGGTTCAGTGCTGTGTGCTGAGCAATCTTTGCTGAGCAATCTGAGCAATGCTAGATTGCTCAGCACAAAGCTCCGATGGCCCTGTGTGTAGTCCCAATTACAGGATATTGTCAGCGTAGACAAGTATGATCTGGCTGAGTTTTTGGCAAACACTAAGCTAATTTTCATAGTATACAAATTCTAAATATAATAAATCAAACACAGGATCAGCTTCTCTAGTTCAAATATCCCTGAGAAAAAAAATCTAATGTGCAGAATTTATGCATTTACTCACTTAGCTCATACTCATTTTATGCAAATGTGTTATTTTTCACGAAAAACAATTACTGTATATCTAAGAAAAAATAGACATTTTACTTTATAATATGTGTGGATAAAAAAAGGCACAGAACACCAACATCAAAACCTCATCCCAACTGTGAAGTATAGTGGAGGCATCATGGTTTGGGGTTGCTTTGCTGCCTCAGGGCCTGGACAGATTGCTATCATCGACAGAAAACTGAATTCCCGAGATTATCAAGACATTTTGCAGGAATTTAAGTCCATCTGTTCACCAGTTGAAGCTCAACAGAAGATGTGTGGTGCAACAGGACAACGACCCAAAGCACAGAAGTAAATCAACAACAGAATGGCTTCAACAGAAGAAAATATGCCTTCTGGAATGGGCCAGTCAGAGTCCTGACCTCAACTCAATTAAGATGCTGTGGTATGACCTTAAGAGAGCATTTCACAACAGACATCCCAAGAATATTGCTGAACTGAAACAGTTTTGTAAAGAGGAATGGTCCAAAATTCCTCCTGACCATTGTGCAGGTCTGATATGCAACTATAGGAAATGTTTGGTTGAGGTTATTGCTGCCAAAGGAGGGTCAACCTCCCATAAAACCCAGGAAAAGCAATTACATGCCATACTTTGTCCACCCTGCACTGTGAAAGTTTACATGATGTGTTCAATAAAAACATGAGAACATAATTGTTTGTGTGGTATTAGTTTAAGCAGACTGTTTGTCTATTGTTGTGACTTAGATGAAGATCAGAAAACGTTTGATGACCAATTTATGCAGAATTCCAGGTAATGCCAAATGATTCACATACTTTTTTTTGCATCTGTATGCTAAACCATGCACACAAAGACCAGGGACAGAGTAGCAATGGGGCAGATGGAGCTTTAGCTATGGGTTTTCCATCAAAATAGGCCCAATGGGTCCGCTGCAGTCTGCCACCCATGCAGCATAAAGTAACTAGCTAGAATCAAGAAATCTCACTGAGAGGTCTGTGTCTGACTTGGGAAATACCCCATTGCAGTCATCTTGTTGGGACATTGGTGAGTGGCCTAATGGGACCCAATGATGTGGCTCTACCAAGAACAAGCACGGCATTGTGGTAGCTGTGGGCTTCCACCAATCTCTTCTGTGAGCCGTGTGCATGTACATGGCATCCGTTTACCTTTACTGGCATCACTGCTAAGCCTACATAGAAGGCAGAGTAGCAACCCAGGCAGCCTATCCTCTGAACCTCTTCACCCCCAATGGGGCACTACGGTTGGGAGGTATGGGCTCTTCCCATGGTGAGGCATTTTGTGGAGCACTGACATACACTAGCAAGCCTGCGTTACTGCATGATTGACCATGTTTCCAAAGCCGAAAGAGGCGAGGTCTGTAATCACTTATTACTTAAAAGAGATGCACAATGAATAGTCAAATTGGATGTTATAGCACCCAGGGGGCTAAACGAGCATTGAGTGCTTGTGGCATTTTAGATCATTATTGAAGTCCATTTGATTATTAAGTCGGGTTTGTACATATTAGAATGTTATAGTTTAACCTATGTGTAGATGTGATCATGTTCTTTTAGAATACTTAATAACAATACTAGGTACTGTAGGCTGTTCACTTTTTTGTTTTCTTCCTTCGCAGTTTTATTTATTATGTATCTATGGTGATGGGGCACACTGATGACGTAAGTTCTGAGCGGCCGTGGCTGCACTGGCACCCTCAGGTTCCATAAGATCTTAGTACATGGGTGAAGTCATTTAAAGTAAGAAGTTTGTATGAACTGTTTATCCTGACGATGGTGTAATTAAAGCGCCGAAACGTTGATGCAGTAATACACAGCATGGTCATGGTTTATTTTTCAATACCTGAGTGCCGCCCCTCCGAATTCTATGTTATGCTGTCTCAAGCAGGGAAGGCACCAGTGAATGTTACTGCATTATTGGGAGTGCTGGTCCACGGGAAATATATATATATATATATATATATATATATATATATATATATGAGAGAGAGAGACAGAGGCAGCACTCCAACAGACTTTGTAGTACTCTTTAAAAGTCCTTTATTACGGTCCTACACCGTTATGAGTCCATACAACCCGTCATCAGGGACACAATGTCCTTGATGACGGGTTGTATTGACTCGTAACAGCGTAGGACCATAGTAAAGGACTTTTAAAGAATACTACAAAGTCTGTTGGAGTGCTGCCTCTGTCTCTCTCCTGTATTTTGAGCTTGTCTCTCTGGAAGGCACCGCAGCAAGGACCACCTCAAGAAGTAGAGTGCCGGGTATATCTGTATCTATCTATCTATCTATATATCTATATATCTATACATATATCTATATATATATATATATATATACTGTATATATATATATATATATACAGACGGCGCCGGCCTTATGCTTGCTGGCGATGCGCCAGCAACACGGCGCGCCATCTGACTGAGACGCGCGTGCGTCCCCCACGCACGCGCGTCTCAGTATCCGGGCGGCCGGCCGGCGAGGCGGACGCAATACTGTCCGCCTCCCGCTCGAGGGGGGCTGGGGGGACCCGAGGAGGCTGTGGGGGGGTGCGGGCGCCCGGTGTGGGCACCGGGCGACCGTCGGAAGGGGACGGCAGCACCATCGGAAGGGGACGCGCGCGCGGCCCCTTCCGACACACAGATGGCGCGGGAGCAGGGAATGGCGATGGCGTCGCCATCGCCATCCCCTGCAAAGATGAGCCCGGCCCCATCTGTATATATATACAATATTCTGTGGGAAACGCACACTTTCCAATGTAATTCAGGCAGGGGCTCAAGGTCTGAACAAATAGATATAGTAAGCCAGCCAGAGAGACCCTCAGTCTCCTGGAACGACAGGACCAGCACACCCTTATATTAGATGCAAAACGTGTAATTATTGAAGCATCGTGTCAATCATCATCAAAGGGATAAAAATTCATCCTACTTAGCAGTGACTGGCCAAGGACTGAAGACAGCAGCATACAATCATGCGCAAGTGGCACTTGCGCATGATTGTATGCTGCTGTCTTCAGTCCTTGGCCAGTCACTGCTAAGTATGATGAATTTGTATCCCTTTGATGATGATTGACACGATGCTTCAATAAATACACGTTTTGCATCTAATATAAGGGTGTGCTGGTCCTGTCGTTCCAGGAGACTGAGGGTCTCTCTGGCTGGCTTACTATATATATATATATATATATATATATATATATATATATATATATATATATATATATATATATATATATATATATATATATATATATATATATATATATAGTGTCTGTGAGTTTCTGAAACACTGCCATCTGCTGGCAGCGAGTGAAACTACATCTCTTTCTCAGACCTGCACAAACACAAAAGGTAGCGGACTAGCTTTCAAGGCTTTTGCTTCGAGCGGGCTTACTAGTATTACATATATGCTGTATTCACACACACACACACACACACACACACACACACACACTCTAGAAGCATACTATTGCTATTTATTTGCTATTTACAGCAAACATTTTTCAAACCATTTCTGCCAATGTGTGTTGCAAATATGAGTCAAGGAATGTTCACTATTCTCTCCTGAATGATAGGTTCATTGTTCAGACCAGTAAACCAAAGTAAAAGGTTAGAAGGAGAACCACTCAAAGATGCTATGAAAGCACTTTTAAAACCTAAAAATGCAGTATTTCATTACAGACCTTGTAATGTTCCCAAGCTAAGCTATCACTGTGACTGCAGATGACCACTCACCATTGTCATACTACTAATAGACCATTCATTTCAGAACCTTTAACTTCTCTAATGGCTTGGGTATGTTGCAACCAAGTACCTCTGCTGATGGATCGCCCTTTTAGAACCTTTAGGTTATATTGCTCCATAAAGGAATATAAGGCCATCTATTAAGGGACATTATAGATTAACTCACTAACTCACTAGTTTGGGACTAGTCAGAATGACTTTATTGTGGCTAAGCTCAATATCTATTCATCTTGTATACAAGCACCATTGACCATGCCTTCCCAACTTCTCCCAAAATTGATGCCAGTTTGGCCCATGCAGAGATGCGGCAGCAGGGTAACTGCAAAGTACATGATTTCGCATTTTTACTAACAGCTATAGAAATAATTGGAAAGAAGTTTGGTTCATTAGGGCTAGAGTAAAAAGGCCGACAGTGTTTTAGTCCACCCCAAAAGGTCGGCAGGGAAAAAGGTTGACACAAGCAAAAATGTTGTCATGAAATTGCTTGACAAATTAATTGGTCATCATGAGTTTTATTAGTTTTTTATGGGCTTCTTTTTTTCTCTTGTAGTACACGGACCTCAAAATAGTGTATTGCATCCCCTTGCTCAAGTACCGCTGCGTTCTGCACTCTTTACCAATGCCATTCATAGATAATAAATAAAAATGGAAAATAAAAATTGTGAAAAACTCAGGTCAATGATATGCTGTGTTGGCCCTTTTACTACCATGTTGACCGAATGATGTAAACCAATAGCGGTTGACCTAGTGTCAACCTTAAATCTGGATATCTTGATTTCATCTGAAAGATGCTGTCAGATAAGTATTTCCTCAGTGAAGTGAAGTCCATACACCTGCTGCCTGATTATGTTCACATGGGAGTCAAACACAAAAGAGCAAGTAAGCGTGCACCCACCTGGGCAAACCGTTTCTCTAACGCTGGGGCAAATTTCAAATGTGCAAAACGATTCACTACTGCCACGTGTTACATTTGACCCACTTTCAGTGCACATGGATATAAAAATGTACATTGCGATCGGGTCTGAATAACCCCTCTATATAGTGGATGTAGCTGCTGAAGATATATTTTGGGAAACCTGTCATAGCCCAATATTCTAAAGAGATTTGAAGATAAATATTCTTCAAATAATACAAAGTTATTTATAATATGTTCTTTGTCATTTTCATAGAATTTTTATTGCTAAAATTCTGTAGTATGCTGGTCTATGAAAGGTGAGGTCCTGCTTTCCCTACGTCACATTACCATATGTCACTGATCACTGCTGCTTGACAACGGATCCCTGATCACCGCTGTTTCCAAGTAAGCAGCAGTGATGACAGTGCCACATCTGAATAAGGCCCTCTTTCCCATTGTATAATACTATATAAATCACATAAGAATAAAAACCTACAATGAAGATTAAAAAATACATTTAGTTATTTATTTATACATAGCAGAGTGTTTTATGCTAAACTATTGAACGGAACCATAACCAATTTGTGAAACTTCATCAATGTGATACTGTCCAATCTGTTTCCATTAAGTGCCATGGCACATTACCGTAATGGCATCATCCTACCCCAGGTTTCCTGTTAATACTTGCTACATCTGTACTATTAATGGGGTGAATGTTTAGTGGGAAGCTGGAAAAAATGTTGCCCTTCAGATAGTGTAGAAAAACACATAAAAAGTTGTTCCATGTCCCTTTAAGGTGCCCATACACTAGAACGACTTCTACAAAAGGAGAAGTAACCCGCAATCCTCCTTGAACCTCCCGGGCAGCATGATTGCATATGATACCAAGTGTTCAGTCCTTTTGCATATGAGGTGAGAAATTGCTATGGGCAACCAATCAGATACCATCTATTATCTTCTTGAAGGTGTTAAATAATTAAGAAGTAGATTCTGATTGGTTGCCCATAGCCACACCTCATGTGTAATAGAACTCCCATCTTAGTAAATTCTCCCCAATGTATCATATACAATCCCAGCCAAGCCTGCCAAAAGGCTTGGCAATGCAATATATCTTAGGTGCAGCCAACGATCTTCAAGCTCCTATGCAATGCTCACGGCACTACAGATCACATCAGACCTGATGTCAAATGTTGACACTTTTTATCCAATATCTCACCGTAATCCAATGAAAATTGACCAAATTGCAGTGTATTTGTCCACTGTGTATGGGCACCTTAACTCTTATGATCGATTTTTTATTTTATTATTTATTTACAGTTACTTATATAACGCAGCAGATTCAGTACATTTGTTGACAACGATAAAAACAAACTGGGTAACAACAGACAGCCTTGGAGGTAAGAGGGCCCTGCTGCAAGCTTACAATCTATAGGGACATAGGAGGTAAACACAAGGACAGGCACCAGTAATAGCATAGCTTGTAGGTCCAGAAGGGAAGCTATATAATATATAAGTGCCTCAGAGGGTTATGTATGTGGTACTAAAATATGATAGAAAAGGTGAGTTTTCAGGAAACACTTAAAAGTTTGGAGGTTAGTGGAGAGTCTTATTGTGCGTGGAAGGGAATTCCATCGGGTGGGAGCAGCCCGATGAAAGTCCTGTAAAAGTGAGTGAGAGCTAATTATCAGAAGAGAGACGCAGAGTGGTCAAGATGGGAGATATTTTGAGATAATTAAAGAGATATATGCTGGTGCACTATGTTTAATAGCTTTCTATGCGAGTAGAAGTATTTTATATTGAATACGATAAAATACAGGCAACCAATGGAGGGACTGGCAGAGTGGATCAGCAGACAATAACCGTCTTGCTAGGAAGATCAGCCTGGCATCAGCATTTAGAATTTATTGCAGTGGCAAGAGCCTGTTCTTGGGAAGACCAATTAGGAGAATATTGCAATAGTCAATGCTGAATATAATGAGTGCATGGATAAGGGATTTAGTGGTGTCTTGTGTGAGATAGGGTCGTATTATGGATATGTTTTTTAGATGCATGTAACATGAGATGGAGACAGATTGAATGTGGGGAACAAAGGACAGTTCAGAGTCGACAATGACCCCTAGGCAATGAAGATGGTAACTGCTCTTGGCTGGTGGGAATATAAGTAATTCCATTTTGGAAATATTGAGTTTGAGTTGGCGAGAAGACATCCAAGATGAGATGGCAGAGTGGTATTCAGAGACTCAGGCCAAAACCACTGGAGAAAACTCTGGGGTTGATAGATAGATAGATTTGAGTATCATCCACATACAAGTGATACTGAAATCCAAAAAAGCAACCAGGCGATGCCGGGCAGCGCTCGCTCAGCCAGCTGACTGTGATTCTAATCACAGTGGGCTGGGCGCATGGCGGGGGCTGATTGGCTGGGCTATCTCTCTTAAGGGATTCAGCCCTGTTCAGCCCCGCCGGTGATATCGGTCCTAGTAGTGAGTTTGGCTCCCTGCTGTCCGGTCCTGTCCTGTTCCCTTTTGTCCTGTCTTTGTCTGTCCCGGTCCACTCAGTCTGGATCCTGTCAGGGTCCTGTCAAGTGCCTAGTCTTTCTGCAGTCTGGGTCCAGTCATCGTCCAGTCACTGTCCTGGTCGAGACACAGTCCAGTCTCTATCCTGTACAGCTGCCGTCTTGCTGCGGTCACCGTGTGGCCGGGGTGCAGCCGTTGTCCAGCTGCCGTCTTGCTGCGGTCACCGTGCAGCCGTCGTGCAGCCGTTGTCCAGTTGCCATCTTGCTGCAGTCACCGTGCAGCCATGGTGCAGCCGTTGTCCAGCTGCCATCTTGCTGCGGTCTGCATCCAGTCTCGGTCCGGTCACGTAAGTGCTCCAGTGGAGCCCGATTCCTTATCTTTTATTTCTGAGGGCAAGCTGCCCATCGTCCTTAGTTATTGTTATTTTCCTAGTCCAGCTCTCCGTGATTCGGAGAGGCTCGCAGTTGTGGGCTCACGTCTGTTTTGGGGTACCGTTATTGTAAGTGTACTATTTTGTGGTGGCATGTGTTTTCTTTGGTGGCACCCGTTATTCTTTGTTCCGGTGTCTGTGACTTGGTTACGCTCCCCGTCCTTGACCTGGTGCCGTTAGTTAGGGTGTTTCAGTCCAGGTAGGCCCTTTTAGTTAGACCCTCCTTTTGGTCCAGTCCCTGACGGTCGCATTGGGTTTGTCCTATCTTAAAACCTGGTTGCATCAGGGTTGGAGCGGGCTTAACTCGCTCCTTCAAAAGCGGCGACTAAAGGAGAAACCTAACACCTTGCAGCCTACGGTCACCAGTCCGAGACGGCCAACAGAGTTAGTGTAGGGCTTTGCCATGGCCGTTCTAAACAGCGGTCCCGGCTGAGGGCTCAGCCCACCACCAACATCCTCACGTTCCGGTCTCAGGACTCCAACGGTGGGTTCACAGCCAGATCCGTAACACACTGCATGTTTGAAGAGAGAAGGAAAAGTACCAGTAGCAAGAGAGAGATTGCAAATTCTAGTTAAGGTTGGGATAAGCACAGGAGATAGAGTTTTAATGACTTGAGCAGGTATAGGATCAAGAGAAGAGGTAGTTGAGTAGGAGGATAAGAAGAGTGTGGAAACTTCCTTTTCAGTTGTGGGTAGATAGTCTTATATCTGAAGAAATCACTCAGATTATGAGATTTACCCCATTGGTGGTCTATTTTATGTGACGGATTTTTATAGTTGTCTTGTTATTTTGGAGTGCCATGATTATCATCTAAGCCTGTGTGGGGTGTAATGGGAAGCTGGAGAAACTTAATCAAGGGCTGTTTCAAGATCCTGGTACAGATGAGAAACAGAAGTCAGGAGAGGTAAATGTAGAAATTGGTGAGAGCTGTTGTTGCAGAGAGGTGGAAAGTTGTGGAAAATTAATAGCATTAGTATTTCTGCGGGTTAGGGTAGGCTTGCATGATTTCAATGTCAGTGACCCTGGGATAACGGAGGCGAGTGAGAGGGTAATGAGATTATGAACAGAGAAAGGGAAGGGAGTGTTAGTAAAATCAGACACTGAGCACAGCCTGGGGAAAAAAAGGTCAAGGCAGTGGCCTTCCTCATGAGTAGAGGAATCTGACCACTGTGTAAGGCCAAGAGAGGAGGTTCGAGAGAGGAGCTTGGAAGCATGCGGAGATTGTGGACTGTCAATAGTGATATTGAAGTCACCCAGGATGATGGTGGAGATGTTAGAGTATAAGAAGTTGGGGAGCCAGGCAGATACATTTTCCAGAAATTGAGGTTTGGGAAACGCAGGTGGGCAATAGATAGCAGCAACATGCAGAGAAAGGGGAAAAAATCCCATACCTCTCAACATGACCCTCTCCAGGAGGAACACAATGCTTTGCTCCTGGACTTTCCTTTTAATGTATGATTACCATCACCTGTGTTGAACAGGTTAATTGATGAGAAATGTGTTTTAACAGAGGTGATGGTAATCATACATCAAGTGGAAAGTTAAGGAAGTCTCCCTCCTGGAGAGGGTCATGTTGGGAGGTATGAAATCCTAATAGAGTATACTTCAAATGATGTGAAAGTGAGTGAAGGAACTGGTGGTAGAACGGAGTAAGGGAAGGATTCTGACAGTAATATACCTACCCCACCTACTTTACAATTACCAGGCCTGGAGGTATGAGTAAAGTGGAAACCACCATGTGACAGTGCTGCAGGTGAAGCGGTGTCTGATTGTGTGAGCCAGTTTTCTGTTATAGCCAGCAGGTTGAAGTTGTGAGAGATGTAGATGTAGCGAATGGATGTTAACAGATAGTGCATTCAATAGGGCAAATTTAAGTTGCTTGGTGGGTGATGGGAGGCAGTTAAATCTGAGATAGACCTGTGGTTTGGGCCTGGGTTTGACGATATGACACCATCTAATAAGATAAGGAGAGATAGATATAGGTGGATGTTTGTGTTTTTTTTTATATTGGTGGTAAGATGTCGATGTGAAAGTACAAGCTGAGGCAATGTGCACAGATTAGTGAGTGTCAGGGAGGCTATAGGATGGATGAAGTTTGGTGAGAATTCCATGTAATAAAATGAGAGGTAGCAGTTTGGTGAGCATGATGTGATTGTGTTTATGTTAGAGACAGGGTTAAGTAGAATGGATAAGTTAAATAATGATATGTAATAAGTATTGTATTACCACCTAATACCACCTAATAAAAGGACATCAATTAGCCTATGTTAAATAAACACTAGGCCGAATATACTCCAATAAATGAATTAAAACCAAAAATAAGTCCATGCATTTAGGAGAAAACACTTTTTCTACAGTGTGTCTCTTCTGAATCTTCCAAGTCGTATCCGTAGACAGAATGCCTACAAGCATCACCTTGGAGAACAATAACAGTCTGGCAGAGAAAATACAGTGATTTGTGGTGTGCTCTGTAAATTAAGTTAACTGTCTCATCAGTACCTACAGTGTGTGTCAGAACATCAGCCAATATGATTTACAAAAAAGAAAAAGATGAATTTGTATCTTCAATGCAGTTGTGCCATCTAGTGTACAATACAAATATTGCACACAATTAAATTATTCATATGATACAGTATACAGTTTACCAGGCAAAGAATACACAATGTAAATACAGAGTGCCAAGTGACATTATAGAACAATTATTAAACCACACCTAATTATACTATAGATTTATTTCTTCCAAAATGGTCACAGTTAACATTTTCAACATAATTGTTTGCTCAATTTACACCCTTCTGATTTAAGTCAGTGGCATCTTATTTTTTATATAAAATTAGAAACAGTCTATATGGAGACCTGAAAAAGGATGATACAATATTGTACATTTGTTCTAATATCATACCATATACCATGAGTGGTCAAATCAATGTATACTGTACCAGGATGTAGCAATAAAATACCAGAACCTACCAAATCAGCAATGGATATCTATACCAGGTTGAACTAGATGGACGCAAGTCTTTTTTCAGCCTTACCTACTATGTAACTATGTAAATGTATACAAAGATGACCCCAAGTGCGCCTCCAATATTCAAGCATCTACTCTTTAAATAGTGGGCGATGAGAAAGGGGTAGAAATGAAGAAAACAAAGTGCACTATATGGATCCACCACCTTATTAGGTTTCACAGATAGTCATAATCAGACAAATATGGAAAATATGAACAACTGGTAACAATAAAACAGTAATTTTTTATTAAAACAAATCTTTAAATATCGTAATCCACATCTGCTTATTCAATTCAAGATGATACAAGGTAAGTCCAAACCATACGCATTTCATCTTAAAAAGACTTCATAAGGGGTTAAATGAACAGGTAATAAATCAAAAGTATGATACTCATATGTCCTTTCATACAGATTATTCGATATCCATTGATTGGCAGCAACGTGATGTGTCTCATTGGGGTTTTAGACTATATAAAATGTCAAATGCCTCACAGTAGTTTAGAGACGATAAACAGGTGAAAAGTCACCTGGGACTTCGGCGGTGAAAAAGTGGCTCAAGCCGACTTAAGGTGCCCATACACGGTACAATTGTTATGTGCGATAAGATGCACGCTCCCGTCACACATCTCATCACACAGCTCAAAAAGTATGTGCTGCACATACTTTTTGTACTAAATCTCATTGCATAGCAAAACCTATGCGATGCAATATTGTATACTATAATTGTGCTGTGTATGGGCACCTTTAGTGCCAAATGCAGGATCTGTCAAGGGAACTCCTCAAGCAGCACATGTAGCAAGATGTAGCAACGCTCATCTATCCTCTATTACCACGACTCGCTCCTTTTTGTCACGCCAAATTCCCACCTGTGGCTCGGAATCGCCAAGCTAGGATATTGCTGCTCAATGCATTTCTATGAGCCATGGGAGCAAATTAGATGCACGTGTATGGTGATGAGATTGCGCCAAATGACATGAGAGTCACGTGTGGCTACATCTGTATATTGTGCATATGGAGATTTCAAATGACAGCGAAACATTACATACATTTTTGGTGCATTTTTTTCTGACACCTTGTAAATATATTATTTATTTACAGTTTCTTACACAGCGCAGCTAACGGCGTTGCACTTTACAATTGGAAACAATAATAATACAGACTGGGTAGTAAAAACCAACATAGAGGTAGGAGGGCCCTGCTGGCAAGTTTACAATCTATAGGAATAATAGGAGGAATACATAATGTTAGGATTCCATAGCATGGCAATCCCACCAGATTACAAGACAGTACTGATGGGATGCAATTAGATATGAATGCTACTGAAGGTTATGTGGGTTCCAGAATATGATAGGCTTGCCTGAAGAGGTGAGATTTCAGGGAACACTAAAAGTTTGGAGGCTAGAGGAGAGTCTTATTGTGCGTGGAAGGGCATTCCATAGGGTGGGTGCTGCCAGACAAAAGTCCTGCAAGTGAAAATGGGAGCAAGTAGTGATTGTGGATGAGAGACACAGATCTTGTGCAGAGCGGAGAGGACAGGTGGGGATATATTTTGTGTTATGAGAAGAGATATCAGGTGGTGTAGCCAGAGTAATAGCTTTGCATGTAAGTACTGTATAAGTATTTTATATTGAATGTGGTAATATACAGGCAACCAATGGAGGGACTGACAGAGCGGATCAGCAGATGTTGAACGTCTAGCCAGGAAGATCAGCCTTCAGGGTTGTTTTTCCACGGAGTGTTGGAAGAGGTCTTGGAGGCAATGTGGTCATGCAGGGTGGCACAGTGGTGAGTCAGTCGTCACCTGTGTGTATGCCTTAATGCGTTTTTTGGCCTTTAAAATCGGCCGCTTCATCAGAAGGATCTATAAGGTGCGTATAAACCTCCCATGCAGCTAAGGTAAAATTAGTAAAACAAATGACATCAAACATTTGATTTGCAAGACAATGATATTGAACTGGCACTGCAGTCACTTCATGGGCAGGTTGAACATCCACGCAAACACATGCCTAGGATTCTGCAAATCCATGACCCTATTTTAGAAGCTTATCTTCGGGACACATAAAGATTTTAGCTGCCACACTGGGTTTCATATGGACAAATGATGCCCTTGTTTATGTGTGTAGTTGGAACCATGTAGTGTGTGTATATGTGATAGAGATGTGCACCGGACACTTTTTGTGTTTTGTATCTCCTTTCATGTTTTGGATCTGAATTGGTTTTGCAAAACTTTCGGCTTATGGATCTGAATTTTTTTAAATGTATCATAAAAACAGCTAGATTAACAGACTTAACAGTCTAATTACATAGACAAGGCTATGTAATTAATGTCCATAAATTGAGACTTTTGGGAAGACTGTGAACCAGCTTGTTTTGTAGCAAATTCTTGTTGAACTGATTTTAGAAATGCAGGAAGATCATACAAAATGGGGTCGTTGGCTTCTAAGGGGACTAGCCCAATCCAAGGCTTTTTCTCTGAAAAAACAAAGGAGATGTT
The DNA here is from genome assembly GCF_055691185.1 of Crinia signifera. Lineage (NCBI taxonomy): Eukaryota > Metazoa > Chordata > Amphibia > Anura > Myobatrachidae > Crinia > Crinia signifera. The sequence goes on from NC_139222.1 coordinate 202,008,601, forward strand.
GAACTGCATTACTAGGGGTATAATTTGTTGATGGAATTGGCTCCATTTCAGAGAGGAGTTGACGTAGGATGCATAGCTGAGCTAAATCTCCATTAAAGTAAAGAGTCTCTGGAGTGCCAACTGTTTGTTCAACAGAATCGTTAGAAGTCGATAGAAGACAGGCTGGAATTATCAGGATCAGGTAAGTTTGCAAGAGTCTCTGGGCTGAAGGATGGTATAGACTTGGAAGTAGACAAACTTGGACTGGCTGGAACCGGAGGACATCTGGTGGTACTTGAACCGGCAGGGACTCTGGATTAACAGATGGGATGGATGATCGCTGAAGATGTTTGAACCGACTGGGACCGGCATGGACTCTGGACTGACGGATAGGACCGGATGAGTTCCAGAGGTGTCGGAATCAGCTGGGACCGAACGAACCTCCTGACTGACGGCTGGAACCGGATCATCAATGGAGGTACTTGAACCGGCTGGAACCGGAGTGGACTCTGGACTGCGGACCCCCTCTTGAGGCTGAAGGCTGCGGACCCCCTCTCGGGGCTGGAGACGGAAGACCCCCACTTGGGGCTGGAGACGGAAGACCCCCACTTGGGGCTGGAACCAGATTACGTCTGGATGTGTTTGATCTGGCTGGGACCGGCGGAAACTCAGAATTGATATGTAGACCTCAGTTGAGCCCAGAGACCGCCAAATCAGGTAGCCCACCTCGAAGCTGGACTGTGCTGGATGCACCCAGAGGAGATAACTGACAAACGTCCATGTCTTTCTTTACAGCTTTATAACTGCCATTTGGGGTTATAGCCCTGGATACTTCCATTTGAGGATAGCAGGCTAGACGATTTAGATGCCAGTTTTTGAATCTGAACACCCCAACAGGGGTTGGTAGAACGGACACTTCCTTAGAAGCTAGGATACTAGATGCCCTTTTTTGGGCTGGAGGCTTGGATCTCTCTTTGGAAGCTACAGACACTGAGGCGCCACAAGAAACACAATTCTTTAATAACTTCTGGTGGTGACAAACTTGAAAATTGAGGCTCCCGGTTGCAGGACCCCAATAATGTCTCTGAGTCTCTTTATTAATAACACTTTTGTCACGAAGAGAGGATACAGGGGAAGACGAGAGTACCTTAGACTTGACCTCCTTGCGAGGATTGCGGAGCGAGCAGCTTTCAATCAGATGATCCTCACTGCCACAGTAAAAGCACAAATGCTCGCTTCTGCGACGTTCACGTTCCTTGTTGGATAACCTTCGCTGCAGGCTAGTTGGAAAACTTTAACTTGAAGCAGGAGGCAGAGGCCTAATTCTTCCATGGTGAGGAGTAGCTGCTACATTGGTCAAGATGGACGGAGATGATGTTTTCTGGGAAACGGGTGGGATGGAGGGTCTTAGTGTGACAGGAGGATCACCCAGAAGTTTTGAGGTACACTGAAGGGTTTTAGAGAGAAGGTCTTGTAGCTATTCCAAGAGAGAGATAAAAGTCTTGAACTGGTCAGGATTACCAGTAGGCAGGATCCGGTTAACCAGAGGCACGGGGAATGGCAATTCCACTGGAGATACATGGAGAGTGGACTGCCCATCCATCCTTGCAATGAGGTCTTGCAGACATATAATCACTTGACCCTGGGCAACTTCTTGCTGAGCCAGATGGGCGGCCAGTTGCTGTACAGGGCTGGTGGGTGAGGAAATGCCGGCTGGATTCATTTTCTGGTCAGAGCTTACTGTCACGCCTGAGGTTGAGGACTGACCCTGGGAAGTCTCAGGCGTAGGGACAGGCGTATTAACCTGGGAGCCCGTAAAGGGTTTTAGGCATCCACTCATACATGATGAAGAGCCCGAAGGCGTGACCAGGACAACAAGATGAACTGATAATAATAAATAAGTCTTTATTGAAGAAAACACAAGACCGTAGTACTGATAACGGAATTGCAGGTGCAGGTAAGGGATAATGGAATTGCAGGTGCATTTAACTGGTAACGGAATTGCAGGTGCAGGTAACTGGTAACGGAATTGCAGGTGCAGGTAACTGAACAAGGACCACTTGTGCTTAAGTGTCTGGAAACACGGAGGAAAGACCACAAGAGCACAGGTGTCTGGAAACATGGAGGAAAGACCACAGGAGCACAGGTGTCTGGAAACAGAGTAGAACCACTGGAGCGCAGGTGCCGGAAGCACGGAGTAGGACCACTGGAGCGCAGGTGCCGGGAGCACGGAGTAGGACCACTGGAGTGCAGGTGCTAGGAGCACAGAGTAGGACCGCTGGAGCACAGATGCCAGAAGCACGGAGTAGGACCACTGGAGTACAGGTGCCGGGAGCACAAGATGGCAGCAACCGGGGCACAGGTGCGGATAGCTGAGATCTGCGGTGGTGAAGGTGGTCGCAGGTGCAGGAACTGAAGCAGGCAGTAATCTTTAATCTCACAAGAGTTTTGCACCCTATGGAATTGTTTGTATTAAATCACGGACTGAAGCATGGAGTAGGACCACTGGAGTACAGGTGCCGGGAGCACAGGATGACAGCAACTGGGGCACAGGTGCGGATAGCTGAGATCTGCGCTGGTGAAGGTGGTCGCAGGCATAGGCGAATCTAGAATTATGGTAATGGATGGTCCCAAATCTAGACATAACAGTAGGGGGACCTTAGCGCGGCGAAGCCGCGCGTCAAAAAGGGGCGTGGCCTCGTGGGAAGGAGGCGTGGCATCACAAAAAGGGGTGTGGTGTTACACTTTAGACCATACACAGTAATGCCTGTAACACATTTTAGCAAACTCTGTAATACCCATTACACATAAAGCCACACGCCGTAATGCCACTTACACATAAGGCCACACACCATAATGCCCATTACACATTGTGCCACACATCATGATGCCCATTACATACTATATAACAAACCGTTATGCCCATTACATATTTGCCACATAAGTGCTGCTTACCTACCTGCTCATTGCTAGGGGGTTCTTGCTTGATGGCACCATAGTACCCATTACACATGATGCCGCACACCATAGTACCCATTACACATGATGCCGCACACCATGGTACCCATTACACATGATGCCACACACCATAGTACCCATTACACATGATTCCGCGCACCATAGTACCCATTACACATGATGCTGCACACATAATGTCCCTTACACATGATGCAGCACACATAATGCCGCTTACACATGATGCTGCACACCATAATGCCCCTTACACATTAAGCCACACATTATGCATAATGCCCCCACATACCGCTACTTGTAGCGTCCCTTAAGCAATGCCCCCAAAAGTGCCACTTACTGTAAATTTTTATATGAGCCTTCACTGCTGCTGCAGGGAGAGATGGAGAGCGGTGCAGCTGCTTCTATGGGGAGAGGAGCAGAGCGCAGTGCAGAGCACGCTGACACTCCCCTCCTGGTGTCCCCTCAATCCGAGTGGACATTTGAAATATTGTGCGCGCTGTTGTTGTGCGTGATGTCGGGGGAGCACGCAGGGCGCCGGCACCACATGATTAAAAGGGGGGGAGGGGAGGCTGCCGGCTGTATTCAGAGCACTGCAGGTCACGGCTGTTTGAAATAATACCCCTTTAACAACAGAAAATTCAGGGATTTACCCGGGAATATGGTCCCAGGATCATGCAGGGACATTCCCAGGCTTACACCTAATACACCAGCCTAGTTAGTCCCTGCATTTTTTGGTGTGAGGGGGAGAGACAACCACTTCCCTCTCCCTACCCCCCTTTAACCAACCAGCTATATCTTCAGAACTAACTGACCCATTTACATGAGATCAGTATCATATTGAAGAACTTTTGAGTTGGCTTCGAATGATTAGGTCCCATTAAACTGGGCTGTTTGGTTCCAGAGAAATCTGCCCTCAAAGAACATAAACAGTCATGAAATTACATTTAAGAAATGAAAAAAAAAAAAAAAACGGTTTAACCTCAATATCCCTGGAACCAATTAACCCATATGGATCCAGCCTGGTATCAGATTGAAGGCCCAGCAATTTGGGTTCGACTGAGATCAACCTCGAGCTTCAGTGATGCCGAAGGGGGAACTGGCAGCCGTTGAACTGGGTGGGGGTCGGAATTAGCTGGTCCCATGTTATTCTATAGGGAAAATGTTCCAACTTTGCCTGGTCGTATCTCCGGTTCACAGGGGGCTAGAGACACGGGGCTGGGCTTGTTGGAAAGCTCCATCCCTCAGCTACAAAATGGGCTAATGGGTGGTCCTGTGTGCACCCCCGGACCACCCCCTAGATTCGCCTATGGTCGCAGGTGCAGGAACTGAAGCAGGCAGTAATCTTTACTCTCACAAGAGTTTTGCACCCAATGGAATTGTTTGTATTAAATCACGGACTGAGCTTTGTACCTACCTCCCCACATGACACCTATGAACGTAAAGAGGAGCTATATTTAGCTACATTTAGCCATGCTCTTAGATTGAGGAAATTCTATGGAGAGTCCACAAACTTTAGGGAGAATTTACCAGTCAAAGTACCCTCATTCTTTGACCCTGCATCTCAAAATATGTCAATGAAATGTTTCAATAGAATCATGGATTCTCAGATTAATGATATACAGCTACGATACACAAGAATTTAAATGTTCGTGAACGGAAGGCATTACAAGACTTAACAGGCTATAAAGATGTGGTGTTTTACCCTGCAGAAAAATGGGGAGAAATTGTAGTGTTGAATGTTGAAGATCATAAATGGGATATTTACCATCAGTTGAATGACTATAAATTAGTCTCATCCCACCAGTACATTCAAGATTTAACTTGATATATTACATGTGACAGCGGTACTGGACAACACTATTTCTCAAACATGTGCTAATGTGAAATGCAAGAGCAGTGTGCAAAGTGCAATCAATCGTACTGTACCTTTACTCTATATACCATTCCAAAGATGCATAAGGAACCCTAATATCTCAGCGAGGGGCTCATTGTTTTATGAGATTTCTTGATTTTTGGATCGCTACTTTCTACCAGTGGTCTAGTTGCAAGCTACAGAACCTTCCTCAAAGATAAGAGCAGTTTAATCTTAAAAATTCAGCACTTAAAAAACTTTCTTGAGACAATGACCCTATGTACCCTAAAAGTGGTGAGTCTTTACACTGACATTCCTTACCACAAAGGAATACAACTGCAAAAAGGCTGATTTCAAGTAGTGCCAAGTATGAAGGACCAGATCTCATATTCTATCTGGATATAACAGGATAGATACATAAAATTCGCATTGACTCTGGATGATGGAACCATTAACTATCTCAATGTGTGCATTTGCTTTTTTGGAGAAGGCATCGAAACTTCACTCTAACATAAGAAGATAGATCGAAATATGCTTTTGTTTTCTTCAAATTCCATCCTCTTGCTCGCAAAAGGGGCTTACCATATTAACAGTTGTTGCAAGTATACTGGATCTGTAGCAACAGGGAGGATGCTATTGTTCAAATGGACAGCATGATTCTGAAATTGATTAGTAGGGATTAAAGTTCTGTGTCACTAAAGTATGCCATACTGGAACCAAAAGTGGCCACTCAAGACTTAAAACATAGGATCCCATACATTAATACATACACTACAGCTAGTAACACAATTATGAAAACTGCCAAAGCTTCTGGCTGATTGTAAGTGGAGATCAGGATTTAAAATCTCATAACACGACAAGAGTGATACCATGTTATAAGAGAGGAAGGAACATTCATGAGAATATATTCAGGATTCTTTCACCAGCCCCCGCCAGCGGCCGGCTAGCAGCGTGCGCACAAAATGCTCCCAACCGCCTCCCCCTCCATCACCTGCCATCCCCTTCGCCGCTCGACCCCCCCCAAAACTGGTCAGCATCTCCCTGAAGCAGAGATGGGCAGGGAGACACTGCCCAACCGCCATGATACTGGGACGCGCATCCCTATCGCCGGCGCATGCCAGAGAGGAGCCGGGCAAAGTTAAAGCCGGCTCCATCTGTATAGGCAATTTAAGGAAAGGATGACAGTCCATCAATCCTCAGTCAGGCAAGCATTGGATGGACATTCGGTTGAGCAACCAGTGGCACACCATTTTAAGGTTTTAAAACATTCATTGGCCAACCTACGGTATGAAATTATCAATTATGTGCCCAACACAATTAGAGGTAAAGACAGGGTAAAGGCCTTGCTGCACCTGGAGGTCAGATGGATTTATAAATTAAACACATTTTATCCTTATGGTCTAAATAATAATCTACTGCTTAATATGCTTTCTTAAAAATACTCTACCTAATTCTATGTATCAGTAATATTATGTAGATTTTTGGAATCGGGTTGTGAATTTGTATTTTCTCCTGATTATAGATAGATAAGCAGAGGCTTGGCCTACTGCTATATGAATTGTGGCCAATTATGCACTCATATCTTTAAATTCCAGCTATCGCAGTTTCTTTACTTCATTTTCCCGGTGCGGGGGGGGGGGGGGGGGGGGGGGGCAATATTTATTGTTCTGCCACTGCTTCCTTACCGCTTTTCCTAAGAAAAGACTCTCACCACTACAATCCATTTTGAATGCAGCTGCAAGGCTGTTTTGCATACAGCAAGGAATCAGCAGCCGGGAGATCACCACACCAAAAACGAGTGATTGAGCCAGGAGGCGGGCAGGTTATAGCTCAATTGAGCACTATTTATAATCTCTTGCTTGGAGAGCATGCATGCTATTTAATATACTAATACTAATACACTAATACGAACTGAGCTGTTAGAGAGCCAATTGTTCATTTCTAACATCTGCTTACTAACAAAGAATAACTAAGGAACACAGAGAGTTGGAATAAAAATGGCTATGGTGTTAATTGCAGTAAATTTTTAATAATAATTGTTTTACGCTGAACTACCGGCCGGTATTTGTGTGAATATTGTTTGAATTTATATGTAAATATTAAAAAAAATATATATATATATATATTTAAAGTGTATACCTGGATCAGCGCTGCCTCTGAATTCTTTTATCTTGTTCTGGCATTACTCAAGGGGTGGGGGTACTCCCTTGTCAGAGACAGCAGCAGACCCAGTAGAATTATATAGAATTGCGCTCTGCCACTCTTCTGCTTTTTATACTTGATTAGCATTTTTTCAGCTCAATAACGTTGACAGGATCCAGTTGCTTACAAACAAGAAAGAGAAAGTACTCTCTGGTTTTGAGGGCACGACTTGTTTAAATGTTTACTTTAAAATGTAACTTTTTATGTTTTTACAGTGAAGAATAAAATATACTCACAACACAAAGACTACAACAAGACAAATACGAACAAATAAATAGATGTGTGGGTGGTGTTTAAATTATATCACACACTCACAGGTTATCTCCATATTCCACGTTATTTAGGTCACCACTGGTTTGGGTAATTTTGGGTGACGTATTCTTAGACTACTGACAATATGGATTTTCCATTTAGGTAATAGTTTTGAGAAGATTCTTAACTGTTGGTGGGTATTACTCTAATCCGGTGCAATGTGCAACAGGGCAGGTGGATACCTCTACATGGGGTGACTGAAATCAGTCAGTGTTGGCAAAAGAGCATAGTAGGAGATAACAGAATATCTCTCCCCGTGATCCCTACCAATTGACGCTGAATACAATTCAATTTATCAGAGGATGTGGTATCTTCCTTTAGCAGCCCATATAATAGATATTGCCAATCGAGGTAAAAACAGCGGCACAGCGGTAGATAGCGGAATATCTCACCCTGGGTTACCTGTCTGTTATCAATGAGTACAATGAACACGATACAATTGCCTGTTGCTGTACATAAATTAGTAATACTTTATCTGCACCAAACTGTTTTGTGTGAATAATGGTATATTCAAATCAGAGTTTTCTGGTTAATACCAGTATTTCAAAAGGTAAACAGTTGCCCGGTGATAGATTAGTTTGTGTAATAGAAAAATATTGAAAAATATTAAATCTCTCTATATCTCTGCCTTTGTTTCCCAAAGTGAGTTGGTGAGGAAACAACCCCCACCAGTTTAGGGACTGCTGCTTCTTGTAATGGAATAACTGTGGGTTTATACAAGTGAGCGAGTCCTTTATTCCCTGTATGCTGGGGTAGAAAGAAAAGGTATAACTTTTATTATTTTCCTGACAGGAAAAAATCCCTTATTGGTATCCCAGTGAAGGGTATTTTAACCTTTAGTACTAGGGATTAGTGTGTACCTGAAATAGTGATAAGGTAGGAGAGAATAGTTTCAGAATTAGATATAAGCCTCTTGTATTACAGAGCACGCTGCTGCTCCCCACATGCCCAGAGGGGTAGTGGTGGGGGGTGAGCGGCACTCTGATTGACAGCGGGGGCCAATATAAGAGAGGAGTTTTAGCAGTGATGGCGGCAGGTTTCTGCAAAAGAAAAAAGTTTTGCACAGAGTTCCGCCGTTTAAGATGGGAGGCAGAGATAAAATAGAGAGTACCTGGTTGCTGGGTAGTGAGCTAGCAAGTGGTCCTGAGAGTGTGTCCAGTCCAGAGGACAGTGCTTCTCTGTCCGGAGCTACTAGGCATCTATCATCGGCGGCAGTGCAGATCAGACCATGCCGGGCTTTGTGTGTGGGTGCACACTGAAGCTGACGGTGCGCAGGAGGGTTCAGACAGACCATTTCGCAAGAACTAGCTTCATCAGCGGATCCAGTTGCTGCATGCAATATTGCAGAGGAGCACCTAGCTCCTGTCACTAAGCAGGAGCCAGCAGTATTGTGTCTCCCCTTGGTTGGTAACATCCAGGTGTAGACCACACTTCCCTAGTGGCACCACTGAGCACACAAATACACACACAACTTGCTGCACCAGAAACCATCCTTAGGGTTTTTCTGGCTGCTATAAAGAGAAAATATTAAAAACAAAAACCAAATCCTGCTCTAAAACAATCACTGTTATATTTTATAAATGATGCATCATATACTAAATTGATATTATTAGTACTGGATTGTGTTACTGCAGAGTGCCTGGCTGATACAGTTGTGTCCATCATCACGGGTGTGATTCATGATTACAAATTGCCTTGCCTGTCTCTGATCCATTCACGGAAACATACAAACTCATGTAATTATATGGATTGCAGGTGCATGTACAGGGCACATGTACATCCATAGTCATGCTGCTATTTACAGGACGTACCTGTCATGGCCGCGGCTGGGAGTATCAGAAAAAATGCAGGTGTGCCCAGGAGTTTTCACGAAGACTGTTTCTACTGTGCAGGTAGAGTAGGTTCTGGGTTATTGTCAGACTGGGAAAACCATTCAATGGAGACTGAGTTGCATATGGATTTACCTGCCAATTGGCGTGATATTTTCAAACTATACACAGACTTGCACAGAGCGGGTTATCAGTATGGGGAGGCGTGACTATCTGATCTCAGTAGGCTAATTTAGAATTTGCAGCTGTGTAATCCAACTATTAATTAATTTGACTTCTCTTTGAGCCCTTGTTATCAGGAATCCTTGGCTGTCAACATTGTAATTTTATTATTTAATTCACATTATCTAAACTATTGAATTAATAAATCAATCAATTTTAATCAATTTTAATCAATGCTTTACTTGCCTGCTCCTACACACTCCACCTCCATTTCCCTGTACTCTTGACTAATGGAAACATTCTTTTTATGAGTTTGTAAAGTTAATTTAACTGCCATCAGGTCTGCCACTGCTGTGCCACAATGTTTCATTTCTGTGTTATAGTGTTATACTTTTTTTTTTAATAGCTGCCATGTGTTTATGCCACAGTTCTGATGCTTGGTTTAGCAAGCCAGTCTTTGGCCAATACTGGTGCACAATATTGTAAGCTGTGAGTTGGTCACAATTAACTGGAAATTAACGTTAGCAAGGTTAATAATACAATAATAATACAGATGTAGATAGAACCTATGGGGGAAATTTACTAAGATGAAAGTTCTATTTTAGATGGGATGGTGCTATGGGCAGCCAATCAGATACTATATATTATCTTCGAGAAGGTTCTAAATAAATAAGATGTAGTATCGGATTGGTTCCCATGTGAAATAGAACTCCCATCTTAGTAAATTTCCCTGTACATGATTTTAGCTATTTTGATACACTTTCAAGAAGTCCAACACCAAAGCTAAATATGAATCTGGACAAAAGGAATTGACAGTGGTTTTGCCAAAAAAAACAAAAACAACACACATATTTAATATAGGTTTGTGTGTGTTTGTGTGCACGTACCCATGTAAAGAACAAAACTCTGCAATCAAAATATACATAGAGAAAATGATAATGTTCTACATCAATTTCATAACTGTTATTTATATAAATGTGGGCAGATGGTTCTATATTTATAGTATCTGTTAGGGGCAATTAAAAAGAAAATTGTGGGATACCTGCAAATATTACAGTACGTTTCCCCCAAATGTACCTGTACCATGTACCAAATATACGTTCCATGAAGAAATCCTACTGCAGCAGCAGCCTCAATGGGTTGTTGGAATTGGTCCTGATAGGTAGTGCTATTTTAAGATAGCGTTATCCTATAGTAGTCTGTGGGCAAAATTTTACACACACACAAAAAAAAAAATCCCTGGGAAATCAGGGCATTGGCCATCGCACATGTATGATCAGTAGACCACACATACATACTTGGTACATGGTTTTGCAATCTCTTCGGTGCCTTGTTCCTACAATGTAATCTTTAGTACATTTGAATATATGTTGATTTCTTAATGCAATGAATAGTGGTGATAAGACATTGGGTCTAAAACTTGATAATTAGTAAATATGCCCCAAAAAGAGATTTTTTTTTTTTTTTTTACATTTCTTCTACTGGCTTCTATGACAGAAAACTACAATCAGTTATGTACAGTAGAGTTTTGTGGTTGAATGACTTTCAGTTTTGTTCTTGATATTTCCTACGTGCTCCTGTGTTCTTAACCTTAAATGATGTTTCATTTTTCCAACATTTTTAAATACACATCCACATTCTAAAAATATATCGCTGATGCCGTTATGCAGTTTATAAGGTGTTTAATTTGAAAAGCACTGAAATTACTGGAATAACTAAACTTTCTCCTTTTGGAGGTGACAAACCTTCATATGTTATAGTGATTACATCTGAGAAAACCTCTTTGTTCTCCCTATAAAAAATTGTTTCAAATTTATAGGCATTCCTTAAAATTCTAGTGGCTGATATTTCTTATAAGTTATTTGCCATTCACAATATAATACTTGAATAGCTACTGTACATCGCCACACCAGTATGAGATCCATTAATTAAATGTAATAAATATCAGATCAAACGTTCATTATTTTATATATTAATAATTCTTCCAATTTTACTCTTTCATTTTATTTGTGGCTACACAAGTATTTCTGGAACTTTTCTCTTTTTTTTCTCTCTTACACAATTATCCATTTTTACTCAATTTTGTCAGGTTCATTCTGCAGTAAATTAAATCTGCAAATGTACAATTAGTGCAGTGATGACTGTAAATAAAACTACAGATTTTCCGTTAGTTCTTCCACCATTAGGTGACAATGTAATTTTAATTTCATGGGGTAAATAACAAAAGTTTAATTCAGATCTAATTAATAGTTAACCTTTTCCACTGTTTCAGTAACCCGGTTATTGCTGGGTCTACAATACCTAGGTCCTGGCTAAGTAAAAAAGGGCCCTAGAAAAATAACCCAGGTTCAGTTACCCATGTACCTGACTAGGGTACCAGGGTCAGACATGGTCTAAGTAAGTACATTTACACCGAAGGAGGTCTTGACAGAAATTGCATCTAATTCACAAACTCAAAAGGGGTACTAGGCTTCCGATATTAGGCTTACTGTATGTATGCAATATGAGTCTATCATAGCAAAGCTATACTGCCAGGCAATGGGCCTTATTTTGGTTCATTCTTTCTGACAAAATCCTTCTTAGATGGGCAAAACCATGTGCACTGCAGGTGGGGCAGGTGTTACTTGTGCAGAGAGAATTAGATTTGGGTGGGGTTTTACTTCAAAGTGAGATCTATATTGCAGTGTAAAAATAAAGCAGTCAGTATTTTCCCTGCACAGAAACAAAATTACTCACCCAAATCTAATTCTCTCTGCACATGTTACATCTGCCCCCCCTGCAGTGCACATGGTTTTGTCCATCTAAGAAGGATTTTGTCAGAAAGAATTAACCAAAATAAGGCCCAATGTTATTAAGAAGGAACAGAATTGCATTCAACATTTAAAGGCTCATATACAACAAAATACAAAGACAAAATAATTGTTTTTAATTATTTGTATCCATACACCACAGATCCACCCCTTTCCCTCTAATAAAATTTTACATTTAAATGTACTTTTTATTAATATTGAAGGATAGCAGACATCATTGTGATAATTCGAAAAGCTCATCAACAACAGTACGATACATTTATCATAATGGTAGAGATTCAGGAAAGAATGATAATGTTCATCCAGGGCCGGCGCCACCACTAGGCAGGTCTAGGCATTTGCCTAGGGCGCTGGCCACTGGAGGGCAGTAATGAGCCGCCGAGGAGAGGTACCATAGGGGTACCATAGAAAGCTTGGAGCGGAGAGCAGGTAAGACAGTGGGCTTCCCTCTCCCATCCCCATCCCGCTCATGAATCAAAGCTGCATCCCCCCCTCCCCGGACACGGTATCACCCGCGGGCACCCGCCGCAGTATCTCCCTGGACACGGTAACGGCTGCTGTATCGCCCGAAAACCCTCCCTGGAGAGCAGGCGCCCGCCACAGTGTCGCCCGCAAACACCCCCCCCGGAGCGCGCGCAGGGGGGGTTGCATTGGGCGGCGGGCAGAGGATTTGCCTGGGGCGGGGGGAGGCTTGCACTGGCCCTGTGTTCATCATCAACAGTTTGGATTTTTCACCTCGCCTGGGGCGTTCCGGTGCCTTGCACCGGCCCTGCCAGGAACAGTAGCCCAGTGAAGGGGGGGGGGTGCTGAAGCTACAGCCCGGGGGGCTTCTGATGCTACAGCCCGGGGGAGGGTGCTGACGCTACAGCCCGGGGGGGAGGGGTGCTATGGTCCGGGGTGGGGGGGGGGGTTGAAATAGCTACTGACGAAGAATACTCACCAAGCTTCAGGTTCGTCCGCCGCACCAACACGCTTCTGTCTGCTAGCTGGTGACAGCATCCAACAGCAACTGCAGCCTGGTCACAAAGTGCAGCATAGCCCAAAACAAATATGGCCGTCGCACATGTGTATATAATATATGCATATATGCGGCGGCCATATTTGTTTTGGGTCATGCTGCCGTTTGTGACCAGGCTGCGACCGCTTGCATATATAGGGTGACGCCAGCCCTGGAAGCACAGTCGGTGGCCCAGCCAGAGGGAAATCTGGACCGGCCCACCGGGAAATGGCCCGGTTTCCCGGTGGGCCAATCTGCATCTGGCCAGGACCTCCCTCCCGAGCACATCAAATCCTCACAAAGTGCAATAATGCTACCTTTACTTGAAGGAAGTGGATGATAAAGATTTTTTTTTTATAAATAAGAGTAATGGAAATAATGTACAATAAATATAAATAGGTATGAAAGTATGCTTAGGACACAAATATAAGTACTTAATGTAACAAATCCAATTTATAACAGTTAGATTTACCACTTGCAGCTTGATACCAAGAATTGCCAAATCCATTCAATATGACATTAACAATTGTAAATGTAAATATTGATAAACTGAATATATGATAATATTAATAGTTAAGTATTGATAACATCAATAATTAATACTCTTGTAAGGTATAATACACACTGGTGGTCATTCTGATTGACCCGCAAAGTTGCAAAATTCGCAGATTTGCCAGTCATCTAAATGCTGCATGCCGCCCATATGAACCCCCACCACCTCGCACGCCAATTTCCCCACCAGGATATGAATGGATGTTTAGCATAGCGGAGGTGGAATCATCTGATGGTCACCGACCATCAAATGATTTTGCAAGTGCTTGCAGATCTAATTATGCCTCTGCTAACCTTAAATCTGTGGCACACTTGTACGCAGAGGCATAACTCTGGGAGGCAATGGAGTCATCTGCCACTGGTCTCCTGCTCTCAAGGGGGCACCTCTCCTCCCCTGCAAGGTTAAATAAGTTAATTGAGAGCCAATGATATCACTTCTGTGGCTGAGTTCTGAAAAATATGTTCTCTCTCTCTCTCTCTCTCTCTCTCTCTCTCTCTCTCTCTCTCTCTCTCTCTCTCTCTCTCTCTCTCTCTCTCTCTCTCTCTCTCTCTCTCTCTCTCTCTCTCTCTCTCTCTCTCTCTCTCTCTCTCTCTCTCTCTCTCTCTCTCTCTATATATATATATATATATATATATATATATATAAATTGTCCAGACGGCTCAGCACAACCGAAAACTGAGAGTAAGTTACCCGGTGCCAGCTGTAAGCCCTAGATAGAGCTGATATAAAATACTCACGCTGCCTGGTCAAGCAGCTACAGCAGCACCCGGGATTCAGTCGAAATCAAACAGCAGGGTTAACAGCAACGTTTTGATTTTATTGATAAAATCGTCATCAGGCATAAAAATACAAGACAACAGCTTACCTTATATCCCCAAAACCTAAGTGAGCGTTCACCTGCATTTCCCGCGTCTGGGGACGCTCTCCGTGCAGCGTGCGTCATGTCCGCGTCATCAAGCCCCGCACCACAGACGCGAGGCGTCCCATCCGTCACCCCGGCAACCGGCCCCTAGAGACGACGTCATCCCACGTGTGGTAGGACACCCAATGGATGTCAGTCCCACAAATGAGCGTCATCACCAAGTCCGTCACCACGGCAACCAGATAGACGCCCGCGACCATCATTAAAGAGATCAACGCTCACAGACAGAATCACACAGTGCCAGGCGTACCTTCAATCCCAAGTGGGCAGCAAGTGAAAGCAAAATAACATAAACATTAAAAATAGCTGAAGTGACGGGGAGTATAAGTTTACAATATAAATGGCACAAAATGTTTTATAAATACAAATACAAATACAATGCCCGTCATCAAGAGCATATTGACGCCAATATCAAATAAACAATAGATTACCATAGTAAGACATATACCCCTACATAGAAAATGAAATAAAAATATGAAAAAGGCTAACATCACATAAGCATAGATGTCATATGGGGCCTTTATAGGAATGCATGTAGACCAAGATGGTCATTAAGGCCATAGGTGGACATAGTCCTCAATCTATGAATCCACCTTGACTCACAACGAAGAAGGGACAACGACCTATCACCCCCACGAAGTTTTTGTGGGATGTGATCTATAATAATATATTGTAGGTTGGCCATGCTGTGACCAGCCTGTGCAAAATGCCTTGCAACAGGCTGGTCACTAGATCCAGATAGCAGAGCTGCCCGAATGGCAGCACGATGTCCTGCCATCCTATCACGTAAATTACGGTCAGACTTTCCTACATAGTGTAGTCCACAAGGACAAGAAATTAAATACACAATGTATCTGGTGGTACATGTAAGTCTGTATCGGATACAATATCTCTTACCACTAAAAGGATGTCTAAAACTTTCTCCTGGGGTCATGTTTCTACAAGTGGTGCAGTTGAGGCATCTGTAGCATCCATTACGTCTTCCCAAGAAGCCCGAAGTAGGGGGCTTACTTGGTGAGGGCGTAATGTCAGTCCTAACAACCCAATCGCATACATTTTTGCTACGTGTGTAGCATGGCATAATGGCTGTATTGGACAGTCCCAGATCTTTGTCGGTGCTTAAGAGGGGCCAGTGCTTCTTAGCCACTTGGCGGATAACACCACTGCAGGTATTATAGTGATTTACCCAAGGCATCTTTTTATTATCAGATTGATCCTGTTTAACCTTAGGGGTAAGTTACGTAGATCTTGGAATCGCCAATGCTTTAATTTTCGCTTTTTGTAATAGGTCAAGGTCATACCCCCTAACCAGAAACTTATTGACCATAATATCAATTTGATTGGAGGCTTCAGCCCGACTGCTACAGATCCTGCATGCACGTAAAAACTGGCAAAATGGTAACCCAAACTTTAATGGTTTGGGATGAAAACTATCTGAACGCAAAATAGTATTCCGGTCAGTCTTTTTACAAAACAAGGAAGTGGAAACATACCCATCCTTCAAGCCAACCGCCACATCCAAAAAGTTAACCATGTTAGCATCCAAAGTAAAAGTAAATTTCAAAGGGGAAGAAGTACCATTACAGTATGTGACAAGATGAAATCCTCAAATTCCTGTTTGGTCCCCGTCCAAATCAGGAATATATCGTCAATGTATCTGGAGTAAAAATGTATCCTCTCAGACACATGAGGATTATTAAAAAAGATCTCCTGCTCCGCACCAAACATATAAGCATTAGCGTACGATGGGGCCACATTGGACCCCATCGCACATCATGAAGGTTGCAGGAAAAATTTCCCATCGTGTATAAAGTAATTATGGGTGAGGAGGAGACTAAGCAGATCACAAACAAAATCTACATCAGGACCCATGTACTGGGGATTATCAACAATAAGGTCACGTACAGCCTGCACACCGGCATCATTAGGTATGACGGTGTACAGGCTGGACACATCCACACTGCAGAGCAGACTATCCGGCGGGATACTCTGCACTGCCAAGAGTTTATTAATAAATGATGTTGTATCCAACAAATATCTAGTGTGATGTATGATACAAGGTTGCAACAAGGCATCGAGATACACTGCGCTATTCTGGAAAAGAGAGTCATTGGCAGCAATGATAGGCCTCCCTGGTGGCAAAGTGGCGTGCTTATGTATTTTAGGGAGGGTATACAATACAGGTGTTACAGGGAATTTGGGGACCAATGCCCTGCCCAACTCTTCCCCAATAACACCTCCCTGCACTGCATCCTTCACCATTGTACCAAGCAGAGCCATAAGTTGTGCGGTAGGATCATAATCGAGGGGTTCATACACACTGGAATCAGATAATTGGCGGTCAATTTCACACTTATAGTCCGACAAATCCTGTATCACCACCGCCCCGCCTTTATCAGCGGGGCGGATGATGATACTGGTGTTTTCAGACAAACTCTTCAATGCATCAAATTCATCACGAGGCAGATTACCATGACAGCTGTGAACATCATATAATTTAATAGCTTTATCAACATCGTGATTCAACATCCTAGAGAAAGACTTAATGGAAGTATTATTACTCAAGGGTTCAAAGCAGGATTTGGGGAGCAGTTTGCGTAATTGTCCTGGAATCTCCTGCTGTTCACGCTGATCAGTAGCAGCCACAGCTGGAGTGTTACTCTTAAAGAAATGTTCATGCAGACGTAGTTGCCTGTTTAGGCGATATTTCTCTATCTGCCAATCAAAGTTCTTGAAGGATGTGGTGGGTACATAAGACAGTCCACGACTTAATACCTTAGTTTCTGATGGTGTGAGCTCATGGGAAGATAAATTGAAAATTATCGTGCTCTCTTTTAGTGGGAAGAGATATTGTATCCGATACAGACTTATATGTACCACCAGATACATTGTGTATTTAATTTCTTGTCCTTGTGGACTACACTATGTAGGAAAGTCTGACCATAATTTACGAGATAGGATGGCAGGACATCGTGCTGCCATTCGGGCAGCTCTGCTATCTGGATCTAGTGACCAGCCTGTTGCAAGGCATTTTGCACAGGCTGGTCACAGCATGGCCAACCTACAATATATTATTATAGATCACATCCCACAAAAACTTCGTGGGGGTGATAGGTCGTTGGCCCTTCTTCGTTGTGAGTCAAGGTGGATTCATAGATTGAGGACTATGTCCCCCTATGGCCTTAATGACCATCTTGGTCTACATGCATTCCTATAAAGGCCCCATATGACATCTATGCTTATGTGATGTTAGCCTTTTTCATATGTAGGGGTATATGTCTTACTATGGTAATCTATTGTCTATTTGATATTGGCGTCAATATGCTCTTGATGACGGGCATTGTATTTGTATTTATAAAACATTTTGTGCCATTTATATTGTAAACTTATACTCCCCGTCACTTCAGCTATTTTTAATGTTTATGTTATTTTGCTTTCACTTGCTGCCCACTTGGGATTGAAGGTACGCCCGGCACTGTGTGATTCTGTCTGTGAGCGTTGATCTCTTTAACGATGGTCGCGGGCGTCTATCTGGTTGCCGTGGTGACGGACTTGGTGATGACGCTCATTTGTGGGACTGACATCCATTGGGTGTCCTACCACACGTGGGATGACGTTGTCTCTAGGGGCCGGTTGCCGGGGTGACGGATGGGATGCCTTGCATCTGTGGTGCGGGGCTTGATGACGCGGACATGACGCACGCTGCACGGAGAGCGTCCCCAGACGCGGGAAACGCAGGTGAACGCTCACTTAGGTTTTGGGGATATAAGGTAAGCTGTTGTCTTGTATTTTTATGCCTGATGATGATTTTATCAATAAAATCGAAACGTTGCTGTTAACCCTGCTGTTTGATTTCTACTGAATCCCGGGTGCTGCGGTAGCTGCTTGACCAGGCAGCGTGAGTATTTTATATATATATATATATATATATATATATATATATATATATATATATATATATATATATATATATATATATATATATATATATAGATATAGATACAGACATATATAGAGAGCGATATAGATACATATTGAACATATACAGTATAAATTTCAGAACAGACACATATTAGGTTGTGGGGGAGGGGGGCATGCACCATATATATCTTGCCTCCGGGCAACTGGAGCGAACTTACGCCACTGCTTGTACGGAAAGAGGGAGTTCCCATTGGCGCTACCACTCTCCCAAGCACCCCTCCCACACTGCTATGTGCAAATGGGCTAGCGAATAATCAATTCGACATGCCTGCTAGCAAATGGAGCCTATATATTAAATAAATATAATGGTGCAGCTTATAAAAAATAATACTTCAAAGTTTATTAGAAGAAAAAATAAAACAATGGAATGTTACAAATAAAAGGTCAATATGCAGAAAACAAATTAGCACACATTTATAACAGATATAGCCATGCTCATCAACACTGTAATATGGCCGCTATTGCCATGTGCCGCATAAATCTTTTACAATGAACAGGGGGGGGTGACTTTGATGTACGAGTGTGGAGGCGGGTGTGCTTCTTCAGCATGCATGCACAATGGTTGCCGCTGCCATTTCCGAGTGATTTTTGCATGCGCACTGGAGATGGCCTTGGATTCAAGGTGCAGATTCTACTCACTGCCAGAGGGGAGGGGGCAAGCAGCTCCTCTCCTCTCTTAAATACCTCTGTTCTACCTTCAAATACACACAGTGGCAAAGGTTTTGGTTTCCCAAGCCTGCAACTATTATGCTATTATTAGTGTGTAAGCATATCATTGCTTATATTACAGTGTACAGTCTACATTACAATGCACAGCTTACATTACAGTGTACAACCTACAGTACAGCCAGACTTAAATTATTTCCTTTCCCAGAGAGGAGAAGCAGGTGGATGGCCATGGGGGCATGGAGGGGATAATACAGCATTAGCCCCAGCTCTCTAGTGACAAGCGCAACGGAATATGCTGCGCTATATAAGAAACTGTTAATAAATAAATAATAAATGTGAATGGAACATATTTGTATAGGGGTAGTTCTAAAACTATAGTATTCAGTTAGCCTAGAATTGCTTTTTGAAGCTTTTCCCCCTCCCCAGGACCGTGGAGTCAACGTATTTACCCCCCCCCCCTTAATAGGCTGCAGATGAACCCCCCCAAAAAAGGAGGTCATAGGACCTCAGGACAAGACATAGCCTACCAACAGGACTTACATGTGGAGATTCAAAACTATAATACAATAAACATGTGCAGAATCTTGCCATTGTTCTGGATAGTGGCTTGACCCTTAAACATCAGGTAACAGCCACAATCAAATCCTCATTATTTCATCTGAAGGACATAGCCAGAATCAAGAACTTAATTCCCCTGGACGATCTGCCTACAGTTTTACATGCATTTGTATCATCATGTCTAGACTACCGTAATGCCCTCTACCTTGGTCTACCAGCAAAAGAATTGCACTGTTCACAGATGGTACAAAATGCAGCTGCCAGGCTATTAACTAATCAGCCCTGCTCCAGCCACATTACACCCATTTTCTACTCCCTTTCTCCATTCTCTAAGATAGAAAATTGGTTTTAAGATTTTTTTAATTACTTTCAAAGCCCATTCATCGCCAGAGCCCAAGTTACTTGAAGCAGCTTCTGATGTCATACTGCCCCTCACTACTACTGTGATCAACAGATGATGGACTATTAACTACACCTAGAATCTGCCTGAACTCGTCTGGTTGGGGGGGGGGGGGGGGTGTAATTAATAATATCCACTGTTAAGTTTTTTGTGCTGTAAAGGCAAATTTAAATCACTTTGAGACCTATTGGGAGAAAAATGCTATATAACAAACTTTGGGGGTTATTATGGTTGCTTCAGTCGCATGTGAGCTTGATGCTTTAGAAGTGCGCATGTGCATGTCTTTGCATATGCATGCAGCAGGTGCATGCAGCCACGGCAAATAGATTGTTCGCCGGGAGCAAGCACCAAACACTGCGGATGGGGGCAGGTGATGGTGGCGGCTAGTCGTGTCCATGGGAACGCCCTGCATTTCATGGGTGTTCCCTTGAAAACTCTGTGCATTCCAATGCTGATGTGGCCATGACCGCTGGAGCGGAGGTCGAGCAGCTGACATCACCGGCCAGTTCCTGTCGAGTGTTCATGCATATCTAAGTGACCTGAGAGTCACTTAGGTATGTGTGTACCTTCCACATAAGTCAAAGGGTTTGGCCTCATAGGCTGCGATTTGATGTCTATACAAAACATCCATTCGCTGCTGTGTTTGGGCTGCAAATGGGGGGGGGGGGCGGCAATTGCGAGTGGCGGGTGGGTGGAAAAGGACACGCAAACAGAATAAGGGCCATTATTATTACTCAACTGCACAGCCGAGTGGTAAAATTCCCGTTAGGCACATGAAGCATGTGCCTAGGGGTGAGACTTGTTTGGGGGGCACTTGGATTCATGTTTCATTACCATTGACCCAAAATTATCAGTAATTGCAAAATATTTCCTCTTGAATGTAATCAAGTAATGTAAACAATCTTCAATGGAGTGTGAACAGGTCGGACATGGGCAGACGGCCCATAAGCTGTCCTCTTTATGTAAACATAATTAAAATAAATGCATTTTCATAGCCCATGACTTGTTTTAGGTTATATTATACTAAACTAGCCCTTTCCAAAATGAGGGCTTATAATTAAAGAATGAAAAATACTAAAATTGAAATGCGGGAGTGGCTTGTACTGTTGTGTATAAGGGCGACATAACTCCTATTGTGGATCATTAGATAGACTGGTATTACGTCGACAGTCAATAGGTCGACCACTATTGGTTGACAGTGGAAATGTCGACACATGAAAAAGGTCAACATGCAGTAGGTCAACATTGACAAAAGGATTTATTTGTGGAAGCACTGCGCTAATTAATGTCATTAATATACCATGTACTGAATCACAAGCTTCAATAAAAAAGTTTATTTATTGTATTTATTCAAAATGAAACAATATAAAATTAAGTATCACCAAATACATACTTTAATGCGGTGGCCACCGAATATTAGTCACTTTAAATATATACATTTTTTTATTGAAGCTTGTGATTCAGTACATAGTATATTAATTACCATGCTTCCACAAATAAATCCAGTTTATTCCATACTTTGCTTGCACCCTAGGGTGCATAACAAGAATTAAAATTTAGAAGTGTTGACATCAGCACACTAGAAGCCTGCAGCTGTGTATATAAAAATATTAATCAATATATAAGTATTTATCTATTATATTTAAATCATTCAAATAAGGTTTCTTTGTTTTGACATTGACAAAAGGTCCACACAAGTAACAGGTAACCATGGAAATGGGCGACACAGGAAAAGGTCAACATGATTGTTTTCACCGTGTTTTTGGTGTCTGAGTTGACATCTGTCAACATGGATCCAGGGCTGGATTTCCCATTAGGCCCGTGAGGCACGGGCCTATGGGCGGCACCTGCTGGGGGCGGCAAGGCATCCCCCCCCCTTGTGTGTAGCAGGATTTGTGTTTTACCTGAAGGGGAGGTCGCCTGGTGGGTAGTGGGGATTACTGGGGGCAGGGACGGCCTACCATTACGCAGGCCGGATATGTGGCAGATGAGAACCAAGGCGAGCAGCGGCAAGTACCTACGTGATAGAGCAGTGACAGCACCCGAGGTCCAAATAGCAGCAGCAGCCGCAGAGGTGACCAACACCTGGGGCACAGGAGAAAAGCGGCCAGGGAGCAGACCAGCGTCAACCAGGCATCAGCAGCTGAACCAGAGCAGGAAAGCAGAGCCAGTGGTGGCTGGGGAGCTATTGAGTCGGGAGGCCGGCGCCATTGATCGGGATACCCACCGACGGTAAGAATGAGACCCCTTCCTCTCCCCGCCCTCTCCGCTTCCACATGTCACCTCCTCTCGCTCCAGTCTGATCATCCCCTCTTACCCCCTGTCAGCTCGCCCAGTCACCTCACTCCCTGTCAGCTTGCTCCCCCATCACCTCACCCCCTTATAGCCCCTGATAGATTGGGGGGGGGGCAAAAAAAATTGGTGCCTACTAGGGGCGGCCTGGCACTAAAATCCGTCCCTGCATGGATCCAAATTGCTGTCAGTGTTTTCCTAGTGCAAACAGAATTTGACGGCAGATAAGAACAACTTGGCCCATCTAGTCTGCCCCTCTTTTAAACATGTTACCTCAAACCATATTTGATCCTTATATTTTTGTAAGTACTGTATATCAATATGCCTATCCCAAGCATGTTTAAATTGTTCTACTGTATTGCCTCTACCACCTCTGATGGGAGGCTATTCCACTTATCTACTACTCTTTCTGTCAAGTAATTATTCCTCAAATTGCCCCTGAATCTTTCTCCCTTCATGTGTCCACCGTTTGTGACCTATTGACCTAGACACAGTCGACCTATCAACCAGAACCACCTACATACACCCTTGGTATGGCATACAGTATATTACCATGTGCACCCTACTGTACATCACCATACACAGTTTACATTACTACAGTATGTACAGCCTACACTACCATGTACAATTTAGATAAGTGTACAGCTTACATTATTTACACTGTACATTACATTACACTGTCATGTACAGTGCATTCTACTGTACATGAAAGTGTACAGCCTTCATTATTACAGTGTTCATCCTACTGTACTGTACATTACAGAGTACAGTTTACATGGCACTGTACAGCTTACATTATTACAGTGTGCATCCTACTGTACATTACAGTGTACAGATTTCATTACAGTGTGCATCCTACATCACCATGTACAACTTACACTGCCAAACAAATGCAGAATTCACTGTAACAAAATGATGTTGTTATGGACAATCACCTGTAGATGGCAGCAAGTTACCTCCACTGGAATATTGAAGCATGTCAGAAAAGCTACACAATATAACGCTAACATACCAGCTGTGTTTAGATAATGTTATGTTGTTGAAAGTTCTTGTACTGTATATTCCTTAAAAAATTATGTTTTATATTGTGCAATAATACATTCTTTTTGATCAAAGTTAAGAAGGTGGCAATGATTTCTAGGCTAGAAACACATAATCTTCTTCTGAGATATTTTAGTATAAACCCAGAGATTTATACAGTATGAACTCTGAATCCACAGCTGGGCACTGACCACAAATTCTTACAGTTTTTCTAGTGGCTGCCACTGCAATAGGAGAGATAAAACAAAATTCACTGAGAAAGTAAATTGAAATAGCTGATATGCCTGGTTTCAACCAGAGAAAGGGACAACATTAGACCCTTTTCATCCCTTTTGGAGTCAAAATATTCCTGCTTTGTGGGTGGCTGCAAATAATTTATGCAAGAAAAAACCTTTAAATAAAAATAAACTTGGATGATCTTCACAATATATTTAATAAGTGTAATAACACAATAAGAACATGTTAAAAACAAGATAAAATTACAGATGAACCCCACTTCCACACTATAGCCGCAATATAAGGAATGTCCATTCCTAGTAAGCCCAACAGTAAATGCGGATACAATAATAGTTACCACTCCTGGCTGGTTAGGCAAATCAGATGATATAGGGGGTTATTCAGGTTGATTCGCAAGGCTGCGAATTCGCAGCCTTACGAGCAGTGTTCCCTCTAAGCTGTGCGCATGTGCGCGCGCACACAACTCGCCGCGCCCGCGCACAGACATTACAACTGAGCGCACAAAGGTTAAAATCTTGTTTTAGTGTGCCACGAGTTTAATAAGGTTGAAAATCACTGCTATAGCCTATATGTGTGGTGTGTGAAGTCTGTAAACATTCAAATTGCTTTATTAACTCAACAGAACTCGAAACCTAGGCCTGTATACGTTATGTGACGCACAAAAATGTACATTTCCTTCCAAAGTTGCACAGCCAATATCTTTTTCTGCACAAAGCCTTCGTAAAATTAGAGGGAACATTGCTTGCGAGTCCGCCAAGCCCCGCCCGGCGAATGACCGCCCCCCCCCCCCCCCCTGCCGCCCCCTCAAAGTGCGGCTTCGCCCGAGCAGCTGCGAATGGATGTTTTGCATAAACATCCATTCGCATGGCTCGGGTAACCGCCCACATCTTTCGATGGTCACCGACCATCGAATGATGTTTAGCGTGCACGCATATATAAGTGACTTTTCAGTTGTTTATATATGCGTGCACGCTGGCGTGGATACGGCCGGGCAGCTGACATCCGGTGATGTCAGCCACTCGCCCCCCACACCCGCATCACTGCCTCATTTCCATGAGAACGCCCAGCGTTCTCATGGGAACGCCCATGGAACACTGGGCGTTCCCATATGGTAATGGGGCAGCCCGGCGCCCCCCCCGCCCATCTCCGCCCCCCCCCCCACGCCGGCATGGGTGCGTGCACCCGGCAACCCGAAAGGCAGATACCCGTCTGCGCATGCGCAGATGGGCAACATCGGAACTGCGTGCGAATGCACGCAGATCTGAATAAGGCCCATAGTCCATAGGTCCAAGTAGTCAGCCCAAGTTTTGGCACAAATGGAAGATAACTTTGCTCGATAAGTCCCAAGTGGCCAAAAGGAGTGGTACCTGGTAGGTGTTGGTTTGGAAGGTGTAAGGTGCCACAAAATGGAATGCGGGTTCACAGGGCAAAGCTGGATCATGTTGGGCTGGTCCAGACTGCAATCCTGGTTTGTAGTAGTGGAAAGTGGCCTAGCACTGGCTGAAGCGTTTCACTGTGCTTGGCAGCTTTATACATTATTTATTTTATTTACAGTTTCTTATATAGTGCAGCAGATTCCGTTGCGCTTTACAATTGTAGACAGATAAAACAAACTGAGTAACAACAGACAGACTTGGAGGTAAGAGGGTCCTGCTGCAAGCTTACAATCCATAGGGACATAGGAAGGACAGGCACCTGTAATAGCATAGCAGCCCCACCAAGTTGAAAATCCAGAAGGGAAGTTATATAATACATAAGTGCCTCAGAGGGTTATCCGTGTGGTACTTAAATATGATAGGCTTGCCTGAAGAGGTGAGTTTTCAGGGAAGTCTAGTTGAGTCTTATTGTTATTTGAAGGGCATATCATAGGGTGGGAGCAGCCCGATGAAAGTCCTGTAATAGTGAATGGGAGATAGTGATCCATGCAGAAGAGATGCAGATCTTGCACAGAGGGGAGTGATCAGGATGGGAGATAGGATGTGATAAGTAGAGAGATATATGCTGGTGCAGTGTGGTTAATAGCTTTATATGCAAGTAGAAGTATTTTATATTGAATATGGTAAAATACAGGCAACCAATGGAGGGACTGGCAGAGCGGATCAGCAGACTCTGGGCGGTATTCAATGAGGCTGATTCGCCAGGTTTTTATGGCGATTTTGTGCTGTAAGGCCAATTTCTGACTAAAACGGTGAATCACCCTATTCAATGACCAGATGGCGAATACATTTCAAGGTTTTTTCGCCATGATTCACAGAGTAGCAATCACTATCTTTTTATGGTGAAGTGGAAGGTGAACTTTTAAAATAAAGTGTTTTGTTTTTTACAATTGGTGTAAAAAAATCTGGAATTTTATTCTGAGGAGAGGCATGCTATTTTTATTCATGTGCTGTAAGCACATGAATATATATTTAATTTAAAAAAAAATATATATATATATATATTTTTTTTTACACAGACCAGCCAGCAGGGGGCCGGAGCCGAGCCGCTCATTAGATATTCTTACTGTATATTCACTTCACCCAATCATTACATATGCATGATCGGGTGTAGTGAATATACCCGGTCCCCTGCTGGCACCCCCTGGGGGCAGCCTGGGGGCAGCCTGTGGGCACCCCCCCCCCCACAAACGTTCTGGGGCAGGCAGGGAGACTTCCATCTCCCTGCCTGCCACCATCCTCAGGCTCCCTGCGGCGTCCGCCGTAGGAGCTCAAATTCGCCGGTCAGGGGCAGCGAGCCCCTGACTCGTTGAATACCGGAGCCGGCGAGGCTCCGGAACGCAGCGAGCAGTGGCGAATGTGCAGCGAATCCTAAACAGGATTCGCTGCACGGTCGCCAGTATTCACATTGAATACTGCCCAATGAGCGTCTTTCTAGGAAGATCAGCCTAGCAGCAGCATTTAAAATAGATTTCAGTGGCGAGAGCCTGTTCTTGGGAAGACCAGTTAGGAGACAATTGCAGTAATCAATGTAGGATATAATGAGTGCATGGATAAGAGATTTAGTAGTGTCTTGTGTTAGATAGGGTCATATTTCGTATGTTTTTTAGATGCATGTAACAAGCTCTTATGGATAGCAGTATGATTATGTTATAGGAGGATACTGCTATCCATAAAAGCTCCCCCAAAAAATGGAAAAGTGTCCACTTCTGAATGCCCTACCAAGAAGATCCATTGATATATGTGTGGGACTGGTAACTATCTCAAATTTACAGCCTCATAGTAATTGACAACATTAACTACTGAATGCATGCATAGCCAAACAAGCCTCAAAACTACTATTGTGCCTCTCTATATGTTAAGTGTTGTATGTCCTGTTTTTTACAGTGCACTGATATATGAAATGTGGAAAAAGTCTTTATTATATAGTATATATGTGTTTTTTATTAAAATATATTTTTTCCTAAAAATTGTCTGTGAGATATTATTTGAGTAAGCAGTGCCACCTGGTGATATCAGCATATTGCTGTTACTGCACCAATCCATTTTTTTAATTGATTGGTTTAAAAAGGACATGTGAAGTTTAGCCTAGCACTTCAGTGACAGGAACGGACATCTTTGTGTCTGAAGTGCTTGATTTGATTGGGTTCCTACAGAATACCACATCTTTGTTGATTGGGTAGATGACATTTGGATCATGTCTGACTCATTATTACCCTCCTCACTGTCATTAATATTCATTGTTACAGAAGAGGTTTCTGCTTGCTGTAAAAGGTGGCACAGGTCTTCCTTATAAAATGTGTAATTAATTTTAATGAACATCAGTTTTTCTACATTTATTATGTTTTTTTCAGATTTTGATTATATATTAGAACAACAGGAACAGAAACAATTGGTCAATTTCCATAAAAATAATAATAATCTTTGTAGTAAATAGATAGGTAGAACGTATTAAACAGGCACTCAGTATTTAGTACAACCTAGCTAATATAATAGCATAGACAGATGGAGCCCTCCCCAGCCAACCTTTTCTGGATAGCCATGGTGAGCCAAGGCCTATTGTTCTCAGCTGCCACACCATAGGTTCTCCTAATTATGCTTACTGTACCTGTAAAGTTCTGAGACAGTGCATCCTGCCTGATACTATCTGCTGTACTATGCAGGGGCAACCAATGGTAGTGGGCAGAGATACAGTATAGGGTGTTCCCTACAGAAACTCCCCTCCCTGGAGGTGACCCCTTGGCACACAGCAAGGCTACAGCAAACACTACTTTGCCCATTTTTTATTGGGGCGATACCTTGGCCACGCCTCCATTCAGTATCTGGCCCATCAAAGTTCTTAATGGCACTGGGTGCCCTTGGGTCTTTAAATATGCTACTGTCTTCAAAGAATAGCTCAGTCAATCTTATTAGACGTCCATGTATTGATATTCCTCCCACGTTGGGGATATCCTAGGGGATATTCCTCCCCTAGTATCTTTCTATTCTTAGAATAACGAGGTGATTCTGTAATGATTTATGGGCTCGCTAGGCAGTGAATAACCGCTGCTTAGTGAATCTTGCTGAATCAGGCTCTAAACCCATTCACTGACAAAAGTAGCAACCCTGTCCACTTACATGACACTGTTATGTTTAAATTATTTGTTTAATAATAGAATATACAGTATAGCAGCACAAACTCAGCATCATACATAGATCCTGATATATTTCAGAATGCAAATGCCAACAAACATATTTCTGTTCCAAGAATGAAATCCCTCTGTAATTGCTTGGTCACTGGAACTCCAGAATGCTTCCCTGATCTGCATAATGTACTTGCACATTTTTAAATAACAGGATCATTTACCGGTAAGTCAGAAACCAGACAGTGAAGGTCATTTCAGGGGAGAACATCTGTATAATAATCTTTTATTCAGAGGTTTTTTAACACAATGCAGAAAAATCGTTGTAATCATTTTTCAGCTGACCTTTGGGTGAAAAAATAGAAGCCCAAATTAATATTAATTATTTCTAAGACATTAATTGTGCATGACACTTATGTATGAGTCAGATAAACTAGATTTTTGCATATACCTAAAACACCTGTTACTGTATGACCATAAAATGACAGCTTTGCAGTTTAATCCCAAAACGACTTTCAACACGAACCTTGACTAAGGCCTATTATACGAGAACCATTTTATTTTAGTAGGTTTTGATGATACCGCTCTTTGTTATTTAGTTATTGGTGATTATAGACCTTATATAATTTTTTCTCTATGAGTACATGAACAATTTCGTACAATAACTCTCAAAAACAAGATTTTTTTTTCTTTTATTGTGAATTAGTCACCATTAATTAACATTTTAACATTTCATTCAACACTATGAGAATATTCATAAAAAAGAGATATTAATTACTATATTATTATATTTTGATAGTTCAAATCCCAATAAGCGCTTGCTATCAGGGCTAATTGAACAGGCCATGACAAATAAATTAGCTGTGGTAAATTACCGAAGTTGCAGTAATTGAATAAAAGTGTATATAAATCTAAATCAAGACATAGACAAATATAAATATGTATAAAGCAAACATTGCATTAATAGGCAGTTATCACCATTTCAGATACTTGATATACCAAAAGTTCAATGTAAATACACAAAAACAAACAATAACTTAAAAATAAATAGAAAAGGCCTTTTTCAACGTAAACAAATATAGTTTACTTATTAATTGCAAGTAAAATACTTATAATTAAGTGAAAACTTTCTGTTGAGTAAATCTGATACATATATAGTTAATTACCAAATAATCTTCCACTATTTTTGCTTATTTTTGGATTTGATAAGTGTGTTGGTGGAGATATAGGGGAGATTTACTAAGATGTGTATTCCACTTCACATGTTATGTTGCTATGGGCAACCAATCAGATCCTGTCTACTATCTTCTAGAGCATGGGTCTTCAAACTGTGGCCCTCCAGATGTTGTGAACCTACAAATCCCAGCATCCCTTGCCACAGTTTTGCTATAAGGGAGTGTTAAAACTGTGGCAAGGCATGATGGGATTTGAAGTTTCATAACATCTGGAGGGACACAGTTTGAAGACCCATGTTCTAGAGTGTGCTAAATAAATAATAAGTAGATTCCGATTGGTTGCCCATAGCATCACATGTGAAGTCTAATTCTCATCTTAGGGGTGCCGGACAGGGTCCTGTCAGTCGGGATCCCGACGGTCATTTACCCAACGTCGGTATTCCGACTGTAAAAACACAGACAGACGGGTTCCCGCCGGCCGCCGGCTATTCTTCCTCGTGGGGGTCTACGACCCCCACAGAGGGAGAGTAGAATAGGTGGGTAGCGTAGTGAACCACCGTGCCCGCAGCGTGGCGAGTGCAGCGAGCCCGCAAGGGGCTTTGTTGCATGCTGTCTGATTCCGGCCAGTCAGGATACCCACGTTGGGCTTATGACTGTCGGGATCCTGACTGTCGGAACCCTATACCACACCCCATCTTAGTACATTTCGCCCATAGAGTTATAAATGCAAACAATAGCCCTGGATGTTGAAGCTGACAGGGCAAAGTTGCAGGTAGGGGAGGTGGGATGGTCAGGGGAGCTGGATTGTCCAGTGAATGGGCCTTGAGCAGGATAGGTGGGTTTTAAGAGGATGGATCTTTTTCAGAGGATGGGTACTGTGTGGCGGAGACAGACAATGCAGGGAAGGCAGATTGGAGAGGGGATGTGGTGTGCGTAGAGGATGGGGTCTGGTGGGCAGATGAAATTTATTGTTAACAAAAACTTACAACTGTAATACTGATAAACGATATGTGCATGTAATATGGCTTTAATTATGCATACAAAAAGTTGTCATCTTAATAAAGAATGCTACAAAAAATATAATAAATCATAGAATTGGCATACTCCTGTAGATGTAACGCAGTATGTATTATTCATACAATAAATATTCTATGTAACAAACTTATAAACATATTAAAATGATTCATAATGTCCTTATAAAGGTTGTGCAAAGGGTAATGTTTCAAGTTTGAATCAAAAAGCAAGTATGAAGTTATTAACGAGTTTAATCAGGGACCACATTGTGTATTGCATGTTCTAGTTCATGTTCTAGTGTCAGATATTATAGGTAACTAACAATATTATGGGGTTAATCGATCAAATAGCCATTTTGCCAGAGGTATTTAAAAATTAAAATGTAATTAAAGACTAAACAGACTTTGCAGGTTTTGCAGAAATTAATGAAAATCAGCCTTTTTAATAATCATCGGACATTATTTATTTACAATTACAATTGTGTCAGCAAATTACTGTGGTGCCTGATAAATTGAATGGTACTAATCATAGAGAAATTTGTGAAGTACAACATATTGGTTCCCCCTCCCAGAAAGAGTAATGGTACCCCACTCCCTTAATTAAGGACATTATCTTTGCAGCCAAAAAAAAGGGGGGGGGTGGGCTCATGGGGTAATTGGACATTGTGCACTGTGGTCTGACCTCCAATACATCCATATTTAGCCGAGTGGAGAATTTTGGGGGGGGGGGGGGTTATTTGTAAGCATTAAGAAATCAGTCTGGTAAATTCTGTCAAATCCCGATTTAGTAATTAAATCGGTCTGCAAAATTGAGCAAGAGTGGGATTCTTCCCACGTGAGGAATACCATAATTCTGGCATTGTTAAAATCAGATGGTTTTCCTCAAGACTTGAAATTAATGGGGCCAACAGACAGCCCATCACCTACAACTATGGTGATTGGCTGGCAGTAGGCCCTTATGTAAGCCATAGTTGTTGGTAAAGGGCTGGAAGTAGGCCCTTATGTAAGCCAAAAACTCAATACCTAAATTGGGGCCAACTGCCAGACCATCATCAACAACTCAAGGTAACCAAACTCCTTTGCCAGTGACACAAAAAAAGTCCAAATGTGACCAGTAATGTTATGGACTCTAGTGCAATAGAATCAGCTTAAACCAATGAAAAACTAACATTTTACCCCTTTTCCACTATACAAGCCAGGTTGCACCTTTCCACTAGGGTTCCAACCAGGTATAAAGCTGCGCTGGTGATGTCATCACGTCCCAGTGCAAAATCCCGGGTTATTTTTGCTAGATGAAAAGGGGTGTAAGACAGCAGATATCACCATCCTTAACAATAAGGTAGATAATCATAAACTGGTGGGAAGGTCGGGATATCCCAAAAAAGTGAAGATAAGCCACAAAAGTCCACCACTTATCTGTATTAGGAATGGATAGATTAGTGCTTAAAAAGAGGACACCCTCTATATTTTTATCCAATGTTCCTAAATGTATTCTGCCACAGCCTAGTAGCTTAAATTTTGACACGCATATAAAGATATCTGCGTTTTATAGATCACACAAGATTTGGGTATGTCCTTTCATTAAACTGTTATCTGTCCTACAAATCTTTAAAAATCATTATGGCTTATTCATATTTTTTGTATGTTTTGGATCAATAGCATTATATTTTAACATGTACTATAATTTAAAATCACAAAATTTTTTCTTACATTTGCACTAGTGAATTACATAAGATCGGATGATTTAAACTCATCAAAAATAAAAAAATAAATGATTTTTTTCTTCACTGGTTTTCGGTTACCTTATATTATCAGTTTTTACTACACAGCAAATAAAGGGCCTTATTCTGGTTCTCTCAGTCCCCCACGCATTCACACAGGGGACAATGTCTTCTTTCTGCACATGTGCATACGCTTGGTATGAGCGGGCATGGCAAACTGCTAATTTGCACCTACCAGTGCGAGCGGTGGGCATGGGGTGGCGGCGAAGGGCTGTGCCTATGGGAACGCCCAACATTTTATGGGTGTTCCCATGAAAATGCTGGGCGTTCCCATGGAAATTCGGTAGTGACGTGGTTCCTGGGAGTCTGCAGCTGACATAACCAGATGTCACCGGCATGCTCTTCCCATACTGGGAGCACACATAGCTAAGACACCAGAGAGTGTCTTAGTTTTGCCCGCTCCTTCCAAATCATTCGATGGTTGGCAACCATCGAATGATTTGTCCCCCGCACCCAAGGCTGGGAATGGATGTTTATGCAAAACAACCATTTTCAGCCATGCAGGGAACTCGCCGAGTGAGGGAGGGGGGGGGGGGGAAGCAGGCGCCCAACGCGTTTCGTACAAGGACTTGTCCTTGTACGAAACGTGTTGGGCATGGCCTATACGGTGGACGTGGTGACGTCTGTCTGGTGGAGTGAGCTGTGGATTATTGGTGAGGGAAGACTGGGAAGACTATTGGTGAGGGAAGACCTTTCACATTGCATGTTGTAACTGGTATATTCCCATTTCAATACCGTTTTTGTACCATTCACATTCAACCCATTTCACCCATTGAAAACAGTGGATGTCATTTTAAATGGACATTTCTGGGACACAGGCTCACATATGACGTTTTTTTACAGCTTAAAAAGGAGGGTTGGGTGAAAATAAAAATAAAGTAAGGTCAAATAAATAAGTAGTAATAAATAAATAAGGTAAAAATAAAGTCTCCTCTCTGCACAGAGGATACGGTTGGAAGGTCGACAGGTGTCTAGGTCAACATGGCAGAAGGTCGTCATGAGTCTAGGTCGACAGAGGACAAGGTCGACAGCTGTCTAGGTTGACACATGCATTAGGTCGCCATGGGTTAGATCTACATGGGGTTTTCACTGTTTTTTGAGCTGAGACATGTGCCGACACGTGGTATTTCATGCCCTACCATCCACCAGGGCGTGCTGGGAGAATAAAAAACACCGTGACCATGGGGAGCGCAGTGAGCCATTTGACGGGATGCTGTGCACTGAAAACAGTGTCAATGTCGACTGTGATGACATTCGGGTAAAAAAACTGTGAAAAACCCCATGTCGACCTTACCCACGTTGACTTAGACAGCTGTCGACCTTGTCCCCTGTCGACCTTCTGCCATGTTGACCTAGACTCATGTCGACTTTCTGCCATGTTGGCCCAGACTCATGTCGACCTTCTGCCATGTTGACCTAGACACCTGTCGACCTTCCAGCATGTCGACCCAACAGTGTCGACCTGAGGACTGTTGACCAAATGATCCCAACACCTGCACAGTATGCACTGGGTTAAAAAAGTCTTCTCTCTGCTCTTTACTTCCTGCCTGTGCCTGGTGAGATCACAAGGGAGATAGCCTATCACCCTCTGTGACTTGTAAATACCGTTTTAGAGCCATTCACACTACAGATGTATTGGCTCTGAAACGGGTAGGACACTGCTTTTAACCCGTTTTCAATTACAGGTATTTTAAAAATGGTAAATTCTCTCTGGACCTTTCACTTTACAGCTAGAAACGTTTTAAACCCATTTTAAAATATACAGTGTTTTAGCTGTAATGTTGAAAGGGGTATAAGCTATTAGGCATAAAAATAAAAACCACAGTTAGTACTTAGCTCAATAAAAGAAAGATAGTTTTTTGGAAGTCCTTTTTTCTAGTTAGGAACTATGAGGCAGAGCATCAGTTCCGAGGCTGAGTAGCATGAAGGATTGGAGGAAGGTATAATCTTGAAAACAAACATAAGTACAGTAACAATGATCTTTGTTTTCAAGATTATACTAATCTGTTATTGTTATTTTTTTTGCCACAGCAACCGCGTAATCCCCCGTTCCCTGGCCGGGTCAGGCGCCACTGTGATGTCACCGCGCCGATTCCGGAAGCAGGAGGGGAGATCATGGACCTCTTCATTGTCTGTTTGTCTATTTAGGTTGGGTAAGTTTCTGTATTACTTTGTTCTTCTCTTGACGAAAATTGTGCTTAATGTTGATACTTGATTTTTGAGAGCAAGAGGAGAGCGATATATGCAATATATATTTTTGTATATATTACTTAATTTTCAGCGAAGTGTTTAGAAAGCTTAGGCATTCACAACTATTTTGTTTATTATGTGTATATCCTGATTTTAGATTAGTTTTTGTGTCAAAAAACGTTCCATAAAATGTATTTAGCAAATATGTAATGTTATGTATTTCACATAATTTTATATATATTTATACATATATGTTTTAATAAGAATTGTGAGGACATAGCCATTGTCCCTTTATATATACATATATATATACATATATATATATATATATATATATATATATATATATATATATATATATATATATATGTTGATTGTGGACTATTGTATTCATTGGTAATATCTTGCTTGGCTCACTCTGTTTTAAACTGACAGTTCGTCGTATGAGCGCCAAAGCAGTATTTAATTAGCACAGCTTTTGCCTAATGAATGAGCCAGCTGGGAATTTAGAGCGGAATCTGACCGACGCTAGGCCAACCCTTTGACGAAGTCCTTAATGATGAAACTCGTAAGGAGTGTGGCCTAGTGTCGTCTTGCTGTAGGAGCGTCACTGCTCTGTCTTTCTGTGAGGTTCACAGTGATTTATGCTGAAAATCATTGCGGTTGTGGTAACCGCCGCCAAGGGTACGTGACCCATTGCTTTTATATCGTGGACAACTACTTGTGAATAAAAGACTTTTATTGTTGATAATGGACTAACCTGCAGGTGGGCAGAAGGCATCAGATAGCCAGGCAGACAGTGGACAGCAGGCATCAATCAGCCAGGCATCAGGAGGCTGACTGG
This sequence comes from Crinia signifera, assembly GCF_055691185.1. Taxonomy (NCBI): domain Eukaryota; kingdom Metazoa; phylum Chordata; class Amphibia; order Anura; family Myobatrachidae; genus Crinia; species Crinia signifera. The sequence continues at coordinate 202,043,931 of NC_139222.1, forward strand.
GCATTGCAGTGGGCGGCAGGCAGTGTGGTGGGTAGACATGGAAAGGAAAATAGGATGCACATCCTGCTCTCTCTCTCCTGTGGTACCTGCCGCAGCAGTTTCCCTGCCTCCTTAAGTGGAGCTCAACATTCACAATCATAGCCGGCACAATCATATCCTGGCTCTGCACACTATAAAGCAGTGCCGCAGATCAGATCATTAACACAGATCCGATCGGTACCCCTAGGACACCTTCAGAGAGGGGGCCTAGTGGTACTGACCCCCAGACTCCCCCCCCCCCCCCCTCCCCTTTGATCCGGCTCTGAATGCAGGTATTGCTTATATGGGTGATCTAGCATAGGGCTGGTGAAAGCTTCATTATTTGGTCGATGGTTGTGCCAAAAAATATATAGCAACATCTGTAAACACTGAATGTGGGTGTCTCACTCCTGGCACGGTCAGGTTGCCACAAGTAAAAAAGTATTCGCTAGGAATAATCAGGCGCCTTGCTGAGAGTTGTTCCTCTGGTAAGAGCTGCTGCTAAAATGTGGGGGTAGTCACTCTCCACTTAGAAAAAGACCGCAAAGTGTCTCACACTAGGTGAGAGTAGCAGCGCTCAATTCAATGAATGAAACAAATATTTGAAAATGTAACAAATAATTTTTACTGTTGATAAAATACAATATAAAAAACATAAAAAAAAACAATAATAACAATAATGGTATAATGGTATGGGGGGGGGGGGAAAGTAAATTGGAATGAATGTCAAAATTGGAAATAATACATGCCCCGCCTCAATGGACACGTCGGATTGAGCTGTGTCGACACTTTGTGTGGAAGAAATAGGTAAGTGCACTTTACCAATGATTATCGTGGATCCTTTTAGAAGAAGATGTTTAACTGGGAGTCCTCACGATGATGACGGCTTATGGGACAGCCGTTGGAGGGATGAAATGTCGCCAGAAATGGAGCAGACTTTGTGTCGGTGTATAGCCGATCTTGGGGGTTCAGACCACCGATTTGTCTGCAGCGATAGCCCAGGTGTAGATGAAGGCAATACAGTGAAGAAGTGGCTTCCGTGCTAAATGACAGTCCACACTGGTCTAGATGTTGTATACCAGTGGATCAGAAGCACGGTGTCCGCCAAATCAACGTCCAGTGAAAGAAATTGAATGAAAAGGAATCCAAATAGAGCTGGGGTGTCACAGCTAGGTCCAGAGGTGGGGGGCAATCACCTAACGCGTTTCACTGCGTCCTGCAGCTTTATCAAAGGTGTGGGGAACTGTGGGTTTGGGCCAGGTATATATACCATTCTTAATGAAACAATCAAAACACCTGTTGGTTCAATTAACACAGCCAATACATATACCATCTAGAATATTAATACAAGAATATAGAGGCAGACATATATCCTAAATATAAAACAAAATAAATAAATAAAAATCCGAAATTCATAAGAGAAACATGAAAAAACAGTAATAATAGTGGGTTATCCTTATTAGAAACTCCATTGTAATCTCCGATCATGTGACTGAAACTGGTCACGTGATCGGGGTAAATAGAGAGATATAACAACAAACTTATTCGTTTATAGACTGATATCAGCCTCACCATGTGATGGAAATAGCTGGGAGAAGGTGGACTGTCCACATGTAGAAGCGATTATGTATAGCGCACTTTATCCAAGGATTTAATATGTAGAGGTAGCGCATATTCATTCTATACTCGAAACACTTCCGCTCGCACTCCGGAAGTGGAAGGGGAGCCAAGTGAATTGATGTGTGTTAAATGATCTCCGTGTTTGGAACGCATATGCGCTCCACCGTGCAACTGGATTAACGTACTTCCGTTTAGATCCCGGAAGTAAGACACAGATATAGAGCTTTTGACAATAATAAAAAAACGAAAGTATACCTCTAAATTCATGGGTAAAATACAAGCGTGGATTTCTGAGAAATGGTAAATAAATTAATAATGGAGAATGGGCAATATCTATAACCAATATTGAAAGTATAACGGAACTTAAAAGAGACAGAGGGGAGAATGAGGTCATGTGACCTAATGTGTAGGACATGTATTAGTATGTGGAACGCATTATGCGTTCCACAGCTGCGATCACATGTTTGCAAAGTACACCAATAATATCCCAATTGAAAGAATGCAGAAATGGTAATAATTATTTTAAACTGGGGGTGAGAATGGTACAAGTTATCAAGGGAAACATTCCCCATATATACAGAAATATATATATATGTACATACATAAAAATTAGTTATTATTATCTGCTTAATAGAGAAAAGACCTTTAATAATTCTACTATTATGGCTATATTGTATATGAAATTTTTTCAATATTGATCCCAGAATCCTATATTTATAAGAATCGAGAGAGGAAGGCTATTGTAATAAGAAATCACACCATTTTTCATTTTTCATTTTTCATTATTACATTACATTTTCATTATTAATATTATTCATATCTATATTTTCATTGTTGTTCATGTTCCAAACATCATTAGTCATTAAAAAGAAAAAAGGAGGAGGAGGAGAGGTGGAGATGAAAGGGGTTCACAGAACAATGTTTAATTCCATTGCTTCGTTTAAGCCCCTTGGAAAGAGGCAGTCCATTTTGAAGGTCCAAAATATCTCCTGTTTACAGAGAGTTCGGAACCTGTCGCCACCCCTTTTAGTGGGTGGCACGTGTTCCAGTCCCATTAATTTAAGATGTTTAGGGTTATTTGCATGGTGTTCGGCAAAGTGCCTGGATACACTATGAAGTAATGAGCCTTTAATGATATTGCGGCGGTGTTCAAGAAACCTGGCCCTTAACGGCCGTGTGGTCCTGCCCACATATTTTAAATTACAAGTACACGTCAGGAGATAAATTGCCACAGGTTGCCACAAGTGTACGGAGCTAAAGTCTAATGTGGATATTTAAGGTTCTATTTAATTCATCAGATTTTATGATGTGTTATCAAGTTAAAGTTAATTCCCATATACATGTCCAATATAGTTAATGTCAAATTTACATACCAAAATTTTTTGGGGCGTGCAGGAGGAAACTACTGTAAATTGTGTAGACTGGAAGCACAGATGCAAGTCACAGACCAGGAGGACAACAAACAAACCTGTTGCTGGAATGCAAGGCTTATTATAATATTGCCCTGCTTTTCAACCACTAAAGGTATTACCGAATGTAAACCTTTGGCTATGGTGTAAATTAATTAATTAAGGGCCCTATTCATAGTTGGTTAATATCTTAGTGTTGTTAAATCTTGCGAAGCAGCAACCTCCTGGAGTAGTCTAAGGAAAGGTGGAAAGGGAGGGGTTGTGCCGCCCAGCACAGAGCAAGGGAGCTCCATTCTGTACTTGTGTATTGTGTATGACCAGCAGCTCCCTGGCTGCACAACCAAGCTGTGAAGTCAGGCGCATGCTGCCCCCCCCCCCCCCCCCCCCCCGGTGATCACAGTTTAAGTGTTTGCTCACGAAAACCTGTGTGTACAAATGTTCAGGTGTCTGAAATAATGGTCTGCGATTCTGAAACATTTGCAATCACCTCTGAATTGGGCCCTAATTATGGATACAGCTGGTGGTATACCATGCAATTATTATCTTTTGAATACTACCTTTGCCTTGTTTTAGAATTCAGTGCTACCTTTTTTTCCTATATACAGTTGGCAACTAAACTGACCGTGAGGTGTCAGCAATTCAGTGGCAATGGTGAGTCTACTGAACTTTTAAACATAGTTCTGTCCTGTGCACAAGGTTGTGTAGAAGTTAATCTGGGTACTACCTACTAAATGATGCATGTACCTTGTGAGCTCGTTAATGACGAGACCCAGTGGTAAAACTTGCTGATGGCAGCAGTGGAGGGGGAAGGAGCAGGACCATTCTGACATCTGGAGATTGTGGTACATATCGGTAACAGTCTAGTAGGTACACACTGGATGATAAATCAAGTTTTTCATAACGATTGATCGTTATCTGCAAATTTTCTTGAAATGTCGTCTATTGTGTACCCAGCTTATCACTGCCATAGTTGTTTGAAAATGACACCTCTTTTCCCTCCAGATTTATTCTGTCAGTCCGCTACGTCAAGGCAGCCGTGTGCACAATCTCTAATGATTATTAGTGTATTGACATCCTCCTCCTGTTTAAGAGAATATCAGAATTCAATCCAGCATGTGCTATTATTTACAAAACTATGGGGTCACTTGTAATCCTTGTGCTGTGAATAGTGCCAGGAGAGAGCTCCCGGCGCTATTCAAAACAGCGAACTGCAAACGCAGACTATTTGATTTCTGCTCACACCTCTCCTGGGGTGGAAGCAGAAATCCAACCAAACTAGGGCAGCAATGCCGTTTTGTGAACCTAGAACAGCACACACATCAGCGCTGCAGGGCACTTTAGTCACAAAATACCTATACACGCGACTAAACACCTGTGAGTACCGGCATTCTCTGACTAAGCAGCACGTCGATTTGATTAGCGCTGGGAGCTCCCTTTTGGCGCTATTAACATTGCGGCAAATAGAATTGAGCCCTATATGTTAAATCCAATGCATGCCCAGTGCATATGGAGGTCACTCCTCACTGCACCAGTGGTACAGCACTATTTTTTTATTTTTGGAAAGTTGTCACTTAACAAACTTTGTCATCAAATGATTTTTTTTAAGCTTGCTAGTTAAAAGGCCCTTCAGACCTAAAATTATTTATATTTTATATTATTTTCATGCTTTGCATGTTATACAGGTTGAGTAGCTCTTATCCAAATATCCATTATACAAATTATTCCAAAAACTATAGTATCCAGAATGTCATTGTTTCCCCCTAAAAGCAATAGTGGGGATATCGGTAACATCACTACTGAGGACATGATATATAACTGGGACTAAATATGTGCAAGAAAATGATTGCTTGGCATTCAAGATAGTACCTGAGACAGGACACAAACTTTGTTTCATGTTTTGAAAACTTGTTTTATTCACAAATAAAATATAATTGTGTATATTTCATGTGTTTGATGTGTTTGTACAACATAAATGCAAGCTACCTCAAGATCCATCATGAAAATAACATTTTTTTTTCCGAAATACGGAATAATCCATTATTTAAAATTCTTCTGGTCCCGAGTATGTTGTATAAGGGATACTCAACCTGTATTGGCATTTTAATGTAGCAGCAGATTACAGCTAGTCTTATTTTATACATTTCAAGATTAAAAACATCTTTCTTTCCAAATAGAGACAAGCTGTTAAGCTAAGTACACATTATACAATATTCTTCATGATGAATTATATTGTTAGTGTTTCCCAGGGAGCTCCAGAACAAAAGATATAGGATATAAATACTGAATGATATTGTTAACGTACCTCAGTGATATCACCCTGAGCCCCACTGAACATGCATTCCTTCACAATATAGTCAAATATTGCATATTCAGATAATGGGGGATCATTAACAACCCATGGGAGCACACATCGTGTACTATATAGTGCATAGTACACACTAACCAATTTGCATGATAATATTATTATCCTGCATGTCTTTAATAAATATCTAATAGCTTTACAATGACAGCATTTTAGGTTGCTTATAGGTAGATACCTTATCATTTATCCAAAAGCCATGAAGCACACTTAAGACCCCATATATTTGTGCGAGGTATTTCATGCTAGCATCCCATGTCATTCCCTGTCAAGTGACTCTGCAGCTCTATGGCAGCTGGATCATATATGATATATACAGTATTGTATGTAGTCCTTTTGCATTTAATATATCGCATAGATCCAATGGCGTAGCTACGTTTTGGGCGCCCCCCCGCCGTTAGGGGGGGGGGGCGCCCATACCCACCCCCCGCCGCCGCCGCCCCGTCAAGCACCCCCCCCCCGGCCGCCCCGTCGCCCCGTCGCCTATGCTAACCCCCTCCCCGGCAGTCTTACCTATCGCGCTGCGCTGGTCCCGGCGGCTCCGTTCTTCTGCTGAGGACCACCACAAAATGGCCGCCCCCATACAGCAGACAGTTTCAGAGAACAGTGTGCTATATGGGGGCGGCCATTTTTTGGTGGTCCTCATCAGAAGAACGGAGCCGCCGGGACCAGCAAGATACGTAAGTCTGCGGGGGATTGGGGGGGGGGTAACTATAGCACCGCAGCCCCCGGCGCCCCCACATGCACAGCGCCCCCCCCCCCCCCCCGCGGTGGCGGGGGCTGCGGTGCTATAGTTACGCCCCTGGCCCCTGCATAGATCTGATCAAGGGCTGCAGATCCAATAACTCTATAGTACAGCCCATACAATCTCTGGCTCTTCACCACTTTTTATCCGATTTAGTGGCCTGATTTGTCAGGCCAATAAATCATGCAAAATTGCAATAGTTTATGGGGCCTTTAAAGGACAAAATACATTTTGCAGTATAATATAGATACATATAATTTTAATATATAATTTTAAAAAAGACACTTCTTTAAAGGAATCAAGGAAAGCTAAAGGGGGAGCAGAAAAAGAAAGAGAAAGGAAAAGAAGAAAGTTGCTAGAAGCTGCTAGTCAGTGTGCTAAGTTGGATAGTTTTACTGTAAAGCAACCTAGCACTTCTCAGTCTGTTCCATCAGCAGAAGTGGCATGTGTCCAGCCAGGGGAGCTACAGCCATCAACTGCTCCTGTTGCTGCTTCATTGTTTGAACATTCTGAAACTCCAACTAACCCCCCATCTCTGGATATCTATGTGATTCCTGATGAACCTGGCCAATCAACAGATCCGAGTGATGTGATATTATCTGTATGCTCTGATGTGCCTGAAATGGGGATTGGGGAGAATGTTGAAAGTTCCACCAGAGCAGTAGAATATGTGTGTAGTGTGGATGATGTCGAGACTGTCAGTAATCTTTTTGCAAGACCACCGGTAGCTGAGCGGGCATTCTTTTTTCAAAAACACCCTATTCAACCATTTGACATCCCTGATTTGCCATTTGTACCGAAGAAAGTGTTTAATAGACAAGATGGCTCACAACATTTTTTGGTTACTTATGACAAAGCTTCAAGTGCTCTATATTGTTCAGTATGTTTAGCATATACCAAAGCTACAGAAAGCAATGCATTCATTTTAGGCATGAAAGCATGGTCTCATGTTTATCAAAGAATTGATGAACATGAAAAGTCAAAGTATCACAATAACTATGTTGACTCCCATATGCATAACGTGATGCACAAAGATGTTGGACACCTGGTATTCTCTGTACAGAAACAAAAACATAAAGAAGAGGTCATAGCGAACAGGCAAGTTTTGGAAAGGGTAATTGATGTTATAAAGCACATAGGTAAACGAGGTCTGAGCTACCGAGATAAGACGGCAAAGGCTGCATATACCTTGGATGATCCTGTTTTAGATCATGGTAACTTTCTCGAGCTAATCATTTTGCTTAGCAAGTATGACCCACTGCTGAAAACTCATCTACATAAAGTTATTAAAAGCAGTCAAAAAGTTCATAATGCAGGCAGCAAAGGCAAAGGAAATCTTGTAACATCGAAGACCACTGTGAATCAGATCATAGTTGCTGTTTCAGCTTTAATAAAAAACATTATCTCAAATGAAGTCCAAGAAGCTGGAATGTATTCTGTACAGTTAGACACTACCCAGGACATTTCTGTGAAGGACCAGTGCTCTGTGATTATTCGTTACGTCACGGATCAAGTACATGAGCGACTTCTATCATTAGTCCCCTGCACAGACTCTTCAGGGAAGGGATTTCTGGAATTGTTCAAAAAAGTCCTGGGAGAAAACGGTTTAGATATTAGAAAGTGTGTGGCAAATGCGACAGATGGTGCAGCGAATATGCAAGGCACATACAACGGGTTTTCAGCCTTACTAGGCAAAGAGTCACCAAACCAAGTCCATGTTGGGTGTTACAGTCACATATTAAATCTAGCAATTTGTGATGCAACTCGTTCCCCTTTAGCTGCAGCATCATTCTTCTCTTTGCTTAATGCAGTGGCTGCCTTTTTTAGGGAATCATATCTCCAGATGGACATACTGGAAATCTTCACAAGTGATCATAGTGGAAACCAAATACGATTACAGACAATAGGCCAGACACGTTGGTGGGCTAAAGATGCAGCTTTATCCAAAATGTTTGGGTCCTATAAAAAAAGCGAAAAAGCACTATTTGTAGATGTAATACTTGCCTTGACCAATGTTGTGGAGTCAGAGAAATTTGGACCTGATTTACGTGCCAAAGCCCGAACACAAAAGGAACACCTGCTGAAGTATGAAACCATCATGACTGCCTTTATGTATTTTCGAATATTCCAGAAAACCACTCCATTATCAAAGTATTTGCAAACAAGTGGCCTCGATTTAGTAAAGGCTCAGCAAATGGTTTCATCTTCTCTACAGCAACTGGTGGAGATTCAGCGAGACCTTGCAAGTGTAAAGCTTGAAGTGGACAAATTTATTACACATATAAAAGAAGAACTATATAGACGATCACCTGAAAAATTAATAGAAGTCCAGGTGGATTTCCCTGAGAAGAGAATCTGAAGAAAAAACATGATGCCTGGAGAACAAATTCCTGATTATGTCATTATTGATCCTCTGAAATATTTTGAGGTTGGTATTTACAACAGGGTCCTAGATGCAGCAATTGAAAGCATGAAAAGAAGGTTTGCGAAAAATAGTGCCGTTTTAAGGGATCTAGCTTGTTTATCTATTACACAGTTTGATGAAGTGAATGTGCATTTGCCAGAAGATGCCTTGGAAAAACTTCTAGATATTCTGCCGCAATATGATGAGGAGGCAACTACAGCCAACCTGCAGTTAGAATTAATCAGTTTAGCCAAAAACTGGGATCGATTAAAACTTACACTTCCAGAAGAGTATCGTCTTAACAGGGTTGATGAGGAGGAGGTAGATGAAATGGAAGATCTGCAGTCCACACACACCTCTGGAGAGACTTCTGATGCGGATATATATATGTGACTTTATATGCATGTTTCAAAAAAGCATTCAACCCATATATCAGAGGTGGTAATAGAGGTTTAAAATTACTACAGTGCGAAGCGAGATGGATACATCGGCTGGATGTAGTAGCCCCCCGTGGTTTAAATGAACAAATTTCCTATACCATTTTTCGTTGAATGCTTTTTTGAAACATGCATATAAAGTCACGTATATATAATGCATATAGATAAACAGTCCTTGGGAATATTTATGTCATGTTTTTGTGCTTTGTATTTGTATTATTACACATGTATATATATATTTTTTTCACTTATGCAAATGTTGAATCACCATGACAACAATGATGTAATTGTTTGGAGACGTCTAACTTTGATGATGTCATACACAACCAGCAGAAGGGGGTGTATTTGACCCTCTCCTGCCCGACTCACTTTGAATTGCTTTGTGCTATATATAGAGGTATGTTTTCTTGTTCACTTTTATCCTGATGACAATTTGATAAAGAAATTGAAACGTTGATCACTAAGGCTTGTGCATAGTGTGATTAATTTGGTATGAGTGCCGCACCCTGGTTGGATACAAATCTTCATTTATCGTGAAGGCACCGGCACAGATATCTACAGTCATAGGAGTGCCGACCCCAGAGCGACTAAAATTGTATGTCTCACCTGCCAGTGAGCTATACTGGGTAAGGCACCCTACGAATTTCGCCAGCTCGTCAAGGAACGTCTGGGTACTGGTTGGATGCCAGGAATTTTAACCTTCTTTACACCGCTATTCTAAGCACTAATTGATGCACATCGCACGGCAACTGACATACTATGGCCGAGGACAATGCAATCGGACAATTTCATTTTCCAATTGGCGACATACACGTGCTATCAGACGTGGAAATAAACGCCATTCTTTGTGAAAAAGGCATCAATGACGAAATTGAAGCAATATCGGCTGATATTATCTTCAGGGACCTTCTCCGTCTATAGAAAAAAGAAACCGACTTCCATCTACACGCCCTGTCATTCAGTGACTACTACAAATTAAAAATTATACCAAGGGGTTTTCGTGTCCGCAACTGCCCAACCATTGGCAGATATAATGCGCAGTTTTGTAAACGCTGGGTGGGCACTTTGAACAAGTGCTCGTTTGATTTAATGGTTCTAGTATTTGAACAGTCTACAAAAGAATTGAAAAGCATCAAGGAGAAAATCGATACCTTTGAAGCGGCACACATGAATACCCTTACAACAGATAAAGACACAGATTGGTTGGAGAGACCAGATGACAACTTACAAAAGGGAACTAATACAATTTAAAAAAGAAAAGCTACAAAAAGTTCAAGGCGACTATGACCGCCACAATGTATATAAATGGCTATCAGGCAATTCCTCTGAAGGAGCAAGACGCCCTTTCTTCCGAAGGAACAAACCTATGTATAAAAAAGGTCTTAGCCAATTCGAGACAGACTCATCACAAGATGCTGGCAGCTCAAACAGTGAAAATGACAATGCCCAAGGTGGGGCCCCTTTAGGGGTAACTACCCGCCGAGGCAGAGGATCTCCACTAACCAACGCCAAAGGAACAGAACCAGGAGGGGCTGCCAAAACAAAAGGCAGAGGCCGAGTGGGTCGACCACCGGCGGGCAAGAAGAAAGAATTTACAATTTATCTTCCCACGATCTTTCCCCAAGTGAAATTAAACTCCTAAATCATGGACTGTCATATGTTCCGTCATTACCTTTCAGTGACTTCCATTGGCAACTGGAGAAACATGAGCTAGTGCGGAATCTAAAGCTCAAAGAATTCTTTTCTAATAATCCATCACCATCCAATTCATCGGAGACTCCAATTCCTGCTGCATTAAAAAAGTTCAGCAAAAAATCATCTTTTGAACCCCTCTCGTCCAATGCTAGCATAAAGACTTTTTCACGTTTGTTAGACCAAGAGATTCCAGACCTAGTCAAAAAAAGGCGCATAAACATCCTAACCTCACCAAAGAGGAACGCTTTGCTTGAAAAAATTTGAGAGAGAATAATAATCTGGTTATCCACCCCGCAGATAAGGGGGGCGCGATTGTACTACAGGACACTTGTGACTACCACCAGGAAATTATGAGACATCTCTCTGATATGGACACATATCGACATCTGTCACGCAATCCAGTGAATGAGATAAAAAAACAACTGTCTACTATATTACAACGCGGACTTGACCTGAACATCATCACCATGGCTGTGAAAGAACTACTACTACCTGAATTCCCTGTGACCCATTATTATACACATTACCGAAAATACATAAAGGCATCAATCCACCTCCTGGACGTCCAATCGTGTCAGCACAAGGATCACTGCTACAACCAGCTTCGACCTATTTGGACTCACTGCTACAGCCGCTAGTGCAAGCACAACCTACCTTTCTACTAGACACTGTCCTTTTTAAACCAGCTACAGAACTTTGAGACTCTTCCTAAGGACAGCTGGCTTGCGACAATTGATGTGGTGAATCTCTACACCACAATCCCGCACTCGATGGGACTTCAAGTACTGGAGAACTTTCTGCGTTCCAAGAGCAACTTTGGTGACACTATGATTGACTTTATTATTTCATTGATGTCCTTGATATTGCACAACAATTTCTTTGTGTATAACAATGAATTTTATCTACAAATCAAAGGCTGTTCCATGGGTTCTTCGGTAGCACCCATGTATGCAAACATCTTTATGTTTGCTATAGAACAGGATGTATTTTTATCTAATCCCTGCATTAATAACAAATTGCCAGTCTTTAAAAGATTCATTGATGACCTGTTCACAATTTGGACAGGCACCAAAGAGGAATTGGTAGACATCCTTGAAACACATAACAAAACTGACAGCCCCATAAAATTCACTTTTGAAATCAGCCAAACCAGTGTGCACTTCCTGGATGTCGACATCTCATGTGTCGACAACAAATTGAGCACCAGTGTGTACATTAAAAGTACAGACCGTAATACTACATTACAAACTAGTAGCTGTCACCACAGAGCATTGGTAAAAGGTCTACCCTATTCGCAAATGATACGGTATCGACGTATCAATAACAATAGGGATAATTGCAGTAAACATATTGATGAATTGATAAATAAATTACTAGTACGTGGGTACAATAAAATGGAGTTACTAAAATGTAAAGAAAAAGTCATGCTAATAGACAGACAATCCCTGTTAACCCCCAAAATTAAAAAACTCCCCACAGAGAATGTGTTACCTTGGGTCAACAGGTATAACAACAGCTCAGAAGCAATCAATAAATCAATTAAAGCTAAATGGCCAATTATTCAATCTGATAAAAAACTTCCCTTTGCCAATAAACGTCTCATGCCATGTTTCTCCAGAGGGAGTAACCTGAAAGATCTCCTTGTAAAAACCAACATCCTTTATCAACCCATTCCTGCTGAACCTACCTGGTTAGACTTGACACGTAAGGGATGTTTTAAATTTACTTGCGTTACGTGCCAGTTTATGCTAAGAGGCGATACTTTCCATCACCCTCATACAGGGCAAAAGTATAAAATACAAAATAAATTCACTTGCAATTCAACATTCGTTGTTTACCAATTAATCTGTCCCTGCAGCCTTCAATATATAGGCAAAACAGAATGTAAATTTAAGGAACGGATGACCATGCATAGGAGCACAATCAGACAGGCTCTGTCCACGGGTAAAAGTGATCATGTTGTAGCAAGGCACTTTTTGGAATTAAAACACCCATTGTCCATTCTACGTTGCCGTATGATAGACTGTATACCCCCATCTATCAGAGGTGGTAATAGAGGTTTAAAATAACTACAGTGCGAAGCGAGATGAATACATCGGCTGGATGTAGTAGCCCGCCGTAGTTTAAATGAACAAATTTCCTATACCATTTTTTGTTGAATGCTTTTTTGAAACATGCATATAAAGTCACGTATATATAATGCATATAGATAAACAGTCCTTGGGAATATTTATGTCATGTTTTTGTGCTTTGTATTTGTATTATTACACATGTATATATATATTTTTTTCACTTATGCAAATGTTGAATCACCATGACAACAATGATGTAATTGTTTGGAGACGTCTAACTTTGATGATGTCATACACAACCAGCAGAAGGGGGTGTGTTTGACCCTCTCCTGCCCGACTCACTTTGAATTGCTTTGTGCTATATATAGAGGTATGTTTTCTTGTTCACTTTTATCCTGATGACAATTTGATAAAGAAATTGAAACGTTGATCACTAAGGCTTGTGCATAGTGTGATTTATTTTTCTATGAGTGCCGCACCCTGGTTGGATATATATATATATATATATATATATATATATATATATATATATATATATATATATGACACACTCAATCTACGGAGCAGACCAAGCTGTCAAATTTTAGGAAAACAAAGTTTCCCTTTTGATAAAGCTCTGAGAAGAGAGTATCCTTCCCTGTCAACAGACCCCGCCTCTCAGCAGACCCCGTCTCTCAGAAGGACTCCGCCCCCTATTAGGGCTGCTTCCAATAATTTCCCGGGCTGGTTTTCCAGCCCAATCCGTCCCTGGCGGCAGGTGGCAGGTGGCGTTAAAACCAAATTGCAGCGCTGCGTTTGACTAGAAAAAGGTCCATATTGTATTACTCTTTTATATTCAGTAATTTATGTCTAATGTGTTGATCATTGCTAGTAGCTGCTGCCATCCTTGTTCTTGTATTTTTAGATTGTTTACTGCTTTATGCATGTCCAGTGTGGCAACACATTTGATTGACTTTAAAACTTCTAGTTTTTGTACTGTGTAGTACAATAATGCAACAGAAGCTATGTTAAAGTTATTAAATGGTCCCTGAAACAATATAATTAGTCCTTAGAGAATGCAATATGAAAATGTGAACATACAAAAGACGTTTGTACAGTATTTCCACAATCAGTCCCTCAGCCCACACCCGTCTCCACTGGCAACTGTTCTAATCTGATTGTGTACAATGTCTTTGCCTCCGTACGTCAATCCCTTATCTGGGCAACGGAGCAGCAGGATACAGAAGAATTCTATCAGCACACAGAATTGTTTAATTGGCTTAGTATGCTTTATTAAAGCACAGTAATATAATAATTGCGGTTGCTTTACTTCCTCATATCTTAGTGAGTTTTCTAAGGAAATGGGTTGCGGTACCAGTGTTGGTGGTAATAAGACGTTGGTTCTAATTTAAAGGAATACATTTATAAATCTATTTTGGTAAAGATAAGGTTTTACACCATGATTATCATTACTGAAGTTAATTTGCTATACAAAAACAGAAAATATTACCATGGACATATATGAGGTAGGTAACATAAATGCAGATATATAAATAAAATATAAGAATTGACCAGCATATGGAAGAGTTTATGCCCAATACACACTAGATTATTATTATAAAAAGATGTTGCTCTGAAGGGTTGGTACTTGTGGATTATCACGGCTCCCATCGCATGCCATATATAGTGGGATGCGATGGCATGCGATTAGATGCGATTTTTTGCTATGCGATGCACATTGTGGGAGCCGTGATAATCCACAAGTACCGAAGGCTCCTTCAGAGAGATATCATTTAAAAAAAGTCTGGTGTTTATACTTAATATCATTAATGATGTGCGATCTCACACATTGCTAACAAACTTTCCACCTGTCATTATCTGTTCAACATTCTCAATGTTGACTATATCGCAAACAATGCATGCTGTCTGTGGGGGTTGGGTGACATCAAAAGCAGGAAACAGGGAACGTTCTTAGCTAGGGCGGGATGTACTATTTACTGCTTTGCTGTAGAAGTCTGCTTGCACTGCTTTCGCAGCATGTTCGCATCGTTCCCAGCTATTTCCGCCTTCGTCTTCCCCATATGTAACATTTTTTATGTGACTAGCAGCTGAGAACGCGATCCGCCTAGTCTAGCTCGCTGCATGATTACTGCTCATGCACATCCCCATCTGTGGATGCTGTCATGCACCGTAGAAGCTGGAGGATAGGAGCAGGTGCCATAGTGGATTGGCATAAAGGCAGGCAGAGAGCAGAACTGTGGTGTTTATTAATGTAATATAATTAAAGTTGTGTGCAATCTGATTTTTAAATTGTATGGTTGTGGATACATTTTACATACCTTAAAGAACAGTGCTATAATATGCAAATTTGCCAGCTATATATTTCTATTATCCTCTGCAGCTGCCCTCAGTGCATCCAAACACATGATCTGTACAGTTAAATCAATAGGCTGGATATACCGCGACAAAGACTCGTGGTATTTCGCAATGTGGGGGAGATGCAATTTTTTGGGTGGAAAACTTTGTAAATACATAAGAGAACACTGAGCCGCCACGGGAAAACATGAAATAACACGGCGGAATAGGATAGTACATCTTGCCTGTGATTTGGAGCCACTTGATGCTAAAGGCAGAATGCTCCTGGAATAATTATGCACCCTGCTGGGCTTCAAAAGGCAAGAACCAGGCAGTGTTCCAATTCAAGCCTATACATCCACCTATGACATAGGCTAAGGATGGAAAATGCTGTAGAGGGGTGCTGTCCTTCATGCACCGTAGAAATATACAGGGTTGCTGTCCTGTGTGCTGTTGCTATAGAGGGGTGCACCATAGAAATATACAGGGTTGCTGTCCTGTGTGCTGTTGCTATAGAGGGGTGCACCATAGAAATATACAGGGTTTCTGTCCTGTGTGCTGTTGCTGTAGAGGGGTGCTGTCCTTCATGCACCATAGAAATATACAGGGTTTCTGTCCTGTATGATGTTGCTGTAAAAGGTTGCTGTCCAGTGTGTGTCTCTTTTTTTAAAACTCATTTAGGTACTTATGTAGTATCTGGGCGTCCGATTTAGAAATCGGATCGCATCGGATCGCATCGCATCGCATCGCATGCGACCAAATCGTATGCGATGCGATGGTCAAGATTTTTCCATAGGATTCAATGTTAAAATGGTCTGAGTCCATTTTAACATAGAATTCAATGGGAAAAAGGGGTCTTTTTCCTTTCCCCACTATCCAAGTGGGCATGGAGTTGGATATAAACCTGTGGCGAGCGAGGGGACACAGAATTCTTTTTAAGAAATATGCGTTCGCTCGCCACGCTTCGGGCTCGGTGGCTCGCTGCGCTCGCCACGCTATATAAAATCAACTCTATGCCCACTTGGATAGTGGGGAAATGAACAGGACCTTCTTAACATTGAATCCTATGCAAAATCGCATCGAATCGCATCGCATCGCATCGCATCTGATTGTATGCCTTGAGGTAAGGCATACAATCACAAAATCGGCAGCCCAGATACTACATAAGTACCCTCATTTATTTATTTATTTTAAATATAGTCATACAGCTACCTCAGTGCAACCTTTTGGCCTAAAAACAATATTGTGAGGTGTTCAGAATAGACTGGAAATGAGTGGAAGTGAATGTTATTAATAATACTGCAGGAAAAAAAAAGGAAATAAAAATTCTGTTCCAGTTCTTGTAACCTGTTTATTGTGATTGTGAAATAAACCCTGTTACCTTGTGGATCCTTGTACGCTTCCATCTTCAATAACCACCAGCCGGGTACAAAGAAACCATTATGTGCTTACGGTGTAGAAACCTTCTTTCCCTTTTTTCCTGTGAAGCATTTATACGAACATGTGCATATGAAAAGATGCTTTTACTTGTATTTGAGCATGAAATATAATGTAAGTGCTCCTACTTGACCATTTTCCTGAAGTGTGACACTTTGAAATCATTGATAACTTGGGATATTAAAGAAACCTTTCATTGCACTCATGTACTAAACTTAATGTAAGTTTTTATTGATCAGCCTGCTTCAAAGTAGTCACCTAGTAGACTTGGGTCTTTGAAGTATTCCATCTAAAGTGTGTATAATTGTGCTGGTATATTCCCGTTTCCACTCTCCTAAAGTTCTTAAGAGGGATACCAGCTGCATTTAGAATGTATGAAGCAGTGATAAGGGAGGGGAAGTGATAAAATGCCTGGTACTTTATCACCAGCCAGGGCTGCCATCAGAAATTGTGGGGACCAGGACTGACAATAAAAGGCAGGGCCCCACTTCCCCTACTATGGTGCCGGCAGGTTCCACAAGACTCTTAACATTTAATATTAGTTACAGCCTGACTGAGCCTGCATGCACAAAATCAGCAGGAAACGGTATTATAGCCTGCACATTGCCAGCCCATCTCCCCCCCCCCCCCCCCCCTTCACCCCTGCATGTCTCAATCCCCTCCTTCCCTACACCTCTCCTTCTGTCACCTCTGCATCTCTCCCTTCTTCCTGGCACCTCTCTGTCCCTTATGCACCAGACTCCCTCCACCTCTCTGTCCCTGTCACTGCTGCACCTCCCTGTCCCCATCACTCAGGCACCTCCGGGTCCTCCTGTCTCTGCTGCACCTCTGGATCCACCCCAACACCTCTCTGGTATACTTGCACCTCTCCACCTCTCCATTCTCCTGTCACAGCTGCACGTCTCTGTTCTTGTGATCCCTGTACCTCCCTGCCCCCCCCCCCCCCTTGCACCTCTCTATCCACATCACCCCTGCACCTCACTGTGCCCCTTTCCCCCTGCACATCTCCATTCTTCTGTTACCCCTGCACCTTTCAGTCCCCCTGTCACAGCTGCACTTCTCCATTCTTATCAACCCTGCACCTATCTATCCTGGTCACCCCTGCACCTCTGAGACCCTGGCCCCCCTGCACCCCCCTGTCACTGTCACCGCTGCACCCCTCTCTCCCCATCACCCCTGTATCACCATAATTACTGTATCCATCCCTCTGGCACCACTCCGTCATTGTCACCCCTCTCTCCCCATCACCCCTGCATTATCATAATTATTGTATCCTGCACCCATCCATCCCAGTCACCCCTGCACTCCTCTCTCCCCATCAACCTCAGCATCTCTCACTACCTCAAAACAAAATACACTCCCTCAAAACAAAATACAAACCAAAACATATTACTTATTCTAACCTGTTGGGGGCAGCGGCAGGCAGCATACAGGCGGTGGTGTGGCTGTAGGGGGAGAAGTAAGATCCACCTCCTACCCCCTCTACCACGCTAGCTTCCGTGACTGGGTCCCCGCATCCTTCGGTGTGCACAGGGATTGAAGCACAGTTAGCCTTTGCAGCTCACCACGGCTCTTCAGCGGCAGTGTAGATAGGGGGGGGGAGCGGGTACAATTTACCCGGGCCTGGGCCTGTCAGGGGGGCTCTGGTCTGGACACACACAGACACTTTTTTTGCCATCGGTGCGCAAGTGGTGCAGCCGGGCGCC
Source organism: Crinia signifera (assembly GCF_055691185.1). Taxonomy (NCBI): domain Eukaryota; kingdom Metazoa; phylum Chordata; class Amphibia; order Anura; family Myobatrachidae; genus Crinia; species Crinia signifera. Next base: position 202,062,167 of record NC_139222.1, read on the forward strand.
TAGACTGAAGGAGAGCGGGGTCAGTTGTGTAGCGGCCACTCAGCAGAGGATGTAAAGCAGGGAGGTGCTCTCCCCACTTAGCATCCCATGTGCTGTGTAGTGTTGTTGCCAGCTGCCGCAGCCTTGGTGGCGGAGGCAAGATCTCCTGTGTCGGAGCCCTTCCCTCCCCCTTCCTGCTCCTCCCCACTGCTATTTTCATTTAAACGACATGCAGAAGCACCACCTCCACCTCCTTCTTTCTCCTCCCAATAGTAGTAGCTAGGGCCTGGGAGCAGAATAGTAAACATATGCTGAGGCCAGGGCAGGCATGTGGAGGAGCAGCACTACAGCCAGCCTCAGTGTCAGGTATGTTATGTGTACTGAGGAGGGGGGGGGGGGGGGGCTTTGACATTTTAATGTATGCTGGGGAGGGTAGTGACATGTTATGTATGCTGGGGCTGGGGGGAAGGGGATTGTGGTTGACATGGTAATGTATGCACGGAGGGGGGGGGGGTTGCATGTGGATGTCTGCTGAGGGTTTGTGTGTGTTGTGTGTGACATAGTAATGTATACTGGGGAGGGAGTGACATTGCAATGTGTGCTGTGGTGAGTGGTGTATTAATAGGTGCTGGAGAGGGGTGTGTTAATATTTAATGGGGGAAGTGTCACACTGATGTATGCTGGGACGGGGTGAGGAGGAAATAAGGGTGCAGGGTTACAGCAGTTTATGTGTGTGGGGGTTGTAGGGCATGGTAGGGAGGTGTAGGGTAGTGGAGGTAGTGTAGTGTGTGCAGGGAGGCGGGTGCAGGGTATTGATAGTGTAGTATGTACGGGTAGGGAGGTGCAGGGTGGCAGCAATAGTGTAGTGTGTCCAAGGAGTAGCAGCGATGTCTGTGGGGAAGAGGGTTCAGCGTAGCAATGGTAGTGTGTGCAGGGATGGCATGTAAAGGTATCGGCAGTTGTGTAGTGTGTGTGGAGAGTTATGTGCAGGGTTGCATTGATGTAGTGTGGGGCAGTGGGTACAGGTAGAGATGCCAATCCTAGGGCATGCATTTTCAATCCCGGGGCCTGGGATTGAAATATACTCAATCCTGGGATTCCCAGGATTGGCATCTCTAATAAACACACGCCTGTCCCCCCGCACCGGCCGCCCTGCACATTTACTTACATTGTAGGGTGGCCAGGAGAGGGGTAGACAGCAGTAGAGCGGGGGTGTCTAGTGCCTTTGAGCCTGAGGCAACAGAGCGTGCCCCCAAAAGGCTGTGGTCATACCCCAAACAGGGGGCCCAGGATTGGAAATTGTACTGGATTTCTTTTGGCAGCCCTGGTGATGGCTGTTACTGAGAGGCAGGCGAGTGGGCGGGGCGGTGTGCAGTGAGAGGCACTGTCGGGCCCCTGCATCACAGGTTAGCGCAGGTTGACAGTCAGCAGCCCGTGGTTCAATGTAGAGAGGCCGGGCCCCCTCTTCTCTATCAGAGCAGCTGGGCCAGGGACATTGGGTCCCCTATTACCCACATGATGGCGGCCCTGTCACCAGCCAATCAGCTCCTGACTGTTAAGCAACAGGCTGGGTATAAAAAGGCACAGTTGGGAGCTGATTGGCTGGTGATAGAGTACCAGGGATTTTATCACTTATCCTCCCTTATCACTTCTTCATACATCTACTCCAGAGTGTGCAGTGTAGAAAAATTCTCTTTTCTAAATGTTTGTTACCAGACAGCATAAGTTAGTGTGACTTTAGGGGTACGTTTACAAAAATGTGACATTGCCTATAGCAACCAATCAGATTCTACTTCTTATTTAGCACCTTCTAGAATATAATAGACAGAATCTGTTTGTTGGTATGGCCAACATTCCATATTCAATAGAACTCCCATCTTTGTAAAAAGTCTCAGCCTGGGAACACCTTTTGTACAATATTACTAAAAAAAGATATTGTTAAAAAGGTTGTGCAACTTAATAGCAGAAGCAAGCAAACTAAAATCAATCTTCACTGTTACTCCAGTGATTTACATCTACTACTCTTTACATTGTACACAACTGACCTTCCTGTCGTAGATTGCTATACTATAGTACCATCTTCATCTACTGCTAAGGTATTCAGGGGTAGATTTATGAAGCAGTGATAAGGGAGGAGAAGTGATAAAGTGCCCAGTACTTTATCACCGGCCAATCAACTCCTGACTGTTCAGTTATAGGTTGGGTTTAAAAAGGGACAGACAGGAGCTGATTGGCCGGTGATAAAGTACTGGGCACTTTATCACTTCTCCTCCCTTATCACTGCTTCATAAATCTACCATGTTAAAGTACCAGGCACTTTAACACTTCTCCTCCCTTATAACTGCTTCATAAATGTACCCCTCAGTACAATAGTTGTCATCAGAAGAGCAATGGCTACACAGCGGTTAAGCTGTATATTGCACAATGTAAAACCTCTCATACGGTCTAAGTACGCCGACTTGTATGCCTGTATGGGATGCCAGAGCAAGGCTGTAGGAGGACACATCTGTATAAACAATTTTGTAACTTCACATAAATAAGGACAACTACCAAGTACTGTAGCATCATTAAGTAGAGAAGACGAGATAGGGGAGAGTTAGCTTGTCACAAGAGTTTATGCTCTAGATGAGGGAATATTCAATCCAGAATTAACATGGTCTAAAATGAGCAGGTCCACATTGAGAATTTTACAATCTTTTTATTACATAAATTAAGACCACAATTCCAATAAAACTATTACTGAATGGTATTATTGAGTAACTCATGAAGCCTTTACATCCTGTCTATTTGGAAAAATAAAATGATTAGGGCACGAGTTCCTAAACTTTTTTGAATCACGGCGCCCTAGAGTATCTGAATGTTTTAAATGGCACCCCATGGCCAAAAGTTTCTTATTGAGAAATACATAAAATTAGGTAAATTGTGTTTATATGTGATCCTTAGGGTTAGATATTATATAAAGGACAGGATTCACTTCTGTTTGTCCACATAGGTTATTATTGGAAGCCACTAGCACTGGTTTTCTCTATAACATTGACCATAAATAATTTAAATTGGTCCTGGACCACCAATACAGGGCAGCCCTGCATGTGTCCCATGGCCCACAGTATGGGAACCACTGGGTTAGGAATTAATCAATACAAAGAACTAATTTTGTTCATCAATGAAAAAAACAAACATCAATATGTCATAATAGTTCATGAAAACAAACTGATACCATATTAATATGGGTATGATCATTGGACAGACAGCAACTAGGACGACATGGGTTAGGTCGACAGGTTCATTAGATCGACATGCATTAGGTCGACATGGGGTTTTCCCCTTTTTTTGTCCTGAATGCCGACACAGTCAACATGGACACTGGAACGTAGCATCTTTGCTTGGCACATTATTTTATTCTCCCACCACACCCTAGTGGATGGAAGGGCATGAAATAGCACCTGTCGGCACGTCAGGTCAGATAAAAAGTGAAAAAACCCATGTCGACCTTTTGACTGCTGACCTTATACATGTCGACATAATGACCCTGTCAACCTTCAGTCATGTCGACCTTCATGGGTGTCGACCTAATGCTTGTAGATCTAGTGACCATATCCAATTAATATATAGCATAGAACAGTTAATTTTATTGATCTTATCATTTATAGTGGTTTATTTGTGGAAACAATTATTATTATTATTCTTTATTTATATGGTGCCTCAAGGGTTCCGCAGCGCCCAATTACAGAGTACACATAATCAAAACCGGAAAACAGTGACTTACAGTTGAAGACAATACAGGACAAGTACAAGGTAAATGATTATAGGAACAACAGCCGATTACTGCAACATAAGTAAGTGTCAGAAAACAGCGTGCTCTGGTGCAGTCGAAGACTACTGAAGTAAGAAAGGATAAGAACATGAGTTAAGAGCTTACATTCTAAAGAACATAAGGACAGAAATGGGAGCTACAGTACATTCAGACCTGATTTGCTCATTGGCAAATTTGCAGATGACGGCCAGTACATAGCTGCCACACTTACAGAGGGATACAGTCATTAGGTCTATAACAAATAGGTCGACAATAATTGGGTCAACACCACTAGGTTGACATGCAGCAAGGTCGACATGGGTCAAAGTCGACATGGGTCTAGGTCGACATGATATTAGGTCGGCACAAGCATTAGGTCGACATGGGTTAGGTCGACACAAGCATTACGTCGACATGGATTAGGTCGACAGTCAAAAGGTCGACATGGGGGTTTTTGCTGTTTTTTTGAGCCAACATGTGCCCACAGGCGGTATTTCATGCCCTACTGCCCACTAGCGCGTGGTGGGAAAATAAAATAGTGTGCTCGAAGCATTGCGAGCAAAGCGAGTGATGCGAGGGGATGCGATGCTCTTCAAACTGTGTCCATGTCGACTGTGTCGACATTTGGGTAAAAAAAACATTGAAAAACCCCATGTCGACCTTTTGACTGTCGACCTAGCCCATGTAGAGCTAATGTCATGTCGACCTAGACCCATGTTGACCTATTTCAGTGTCGACCTTGACCCATGTCGACCTTAACCAATGTCGACCTTGCTGCATGTCGACCTAGTTGTTGTAGACCAAGCGATCCACACCCCTTACATTGAGTGCACCCTGTGCAAATCTGCGAGAGAATTGTGAATGGATCGCTATTCATTATTATCTGCAAATCCAAGTGGAATTCACTTACCATCAGTGGCGGTTTTTATCTATGGGCTGCAGCCCCCCAGGTAAAATCTGCCACTGTAGTGAAGCCAGATGCAGTCTGTGAGACTGCACTGTGACTGGCAGTGACTTCCTATTGGAAGTCCGACGTGCCAGTCACCAAGGCAGTCCCATTGGGAGGTGTTCCCTCCCTCCGGGACGCCTTTCTGCGGGCAGCCGTGCAAAATCGGCAATTGCGCATGCGCAGTACCTATATCGGCACACGCTGGTCCCGGTGCCTGTAATTTGTATTGTACAGGCGCCAGGACCAAGATTCCTTCTATGAACTGTTGCCGAAGCAGCCCATAGATGCTGGCCGCATGCACAGTACAGATGTTTGTACTGCGCATGCGCCAGTCCCAGCACCTGTCATCATAGCAGAGGCAGAACTATGGGAGGCAATGGAGTCATCTGCCGCCGTGCTCCTGCTCTCAAGGCACCTCTCCACCACTGCCTGTTTAAATCCATTAATTGAAAGCCATCAAAATAGCTTCTGTGGCTGAGTTCTGAAATATATATTTGTTCTCCCTCTCTTTCTGTATATACATACAGTATGTACAAAGGGGGTAAGTCCAAAGAGGGACAAAGGCAGAACCAGATAGGTTTTTGGGGCACGCTTAAATGATTGAATAATTAAATGGTTATAGAAATATGATTAAATTAAAATATAGCTTTTATTACACTCGTTTAAGATAAATGCGTCAAAAAACCTTTAATTTAATCAAAGACTAATCACAAATGATGTGCATAATTATGAACATATAAACATACATTGTTTAATCACTGTTCTAGGCGAAAATGTTTGTTCTACGGTGACCACCCCTTCACCCTATTCTCATATATTCTGTATTGCTGGTATAATTCATGCAGTGGGTGCCGTTAACAAATTCAACATTGATGATTGAAGAATGAAAGAAAAGAATAGTGGGAGAGATCCTCATGGGAAACCAAGTGCCACTGTTTCCCTAGTAACTATACGGCACCGAATATTCCCTACTGGTCACCCGGTAGGTCAGGCACGGGCCTAGGGGCGGCAGCCGCCAGGCAGGCACCTCCTGCTGTCACCCAGTATGTCAGTCTGACACTTTTACAAAGCGCCCGCTTGCCGCGGCTCCTCAGTGCAGGGAGGAGCTCTCTGCATCCCCACTGCCTGTGTGTGCTCAGCTCTGCTGCTGCTGTTGGCTGCCGGCTGCCACTGTACCTATCCTACTCTGGGCAGCAGCACCGGCAGCCTGAAGCTATAGTTCTGTGTCCCTCCCTCCCATAGACGAATCTAAGGGGTGGACCGGGGGTGCACCGGACCACCCATTAGACATACCGCCGATCAGAAGCGACTCCTTCCTCCCTGTGCTCCAAATGTTAAGGGCCCAAAGCCTGATTCCACACCCCGTCGCCAAGGCCCTGGCTGGGAGGGCGATTAATAGCCCCCACCCCTGGTTGCAGCCTATACCCCAGATGCCAGTTGCGGTGCCGCCGCCAACATCACCCGCCCCGCACTGCATTACTGGGAGTGTAATAGGGGGCTAGGTCACGCTGCAGTCCCCTTACCATCATTGGTTTGTGCGGCTGCCGTGTGACCGTGTCCCCTCCCACACTCCCAGCAATGCTGTGCGGGGCAGACGCGGTCCGGCATCGGCGGCAGCGTGACTGAGGAGGACCCAGTAATGCTGTGCAGTTTGGACGCGGTCCGGCATTGGCGGCGGCGTGACTGAGGAGGACCCAGTAATGATGTGCGGGGCAGACGCAGTCCGGCATCGGCGGCAGCCTGACTGAGGAGGACCCAGTAATGCTGTGCGGGGCAGAGGCGGTCCGGCATCGGCGGCAGCGTGACTGAGGAGGACCCAGTAATGCTGTGTGGGTCCTACATCAGCGGCGGCGTGACTGAGGAGTGCCACACAGTACACACCAGGCACCACCGTCCTCCTTTCCTGAGGACAAGTCTCCAGACTCCATGGTATTCCCGAGTCTGAGCCTCCTGTCCTGACGGGCTCCCCTCACTCAGGCTCCACGGCCCTTCAAAATTAAAGTAAGCACTAAGCAGCTTCTGCTGCCAGCAGGGCTATTTTATGTGTATATATAGTCTACCCCCTTTTACCCTAAGTACACTTTCCCCATCCAACCTCTCCTCCTTTTACTTCTGTCACCCTCCCTGTAATATTTATGTGTCTGTATTACTGTTAGGTTCTAGTAAATATATATATATATATATATACACACACACACACACACACACATACACACACACACATATATATATATATATATATATATACACACACACACACATATACATATATATATATATATATATATATATATATATATATATATATATACTGGGAAAGACCGCACTCTCACCAAAACACACAGCAGTGGGGTGCCCAACCAAAAGTACAAACCCAGATGGGCATGCACTCAAAAATAGTCCAAGTATCTGCACACTAGGGAGCAGAACGGCGAGCACTCGCCAATCACAAAACAAATTTTGTGAAATCCAAAAGGTAGATAATCAAATCAATAAAGAGTCACCAAAGTTCAGCAAAGGCAAAAGAGTATATTTAGTGTGACAGCCCCGACGTTTCGGTCCAAATCATGGACCATTATCAAGGAGCATAGTCATCATAGAAGTCTGGTAGTCAGCGACGTAAGTATTCTCTGCCTGGTAGGATCAGAGTCAGCTACCACCATAGTGCAGTCCAGGTCCCGCTATTTATGTGTTAGAGAGGGGGCGGAGGTGAACGGCGAGCGCGCCGAATTAGCTAATTCGGCGCGCTCGCCGTTCACCTCCGCCCCCTCTCTAACACATAAATAGCGGGACCTGGACTGCACTATGGTGGTAGCTGACTCTGATCCTACCAGGCAGAGAATACTTACGTCGCTGACTACCAGACTTCTATGATGACTATGCTCCTTGATAATGGTCCATGATTTGGACCGAAACGTCGGGGCTGTCACACTAAATATACTCTTTTGCCTTTGCTGAACTTTGGTGACTCTTTATTGATTTGATTATCTACCTTTTGGATTTCACAAAATTTGTTTTGTGATTGGCGAGTGCTCGCCGTTCTGCTCCCTAGTGTGCAGATACTTGGACTATATATATATATATATATATATATATATATATATATAGAAAAGAGAATAGGGGTGCGCTAAATATACCACTTTGTGGCTACACATACAATAAATAAACAATAGTTGTCATAAAAACAGATAAACGTTTATTGGTGGTTCATCCAGCAGTAAAAAGATTTCATGTGTTCAGGTTTTTTTCAGAAATATGCCACATAAATTGTAGATCCGCGGCCCAACGCGTTTCGTCCCTTAGGACTTCATCAGGGGCAAATGTATCAATCCAAATGAGGAGAAATCTCCTACACCTTTTGAGGGTGGGACTGTATAATTTAATAGACTTTAATAGAGGTTGCCAATAGTGGTAAGAAAGTCTCTCAGGTAAGAGTAGTATTGTCCGCCGTGAAAAGGCTTGAACTGCCTCAGAATGGGTGCGGTCTTTTAAGGCAAAGAGATGGGTTTGAGGGATCTCCTGCACAGTTTGTGGGAGGGGCTGTATAGTTTAATGGAGATTTTAATTGAAGTTGCCAGTAATGGTAAAAGAGTTTCTCAGATTAGAGTAGTACTGTCCACCGTGAAAGGTTTGAACCGTCTCGGAATGGGTGTGGTCTTTTAAAGCAAAAAGATGGATTTGCATAAAATCAAATGTAGTATTCTTCAGGTTCAGTGAATTTGTGCAACCCTTGGGGTGGGAAGAAGATCTCCAACACTAATGGTGAATTCACATATACAGAAAACATGAAGTATCTCACAGTTCACAATTGAAACAGTTGTTGTAGTCCGTTCACAACAAATTAAGTTTCTCAATAGCATGTAAACCCAGTATCACGGGGTCTCCACGAGACACGGGCCTAGGGGCGGCACATTTTATGGGCGGCAGCAGTCAGACAGAGTGACTACTGAGTTGGCAGCAGCACGGCCGAGTGAAGAGGGCAGCGTCGCAGAGTGGAAAGGGCAGCATCGAGTGATGAGCGGTGCCGATGTCAACGGCAGAGCTACTTGTCACTCACCGCTGGCTGCTTGCTGCAGATGAATGACTGAGGTCCCGCCGCGGCTGCGTTCACTGGCTTAGAGCCTGGCCTGAGCCACTTCCGCTCTGCCTGGCACCCATAGAAAGACAGTATACAGGTTTCACTGGGTGTGCAGGGGGGACAGGCACAGTGCGCTTCTGCTCCCGAACCTCCATCCTCGGGATACAGTCTTCCCCCCACTCCTCTCTTGCCCGCGGCTACAGTCGTCCCCCCTTCCCCCGCTCAAGGCTGCAGTCTAATGTGGGTGACAGCCAGACCCAGGGCCCCCACTGTGTTTGTGGAAAGCTGCTGCCTGGCTGAAGAGATAATGTGGCCTTCTATAGGATACCTCCCAGGTAACTGCTCCTTCTGCTGCTGTATATTAGATGTGTGTGTATGTATATATATATATATATATATATATATATATATATATATATATATATATATATAAAATGAATATGTTAAAATAGGGGGGGTAGGGGCGGCATAAAAAATGTGTGCCTAGGGGCGGCCTGACCCCTAAATTCGCCCCTGCGGTAGGTACTGATCCGGCCTATCACTGCTTAGCTGCTGAGATCGGACTGGATCAGGCGGCACAGTGGTGTATGGTCGTAGTCTTTATTGGCTCAGATGGCACATGGGTGGCATGCAGGATCAAATGTCACTGTTGACATGTATGGCATTGCAGGGAGGGACTAGTGACCCAGTGGATGAGAGAGTGACGGATACAAAGAATGTAGATTATGTGGTTAATACAATACACAGGCCCTTCTACTATCCTCCATCATGTCAAGCATAGGATGGAGGTTGAGAGTGATAGTCTGTGCCTGCTCCCCACAGAAGAAGAAAAAGATTGAATGTACCCCCGTATAAGATGTCTCGTATAAGATGTCTCGTATAAGATGTCTCACTTGTGTCAGTATTGATGATAACTTAACACCTGTATGGACAGGGGGTTTATAAATTACTGTTGATTTGTAATGGGAAACAATGTTCTGCAACAGTTGAATCCCAAGCAGAATACCTAATTTCAGCACAATTTTGAAAAAAAACAAAAAGGACTTGGAGACATATAAATCAATGATAATAGATAGAAAGAAGTCCAAGTTCATACGGGATCAACGGGATTTCAGTACAGGGAGAATATTCAACTGGACCAGAACTCAGCAACAATACAGAGGGCAACCCCAAAGAGAACAAAGAGGGACCTCCTCTCCCTCGGAATCGGAATACTCCAGCACGGATGAGAACAGTGATAACTCCAACGCATACAATCAAGGGGACCACCAGTTTGGAAGGGGCAGAGGCCCCAGACAAGGAAGGGGAAGAGGAGGACGAGACGAAGCCTCAAAAAATCGAAGAAGGGATTGGGCCAGATGAGAGCCCAGACAACCGAGCCGACAATCCCAGAGGAAGAGGCCGCAATAAACCCAACCCCACCTGGACTTCAAATCATAAACCTATCGCAACACATCTTAACACAAGATCAAACAAAAGTCCTACAGAAGGGACTTTCATTCTCCCCAACCAACCATTTCAATAGATTCAAGTGGGAGACCAGTCTACAACTGTTCGGTCGCAAACTCCTACTTACTAAATTTCACTCCATGCATAAAACCGACATGGATGTGGAACCAACATTGAATTGGACGACACAAGAATTACAAGCCATTCAGGATCTGGAAGACCTGAATGACCCTGAAGAAACATACCAAGGAAGAAAAAATCTTCCTTCTTTCCCGCAGAATCCATCTGCCCGAGGTTAAGATTTTTACGAAACTAGTTGCCAGGGATTTTGATAAATTACATTAAAAAAAAAAACATAACCGCAGTCATGGACACATAACAAGACAAGAGTCCATGGCCTTAAAGGAAATCTGCAAATGGGACGATATTGTCATCAAGCCGTCGGACAAGGGGGGCAATATTGTCCTCTGAGTTGTATCTGAAAGAAGTCCAAAAACAGTTGAATGACCGATCCTGTTATCATAAGAGCCTTTTCAAATGGCGTAATAACTAAATCTGAGTTCCAATACCTACAAACCCCCAATCCGAGAGTGGCAACATTCTATCTTCTTCCAAAAGTGCACAAATCCCTCCAGGAGCCACCTGGAAGACCTATCGTCTCTGGCAATGGATCGCTCATAGAGAATGCGTGCACTTTTCTTGACATCCATCTACGCCACCATGTGACCAGTTTACCATCCTATACCAAAGACACGACAGAGGTACTAAGAAAGGTACATGATATACAGCTTGATGATGACCACCTACTGGTATCCTTGGATGTGGAGTCACTTTACAATTGTATTGGACATGATCTGGGAATCAGTGCAACCAAATATTTCCTAGAAATGGAAGGCTTCACCCCCTTCATCGAATTTCTTTTGGAGCTCTTTAGATTTGTCTTACATCGCAACTTCTTTGTTTTTGATTGTCACTACTACATCCAAGGAAGGGGGACAGCGATGGGGGCAGCTTGTGCCCCCACATATGCCAACCTCTTCCTTGGGTGGTGGGAAAGGGAGGTCGTCTTCCAGAACGACATCGATGTAGAGCGCATCCACAGTTGGATGCGCTACATCGATGACATCTTCATCATCTGGAAGGGTACCCAGGCAACATCAATAATCTTAATTTGAAATTCACGTACGAATACAGTTCCAACAGTATTACCTTTTTGGATCTTCACTTATACAGTGATATCAACAATAAACTGAGTACAGAACTTTACAAAAAATCGACCTCAACTAATAGCCTTTTGCATAGCACAAGCTCACATTTTCCACCCACAGTTGCCAATCTCCCCAAAGGAGAATTTCTGAGGTTGCGCCGCAACTGTTCAGAGGACAAGGTCTTTCATGAGAAGTGCAGTGAACTCTCGACTCGACTCCATGAGAGGGGCTACTCAAAAAGACTCATTACAAAAGCCAAGAAATCCGTTGAATACACCTCAAGGGACACCATATTATTCAACACAAGTGTCAAGGAGGAAAAAACACAGACCATCAGGATGGTAGGAACATTCTGCCACCAATGGATAGAAGTTAAAGATATTGTCCAGGATCATTGGCACATCCTCCTCACATATAGAGATCTGGCAACCAGATTAGAACCCAAAGTGGATCTCAGCTGGCGGAGAGCACCCAATCTAAAGGACAATTTAGTACGAAGTCATTATGTACGAAGTCAACCCAAAGCACCAGTTGTCAATGGCACCCATCCATGTGGCAGTTGCAAAGCATGCAATCACATAATGAATAGGATCACCTTAATCAATACATTTGAAGAACCTGTTACAATCCAGGGATACTTTAACTGTAAAAGCCAAAACATGATTTACTGCCTCCTCTGTCCCTGTGAAAAGAAGTATATATGGATGACCTCTCGCCCATTGAAACAAAGGGTACTGGAACATATGGGATCAATCAGGAATGCCCCCAGAGACAGAACAAGAATGAAACAACTAACTTCGGTTGCCAGACACTACATGCAATACCACAACTGTGATGCATCCGGACTTCGCTTCTTCGGTTTGGAACAAATACATCTCGGCCGCAGGGGCGGTGACATCAACCAGACCCTCCTACAAAGGGAGAGTTGGTGGATATTTCATCTAGACTCACTGTCATCTAAAGGCCTTAATGAGGAAATAAAATTCAGTGCTTTCCTCTAATCTCCATTTGCAGCTCTGAGGATGGTTTAGACCAGTCATGTCCAACGTTGGCCCTCCAGATGTTGTGAAACTACACATCCCAGCATGCTTTGCCACAGTTTTGCTATTAGAGAATGCTAAAACTATTGCAAAGCATGCTGGAATGTGTAGTTTCAAAACATCTGGAGGGCAAACGGTGGACATGCCTGGTTTAGACCATTCACTGATCACATCATCCATACACTTTGTAATAGGCATCTTACGTATTCCTGTTGCAAATTTGCAAATTTACTTTTTCTCCTCTGGCCTACATGTGGTCACATATATCCCATGCTTACACAAGCTAAAAACTCTGTTGTAAATCCACTCTTTCTCTTCTGACCTACATCTGGTCACATATATCCCATGCTCACACAAGCAAAAAACAAGTGGTTGACCCCAACTATTTACCATTAATTGAATCTAATTGAATTGGGTATGATATACTTTTGTAGGACAACATTTTTAATGTCCATTCATGCCATCAAACAAGAAGGCAATACCCAATCATATACAGACCTTCATTTGTACAGTCAGAACAGGTCCATATGTACAAAGTGGCATATGGACCAACATCTAATCTGAGAGAGATACGTCTAATGAATCATGCATCCTATGGACACATCACACAAGGATGTGCTCTCACGCGGTATAATCTATTCCTTAAAGCCCTATACTAATCTGAAGTTTTATATAATCTATCCTGAATTCGGTTCTGTGTAACTTTCCACCAAACCCTGATACGGATCCCATTATACTGGGTATCTCTATAATAACACACAAGCTAGATCTACCAAATATATTATGTTATTCATATTCATAATGTAGCTAGTTTCACAACAATATAAACCACACGCTATAAGCTGTGGTTGTGCTTTTTTCTCAGTCACTCGGACCGGTTTTAAATACATGGATCGTTTGTAACCCTGTCCTCATGCCGCATCATATTACATCAAGATAATCCCTCTCTTCCTCTAAATTGCTTACACATAGTTAACCAGTACGTCACCCCGTACTGGAATGTCCATGGTCACCTGCACTACTATATGTTTCTCCGCCCATATCTCAGTTGATTGACTCTTCCGTCTCTCTCCATTGGTCACAGCATGTATTTAACGCCTAGGTGATCCCCATACCTATGCGTCATTGTGAACAAGCCATAATGGCGAAACACGTGTCTTCTACACAGGACCACCCCCCTGACGTCACTGCACCACGCTAGCTGTCTGCAAACCTGCAAACGGCTTTCACGGAGACAGCCGGTCTCCAGGCTTCCGTGCACCAGACCCAGGTGCCGGCATTCCATCCAGGATCCCCCCCCCTAACGTCATTTCACCACGTCAGTTGTTTGCAAGCCTACAAGCGGCTGTCACGGAGACAGCTGCTCTCCGGGTATCCCCGCAGTCATCGATAATTCCTCTATGGTATCTATGCCACATCACTAGCACCTCCGGGCTAGCACCGCCACGGCCAGCAGCTGACTCACCCACCAGGTACCTCTATATCGCAGTACATACGCCAGCAGCTGACTCACCCACCAGGTACCCTTGTATCGCAGTACATACTCACACTCCCTTGCCACGCTCAAGCTGTGGCATTTAAGTTAATAGCTGGCCTACTAATACCGGCCTAACCAGTGATCATTGCCTAAAACATCAGTGTCCAGTGTATTTACATTGTTGCTTAATACTGCTACAACTTGCCACTCCATAACTGTTTAGTAACTCTATATTTGTTCTTAATCTAAAGGCAATTGTTACATACTAAGTCACCGTATTATCTTTACGGACACTAACCACTTTGTGTATACACCTACTGTATAAAGTGATTTCACTTGTGGTTTTGTTGCAGGTCCTTATAGACTAAGTATCATTAAGCATTTAACCTGCTACTAATTAAGAGTTATAGTGAGTCCAGATAAGGCTCCATCTGTTGTGAATTAAATCACTTTATCAAATTGTTACAGGACTATACCTGTTGTAGATCAATTGTTACATCACCCTGCTACTAATTGTTATATAGAGACTGGATGAGGCTCCACTGACCATGTATTAATTGCTTTATTAAGTCGCCATCAAGGTTACACCAGTTATGGACTAATTGTCATATCAACCTGTTACCAATTATGATATTGAGTCTAGATAAGGCTCCACTGACTGCGTATCAATTGCTATATCAAGTCGTTATAAGGCCCTACCTGCTGTAGATTAATTACTGCATTAACCAGCTACCTATTAACTGCTATATTGAGTCTGGATAAGAATCCACTTGCTGTGAATTAATTGCCGTACCAAGCCTAAACAAGGCTTCACTTGCTGTGGACTAATTATTAAGTTTAAACAAGGCTCTATAATTACTACAACCCAGGTGGCTTGGGATTCAACTGTTGCAGAACATTGTTTCCCATTACCAATCAACAGTAATTTATAAAACCCCTGTCCATACAGGTGTTCAGTTATCATCAATACTGACACAAGTGAGACATCTTACACGGGGGTATATTCAATCTTTTTCTTCTTCTGTGGGGAGCAGGCACAGACTATCACTCTCAACCTCCATCCTATGCTTGACATGATGGAGGATAGTAGAAGGGCCTGTGTATTGTATTAACCACATAATCTACATTATTTGTATCCGTCACTCTCTCATCCACTGGGTCACTAGTCCCTCCCTGCAATGCCATACATGTCAACAGGGTGGTGCCTTTGTTAACCCTTTTGGAAAGCAGAAGTGACATTTGATCCTGCATGCCACCCATGTGCCATCTGAGCCAATAAAGGATACGACCATACATCACTGTGCCGCCTGATCCCGTCCGATCTCAGCAGCTAAGCAGTGATAGGCCGGATCAGTACCTACCGGGTGACCAGTAGGAAATATTCGGTGCCGTATAGTTACTAGGGAAACAGTGGCACTTGGTTTCCCATGAGGATCTCTCCCACTATTCTTTTCTTTCATTCTTCAATCATCAATGTTGAATTTGTTAACGGCACCCACTGCATGAATTATACCAGCAGTACAGAATATATGAGAATAGGGTGAAGGGGTGGTCACCCTAGAACAAACATTTTCGCCTAGAACAGTGATTAAACAATGTATGTTTATATGTTCATAATTATGCACATCATTTGTGATTAGTCTTTGATTAAATTAAAGTTTCTTTTTACGCATTTACCATATATACTCGAGAATAAGCCTACTTTTTCAGAACATTTTTTATGATGAAAAAGCCCCCCTCGGCTTACACTCGAGTGAGGGTCCCACTTGAGTCAATAAGTTTTCCCAGTTTTTTTTGTTGTAAAATTAGGTGCCTCGGCTTATATTCGGGTCGACTTATACTCGAGTATATACGGTATCTTAAACGAGTGTAATAAAAGCTATATTTGGTACTTGTGTATTTTGGCGGCGACCGATTTCAGCATCGTTCGATGAACATATCGCATCGTATGCCATGTACCCGATGGCATACGACGCGATTTTGACCCCCTATACGATGAAAAATCGTCTAAGCACCCTAAAGGGTGCTTTTGAGCACCCTAATGGGTGCTTACAATGTTAAATGCACCCCCACGCCACCCCCCCCCCCACTATAAACGTGAACCCGAAGCGTGGCGAGCGCAGAGAGCCCGCGAGGGGCGGCGGTACGCGTCCTACGACCTTTTCAAACCCCCACTATCCACGTCGGCGTGGAGTTGAGAATAGATTAGTGTGGCAAGCGCAGCGAGCCACCAAGCCCGAAGCGTGGCGTGCGCAGCGCGCCCCGCGAGGGGACGCGGATACCTTCACAGGTAAACGCGTCCCTTCGCGGGCTTCACAGGTATCCGCGTCCGCTCGCCTCGCTGCGCTCGCCACACTAATCTATTCTCAACTCCACGCCGACGTGGATAGTGGGGGTATGAAAAGGTCGTAGGACGCGTACCGCCGCCCCTCGCGGGCTCGCTGCGCTCGCCACGCTTCGGGTTCACGTTTATAGTGGGGGGGGGTGGCGTGGGGGTGCATTTAACATTGTAAGCACCCATTAGGGTGCTTAACATTGTATAAGCACCCATTAGGGTGCTTATACAATGTTTAATCGCATCGCATCGTATGGCATTGTATGCCATGTACAATGGCATACAATTTGAAAATTGTATGCCATCGTACACTAACCAACGAAATCGCGTCGCATCGCATACCATCGTATGCGTAATGGTATACGATGTGATGGGCGCCGCCAAAATACACAAGTACCCTATATTTTAATTGAATCTTATTTCTATAACCATTTAATTATTCAATCATTTAACCGTGCCCCAAAACCCTATCTGGTTCTGCCTTTGTCCCTCTTTGGACTTACCCCCTTTGTACAGCTTTGTTGCTGAACTTTCTTGGGAGCACCACCAACCTAATATTTCTGATACTTGTTGTGTGATCAGTTTTATGTTGGTTTTCTACACTGTCTTCAAATCATTTTTTCAAATGAATTATAGCCTGTGACGAACCCCTCTCTTTCCATAAACTATACATACAGTATATGATATATATTTCAGAACAGACTATATATATGTTGAGTAACGTTGTGTATGTGTGTGTGTGTGGGAGGGGGGGGGGGGCACCAATATTCATCTTGCCTCCAGGCAACTGGGACAAACTTACGCCACTGCATCATAGTACAGGCGCCGAGGACTGCGAGAAGAGGCAGCGGCTGCAGCTGTGGCGGCGACAGGGGGAGGGCGTGCTTGCATCGTGGTACCGATGCAGCAACTGTGGCCAGAGCCAGCCCCCTCCCCCAAGAAGATACAAGCTGCCACTGTTTACCATCAAATGATTTTTCCAGTCTGTCCACAAGTCTGTGACAAAATCAGTCTGATTGCTGCTATAAAAGTATGTCCGATTTCAGCCAGCATCCTGCATCTCTGGCGAACTCAGATTGTATTACGTTCCTCCATAAATGTATAAAAGTTTTAGGGAGATCTATAAAAAGTGTGCATATTTCTAAAAATTTACAATTATTCCATATATAATGGAGTTAGAGGATTATGAAATATCTACTGAAAATATCAATGTATAAAATAATTGGAAAACTAAGATATAGAAGAAAATAGCTATCCCTGATTAAACAGAGGCACCAATGACCTAAAAAGTGGGTTTTTCAAGGTTCTTCATTAAAACAAGAACTTGCTAGCCACAAGATGGCAGCAATAAGTTAGTTAAAGTCCATCATATTAATGTTTTAGAACTTACTTATTTTTAATGTCCTATAAATATACTTACGAATGATCAATTCAGTCACGGGTCTTTATGAAAAATCAGTGCAAATTATAACTTAAATATCAAACATAAAAGTGCAGTCATAAAGATCGACAGTTTCGGGGACTATGCCCCTTCATCAGGACGACTGTCAAGAACAAAAAAGTGTTATAAATGTGAAACCAAACAAACAGAATAGTGCATAAATTAAGCTTTATATACCTGTGAGCATGTGGAGCTAGCGTGGCTGATGCCGGGAGGTGTGCTGTGTTTGTGACATTACTCAGTTTCCCTATGGCGGAGGCAGCTTCCCATTACCTGGCAACCGCAACGGAGCGCGACTGCAGTGTCCGGCTTCACTTGGGCCCTTATTCTGGTCGGTGCGGATATATCCGCGTGCGTTCGGGCCGCCGATGTTTTGTGTCTGCACATGTGCAGAGGCGTCTCTGCGCATGTGCGAGCGGGGCGTACGGCCAAATCCCGCATGATATGTGAACACTCCGAACAGGGGGTGGAGAGGGGCGTGAAGGGCTATTTGTGCTCATTACCATATGCATACGCCCCGCGTTTCATGGGTGTTCCCATGCAAACGCTGGGCGTACGTATGGTAATGTGGCCGTGACGCACGTGTAGGGGGAGGACATATGACATCGCCGGATGTCAGCTGCCCGCCCAGATCCCTGCTTTTGCACGGAAAAATGTCCGTGTGGTCTGAGGTTGCGGGAGCTGGTGGAGCACTCGGTCCTGCATTCGATGGTCTGCGACCATCGAATGATGGGGGAGGTTCCCTTAGATGGAGGAGGCGTATTCCGTGTAAAATACATGTGCGGTCCGTTCGGCCAGCTTCTTACCGCGTACGGACGGAGTTGGCGATCCGTATGGAAGGCGGGGTTTCGCACGCACGGTCCTGGCCGCATAATCGGATCCGGCCGCACCGACCAGAATAAGGCCCTTGGTCTTAATGTCTATATAAGAGATACAAATTGTATTATATATTTACAGTATGTGACAATTCTATCTTATGAGACCTGAATCTCTACAATAATACAATGTTGCAGAATGTGTACGGAACCCTATCCATAAATGTCTATGTGTGCACAGCATGTAATATTAAAGCATGCCTTTTAAAGAGAGATACACTGTATCGCAGTGACTAAGGGCTTATTTTGGTTCATTCTTTCTGACAAAATCCTTCTTAGATGGGCAAAACCATGTGCACTGCAGATGGGGCAGATGTAACATGTGCAGAGAGAATTAGATTTGGGTGGGTTTTACTTCAAAGTGAGATCTATATTGCAGTGTAAAAATAAAGCAGTCAGTATTTTCCCTGCACAGAAACAAAATTACTCACCCAAATCTAATTCTCTCTGCACGTTACATCTGCCCCCCCTGCAGTGCACATGGTTTTGTCCATCTAAGAAGGATTTTGTCAGAAAGAATGAACCAAAATAAGGCCCTAAGTGTTTCTATGTGCAGCTTAGATCTCTGCTATATAGGTAGATATGAGTAACATCTACAGATGCAGCACTGCTAATGCTTGCAGTGGCTGGCGATTCCATTGCCAGCCCCCGGCAGCCGCCTGAAGCGGAGGCGCGTTCCAACGGAGCTCCCCGGGTCCCCGCCACCTTGCAGACGGTCCTCAACACTTGCCCAGCTGCCAACTGACTGGGACGTGCATCTTAGTCTAAGGGAGTCCCTCTCCGCCAGCGCTCCCCAGATTACAGGTAATCCGGCCCCGAAACTGTTGGAGTAAAGGACTTCATATTTACAGCCTGCTGAGTGCCGCCTCGTTTCTTGTATATATATATATATATGAGCGGGGTTTGTCACTATATATAAACACACATATACAGTATATATATAGGAGCTGGCAGGCTGGGGGAGGGGGGGAGGATCAGCGTGCAAGCCGGGGGGGGGGGGGGATTAGCGTGCAGACCGGGAAGGGGGGGGGGAGAGGATCAGCTTGCAGGCCGTGTGGGGGGGGGGGACTTGCAGGTCACGTCGGTCAGGCAGCCAGCAGCGGAGAGCGGAGGGCAGAGGCAGGGCAGGCTGGGAGTCTGGGACATGTGCACTGCACAAGTGCACATGATCACCAGACAGACCGGCGGGTGGCGGGGCAATACTCGTGATATGATGACATCATTATCATCTCGTGACCGCATCTGTCAGGCTGCGGAGGCAGTCCTAGCAGATGCAGCGGCACTTACCGGGGCAGCTGGGGACAGGGGAGAGGCGACAATGGCGGGCGGGGCTGGAGGCTTTTTCAGGTACCCGGATTCTGGGAGAATCCCGAAATCCGGGATACTGGAAAAGCTTGTACTTATGTAATATCTGGGCTCCCATTTTTCTTATGAGACCGCATCCGCTCGCCATGCTTCGGGCACGGTGGCTCGCTGCGCTCGCCACACTATATAAAATCAACTCCATGCGTAGTTGGATAGTAGGGGTATGAAAAAATGGGGTGCATTTAACATGGGAGCCCAGATAATACATAAGTACCGAAAAGCCTCCTTGAGGGTTGCCACCTAAAATGGGAGAATCCTGGAAATCCGGGTGAGGTGGCAACCCTATCTCCTGAGCAGCTCTCAAAATGCCTTGGAGGAGCTGTACGCTGTAGCTCCCCCTGGTGTCAGCCAGCTGCCAACTCACACTGTCTGTGTGAAAATTAATAAAAGGAGGAAGCTGTAGTGACACAGCTCCTCTAACAGCGTCTGCTGCCAAAAAATTATTTTAAACTGCGGGGATGGATCGGCGGCCAGTGGGAGGCAATGGAGAAGCTCCCCTTAAGAAAAAAACCCTGGCGGAAACTGATTCCATTGCCTCCCGCAGTTCCGTCACTACTGGTTTATCCCATAGGTACACAAGAGGGTAGTAGCAGCGGTCCCGACAGCTGTTTCAACTGGATGTACCCAGTTTTCATCAGGGGGGTGATATATATATATATATATATATATATATATATATATATATATATAGATAGATAGATAGATAGATAGATAGATACAACTCCGATTTGGTGGCACTCCAAAATATCTACTCAAAATGCAGGTAATGGACAACGTTTCGAGGGTCTTTATTCCTTTGTCATCAGGTCACAAACAGATGATACAAACAGACAGTTATTTATACTCACATCAACCCGTGCTTCCGCATACATCATCAACATGCATCGCAACCTGTCGCTCAGCCCCGACGTACTGGAGTCAGGCTCTAGTGATCAGCCTGTGGCATGCCATTTTTTGGTGGCTGGCCACAATGTTGTTTCACTATGGTTTATCTTAATTGATCACATATCGGCATCCCATAGAAGGGGTGACCGCTCTTTAAAACTTTTGCAATGTGAAACCGGCTGGATTCACCGTTTGGGCACTTTGGCCCAGAGGGGCCTTAATGAGCACTTGGGATTACGGTGCTTTTTGTGATCTCTACCTGGTCATGACGCTGTTTTAGTCATTGTAACCTTTAATTTTATTATGATACATTATTGGTATTGAGTCCATGTGTATTTATAACGCTTAGTAGTATATGCCTTCTCATAAGCAGTATTTTCTATGATCTAACCTACAGTATGCAAACAAGGGAAAGGAAGACTCTCTTTTTTGGGGCACTCTTAGTTGATGATTACAAAGCTGTAATCTATTGAAACAATGAAGGAAGTATAGTACTGATATCGACAGTATTTGTTATAATACAACACAAACTGACGGAAGGTATGAATTTTTACACCACCTCTCAGAGAGAAGTCTGACGCGGGGACAGTGTCAATGAATTGGGTTGGTAGAGGTACTAGTAACACATAGGAGAATGGGGTGGATGAATCCCTCCCAGAGTATTGTAAACTTAAAAATTAGCTTTTATTAGGTAATTATTAAAATTGGTACTAGACAGAAAGACGTAAATTGTACGTTCACACACAAACATAAAACATGTATAGAATCACACCGGTAGATAAGTGCCCTGCGGGCATAAATTCTCCCTGTTCAGAAACACACCACACTATACAGTAGGTAGGCAGGAACTAATGGGCAAGTGGATTTGCAAGGCAGCTCTCAGAGTATATCAACTCAAGGGTCTGCTGTAGTGGATACTATCTTAAACTCTGTTTAAGTATCTTTCTCAAACATTGTATCCATAAGAAAAATTCTATTTACCAAATGTAGCTACCTGTGAGTGTTAGTAATATCTATTCTGAACAAAAAGAGATGTAGGCTCAGGAAAGCCTTATATCAAAGTTTGCCAATAAAGTGAAATAAGTTGTATTTGGAACAATTCAAACAAGGAAAATTAGAGTATTTAGGACAATTCTAGCAAAGATATTTTACATGCTTATTGTCATGATACCGAATACTGAATAAGTCATCACACTTTTGAGCATGTCTACGCCGCCAGACCACAAAGAAAAGTTGCTCCAATTACAGTTGATGTTTATTTAAACTGACAGCAGAGATTCAGACATTTTTTTGCATTTTTGACTATACTGTACTTCAGAGTGCAAATTTTTTGCATGGGAGCATTTAGAACAATTCAAACAATGATAATTTCGAATATCTAGAACAATTCTAGCAAAGATAGTTTATATGCATATTATCCTGATGCAGAATATGGAACAATCATCACATCCTTGAGCATGTATATGCTGCCATGTCACACATGCCAAGGATAACGGAATGAGAAAATGAAAAAATAGCTCCAAATACTGTTAGTGTCATTTTATACCAACAGCTATTATTCAAACATTTTTGACTAAAACTGCACATCAAAGAGCGAGTTTTATTACATGGGTTACGCATGTGGTTTTAAACTAGCTGGTATAGTGTGGTTGTACTGTGTACGCTACCAGATATTTGATGTATAGGAAAATATCACTATTGGAGCCCCTTACAGAAAAACGGCAGGTAGGAAGTTTCTAGAAGTAGTGTGCACCCGCGGTGCAGTGGATAGGGAGTGGAAAGATGGGAAAGGAAAAAGGGGGGGGGGGCAAGAAGAGAAAGAGGGGAAGACAGGGGTTAGTGGTTAGTTTAGAGAGGGAAAAGAGTTGAGATATAAAGAATCTGACTGTATCCACAGGTCATAGGTACTCCCACCGACTTTATATACCCTTGACAATGGCGGGATTGTCTGGTTGGAGGTTGGGAAGTCCCCTTCCCCCTCTCACAGGCGGCCCTTTTCCAATTGTCAGCTGCCACCGGGTAGGGTGGGCTTTTATGGGTATTGTGGGGGAGAAGTCCTGCCTATTGTGGGGTCAGTAGGAATGGGAATCAGTGTTACCCTTGAGTGTAAAAGCGGCTGCTGCCCTGCTAGATATACCTATCGCCTGGGGTGGAATATTGTATCCGAAAGGAGAGGTCACCCGTCTCCTACGATACCTTCAGACGCCCCAAGCCAGTTGCCATCACATTAGTTGGTGGACTTTTACAGGTATAGCGGGTGAGCGGGCTTTAGGAACACAGGCGGGATTTAGTACATGGACCCCGTAGTGGGATACTGCTGTCAGGTATTTCCCTGGGTAGACGAATCCAGTGCAGGGTAGGTTGGTGGTAATGATATCCTGATGAGTGGTCCCAGAAACAAGAAAAAAGAAAAAAGTGGGTATAAAGAGAGAAAAAGTAGTAATGCTGTAAAAGGCGTGCTGCTATCCCCCATGTGTATACCAATGTACACAGTGGTGGGGGGTGAGCGTCGCCCGTCTAGCAGAATAAGTATAGGTGGGGGAATTAAAGTATGAGAGAGAGAAAAAAGATTGAGAGGGGGAGGGGTACGAATGGGAAAACGGGTGGTAAGGATTGGGGGGGCTGAGGAATGCGGGAGAGCAGGTACCTGCACTTAGTGCATCGTATACTGTACTGTATGTTCTCTGGCTCCGGAGCCGTCCAAGGAAAAAGCCCCTTAAATAGCTGCGGCTGATGAGGCTGTTTTAGCGGTATCTGCACACCATATGCTGGGTGCTATCCTGGCTGTCTCGTGTGTCCGGTTGTAAGGTGCACACCGTGCACACGATATCCGTGAGGTAACTGCTAGGGCTGCGGCTGCGGCTCAGGCTGTAGCGTATGTTGTGCCCGTGCTGTCCTTATCTGCTGCTACTGTGGCTGGCGCGTGGTGTGTGCTCCGTGCACACAGGGGCTGCAGAGATTACTGAGACGGCTTCAATTCGTCTCCTGTGTTGTGAGGCACCCGAGTCATCCTATACGGGTACTCCTGCGGCTAATGCCGGTAAGATGAAGTAAGGCAGGGAGGCGCGCAGTGTCAGCGTCACTCCCTGTGATAGGAATAGGAACCAACGATCGTTTCACCTAATCGGCTTCTTCAGGGTTCAGGTGTGTGTTTGGGGATGCATATGCGCTGCCTATTTAACGCATTAGTGCTGGAACCAGATAGGTTCCCTATCCTGTCACTCATGTACGGGGAAGAGTCCCCATTTTGGCAATGCTGGGATTGTTGTAATGAATACGTAAATGTATAAATATATTGGTGTCTTAAATGCTTGTGGTTGTAGCTTTGCTACAATCCAATAGTACGTCAGGGATGCTATGAGTAGTCCCTATTGTTTTTTTGAGAGACAATTAAAGTAATAGTCAAGAGCTCCGTGCTGAGTATGTTTGTAGTGAGCCAGTAATTCAAAGGGGAAGAGAGGGAAAGAACCTTCAAAATAATCATAATCAAGAACTTCTTTTTTTGTTATGTTTATAACGAACCAGTAATTCACAGGGAAATAAAAAGAGTGTGTTGGGATTGGGGGAGAAAAAGCAAAGCAGGAGAGAGCGTTTGTTGTTCTACATAAGGGTACCCATTATGATTGGATAGTATGATGTAGAGTGGGAGGTACCGTAATGACCCAGGGGTTGGTTCAGAGATCTGACCACTAAGGTGGATGCTCCAGGGAGCGTGTCCACTGAGAGTATTATGTCGACTACTAGCTGTCGATTCCCTGTGCTGGAAATCCACTTGTCATTACTTCAGAAAGTCAGTGTGATGACCTCAGTGTGGGAGTGACATAGAGGGAGAGTGGACCTCTTATGTGTGAGTGATATATTGGCATATAGGGAGCTGGAAAGTGAATAACCACTAAATAATGGTAACAGTGATATGTGTCAAAGGGTTGGGTAGGAACCTACTGAAGTATTCTCAATTAATTAATTAATAATTTTCTCTACCCCTTTCCCCTAATTTTTCTGCACAAAATTTTCCTTACACATTATCACAGTGTGGTATTCTGTCACGGTTTCCAGTACACCTGTCTCACTTCAGTAGGTTCCTAACCTACTGAAGTGAGACAGGTGTACTGGAAACCGTGACAGAATACCACACTGTGATAATGTGTAAGGAAAATTTTGTGCAGAAAAATTAGGGGAAAGGGGTAGAGAAAATTATTAATTAATTAATTGAGAATTGGGCAGTGATTGTGACCGCTTAGGCGTGAACTGGATAAATAGCTGTTGGTGTTAAGTATAGGTGGGTCCTATATTTGGGGGACCCAGTAAGTGTTGGGGCATGGGTGAGTTGAAGGCTGTGTCCTCTTAGCCGTGGGAGGATTGGATATAGGTCATGACAAAATATGGGGTCGGGTGACATGATAAAAGCTTATTTATATATTAAAAAGGGGGGAAGCTCTTAATCCTGAAATGAGGGGGGACCGGGGTTGGGACAAATTGATGGAAAGTGGTGAATCAGGAAAAGAAAGAGAAGAGGAAAGGAAAAGGGGGGGACGGGGGGGATTTGGGAGAGAACGTTTTTTAGGGAAAGGGAAATAGTTAGGAAAAGGGGGAAAAAAAGTTGTTTAAATCTGGGTGGAGATAAGGTAATAGGGTGGATAATCCCTAAGTACTGGTGATGTCTCTCGGATCCACTCATAGGGGTAGGATGGATGAATTTAACCCCCGCTACCGGTAATTCCGGTGGTAATGGTTGTTTCTAAGGGGAAAAAAGAAAAGAAAAAGGAAGTAAAGCAGAGAGTAAGTTATAAGAAAGACCCAAAGACTGTGGGAAAGGTTATAGAAAGGACCCAAAACTGTTATTCTCATTGAGGCCATGAGGGTTGACGGTGTTTAACTCAAAAATCCATCTGCTTTCTTTTCGTAGCAGTTCATTGGTGAGGTCTCCTCCTCTTATGCCTAACCTAACCTGTTCTAACCCGAATGCTTTGAGATCCCGGGGTGATCCTTCATGTTTGGCCAGGAAATGCCTGGCCACTGATGTTAATTTTTTGAATTTTTGTGTGTCCGAGTAGGCATTTCTTATATTGCCGACATGTTCGAGGATCCGTAATTTCAGTTTCCTGCTCGTCATTCCCACGTATCGTAACCCACAGGGGCAATCTAGGCAGTATATGACCCCTGTGGTGTCGCAGGAAATGTACTGTTCTACTGTCAGGGTCCTGCCAAAGCGGTTGGTGATTTTATTAAGTCCCCTCATGTGTGCACACGCCTTGCATTTGGTGCAAGGGAAAGTCCCCTTGATCTTAGGTTTGATCTTCGATGTGCGCTGAAAGTGACTTTGGACTAATCTGTCCCTCAGATTTGTTGCCCGTCTCCAGCTGAACTGTGGACCTCTGGTTGTAATGTCAGCAAGGTCACTGTCCATCTCGAGAATATGCCAGTGCTTCTGGATGATATTTTGTAGATCTTGCCATTGGTCACAGAAGTTCGTTATGAACCTGGTTGCTGGTTCTGCCGTGGTCTGTTTTTTCGTGGAGAATAGGAGATCATCTCTTTTACATTTTAGAGCTTGATGTCTGGCATATTTGATTGATCTATGGCTATACCCTCGTGAACGTAATCTGGAGGTTAGCTCGACGCTTTGACAGATGTACATCTCTTTTGTAGAGCAGTTCCTCCTGAGGCGGAGAAATTCTCCCTTTGGAAGATTTCTGATCGTAGGAGGAAAGTGCGCACTCTCTGAGATTAAGAGGCTATTTGTAGCCGTCTCCTTTCGGAACAGTTTTGTGAGTAGAAGGTTTTCTTCTGAACGGTATATGGTCAGGTCCAGGAATGTAATTTCGTTAGGGTGGATATGATGTGTCAGCTTGAGGTTAAGGTTATTATCATTGAGGTTCTGAATGAAGTGGGTGAGGCTCTCCTGGTCTCCTTGCCAGATGACCATAATGTCATCTATATACCTCACCCAGGATATTATCCTGTGGGTATAGATTTCATTATTTTCGGCAAAGACAACTTCCCGTTCCCACCACCCGAGGAACAGGTTGGCATAGGTAGGTGCGCATGCCGCGCCCATCGCTGTTCCCCGGGTCTGTAAGTAGTATTTGTCATCAAACGTGAAATAGTTGTTTTTGAGGACGAATTCCAAGAGTGTTAACAGGAATTCCCCAAATTCCGTCATACCCTCAGTGGTCAGGAAATATTGTACTGCTGATAATCCAAGGTCATGTTCTATGCAGGTGTATAAGGCTTCCACATCTAGTGTGGCCAGGAGTTGGTCGTCCTCTAGGTGTACATCGTGGATCCTCTTCAGTATATCTCTGGTGTCCTGAACATAGGAAGGAAGTGTTAGGACATGATGTCTGAGGTGTTTGTCCAGAAATATACTGGCCTGTTCTGATAGGCCCTGTATCCCAGACACAATGGGTCTCCCGGGTGGGTTTGTCAAATTCTTGTGCACCTTCGGGAGCATATAGAACGTGGGGGTCCTTGGATGTTCTACTGTGAGGAAAGCGTGTTTACTTTTTAGGATCACCCCATCCCTAAGTGCCTGGTTAATGAGTCTATTGTATGAGGCTTTGAAGGTGTTTGTAGGGTCCAGTACCATTTGTTTGTAGCATTTGCGGTCCTGGAGTTGCCTGTTGGCCTCTCTCATGTACATATCCCTTGGCCACAGTACAATATTGCCTCCTTTATCCGACGGTTTTATTGTGACATCCTCCCAGGAGGATATATCTCTGAGGGTATCTCTGTCTCCTTGGGTGAGGTTTGGGTTGCTGTTCTTTCTCCTCTCTGGATGGATCACAAGGTCGTTCATGTCTCTGGAAACCATATCCAGGAATACCTTAATTTCTGCACTTGAATGTTCATTGGGCATAAAGGAGCTCTTTTTCCTCAAGATGGGTCGTCCCGATCTTTGTTCAGGTTGATGGTCTGGGTTTTGTAATTCCTCCAGAACTTCAATTATTTGGAGGTCTTGGGCCGTGAGTTCCGGCTCTCCTTGGGTAGTGGTGGAATTACCTGGGAGAGAAGTAATCAGGTTTTCTTTATTAGCAAATATTTCTTAAGGAGTAACTTTCTGCCATATAGGCGTAAATCTTTCTCCCACGTAAATCGGTTGAAGGGTGCGTTTGGAGAAAATGACAGTCCTTTCCCCAGGACCTTCAGATGTTCCTCTGATAGTACTCGGTCCGATAGGTTAATTACCGTGAGATGTGTATCGTTTACCGGTTCTGCTTCCGGGTTCTCGATGACTGTCTTTGTGGTTGTGGTGGGTCCCAATTTCTCCAGTCTCTGCCTCTTCTTCTTTCCTCTCCGGATCTTCCTCTTGCTGGGTTTTGTCGATAGCCCCTTCCACTGGGGCCTTCCTCTAAAAAAGGAACCTGGGGTCTTTGTTGGGCTGTAGAGGGTTCGTCTATTTCCGAGACATCGGTTTCCGATGAACTATAATTATGGACATATCTCCTGTTAGGGTTCCGGTTCTGATTTCTGGTGTTGACTGTCCATTTAAAAATGTGTCCATTTGTAAAGTCCCTCTTGTCCCTCTGGTATTTGCTCTTTTTCCTCTCAATGATCGTGTCTTCGTACCTTTTGAGTTCTTCTTTATTTTGTTCAAAATTCTTCTGGAACATGAGGTCCTTTTCATATGTCTCTAACTTGGTCCCTAGTTCTTCAATCAGTTTTTCACAGTTGTTCAGAGTCAACATACTGTGTTTAACAAGAATCCCCATTAGGTCACTTGAACACTTGAGGAGGCATGTTTCCCATTCTGTACGTAGGGCGTCTGTTGCCAGCTCAAAGGTTGGGAAAATCCGGGGTCGTAGGCCTCTGGGCACTATTTTTTGTTTGACGTAGCTATTGAGAGTAGTGATTTCCCAATTGAGTCTAATTTGTTTCTGCATTGCGTTTTTTAGGGATCTAAGATCTTCCTCCCAGGTGACACTGTGTGTTGTCCCCATGGGTGTGGATGGAAAAATATCATCCAAATCATCATTGGAGCTCCATTTAGAGGTGAGCTCTTTTCTTAGGCTAAATGCCATTTTGGTTTGCACCGTAGTTTGTGTCATTTAGAAGTATACACGAAGAGGTGTTTTGGTCTCAGAGAGTGAGACTAAGTTTAGGTGACACCGTGCTGACTGATCACTTTTTGGAAAATCCTGGGATGACCCAGGTAGTCTGAGTTATTTAGTAAGGGGAAGGGGAAATGGTGGGCGGATCAATGCACAGGTGAAGAGTAATAAATGAAGAAGGTACAGAACGATTAAGTTCAATTCAAAAGGTCCACAATTCAAATATAATAAAGAGGTCTGTGGAGCAGATTCTCAACGAGTAAATAGCGTGGAGGTGCACCCTAGAGAGTAAATATATGCAAACAAGGGAAAGGAAGACTCTCTCTTTTTTGGGGCAATCTTAGTTGATGATTACAAAGCTGTAATCTATTGAAACAATGAAGGAAGTATAGTACTGATATCGACAGTATTTGTTATAATACAACACAAACTGACGGAAGGTATGAATTTTTACACCACCTCTCAGAGAGAAGTCTGACGCGGGGACAGTGTCAATGAATTGGGTTGGTAGAGGTACTAGTAACACATAGGAGAATGGGGTGGATGAATCCCTCCCAGAGTATTGTAAACTTAAAAATTAGCTTTTATTAGGTAATTATTAAAATTGGTACTAGACAGAAAGACGTAAATTGTACGTTCACACACAAACATAAAACATGTATAGAATCACACCGGTAGATAAGTGCCCTGCGGGCATAAATTCTCCCTGTTCAGAAACACACCACACTATACAGTAGGTAGGCAGGAACTAATGGGCAAGTGGATTTGCAAGGCAGCTCTCAGAGTATATCAACTCAAGGGTCTGCTGTAGTGGATACTATCTTAAACTCTGTTTTAGTATCTTTCTCAAACATTGTATCCATAAGAAAAATTCTATTTACCAAATGTAGCTACCTGTGAGTGTTAGTAATATCTATTCTGAACAAAAAGAGATGTAGGCTCAGGAAAGCCTTATATCAAAGTTTGCCAATAAAGTGAAATAAGTTGTATTTGGAACAATTCAAACAAGGAAAATTAGAGTATTTAGGACAATTCTAGCAAAGATATTTTACATGCTTATTGTCATGATACCGAATACTGAATAAGTCATCACACTTTTGAGCATGTCTACGCCGCCAGACCACAAAGAAAAGTTGCTCCAAATAAAGTTGATGTTTATTTAAACTGACAGCAGAGATTCAGACATTTTTTTGCATTTTTGACTATACTGTACTTCAGAGTGCAAATTTTTTGCATGGGAGCATTTAGAACAATTCAAACAATGATAATTTCGAATATCTAGAACAATTCTAGCAAAGATAGTTTATATGCATATTATCCTGATGCAGAATATGGAACAATCATCACATCCTTGAGCATGTATATGCTGCCATGTCACACATGCCAAGGATAACGGAATGAGAAAATGAAAAAATAGCTCCAAATACTGTTAGTGTCATTTTATACCAACAGCTATTATTCAAACATTTTTGACTAAAACTGCACATTAAAGAGCGAGTTTTATTACATGGGTTACGCATGTGGTTTCAAACTAGCTGGTATAGTGTGGTTGTACTGTGTACGCTACCAGATATTTGATGTATAGGAAAATATCACTATTGGAGCCCCTTACAGATAAACGGCAGGTAGGTAGTTTCTAGAAAGAGTGTGCTCCCGCGGTGCAGTGGATAGGGAGTGGAAAGATGGGAAAGGAAAAAGGGGGGGGGGGGGGGCAAGAAGAGAAAGAGGGGAAGACAGGGGTTAGTTTAGAGAGGGAAAAGAGTTGAGATATAAAGAATCTGACTGTATCCACAGGTCATAGGTACTCCCACCGACTTTATATACCCTTGACAATGGCGGGATTGTCTGGTTGGAGGTTGGGAAGTCCCCTTCCCCCTCTCACAGGCGGCCCTTTTCCAATTGTCAGCTGCCACCGGGTAGGGTGGGCTTTTATGGGTATTGTGGGGGAGAAGTCCTGCCTATTGTGGGGTCAGTAGGAATGGGAATCAGTGTTACCCTTGAGTGTAAAAGCGGCTGCTGCCCTGCTAGATATACCTATCGCCTGGGGTGGAATATTGTATCCGAAAAGAGAGGTCACCCGTCTCCTACGATACCTTCAGACGCCCCAAGCCAGTTGCCATCACATTAGTTGGTGGACTTTTACAGGTATAGCGGGTGAGCGGGCTTTAGGAACACAGGCGGGATTTAGTACATGGACCCCGTAGTGGGATACTGCTGTCGGGTATTTCCCTGGGTAGACGAATCCAGTGCAGGGTAGGTTGGTGGTAATGATATCCTGATGAGTGGTCCCAGAAACAAGAAAAAAGAAAAAAGTGGCTATAAAGAGAGAAAAAGTAGTAATGCTGTAAAAGGCGTGCTGCTATCCCCCATGTGTATACCAATGTACACAGTGGTGGGGGGTGAGCGTCGCCCATCTAGCAGAATAAGTATAGGTGGGGGAATTAAAGTATGAGAGAGAGAAAAAAGATTGAGAGGGGGAGGGGTACGAATGGGAAAACGGGTGGTAAGGATTGGGGGGGCTGAGGAATGCCTACAGTATGTCAGGGTGCCGACTTTCTTATTCTACTCTCCGGGAGAAGCCCGGAGAGGAGAGTTTCAGTAGCCGCTCAGGGGGCGGGGCTTAAGCGTGATATCACTAAGCCCCGCCCCCATGCTGGTAAACCAGCGAATTCAGGGATCTCCGTGGAGGGGGTGGGGCTAAAATGACGCGATTGTGTCATTTTAGCTCCGCCCCCTCCTCTGAGACCCGAGGATTGCGGCATTTTAATGCTGCGATCCGGGGGACAGCGGGGGTCCCCCCTGAATCCGGGAGGGTTGCTCACCCTTCCGGGAGAACCCTGAAATTCCAGGAGGGTCGGCAACCCTGCAGTACAGATGGGTCTGTTCCCATCTTGGCAGGGGATGGCGCTGGCGTCGCCAGCCGCCATCCCCCGCCAGCGCCATGGCGATCGTGAGAAGGGGACGCGCGCGCACGAGAGGCGCGCGCGTCCCCTTCCGACGGCGCTTCCATACGTTTCCCCGGGTCCCCGCCGGCTTGCCGGCGGTAACCCGGGGTCCCCGCCGCCTGCCCGCATCCCCCCTAACCCCGTCCGTCTCCCTGAGGCGGAGACGGACAGGGTTTCCGCCGCGCTAGCGACGGAGACTGAGACGCGCGTGCGCGTGAGACGCACGCGCGTCTCAGTCTCCTCGCTGGCGAGGCTGCTGGCGGGTCGCCAGCGCGTACGTTCTGGCGACCCGCCAGCAAGGATGGGAACAGACCCATCTGTATGTATTATCTGTATTGTTTTTAATTACACACATTTAATATGGTTTGTGGGGATTTGTTTATAGGTATCCATGGTGATGGAGAACGCTGGCTGGTGACCCCGCATCTACGTCGATGCTGAGCGACAGGTTGCGACACATTTTGATGACAGATGTGGAAGCATGCCAATGGGTGTCCCGTTTCTGCCATGGATGCAGATGCACATGGTGATGTGAGTATAAATAACTGTCTGTATTATCTGTTTTTGACCTGATGACGAAGGAATAAAGACCTTCGAAACTTTGTCCATTACCTGTATTTTGAGTATACTTTTTGTAGCGCCCCCAAATCAGAGTTGTATTGGTGGGCCAGTATTTGGCCCTATGGGAGGCACCCTTCAAAAAGCATTCTTATTTCTTATGGCTGTGCTGCTCCTCTGTTTGTTATATCTATATAGATATATAGATAGACTAACAAGGAACGCTTATAATTAAATAAAATATTTTATTTTATTTTATTACACATACATAAATTAAAATTGCAATAAATATCAAGCAATAAGTAATAATTCGGTACTTGTGTAGTTTCACGGCGCCACTAGATAGGATAGATAGGATACTAGATACTGTAGGATACGATTTGACATAAGATATCGCATACGATATAGTATAAGATTTGCTATCCATTTCATTACCCCACTATCCACTAGGGTGTGGAGTTGATTTTATATAGCGTGGCGAGCACAGCGAGCCACCGAGCCCGAAGCGTGGCGAGCGCAGCGAGCCCCGCGAGGGTACACGGAATGTATTTTATGGAATTGCATGGAAATGGCATGCGATATTGGTGACTTGCTTTGAAACAACATCTGTGTCTGCTCGCCACGCTTTGGGCTCGGTGGCTCGCTGCGCTCGCCACGCTATATAAAATCAACTCCACGCCCTAGTGGATAGTGTGGTAATGAAATAGATAGTAAATCTTATACTATATCTTATGCGATATCTTATGTCAAATCGCACACTAAATCGTATCCTATCTAGTGGCGCCGTGAAACTACACAAGTACCAATAATTCTTCATAAAAGCAAAATAATATATATATATATATATATATATATATATATATTTCATTTATTAACATTTTCTTATGTAGCGCATACATATTCCGCAGAGCTTTACTGCCCCAGTGGAGCATACAATCTATATTCCCTACCACATGCACACACACATTCATTCTAGGGTTAATTTTGTTTGGAGCCAAATAACCTACCAGTATATTTTTGGATTGTGGGAGGAAACCGGAGTACCTGGAGGAAATCCACGCAAGTACGGGGAGAATATACAAACTCCGCACAGTTGGGGCCATAGTGGGAATCGAGCCCATGTCCTCAGTGCTGTGAGGTGGTAATGCTAACCACTACACCATCCATAACTGCCCCTCTATATATATATAGATAGATAGATAGATAGATAGATAGATAGATAGATAGATAAGCAATAAAATAAATATAACCAAGCGCAGTGCACTAGTGACGGTCCCAGCTTCCGTTTAGGAGGGATACTCAGCCCTCACAAAATCCAAAAAACATACACAACAAGTAAACGGCGCTAATGGACCACACTAATTAGTAATCAAGAAAAATTTATAAATTTATTAAAAAATTAAATAAAATATACACAACAATACAAACAATACCACCGGCCGGTAGAGCTATTAAAATGTGCACAGTAATTTCTGGCCATAAAAAAGACAAGAAAAAAAGATTTCTTTCATTAGGCTATGATGTATGCCTTAGACTCAGTGTTCCATTACCATTAGAACTAGGTTTGCCCAATTAGGCTGCAGCATATAATGAATTTGAGGCTTGGTAACTTTGAATCCTCTCAATATTTAGACAGTCCCAGAGAACTTTTTGAAACACTTTGATAAGCATAGATGTTAACTGCAAGCGTGTTAGTCAGTCACACAGTAAGGCTCAAATGCAGAATTTTGAATCCTCTCAATATTTAGACAGTCTCAGAGAACTTTTTGAAACACTTTGATAAGCATAGATGTTAACTGCAAGCGTGTTAGTCAGTCACACAGTAAGGCTCAAATGCAGAACGGCCTTTAAAATTGCTCCATATAAAAACTGCGGGTGCTCAGATAGATAGATAGATAGATAGATAGATAGATAGATAGATAGATAGATAGATAGATAGATAGATAGATAGATAGATAGATAGATAGATAGATAGATAGATAGATAGAGAGAGAGAGAGATAGAGAGAGAGAGAGAGAGAAAGGCTTGTCCATTGTTCGTCACTCTGGACAAAGGAGCAACTGCCGGGCGTTCCTTCCTTGATAACTATAGAGACGATTCCTTACACCCACCCTCAGGGTATAGAAATAGAAATGTTTTTCTACTATGATTTAGAATACATTTTAATATTGCTTTTAAGAGCATGTATTTAACAAAGAGGACATGTTACATGGGTAATAGGTCCTCTTTGTAAAATGATTTTGATAATGGGATTAAAGGTAGATGATTATAATGTGATTAAAGAGAAATGGATTATTCCAGCAGGGAACAATATGTAACTGCTAAATTGCTGTTGACATTTTAACAGCTGAGTGATTTTGAAGGGACATTAATATAACAAAGTCAAGTGAGCAATCTCTGAAACAAGAACTACACTCACACAAGTCAACCCAATTACCCCCAAGGGGTGTGAGTTGCAGAAGTGTTGAAATTCCAACAATGACACTGCAAGTTGCATACCTCGTGGCCTGCCCTCAGCACAAATTTGCCCATTTGGCAAAAGAGGACTGTATTCCAGGGCGCTGCCTCAGCAGCTGCTAGTGAGGGGTGTTAAATCCCTTGAAGGAGATATGCAAGCAAAAAGTGGGTAAAAGGCGCTGGGTTTCACATATGTTCTCCCAATAAAATTATTTATTACATATAAAAGAAATATAATTCACAATTAAAACATGGTGTGTACACTTATAAAATGCAATTGATAATATTAATATGAGTGCAGAGCACAGCTCATTTATAGTGTATTCTGAACACCCCACAATATTGGGCCTTATTTTGGTTCATTCTTTCTGACAAAATCCTTCTTAGATGGACAAAACCATGTGCACTGCAGGGGGGCATATGCAAAATGTGCAGAGAGAGTTAGATTTGGGTGGGGTTTTACTTCAAAGTGAGATCTATATTGAAGTGTAAAAATAAAGCAGCCAGTATTTACCCTGCACAGAAACAAAATAACTCACCCAAATCTAATTCTCTCTGCACATGTTACATCTGCCCCCCTGCAGTGCACATGGTTTTGTCCATCTAAGAAGTATTTTGTCAGAAAGAGTGAACCAAAATAAGGCCCATTGTTATTAGGCCAAAAGGTTGCACCGAGGTAGCTGGATGACTATGGTTAAACAAACCAATCATTTAAGTGCCATGGTTTGCCACACAACTGGAGCTGAAATGATTGGCTCTACTGAGGCAAGATGCCGTTCTCCTCCTCATCCACCGATTCCTCACCCACTTCAGTGTTGTGTACATCCTCATCACAGAGTTAGAATTCATCCCCACTGGAATCCACCACCACCACAGGTCTCTGTTAACTTTGTGGACGCTGTTCATTTTGATGAACATCATTTTCTACACATTTTGTGGAAGCAACCTCCTACGTCTTTCACTGCACTAAAAACTCTTTCAGGGTACACACTGGAAGGGGTGCAACTGACGTAATATAGATTCAGTTTGTACATGGGCTTCCAAATTGCCTCTTTTTCCTCCCAGTACAGGTACAGACTGTCTACCATTCCTACTTGGATGTTGTCACCCATATAATTCTCCACGATTCTGTCAATGGTGATAGCATTATATGCAGTGACATTAGACAACCCAGAAATTGTTGCCAGGTCCTTCAGTCCAGATGAAATCTCCAAATTGGGTCCTGCCTGCTCTGCATCACTGCCAGAGGGATGTTTAGGATCTCTAAGTTGTTTCCTGGCAGCCCCAGTTGCAGGGAAAAATGAAGGAGAAGGGAGAAGCTGCTGCATAGTAATTTTCTACTTGAGAAGACATTTTTTGTACCTGCAGTTCTTTGCACTTCTGCAGGCTTGAATCCGCCAGAAAGAGTGACAACATGTAGGCTTTATACCAGGCATGTCCAACGTTGGCCCTCCAGATGTTGTGAAACTACACATCCCAGCATGCTTTGCAATAGTTTTAGCATTCTCTAATAGCAAAACTGTGGCAAAGCATGCTGGGATGTGTAGTTTCACAACATCTGGAGGGCCAACGTTGGACATGCCTGCTTTATACCAAGGATAGAGCACGGTGGTCAAAATGTACTCCTCTGAATTCAACCCTTTGATCA
Source organism: Crinia signifera (assembly GCF_055691185.1). NCBI lineage: Eukaryota > Metazoa > Chordata > Amphibia > Anura > Myobatrachidae > Crinia > Crinia signifera. The sequence goes on from NC_139222.1 coordinate 202,098,700, forward strand.
CCCTTGAATCCTGGCAAAACAAATGAAGGGCTTCAACCTGCTTAGTGGACTCGCTCCATCTTAGCTCCTCCTTCACTTTCTCCGGCTGCTTCTGCAAAAGCCTGATGAGGGGAATGACCTGACCTGACTCAAGCTGGCAGTATCTGAACTGACTTCCCGTGTGGCAAGATCGAAAGGGCTCAAGAACCTTGCACAACACGGAAATCATTCTTCACTGCACTTGAGTCAGGTGCATACTCCCTCCTTTGCCTATATCATAGGTGGATGTATAGGCTTGAATGGCCTTTTGCTGCTCCTCCATCCTCTGAAGCATATAGAGTGTCACGGGTGGAGGGCTGGGTTGGATCGTGTGGTGCTCAGGAATCACTTTAGGACTAGATGGAGTAGGGTTAAAGCGAGCTAGTTTTATTATAGATGGTTTCATAAATGAAAATAAAACACTTATTCAAATAACGGCTTTGACATAAGGAAAACAAAGAAAGTCCCAAATAACGTCTTTGAGCAAAGTCTTTAGAAACAAATGGAAATAATAATAAAAGGCAATACGGCTTGCATAACTCACGAAGTGACCGGTGAAACTGAGGGAGATCCAATATACGGGAAAGAGAGCTTTGATGATGGAATGGAGGTTTTATGGCAAAGACAGGTAATGATGGAAATGAATGACAGTCCAGGCAAGGTCACGGGAAAGAAATGGGTGATTATCCAGAAGGTACGGAGAAGACTGTAAATGGGTGATTTTCCAGGCTGCAGGATATCCCAGGAGGCGATGTCACTTTGTGGGGTGCAGGCGGACTTCGGGGTACCAGCTGGAGCCCACGGGCCGGTAGCACTGGTATCACCGACCAAACAAGCAGAAATGCACTGAGAGGTCAGGATTCCCAGAGTCAGTAGCAGAGTGGACTAAGGTGAAGGCTGCAGTGGACAGGAGTAGCCAGGAGTCTCCAACTGCACAAGGCTAGGAAACCTTTGCACTGACACCAGTTCACCAGGACAGATCCCCTAAATACATAGTGGGCGGCTGTCATTGGTTTAGACGGTGCAGGAAGGCAGGAAACCTGAACCTGGTGTCCAATATGCATTTTGCCCACATCCAAGATGGCGGCGCCGGCCTCCCAGCTCCGCCTCAGTCACAACTCCCTTGGGACTCACAGGGACCTGCCCCCAACACACAGTGCCTCCCGACCGGCCAGGACACAGCAGCACGCCCGCACCAGAGACCCAGAACGGACAGGCAGCGGCGGGCACGGAGGGGTGAGTACCGGACCCGCCGTGCCTCACCACGGCCGTCCGTGACAGAGTGTTGAGTTCCACCGCGTTACAACCTCTTGCTTCAGCAGATGGTGGGGTAGGCTGAAGAATTTTTGCTGGTGTTCCAGTCTTCGGCATGCAGTTGCTGAATGGCGAAAGTGGCCTGCAATTTTTTGGACTACAGAAAGCATTTCCTGCATGGCTCTGTTATTCTTAAGAAATTCTGACCCACCAAATATATTGTATGAACAAAACATGGGACGTGCTGAATGTCACTCAGACTTAATGCCTTCACAATATTATTATATCTGATATAAATATATCTGATATTCTGGGAATCAATAAACTCGGGGACGGTACCAAGAGACTGGTGCATAGCTAACGTAGTACCAATAAAAAAAAAGGTCAGCCTTACATCCATTGTCAGGAAAATATTAGAAGGAATAATAAGAGATAGTATCCAAAATTTCTTAGAACAGGAGAAAGGCTCAGAATGGGTTCATCAAAAATAGATCATGTCAGAATAATTTAATTAGCATCTATGAGGAAGTCAGTAGGGGTTAGGGAAATCTGTTGATGTAATATTGCTTGATTTCGCTAAAGCTTTTGACACGGTGCCACCTTAAAAAGGACATAAATGAATTGGAACAGGTACAGAGAAGGGCGACTAAGCTAGTGAAATGTCTTGAATCACTAGAATACAAAGATAGGTTAACCAGGCTGAATATGTTTTCACTGGAGACATGTAGGTTGAGAGGTGATATGATTAGTATGTTCAAATACAGGATTGGGAATCATATGGAACTGGGAGATGACTTGATCACAAACAGACCTATACGTAGGACACGCTGGCATGTACTGAGGCTCGAGGAAAATAAATTCCGTACTGAATTCAGAAGAGGATTCTTCACCATTAGAGCAGTAAAATTCTGGTATTCATTGCCGGTGGGGTTGATTACAGCAACTACTGTTAATGAATTTAAATCAAAACTGGATGCATTTTTGGCCACTAAGGGAATCCTATAGATATGACTTACTGAAGTCAGTAGTTACAAGTTAGATAGGTTGAACTCGATAGACTAACATCTTTTTTCAGCCTTAATTACTATGTTACTATGTATATAGAAATATTCCATATTCAGTAGGGATTGAAGTGGCAAGGAGATTGCTAACAGCGAGCAGCCTCTATGAGGGCCCAGCTCTTCAATTCTTCCTGGAACTACTTACTTTGACTCTTATTCGTAATTATTTTCTGTTTGACGCTAAGTGGTACTTGCAGAGCCGGGGCTACGCAATGGGAACTTTCGTAACCCCAGTGTTTGCAAATAGTTTAATGTTTGTAGTCGAAAAGGACTTTTTTTTTCAGATGAGAATGTGGCTATAAACATATTTTTTCTTACCAGGTATATAGATAACCTTTTCATGATTTGGAAAGATCCAGAACAGAATTTTGCTAATCTAATAGCAGGAATAAACGCGGTAGATTCAACAACTGAATCCACTTATGATATTAGTCCCAACACTGTTGGATGTACGAATCACACTAGTTGATGGTGTGATAAAACATGGCTCTACAAAAAACAAACAGATAGAAATACAATCATTCATTATTCAAGTCAGCATCCTACCCCTGCTAAAAAGGGTCTTCCATTCTCCCAATTGTTAAGGGTATACCATATATGTAATAACATACAAGAAACAGAAAAGGCAATTGATCTGATGATAAAAAAATTCATCTGCAGACATACATATATAATGCCAGATTTACTGGCAGCTAAAGAGAAAGTATTGGCCAAAAATAAAAAAAAAATCCTCTTTGTACAGAGCTTTACTAATGCTACTATAGTTCTGTTATCACGAAAGCGGCTAGGGAATTATGGCCAATGTTAACTGCAGACACAGATTCCAAAGCCTTTGCTCATACACAGATCCTACCAAGTTACCAACGGCAATGTAATCTTAAGGACTGGTTAGTCTGTAATGATGTCTCCAAGTTAAATAAAAAATCAGCATCCAACATTATAACCAAAATGCCAGACAGTTATCGTATCACATGCAGGTACCTTGAAACAGGGAGCTTCTTTTCGCACCCACATTCAGGTGCACGTATCCCGATATGACATGTACTTACATGTAACACGACACATGTAATTTACATAATAAGGTGTCCTTGTGGTCTTCTCTATGTGGGGAAGACCACAATGCCATTTAAAGAGAGAATGGCAGTTCCCACATTCACCATCAGACAACCTATAGAGGGGAAAGCAGGAGTTAATGAGTAACCGGTACCTAGGCATTTAAAGAAGCTGGTCATGGTCTCTCCACACTGAGATATAAGATGATAGACCATGTACCTGAGAGTACTAGGGGAAAAGACCGTAATCAATTACTTTTACTAAAAGATTTCAGGTGGATTCATTGTTTAAACATTGTACACCCTTCTGGTTTAAATGAACAATGCAATTTTTCATGTTTTTTGTAAATCTTTTCTTTATAACTTTGATATATATGTGTGGATCGCTGTTGTCTTTATAACATCAACGAGTCTCATTACATGATATGTTATCAATAAAAGTATAATCAATTTCCCTGTTCTTTGCTAAATCGACACAGGGGAAGGAAGTCAAGACTACACTAGTGCCGCATTCAATCCCCACCTAGAAGTGAAATTAAATAGATTTTTCGATTCCTAAAGCTGTGAAACTGTAACTATGATGCATTCTTGTAAGGTTTTTTATTTTTGCATTTATAATTTTGTTAGGGGTTGCATAGCAACCAGCCCGAAGTCTGTGTATACCAGCTATCTACAGGATAGAAGGGCTGAAATAATGTGGGGAAAACATGCTGTACATTCATTGAGTTTCCTAAGAGATGAGCTGAAATCATAAATACATGTGTTTCTGTCATACAGTTTAAATGACTAATGTAATCCATGTGCAAATGGGTTTCTATAAGACATGTAGAATAGGGCGATTTCAAAGGACTCTGGAAACAGCTTCAGACAACTATAACATCTATACATCACAGGACACTTCTGAATCTACGACTTTGAGAACATATAATGAATAATTACTTTCCCTCCCATTTCCCTTTCACACGAACTAGGATGACCCCTATGTTTTCCTTATCTATATTTGTTGCTCAAAGGAAAGAACAGCCCAAGAAATAGGACATTGACAGGGAAGAATTCAGAAGGTGCTGCTTCCCTAACCTGAACTTAGTCCTTTGATAATGCAGAATGGAAATTAAATTCTCATCTATCTTTAATAAAATAGCTTATATAATGTATGTGGTATTGGTAATAAAACAATGGATGAACAGTAGAGCAAGTTTACTTTTCATCAAAGATTTAATTAAAATAAAATGAACATACAAATAAAAAAATTAATCGGAGCAGATAGGTGAATTTAATATTATCCAAGCAATGTTGATCAGGTGAACAGCGATCTACATGTGTTTAGCTGGTCTTCCAAAATGTAGTACTGGCCTTTGTAAGTGCAACACATTTTAATAAATGTTAGTAAAGAGGTCACATGGTCTTTACACCTACCTTCTTCTTTAGTGCTTTCCAGTCACTCCATTGTTGATCAATGTCTTTCCCGGATTGATAGAAAGAATAAGTAGCACTAAACACCAATGAAGAATTAAAGAATTTATAGTTACCATAATTTTTGTCCACTTGGGGAATTATTCTAATTTGGAATGCATAGAAGCAGTTTGCTTTCCAAACTGGAATAATTCCCCAAGAGGACACAAAATGTATAACTATACATCTACCATCAGAATCAGAATCATAATCACTTTATTGGCCATGTATACTCTTGTATACTAGGATTTTTTTTGTGGATACAGTGCAGCTTCAAGCATGGTACAAGAGGGATAACAGGACATACATACATTGCACCAGTTGCGCATACAAATGACAATTCACATGTTATGATTTTCAAGGTTAGACAGAGCAGTCAGGTGTTTAGATTAGCAGTATCTTAGAGTACATTGTTCAATAGTTGAATAAGTATCGGGAAGAAGGTTTTTGAGGTTCTTGACGACTAGGCATGGAAGGACCTGAAGCGTCTACCGGATGGGAGAATATGAAAAAAGTTATGACCAGGGTGGAGTTTGTCCGCCACGAACTTCCCAGCATGCTTCTTGATCCTGCTTAAGTATTTTTCCCTTACAGGGGGAGGCCCGTCTCCATAATCTTCTCTGCTGTCCTCACTACTCTTTGCAGGCTATGTTTGTCAGATTCATTGGCACCTTCATACCAGATTGTAATAAAGGAGCATAGAACGGACTCCATGATAGAAGTGTAAAAGAGCCATTACAGCTCCTGCGGAATGTTGAATTTTTTCAGTTGCCTCAGGAAGAACAGCCGCTGTTGGGCCTTTTTGACAATGGAAGTTATGTTGGGCTCCCATCTGAGGTTGCGAGAGATTTTCGTCCCAAGGAATATGAAGGTCTCTACCCATGACACATTTGGTTTTCTCCTGAAGTCTAGTACCATCTCGACTGTTTTGATAGGGTTTAGGTCCAAGTTGTTTCTGCCGCATCACTGTGACAGCCTGTCCACTTCCCGTCTGTATGCAGACTTATCTGCCTCCTTGATTTGTCCGATGATGGTGGTGTTATCAGCAAATTTTATGATTTTTACTGACTGGTCACTCGAGATGCAGTCAATAGTGTAGAGGGAGAGGAGCAGGGGGAAAGGACACATCCCTGTGGAGCACCAGTGCTGATCTTATGTATGGCAGATGTGAAGGCTCCGGCTTTCACCACCTGTTGTGCGGTCAGGAAGTCCACAATGCAGGAGCAGGTAGATTCTGGAACTCCTAGGGAGAGTTATAGAGAAACATTTCCACTGTAGACTTATATATGTGGGCTTTCATTATTGGCAGTACACAGAATGGATTCATTCATACTGTATATACAATTTAACTATTGAATTGTCAAAAGGTGCCTTGTGCTTTTCATGATTTGTTTGTGTTTATGTCTCTTTTATTAAATATTATGAACTTTTCATTCTTCATTGGTGTTTAGTGCTACATGTTTCTTGTGTTTTTGAGGGATTGCTCCCTCCCTATAAGTAGCTGCTTCATGATCCATCCCTTACGAGCACCCTGCCAGTTGCCTAGGCAACGATTTCCATTTCTTCTTTCCAGGACTGCCCCAGTTAAGTAGGTGCATCTGGAAACTATTAGCATGACTTTAAGCCTGGCACTACTTGTTTACTGACAGCATTACTTTTCCCATGACTTGGAATAAAATCAGGGAGGGCTCTACCATTTGTCAGCTGCATGGGGAGCCAAGATTTAGGGGGAAGCAATACTGATTTTGCCTATAACAAATTTAAAGATGTTTCAGAGGAATGCATCCTTGTAGTTAATTCATGTGACGGCTGAGGAACTGTGAAGATGCCGCCTCCAAACGTTCACTAGAGGGGCTGGAATGTGGTTATTGGTGGCAGGGTGGGGTTGGAGAGGTGGCAATAGGTTGAAGTTTTGCCCACATTGCCAAGAAGCCTTAAACCAGCTCTGAATACATTAGTGGTGGAGAATGGTTTATTTTTTATAAGATTTAAAATTGACTGAAGTCATAAGATTTTTCACATATTAATTCTTTACAATATACTCAATTGTTTTTTAATCTGACATCAAAATGTAATATTGTACAAAGTCTGAATAGCAATCCAATTTAATATGCATGGTCTAAATTGTGCCTGGGTTTTCTGTTCTCATAATGGCTGTAGTCTTTTTGGAGCACCTGAACTTCCCATCCTCCAAAGGATTGTTGCCTGTTTGAATGGAGGCAAGTGATTTTCCCTAAAATGGGATGCGTTACTATAGTTGGGGTGTGGGTGGTTGATAATGACTGTGGCTTCACAGTGGATTAGGTTAGCCTCAAGTCTTACTTTAAATAAGGGGAAAGTATGTACAGTTCCTCAGTGCTATAAAAAACTACTATGAGAAACAGAATGGCATAAAACATATCTGTGCTGATCCATAAATACTGTATTTATTTATTACCAGTTATTTATATAGCGCACAAACACTCTGCAGCACTTTAAAGAGAACATGTACACATTCACATCAGTCCCTGCCCCAGGAGATCTTACAATCTATATTCCCTACAACATGTACACGCACACGCATACATTCTAGGGTTAATTTTGCTGGGAGCCAATAAACCTATCAGTACATTTTTGGATTGTGGAAGGAAACCTGAGTACCCAGAGGAAACACAAGCAAGCAGAGGGAATATATACAAACTCCACACAGATAGGGCCATGCTGGGGATTGAACCCCATCCGTGCTGCATATAGCTCAGTACAGAACATTCGACTATTTTAAAATCACTTTCCTCAGAAGCATAATACGTTGTTCATGGAGTACGCAGATTTCCATGACAACAAAAGAGCACCCGTCCCCCCTCCCCTTTTAACTTTTTCTTATAAAAAGTTCTCTGCCCTGAAAAGCATTCTGTATCCTGATAGGCAAAGCAGTGCATGCAGGGAAAGCTCCCATACATTTGTTGCCTTCACTATACAGCTCCAACAGTTTCTTCAAATGGTTATTAACCCTTTGAGTGCCAACCAAGGTTGAACTCGATGGAAGCACTTCTTTTTTCAGCCTTAACTACTATGTAACTGGATTCACTACTATGTAACTGGATTCACACAGACTATCCTACTCTCTCTAACCAGCTCAAATCACGAGTGACAAATGGCGTCGGATGCTCGCTATTTATATAGCGGTCCGGATCTTGCGAGAATCCCGCGCCGGGCAATGACATTTTGCATGCGTGCCCGGATCCGAGTCAGACGGGAAGCTCCAAGCGCCGCTCGGATCCGGGCTCGGATTGATGACGTTCGTGCAGGCTGGGAAATCTGAGCCCGCACATCTCTACTTTTTATAGTGATTATTTCACACACTCCAAACCATTGTCAGTAAGATATAAAACTACTACACTATGGGGGTTATTCTGATCGGTGCAGCCAAACGTGCGTACGTTCCATATTAACGTACGCTCTCCGTACGCGGCCGTTGAGGTTAAGTCCACCCACAAATCAGCCGCATACGTACGACCAGAAACAACATCGAAGGGGAGTGGCGTACAATTGAGCGTACGCTAACGTACACGGACGGCTCACCCCTTAGACTCCGACAACTGGCGTACAACAGAGCGTACGCCACCGTTTACGGACGTCTCTCGTCCGTCTTCCCACCGACTTCTTGCGGCTATCTGAGCGTACGCCACCTTGCACGGACGGGTCTCTATTGTTTTCAATGGAAAACTCAGCGTATGTCACCGCTCATGAGAGTGAGCGTACGTCCGTGCACGCTGGCATACCCTTCACATATATGGACCTGCAAATCTTGCCTTTCATCTATAATTAAGAAAATTAATTAATTATTCTAATTGTTATTCAATTATTGTTTTCTATTAACTCAATTGTCTACCTTAATAAAGACCCTAATAACACAACATTTAACCCTCATTACATGTATATTTGTTATGGTCTAATGTGGCATTTTAATCACTATCTATGTGTCCCCACATTGCTGTTACTTTTAGATCAACTTATGTTGATGTTACAGTGAAAATGTTGACACATGTCGACTTGTGTAGATTGAGTGTGCTACTGTGTAAAGTCTATGAAAGCACGTAGTGAATGTGTATAACTGTTTAACAAATACCTACCTTAGCATATATAAGCAGGTCTTACAAAGATTCTTACCTTAAATTAAACAATACTTTAAATGTCGAGAAGTATAGAAAGATAAGCTTCCAAGGTGTTTCAGTGCTGTGTGTGGCTTGCAGGTAGTGAAATAATGGTTTGGACTTAATAGACTGCAGCATTGCTTATTACATTCAGGTGTATGTGTTTGAGTAGTAATCAGCGTAAATTAGCAAACCCAGGCGTCCGCTGTCATGCGGTATCTGTAGGGGTGGTTTGAGGTGGCGGTTGGCGGCCGCCTGTTTTGTGTCCGAAATGAACAGTGCTTTAGTCGATCGAGCGATAGTAGCACCGTTCATTTTTGGTGCACACCCCCGTGTACGCCCATGTTTACGCCCATTTTCCCTCATTATTTCGGCCGCTCCTCTCAACACGCCCCTATGCCGCCCCCAATGCCCGTACTCTCGCGTACAGGTTTTTTCGCACGGAGAGACCCGTCCGTAAGCGTTGTGGAGTGTTCGCGCCTGCGCATTGGAGATGGTACGCATGCGCAGATCATTAAAAACCCCGGAACGTACGCGTACGGCCCAGCCGCACCAACCAGAATAAACCCCTGAATCTGAAGCATAAGGTATGTAGCAGCCTTGATTCTTGATATTTTAACACACTTTTATCTTTATTCACACAACATGTTTTACAATATTTCACCATTTTTGTTTTTTAATTATGTTTTTAAAAGATATTAATAAAGATGATATTTTAATGATCATTAGTGCACCTGCACTATTACTCAATCTTTCTTGGCGTATAGATTGTGGTAACAAGTTAGTGGAAAATGGACTGTAATTGGATGGGAAGTACTGAGTTGTATAATACAACTCATTTTCATGGAGATTTCATAGGAATGTCATTTGTTTTACAAAGCTGAAGCGTTCACATGAGGCAGCTAACATTTATTTTGCCTCTGGGCTTTTGGGATTAAGTTATCCCACTGGACAGGTTCAGTGATACCGGGACGCTACCTCTCTGGGCAGATACGCTGGGGCACAGAGGTAATGGAGATGGTTGGGGATCAGCAGCCCCAAATCCGGAGATAAGGTCACTGCCAATACACTCCCTTTATTGGAGCTATTGTCCCAGCACAAGGGCATTGATAAATAGAAACAAAAAAACAAACACATTACTTATTGCTGCAATATGTGCCAATAAAGAATGATAGTTCACGAGGATACACTGCTTTTTTTTTTTTATAAAAAGCACCAAAACCCTTACTTATTCTACACTATGGGTGAGATTTAATAGGATGAGAGATTCAGAAAGTGAGAGATTTTCTGAATCTCTCATCCTATTAAATCCCACCCAGTATTTCTACATTATTTTACATACTGCAGTAGTGTGATTCTATTGTTAATCAATAATCATCACCACCAGATTTACTTTTCATATTCAATAAAAAATGCAGCATTTTGGTTTATTTCCCTTTCCGTTTTTGTTCTAATTATTCATATCACTGTTGAGAACACAACAATTAATCCTACCCCACAAGCTCGCTGCCTAGGGGTCATCCTCAATGCTGAACTGTCCTTCATTCCTTAAATTGAATCTGTCTCTAAATCATGTTACATACATCTAAAAAACATATCCAAAATTCATCCATACCTTACACAAGACACTGCAAAAACGCTAATCCATGCACTCATTATATCACGCATTGACTATTGCAATAGACTCCGACCCGGTCTTCCTAAGAAAAGACTCTCACCACTACAATCCATTTTGAATGCAGCTGCAAGCCTGATCTTCCTGGCTAGACATTCATCGTCTGCTGATCCGCTCTGTCAGTCCCTCCATTGGTTGCCTGTATATTACCGCATTCAATATATAATACTTCTACTTACATACAAAGCCAATACTCTGACTATACCGACTTGTGTCTCTTCACTTATGTCCAAATATATCCTAACCAACCTCTGCGCTCTGCACAACATCTGCGTCTCTCATCCACACTCATTACTTGCTCCCACTTACACTTGCAGGATTTTTGTCGGGCAGCACCCACCTTAAGGAATGCCCTTCCACAAACATTAAGATTCTTCTCTAGCCTCCAAACTTTCAAGCGTTACAAATCATTGAACAAGAATCCCAAAAGATAAAGATTGACAGAATTATAAATTATATTCAACTAACATTTATGGGACATGATGGAACTTATCCATTGTGTAATGCAGATGAACTTGAATAATACCAAGACTACGATGCATAACTAACCCTGTACTTGTGATGTGTACAGTGTTACTTATATTAGAAATGTTATGCCTCTAATGATTTTACTGAAGTGAATGACAGGGACACTTAAGATATGACCTGTGACTAGAGTGATCTAAGGACAGAAGCATGTTTGGTAGGTTAAATGAAGCTGATTGACTCTTGTAAAGCGCAGGAAGTCCATTGCCCTTTGAACATATTTTTAGACATATCTGAACTGATAAACATGCCTGGTGGCCAACATAGAGTTAAGTTTAGTCATGTTTTAAATAACATGGACATGCTGTATAGATAAAGGACGTGAAGGGAATAAACACTGGCTGTGTCATTGGCCTTGGTTTGAACAGAGAGTGAGAACAGGCAGAGTTGTGCCTCACTACTGTATCTCATGCCTTACTCCTTCTAACCTTAGCCAATTTGCTTGTGCAGTTTACATTATAAAAGATAAGTATTATAATATTTATTCTTAATTGTATTTACTGAGAGGATGAAATGCTGCAAGGAAAGGAACTTACATTCTATGTATTAATTTATTTGTTGCTGTCACACTAGGTGGAGTTGGTGGAACTGGCGGGTGCGGTGGCGCTGGAAATCCAGCAGGGGGTTGAAAGCTAGGTCTAATATACTGTTTACTCATGTAATGGAAGGCTGGGATAATCCTGGAAGAAGTTGGATGGAACTGAGATATGGTTGTAAGACTTTAATGAGGGATTGCAATACAACAAGAAAGGAAACGATAATGCAATTTAATCAAAAACAGTCTCTAATGAATTAAAAGAAATAGCGCCTGCTGATTGAGACTTAGGAGACTGTAGAAAAGTGTTGCTGAGACTTGGGAAGATGAGGAAAGAGTACTGGAAGACTTGGTAGTTGACAATTGAAGATATTGCAGACGCGGAAGACTTGATAACTGCGGACACTGAAAGACTTTGTTAACTGTGACTATAAGAACTGAAGACGCTGAAAACTTTGGACACGGAAAGACTTTGGTAACTGTGGCTTTAAGAACTGTGGACGCTGAAGACTTGACAGCTGTGAACATGGAAAGACTTTAGGTAGCTGCAACTTTAAGGGCTGCCAAGATCTGGGTAACCTCCAGAAGCAAAACATACGACCACGATGATAACAGTGACTGGACAGCGGGCACTGCAATGCACTGTTGACTGCGACTGGACCTATGTAGCGAGAATAATCTCAGAGGCTAAGGACTGAAGCACTTAACACAGGTAAGTAACAAGAAGTACTGGCCATGAGGTGGAGCACCTGATTCCTTTTAAGAGAGAGGACTGAACCACTAGTGCAGGAAGTCAGGAGACTTGGTCTGATCTGGTCTCCAACATGGCGCAGGTACAGGGGGTACAGAGGACACCTGCTGAAACCAGAGACAGCCACATCCTGTACAAGCTACCAGCACCAGCACTAACCAGAAACATTGGCAAGATGGTGGACGCCGCTGCACCTAAGACTCAGCCTGTTGCCTCCACCTGAGAAGTTGTCCGGTCAGCCCCATCCTGTTATGCGGTTATCTGCCACCATGTGCACCCTGCCAGATGCCCATGGAAAACATTTACTCAAGACTTCCGCCTCTGTCTCATCATTCTGAGAACATGAAAAAAGGCTGGATCTAAATCAGGTTACAGCTATTTATTAACCTGTGTAAAATGCAATCTATTAGTATCACAAGACAATAAAAAAACTACAAAGTTCTGTGCAAACAGTGGTGACATCTAGAGTAACAATTACTTTGTGTGTGTGTGTATATACCCCACAGTGATAGCGATGGGTGGGCCCTCACGTCAATATTGCTGGACTAGATATGTCAAGCATGCTAGAGATATTTAGTCATCACCAGTGTTCTCTCCCCAGAGAATATTGGCCTGCTAGAAAGTTCAGCACACATCACTGCGTGCTGAGCGATCTGTGCTTAACTAGACCTCTCAGCACAGAACTCAACTTGTGTGTACGGGGCATAAGTTGAGAATTGAGAGCAAGGATCAGCATACCCTCAGAATACTGATTCCCTACAGAAGTCTCAGAGGAACTCAGACTAGTGTTGGCCATACACTAGACCATGGGTCCTCAAACTGCGGCCCTCCAGATGTGGTGAAACTACAAATCCCAGCATGCCTTGCTACAGTTTTCCTATAAGGGAGTGTTAAAACTGTGGCAAGGCATGCTGGGAATTGTATTTTTACAACATCTGGAGGGCCACAGTTTGAGGACCCATGCACTAGACCAACTTTCATCCAACTACTTGGTTAAATGGACCGTGTGTGGAAGAAAGCAAGCCAGAGAGAGAGCTGGGGCTGATAGGGTCTATCTGGGACCTGCTAATACATAGACAGGAAACTGAGGTGACTCACAGCCATTTTCCTTGAAAAAGGACACAGAGGTGTCCGAAAAGCGTTGGTGGTGCTGTGCTGTGCTTTGGACTGGGGGAGCTGTGATAGTGGAACTCCTTACAGGCGTGTGTGTGATTCCTACCCGGGCTGTGACATCTGAGATCCACTCATGCTTATATGGGAGCCTTTACCTGGTTCTCCATCACATCTGGTAAAATCCACTTCATACTCTACCCAGGGGACGTAATTTGTATTGTTTTAATTGTGTTCTGTGTACAATAAAAGGGTGGTATTACACTATATATCTTTCCTCTTCATTTTGGGAAAACCACCCTTGATTTATGGAAGGAGAATACCTACCGTTGTACTGGTGAAAAGTTTCCTGAGAATTGGGTACCCCCTTCCCCTCGCATATCGATTACGGAGAAGAGGAGACGCTTACTATCTCTAAGGGAGGTGTGGTAGTTACCTGACCGCTGCACGTTTGAGAATTGACCCCTGATTATATCCTTGGATATTCACCCTTAACATACTTGGTTAAATGGAATAAAAATCTTGTACTGGATAAGAACAAAATCTATAATTTAGTAATTTGCTCCCAAAGTCTGGAAGCGGACAAAACTGTCATTCAGACAAGGTCCTGTACTTGATCTATTTGATTTAAATAATTTGACTGAATGTTTTTATCTATTTTCCAGGGTTTGTAAAAAAAAATTATGACAGTTCAGCATGACAACTATGCAGCAAGTAAGTAAAATAATGTCTTCTCCAGTATGGAGTGCTTCCTAAAGACTTGCGTCACTTGGAGACCCATCAGCCAATCAGGAAGCACCACATAGTAGCACTCTCTACTTTCTATCCCTACTGCGCATGCATGACCCAATAATCCTGCACATGCTAGTCACTATGGCCCTTATGCTGATCGGTGCGGCCGGATCCGAATATGCGGCCAGGACCGTGCGTGCGAAACCCCGCCTTCCATACGGATCGCCAACTCCGTCCGTACGCGGTAAGAAGCTGGCCGAACGGACCGCACGTGTATTTTTCATGGAATACGTCTCCTCCATCTCAGGGAACCTCCCCCATCATTCGATGGTCCGAGTGGTCCACCAGCTCTCGCAACCTCAGACCACACGGACATTTTTCCGTGCAAAAGCAGGGATCTGGGCGGGCAGCTGACATCCGGCGATGTCATATGTCTGCCCCCTACAAGTGCGTCATGGCCGCATTACCATACGTACTCCCAGCGTTTGCATGGGAACGCCCATGAAACGCGGGGCGTATGCATATGGTAATGAGCCCAAATAGCCCTTCACGCCCCTCTCCACCCCCTGTTCGTAGTGTTCACATTTCATGCGGGATTTGGCCGTACACCCCGCTCGCACATGCGCAGAGACGCCTCTGCACATGCGCAGACACAAAACATCGGCGGCACGAACGCACGCGGATATTACCGCAGCAACCAGAATAAGGGCCCATGTTACTTTTGTCAGTACTGCACATGTGTGAGATGGGAAGTACAGTACATTTCCACAAGAGTCCAGATGTTCGGCAGACAGATAAGTAAGCAAACTGCCATCTTGAGATTATGCTGCATAATATATTTAAAGCTGAAATATGGCAGAAAAAAATGCCAAAGTCAAATAACAATAATAAAATAATGAAGCTATTCTGAAATATAACTACTGAGGCATGATACAATTTATATGCATGGTTGAAAGAAAAGACAAACTGTTTTTAGACAGTAAATAGAGCAGCTGTGCTGCAGAGGAAATGCATTTGTTTTGACAGCTCTGGAAATGTAATGGTGAATTGGGGGAATACTCAAGTGCTTCCTTAAGGAAGTGTCTCAATAATTATAGATTAGAGACAATTTTAAGCACGGTAATAGAAAGCGTTGTAGCACATGTAATAGAAAGCATTTATTTAATATTGCCTAGAGCTTTAAAGGAAAGTGGCCACCTACAACTCAATACCTGAAATCTGCAAGAAATTCAGCTTTATGTCTAGAATTGTAAAGATGTAGCCAGCCTCATCTTTGCATGCACCCAAGGAACAGCTGCACACAGGTGCATGCACGTGCATGGCTGTAGAAATGAATGGAGTGATCCTGCAACTATATACCCTGTAGTGTATTTGCCACTAGGAACTTGATGCACATCCCCAAGGGCACATAAATTGCTGAGGATCGTCACACCCATACGAGGACAGTGATTCTCTTTTTATGACTATTTTATGACTATGTTGTGCAACTGGTAGGGGGAAGGAGAGTAAACAGTGTAGCAGGAGGTGGTGGTCGGTGAGGTTGGGTCTGCTTTGGCAGTCTAGAGGCTTTGGGAAGGACCCTGACATGAGGGGAAAAGAAGGGCCAGTTGTGTAATATAGGGACCTAGGGATGGCCTGACCCCTACATGTTCCCCTGCTACAGTATGTCTCCCATGCTACATAGAGCCACATGCTGCAACGAGCATACCTGTGCATACACTTCCCATGTCAAAAGTTCCATTTCTTAATCCATTACCTTATGTATTAAGTGTTATCAACACCTGTTACACTATACATTTGGGCACGCATGCAGTTTGTTTGTAACTACGCCCTTAACCCTTTGAGTGCTAAGGGGATTTGTCAAAATAGATGTGAAAATTGGCAAGCAAACATTTTTATCCATCATAATGACCTGTAATGTTTACCTTATATAGGAAATATAATCTTTTGTTACACATTTTTTATTTTAATTTATATAACAAAGGAGAGCGAAGCTGGCTTTTAGCGGATATTTTGTTCATCTCTCACAGAGAGGTTAGCACTCAAAGGGTTAATACAAAGCTCTGTATAATATGTAATTTATTTATGTAAAAAGGATAATTATTATTATCATCATTATGCATTCAACATGACATAAATATTGGACCTAGTTCAGTTCTGATAGCAGGACAAATTTGTTCTCAAAATGGGCATAGAGAGTTAGATTTGTGCGAGTTACAGTATTTTGTTTCTGTGCAGGGCAAATACTGGCTGCCTTATTTTTACACCTCAATTTTAATTTTAGTTCAACACACATTTGCCCTCCCCCTTCTTGCAGTGTACATGGTTTTGCCCATTTTGAGAACAAATTTGCCCTGCGATCAACATTGAATAAGGCCCATTATTTTGCATGCTGATTTACAGCATTACAGTCACATCATGTGTAAGCTCCGCAGCTACAGTAAATTAGTGTTTTTGGCTTGGAATACCTGTTGGCACATAGCTCTCTATTTTTTCAGCATAACAAAAGTCATTGTTTCGGACAGAGCTCATATTTTGAGAAGAGATCTTTTTTCCCACTGCTGGCTGGGCAGGAGAGGCACGACCAGACGTCATTATAAAGGAAGCACAGATGGAAGTGGCCTGAATGTTTTCCTGGAAAGAGGAGTTAGCAAGTTAATAAAAAGATCGTGAAAGGAAAGAGCAGGGATTAGCAGTCAGGTGGGTAATGTGTTCAAAACATTACAGAGAAAAGTACAGTAACCATACTTAGAAGAAACAGAACTGATTCTGTATTTAGAATACTGTGTCTAATCGCAGGCAGCCGCGAGCACACAGAGACGTTGTCTCCCCAGGAGCCAAGAACCGACAGTGTATCTGCGCTTTACCACTGCTGTGTGCTCGGTTGTACCGGACTGGGAGCGCTGTTGTTGCTGCTGTCATGGAGGCACTATCCCTGCAGGAGCTGGACACGCTGTGGTACTCTGAGCTCCAGAGACTGGCGAAGAAAGCCAACCTCAGAGCTAATCTGAAGGCAGATCGACTACACAAGGCTTTAAAAAAACATTTACATCCAGGTACCCATGCGGACTTGACAAGTGATGACTCTGATGGCAACTGTACTCTCAGTGACAAAGATACATCCAGTGCAGCCTGTAGATGGAAGAGCAGATCTCTCTTTGTCATGTTACTTACCGTAGGGGTTGGGGTAAAATACAACAACTGAAGGAGTCTAGTTCCAAGGAAAAGTCCAGTTCTAGCAACGAGATTCACATGTCTGAGAAGAAGGCTACTCAGGAAAACAATAATGATAGAGATCCAAAACATATCAGGGAAAGGTCTGAACGTGGGTCAGGCTACCTTTAACAGTATCAGGAAGGATAAACTTAATAAAAATGGTGATACTACCTAAACTGTTATATATACTTCAAAACTCACCAGTATACTTGCCAAATAGTCTGTTTAAAAGAATAGAAAGTATCTCAACCTCACTGATCTGGGGAGGAAACCATGCAAGAATAAAAAGTGATACTCTGAGTAGGCCCAAAAAAGCGGGTGGCTTAGGGCTACCAAACTTCCGGATATATTACATGGCTGCACAAGTAAGCCAGATCCAAACTTGGATAAATAAGCAAGATAATACTATTATAAATAAACTAGTACTACAACATTGTGGGAAAATGACCCTGAGACAAGCCATTATAATAGGGAACCTGCACAGAACAAACAACCCGATAATAAAACAAGCAAAAAATGTATGGGCGCGGGTGAATAAAATGATGGGAAATGAGGGAATAGACCCGGAGATACCAGTGTGGGTTAAAGAGGTAAAGGAGAAGAAGGAAGGTATAAGTGAGGAAGAAACAAGGATAACTTGGGGGAAGGTAGGAATAACAAATATTGGTCAAGTATATCAGGACGGGATATTGAAGTCGTATAACCAACTAGAACAGGAATATGAGCTACCCAAAGGTTATTTTTTTCGATACCTACAATTGAGAGGGCAACTAAATCAAAGGTATGTGGAGGGATATGTAAACTTGGAAGATTCCCCAGTAAAGAAAATACTAGATAGGGGAAAAAAGGTGAAAGTAGCTGAAATCTATAAGGAGTTAATAGATAAAGTCAAAAATCCTCAAATAGACAAAACAAAGCAGGAATGGGAACTGGATCTGGGGGAAATCAATAACCAAGCATGGAAAAGTGCCTTAGCATCACCAACAAGGGCAACGGAGTCCATTAGATTCCAGCAGATCCAGTTATACATTCTACATCGTGTATACATTACTCCAGAAAGAATAAAAAAGTTTTATAAAAATAAAGAAGACATATGTCCCAAATGTAGAAAAACCCAGGGAACCTTTATCCACATGATTTGGCAATGTGAGGTGGTCAAGTAGGGGACCAAGTAGACCAAATACTGGTCGAACTAGGGATGGCTGAGAGAAATGTCAACCCCAAGGTGTGCCTGCTGGGTATTATGGAGGATTTAAGAGATAGGGAAATAAATAATCAATTATTGGAAAAGTTAACAGCCATGGCAAAGGTGCTAATTGCTAGAAAGTGGATGGCAATAGATGGACCACAAGTGGATCAGTGGAAAAAATTAGTTCATAAAACGCTAGAACATGAAAAACAAAGTTGAACGAATATGGGGTAGGTGGATTGAATCAGTATATTATACTGCATAAAAATAATATAGGTAGCTTAAACAAGTCAAGAGGAACCACATATTATGAATTAAATGGGAAATAGTTAGAGCAATACATGCAACTGGGGGAGGGGGTGAGTGTCGGGGGGCTATGTAAGGAGAAGGACGAATGTATAAAAGACATTATGGTAGTGTAATTAATGCAAGGTCTGCTCTCTGCTACTCTGTCGTTACATGTAGTATTATTGTAACAACAACAAAATGGAAAATGTTTACGTGTATATTTGCAAATATGGTGTGTAAGATTTTCTGAATTGCAAAAAAAAAATGAAATAAAGAAACACTGAATAAAAAATAAATAAAAAAATGATAGAGATCCAGAGAAAACTACCAAGCCCGAGACTGCAGTCAATCAGTGGAAATGACCGAGGACCGTGGATGACATGGCTGAGCAGAACACAAAGATAACTACAAAAGGCAAAACTAAAGCCAATGTGTGTGCTCCCCCTGGTGGGAAGATTCCAAGATATGCCAGTCGGTTATCCAAGTCTGGACCCAAACTAACCCCAATCTTTAAAAAGCTGCACGAGGCCCAATTCAAGAAGATGGAGTCAATAGACCTATATATAGAAAGAAAACAAAAGCATTTAGAAGCAGTGAGCATTAAAATTCCAGAAGTAGTCCCTACACAGCAAACCATCCCCATCATGGAAATGCCCACTCCCTTCTGCAAAGACTCAATCAAGTCAGAGACGTAATGGGCGTTCTAATGCTGCCAGTAGGAGTATCCTGGTAGAGAAATCTGGGTTCAAGCCAACCGCTTTATCCACATCCAAGATGAATGTTCGCTATTCTGAAGGAACAAAAGATAATGAGCACAAGAGCTCTATGATAAAGACACCTGCCCGAAAGTCTTCTCCCTTTGTGCCATTTTCTCCCAGTCCATTGTCCAAGAGCCAGATGCAGTCATTACTCCCATGAAGTTTACCATTAAGACTGCAACCACCCCAAACACAAATAGGAAACTGAAGTTTGATCTCCCAGTGAGTTTATAGCATCCTCTTGGCTACCAGCCACACAAAGGCAAACTTAAACCTTGGGAATAGACTAAAAAAAAAAAAAGCTGCTTTACAGAGCAATGTGCCTTTGCTGAAGAATACATACAAGCGGCCGCTGCTTCCAACCAGAGACGATCATGGCAAACAGCATGAAAAAGACAGAAAGTGTAAGAGAGATAAGGCTGTTGGAAAATGCAGAGGCATTGCCTTACCTTAGAAATGGTTCTACGTCATTTTGTAAATACCATTCTAAATATGGCCCTTATTCAGATCTGATCGTAGTACAAATTTGTTTCCAAAATGGGCAAAACCATGTGCACTGCAGGTGGGGCAGATGTAACATGTGCAGAGAGAGTGGGTGGGTTGTGTTGAAACTGAAATCTAAATTGCAGTGTAAAAATATTGCAGCCAGTATTTACTGCAAGGAATCTGGGGCTACGGGTCCCATCGTGCCTTGCCAAGGTTTTACTATTAGGGAATGCTAGGGCTGTGGCGAAGCATGCTGGGATGTGTGGTTTTGCGGCGGATGGGGGGGAGTGGTTTGGACGTGCCTGCCTTAGACCCTCCTCATTCTCTTTTTCACTCTGTGGCAGCTAATGGTAAGAATAATACTCTTAGGTACACATCTCAGCCGTTTTGGCTTTGTAGATGTTTTTTTCTTATTACTGCTAACAAAAAAAACAATATTAAGTCTGTCTGTTTAGCTGGTACAATTAAAGACAAGCACAATAAATGTGTGGTAATTGAGAGTAACCAGTTAAGGAAGACTTCCTAAAATCTTCCAAACCAGTATTTGGATTACATAGAGCTGAAATCAGTGCATTATGAATTGTAATATCATTTTTAGTTTTAGTTTTAAAGAAACTGTAAATGGATTAGTAAATACTGTAATCAGAAGTAATGAGCTGATTTCATTATCTCTGTACATGTATGAGAAAAGCATGCTAAAATGGACTAAAATGCTGACTGATAACATTGTTTACACAGGCAATACTGAGATGTTTAAAAACAAAACACTTCTGTTATTTTACTCACAGGAAGTTGCCAGGTTTTGGGTGTGCTGATGCCATAACACAGGACGTTCCAGGTAACTTAACATTCATGTGATTTGAAACAGTTCTGTTTTGCATCTTTTAGTTTTAATCAGATCTGCAGAAAGCAGATTATTATATAATGTATTTATTCACTACTCACACACCAATGTGGTTCCCCTGCAGTAACTCCATTTTAAAGAAATTATTTGAGGTGAATACGTTCACAAGGACCTCATTAAGGTTGTTGCTGTTACTTATGACACAAAGGACTGATCATTGGTATTTTGCACATGTGCAGGACCTATGCCATACCTCCCAACTGCATACCTCCCGACAATGAATTAGAGGTAAGAGGGAGGCAGCCGGCCCCCTGGCAGTATGCAGAAACGTCCCAAAAAAACGGGATGTTTCCACAGAAAGTGGGACAGTTGGGTGGTATGCAACTGTCCAAACATATTTTTTGGGACTGTCCCATGTCACACCCAAGGCCGGCAGTGTCCCGTGGTTGGAAGCCCCACTGGCCTGTTGCTGCTCTGTTCAGCAGAGCAGTGGTGAATACAGGCTGTTTGCATGCACACACTAGTCCCTGAGACAGAGGGACAGGGGGCATGGCCATGCCTCCAAGCATGAGGTGCTCATACAATGCATTACAATAAATACATTTGGTGTACAGCACATAAAAAGTAATGTAGCCACTATGTTAACAATCAGAATTTCAAACCCAACCTTAATGGGTGCTAACAGTACGATAAAAGCAGGCAATTCAATATAGCCCCACAAACTCTCATCACTTTAGATGGGAGATTGGTGCGATTAGTCATTTCAATCCACCACTTAATATGAAAGCCATACACGGTTAGCCTTTTCTCAAACAATATATAGGCTTTATGGGAACATTTTAAGGGGAGAGTAATACGAGATATGATTCCACATTGGCTAGAATTCAATTCTTGATCATCGGTGGAAGAGAATTGGAGATAACATCAAAGGCTACCATTTGCATCGTTTTTTCAATGGAGGCTTTAAAATCATATGTGGATTTAATTGAAACCAATTGGAACCAACCAGAATCAACTGACTACAGAGGTTGATAATGTTGAATTAATAATAGTAATTAGATAATAAAATACAAATACATTGTTCAAGAAATTTGCACATGATTGCAGCTTGACAGGTAAGAAGCTGACAGCCACCTCTTTCATATTGTTAAAAACATGTGATGAGACATTATGGGCCTGATATAGAGGTGCATCCACTGCTCACTTACTGTATATAAGCAGAAACATAATCAGACCTACAAAGAACCCAATGTTGTCTTATATCCCTTTCCGAGATACTCTCTGGCAATTGTACCACTTCATTTGTCTCAGCTAGGGATCCCTTTTGATCAATTTGGACCTGGGAAAATCGAAAGTCAAAACCATTCACATTAAACCTATGTGTGTCCTGGCATTATGTGTGTAATATGTTGAGATATTTCAACAGACTGAGACTTGATATGCAATTACACTGGAGGGACAGCAGGAGGAGCTGTCACATGTGTTTATGTGTTTTAGTGTCTGTGATGTATATTGTACTTGTTTGTTCCTACAGTATGTGTGATGAGATCTGAAGGCGACATGAAGGAGAGATGGAGCATGCAGTAATTGCTGCTTATATAAAGTTAACTTGTTCTAAATATCAGTTTGTATTATGATCATTTCCAGTTTCATTATATAAACAAGTTATACCACAAATCTTTCTGTTGTGTGCCTACTGATTGAAGCATAACTCCAGAGGTGATCCTGACTGCATGGGTAAAGCACTCTATGCAACATTAATAAAGGGGTTATTTTTTCTAGCTAACAAATACTATATGAGTTCATGAAAGCAGGGTGGTGACTTCACTGCTGTGTGATGGGTTGGCATTGTTGTAAACATTGCTGACAAACTACTACTGAGTATCCTGGAGCTCCTGTTTTTACAGAGGTTATTTTTAGCAGTTTCACATAAGAATGATGTAGCTGCTGACACTCCTACATTGCACAGTGTCATATCAGAAAGAAGAGGCTGCACATATTTTGGAAAGAGTCAAAACATCATCATCATCACGGCGTCATATTCTCGTTAGATCTGAATTCTTATTATTCCCCGCAACACGCAGCCATCTTCACTCTGGCATTGGAGGGGGTTGAAGGAGGTTGTGTCTCTAAGTCTCTCTGGGAAGCTGGTATGGGGTGGACACCTGGTTGCAGTGGTGGTGTCCTGTGCAGTCCTGTGCAGTCCAGTCCTGTGGTACTGTACTATCTGGTGATGGTGTCCTGTGCTGTCTATTGCTGATGTCCTGTGCTGCTGTATAAGTCCAATGTAGTGGCAATGTGCTGTCTAGTGCTGCCGTTAAGTCCAGTGGTAATGCCGCTAAGTCAGTATTGCCATAAAGTCCAGTGGTATTGCTAGTCCAGTGGTGTTGCTGCTAAGTCCAGAACTGCCGTTAAGGCGAGTGTTACTGCCGTTAGGTCCAGTGGTACTACCGCTAAGGCCAGTACTGCCCTTAAGTCCAGTGGTACTGCTAGTCCAGTGGTTCTACCATTAAGTCCAGTGGTACTGTCATTAAGTACAGTGGTACAGCCAACAGCCGTATAAGTCTAGTGACAGTCCAGTGGTACTGCCGTTAAGTCCAGTGGTACTGCCGCTAAGTCTAGCGGTACAGCCAACAACCATATAAATCCATGACAGTCTAGTGGTACTGCCGGTTATGTAATCCTTATAAGTGATTTTATCGGTTTTTTTTCCAAAATAATTTAGACCCAAAACCCAGAAGTGTGGTTTTGGCAAAACACATCCAGACCAAAAACCAGAAGTAGATCCAGACCCAAAAGATATCCGGTGCACATCCCTAAGTATTGCCCCCAGCATCTTTATCTTTCTGTGCAGCAAGTTCGTTTCTCCTATACCCTCGGTTTTGTCAGAATGGTGGTAAAAAAATATTTTTGATTGATTAAAAGGATGTTGGCACTGTTTAATAAATAGGAATTACATTGTCAGAAAGCTGGTACTTAATGCAGTTTCTTTTTGTTGCGTTATGCATAACGTTTGTGAAACATAAAAAAAAAAAAAAAGAGTTTCTACCAAAGTTGTAGAGTCTGCACTTTCAGAGACTATACAACTACCAGCCAGCTATGGGAAGCAGCATACAAACCCCATTGCAGACCTGATTAGGATCATCTATGCTATCTTAAAACAAAAAACTGTTTGGTTTGAATACAGCCTCATCAAATTTCTGCATATACAAATATCATTATTTATTATTTATTTATTAACAGTTTCTTATTAAGCGCATACATATTCCGCAGCGCTTTACAGAGAATATTTGAACATTCACATCAGTCCCTGCCCCAGTGGAGCTTACAATCTATATTCCCTACCACATGTATACGCACACACAGACATTCTAGGGTTAATTTTGTTGGAAGCCCATTGACCTACCAGTATATTTTGGATTGTGGGAGGAAACCGGAGTACCCGGAGGAAACCCATGCAAGTACGGGGAGGATATACAAACTCCGCACAGTTAGGGCCATGGTGGGAGTCGAACCCATGACCTCAGTGCTGTGAGGCAGTAATGCTAATTTCCTGCAGATGCAAATAGAATTTCTGTACATATTTGAATTTGTACAGAAAAAAAAATAGAATATTCTGTATGTATAAATACACTATTCTGCAGGTGATAATAATGGAATATTCTGCAGATAAAAGTACAGATGTGGACACATACATCTAGCCACCATGCATGTTAAACAGACCTTGTAGTTGTGCTATGCTCTGAAATGACTCACTAGCGCTTAGCATCTTTTTTGTGTGACTTATTTCATTAAAATGCATTTTATTAACATCACTATGTATATACAATGTGCAAGCAGATTCTGTGTGTGCAGTTGTATCTGTACAGTATATGAAATGCTATGTTACAGTGTTTTCCTGGAAAACACTGTAATGCATAATTAGGCTAGATCCTTCTGTTAAAAGAGTGTGTGTGTGTGTGTGTGTGTGTGTGTGGGGGGGGGGCTACTTATTTGGCAGGGATTTATGCCACTGAGCAAGGTAGTGTGCTTAAAGATACCCATTCACTGGGAGATTTTTCCTAGTGGAGAAGTCTCCCGCTATCCCCCTTGAACTGCCCGGGAACCTCCCAGGCAGCAGGACTGCATATGATACACCATATGCAATTCTTTTGTATATGATGTATCGTATGCAATCCCCAGCCTAGCCTGTTGAAAAGCTTGACGATGCAATAGATCTACATGTACAGCAAGTGCCATCTTCATGCTTTGATGCAATTTGTAGGAGACCACCCATTTTAACTTATGTCAAAAACATGTGACGTGGACACTTTTCATCCGATTTATCACCGCAGTCTGATGAAAGTTGTCAAATTGCCATGAAATCGCCCTGGTGTATGGGCATCTCAAAAACTTGTGGAGTTTAAATAGGGAAGTCTACCCGATGATAGTGATCACAAGAAGGCACAGTGCAACTTGCTCAGCCATGTATAATTGTCCAGAGAGAAAATGGGGAAATGCTAACGTCTCAAGGGCCCTTATTCTGATCGGTGCGTACTTTCCCGAATTCTTTCGGATCGCGTTTTTTAGCCGTCTGCGCATGCGTGGGGAACGCCATGCGCATGTGCCACGCATGGTCTCCGTACTTGTTCTCACTAATACCGTACAGAAATGTGCACCGCAATCACTCGGCCAATATGGGCGTGTTATGGGCGTCATGCGGAATGACACAGGGGCGTAGTTTCAAAGTGGGCTAAACTGGGCGGAATCATGGGCGGGCACGGGGGAGTACACTTATTTTGGTAGGCGTGCATTCGGATAGCACGCCGAATGCACGCGAACAAAAAGGGAAGAAATGTGCGGTGTCCAAAAGGCTAGTATTGCTTAGCGGACACCACTCGGTCATGCGCTAGGCAATCGGAACGCCTAATCAGGACGGATGCACCTCAACCAATGTCAGCTGAACACAATACAATCACCTAATTTACTCATTACTTGTAAAATACACGCTTCTCACTGCTTCAATTGAAACCAATGCACCTTAAATGGACCATTACTAAACACACACATATATGCTGCAGTTTTCACACACTTTTACACTGCAAATAATGAACACAACTTAATATTAATAATACTAATACACATGTCACTTCTGCATGTATCAATTAATCCAGACATTTGGGGGGCAAAAATAACATTTATTAAATCAACGTAGAAAATATTTTCAAAACCATCACAAAATAAATGGTACCATAACAGGACTAAAAGTAAATAATATATAATAAATAGCCACAGCAGAATCATTAGGAACACATCAGGTGGCTTCACAACAAAAGTAGAGCACCAACACTTCAAGTACAGCACACAGTAATGCTAGGCCAAACAGGGCAACAGGGGAACCAAACATGACATTTGAACCGCGGGCAAATGTGGTGACCCTCGGCACGGGATTTGACACAGGATGCTGACACACACAGCTCAATGGAAGATTTGCGAAGACATAACGGTGGAGATTAATGGGGACACAAGTTCATTTGCGGGCACGTTTGCCCCTGGCAGGCTCCTTGCCACGTGCAGCAGCTCTTCGGCCTCGCCCACGGCCACGCTCAGATGGTGGGTCACGTGGAGCACATGCTGGGGAGGGGGGGGGGATGTTCTTCCCCCTCTGGCAGCAGGGAGTGATGATGTTGGGACTGCACCAGAAACGGGTGACATTAGGACCCTATTGCTGGAAACTAGCTCCACCATAAGTTCATTATGGCGGAGGAGGAGTTCATTTTGCCGCAGGGCTTGATCAGCCAGCACCTGCAGGCTAGCAGCAATAGCCTGCATGCTCGCAGCAATACTCTGCTGGCTGGTGGTCAAACCCTGCAGCACCTCCTCGGCCCTACGCACCAGCTCTGATGCCGACTCTCCCTGCTGCACAATATTTTCAAGCACATGCCCCCACGTGGACAATTCAGCCGCGGACATTGCCGCCTGCTACTGGGGCCAGGTGGCACGGACTCCACAACCTCCTCAAGAGATTCTTGACCAAGCGGTGGGGATGCTGTTGAAAGAGAAAATACCAATTACCACACATTCCATGCAAAATTCAAAACATCTACTTATGGCCTGGCAAATAATTACCTTCAAGCGTAGAAGCCATCACTTCCGCTGGGGACTCGCTGTCTATGGTGCTCACCCCCCGGACCTCCTCCACTGCAATGCAGCACTCGGCCATCTCTTCCAGGGGGGTGAGCTGCAGCTTTGAAGGCATGGGGCCAGCCCCAGAGGTGTGGCTGTGTTCCCACCGCTGGGTCAATTTCTTCTTGAGGTTGCCTTTGAAGTCGTGCCACCTGCAATCAAAGTGTACATATTAATACATGTCACTCCTCATGTTTGCTGTAGCACCCATTGCAATCTGAAACATAATACAACATGTGGCTACAGACACCAAACTTACATTATATTCATTATGAAAAACAACCCTTAGAAGATACAACCACAGTCACCCTACAATAACTATCAATTCAATGTCATGGCAAACATGTCTGTGCCTCCAAGCAACGTGACCACCCATTGACCAACTCCATCTAATATTGAATGTAAACATTACTGGACTTGTACTGCTCAAATGTAACACACATGTACTTGCCTCTTCTTAACGTGCTCCGCCTCACGAACTTGTGGAGCCACCGCATTAATCTCCGCCGTCATCTCCTCCCAGATCTTCCATCTCCTTGTGTGTGTCAACTTTACCGGTGGGCACTCGATCAAATCCCGTGCCCGGGTCACCAGGATGGCAAGCTCCTGCGGTTCATATGCCATGTTTCTGGTGGTTGGTTCCTCTGTTGCCCGATTGCGACCACGGCCACGACCACTGGCACCGCCACTGCCACTGGCACTGCCACGGCCACGGCCACAGCCACCGGTTGCTGTACTTGAAGTGCTGGGCTGGCTACTCTGTTGGGAAGCCACCTGCTGTGTTCCCAATGATTCTGCTGATGCTGAGGATGGGCCAGCTGCCGATTGGCCTGATGTTGATGGCCCATCTGGCTGCTCTGGGTTGAGGGGGACATAGGTGGTGTTGGACTCCATGCGGGCCAAGAGGTTCTGCACCACCTGTTCTTCCTTTGACTCTGAGCCAGCCATGTTTGCAACAACTGTTTGCCTTTCTAGGACAACTTTAAATACTATTTCTGTAATTGGCGTTAATCAGCTGCAACCTGCGTTCCGTACGGCCGCGTTCCGTACGGCAGCGTCAACCGTGCGGCGCATACGGCACGCCCCTTGGTGTGGATAAATATTTCTCAAAAACCTGGCAAACTGAGTAAGTCTGATTTAGTAGCTAAATGCAGATTTGAACACCAATGACCAAATAAAACTGAGGTCACACATGAAATGTATATTTGCATGTACATCTGTACTGTGCACTTGTTTGGTATGTAGTACAACTGACACTACCCATTCCATATGTAAATCCAGTCCACCACTTAGACACAAGTAATCAGTGCTAGCATCCAAATCACATGTGAAAGCACTCCAAATTCAGGCTGGATGCTAGCTACTTTTCATTCCACCTCTGTAGTATGGGCCAGTAGAAGGTAACTGTACACATGGCAGCATGGCCTAATTTTGGGAAAGGGTCTGCCACTATTTGCTATGTTTCTGCTGCATAGCTTTCATTATAAAATAGCTGTTTAGTACCTTGTTGAGTTAGGTGTAAGTGTCTAGTGATGCAGACTATTTCACCTGTTGCTTATACCCATGTTTGGTGAATGTTATAGATTATATATAATGTGTTTCCATCTTATTTTACACTGTCTGTTTAGGATGGGTGTGCGATGCAATGGGTTAGCCATCTGTTCGGGCGCATACACGCTGTTAGTGTAAAAATGAACAATAAAGTTAATACCAAATATCACTCTGATCAACCAATGACAGCACATGATTGTTTGATTTGTGCCATTGCTAAGATGGCGGCCTATGGCAGAGCAGCACCTTTCTCGCCAGCGGAGCTGAAGACACTGGTCTCCGTTATGGAGACCAGGCTGGGGCGGGCGGGCCCATTTATAACGAACCGCCAGAAGCGACCGACTTGAGACGTCGCCAGCCAGATTTGCTCCAGCAAATCAGGGCCAGCATAGCGAGATGTGAGTGTTTATACATTAAATGGCCATTTGTACATGATTGCTTACATGACCTTATTTAAGGCAATAAGGTCACCAGCCTGATCATGAGTGAAACATGGCATACACTATATGTGTGCTACTTCCTGTTTGACACCCTGTAATGGTGATAAAATATGTCATTGTTTAGGATTAATGTTTGTGATGCTTACAATGGCCCAAATGCCACAGCATACCTGCCATGTTACAGGCTGTGTTTTGTAAAGGCCACTAAGGAGCTGTTTGGCTGTAAAATTATCAGTAATTATAACCTTTGCATTTATAGGTTGATAAGGCTTAATACAAATTACCACTAATTGGCACTTTTTTGTCTTTTCCCAAACACAGCACGGGAACGAGCAAGACAGGCCCGAGAAGACTCCGAGGCCTCCCAGGCCCAGGAGGATGCGGAGGCAGTAATGGCGGAGGAGGTTGCCATAGAAGAAGGGGTGGCGGAGGAAGTGGAGGAAGAGGAAAGGGAGGAAGTGGAGGAGGAGGTCTGGGCAGCGGAGGTGGTGGCAGTGGAGGACGAGGTGGCAGAAGAGGAGGAGGTGCCACATGTGGAGTCCACAGGAGAAGAGGAGGCCTGTGAGGTGGTGCAGGCACCAGAAATTGGTATGTATACATAAAGATTCATTATTCCTTTTGTCATCTTCTATTTGCTTTGTAGCACTGGTGATTCAATTGTTTTTTTAAATACTATAAAGTGATAAAACAAACTGGGTAGCAACAGACACACTTAGGGGTTAGATAGGGTGGGCAAACCATCCCTTTCATCCTGGACACATATTAATGACACAGGTTGTGCGGATGGCTTTCATGTCGATTTTAAGTGCCACTGAACCTGTCTAGTTAATCTGTATCCTGGAAGAAAGCCTCATATAGGTGAGTAGAGTTTACTGGTGATTGATCTTTGTAAACTAGATTCAGTATGGCATAAATGGAGTATGGACAGGCGTGGCTTAGACTGGAGTAAGAAGTGGTCAGTGCCCCTGGGCCCTCCTCTAGCTAACCACCCCCTGCGGTCTGCATGTATGTTTTGCACCATAATTGTGTGTTGATTTGGTCTTAGTAATGCTTTTGAGCATGGGAGTGGGTTAGGGTTACCACCTTTGCGTTGTGAGATTCCCGGACAATGCCCCACCCCTTGACACACCTCCAGCCCACCCATTGACCCGCCCCCAGCCTCGCCCCTTGATCCACCTTATCGTGGTATTTTTTTAACCTTTGCTTCAATTCTATCACACACTGTAGTGACCATTACATGTTATGACACACATGATACCCATTACATGTTACGCCAGCCACCCTGATGCCCATTACATGTTACGCGATACACTGTGATGCCCATTACACATTATGCAATATACCGTGATGCCCATTACACATTATGCCATACACCAGGATGGGCATTACACATTATGCCAGGACTCAACAATTTTCCTCTAAATAGGGCAAAATGGACAGTGCGCGCCGGAGGCGCGCGTCAAAAATTTACACCATAATGCCTATTACACGTCACATGCCCATTACATATTATACCACTTGCCATAATGTCCATTACACGTTATGCCAGGGCTTGACAATTTCTTTTTCTAAATAGGGACAACAGGGACAGTGTGCGTCGGTGGCGCGTGCCAAAATTTTTTACACCGTAATGCCGATTACACATCACAACCATTACATATTACACCACATGCCACGCCGTAATGCCCATTACATGTTATCCCAAACACCGTAATGCCCACTGCACATTACGCCACCGTGATGCCCATTACATGTTATGCCTCACATGATCCCCATTACATCACACACACACTGTAATATATACTGTAAATAAAGAAAACTACTATAAATAGCTAAACACTATAAAAAAAATACCGTTTTTAAATAACTATTATTGTAAATAAATAAGAGCGTCAGACTCCTGAGTGGAACAAGACACAAGTCCCGAAGTCCCTGATCTGTCTCCCAGTCGCTGCCAGCTGTGTCAGTAAGCAGTCAGCAAGAGCAAAGGCACATCAATAGCATTAATAACCACCCATGCCTGGCAGCCCAGGTGAGAAGCCACCAGCCCCCACTGCCCCCCAGTTACTCACATGCCATATGGTGAAGAAGATGAGGGCAGCGCAGAGGACCAGAGACAACATGTAGCAGAGGCAGCGAAAGTAAATTCCATAGCGAGCGGCGAGCCCAGCCCGGCCAGCAGCACCAGTCCTCAGGCGGCCGGAGAGCCCAGCGCAGCCACCAGCCTCGGTGCGCTCTGCGCCACTGCTGCTCCCAGGCGCATTGGATGCGTGCAGCAGAGCCACCTCCAACCTAGCCCAGCAGGCGACGCCTCATGTCCGGCACAGGGCTCAGAAGTGTCCCGGCATACAATATGCCGGGGCCGGGCAGTAGTTCCGCCCCTGAGACCTGGCATTTCAAATCTCGCGCCGCCTGCCACGGTCCGGGGAAGGAGAGACACTGCCACACCACCACTGCTGGTCTTGATTGGTTGCCTGGACCGCAAGCTCCTATTGGCTCGTGGTCCGGGCAACCAATCAGGACCAGCAGTGGTGGTGTGGCAGCGTCTCTCCTTCCCCGGACCGCATAGGATTGGCGCAAGATTTCTATTACAATGTATGACTACGCGCTACAGCTTCAGGTTCTCATACACCAAGTTGCGGCGCGGTTCCCGGACAATGTATAGTCCGGGAACACCACCCGTCCGGACTCCGGACACTGGGCTTAATTACCGGACTGTCCGGAGTAATCCCGGACGGGTGGTAACCCTAGAGTGGGTTAGTGCTGCAGCTTCCCCTAACTGGCATTATGACAATGATTTCTGGAGCAGACCATCAGCAGGCAAGCCATGCTTGATTGCACCAATGTACTGTGCATTCCTGAGAGTTGTGTAACTCCCCAGCCAGGCTCCATCATATAACAGACACTGAACTTTGACTGTGAGGTGTTCTACAGAAATCAGGCTTTCCATGTAGTATGTATGCATGTATGTATAGGTGTATGTGTCATATATATAGTTATATATGTGTCTCTCTCTCTCTCTCTATATATATATATATATATATATATATATATATATATATCTTGTAGATAGGCACTCAAGTGCTGGTCAGAGTCGGTTGCTGCCGCGGTGCACAGTACACGGTGGAAATCCACTTAATACATCAGCGAGGGGAGAGAGGCACTCAGCGGTCTTAGGTATGCGTATTCAATAAATGACACTTAAGTCAAACATAGGTTTTAAAGCAACGTTTCGAGCATTTATTGCTCGTCCTCAGGCTCCTTGTCACAACTGAAGGGCTGGATGAAGTCGTGTGGTGTGTAGCAACCGGAGACGGACCAGAGGAGGAAGGATTAAATCGTGCAGGTTTAATAATAGAATTCATAAATGAAATAATACACACTTGAATACTTTCTTAAAGTGGCAGTTAGTGGTAATAAGACTTGAGCCAGCACGGCACTTTGAAAGAAGAAAAAGTTCATAGAAACAATAACAGTTCACATACTGCGGACAGCAGGCTGGGGTCTTGAGAAATGAAGAAATCCGGAAAGAGAATGTACTTGATGGTAATGAGGGATCCTTGAAGACTGAAAGAAGCTGGATGATGACAAAAGAATGGGAAGTTGCTTGGAAGCAGACGGCTTGGAGGGCTTAGGCCAGGAAGCTCAGGGATGCAGGCAGAGACCAGACTGTGGAGAGAACTGGCTGGGGTTAAGCTGAATCGAGTCCAACACAGAGCACTGAAGCAAGGCACCAAGTCAGGAGAGGTGAGTCAGAGAGCCGGAGTCAGCTGGGAGCTGTGAACGCCTCTGGAGACTCTTTGTACTGACACT
Source organism: Crinia signifera (assembly GCF_055691185.1). Classification (NCBI taxonomy): domain Eukaryota; kingdom Metazoa; phylum Chordata; class Amphibia; order Anura; family Myobatrachidae; genus Crinia; species Crinia signifera. The sequence goes on from NC_139222.1 coordinate 202,131,748, forward strand.
GAACAGGCCTAGGCAGATCCCCTATATCCCTAGAGGGCGGCTGCCATTGGCTGTCAGGTCAGTATGGGCGGAAACCTCAGACAAGGACCAATCTGCTATTTGCCCTTAACCAAGATGGCGGCGCCGGCCTCCCGGCGCCCTTACAGCACATACCGCTACACTTGCCGGCGTCCCACGCTGCCTGCTGCCCACCAGACTGCCGCTGCCTGCTGCCACTGAACTGGAGACCACTACACGCTAGCCGACGGCGGGCGCGAACGGGTGAGTAGTAAGCCCGCCGCGCACCGCCGCGGCTGAGTGTGACAGTACCCCCCCCCTTTCTGGGTGACCCCAGGGCACCTACGCACCTTGTGTGGATTCCTTTGAAAGAATTGTCTCACCAGACGGGGAGCATGGAGATCTGCAGCATCAACCCAGGAATTCTCTTCAGGACCCAATCCAAGCCACTCTACCAGATACTGAAGATGGGTATTGCGGCAACGTGAGTCGATAATGCGCTTCACCTCGAACTCTGTCTCTCTCTCTGAGCCAATCTTGGGCGGTTTAGGCACCTTTTTCTGATATAAGTTCAGTCGTAAAGGTTTCAAAAGAGACACGTGAAAAGAGTTTGATATCTTTAAGGAAGAAGGGAGCTGTAGTCTGTAGGCCACCGGATTAATTACCTGAGTGATTGGGTACGGCCCGATGAACCGAGGAGCCAGCTTCATGGATGGTAACCGAAGGCGTATATGGCGGGTAGACAGCCATACTCGATCTCCAACCTTCAACTTAGGAGCCGCTCTTCTTTTCCTGTCTGCCATCCTTTTATATCGAGCGGATGCTTTGAGGAGAGTGGTATGGACGTCTGACCAGATCTTTGCAAACCGTTGTAGGGAAGAAGCAGCTGCAGGGACATCGGGCAATGATAGATCTGAAAACTCTGGAGATCGGGGATGTTTGCCAAAGACAGTAAAAAAGGGAGTGGTGCCGGAGGATGAATGATAGGAATTGTTGTGCGCAAACTCCGCCCAAGGCAGAAGGTCTACCCAGTCGTCTTGAGAGGAAGAGATGAATAAACGAATGAAGGCTTCCAAGTCCTGGTTGACACGTTCTGTCTGCCCGTTGGTTTGTGGGTGGAAAGCAGTGGAGAACTTGAGCTTGACTTGTACAGCGGAACATAGGGCCCTCCAAAACTTTGCGACGAACTGCACGCCACGGTCAGATATAATTTCTTTGGGCAACCCATGGAGTTTGAAGATGGTGGAAATGAAGAGCTGAGCCAACACTGGAGCAGATGGAAGGCCTTTCAATGGGAAGAAGTGCACCATCTTTGAAAACCGGTCAACCACCACCCAAATTACTGTGTGCCCTTTGGAGGGAGGAAGTTCGCAGATAAAGTCCATAGACAGGTGGGACCATGGTTCTGTTGGTATGGCTAGAGGTAGAAGAGGACCGACAGGAGACGTTCTGGAGGACTTATGCTGAGCGCACTTTACACAGGAGGCGACAAAGGTGGTTACATCACGACGAATGGTAGGCCACCAGTATGAACGCAACAGGAACATTAAGGTCTTCTGTGCCCCGGTATGCCCTGCAAAACGGGAAGCGTGTGCCCAGGACAGCACTCTCTTTCGGAGACTGAGGGGAACGAAGGTCTTGCCTGGTGGAGGTGAAGGCTGGACTGTTACTTGAGCAAAGACCAGAGGATCGAGGATGGGTCGAGGAGGAGTGTCAAGATCAGCTGAAGTTTCAAAAGAGCGTGAAAGAGCATCGGCCTTGGCATTCATCGTCCCGGGTCTGAATCTGATTTGGAAATCGAAGCGTTCGAAGAACATGGCCCAGCGGGCTTGACGAGCTGTAAGACATTGGGCGTGCTTGAGGAATGAGAGATTCTTATGATCGGAGTACACAGTAATTTTATGTCGTGCCCCCTCCAGGAGGTACCGCCACTCCTCCAACGCAGATTTGACTGCCAGTAACTCCTGCTCTCCAATGGGGTAATTCTTTTCTGCTGGAAGAAACTTCTTGGAGAAGAAGGCACAGGGATGAAGCACCTGGTCCTCCCCTCTCTGCGACAAGATTGCCCCCACCCCCTCTGAGGATGCGTCCACCTCAAGAATAAAGGGTTTGTCGAGGTTTGGCTGAAGAAGGATTGGGGCGGAGACAAAAGCATCCTTTAGTTGTTGGAAGGCTTGGGAGGCCTCAGGTGACCACTGACTCGGATCAGAACCCTTGCGGGTTAGAGCTGTAAGAGGTGCAGCAAGGGTGGAGAAGTTCCGGATGAAACGACGATAGTAATTTGAAAAGCCCAGGAACCTCTGGATGCCTTTGAGCGTTGTGGGCGCTGTCCAGTCTAAGATGGCTCTTACTTTTTCTGGATCCATCTCTATCCCAGTGCTGGAGAGGATGTGGCCAAGGAATGGAATGGAAGTGACCTCAAAGACGCACTTGTCTAGTTTGCAGAATAATTTATTTTGGCGAAGGCGCCGCAAGACCTCAGCTACTGTTTGCCGATGGAGATGGAGGTTAGACGAGAAGATGAGGATGTCATCGAGATACACCACGATGGAATGATATAGTAAATCTCGAAATATGTCATTTACAAATTGTTGGAAGACGGCTGGAGCGTTGCAAAGACCAAATGGCATCACCAGGTATTCGTAGTGGCCATCTCGGGTGTTGAAAGCCGTCTTCCACTCATCTCCAGATCGGATACGGATCAAGTTATACGCCCCTCTTAAATCCAGTTTAGTAAAGATGGAAGCCCCTCGGATTTTGTCGAATAATTCGGTGATAAGAGGTAAAGGATAGCGGTTTTTGATTGTGATATCGTTCAGGCCCCTGTAATCGATACACGGCCGGAGGGTTCCATCTTTTTTTTTCACAAAGAAAAACCCCGCTCCGGCTGGTGAAGTGGACGGGCGAATGAACCCCTTATCCAAGTTTTCTCGAATGTAGTCAGACATGACTTTGGTCTCCGGCAGAGACAAGGGGTAGATGCGGCCCCGCGGTGGGAACTTCCCAGGTATCAACTCTATCGGACAGTCCCAGGAACGATGAGGCGGCAGGGTATCGGCACCTCCCTTGCTGAAGACGTCAGAAAAAGAAAGATATGGTGTGGGTAACGACAAGGGTGGAGCTGATGAAGACAAAAGACTGGGACCTCCTACTTCTTGAGGATTAGTTTGATGGAGTGGAATGACACGAGGCATGCAAGTAGTTAGGCAGTTCGTACCCCAGGCTGTGATCTCCATACTGGTCCAATCAATGTGAGGGTTGTGCTTAGTAAGCCATGGTAGGCCCAGGACTACCTGGTGTGAGGATTGAGGAAGGACAAAAAATTCAAGAGTCTCTTGATGTAAGGCACCGATGAGAACTGTCACTGGATCGGTTTGAAGGGTGATTTGCCCACTGCTGATGCGACTCCCATCTACTGCAGTGAGGGCCAACGGATGGGCCAAAGGTTGCACCGTCAAGGAATGTTGCTGGACGAAAGAAGAAGAAAGGAAGTTCCCGGCTGCTCCGGAATCTAGTAGAGCCTGGATCTTGATTTTTCCCTGAGGGCACACAAGGGTAACAGGAATGGTGGGCACAGTTGAAGAGGGAGATGAAAGCAGGACTCCTAACCTGACCTCCCTCGGGGAGGTTAGGAGCGGTCGTTTCCCGGACGCAGTGGACAGGAAGCCAACAGATGAGCGGAAGAACCGCAGTACATGCATAGATTCTCACGACGTCTACGGGACTTTTCCTCCACGGAAAGCCGAGAGCGGTTGATCTGCATGGGTTCGTCTGGTGGTGTGGTTGTGGAAGGCCCAGATCTAGGAACAGGAACAGCGTTGGTGGTGAGACGAGGGCGGAGACGATCGGAGCGATTTCTCTCTAGTTGACGCTCCTGCATCCGTAGATCTACTTTGTTGCACAAGGAGATGAGTTCAGCCAAAGTAGCAGGAGAGTCATGGGTAGTTAATTCGTCCTTGATACGACCTGCCAGCCCATTCCAGAAGGCGGAGATGAGAGCCTCTTCGTTCCACTTTAATTCCGAAGCCAGAGTCTGGAACTGCACAGCATATTGTCCCACTGAACGACTACCCTGGCGAATCCTCAGGATCTCAGTAGCGGCAGACGACACTCTGCCAGGTTCATCAAAGATGCGACGGAAAGAGGTAATAAAAGCTTCATAGTCATTGAGCAGGGGATCAGCACGTTCCCAGAGAGGGGACACCCAGTCCAAAGCCGACCCTGCCAGGAGAGACACAATATAAGCCACCTTTGCCTTGGAAGTAGGAAAGTGAGAAGACTGTAAGGTGAAATGCACATCGCATTGGTTCAGAAACCCACGGCATCCTTTCGGAGAACCATCATATTTGCTGGGGGTTGGTAAATGCATGTGATGAGGAACTATTGGTCCAGGTGTAGAAACAGGGACTGGAACCTCTGGAGCTGAAGCCACAGAAACTGAGGGAGCCGTCTGGGGCGGAGCCAAGACCTGAAGGAATTGAGCCACTTGACGTTGGGTAGCCTCCACTTGCTCCAGACGAGCCATGATGCTGTGAAGTGCGTCCGCCATGGAAGCCTGTTCTTCACCCGACTCCATCGGGTCAGTACAAACTGTCACAACTGAAGGGCTGGATGAAGTCGTGTGGTGTGTAGCAACCGGAGACGGACCAGAGGAGGAAGGATTAAATCGTGCAGGTTTAATAATAGAATTCATAAATGAAATAATACACACTTGAATACTTTCTTAAAGTGGCAGTTAGTGGTAATAAGACTTGAGCCAGCACGGCACTTTGAAAGAAGAAAAAGTTCATAGAAACAATAACAGTTCACATACTGCGGACAGCAGGCTGGGGTCTTGAGAAATGAAGAAATCCGGAAAGAGAATGTACTTGATGGTAATGAGGGATCCTTGAAGACTGAAAGAAGCTGGATGATGACAAAAGAATGGGAAGTTGCTTGGAAGCAGACGGCTTGGAGGGCTTAGGCCAGGAAGCTCAGGGATGCAGGCAGAGACCAGACTGTGGAGAGAACTGGCTGGGGTTAAGCTGAATCGAGTCCAACACAGAGCACTGAAGCAAGGCACCAAGTCAGGAGAGGTGAGTCAGAGAGCCGGAGTCAGCTGGGAGCTGTGAACGCCTCTGGAGACTCTTTGTACTGACACTGAACAGGCCTAGGCAGATCCCCTATATCCCTAGAGGGCGGCTGCCATTGGCTGTCAGGTCAGTATGGGCGGAAACCTCAGACAAGGACCAATCTGCTATTTGCCCTTAACCAAGATGGCGGCGCCGGCCTCCCGGCGCCCTTACAGCACATACCGCTACACTTGCCGGCGTCCCACGCTGCCTGCTGCCCACCAGACTGCCGCTGCCTGCTGCCACTGAACTGGAGACCACTACACGCTAGCCGACGGCGGGCGCGAACGGGTGAGTAGTAAGCCCGCCGCGCACCGCCGCGGCTGAGTGTGACACTCCTGAGCCTGAGGACGAGCAATAAATGCTCGAAACGTTGCTTTAAAACCTATGTTTGACTTAAGTGTCATTTATTGAATACGCATACCTAAGACCGCTGAGTGCCTCTCTCCCCTCGCTGATATATATATATATATATATATATATATATATATATCTATATATATAGATATATATATATATATATATACATATACACACACACCTGTCAAGGTGCATGTTTAAAATGTAGGTATGACTATGTTAAATGTATGCATGAATATCATTATTCATTTTTCAATTTTTATTTCGTCCACAGATGAGTCTGCCCAAGCAGAGGAGGGTCTCCGTGGGGCCCTCCTATGAATTAGAGGCCACATGCGGCACATTCTGGCCGAAATGGACCGGCTCATAGATGGGCCAAATTAATTTTTTGGGAATTTATTTGTTACTACATTGGTTCTTTCTATTAATAAATAGTTATTTAAAGTTCAAAGTTGTCAGTGTTTTTTTCTAACATGCAAAAGTATATGTGTAACTTGTTTAAAATCTTTAAAATAAGCAAAATGTAAATAGTGTATATAGATGTGTGTTAGGGTCACATGCTGTAAGGGTTAATGTGTGTAATGAATGTAGTAGGAATGTGGGTCAGTATAGATGAGCATTTAATTGATTGCAATTGATAACAATCCCTTTTTCATCAGGTTGCCTAATTGCCTAAGTGGGTCATGTGATCGCTGTGTGTACTCAGTAAAAAAGTGTGGGATTGAGCGTAAATACTCCGCATCGGTGCGTACGGACAGCTTCCCGTACGTTCTGACGCGGTAAGACCGTGCTTGTGCGGGAAGACCGTGCAGAATCTGTACGTTTCCACCGCACATGCACGGTTTGTATGTCGTCCGTACACACGCCCTGTTCTTAAAGAGTGAGTCCATCCGAATGCGGAGGACACGTGGGCGTTTCTACGGACGTTGGCCGTACGCCGCCGCACAGCGTGGCGTGCGGACCGCACCGTAAGAATTCGGGAAAGTACGCACCGATCAGAATAAGGGCCAAGGAGACCAGTTGTGGTTGCATCTAGCAAGAAGACTTATGGGCATATTCAATATTCAAGTGCAAGGTTTTCACAGCAAAAACAAGTGTGAATCTTGCAACTACAGTAGCTTTTAGTTACTGCTGGTAATGCTCCCAATACTGCTGTATACATTTATTTATTTTAAATGGTCCCAAAGTTTTTGCAGAATAAAGTCTGCAGGTTGCCATTGCTGTGTGTGGACCATTTTTTTGTTTCCCATTATATTTCAGAATTATTTTATATTAATAAATACATGTATTAAAAATATGCCCCCAGGAGAGTGAGGTGTATTACATTTTGTTGTCTTCACAAAACAGCTTATCCTGCCATGGATGAGGGATATGGCAAAATAGCATTTGAGGCTCTGTTTCCCTCCTTGTGTTGTCTACAAGGGCGTAACTACCATAGTAACATAGTCGAAAAGGCTAAATAAAGACTTGCGTCCATCTAGTTCAACCAAAGTTTTTCTATAGCTTATCCCCTGGTGTATAGTAAGTTCTGAAACAGATTATGGTTCTTATTTGTACCTATGGATGTTTTTAACCAATAAATGTTTATCCAACCTTATTTTAAATTTATTTATTGTCTCTGCCAACACCACTTCTTCCGGAAGAGAGTTTCAAAGTTTGACTGCTCTGACCGTGAAGAAAATTTTTCTTCTGAGGGAGCTAAAGCTTTTTTCTTTTAATCTAAACTCGTGTCCTCGATTCCTTTCTAGAAGTAAAAAGGGTGTTTGACAGTTCCTTGTATTGGCCCCTGATATATTTGAACATTTTGAGCATGTCCCCCCTGAAACGTCTCTTCTCTAGTGTAAATAGTCCCAAATTGCTCAATCTCTCCTTGTAACTTAGATTCTCCAGTCCCCTAATTAACTTTGTTGCTCTTCTTTGGATTTTTTTATGATGTCCTTTTTATAGTGTGGGGCCCAGAATTGTACTCCATATTCAAGGTGTGGTCTAACCAAAGCTTTGTACAGTGGCATAATTACTTTTGAGTCCCTAGTTTCCATGCCCCTTTTAATATATGCTAGAATTCTGGCCTTTTTTGTGGCTATGTGACATTGAGCACTACACCCCAGTTGGTTATCTATTTGGACTCCTAGATCCTTTTCCAGTACTGAATTACACAATGTCTCCCCTCTTAGTTTATAACTAGCACACTGGTTATGTCTCCCAAGGTGCATAACCTTGCATTTATCCACATTGAACCTCATCTTCCACATTTTTGCCCACTCATCTAGATTGTCAATAGGTGCAAGGGGTGCAGCTGCTATGGGGCCCAGAGCAGAAGGGGGCCCATCTTTGCTGTCTAACTAATATGTTTTACATACATTTATGATTTATCACAGTCAGTTGCTAAATAGGGGGCCCTTACAAACTTTTGCTATGGGGCCTACAAATATGTACAGTAGGTACGCCTCTGGTCATCTACACCAGGCATGTCCAAACTATGGTCCTCCAGATGTTATGAAACTACACATCCCAGCATGCCTTGCCATACTTTTAGCATTCCCTAATAGCAAAACTATGGCGAGGCACGATGGGACTTGCAGTTTCACAACAGCCGGAGGGCCATAGTTTGGACAGGCATGGTCTGCACCTTCCATGCACTAATTCTGACTGTATGATTTGGTTTTATATATGATTTGTTATGCCTGTGGACTGAGGAACTTGTGGCGTCGTAGAAATTATACATCCTGCATTTAGTCCCTCACAAGCTTAATGTCTTCAGCATACACATGAACATAAATACATTTTAAGAATGTCTAGCTGCATGAAGGACCTTTCATTGCGCTGATACGCCCCTTATTTATTACAGATTAATTAGGTCAGAGGAAGAACCCCCTCTAGGGGCAACAATGAGGCTTTCCTGTATATTCAAATTAACTAAACAAATAGGAGACAATAAGACCGGTCTGTTTCTTGTCGAAAAAATATCTCTTTGAACAGTAAGGTGAAAGCAAACTTTGTCTGTTTTACAATCTCCAAAAGTGCTTGATTGGAAGACAAACAATAGAGTTCAAATCTTAATTTGGTTTGGCAAACACTCCTATTTCCCACTACACACCCTAGACTAGAGCCATCAAAGACTTGCAAGTGGATGGAGACGGGATTCCAAATGTTTCCTTTCAGGCTGATGCTACTTCCAGCAAATGGATGTGCACACAGGCAAGAGGGAGAAATGACATCTGCCTTTCCTGCAATCATTTCATTGGGAGTGATTCATTAGAAAGCACAGAAGCGGCGCAGGAGAGTAGATCTGGCAGATGAATATACTTTTCAGTGTCAGAAAAGCACATACACAACCATTCATGGATGGAAACTGAATGAAGACTCTTTGTTTTTACCAGCAAACAAACTTTGACAATTTATATTACATGTGACAAGAAGATGTACAGCTTCTACAGAGAAGTAATGGCTGGAGTTGTGTTCTTCTAAAGGTACTGCATGTTAAAGCATAACAGTGTTTATATATGACATAAAAAATAAGGCTGTTTAACACCATGTTCTAGGAGCTGGGCACCATGTGTCATAGATGAGAATAAATCCTAAAATCATTCTGATAAACAACAAGGTTAAATAGCGTGTACATATTAAGACTTGCATTTTTTAGATGAAATTGAATGTATAATACTTTGGATAATTATTTTCCAAAAGAATACAATGATATTGTGAAATCTTGCACTTAAAGGATTGCATTTTGATGTATCCCAGTTTCCTGAAGAATGTAGTTATAATTGTTTTCAGCCTGCAGTTCTCAGAAGGTCCTAGTAATTTATTGCAGAGCATGGATTCACTTCAAGAGCTGTTTTTCAGTTTTGCTAATTAAATACATGTGAGACATGAGATGGTAAACATAGTATCTGTGTTTATTACTGTATCTTTCTTTAAGAAGCTTAAAGGATATATATATATATATATAATATGTATACAATATATATATATATATATATATATATATATATATACATGGGTGACAGTGGCACACACTCGGATTTTCATAAAAAGCAGTCAGGCTACAGCAGTAGTTTCCAACGTTTCGGAGTTTAATCCGTTGTCAAGGAGAGAACAATTAACAATGAACAAAGTACTTACATATATAGATGTGCACCGGATCCCACCTCACGGTGTTCTGCCCGTCACACACTACTCACAGTACGGAGCTTCCTGGTTGGTCACGTGACCGGGACCAGACAGCTGATCTCACACGGGGTTCCCTGGAAAGCGTCCGTTGCTAGGAGACAGCGGTGGTAGGTCAGAAACATCTGATCTGTGGGAGCGATGTCTGAGCACCTAAAGAAAACATGCCAACAGTGTTAGATACACTCAGTGATGAGAACAAGAGATGAGAGAGTGAAAGAAGATAAGGACAAAAGTGGGGAACAAGAGGGGAGGGTACAAAGTACGTGGAAGCCAAAAGATATAATACAGTAATGCAGTAAACTCAAATGACAAAGCAATGTAGGCAGATCACGGACCCAGGAATATCAGAACATGTTATACGATTATAGGAACATATTAAATGACAATTGTTCATTCAGTCCTCTGGGGTTAACTGTGTCCAGCTTAAAAATCCATTGGGTTTCAATCTGCAATAGTCGTTTTCCCCTATCCCCACCGCGTAGGTCATCGGGGACGTGGTCAATGATAGTATAGCGTAAATTCGCCAGATTGTGTTTGGCAGACACGAAGTGCTTTGCTACGGGTTGTTCGACAGTCTTGTTTGTAAGGGCTGCTCGAATAGCAGTACGGTGAAGAGCAATTCTTTCTTTGAAAGTTCTGATAGTTTTCCCCACGTAGCCGAGGCCGCAGGGACAGGTAATAAGGTACACAACGTACGAAGAGGAACAGGTGAGTACATGCTTGATAGGGATTGACCGACCAGTGTGTGGGTGATTGAAGGTCTTGCATGCTATCATCGCGCTGCAGGTCGTGCATCCCGTACAGCGGTAACAGCCAGCAGGTTTCTGTTGAGTACCAGAGGGTAATCTTTTGGAAATGTCCGTCCGGACGACCATGTCTCTGATGTTTCTACCCCTAGTGAAGCATGACATCAATCTGGTTGTTTTCAAGGTTTTTAGATCCTTGTCTTGTTGTATCGCAGGCCACAGGTTGCGTGCTGTGTTGTGGATGTGATCATCAGCCGTATTGTATGAACGTACCCAGCCTAAGGTGTCGGGGGGAAAATCCTTCGACCTTCTCTTCTGTAGGGTGTCCTCTCTGGATATGAGGTCCAATTTGGCTCTTGCCCCTTTCAGTGTCTCTTTGGAATAACCTCTCTCATAGAATTTGTTTTCCATCATGTTGAGGTCATGATTGAGGGTTGTCTCGGAGCTCGTGATCCTTTTAACCCTTAGAAGTTGGGAGAAGGGGAGACCTCTCTTAAGGGCTGGGGGATGGTGGCTTTGAGCAAGCAACAAGGTATTGCGGTCAGTCTTTTTAGAATAGATCGCTGTGGTCAAGGTCCCATTCACAATGGAGATGCAAACATCAAGGTAGTTTATCGAACAAAGACTCATGTCAAATGTAAATTTGATTGGACAATCCATAAGATTGATGGATGCAAGGGCTTCCTTGAATTCACATTGGGTCCCTGTCCAGAACAGTAAGACATCGTCTATGTAGCGGGTATAGAAGGAAATTTTCATTCCCAGATTGCTGTCGAAGAACAATCTTTTTTCAATGTCAGCCATGTAGGCATTAGCATATGACGGCGCTACCGGGGATCCCATAGCACAGCCTGTGCATTGCTTGTAGTATTGGCCGTTGAATAAGAAAAAATTTCTGTTGAGAATGAGGTACAATAGTTTCATCATCAGTTCGACAGGGGGACCTTCATATAAGGGGTAATTGTCTAGCAATTTTCTGGATGCTTCAATTCCTCCTGAGTGCGGGATACTGGTGTATAGACTACTAATGTCTAATGTCACCAACCAGGTACCCACTGGGATGGTCTGGAACATTTTCAATTTATTGAGCAAGGCCGTGGTGTCTTGTAGATATGTGGGGGTGTTCTGGACTGCAGGTTGAAGAAAGAAGTCCAGAAATGAAGACACATTGCTGTAGAGTGATTGGCGAGCAGAGATTATCGGTCTACCAGGCGGAGACAGCAGATTTTTGTGAATCTTTGGTAAACAGTATAGCAGGGGTATCCTGGGTGATTCGATTAGAAGCCAATCTCTCACGCTGGATGGTATGTCTTTCTTGGAGACTGCTTCATCTAGGAGTTTCACCAATTCTGCTTTGTATTGCATCGAGGGATCGTGAGGCAAGTGTTCGTATGTGTCAGTATTAAGTTGAGCATACACTTCTTGTTTGTAATTATTAATGTCCCAGATCACGATACCTCCCCCTTTGTCGGCAGGGAGTATCATGATATCATCGTAAGAGCGTAAGTTCTGGAGAGCCAACCATTCATCTCTCGACAGATTTGAGAATGTGTGTTTCTTGTCATCATCGTGTAGGGCATTCACTTTATTCTCTAGTATGCGATTGAAGCCGAGAATAGTGGAGTTCGATGAAGGTGGGTCAAATTTTGACCTATTCTTAAATGAGTCATAGATGGAAGGTGGACATGATGTCGGCATGATGTCGCTCCGACTGAAGAATTCTTTTAAACGTAGTTTACGGTTGAGTTTGATATTCTCAACCTTCCAGTCGAAGGCATTGAATTTATTAGTGGGTACGAATGATAACCCTTTGTTGAGCACTGCCATTTCACTCGTTGATAGTATGCGGTTGGAGATGTTGAACGTCACATCTTCTTGCCGCGGGCGAGATTTTGAGCTGCGATGACTTTGTCCACCTCGTCTGGGGGGTCTCTGTCTTTTTCTCTTATGGCTCGGGTTCTGACTCCCGGTGGTGGGCGCTGGTAGTTTTTTGACTGCTGTTTTTTGGATTGTGTATCACCCGCTGAAGATGCTGCGTCGCTGGAGGTGTCGACATCGGTGGTCGTGTGGTAGCCACGTCTCTTTGGTCTTCGATCATATTTCTGAGGTCTGTGTGGGCCAGAAAGCCATCTGTACACATTTTGCTCAGAGTAGTCGCGATTAACGCGATCGAATTTATTTTTCTTGAACGCCAGTAATTCCTTCTTGAAGGTGGCAAGTTGAGAGGCCAATTTTGGCAACCAGGTCTGTGCTGGGTCTTCAGTGAGTTTCGAAAGGTGAAGATTTTCATAATCAGCAATGCATTGGCCTCTCAACTTGCCACCTTCAAGAAGGAATTACTGGCGTTCAAGAAAAATAAATTCGATCGCGTTAATCGCGACTACTCTGAGCAAAATGTGTACAGATGGCTTTCTGGCCCACACAGACCTCAGAAATATGATCGAAGACCAAAGAGACGTGGCTACCACACGACCACCGATGTCGACACCTCCAGCGACGCAGCATCTTCAGCGGGTGATACACAATCCAAAAAACAGCAGTCAAAAAACTACCAGCGCCCACCACCGGGAGTCAGAACCCGAGCCATAAGAGAAAAAGACAGAGACCCCCCAGACGAGGTGGACAAAGTCATCGCAGCTCAAAATCTCGCCCGCGGCAAGAAGATGTGACGTTCAACATCTCCAACCGCATACTATCAACGAGTGAAATGGCAGTGCTCAACAAAGGGTTATCATTCGTACCCACTAATAAATTCAATGCCTTCGACTGGAAGGTTGAGAATATCAAACTCAACCGTAAACTACGTTTAAAAGAATTCTTCAGTCGGAGCGACATCATGCCGACATCATGTCCACCTTCCATCTATGACTCATTTAAGAATAGGTCAAAATTTGACCCACCTTCATCGAACTCCACTATTCTCGGCTTCAATCGCATACTAGAGAATAAAGTGAATGCCCTACACGATGATGACAAGAAACACACATTCTCAAATCTGTCGAGAGATGAATGGTTGGCTCTCCAGAACTTACGCTCTTACGATGATATCATGATACTCCCTGCCGACAAAGGGGGAGGTATCGTGATCTGGGACATTAATAATTACAAACAAGAAGTGTATGCTCAACTTAATACTGACACATACGAACACTTGCCTCACGATCCCTCGATGCAATACAAAGCAGAATTGGTGAAACTCCTAGATGAAGCAGTCTCCAAGAAAGACATACCATCCAGCGTGAGAGATTGGCTTCTAATCGAATCACCCAGGATACCCCTGCTATACTGTTTACCAAAGATTCACAAAAATCTGCTGTCTCCGCCTGGTAGACCGATAATCTCTGCTCGCCAATCACTCTACAGCAATGTGTCTTCATTTCTGGACTTCTTTCTTCAACCTGCAGTCCAGAACACCCCCACATATCTACAAGACACCACGGCCTTGCTCAATAAATTGAAAATGTTCCAGACCATCCCAGTGGGTACCTGGTTGGTGACATTAGACATTAGTAGTCTATACACCAGTATCCCGCACTCAGGAGGAATTGAAGCATCCAGAAAATTGCTAGACAATTACCCCTTATATGAAGGTCCCCCTGTCGAACTGATGATGAAACTATTGTACCTCATTCTCAACAGAAATTTTTTCTTATTCAACGGCCAATACTACAAGCAATGCACAGGCTGTGCTATGGGATCCCCGGTAGCGCCGTCATATGCTAATGCCTACATGGCTGACATTGAAAAAAGATTGTTCTTCGACAGCAATCTGGGAATGAAAATTTCCTTCTATACCCGCTACATAGACGATGTCTTACTGTTCTGGACAGGGACCCAATGTGAATTCAAGGAAGCCCTTGCATCCATCAATCTTATGGATTGTCCAATCAAATTTACATTTGACATGAGTCTTTGTTCGATAAACTACCTTGATGTTTGCATCTCCATTGTGAATGGGACCTTGACCACAGCGATCTATTCTAAAAAGACTGACCGCAATACCTTGTTGCTTGCTCAAAGCCACCATCCCCCAGCCCTTAAGAGAGGTCTCCCCTTCTCCCAACTTCTAAGGGTTAAAAGGATCACGAGCTCCGAGACAACCCTCAATCATGACCTCAACATGATGGAAAACAAATTCTATGAGAGAGGTTATTCCAAAGAGACACTGAAAGGGGCAAGAGCCAAATTGGACCTCATATCCAGAGAGGACACCCTACAGAAGAGAAGGTCGAAGGATTTTCCCCCCGACACCTTAGGCTGGGTACGTTCATACAATACGGCTGATGATCACATCCACAACACAGCACGCAACCTGTGGCCTGCGATACAACAAGACAAGGATCTAAAAACCTTGAAAACAACCAGATTGATGTCATGCTTCACTAGGGGTAGAAACATCAGAGACATGGTCGTCCGGACGGACATTTCCAAAAGATTACCCTCTGGTACTCAACAGAAACCTGCTGGCTGTTACCGCTGTACGGGATGCACGACCTGCAGCGCGATGATAGCATGCAAGACCTTCAATCACCCACACACTGGTCGGTCAATCCCTATCAAGCATGTACTCACCTGTTCCTCTTCGTACGTTGTGTACCTTATTACCTGTCCCTGCGGCCTCGGCTACGTGGGGAAAACTATCAGAACTTTCAAAGAAAGAATTGCTCTTCACCGTACTGCTATTCGAGCAGCCCTTACAAACAAGACTGTCGAACAACCCGTAGCAAAGCACTTCGTGTCTGCCAAACACAATCTGGCGAATTTACGCTATACTATCATTGACCACGTCCCCGATGACCTACGCGGTGGGGATAGGGGAAAACGACTATTGCAGATTGAAACCCAATGGATTTTTAAGCTGGACACAGTTAACCCCAGAGGACTGAATGAACAATTGTCATTTAATATGTTCCTATAATCGTATAACATGTTCTGATATTCCTGGGTCCGTGATCTGCCTACATTGCTTTGTCATTTGAGTTTACTGCATTACTGTATTATATCTTTTGGCTTCCACGTACTTTGTACCCTCCCCTCTTGTTCCCCACTTTTGTCCTTATCTTCTTTCACTCTCTCATCTCTTGTTCTCATCACTGAGTGTATCTAACACTGTTGGCATGTTTTCTTTAGGTGCTCAGACATCGCTCCCACAGATCAGATGTTTCTGACCTACCACCGCTGTCTCCTAGCAACGGACGCTTTCCAGGGAACCCCGTGTGAGATCAGCTGTCTGGTCCCGGTCACGTGACCAACCAGGAAGCTCCGTACTGTGAGTAGTGTGTGACGGGCAGAACACCGTGAGGTGGGATCCGGTGCACATCTATATATGTAAGTACTTTGTTCATTGTTAATTGTTCTCTCCTTGACAACGGATTAAACTCCGAAACGTTGGAAACTACTGCTGTAGCCTGACTGCTTTTTATGAAAATCCGAGTGTGTGCCACTGTCACCCATGTATATCTACTTCTCTGTGTGAGCACCCCGGTCGTCATTTACAAGTATATGGTGTGCCATTCAAAGTTTATCTATATATATATATATATATATATATATATATATATATATATATATATATATATATATACATACAATGAAACGAACGGTAACCGGCACTCAGCTCCTTGCTGACTGTATGATGCCCCGTGCCTTCGCTGTGAGGTGTCTGAACGGCACCACTGTATATAGTCCTGGGGTCTTAAGCAAAATAAAGCAACTCGTAGCCTTTTTACAGGTATATACACATACACATACCCTCCAACTGTACCGATTTAGCTGCTACAGTAACGTTATTTAATGGTCTGTACCGGCTAGTTCTTATTGTACCAATTGTACCGGTTTTTCATAGGCAGCTCCTCAGACACTGGGAGGTGTAGTTTCCTGTTACTGTTACACCACCGGCTGATCTTTGGGGAGCACGAGGGGTAGTGGCTGGCTAAGACTACATCTCCCGGGGGGACTCAGCAGGCCCACCTTCCCATGCTCAGTGATTCCTCCGGCTCCCCAGAACCTCTGTGTCTCCTCTCCGTTCCCGGGGGAAGGAAAAGCAAGTGCACAAGAGCCACCATTACAAGACGGGGGTGCAGGAAGCTGTTGAGTACCGCAAGCAATACACTTTGGTCACGCTGGGGCTCCGGGTATGTGATCTGATGCCAGTACACATTCGTAAAGGGGGGGCATAGTCATGCAAATCAATAGGTTAATGTCCCAGTTAGGTATTCCAAATGCACTCTGGGTTTACTTTAAACCCGGCTGCTCCAAAGATATCTGGATACCACAGGTTCTAGTAATCTAAAAGAATAAATGAGAGCGCTCCATAGTGCAATAACAAAAGTTACAAAATTTCTGACGAAGTCCGCAGTGACGAAATGCGTAGGAGCATGGCCTGGCGTAGCTCGTCTGTTTTGCTGTCTGAATGTGAGAGTGGAACCACTCCAACACCCTGTGTGAAACAGGTACGCGCTTATATTCATTTATTATTTTATTTATTTATTTACAGTTTCTTATATAGTGCAGCAGACTCCGTTGTGCTTTACAATAGTAGACAGTGATAAAACAAACTGGGTAACAACATACAGACTTGGAGGTAGGAGGGCCCTGCTGCAAGCTTATTATATTTTGGGATATACATTGCGGTTGTGTGTAACTGTCGACCATGGTACATTACACTGTACTTATCCATGCTTGGAATGTTTTAAAAATTAAAATTTTGTTATTGCACTATGGAGCGCTCTCATTTATTCATATATATATATATATATATATATATATATATATATATATATATATATATCTCTTTCTTAAACATTTTTCTGAAGTAAAAACCATATATTTTACATCCCAGTGTGATCCATGTTTATATATATTTTCTACACACACACAAAAGGATAGAGCGCTGATAGCACACCCAATAGCAAATTATCATTCTTAATACAGGTTGGTCACCTGCCTTCTTGCTAACAGCTGCTAGTTCGAATCAAGCTTGTTTTAGTGCGCAGTTAATCTCTAAAAATATACTCATTCTTTAATACTTACCCTCCGGAGTCCCGTGATGAAGGCAGCGCTGCTGGAATCGCCTGAAAAATGGTCGCCATACTATTTTTCCAGTGGTTTGCACTAGGGATGTGCACCGGCCACATTTCGGGTTTTGGGTTCTGATTACCTTGAGGTTTTGGGTTCTAATGGGTTTTGGCAAAACACCTCCTAAGTGTTTTGTGTTTGGATTTTTTGGGTTCTGATTTTTTTTTGTTAAAAAAGCATAAAAACTGCTAAAATCGCAGAATTTTGGTTTTTATTTTTTTGCTCCTACGCTATATTAACCTCAATAACATTCATTTCCACTCATTTCCAGTCTATTCTGAACAGCTCACACCTTACAATATTGTTTTTAGGGCAAAAGGTTGCACCGAGGTAGCTGGATAACTATGATAAGCCACACAAGTGTGCGGCACAAACACTAGACTGATATGGAACACTTAGTATCCCCTCTAGGCTGATACTGCACACCTAGAATTACCCCTGGACTGATATGGCACAGGTAGCATCACCCCTGGACTGAAACGGCACATTTAGCATCACCCCTGGACTGATATGGCACACTTAGCATCCCCCCTAGTCTGATACAGCACACTTGGCAGCACCCCATGAATTGTACGGCAGACTTGGCTCACCCCAGGAATTATTTGGCAGACTTGGCTCACCCCTGTACTGATATGGCACACTTAGCATCACCCCTGGACTGATACGGCACACTTGGCTGCACCCCTGGACTAATACAGCACACTTGGCAGCACCCCATGAATTATATGGCAGACTTGGCTTACCCCAGGAATTATACGGCACAGATGGTGGCACCCCTGACCTGATACAGCACACATGGAATTATATGGCACAGATGGCGGCACCCCTGGACTGATACGGCACACATGGCGGCAGGCATGGAATTATACGGCAGACAAATTCCTGCAGTAAAAATAAAAATTTGTATTCTTTTAATTATAAAAAAAGAGCAGCACACCTTACTTAGCAACACCCCATGAATTATACAGCACTCTTGGCTCACCCCTGGACTACAGAGCATTTAACAGCCCTTGCAGTAAAAAAAAAAAAAAAAAAACCTTATTTTTATTTTCATAAAAAAAAGGGCAGCTCCCCTGGTCTGGTATGGGACACATGGGGCACCCCTGGAATTATACGGCACACATGCGGGCACCCCAGGACTGATACAGGACACATGGGGGCACTCATGGAATTATATGGCACACATGCGGGCACCCCTGGACTGATACAGGACACAAGGGGGCACCCCTGGACTGATACAGCACACATGTGGGCATCCCTGGACAAATACAGCACACATGTGGGCACCCCTGGATGGATACAGTACACATGCGGGCACCCCTGGACTGATACAGCACAAATGTGGGCACCCCTGGACAAATACAACACACATGTGGGCACCCCTGGAGGGATACAGTACAAATGTGGGCACCCTGGACTGATGCAGCACACATGCGGGCACCCTGGACTGATGCAGCACACATGCGGGCACCCTGGACTGATGCAGCACACATGCGGGCACCCTGGACTTATACTGTGCACTGGCAGCAGTCATTTAAATTTAAAAAAAAAAAATTAATTAAAAATGTAAAAAAATTAAAATAATGTAGCCCCCTCTGTAGCACTAGCAGCAGCCCCCTATGCAAAAATCCCCCCCCCCAACATTTCATCCCCCCAGCATGTTTCCCCAGCAGCTCAGCTCAGCAGACACCACGGACACATCCATGCTTCCTGAAATCGTCAGCCTGTTTGAAAATGGCGCCGACCGCCGGGAACTATATATCCCCAGGTCTCGCGAGAATCCGACAGCGGGAAGATGACGTCCGGCCTCGTTTTGAACTCAGAAAAATGGCGGCGACCATCGAACTCCCTGGATCCGGCCTCGGATCAGGTAAGTTCGTGGGGGTTCGGATCTCTAGGATCCGAACATGCTCATCTCTAGTTTGCACATGCCCAATAGAATCTGAGAGCTCTAGTGCTAAGACCCTTCTGTGCTACAAGGTGGGTGGGCACTGTTCCTAGCAGAGAGGAGGGGGTTCGGCTGATGGAGGCTGCACATGGGATGCCTTCTCTATTAAAGTGCCCCTTGTATGTATATTGACACAGCACATATGCGTTTGTATATATACAGTATATATGTGTGTGTGTGTGTGTGCACAGTATTTATACAATATAAAGTGACAGATTTTATATAACTTGTGAGATTAAAATCACCAAACATTAAGATCCTATTAGCATCTGTAAATGCTATAGTAAACTACACAAGAGACCATACTGTATATGATACTTTATGTACATACATACATGTACACATACTTACATACATGCAAACACTGCTGGTCTCATACATACATACATACATACATACATACATACATACATACATACATGCACCCACCACCACTCTCATACATACATACATACACTGCTGCGCTCATACATGCACTCACCACCACTCTCATACATACATACATACGTACATATATGCACACATACCCTGCCTCTCTCTTACTGTATATCCATCAATTCATATATACATCGACACACTGCCTCCAGCTCCATACATATATACAACACCACCCCCCTCAACAATACAACATAACCCAAGCGCGGCTACATACAAAATTACAAACCCACCACACCCCCATTACAACCTTAGAGCGGCTCCATACATATATTTAAATCCCCCCCCCCCCTTCCATCTGCATTCACACTAACACCACATTCCCGGGTGGTGCGCCACTGTTATTATACGCTACTGTTCGAAAGTTTGGGGTCACTTAGATAATTCCTTATTTTTGAAAGATAAACACTCTTTTTTCAATGAAGATAAAGCTAAATTAGTCAGAAAAACACTCTATACATTGTTAATGTAGGTGTATAGAGGCCCATTTCCAGCAACCATCTTTCCAGTGTTCTAATGGTACATTGTGTTTTGTGATTTCCTACAACGGTGTGTACTACTTCCTTCAGAGAACAGCACAAACAGGCTCTAACCAGAGTAGAAAGAGAAGTGGGAGGTCCCAGGACACAACTGACCAAAAAGACAAGCACATTAGAGTCTCTAGTTTGAGAAATAGATGACTGACATCTAGGCAGATTTAGGGGTGAGGGTGCCCTAGGCACAACAATAATGCCCCCCCCCCCACCACCACCACCACCACCACCTCATTGTATTCTTTTTATTGATTACTTACAAGCTCTCATTTGAGAACCTAATTTAATGGATTAATAAAAAAGCCACTAACTGTTACTTTTTGAATTATATATACATATTTACTAAGTAGGACAGTTTACCGAGGCAGTATCTTCATGTCCTATCCATTTACACTCTATTCAAGATGGAATATATACCAGTACAGTTGATTTTTTGCAGTTACTGGTACATTTCACTCTAACAATACTATCACAAGCATCCAGGTGCCACCCCCAAACATATGCTGCCCCTAGGCACTTGCGTGAGGCAATGTGCCTAATGGGAAGTTCAGCTCTGCTCACAGGTCTTCAAATGGCAGTTTCATTAAATGGTACCCAGAAAATGCCAGTGCCAATGTCTTCAGTGAAGAGGCTACTCAGGGATTCTGGAATTCTAGGATGAGTGGCAAAGTAAAAGCCATATCTGAGACTCGCCAATAAAAGGAAAAGTGTAATATGGGCAAAAGAACAAAGACATTGGGCAGAGGAAGATTTGAAAAAAGTGTTATGGACAGACAAATTGAAGTTTCTGGTGTTTGTGAGATGCAGAACAAGTGAAAAGATGCAGGAAGAGTGCCTGACGCCATCTGTCAAGCATGGTGGAGATAATGTGATGGCCCGGGGCTGCTTTGGTGCTGGCAAAGTGGGAGATTTGTACAAGGTAAAAGAGATATTGAATAAAGAAGGCTATCACTCCATTTTGCAATTCCGTGCCATACCCCGTGGACAACGCTTGATTGGAGCCAATGACCTAAAGCACACCTCCAAATTATGCAAGAAATATTTTGGGAAAAAACAGGCAGCTGGTTTTCTGTCTGTAATGGAGTGGCCAGCGCAGTCACCAGATCTCAACCCCATTGAGCTGTTGTGGGAACAGCTTGACAGTATGGTATACAAGAAGTGGCCATCTAGCCAATTTAACTTGTGGGAGGTGCTACAGGTAGCGTGGGGTGAAATTTCCTTAGATTACCCTAACAAATTAACAGCTAGAATGCCAAAAGGAGCATTCAAAGTTTGATGGCCAAAATTATTATTTCAAATAAAAATCATTATTTCTAACCTTGCCAATGCCTTTGACTATATGTTTTATTCATTTTGTAACTTGTTTGATAAATAAAAGTCAATAGTTTATATAATATCCATATTTTGATAAATAACTTGAAGACGGAGATGGTGCTTAGATGGTTAATATCACTTTTGCGACTTGCTTTGGAACTATAAATAAAACAGATACTTTTACAGAGCTCCTGAATATTATCAACTTCTTCTTGTCCAATATGTTCATCATCATTATCAGATACAAAATTATCCACCTTATCTTCTTGCACATTTACAACTTCCATAGAAGCATCCTCAATTTCTATGCCTAAATTATCATAATCATCATTGCTTTTACTACTGCTCATGCTCACATTTGCAGATGATGCAAAACATGGTGGAAGGAGGCTTCTCTGGGATTAAAGTGTGAGAATCAGAATTTGTTCTTCAGCAATAGGAATATATTTACTAAAGTGTGGCTTTTTAGATGCATAGATAACCACTGTAACCAATTAGATTCTACTAATTTATCCAGCACCTTCTAGATCAGGGCTGGGCAACACCGGTCCTCCAGATGTTGATGAACTACACATCCCAGCATGCCTTGCATCAGTGTCAGCATGGCCACATAGCAAAACTAATGCAAAGCATCCTGGGATGTGTAGTTCATTAACATCTGGAGGACCGGTGTTGCCCAGCCCTGTTCTAGATGATAGCCTAAATGTTTGCTATGGACAACATCCTCACATGTGAAAGCCACACTTTAGTACATATACAGATGGAGCAGGGCTCAGCCTTGCAGGGGATGGCGGAAGAATCGCCAGCCGCCATCGCCGCCATCTGTTCTGTGAAAGGGGACACGCGCGCACGAGATGCGCGCGCATCCCCTTCCGACGGCGCTTCCCCCTGGTCCCCGCCAGCTTGTCGGCGGTCACCCGGGGTCCCCACCGCCTCCCCGCTGTCCTACCTAACCCTGTCCGTCTCCCTGAAGTGGAGACGGACAGGGTTCCAGTCGCCCCGACGCCCGGAAACTAAGACGCACGTGCGTGTGATACGCACGCGTGTCTCAGTCAGATTTTCAGATGGAGCGCCTCGCTGCTGGCGGATTGCCAGCGGAGACAATCTGGCGATTCACCAGCAAGAGGGAGGCTACCTCCATCTGTACCAGTGGTTCCCAAACTGTGTGCCTAGGCACCCTGGGGTGCCTCAGGACACTTGCAGTGGTGTCTTGGGTTGGTGGACAAGAATCAATTCATATTAGTTATGGGCAATGTAACAGGCAAAACCAGTGCTGGTGGATACCAATCAAAACATATGTGGACAAACAGAAGCAAATCCTGTCCCTCACCACAGAACTTTGATATATAAACACAATGTAATTAATTTAAGATTTTTTTTCTGAATAAGAAACATTTGGACTAGGGGCGCCTTGAAAACATTTTGATGCTCTAAGGTGCCGTGATTAAAAAAAAAAATTGGGAACCGTATACGGTTCCCCCTAGTTTTCCTTTTGTGCATTCATTTTCCTGTTTTAGAGGTAAAGCATATTTACTCAGCTGGGAAGCTAGTGCATGCAAGGTTACAGAAGATGCCTGACTGTGAGCCTTATTCTGGTTCACTCTTAGGGCGGTATTCAATGAGGCTGATTCGACAGGTTTTTATGGCGATTTTGTGCTGTAAGGCGAATTTCTGACTAAAATGGTGAATCACCCTATTGAATGACCAGATGGCGAATACATTTCAAGGTTTTTTTCGCCATGATTCACCGAGTAGCAATCGCTATGTTTTTATGGTGAAGTGGAATGTGAACTTTTAAAATAAAGTGTTTTGTTTTTTACAATTGGTGTCAAAAAATCTGGAATTTTATTCTGAGGAGGGGCATGCTGTAAGCACATGAATATATATTTAATTAATTTTTTTTTTTTTTTTACACAGAGCAGCCAGCAGGGGGCCGGAGCTGAGCCGCTCATTAGATATTCATATATTCACTTCACCCGATCATTACATATGCATGATCGGGTGTAGTGAATATACCCGGTCCCCTGCTGGCACTCCCGGGGGGGCAGCCTGTGCTGCCTGGCACCCGGGGAGCCCACCTCTGCCCCACAAACATTCTGGCATGTCGCCAGTATTCACATTGAATACTGCCCTTAGAGGCAAATTCCTTCTCAAATGGATAAAACCATGTGCACTGCAGGGGAGCAGATGTAGCATGTGCAGAGAGAATTAGGTTTGGGATAGTTATTTTGTTTCTGTGCAGGGAAAAAACTGACTGCTTTATTTCTACACTGCAATATAGATCTCACTTTGAAGAAAAACCCCACCCAAATCTAATTCTATCACATGTTATATCTGCCCCACCGGCAGTGCACATGGTTTTGTCCATTTGAGAAGGAATTTACCTCTGAGAGTGAACCAGAAGAAGACCCTGGGAAAATTTACTAAGATGTGTATTCTACTTCACATGTGGGGCCAAATGTAATAGGGTGAGAGTTTCAGAAAGTGAGAGATTTTGGAGAGTTTTCCCATGTTTTTTAAAGCAGCAATCAGCTACATGGCAAAATCAACCTGATTTTGCCGTGTAATTTATTGCTGCTTCAAAAAACATGGGAAAAGTCTCCCAAAATCTCTCACTTTCTGAAACTCTCACCCTATTACATTTGGCCCGTGATGTTGCTATGGACAACCAATAAGATGCTGTCTACTATCTTCTAGAGGGTGCTAAATAAATAAGAAGTAGATTCTGATTGGTTGCCCATAGCAACATCACATGTGAAGTAGAATATACATTTTAGTAAATCCCCCCCCTGTGTTTGGTTCTGGCTTCCACCAGAACAAAAACTCACTAATAAAGGCCATTTATCAATGTGTGTTTTGTTCACAGCATGTTGGCAATTTTGGCAGTAACTTTTCCCTTCATACTGTAGTTAAAGAGAAAGATTTCTTAAATATTGTCAATCATTGTTTAAATTCAGAGTACCCTTTCTTACACTTTCTTTTTAACCACTGACCTTTTTTAAAATTTGATATTTAAGAAGAACTGCAACTAGTACTGGGATATATCTGTTATTCTATAGATGGATTCATAACTGATTTACACCAATAAAGGAGTAATAATACACTGGCTGGCCCTGAGTGAGCTGCACCCCAAAGATTACATTTTTCTGATTCATTGAAAAGTCATAAAACTTTTAATTCAGTTTATTTCAATGGAAAATTGTGTGTGCTTTAGAAGCAGTGTACTGTATATGTAAAGGTGGGAGTGGAATGCTCGTTACCTAGGGGGCATAGGTGTGCACACATTGAGTGTTAAGGGTGCACAGGCACCCCCTAATGCTGTGCCCACCCTTATGCTGCTAGCAATACCAGCAAAAGACTTTTGCTTTCTAGAACTGTATTCCATTAAAAGAAGCACCTATCAATCAATTATGTGTGTTTGCATTGGTAATTGTAATAGACCATTGTCATATTACTACATACCTGCATCATCCATATATGTTTATGACTTTATTTGCATGTGCGGTTAGTGTTACACAGAGTAATTAGAAGATTAAAACTGAAATAGGCAGGAGATTATGGTGTGGCTGAGATATATTGTAACCAGTGCCAATCGATGATGGTAGACATGCCTAATTGGCGGTGTTAGACACCCCAATAGGTGGAGCTATGAACACCCCTTTGATGGTGCACCCCCTAATAAAGTGTGCTGCGCACGCCTATGCTAGGGGGAGTGAAATGCTTGTTACCTAGGGGGAGTGAAATGCTTGTTGCCAAGGGGAGAGAAATACTGCCGCTTGATGTAACAGGGACTGCCGCCAGCTGGGCAGAATTGAAAGCGGTGACAGCTGGACAAAGAATGGTGGGCTACCTGGCTGTATTCAGAGCAGGTCTGCAGCTATTTGAAATCTCATGCCAAGTGTTACAATAACCTGCTGTCTAATAATTAATTTTATATCTATGTGCAGGTACATATACATGCACCTTTCAGCAGGAGTGGCTCCAAGCAGTGAGTCACACTGTGACAAGCAGGGCCGCCAACAGGGGGGTGCTGTGGGTACAGCTGTCCCGGGCCCCAGCCTCATTTTGCCCACCGCAACCCTCCGCTGTGCTGCCTGCGCTGTGCCTAGTCCTCAGGTCCCGAAGCACTAGCTTCTTTGCAGGATGCCGGCGACCAATTAAAATGCTGCATCGGCTTTTGAGCAAATCAGAGCTTGTGTACTGTTAGCCAATCAGGACTCACCAGCCGGTGCTGCATGTAAATTGGCCGCCATCCTCCTGCATTGAAGAAGCCTAAGCTTAGTAACAGACAGGGGCAAATGCAGGATTTTCTGAAAGGGGTTTCCAGAGAGGGGCGCAGCAAAGCACGGAGATGGACACTTAGGTGACCCAGTATATGCCGGGTCAGTTAAAGTATTATAGATAGACCAAATGTATATAAATAATAATAACAATAATAATTATATATATATATATATATACATACACATATATATATATATATATATATACTTACATAACAGCAATGAAGACCCCTGGGCATAGCAATGTCCAATGGTAGGGGTGGGGGGTTGCTATGAGCGGAAGCTTTGATGTCCCACGGGTGGTAGGGAGTATTATATCAACCGCTCAGCATGTAGGGCCTGGATCAGTAATAATTTCCACTAATTACCCCTTTACTGCACGTATAGTGGGAGACGGGGGCATTGGGCTGAATGAAGGGATCCTGATACATAACTTCCAGGGTGGTAGAGGATGTTTAATACGCAGAGGAGGGGTGTATAGTGGAGTGGGCTTATTACTCATAATTTTCTGGTGGGAGGACAGTTTGCTTGACTGCAGATATCTCCAGTATCCATAACTAGATTTCTTAGTTTTTAATGGAATTAAAAACTAGAGAATTCCACCTACCAAATGGTATTATGGACTAGGTGATCAGATTTCAGGAGGCAGAGCAACCTGACTATGAGTATATAAAACTACATACCAGGTGTGTGCAGGGGCAAATGCAGGATTTTCAGAAGGGGGTTTCCAGAGGGGCGGAGCAAAGCACGGAGATGGACACTTAGGTGACCCAGTATATGTCAGGTCAGTTAAAGTTTTATAGATAGACCAAATGTATTTAAATAATAATTATAATAAATATATATATATATATATATATATATATATATATATATATATATATACACACACACACACACACACATATATATATAACAGCAGTGTAGACCCCTGGGCATAGCAATGTATTGGGGCCACT
Source organism: Crinia signifera (assembly GCF_055691185.1). Classification (NCBI taxonomy): domain Eukaryota; kingdom Metazoa; phylum Chordata; class Amphibia; order Anura; family Myobatrachidae; genus Crinia; species Crinia signifera. The sequence goes on from NC_139222.1 coordinate 202,158,684, forward strand.
ACCAATCCTCCAGCGGTAGGGGTGGGGGAAGCTTTGATGTCCCGCGGTTGATAGGGGGAATTATATCAACCGCTCAGCATGTAGGGCCTGGATCAGTAATTTCCACTAATTACCCCTTTACTGTACAGATGGTGGGAAATGGGGTGGGAGAAGGGGGCATTGGGCTGAATGAAAAAGCCCTGATACACAACTTCCAGGGTTGTACAGGATGTTTAATATGCAGAGGAGGGGTGTATAGTGGAGTGGGCTTATTATTCATAATTTTCTGGTGGGAGGACAGCTTGCTTGACTGCAGATATATCCAGTTCCCGGAAATAGATTTCTTAGATTTTAATGTAATTAAAAACTAGAGAATCACACCTACCAAATGTTATTGGGCACTAGGGAATCAGAGTTCAGGAGGCAGAGCAATCTGCCAACGAGTATATAAAACTACATACCAGGTGTGTGGAGCTGGAGCAGTAACCAGCTGCTTGAAGGCTGATATCTCTGGTTCTGTAGACAAGCTACTAGTGTCCATCAAAGGGGGAGAGTCCCAGCATTTGGAATATACACTCAGAAAAACTCTAAGTCAGACAGAACCTGAAATATCTGACTGGGAAGAGCAATTAACAGGCTTGGATGGGAACCACTATTTTGAAGTCAGATATCTCGGGTTCCCAAGGGCCGATTTTTAAAATTCTTGCACTCATGAAAAGAGGGGACCCTCATCTTTCAGCCTAGGGTCCTTAGACTCCTGGGGGGTTTCTGGGTACTCAGAAACCCCCCCCCTGCGTGCGCTACTGGTGTGGAGCTGGAGCAGTAACCAGCTGCTGGAAGGCTGATATCTCTGGTTCTGGGCACAGTAGAGACAAGCTGCTAGGATCCTTCAAAGGGGGAGAGTCCCAGATTTTGGAATCTACCCTCAGAAAAACTCAAGTCAGACAGAACCTGAAATATCTGACTGGGAATAGCATTTAACAGGCTTGGATGGGGACCACTGCTTTGAAGTCAGATATCTCCGGTTCCCAAGGGCCGATTTTTTAAATTCTTGTACCCATGGAAAGAGTGGACCCTCGGCTTTCAGTTTAGTGCCTTTAGACTCCTGGGGGGGTTCTGGGTGCTCAGAAACCCCCCTGCGTGCGCCACTGACAGAGGTTGACCACATAGACATGCAGTGCAAAGCCAGAAAGCCTTCTACGAGCACATACACACACATTATGTTTAGTTATCCCTCCGCGTGCACCAGCACTACATACTGCGAGATATGTACAAAGAAATCTACCTCCCACACTGACAGCTCATCCACCGTGGGCAACTCCACGGTGCCCGCGGTGGATATTTTGTACATCTCTCACAGAGATGTTGGCACTCAAAGGGTTAATAAATACTCTTATAAAAGGGCATATATCATAAAGGTAGTTGTTAAACTGCCTGCAGTGCTGCATTTATTATGTGTTATGGTTTTGTGGACACCTGGCGCAGGACAACGAATTTACAGGGAGAGCCAGATCCTATATACACTCACATAAACAATACACACATTAATATGTAATACACTGATACACAAAATAATTAAAAGGGTCCAGAAATGTGTAATATGTGTGTGCGTGTGTGTGTATAATGTTCTGATCCGGGTCTCAAAACACTAATATCAGAGGAATGACTATTGACCTTTGGCCAGTTTCAAATTACTTGTTGTAAATTTCTATGAGTAATTAGCGCGTTGGGGCTTTCCTACATACAGTAGGTCCCCTGTTTGTCACTCAACGCAATTTGATACTGTAGGTAGATTAAAAAAAAAATACTGTTTTTCGTAAGTGGTGCATTATTGGGGCTATTTGTGTGCATAATCGCATGAGATAATCAGAGGAAACTCTCGTGTTCTGTGTTTGTCATGGAAAACAGGATTAAAGGGTGAACCTTTTGGCTCTGATCATAAATACAAATATTTCTAAAAAAAATCTGTATCATTGAAGAAACTTGTCACTGCTGCCCACAGCATGAATACATTGCATAAGGTTATTTTATTATGGAATTATTACATGTTATGACCTCTCTCTATCTTTAGCTCAAGCTGTGCCATGTTCCCAGGACCAGAAAGAAGTTAAATGAACAAGCAGCTTTGATCTTAAATAAATGTTTTGTAGATATTTTGTCCTTGAGAGAAGCGAGCATTTAGTGTGTGTGAGAGTAAATTTATGTGCATGTGTGAGTTTGTGTATGTGCATATGTGGGTGTTGAGATCTTTCAAAGAATTGGATACATTCCATGTCAATGGATACTCATTGTTTTACTTAAGGTTTGCAGCGGAGAGGATGTGGGTTGTGGAAGTCCAAACAACTTAATAAAGAAAGTTTTGTGATGGAAGAAAATTCAATGGAGACAATCAAAAAGTAAAAAGAAATAATAACATACAGTAATACTGCTCATTAGTAATCCCTGGCAGTGTATGACTGTTACCATAAGGGCTATAAGCTATTATATGCCATTTCCTATGATGATCACAATGTTACTGTTATAGTATGTATGCAGAATTTCACCCGTGTTTAATATGTGTATCACTTTTTGTTTTGGACATTCTTGATGGTCAATGTTAAGAAGATAGAGTACTCATGAGTGCATACCTCCCAACTGTCCCGCTAACTGGAGACTGTCCTGCTGTCCATCCTGCGGTTTACAGTGTCCCACAGGCCAGAGGGGGAGGGGGGTTGCAGTTGGGGATGCTGGTGATCACCTCTGCACAGCTCTGCAGAGCAACCAGTTATCACTGAATAGATGTCGTGCACATGTGCACGGCATCTACTCAGTGCGGGGAGGGAGCAGGGGGCTGCCTAGCTGCTTACGGAGCGCTAGGTACACCCCTAAAATGCATAGAATGGGGGTTGCGGTGCTCAATCCCACCCTCTTCCTCCATGGCCCTTCCTCAGGAGCGGACATGCCTTCTGATATGCAGTATAAGTAACTGAAAATGTGAAAGTCAGGGTTGGACTGGCCCTCACAGGTACTGGGGAGACCATAGGTGGGCCCACTGCCCGAGGGCCCATTTCCTTCTCTGGGGATCAGGTAGCAGACTGTGCAGTTGATTTATACATTATACATATGTTTCCTTATATTGCACAGACCATGCGCTCTCTGATGGTTAGCCAAGATCTGGAGACCGGCCACACTCTTAAGCATGGTCCCTTACCACTGAATTTCCCCGGTTGACCCTTCATGCCCCAGTCCGGCAATGATGGCAGTTCTGATGGGGGAGTTATATGCTGGACTATATTGAGCTTGAGGTTTGCTATGTTGCCAAAAATTGCTATTGAAAAAAATGTGTCCGCAGCCTAAGGGCCAGCAGGGGCCAGCAACGCAGCCTTGCAGGGGTGCGGTCAGGGAGGCACAGGTGTGACTGGACAATTTTCATGCTGGGACTTGGCAGCTAAATGACATCACACACAGCCAATGCAATCTAAAAAATGGCAACCCGCCAACTGGCTTAGCAGCTAGCTGGCTACTATAAGATATTAGTATATGGACACCTCACTGTATAGCAAAGCATTCGCATACTGGCAACGTGATCTGAAAACTTTGCAAATGCATCGTGGGGAGGGACAAGGCTTGCGGGGCAGTCTTGCCCTGTGCTGGGCAGCCCTCGTATGCAGGAGATATCAGTTGCAGTTTTGCGAATCTTTGCAAAATTACAACCAAAGCTGAATTATTTCCATAGCACCACAATATCTCATAAATAGGCATATGGAGGCTATTGCTGAAAGTCGTCGGGGAAAGCAATATTTTGTAGAATGTGGAGATACGGGGGCTGGTTAAACATCTATTATAAACAAATCTAAATCTTACCTATCAACATAAGTGTGATGTGCAACAAAAAAAAACCTCACTTCTCTTCCTACTGCCATAATTGAGGATTTAATCATTGATGCTATCATAGTTGCCTACCCTCCTGCATTCTGCAGTAGACTCCCTGAAATAGCCGCAATCTCCCTCTCTCTCTCCCTCTCTCCCTCATTAGTCTAGCAATCTCCCTCATTTAACCTAGCCCACATTACACTGTTGCATTTTTTGGGGGGAAAAAGGGATGAGACAGATACATTTACACTGAATCATCAGCACCATTTCCCAGCACTTTAGCAAGTATAGTAGCTCTTACTAACTGCTTTGGGGCTCATCTACATTTGGATATAAGACATTTTACAAGATTCCTCTCAGATGTAGCAGTGCACACCCATGCTTCTAGGTGCCACGTTCACATCTCTTTTCACAATCTCTCCATATATGGCACTAAACACACCCTTTGGGTGGAACATGACACGCCTCCTCAATGGGGTGCTGTGCAAAATTATTCTACCAACTATAATCTCCTTGAAACTAGTTTTCAAAAGTAGGCAAGTATGGATGCTATATTAATGCATCTCATCAGTGAATTAATTAAACCTAGTTAATTTCTATGAAACAATAAGCTTTTGTGGAAGGTGTCATGTGAGAAGGTTTGTATTTGCATACAGTAATGCCTACACACAATGTATACTTGTTTCCTTTCCTTACACTATGGTAGGATATTCTTTAGACACTAAATTTACATGATACAAAATATGCTTTGCTTATCCAATGACTGATATTAAAATGCCTATTTTACTAGTTCTTACTTATGTCTACCTTCCTTGATAAGTTCTGAGGAAAAGCAAATGCTACAGTAACAAAGCTTTTTCCACTCTCCCTAACAGAGTTCCCTTTGCAAAGTAGCAAGCAATTTAAAGACGTTCCCTTACGGTGTGTGATTTGCATCCACTCAGTTTTTTTTTCTGTACATGTGTCTCCCTCAGTTCAGTTCAGTTGCAGACTGGCTATGGAAAGGTAAGGGTCTGCTCAGTCTGCTAGCACTACTTATTCCCATAAAGCTTTCATTTTTCTATATCATTCCTGCATAGATATGTTTATAACATTAATTGCTTGTGTAAGTAAAAAAGTAGATTTAAAGTAATTCGATGAGAGGTTAATATTTGACTTTATATAAATATAAATACAATTATTTTGTTAAACTCTGCTAAAAAAACAGCACAGCATTACATTGTGTGTATTTTAATAATGTATGTAAACATGCTGATATAATTATTATTCCAGGGATATTTAATAATTTTGCTTAGAATTCAGTGTGCAGTAAATGTAAATACAGAATACCGCTGGGGCTCAATTATACATGTGCATTGAAAATGGGTAAAAATGCGAAATAATGAACATGCACTTTTCATAAATTCACTTTTAGCAGTGCCTTAGTGATGTGCATTAACACAGCAGAAGTTTAACCAAGTTGTAGTATACAGTGTCTAAGGTGTTAGAACAGCAGCAAAGTATTTATTTAGGAGTCCTGTATACTTACATTGCATGCAGATATGCTCATTGCTACTTTATGTACTATCAATGACATTTGTTTATGTAAATGTTAAACCTTACGCTACAGTATAATGTCTGTTGTACTGTGAGCCATGTTCCAATATGGATATGTTATATGGATATTGCAAAGATGAAACAAATTCCAATGTGGCCAGCTTCAGTATGTGCTTTATAAGGCATACTAATATGTATTGGATGAGTTTTGTCTTTACTGGAAGCAAATGTGTCTTTTTGTAATTTTGTAGCCTTGTAAAACTGAAGGGTTTTCTGTCAAAGTAAGTTGCGTTGAGTTATAATGTTGTACAGATTAGGAAGCAATAAAGTTGTGTTCCTTGAGTACGTCTCTTATAGGTTATTTTACTATGGGACCTTGTTTCTGCTGTTGCTAAGCTGCAGTTTCTTGCTAAGTCATCTTTCTCCACTACGTGTGCATGCCTTCGGGATGCCTCCGTCACACCAATTTCTAAAGATCTGTATCATGTTTTTACAAATGTTACAGCCAGCGTCACAAGGATTCCAAAGCAAAAAAATAAATAAAAATAAAAGTTTACAGTATTATGTAAACTGAAAACTTAATTGTAACCCGTTTGCCCTCAATTCATGACTTGATTGATTTCAAATTTGACAGTACAATTATATACAGTATACAGTATACTTATGGTCAGTGGTTTGCTTGCAGGATTTAAAACGTCAGTATTATTAAAAGTAATGCTCTGTACACACGGTACGATTCAGGATCGCTTTCTATTCATCGCACATGTAGAGCCGCATTCGATCACGATACGCGGCCACTCAGCATCGGGATGGAAAGCAGAAATAGACTGTGAAGGCAAGTGACTGTGACTGTGAAGGCAAGTCTATTTCTGCTTTGATGTGCTAGATCGAAAGGAGGGCCATGCTGCTCAATGCGGCGAGTCTCCTCTCCCTACCGGATGCCGATATTGAATCGATATCGGATCAATATCGGTGGCCACCATATTGCTCACCTTATACACAGGCATGTTTTGTATTTTCTGTATTTCTCTTGTAAATTCTGCTTTGAAATCCTCCACTTACTAAACAAGCCTCTGTGAGGTTTTCCTAATGTACCAAAGCACAGGACAGGATTGTGCTCAGCTACTATCCTGATTGTGTATTGGTGTGTGCAGTTGGTATGGAAAGTATGCCTTTTAGTTTTCAGGAATAGAGCCATATAATATCTTTTTCTAGTAAATGTACAGCTGGAAAGCATTTTACTCACTCCAGTGAAAGCTTGCATTCCCACTAACAGACTAGTTAAAGTTCCCAGGGGGCACAAAGGAACGCAGACTGGAAACACATTGGGAAGAATATATGTTTTGAATTGGAACAAGAAAAGCAGTGGTCTAGCGGAGGTGTATGCACAGTCACAATAACACTTTTTTGGGAGGGTTGTTACCTTATCATTTTTTATTCCGCCTACAATGTGTAGATAGCTCCTTTCTGAGTGTTTTCTATTGTATGATCACTGCTTCCCATGCACAAGTGCTGCACCCCTTCATTGTAATACGCTCCCTCACTCCATTAGACTCTCCCCAACCTTGCAAAGCTTCAAATGGTCACTGAAAAACAACCCCTGCCTCATGCCTTGACAATCTCTGCTTTGGTAACATCCTGCCTTCAGGCCAACTCCCGCGTGCTTACGCCTCATGTTATCAGTCTGTCGCCCCTTCCCACTAAATTGTTAGCTCCTCAGAGCAGGGCCTTCTTCCCTCATTTTGTCAAAGGCCTTTTATCCTTACATTTCACTTACTGCTCTCTCCTACTCAGGGACCATCTTTGCCTGCATACTCTCCTGCTGGTAAAGGCTCATCTCTATCTATGGCTGACAGGCTTGCAGCCGCCGGGTCAGCCAATAGCTATTGCTATTGTGGTAGCAGCAGCGGTGGCAACAATAATGAGCGATAGCCTGCAAAGGCCCCGCCCCCTAAACAAGTAGGCAGGGTCAGAAATCACCGGGGCCTACCGGGAGATCCCCCCCGATTCCCCAGCGGGCCAGTCCGAGCCTGTCTGCAGGAGAATATGGTAAAAAAAAAGCCTACTGTACAGTAGATTCATTCTATTGATGGTGGTGGCTAGTTGAGTTCTGCAACGGTATACTTTAAAGATCAGACTGAATTCTATGGGGCTTGCTGTGACTTTTTTTAAATTTATCATGATGCGTCAAGGTTTCATAGGTTTTACTGCATTATACCCTTTGACCTTGTAAGATAAATTACTATAGCTTGTCTGAAAAAAATTAGAAGCGGTAAGGACATTAAAACTGAATACAGTTGTGCGATAAAGTCCTGTTGGCCATTGTCAACCCATGCCCTCCTATAACAAGTGTACCACAATTCTATAAGTCAAATACTTGAATTCATAATCTGTCACGGTGAACATGTTGGGGTAGTGTTTACTGAACTGCACAAGGTACGGACTACAGTATATTGTGTTTGTAGTAAACAGTTCAATAATTCCATTTGTTGCCTCATACACACAGTGTGACTGAGCCTCTGTAGTGAGCGATGCTGCTCAGCACAGATCGCTCAGCACACAGCGATGCAACACCGATGTGTGCTAAGTGATCTATCACAGCCAGTGTTCTCTAGTGAGTGAAGAATGGCAATGACTATATTTATACATTGTGTAGTATAAATCGATGATTTGTCGCATGGGACCGCACATTGTCGTCACTGGGGGTGCCTCCACACGGAGCGATCCATGCTTTGGGGGTGATTCTGGTTGGTTTAAAAAAGCAAACTCCTTCTTTAATGGACAAACCCATGTGCACAGCAGGTGGGGCGGATGTAGCATGTGCAGAGAGAGAGAGATTTGGGTGAGTTATTTTGTGTCTGTGGAGGGTGAATATTGGCTGCTTTATTTTTACACTTCAGATTAGATTTCAGTTTGAACACACCCCACCCAAATGTAACTCTCTCTGCACCTACAGTGCAGCATGGTTGTGTCCATTAGAGAAAAAAATGTACTTTGCGGTCCAGACTGAATTAGGACCTAAGTACATAAACAAATAAGAAAAACAAGAAAACAGCTTATATCACAAGAGGATGCAGGACAAGTACATGGTACATAAATCAGTGGTCATAACAATAAAATAGGCGACAGTACGGCAGAAACCAAGGATTTGGTGCCATTGTAGGGAATATGGAGGAGAGGAGGGGAGGTGCAAACAGACAGTGGTGACACTGCTGGGGCAGACAGTTAGCATGAAACAAGGGCTGTCTCTATGGGGCAGGTGAGCTGTGAAATGCCATGGGGCACCCTGCTCCCCTATCATCATAAAAGTTGCCACCCCCCCCCACCCCCACAGACACATAACCATCCCCAAGCCCCATCTACCCTCTGCACTCACAAAATGCAGCAAGTGGGAAGCGTGGAATTTGTATTGCAGCAGATTCCTATGTTTTATGTTCTTCTCTGGGGGCCAATGACTGGGGTTGCAAGGAGCAAAATTGGAGTGTAAGTTAAGCAGCCCATACACGCTGCTATGAAGGCGTGCTTTCCGGGCTGTACTAGCACGGATCACATTGCATTGCATTGCCTGTGCATGCGTTGTGCATGCAATGCGATGCAATGTGATGAAACCTAAGTACAAAAAGTATGTGCAAGCACATACTTTTTGTACTGTGCGATGAGGTGCCGCGGGAGCGCACCTCAATGCACACATCGGGACAGCATGCATAGCAGCGTGTATGGTCAGCTCTATTCTCGTCTTGCAAGTTCATGCCCCTTGCAAAGGGGCCACGCCCATTTTGGCATGCACAGATATTACTTGCAATGCTGCATTTCGGAAATATTGGGGTTGTGTGGTATGGTGTGGGGTGGGGCGCTTTTTTATGGTTCACACTATGAGCCATATTGTGCTGCTGGGGAAACATGCAGGATTGCTGATGGCAGGTGAGGAAAGTGTTTGAAATTCTTTTCTTTTTAATTCAGGTCACTTTATGATGGATGTATCCATGCACATCACATTTATTACTTTTAGACGGTAGTAGTCAGTTGTAAAATATAAGTAACCTACACATATTAACTATTCTCCACCATAAAGCACATGAAAAGCAACCAGCCCTGCATTTTTATGAATAGAAGCCTCTCTGGGACAATGCAATGTGACCTTTCATGTCTTCTTTTTAAGAGCAGTAGAACGTTTGATCAACCAGAAGCCACATTTGTTTGCGATTTGTGGCTTGTTAATCTCACAATAATATGTTTGCTGATATTTTATTACCTGTAAATGTATTTTTGACTAAATGTAGTTCTAACTTACTAAGTGTATTTGTGCTAGCAGTTTGTGTTAGAGTGTATCAGGTTGCCCATCACTGGATTTTAGCCTTGGATCCATTCATAAAAAAATCTAGAGAGAATTATAATGGACAGAGACGCAGACATTTTCACACAGGTCCAAATTCGTCAACTGTCCGATGGTTTGTGTAGTGCACATACACTCGGACATGCTGCATGTGCCTTCAGCAAATTAGTCTAATTGCAAGGCGCTTGCAACCTGATTGACAGGGGGTGGGTGTGTTGGGGTGGATCCCCAGTGTTTCTGGGGTGTGCCCGCAAAAATGTTGAGTGTGCCCAAGGAAATGCTGGGATTGTTTGGCCAATCGCAGGCATGTTTTTGCCTGCTGGGGGTGGGCACATGATGTTCGAAACGGTGAGTGAGACCTGGGCTACACAGCAACAGCAAAAATCATTCGATGGTAAGTAAAAATTTAATGATTTTTCTTCTGAGCCGACTTACAAGAACTGTAGGAATTCCCAGGTAGAATAGAGGGCATTTACCAGCTCACTGGGCTCCGGATATTCGCAGCCCTGCAAGCAGGCCCAGAGTGTAGAGTTGGGTGATTACAGCCCAGCTTTGACCACACAATGGCGACATTTGTATTTTCATGCAGCGAGGGGCTGGGCCATGATACCCAAAATACATAACCAGGCCACACAAGATGTGTAACTCCCAACAGCAATGGACATGCCTGCTTCTGGACGCCAAGCCCTAAAGAGGGCACGTGCATGTACAGCAACAACTGTGCGGTTCACAGCGGGATCCCCATGTAATGGCTGCTCTTCCACTGGAGTTCTGTGGTGCAACCACTTTTGCAGCAGAGTTAATCAGTTCTGTCCCATGAGCTCTGATAACACCTGCAATAGGGGACATTACGGCTCCCACCTGGTACCGCTCACCCTGTGTTGCAGCAAGGCGACGGTGTACTCGCCTCTGCTGCTGAACTGTCAGATGAGACCACCAATAATTGCGGTTTCTGAATGCTGCATGTCTCAATCATGTAAGTCTTAACTTCACCCACCTGCCATTGTCACACAGTGTAAGCAGAGCCCTGGCAAGTTCCTGTAATCTGGGTGAGCAAGCTACAGTAACTATATAATTCTGTAAGTCATGTGTTTTTATAGTTACCGGATATACTCGAGTATAAGTCGACCCGAATATAAGCCGAGGCACCTAATTTTACAACAAAAAACTGGGAAAACTTATTGACTCAAGTGGGACCCTCACTCGAGTATAAGCCGAGGGGGCATTTTTTCAGCATAAAAAATGTTCTGGAAAAAGTAGGCTTATACTCGAGTATGTATGGTATATGCATAAGAAATGCAAAAAGAAACAACATTTCAGGGCTGGCACGCCCAAGGATAAATGTATGTATATATGAGAGAGGCAGTGAATGGATATATACATATATATACATACTGTACATACAGTATATATATATATATATATATATATATATATATATATTGTATGTATGAAGGCAGTGTATGAGTATGTTTGAATATACGGAAGAGGCAGTGTATGAATGTTTATATGAAAGAGGGGGCGGTAGGCTGAAGTTTTGCCAAGGGTGTCAAGAAACCTTGCACCGGCCCTGTATGTATGTGTATATATATATATATATATATATATATATATATATATATATACACACACACACACACACACACAATCACACATATTTGTTTATCCTATGCTTTTTTAAAGGGGGCATCAAAGTTAAAGTTGCCTCTAAACATGTGTGATGATTTTACAGTATACCTCTGGGCCACAGCCACTGTTGCAGGACCACAGCCTCTTCGCAAGAAAATTTAATTGAAATCTTCGAAGGGGATAGTCATTTTGGGACAGAAGGCAAGCACTGGTGAATACTGTATGTTATCTACAGTAGCTGTTCAATTTACATGATACAAGTGTTTAATGACACGCCTTGCTGGATTCCTGAGCAGCAATCAAATTTTGTTGGTTCAGAAAAATGTTACATTTTGCTGCTCTTATTACCGCAAAACATCTGCATTGTGTAAACAACAGAATCTTTCACACAGATACTTGTAATAACCATGTTAAATAAAATATGATAATAAAATGTGATTAACATTACTGGTATTTTTATACCTGCATTTCAGTAGTTTAACTGTTTTAACTGTACTGAGCACAGTTAAGGGCTTAGTGCATGCAATATAGTAACCATTTGAGGTTGAATGATTTTTACAGTGTTTTATGGCGCACACACAAAAACTAGTAACTGCTGATAAGGACAAAACAGTACATCTACAGTTTATAATGTTTAACTGACATTGTTTGAAGGACAAAACAAGTTGTAAAGGACTTTTGCTAATTTGTTTATTGTGTATATAATGTAATTACAGTACCATTGAGGTTTAAGGTATACTACTGAAAACCTAGTAGGATATTACATGGGATGCTAAGAAAGATGCACCGATCATAATATATACCATAGACATTCTCTGTGGTATCTGGATATTACGTTGACAATATCTAGATTGACAGTCGAGATGTCGACATCAAAAGGAGCAACATACACTTGGTCAACACAAACTAAAGGTTGACATATTAAAATGTCGACATTAGTTTTTTACAATTCTTAAATTTTTCTGACTTTTCCATACTTTGTGATCCACGTCGACTACGACTGGGAACAGAAAACTGCGCCGAGCCCAGCATTATCAAAGCGAATTAGCAGGCCCGGACCATGGCTAGCACAGCCCAAGTGCTACACTAACAGTCGGTCCGGTGTCAACATTGAAAGTGCTCAGGTGTCAACATTGAATTAAAAAAAAGGGAAAACTCATCTTGAACTTTTCCAAGTTAACATTTGTTTGTGGATACATTTTTCTCTATGCTTAGTGCATTTCGATCTTTTTTCAATGTCAACCTTTTGGTGTTGACCTAGACAATGTCATCTCTTTGATCCACATCCCTTGTGGCCTAAATATGGAACCTATTTTGGAAGGAAAATATAGTACAAATGTAACCAAGTAGTGGACCCTACTATAAGAACAGGTGACAAAGGCATGTATTCAATGCCGGTGCGAGCGGCCGGCGAGGGGGTTAAACTGCGAGGATCGCAGAAAACCAGTGATCCTCGCAGTTTAACCCCCGCGCCGGCCGCTCGCACTATGCAACGTTCCGGGGGAATCCTCGCAGTCACAGAACTGCGAGGATTCCCCTAAACTGCGAGAGCCGCGGCTAGTGCAGCAAACTCGCTGTAATTAGCCTCGATTCTCGCAGCTTTTGGAGGCACATACGCCAATTCTCCCTCGCTCAAAAAACGGAGCGAGGGGGAATTTGCGTATGAGGGGGGTCAGTTGAATAATGACAGGGTGAGCGGTGACTGCGAGCAAAAAGTCCTGCTCGCAGTCACCGCTCGCCCACGGCATTGAATATATGCCAAAGAGTCAGATGGGGTTTTTGAGAGAAAGAAACAATAGATGCCAAATCAGTATATCAAAATGAGACTGTAGGGACCTATTCATTAAACAAAGAAGAGCTGTTATTGAGCTGTTTAATATAACTAAAGGCCCCCATATATTAGTCCGACTTGTCCTAAGGATTTGCCCGGCAGCTCCCCGAGAGGGGTCACACATGGTTAGGCACTTGATGTGCCAACTTTTGCACATGATAAATCGCATGCGATTTATCATATGCAATTCCCGGGGAACTGCAGGTGGAGGGAGTAGTGGGGCGGCGGACATAGAGGCGACGGGCAGGTTTGCCAGTGAGGGGAACAGAGAGCCGGGCAGGGGAAGCAGGGAGCTGCAAGAAAAAAAACATATAAATTAATGGTTCACCGGTGTCCACCACCCGCCACCTCTATGTTCGCTGCCCCTGCCCGCCTCTCTGGTCGGCTCACAGCTTCCCCCTGCTGCCGCTTCTCTGCATCTCCCTATGACCTCCCGACTCCGATCCGATACACACAGGTCGGCGCATTGAGTCGGATGCGATGTCTACATTATTTTAGAAAATGTTGCAAAGAGCCAAGTTGTGGCATAACCAATAAATCAATCAAGTGTCATCTTTAATGCAGTCTAGCTAATAAAGGTTTTCACAAAGTTATTGCTACGCACCCTGGTGTCGCCTTTTCAAGGGAAGCCTCCTAAATCCTGGCTCCGCGGCACTATCATTCAGCGAACGGCTACTCTCACTAAGGAGGAGTCGGCAGAGTCTCCAGGGGACAGCTAAGTATCTCTCAGGAAACCACACCTCCTTTTCAGTGAATACATCGAGGATTTCCCACTTTTATTTAATGTTTAATTAATTTTGTTGAAAAAATATTTAAAGTATGTAGTCCTGCATTAAAATAATTTCTTACAAATACACAAATGAGAAAAAAGGTAACAAAAATTGTGTTTTAAGGTAAATATAAATGTACCCCCCTTTTACAGAGTTATTGGCTGCTCTGCATCAGTCATCTGCAGAGGTTCATGTGGCAGGAGAATAGTATGGTCAGTATATGAAGCCCTAAAATGTAATACAAATTTCAACAGGGGGTAGGGAAGATCAAATCCAATACACGTGGAACCAAAAATCCCAAATTTTAGCATGTACCAATTAAATGCTCACTAATAGCTCAAAAGACATAATTGTACAAAATATTGGCCCTGTTATGAAAAGTGCACAGGTCCATATCTGAAATGGTGTCCAGCTCCAGGAAACCTCTACATTCTCTCCTCAAATCACTTCCATTCTTCCCTGGTATGTGCAATGTGACGACATGACATCAGATCACACCTTACATACTGTAAATCCTGTTGATCAGAGTGCCATGAGGCAAAGCTTCTCAGCCAATCATCTATACAGCTGTGATTCTGACTGCCAACCGGGCTGGCCCATCAGACCATCGCCCCATCTGGCATGGGCTAGATGTTCAGTCTAACTCTGAATACAGTAGCACCTGGTATTGAGTAAAGACTAATCTGCAGGGAAGAAATTTTTTGGCATTGCAAGAGTAATTCAGATTAAAAAAATTGAAAGCTGAATCAGTAGTTAAGTAACAACAGAAGTAATATACAGTAAGTTGTTATACCCAGTCATCCGCATTTATTTTTCGTAGCTGGTTCAGTTTTCAATTGTGTAAAAGTTGGCATCCCTAGAAATAGAACTTGAATCTCTACACAGTAGGCCTAATTCAGACTTGATCATAGGGCAAATTTGTTCTTAAAATGGGCAAAACCATGTGCACTGCAGGTGGGGCAATTGTAACGTGCAGAGAGAGTTAGATTTGGGTGGGGTGTGTTTAAACTAAAATCTACATTGCAATGTAAAAACAAAGCAGCCAGTATTTACCCTGCACAGAAACAAAAAAATCTAACCCAAATCTAAAGCCAATACAAACTATCTACAGCAGGCCTTGCTCCATCTGCCGCCAGCACCCTCACACCCAGCATCGGCAAGTGTGTATGCACTTGTCGATGTTGAACCCACCCGCCGGATTCCCGCCACCCCCAATATTGGTGTTGGTGGGGATTGGGTAATGTGTATAGGACTTAACTCTCTCATCAAATATAATATTTGCCCCAACAGCAGTGCACACGTTTTGCCCATTTTGAAACCAAATGTACCCTGCAATCTGATCTGAAAAAGGCAATAATGTTTGTAATGAAATAGATTATGTATTTTTACTTGCATGTCGATGTTCTATTGTATACTGTACTGTATTTGCCTATAAAAGTACTCAGTAATAAAACTTCTTTTGTATGACCTCTGGTTATTATGTGACTTGTTTCTAACTACAACTAGCAATATAAAGCCAGTTTATGAAACCTGCTGTATACAGTACAGTATATATCATGTCATGAAGCCACATTAAAGCAGCTTTCCACTCTCAGGTTATGTTACAGAGATTTTTCCTTTCTGCCATGTTTTCTAACAGATTTTTTTAGCCGCCTTTCCAACTTTGGGCCGATTCAGACACGTTCATTTTGGTCTGAATTCGTCCCCGCTGTTCGGGGTTTGCGCATGGGCAAACCCTGGGAGTGAGCGGCTTCGGCAAGTTTTACACTCACCGAGCCTTTTGCTTCAGGAAGGGAAAGCCGGGGTTGTGGGCAGGGAGCGGAAGCATGGGAACGCCCAGTGTTTTATAGGCATCCCCTTAATAACACTTGACATTCCGGTACTTATGTATTATCTGGGCTCCCATGTTAAATGCACCCCATTTTTTCATACCCCTACTATCCAACTACGCATGGAGTTGATTTTATATAGTGTGGCGAGCGCAGCGAGCCACCGTGCCCGAAGCGTGGCGAGCGCAGCGAGGGGCCGCGGTCTCATAGGAAAAACGGGAGCCCAGATATTACATAAGTACCGACATTCCCCTGAAAATGCAGACATGGTTGATGGTCGAGCAGGCCTTGCCATCAAATGATTTCTCATTCAGCTGCATGCGAGGGTAGGTGTTTGTATATGCTCACATGCAATAATTTGATCATAAGTAGAATACTTGGTATGTCAGGTTCAAAAGATTAGGCAAATGGTACATAGTTTTGCTAAGTTCTGTTTACTTATCTGTGAAAACCTACCATTATTTTTCACTACATGACAGTAAATTGCAGGATGATTCCCAGTGATTAAAAATGGTCCTAACAGCATAGTATAATACTAATAAGCTCACTCAATGCAAATGCTTCAAAAGCTGGTAGATGTAGTTTCACTTGCTGCCAACAGATGGCAAAGTAAGCTCGCTTGAAGAAAATGCTTCTAAAGCTAGTAGATGTAGTTTCACTCGCTGCCAACAGATGGCAAAGTAAGCTCGCTCGAAGAAAATGCTTCTAAAGCTAGTAGATGTAGTTTCACTCGCTGCCAACAGATGGCAGTGTAAGCTCGCTCTAAGCAAATGCTTCGAAAGCTAGTAGATATAGTTTCACTTGCTGCCAACAGATGGCAGTGTTTCTGTGCCACACGGACACTAGACATATATATAGATGTTTTCGTATTCCAATTAAAAAAAATGTTTAAGTGCTTTTAAAAGTGCTTGATTTGGTTTTGAATTGATTATTGTAATAATATCAAAAAAAGTAAAAAGCTAAACAGTATCAAAGCTATATACAGTAGCTAATGAAATATGACACTTGCATAAATCGCTATATAATGTAGTGTTCCATATCTGTGTTACATCTTGTTACATACACAAATCATACTCATTCACCTGCTGAACAGTATCCCAGTTAGTACCACTTTCACCATGTAATTAGGTAAGCTTCATTGTACTTTCATTGTTCTGTTGCATATTTTTAGCTTCAATCACTGACGTTTGCTAGAAACAGCATTCAATAATGGTGTAAAACCTGCTTCTTTGAAATTATACTAGATAGCTTTTGATGTGGATTTTATGCCATGACTCACACTGGCATTTCTGATTTAAAGGCACACCACTTCTTCCTAGATGGACATTGGGCCTGATTCAAAGTTGATTGCTGATGTGCGAATTAGCAGATCAAATTCTTATCAATTGCGCATGTGTAAAGATTGTGGGGCATCATCGCAATCATCCTCACAATTGACAGGAAGGCGGAGTTTGAGGGTAGAAACCTGACATGGGAATGCCCAAAGAAAACATACGTGCCAAGGCGTTTTAAGGGAGGGTTTGTGATGTCAGCATCACACTGACAGAATGACCAGTAGGGTCACATTTACACAGACTGGAAAAATCATTTGATGGTTTGAGAAATGTGTATGGATTTGCAACTGGATAGCAATAGAGAGATCTTCGCAATGCATTCGCAGATTTACACAGGACAGGCTTTCTTTCTGTCTACATGCAGTCATCTGCAACTTTGTAGATGAGTGATAGTGTCTGAATCAAACCCAATATCCCTTTATATTGAAATTAAGAGCTCACAACCATGTATAACACACATCATAATCAAGTGAATATTTGTATTAACATAATCAAATGAAAATTAATATTTTCATCTATTTTTATGTAATTTAAATGTAAGAACAATTCATTATAAAGGTAATGCAGGAAAGATCACAAATATCTCCTATCCAATATGGCCTACTGTCCCCATAAATTGATCAAGCCATTTTCAGATCCTCACTGTGGAAACCTTAGTCATCTTTAGATGACGTTGGTGTAGCAACCTGCTTCTTTCCTATAGAAAGTCCCGGTAGTGAAGAGAAATCCAATGGGATCCCCCCCACCACTGCTCTCTCCTCATGCTTTAAAAAAGCACTTAAACTTAGGGTCTGCCCAATGAAAATTACTCACTCATTTCAGTGTATTGCTTCCCGGAGTTCTGCACAATTAGGTTTCAGAGTACTTCTCATCCACTGCCCCCCCTGGAGATGGAAAGACATTTTTACAAGAGTTTGCAGATATTGTTGCTGGGCTAGTTCTGGAACACCAAATATGGCTAATCCTCAGGGATTTCAATGCATGGGTCGATGATGAGCTATCATGCCTTGGCCAAGATCTCATGTACACAATGAATGCTCTTGGGCTCACCCAAGTCATCCCCTCTGCTACACATAAAAGTGGTCACACTCTTGATCTTATCTTCCAGATTGGATTAGAAGCCTCTGACCTAAAGATAAACCCCAGTCACATGGTCAGACCACTACTCAATATGGTTCTCAGTCGCAACCCCTCAAAATAGATATTTGCCCATGGAATTGACCAGATATCGCCCAAGGAGGGGTATAACTCCTCAAGCCCTGGCAGCTAACTTGGACCTCTTGGCACTAATGGGGACCAGTAAAGATCCATGTTCCCAAGTCCATTATTATAACAGGACTGTGACAGCTGCACTGGATACTATCGCCCCTGTGCATATATGACTCTGCAAACCACACCATCAAGCACCCTAGTTTGACAACAGTATTAGTGATCTCAAGAAAAGGGGTTGTATACTTGAAAGACGATGGAGGAAGACAAACCTGGCAGAGGATGAATTAAATCTAATCAAACACATTGGAAAATACCAATCAAAAATCACCAGCAAAAAAAACAGAGTTCCTTTCAAATTAGATCATTGCAACAAAAATAGGCCCGCTCAGCTTTTCCGTACAGTGGAGATGCTTTGCAAACCAGCATGTCTGCAGCCTGATGTAATACTCTCCCAGTCAATATGCAATAAATTTGCAAATTCTTTGCAGATAAAGTATCTATCTTCCGGGCTGAATTCCCCACAGTGACACCAAAGGAGTACCAACATACCAAGCCTGCCAGTGTAAGACACCTGCCTTCATGGGACATCTTTGACCAAGTGGATGTACAATACATTTCTGGAATTGCCCGTCTGTTGCGTCCCTCCTCCTGTGATCTGGACCTTACATGACCAGGGCCCAAGGTACCTGCAGCAGCTTCTGATTCCTTACTGTCCTACTCGATTACTACGATCCATTGAAGGAGGACTACTAACAGTACCCAGAATTTCCCTGAATTCATCTGGGGGTCGAGCGTTCAACTTTGTTGCTCCAACTCTATGGAACTCTCTTCCTTTCACAGTGCGAGAAGCCTCCACTGTAGAATCATTTAAAAATAGACTACAGACATACCTATTTACTCAAGCATTTTACTGATATCTACTGTTAAGCTTGTTTTGTATTTTGAGCTGTAAAGACAATGGTAAAGCACTTTGAGTTCTATTGGGAGAAAAGTGTTATATGAATATCATTATTATTATTATTATTATTATTATTATTATTATTATTATGTGTGAGCCCAAATTCACATGTGTTAATTAGCACTGCCATGTCAACTGTCACATCGAATCAGCTATAGCCGCACCATTGAACTAAACAAAGAAAACTGTGCAAATGGAACAGGACACCGATGCTCAAGCTTAAATACTGTAGGTTTTAATAATACATACAGTTCAGTATCTAAACAGTTCCCAGTCAAGAAATATAATGATCAATAAAGCTATAAGTTATATGCATCCATTGTAAATCTGCTATGGTAGCTGCTCATACTATAGGTTCCTGTATAATGTAACGTTCAATTCAGCTGATTCAATTGCAGCCATCGCTCCCCACTGGACATGTATGCTAATATGCAGCTATTAGAGCTATTCAATTGTTGCTCTGATCGGACACCTATTAGCATATTATACAAGCTGACCTCCCTAGGTTTAGCCAAGCAAAGTAATTACAACTATTTCATGCTTCCATGTGGGCATCTAAACTAATAGGGCTTTGGACTTTAAACACATTTTTTTTATCACATCAGGCTATAGCTCCATCCACACGGAGCGATTGGTCGCTGAGCGATATATCTCTCAGCAACCAAATTGCTGTGTGTCCCGTTTTCATCAGCGACCAGCGGTGGCCGCTGATGAAAACAAGACACTCTGCCGGGGGAACCGCTGGTCGCAGGAGCATTGCAGGCCCCGATGACAGTATGCACAGGAATATGGTTGCTCGGTGATCCCTGCTGTCATTAGTGCAGAGGAACCCGGCTCACCCCCCATTTAGTGCAGGTAAAGCCTGGGGGGGACTCCTTTATTGAGAAGTTCCCCACTCCCCCAGGTACCCTGTTCAAGGCTGACTAGCCACGATGAGCATAGTATGGGCGGAGGACCTTTATGTAAAAAGTGTCCCCCAGCTGTGGCATGACACTGTGGGCTGTTGGAGCTCGGTTCTGGTTCCAAATGATGGAGGACCCTCAGTTTTTTTTGTCCCCCGTATTTTTGTCAAAGAGTTTGGGGCTGGATTCAGAAATATGTGGGACCTCTGCAATTTTTTGTCCCTGTATTTTTGAAACCAGGTCCAACTCAATGAACCCTGGGCTGGTTTTGCTCAGGAGGGGGGACCCCCATGCCATTTTTTATTTAATTTTAACTTTTACACATTTTTTAAGACAGAACCATGCACATATTGCACTGGTCTGTACATGGTTCTGTCAAAATCATCTGTTATAACCTGGTCTATTTGTGTTGCGATTTTTGGTAACGTTTTTCCAAAAATGCATTCTATTAAATTTGCGGTTGTTTATTTTTTTTAATGGCAAAACATCTGGATGCAAATTGAAGTGTTCTCAAAATTTCGACAGTTCAGAAGTGCTATGTTTACCGCAATTTACATCCTATTAAGTTGGTGATTTCTGAAAAAACTTGAGAATTCAGACTTTTTTTACTTCAATTCACAAAAGTCGGAATATCTCATCCCATAAAAACGCTGCCATCTGTTGGCAGCAAGTGAAACTACATCTGGCTTTCGAAGCATTTGCTTTGAGCGGGCTTACTAGAGGATATATTTCAGGGAAGGGTTTAGTTGTGCAGTCACCCCAAAAAAACTCTCTCTAGGGTTTAGTTGTGCAATTTGCATAAAGTCATTGAAAGGCAACCACCAGTAGACTTTCTGGTGTCGACTTACTGAATTTCAAAATTCTGAATGCATATGTGTCCTCATATATCTTTTCTGCAGTGACGCAACACAGACCCTCGTGGCACACCATGCCACCTGTGAATCTTCTTGTGTCGGGTGTATCTTTTTTCAATTTTTTCAATAATCAATTGATCACCACACTCACTTTAGAGAATCATGAAAAAGTTTACAAAATCAGGGCGAGATCAAGGGGGTCTCTGGTAACCAACTTGTGGGGACCTGCAAAAATAAAGATTGCCCTTAAAAGCACTTTCCCACCCAAAAACAACTTACGTAAAGACTAGCTGGTTCACAACCTATGATATCCATGAGTCGTGGCAGGCCCAACAGCATTGTGAACTTGCAATTTAGCTACTGTACATTGTGTTTCTGCCAGGACACACTTGGGGAAATTTACTAAGATGTAAATTCTACTTCACATGGGTTGTTGCTATGGGCAACCAATCAGATCCAGGAGGGGGGGTAAGTGTGTGACAAGATGACCCAGAAAGGTGGGAGCACCCCGAGACACACTTCCTGGCGCTTAGCAGTGCTAGTGAAAAATATTTAGACAAATTCTATTATATAATTTTTTAGATTTTATACAGCTGCAGCATGCACTTCAATGAGTCTGCCTCGACTCACACAAAAAAGACAATTGGGGGGGGGGGGGGGGTTTGAAGTGTATTGCACTGCTGTCTTAGAATAATTTTTTGTTTAAAACACACTGATTGGCTGGATAAAAATAAATGCTGGACACACTGTTGTATTTTTGATTTTTATATAGAAATATAGAAAATTAGCAATATACATACATACATTTATTGCCTAAATATGAAAAATAAAATAAATATGAAAATAAAAACACAGATATATAAATACACAAAACAGCAATAATAAAATATCACATGAATAGGGATCCCGAATAGTGGTAATATAGTAACGTTAATTGCAGACCTTAAGTAGCAACTTGTTTTAAATGAAGCAGTCAATTTGCACTGGTAACAGGAGAAGGATATAGCCAAATCATATACTTGTTGTATAGACTGTAACAATTATAAGTCGTTGAGACGTAGACACCGCAATAGATGTTATGCTCACCGTTTCTTGTAGCACCTGCTTCGTGCTGGTTTTGGTGGAAAATATGAGAGAAGGGGGGGGGGAGATTTCTTCCTGCAATCGGGTCCAGATGTTTAAAGATTGATGACCCCTTTGCTTGAATGCCAATCACTCCTCTCGGCACTAGGCCGGTGTAGCCTGTATGCGGTATATGGATTCACCACATTGACCGCAGCAGTGAAGGAGTGAATGGGTTAATATTCCGCCGTATGATGTAAAAGTGCTGCTCCTCTGTTGTGGCGTGGAGAGCGGCTGGGGAATAGCTGATGGCTGGCAGCGGGGGGATTGTGCTGGACTTCAGCTTTGGTAGAAATAAAGAGTCAGCGGTGAGCCGGCAAATAGATCTGCACTCGTGGTGGAAGCAGAGTCGGCGTATTGCAACTTAATTACCGGCGGCGTGGAGCGGGTGTCCTTCTCCTGGGAGAACAAGTTGAGGTCTGCTAACGTGGATCACCTGGTTCAGGTAAGTGATGACGTCAACGCGTTTCGTCCCCTTCTTCTTGAAAAAGTTCCCATCAGACTTAGGGGACGAAACGCGTTGACGTCATCACTTACCTGAACCAGGTGATCCACGTTAGCAGACCTCAACTTGTTCTCCCAGGAGAAGGACACCCGCTCCACGCCGCCGGTAATTAAGCCGCAATACACCGACTCTGCTTCCACCACGAGTGCAGCTCTATTTGCCGGCTCACCGCTGACTCTTTATTTCTACCAAAGCTGAAGTGCAGCACAATCCCCCCGCTGCCGGCCATCAGCTATTCCCCAGCCGCTCTCCACGCCACAACAAAGGAGCAGCACTTTTACATCATACGGCGGAATATTAACCCATTCACTCCTTCACTGCTGCGGTCAATGTGGTGAATCCATATACCGCATACAGGCTACACCGGCCTAGTGCCGAGAGGAGTGATTGGCATTCAAGCAAAGGGGTTATCAATCTTTAAACATCTGGACCCGATTGCAGGAAGAAATCTCTCCCCCCCCCTTCTCTCATATTTTCCACCAAAACCAGCACGAAGCAGGTGCTACAAGAAACGGTGAGCATAACATCTATTGCGGTGTCTACGTCTCAACGACTTATAATTGTTACAGTCTATACAACAAGTATATGATTTGGCTATATCCTTCTCCTGTTACCAGTGCAAATTGACTGCTTCATTTAAAACAAGTTGCTACTTAAGGTCTGCAATTAACGTTACTATATTACCACTATTCGGGATCCCTATTCATGTGATATTTTATTATTGCTGTTTTGTGTATTTATATATCTGTGTTTTTATTTTCATATTTATTTTATTTTTCATATTTAGGCAATAAATGTATGTATGTATATTGCTAATTTTCTATATTTCTATATAAATATCAAAAATACAACAGTGTGTCCAGCATTTATTTTTATCCAGCCAATCAGTGTGTTTTAAACAAAAAATTATTCTAAGACAGCAGCGCAATACACTTCAACCCCCCCCCCAATAACCAATCAGATCCTGTCTACTATCTACTAGAGCACACTACTAGAGGTCTTCAACCTGTGGCCCTCCAGATGTTGTGGAACTACATGTCTCAGCATGCCCTGACAGTTTTGGCATGCTCTTATAGGAAGAAAATGTGGCAATGCATGTTGGTACATGTCGTTTCACAACATCTGGAGGGCCACAGGTTGATGACCCATGTACTAGAGGGTGCTAAATAAATAAGTAGATTCTGATTATAGATTTATCTATCATGCTGGATAATAATTGCCTGGACGATAGCGATTCACGGGATCACACTTCACTATCAATATGGCCCCTACTAATGTAGCGATCTAGCGAGATTGCCTAGAAAATGCCCCAACATTGCTGCATTTGTAGGTGCCATTACACTGTCGTATGTCAGTACAGACCTGCTTTTAATGTGAACAGTACAAAGAAGAGGTGTAAACAAAGCTATCTTATCCGATCATTGATCTGTCCAATCAGTTATTTTACAGTTTATTTATGACAGTGCCAGATTGAACCTTGTGGAAATCCTTAGGCTGTTGAAATCTCTGGCCTCCTTGTGATCTGAAAACTGTAATGGGAATCTGATGCCTATGTATTTTAAAGTGTTATTGGGTACTTTACATTAAGACAGAATTTTCTGTGCTGTGGGGCCGCTTAAAGGCCTACAGCCCTAGGGTGGTGCCTACTCTACCCATCTCAGAGTTGCCGACTTTTACAGTCTCCTCTCCGGGAGAACCCTGGAGAGGAGACTGTCAGCAGCACTTCTGGGGGCGGGGCCTGATGGAGATATCATTAGTCCCTGCCCCCAGTAATGCAAATACCGCAATAAGCGGGTCTTTGAGGAGGGGGTGGGGCTAACTTGATTCAATTTGCACATTTAGCCCCGCCCCTCCACAACAAACTCAGTGAATTGCGGCAATTTAAAACTCTGCCACCGGGGAAATGCTGGGGTTCACCAGTATCCAGGAGGGTTACTATCCTTTTGCGGGACCGGGAGCGGTTCCCGATTTTCAGGACCCTCCCTGCCATTACGGGAGGGTAAGCTACCCTGACCTATCTGGTGTGGACCCAGTGTCAGTTCTCCTGAACAGCAGCGGTCACAGGCATGTTGTCCCCCCAAGGTTTTGCCATTTAATCTGAAAAGGGGAATACTTTAAAAAAGCCCCTTGTACTAAAAAAAAACATATTTAACAGGCCAATATGCTTGCAGAATGACATCATTCAGTTTGAAAATGATTTTCAGTAGAATATACAAAAGCAAGTTTGGCAACACACAGCCTTAAATAACTGGTTTTAAAATATAGAATTGTTGGCAACCTAATCCCAAATACACTTTTACAATTTCTCCATCTGTTAATAGTTTTACATTTAGATAGTCACAATATGCAACAAAATAGGTGACCAAGAGGTCAGAAAGCAAGAGCTTCTTGCCAAGAAATTAAATCTCCACAGAGGTGTAAAAGGCAGAGATTTCCCCCTGTAGCCTGGCCCCTTTCTCCTCTGTACAGCCCAATGATAATTGCAAACAAACGCCTATTCACTCTCTTCTGATTCGTGTCCCATTTTCTCTTTCCACAGAAACGATGTGTCATCTGTAACTCACCCTGAAGCTGCATTTTTGTATTCAAAGCTGCAGGCAGGCACACAGCATTTCCTCTGCATGTTCCTGCTGAACACAAACTGGATTGAGACAAAATACATGTTGTGTTGACGAACACCCCAGGGATTTGTCATACCATGGATTACAGATTTTCACGGTAGGTTCAAAATGTAATTCTTGCATGTAAATCTGAATAGTTACACTTCTCTAGGTTTTAAAGACCACAGGCATTTTTTCCCACACTAATTACAATAACAAATGCAGGTCCAATAATCCATTAGATAAAGTATGAAAATGTTCCAAATAAACAAAAAAATATATATATATTTTAAATGGCTATAAAAGTAATGCATGTTTTTATTTGAAATTCCTTGACAGTTATGCAGTACATTTATTATACTGTTTACGCATATAAAATTTTATGGTTATATGGAAATGACAAGTTGAATGACTTTAGTGTTGATGAATTATATTATTATTGTTAAAATGCTGATTGCTATAAGCTTGCAGAAGTGCGGAATAAAACATTTTTTGCAGATGTCTTGGAAGTGACAATAAATTTAAAATTTTCTTAAAGCCATAATGATGAAGAAATCTGATGAGCAAGAGTGACATGTTTAAGTATTAGTTGCATTATTTTATTTATTTTATTTATATAGCACTCACATATTCCGCAGCGCTTTTTCCGAGAATATTTGAGCATTCACATCAGTCCCAGCCATGATGGATCTATATTCCCTAACACATGTACATGCACACACATTCATTCCTACTATTATGCTTTTAGATTGTGGGAGGAAACCAGAGTACCTGGAGGAAACCCATGCAAGCAAGGGGAGAATATACAAACTCTGCACAGTTAGGGCCATGATTAGAATGGAACCCATGACCGCAGTGCTGTGAAGCAGTAATGCTAACCATTACACTGTCCGTGCTGTCCATATAGAAAAGAATTCCTTTATTCGTCTCACATACAGTATGTTGCATTTTTGTGCAATCTCTGCTTATTCGAATAATAATACCATTATAAAGTTCTTAATAAAAACAGTATTGCACATGATGAAGGATATATGGTACTGTACATTTGAACATTTGTACATTTGTACATTTCTTTCCATTTACCAATTTCCATATACAATATTTGTGTTCTAGTGTAGACCTGTCAAAATGATTTAACATTATCGATTTCATAATACATCAAATATGTATCAAACATCTGAGTTACGGATAAAATGCAATATATTCTGTTTTCAAAATTGCCAAATTCAGGCTTCAAAAAACCCTATAATCTATGAATTCTGTTTGCTCTAATTTTGTAAATACATACATTTAGATTACTTATAGTAATTCATTTTGTGTCACTGAATAATGTATGTGTCGTAGGAAATTTATGGGAAAAAAGCAGTGTAATATTTCGAGAAGTAACTGAATTTGAGATATTACCATTATTAAGATCAATTTAATTATATTGTTATATATTATTTATTTTTTTTTCTTGTGCAGCTGATTCTGTTTGTGAGCAGCCGTAGGAAAATTATTATTACGTAGCACTTAATTTTGTCTATAACAGATCTTTCATTATCTTAGTCTGAACCACTAAAATACGTACAGTACATCGCTTTTCTAGTGGAGATGTAAACTATGTAACAAATATCTTCCAATAATTCAAATTTTTCCATATAAATTACATTTTCCATTTATACAGCATATGTCAAGCTTTTTGGATAATGTAGTCTCACCAAAATCTCCCTATTGTTTATCAGTTTATCCCAAGTATCTTCTAAAGTTTGCCAACATATTCAGAATATACCTGAATGTATATAAAAGTATCCCTATTTGTCCTCAAGAGCTTAAAATTTTTTTTTTCTGTATTATTTAATTATATTTCATTGATTACTTGTAAACCAAACTGAATTTTAGCATTATTTAATTGCTTAAAATCCCGTTTTAATGTGTCTTGTGCACAAAATATTGCTTCCATATTGAAATATTCAGCTATTCTAAATGATATATATATATATATATATCTATATATATATAGATATATATATATATATATATATATATATATATATATATATATATATATATATATTTTTTTTTTTAATATAGACGTTGAGTCTAGATTAATCTCTGCATTGAATCATTATTGGCAAAATACTTTAAATGAAGATATTTATTTTATATATTTATCTTCTTTACATTGTACAATTTTGCATGTGAAAAAAATATTTCATGGGTACAAATAGGTGATCTTCATAGGAGGGATTACAAAATATGCATATAGCTTAATACAGTAGTGACACTTTATATTATTGCGTTTCACGAAAATAGCTATTTATACATTTATAATTATGCAAAAAAAAAAAAAACAGTAAAATGAAAAGTACTTCATATACAGGTTTTATATTATAAATACAGGGAAGTCCGGCCTCATCTTACCCATGAGTACTAATAATCACAGATCATTTCTCACAACTAGTGTGCCTGTGAAAATGCATGTGTATGTACCCATGATCCATAAGATTAAATAGTATTTACACTCCCATGAATGGGTCACAAGTGGGTTTGGCTGGTCACAGTTTGGATGCATACTGGATACGGTCATTTGGTCTACAGCAAGTTGGTCGACATGTGTTTAGGTCAACAGGTCATTAGGTTGACGCAAATTTTAGGTCGACAGTCAAAAGGTCGACATGGGGTTTTCACTGTTCTTTGAGCCAACATGTGCCGACAGGCGGTATTTCAAGCCCTACCATTCACTAGGGCGTGGTGGGAGAATAAAATAGTTTGCGGAGTGAAGCGAGTGATGCATTGCATTGGAAACTGTATCCATGTTGACTGTGTCGACATTCAGGTAAAAAAAAACAGTAAAAAAACCCCATGTTGACCTTTTGACTGTCGACCTAGACACTGTCGACCTACTTGCTGTAGACCAAACGATCCCAACCCGATGCATACAGTATGAGGATTTGTGGATAAAATGAGCGTGGACAAATCTGTAACTTGGTGTCTACTTTACGCCAATAAAGCTGCTCTCCATATATGTACTGTATGAGTTTGCAGAACAATATGTGTATCACTCAATATGCAAAGGCAAAACTGCTTTCCATTTTGCAGAAGGGACAGTAAATATGCAAAATATTGTGGATAGCGGTCAATATGTTCACTTCCAGGTACCTGATCACTTCCAGGTACCTGATCACTTCCAGGTACCTGATCACTTCCAGGTATCGGATCACTTCCAAATTCTTATTTTTTTTTAATACCTATTTTATACAGTATGTATGAACAATTCTTGTACTGTATGTTTAGGTGAAGCCTCAAGATATGTTTTTTCTGCATAGTACCACTTGCCTCATTCTCTACATTCCTTTCTTCTTACTTACTCACATTCTAATGCTGCTAAGTGGCAAGCTGACATTTCCCTGCACAGTATATACTGTATGGTATGGATGCATTGAATAGAAGCCCATGCAATAAGCATCATACTGCTATGTGACTCAGGGTGTTCATGAATTTAACTACTAATGAATAAAAAAAAAATTTCTCTCCTGAATCATAATAGCAGGCAGACTTCATGGACTATAGTTATATGTGAAAGCGTCATTACTCTTTCTTGCTTAAGACCAGCTAATACTGCAATTTAATATTTTCTATGTGGTCTTACAATATATATTACTTACCACTAATTCCATATTTTATACATTTTTACTGCAGCTTAAGACAATTTGGACCCAGTGAAAAAGTGTGATCTAGAATTGCAAACCACTGAAAGCAAAGTGATGGAACAACCTATTAAAGATATACTTCTGGGTGCTCCAAAGGCTTCAGACCCCATGATGATGGAAAAACGTGCCAATGACTGTGTGATTACAACGGTTCCAAGAGTCAATGAAACCCAACTGACTGCTGCAACAGGAGGAGCAGAACTCTCCTGTTACCGCTGCACTATCCCTTTCGGAGTGGTTATACTTATAGCGGGAGTTGTGGTTACTGCGGTGGCGTATAGCTTCAACTCTCATGGATCCATTATCTCTGTCTTTGGGCTGGTCCTACTCTCGTCTGGACTACTTCTGGTGTGCTCAAGTGCACTTTGCTGGAAAATCAGACAACGGAAAAAGAGAGCAAAGAGGAGAGAGAGCCAGACGGCATTGGTAGCAAATCAAAGGAGTTTATTCGCTTGAGAGTTGGAATGTCTACAGCCTTTAGACTGCATCTGGTCTAGATCATTTGGACAATCGGGAGGAGTTTTGGAACAATCAATCTGTTTGGAATTCTATGTGCATGGAAAACAGGCATTGAAGAGTATGCAATGATTAAAGGAGTGGGTCATTTTATTTTGAGAGCTGAGGGTCATTACACAGTTTGCATTTTAGTTTAATGTCACATTTTCCACTCACAGGTTGGATTTTAAATATTTCTTTTAATTAATAGAAATACTTTGCTGATTGGTTCAATAGTAGTCAAAACACCTATGGTGGTGGAAGTAAGATGTACTTTGTTTTTAGGGACAGTTGAGTAACTAAGTTGTCTGTAATATAGATGGCATGGTTTATGGTGATGTGACCTATGGTTTTTGAATAGCTCCTTTATTATTAATGTAAGCCACATTAATCTGTAGCCACTAGGAGCTGCCTATGAATAAATAATAATTGTTATTGCAGATGTTTTCAGTCTGTTAGAGGTTATACAGTATTTGATTACATTGAGAAATGACTTCTTAATTGAGTGGGGATTAATGTTTCATTTGCACATTTTTTTGTTAAAACTATTAACTGATAGCATATAGAACCAATAATATTGCACCATATTAAAACAGCATACAAGTTAGATGTTACATTAAACTAAGATCACACACACTTTGTAAGTAAGCTAATAATAGGTAAATATGTATTTACAAAATCCAGTAAATCAAATCAAGGCTATTATGATATTTATGACCGTATGTTTCTCTTTTATAGGAAAGCGATATAATGAATTAAAATGTAAAGCAATAAACACACAAAACTTATACAATACATTTATAATGGCAACATTAACAATATTGGCATTCATAATGTCAATAGATGATTTTTTTTTTCACGAATGATAGGGTTAGGCTTAGGGTTTGGCTGCAGTTAGAGTTAGAGTGAGATTGCTCCACTCACCAAAACATTACAGCATGGTCAATGGCCATTCGCAATATTGACTTTTCGCCAATGTCTACATTATGGGGTGGAGTTTCTGAATGTCATCATCCTGAACATTGACTTTTTTTTACCACACCCAGAACATGTATACATTATAAACCAGCAAAAAAGAAAACATTGATTTTATTATATTGTTGTAATTCATTTATGTATATTTTTTGGCAATAATCGAAGGACAGTTATCAAACTATTTTGTACTCATTACATGTTTGCCCATGGACAGAGCAAAGACGAGCAAAGGGTGGTCCATCGGGTTACCAATATAAAGTTAGGTTAATGAATATCAAGAGTATAGCGATATTTGTAGAAAAATTCTACTCTGTGACAAAATTATTATTGGGAAAGAAACATAATGGTGAGTAAGAGACTATAGTGCAACACTAAAAGCTTAATAGTTTCCTTTCTTGGAATCACTTGTAGAATACCTCAGTAAAGAGTCAAAGCTTCATGCTGATGCATTCATGTAGTTGATATCATACTGTAGAAATTGTCCCCGGCTTAAAAACATATTTATGGTACATTTGTCCATAGACCCCCAATTTGAACCATGATGATGAAATTGAAGGTTCCCTTTTTATGCTTGAATCATACTTGTCTACTCTCCTGAAAGTCGCAAGACAATACCCCCATCATATAACCATTGATCATAGATGCAGGGGCGTAACTATAGCACCGCGGGGGGCGCTGTGCATGTGGGGGCGCCGGGGGCTGCGGTGCTATAGTTACCCCCCCAATCCCCCGCAGACTTACGTATCTTGCTGGTCCCGGCGGCTCCGTTCTTCTGATGAGGACCACAACAAAATGGCCGCCCCCATATAGCAAACAGTTCTCTGAAACTGTCTGCTGTACGGGGGCGGCCATTTTGTGGTGGTCCTCAGCAGATGAACGGACGGAGCCGCTGGGACCAGCGCGATAGGTAAGACGGAGGGGGAGGGGGGGGGTTAGCATAGGAGGCGGGGCGACGGGGCGGCCGGGGGGGGGGTGCTCGACGGGGCGGCGGCAGGGGGGGTATGGGCGCCCCCCCCTAACAGCGGGGGGGCGCCCAAAACGTCGCTACGCCACTGCATAGATGTAATAATTTTTTTATGTTGGCTGAAAGTCATGCCATGGAATCCAACACAGATTAACCCTGTATATTAGGATTTATGATTAGAAAGCAGGACTCCATATTTTATGGACATGAATTGGGCAAAGCATGTCCGTAATGTTTACATTTTCAAAATGCTAAAGTTACAATTGCTTTTTATTTAAAACCCTATAGAAACCATCTAGCAAATGGGTGTGGATAATTAGCTTGACAGTAAATAGGCCATCAATACATTGACTACAATTGGTTGATGGTCATCATATTAAAAAGTTGGATCTGGTCTAGGTTGACATTGACAAGAGGTCAACACAAGCAAAATGTCGACATAAAAATGGTAGATACAGGTAAAGTTTGACATGCGTTGAAGTAGTGGTCAACCTACTGTTGACCAGATCACTGTAGACCTATATACCAGATACCATAGAAAATATGCCTGGTAACTGCACCCAAATTAGGCAAATGTTTATACCATATACTTGGACAACATACTGCTGGGTTGTCATTCCCACTGCCCTGCTGCTTCTCTGTTATCTCCTTAGAGCACTGCACTCAGAAAAAAAATAGTGCTGTCTGTTTTTCAGCACAAAGTGCGAAAATGCAGCATTTTAGTTCTAAAAAATGTAGTTATTTTCTGAACAAGAAGTGCAGACTGGCAGCAGGTCAGTGTCCGACCCCGCAAGGTAAGCCAAGAAGACTATAGGCGTGATTTATGTTTTTTAAGTAAAGCAAAAAAGCAGGCAACTTGGTAAAATTAGATTGCACTGCAGGAAGTGCAAATGTGCAGATATATTTAGAATTTGGTGGGTTATATATATATATTTTTTTTTTTATTTTTTTTTGGTGCAGGATAAATACTTGCTGCTTTTGCATGTTTACAGCTTTATTTGTAAATTGCAATTCAGATTTCAGTTTGAACTCAACCCACCCAAATCTAACTCATCTGCCTCTCCTGTAGTACAGTACAATATAGTTTCGACTAGTTGCATGCTTTTTTTTAAATTATTTTACTTACAGTACAAGCATGAATCAGACCCAGTGTTCTTCCCTAAAAGTCTTGGGGGCCACATCATGGAAATGTTGCTATGGGATCCACAAGTTTGTGTGTATGCCCACGATTAATGCGTTTCCTTTTTACAATTACCAACATTTGTACATTAGAAATTATACCCCTCTGAGCCTGAACGGCAGGCTTAGATGGGTAGAACAGCTGTTTTAAAGTGAGTCCAACTAAATTTTATATATATATATATATATATAAATATATATACACACACACACACACATACATACATACATACATACACAGTATACTGTATACACATATATTTTTTTTCTCAAAACAGATCATAGAAGATTTCAGTGTAGTCATTTATCCCATTTTCACAGAGCTCGACCTATATTATATCAGGTTTGTTCAATTTCATGCCGAAAGGGTGTACAGTGTGACAGATACTGTACTTGTGATACAGTATCTTCAAAAGTCACACTTAAGGTTGCCGCACACTGTGCATTTTGGACCAGATTGCATCACATCTGATCAGGGTTGCCGACTTTGAGGCTGCTCTCTCTGGGAGAGGTCATCCGGGGGCGAAGCCGGTGTCCGGGACGTAAAAGTGGTGGGAATATTCAAATACACTAACAAATACACTAGCACGTGGATGTGCCCATTGCTAGTGCATCACCATGACCACAAAAGGTATTACAGGCATTACATAGTGTGGGGAGGTGCCACGATGATGCAAATTGCTTCATCTGGTACGCACAGACCCCCTAGCTGTGGGAGGCTGCCGCAATTCCAGGGGACTTGTCAACCTTTTCGGGGGGCCAAGAAAGGATACCGGCCAATCAGGGAGGGTAGTCAAGTATGCATCTACTTCAAAAAGCATGAAATGTGCTAAAACAGCATGTGTTTTCAACTAGAGGCGATCTAGACCGAAAGCAATGTGCAGCACATACTTTTTATGCTATGCAATGTCTTGTGCACATTGTATCGCACGGGCAAAACGCACTATGTGTGGGCATCATTACATTTTTAAATCAAGCAGTCAAGTTGATCTGGTGTGTTACTATATTGTTCATTTGTGTCATTGCTTTTTTTATTACCTCACTTTGTGGTATATAATGATAATACACAACATTCATTTCATTCTCTTTATTTATCTACTGTAGATGGACAATGGATTTCATTGCTGCACTAAATATATTTAACACTTATAGTGGGAAACTGGTTGGACAGATATAACATTTAAAAGTTTGAAGCTATAGAATAACTATTAGATTAAAAGTGCAAAAAAGTCTTGGGAGTCTGATGGACAAGAAAACAAATCTATAGGGGATGTCAGTACTTAATGCTGCAGTGGATGATATTGGTGGTACTTGTAGATGTTCTTTTTGTTATTGTTGTATTTACTGTGTAGTAAAATGGCTAACTGTAATTCTATTTGGTAAAAGTGCGATTTGTAAGTAAAAAGTGTCAACGATTTGTAAATGAATGATAAACCTATTAAACCTAGCACTTTTTGGTCTCTTTTTGTATAAAATATAAATTTTATTAAAAAATAGTGCTGCTGACATATTTGTTATGTTTTATGGTATGCTATGGTGTGTCAGTGGTGTTAAAATGGATTATACCTTTTCAAATAAATAGTTTTTATATTTACAGTAAGTTCAGGGCAGTCAGTGTATTAAACCACAAAGTAACATAAAATATGCTCTTATGTAATCAGTACCGCATAGTGTCTCGCACTAATACATAACACCAAAGGCGGTATGTATTAAAATACTTCGCCACCCCTCCACAGTGATGCTAGCGCATATGTATTAACATATGTGGCTAGCATCGCAGTGCAGTGATGGAGGCCCCCCACGATACCGGAGATGTATCAGGTGCCGCCTTCTCTTCTACAGCTGGAAGGACATCCAGCTGTGACATATGCTAGGGGGAACAGGAGTTAAATGGAGGATGGGGGTAGGTGTCTGTTGAGAGGGTCGGTGGTCGGCGATAGAAGCCTTCTATAGGGTATCGCAACCCAAAGGTAGCGATACCCTGCCCTGCGAAGACACAGCAGCCGGATATTAGTACATTTGAAAATGCAATAAAACCGAAATGGTCACACCTAGCAATTACATGCATCTTCACTGTGGGTTAAGTAAGTGAGTATTATTTATATAGCGCACTTTCTCCAATAGGACTCAAGGTCAGTATTGTTTCCCAAAATACTTTGCCATGGCGGTTTTTACTTATGGGCTGCAGGACTGCAAATTTAGTCCCCCTTGGCAACAAGCAATTTTAGTCCCCCTTGCCAACAAGCAATTTTAGTCCCCCTTGGCAACAAGCAATTTCCCTCTTGGCAACGAGCCTGAAGCCCATTGTCAACGAGCATGAAGCCCCTTGGCATCAAGCATGAAGCCCCTTGGCAACAAGCATGAAGCCTCTTGACATCAAGCATGAAGCCACTAGAAATGAGCATGAAGGTAAGTGGCACTTGTGTCAAAAATGTGATGGGCGGTGTGTCATACAGTATGTAATGGGCATCACGATGTGTGGCACAATGTATAATGGGCATTACAGTTTGTTATATAGTATGTAATGGGCATTATGTGTAATTGGCATTAGGGCATGTGGCTTTATGTGTAATGGGTATTACAAAGTTTGCAAAAATGTGCAACGGGCATTATGGTGTGTGGTATAATTTGTGATGCAATGCATCCTTTCTATCAGGCCATGCCCCCTTTTTGATGCACAAGGGCCCCACCTGCTACAAACTGTGAGGGGGCGCAAAACATGCCTTTGCTCCGAACACTGTGGCACCTAGCTATACCACTGTCTGAGACTGAACTAACTTCACAGTGACTGGCAGAGACTATTGGAAGTCCAAACTGCCAGTTCCCTCTCTATGGGCTGTTTCAGCTGCAGTCCATAGAATCTGGGGTATGCGCATGTGCACTACAGAGGCTGATCCTGTGCATGTGCTGGTCCCGGTGTCTGTCATCTGCAGTGTTCAGGCGCTGGGACCGTGATTTGGCTTCTATCGGTTGCTACAGAAGTAACCCATAGAAGTTGGGTATGTGCAGTATCTAAGATGTTACTGCGTATGAACTGATCCGGGAACCATAGCTTACTAGCATTCGACTAGTTGATATGGTGAAACTGGTTCTTATGAGTATGCATCCTATACCCATTGCTTACATATAGCTACACTTGATATCAAG
Source organism: Crinia signifera (assembly GCF_055691185.1). Lineage (NCBI taxonomy): Eukaryota > Metazoa > Chordata > Amphibia > Anura > Myobatrachidae > Crinia > Crinia signifera. The sequence goes on from NC_139222.1 coordinate 202,194,382, forward strand.
TGCTACTAGTCAGATTGACATTGTTCTCAGCAGAGAACAATGGTTAGCGGTTAGCACAGATCACACATCGCTAGTGCATCAGATGTGTGCCAGTAATGTGTGCTGAATGATCTGTGCTTTGAGTACGTCGCTCAGCACAGTGCTGTTGTCGTGTGTGTGTGTGTGTGTGTTTGTGAGGGGCTTTACACTTCACCAAGCTTTGTCTAAACAATACCTTGAACTTCCATCTAACTTTGCTTGAAGAAGCTACATTCAAGGACAGTTGATTACACATTATATACACAATATATACTGTAATCCTATTACCTGTACATCCAAACAATTCTAAATCCCTTAATTTCACTTTACATCTAGTGCTACACAATACCATGAAAAAAAATAAACAGAGACTATAGTAAACCATGGAATTACTGAAAGTGCCTTCTCACTTCTTTGGTTAGGTGTAATACGCTGATGTCCATCAATTTGAATTCCATTAACTAAGCTATAAAACACTGACAGCAAGCAACAGTGAGCCTGTCTCCAAATCTGGGGTACTTTCCGCTTTGCGTGTGTCACTCACATTATGGCATCATGCACAATGAAGAACAATGTGTGAGGAGCCTGATGCCAATGCTGCCTTTAGGAGGGCCAAGGAGAAAATACAAATATGTTTTGGTGGTGGGGGGGGGGGGGGGGGGGGGGAGGAGAGGAAACACAAACACAGGTTGCTGCATGGATATATAGAAGGAAGTAGGGACAAAGATTGCTGCAGAGACAACATGTAGTGGTGGTGGGATGGGGTGTACAGACTGCTGCAGAGTTACAAGCAGGGCTATTTTTCAGTAGGCTCCAGCAGGAACTGAGGCCCTTATTCTAGTTCACTCTTTCTGTCAAAATATTTCTTAGATGGACAAAACCATGTGCACTGCAGGTGAGTCAGGTGTTACTTGTGCAGAGATAATTAGATTTGGGTGGGGTTTTACACCTGCCTCACCTGCAGTGCACATGGTTTTGTTCATCTAAGAAATATTTTTGTCAGAAAGAGTGAACTAGAATAAGGGCCTCAGTTCCTGCTGGAGCCTGCTGAAAAATAGCCCTGGTTACAAGGGTATAGGGATAGTGGAAAATTACTGCATCGACTTGGGTGACAATAATAATACTAGCAAAAACAAAATATAACCAAGCCTATGAAGCCTTGAAGTGGTCCTCGCTGCCGTCTAATGGTGTGTACACACGGTCCGATGTGCCTTCCGATTCGATGTTCGATTCGATGTTTAGTTCGATTTTTACTTTTCCCCCTTTTTTTATTTTTTCTCTACTCCTGTCAGATCTGCTTTAAGATTTTCACTTTTTACCATAAGATTTACTATGTGATTTACTATGTGATTTACTATCAGATCGGACATCGGATCTGAAGGACATCGCAAGGCGCATACTATGCATGCGATCTCCTTAAGATTTCCACTGAAAAGTCTTGCCTGCCCTCTCTATTTACAATCCGATTTCAGAGGACACGGGAGCGCGCATCGCCCTCAAATCGGAACCTGAAGCGCTAAAAAAACATACAACCTTCATCTGATTTATATCAGATTCCGATCCGATGTTGACTATATCGTCAACATCGGAAACGAAATTGGACCGTGTGTACACACTATAAAAGAGGTACTCAACCCTTATTGAAAAACAGAAGAAAAAACACAGAGTAGACGGTGTTGATGGACACACTTTCAATTTCAATTCAATTAAAAATAAATAGGTGTTTATTTAATAACAATTTATACACTCTAAAACCAAACACCGGCCAGTGAGACCAAATAACAAAAAAAATTACATATATATAGCACTCTGACTCAATGCCCAGTTGGTTGGGGCCACAACTCCCCCCCACCCCCTGGAGTGACTCAGGGACGCTGCATCACACCCCCCCCCCCCCCCCAGCAGAGCATCGCGGCGACCCGTGCCACATCACCCGGCAAGCACCCCCACCTGGAGCGGCACCACACGTCACATCGCTTCACGCGGCAAGACCCCCCCTGGGGAGTGTCGTGGCGGCCAGCGCTGCATCGCACTGCACTACCCCCCCACGTAGAGCAACACAAGTGAGTGCCTGGGCGACCCCCCCTGTGGAGCGATTGAGCGCCGGGGAGCCCCCCTCACACCACCTGGGGTGCTCCAGTGCCTAGCACCGGCCCTGGCTGCTCCCAGTACATTCAACTAACACTTTACAATACAGCACACTTTCCTGACCTAGACTGGCTAGGATGCCCCTGAAATTCAGGTCCGTCTCCCGGCCCCCCAGAAAAGCAGACAAATACCCCAAAATGGTGCCAGCCTCTCAACAGTCCCCCTTATTGGAGGGGGGGTCGGTGGAGACCAGATGATGTGAATTGTGTCATCGTGGTCCCGCCCTCCACTGTGCAATGCCTGTTATACCGGAATTACACAGCAGGGGGCATGGACACGATTATTCAATTGCAATGGCCATGCCCCGACTTGCATGATTATTTGTTAGCCCGCCTTTAGCTCCACCCACCGGCCCCACTCACTTCTCCTGGAACTGGTTGCCCTCTCCCAGGGCCAGATGCTCTAAGCTTCCAAGTGATGGAATTGAGAATGATAAAGTACTAACCAATCAGCCCCTAACTGTCACACCACATGCTGTGTTTTTTAATGACAGTTAGGGACTGATTGATTGGTGGTTTATCACTCTCCATTTTGTTACTTTTCAAGGTTTTGTTTATTTTGCTCCAGGACACTGCAGCCTAAAAGTCTGTAACCCTGCAATACAGACTGTTCAAACCTAACTTCAAGCACTAGTGTTCTCGGTCGCAAATAACCTCTAACACATAGTGAAAGCTCTAAATAGTACAGATACATACAGTGATTATCTTTAGTGCAGCAGTTCAATTTTTGTTCCCATGAGTTGTGATGTGCTAAAAAAAAACATTCTGTGCTTGTCCCCACTCTTCTATAAACCAAGTTGCCTTTTCACAGTAAATGTACTGAGTCACACAACCTTTCTAATAACCAAAGACGAATCCTGCTGCTCGAGATGGAAAAAAAAAGCCATAGGAAGTTCTCACTGTCATATCGCTTATTTAAAAGAACAATTACATCCGACTTTCAACACAGCAATATCCACAGGTTGCTCAGCTTGTTGTGCACTATCAAATTAACAGGGATTTCAATGAGTCAATGAAACCTGCTTAACTCTTTCTCATATAGCATGTATCAATCATGCATCAGAGAGGCTCTATGTTTATATATATATCTATATATATATATATAGATATATATATATATCTTTATCTTTATGACAAGGATCACAAATATGGGTAATCAGATAAAGGCTTTGTTGTTTATTTTGAACAGCAGGTCACAGCATAGCAGGTTAAATTCATATGCAGTTGCTATTACAGGCAGTAGCGTACTGTAACAGACAAGGCTCCAATGGTCCCTACAATAACTCACACACCTCCAGCCTATGGCTTGGGCAGCTATTCCACCATCAAGAGCAAGGTGACTATGCCCTGCAAACCCTTATATCAGGAAATCCTAGGTGCTGCTGATTACACACCTGGGATTCTGCTGCTGCTACCAAAATCTGGTCTGGATCCTCCACATTACTTTCTTGTGGGGGAATGTTGACTCTGCCACAATATGTCATTCTTGCCTACCTAACCCTCTCCACGAGGGAGAAAATGCTCTGTTCCTGGACATCCCTGGTAATGTATAATTGCCAAATTTATTCAGCAGTTTTTACATGATGCTGGGAAAAAAAAGATAAACAATGTTCATCTCCATAGTTCATAAACACTCCCCAGAAGTATATCTCCCGGGGAAAAAAAATGTACAGACAAAACATTTGTACAGATACATGTCTTCACTAATGGGGGGAGTGGGCGGGGTTTAACCATTCGAGTGCCACCATCACTGTGTGAGATGTTTAAAATATACACTGAAAATGCCGGCGCATACCTCCCAACATGACCCTCTCCAGGAGGGACACAATGCTCTGCTCCTGGACTTTCCTCTTAATGTATGATTGCCATCACATGAGTTGAAACACCTTTCTTATCAATTAACCTGTTCAACACAGGTGATGGCAATCATACATTAAGTCCAAGTCCAGAAACAGAGCAATGTGTCCCTCCTGGAAAGGGTCATGTTGGGAGGTATGGGGCGTCACTCACATTTGTTATATAAATTAAAATAAAAAATGTTGCGTAAAAAAAGATTATATATCTTACATAAGTTTAACATTACTGGTCATTATGAGGAATAAAAAAATGTTTGCTTGGCATTTTTCACAACTATTTTGACATACAGTATTTACTTGGCACTCAAAGGGTTAAACTTGGGCAGCAAACAAGAAAAATTGCCTTAAGCATCAACTAAATATTAAATGCCTTTTTTAGAAAAAAAAAAAACAAAAGCCTATATTTTTATTATTAATGAATAAAGGTATAGTCAGGAGCACCAACAGGTCGTCCGGATGCAGGTAAAATTGAGGGGGCGTGGCCACCAGATGGGGGTGGATACATGCCCCTGGGCCCCACCAGCAGACCGGGACCCAGGTAAAAAATGCCTGCCACCCCCTCTCAACGCCACTGGGTACAGTTAGTGAAGGAGAAACTAAAGGTGGGTATGTAAGTAAATTTAACTTGTAAGGGGATTCCCAGCTGAAGAGGAAACAGGGGTCCTTCACTGGCATCCAGTTGCTGCTGGTGCAGTTGGGGATGCCATCTTGTCAGTGGCAGTGTGGTGATAGGACGCTGGCATGGATGAGCTTGCATTTACAAGGGCGCTCATCCACTTGTGAGGGAACAATTTAAAGCTGGTACAAGTCATAAGCCAATTACAGCTCATGGGTGGGAAACCAATCAGGAACAGACAATCCTGATTGCCACTTTATAGCTCCACCCACTCACAGCAATTTGGAGCGCATAGAGCAGGCCTTGCCAACCTGTGGCTCTCCAGATGTTGTCAAACTACAAATACCATAATGCCTTGCCACAGTTTTGCTATAGGGGAGTGTTAAAACTTTGGCAAGGCATGCTGGGATTTGTAGTTTCACAACATCTGAAGAGCCACAGGTTGGCCTGTCCTGGCATAGAGCATTACAGCTTAGTTTGTCATCAGAGAGGGAGCAGTGAAGAGCATCTGAAAAAGGGAAGAGATCCAAGCTGCTGACGAAGATCACGGGAGGCATCAGTGGCAGCAAAGGGCTAAATAGTGGAGACAGAGCTTTGGAGGTGGCAACAGATGACAAGTGTAGATGTGTATAGCAACAGAATCACGACCACACGTGCAGCATGAATGTAACACAGGTCTTTACTCAACATGAGGCAGACACTAAGTGAAAGTAACATGAGATCAACATGAAGTAAGTCCCCTCAGCATGATCTCATCTCCCAGGATGCACAGCATGCAATTACATCCCACCTTTTGAACTGGAAGGATACAAACATGAATGAAACAAATACAACAATATTAGGCGTGAGCAAAAGAAAATATATTATACAATAAAGTCTGAAACTTTGGGTTGGGTTTGGACCCTTGGCCCGATCTGGTAATGGTATACCGGGAACCTATAGGTATGTCTGCTGTGACACCTCAGGGCTCTACTACTTCAGGAGTGGCCTCTTGGAAGGGACCATCCATGTAATGTGGATCATCACTGACATTGGTTGCAGCTGTAGTAGAATCTGATGTCAGGCTGTGTAGAGTTTTCCCCAGGTACACTTAACAGATGTCAGCGGTTGGTAGAGGGCATTATCAGACTGTACCACGTAGCTATTTGGACGACCTGCGGGATGCTGAACCACTTCTATTCTGTCAAATCCTTGCTCGGTTTGCATGTGGACTGGCTGGCCTTGAGACAGTGGTGGCAAGCGGTATGCTGATCTGTCATAAGAAGCTTTGGCAGCCATTCTGCGCTTGCTGATGATCTCCCGTACCTGTGGCTCTTCTCTGGGTTTCAGGAGCTGCTTTGCCATTGGGATGCCTGTGCGAGTGTGCTGTGCTAATAGGCATTGTGCAGGGGATGGGAGTCCATCTGGGTGTGTGTTTCTCAAGTTTAGCAGTGCCAAGTATATGTCTGATCCATCTCATGCACACTTCTCCATTAGGTGCTTTGCAGGCGGACTGCATGCTCAGCCAACCCATTGGACTGTGGGTAATGCGGACTACTAGTCCCATGTGTTCGCAAAGTCCTTGAACTCTCTACTCTTGAATTGCATGGCATTATCAGCTGTAGTGGGGTGCCATGTGCTGCAAAGTGTATTTTCAGCTTTGCAATAACCATATGACTTGTGGTGCTGGGCAAGTAGTTTATCACGAACCATCCTGAATAGGAGTCAACTAGTACCAGGTACTCATTCCTCCTCTATTTGAATAAATCAGCTGCCAGAATGGACCATGGAAGATCAGGAATGTCATGGAGCAGCATGGGCTCCCGTGGCTGTTGTGGATGTAACGCATTGCAGGGTGTACAAAGTGAAACAGCACGGTCAATGTCACCATACATGGAGGGCTGGAACGCGGATTCACAGGCCCTACACTTGGTTGTCTCCAGGCCGGCATGGCCCTGGTTCATCTGCTGGGTATAGGACGTTTGAAGCGCAGTCGGGATCACAAAATGATGACCCCGCATGATGATTCCATCGTACACGGTGAGCTCATCCCTCATACAGTAGAAGGGGTGAAGAAAGTGCAGCTGTTCCTTAGAAGAGGATGGCCAGCCATTGAGGATCACAGCAGAGTGACACTAAGAAAGATCATCTGCAAGTTTAGCAGTACGCAGCTTTTCCAGCCGCTTGGTAGTGAGCACCTCCACAGCCATGACCTCATAGTCATTCTCTGCATTGTTCAGTAGTCGTCCCCCCCCCCCCCCCCCGAAGGAGGAGGAAAAGGAGAGGGGTTCCAAAAATTCATAAGCCGCAAAACTTAGAAAGAGAATTGAAAGGAAGATATAATGGCCAAAAAAGGAAAAACATACTCTAAATATCGACAATTTGAATGAGGAAGAACCTAAGGCATTGACCGGCAAAGTTAATACTTTTAATTTGAGTGCATTTTAAATAAACAAGAAAGATCATAGATCATAATATAATATATATGATAATTTGATATACATCAAGAACCTAACCATCAAAAAGTTTATCCTGTTGACATCCATGTTCAAACCTACTGTGGATCCACATTTTATCCTCCCCACATGAAAAGCAGTTTCATACTGTAGTTGAACTTGCAGCCTAAATTAACGAAGTTAGAATAAATTTTAATCTCAATTACAAAGATAGAGTGGCCCTTGAGAACTTGAAGAAAATCAATAATATAGCCATTAAGCCATTTTATTTTTCCCCCCTAACCCTCTTTTCATACTTACCAAGTCCCAGGGCGTCCACAGCAGGCCTCCGGCATCTTCTCCAGGGCCTCCAGCGGTCCCAGGAATGCATTGCGCGAGTGTGCGTGCGCGCCGGTGACGTCACCCGCGCAATGCATTCCTGGGACCGCTGGAGGCCCTGGAGAAGATGCCGGAGGCCTGCTGTGGATGCCTAGGGACTGCGTGGACGCCAAGGGACCACCGGACACCATCAGGAGACAGGTAAGTAAGCCTAAAAAAAATAATCTAAAAACCGAAAAAATCCCCTATCCGGAATGCTCGTGGTCCCGAGCATTTCGGATAAGGGATACTCAACCCATATATATACATATATACACATACATATATATACGGCCAGGTCACTTCCGGGAGTACCCGGAAGTCGTCAGCGGGAGTCCAGGACGGAGGAGGACGCTACGCGGCGGGTCCCCTATATGTAAGTTGATTTGTTTGTATTACACTGTTGTTTGCACTTTGTTCCATACTTTGGTCCTGATGAAGGGTTTATCCCGAAACGGCGTAGACCGTAAGGAATAATAAACTTCCACTAAGTTTTCCACGCAAGCCCCGGAGTGACGCCTATTATTGCCTGATTGTATTGGTGGTGAGTGAAATCATCACAGGGGAAGGCACCCGGGCACAAAAGCTCCAACAAGCGGGGAGTGCCGGACATTACCACGTTCCATACATATATATATATATATATATATATATATATATATATATATATATATATATATATATATATAAGGAAAAAACAGCGGCACTCAGCTGGACTTTTCAACAAGCGTGTATTGCAAATGACCAAAACCAATGTTTCAGGACTGGCACGCCCCTTTGTCCAGGTGTGGGTCATTTGGGTAGTTTCTGTTGTCATTATGATTTAAAGAGTGAGCACAGTTGTTTCACAATAAATGGCTTCACCCAACAACTAACCAGGGCCCTTATTCAGATCCGATCACAGTACAAATTTGTTCTCAAAATGTGCAAAACCATGTGCACTGCAGGTGGAGCAGATGTAACATGTGCAGAGAGAGTTAAATTTGGGTGGGGTATGTTGAAACTGAGATCTAAATTGTAGTGTAAAAATAATGCAGCCAGTATTTACCCTGCATAGAAACAAAATAACTCACACAAATCTAACTCTCTCTGAATATGTTATATCTGCCCCACCTGCAGTGCACATGGTTTTGTCCATTTTGAGAACAAATTTGTACTGCGATCAGATCTGAATAAGAGCCCATGAGTGAAAGAAAAGTTTGTCAGTTATCAATCATATTCTCTGACAAATGGCCAGAAAATCACAAAGTCTGCTAGGGTAGGTAAACTTATGAGTACAACCAGTGGCGTAAGTTCGTTCCAGGTGCCCGGAGGCAAGATATTTATTGGTGCCCCCCACACACACACACAACCCTATATAATCTTATATAAAATATATATTTCTGTTCAGAAATATAGATAGATAGATAACATATAATATATAAATATAGATAGATAGATAGATAGATAGATAAAATATTATATATATATATATATATATATATATATATATATATATATATAATATAAATATAAAATCTCTTTTCCAACAGTATATTTATACAGACGTGTGCTGGCTACTGCAATGTGCTGGCCAGGCTTTCTCACCCATTTCTTACCCTCACAGAGCCAGGCTGCCGCTGCAGCGTCTACTAGCCAGCTTCTTCTTCAGGTACTGTTGTCACTCACCAGCGACAGCGGATCCGTCTCTTCAGTGAGTCTCACTCCCGGCTGTTCGTACTGGGACTGCTGCTGGCTTGCTCACTCACTGGCTGTCGGCGGATGTCAGGCGACTTCGGCAGTGAAGTGAGCAGCCAGCAGCCGGGTGACAGGGGGAGCGGACCGGGTGTGTGTGGGGGGGAGGGGGGGGGGCACCCGGCCGAATAAGATAACTGTGGCCCAATTAAGCATCGGAACACTGGAGGCAATGAAGCCAGAGCCCCCTTTAAGCCTGGCGCCCGGCGGCAGATGACTCCATTGCCTCCAGGAGTTCCGCCACTGAGTACAACTGTATATGCTCACATACATCTAAGTTGAATTTAGACAGCTTGCCAGCAAACAGATATCCGCATGACAACCAGGAATCAAGGGCACAACGGTGGATGAAGACGGGCAGGTTGGATATTATTTTTATTATTACTACGTATGGAATTTTTTTTTTAAAATAATGAAAAAATATATAAAAACAATTTATAATTAAAAATATATATAAAAATATATAAATATAAACATATAATGTGCATAATATCAACACACATATAAATAATTAGAAGAGGAATGTCAGTTCAGTAGCACCAACCTGCAAGATTTACAAAAGCAGATTAATAATACACAAAACCATATAATTCTATAAATAAATAAAAAATAGATATAAAGAGGAAATATAATACATAAAAAACACCACAAAAGAGAGAGAGTACTTATACCACATTTAATATGAAGAGGGTGAGCGAGACCACAACTGCACATCGCAAAACATCAAGTATCCCCTATAAGCCAGATGGACGGAGCACAGCTCAACATAATCTGTCAAGCCAGGGGGCACCAGACGCAGATGCGACTTATACCCCTTTCACACTCGGAGAGCCGGGTCATACCCGGGAATGTGTTTCCGGATGCTTCCCAGGACTCTACCCGGGAATGTACCCTTTCACACTGCACTCAGACCTGGGATCGACCCGGGACAGCCCCATTCACGCTGATCCCGGGAAATCCCTGCAAATACATATTCATGTCATTAGAAATGGACTCCAGGGCTCTGAAAGATGACATCAGCATTTGTTAGCCCAAGAAAGCTCCAATCAGCAGCTTTTTTAAAGTCCTGTGTACCCAATCCCGGGTACGTGACCATTCACACTGAACGCATCCCGGGTTGATTCCGGAATCTACCCAGGTCAGGACCTGGGTAGAAATCCTGGGATGTTCATCCCGGGATATTCTTTCAAGACCCTTTCACACTAAGCTAAATCCTGGGTTGATGCGCGTTCATGTGCAAAATCCCGAGATATTTTTGCAAGTGTGAAAGGGGTATAAGTGCAGCTTGGATATCTCGATGCCCACCACACCAAAGCCCCCATTTGTCATAATGAAGGATGCCTGCCTTGGCATATTTTGCTGCAAGGGAAGGCTGAGAGCTGATGCTTTAATGGCTTGTGCAAAAGGTCCAAGAATCAGCATACCTACCTTAAGCCAAGGTCAGCGGCTACTAATAAGCCAGCGGCTCTGCTCTAGTGACTTTACATTCTTTACATATACGTTAGTATCTGTGATCAGTGGTGTAACTATCGTCCCGCAGCCCCCGCGGTGGCGGGGAGGCGCTGAGGGTATGTGGGCGCCGGGGGGGGGGGGCTGCGGGACTATTGTTACTCACTGGTTGCCTTCTGCCGCCGGTGGTTTTATTTGCACCGGGTCCCAGCTCTCCCGAGTCCCGGCTACTGTTGCAGCCGCAGCGCTTCTAATACAAAAAGGTGACACTTGGAAAATGGCTGCCCCCATACCGCAGACAGTTTTTCGTCTGCAGTATGGGGGCAGCCATTTTCCAAGTGTCACTTTTTCATTAGCAGCAGGGAGAGCCGGGACCCGGCGCAGACGGATGCGGCCAGAGGTAACACACACATACACACAAACACGTCACACACACAAACACACACAAACACACACACAAACACAACCCCCCCCCCCCCCCCCCGCCGTACCCTCCGCTCCGTGTTTTTTTTACCGGGGGGGGGGGGGGGGGCGCCTCCTGCATTGTCGGCAGGGGGGGGGGCAGAAAAACTAGTTACGCCGCTGTCTGTGATGTTATTGTTGTACCAGTGTATACCACACTGAGAACACTGGAAATGGAACCGGAAGTGACGCAATGTGGTTTGTCCCCATGGCAATGGAAGACTTCTGGTATTGGGAGATGACTTCATCCGCCAGTACCATTATTATTTTCAAGTACCACCAACTGGTCTGTAGAGCACCCCAAGTTGAGAACCACTGGCCTAGAGGCCTCCACAATGTTTACTCTGCTACTAGAGATATTCCAGATGAAGCATATGGCCAATTCACCCCTGACCAGTTGTATGGTTACCACTGCAATCCTCTAGTCACTAATGACATATCAGGGTGGAGTAAGTAATAAGTGCCCAAAAGAAAAAAAAAAATATTTTTAAACTAAAGCATATTTTCCTTATTATCTAAAATAATGTTTTTTAAAATGATTTTCTTTTATTTTGTTATTGATTTCAGAACTGGAAACCCAAGCAAGATATTCAGCGAGTAATAATATTCAAGAAGTAGCCACACATGTGCATTGATGAACAACTTTCAGTGCTGCCAGGGAGATGACCATTGTTTGGTTAACATTTTTATATTATAAACTTCTAGAAAGAATAGCTGTGATGAGTGGGCACACCTCCCTGATTGGTACAAGCATGTTCCCCATCACAGGGTTGCCCTTTTTGGACCTATTTTGATTTTCAGTATAAATATAAAGTCGAACATTTGTGGGCAACATGCAAATGCAGCCATTATCTACCCTGCACAGAAAAATATATTTACTGTATGTACTTTTTCCTATTGCATGGCAAAATGGTTTGTTCCATAAAAAATTATACCATTTTCAGACATGCGACCCGCATTTTGAGTGCCGGGTCATTTTGCCAGATGCAGTCTGACCACCTTTCACAGCAAATTACCGGGTTAAAAATGTTAATCTGGTAATTTGCTGAATTGCACGGGTATTTCTTCAGTGTGAAAGGGTCAACCCGGGTCGCTGACCCTGATAAAGGGCATGGTCGGCGGCCTGGGATTTAAGAAGAGTCCTTGAACAAATTACCGGGTAGAACTGCTTCACCAGGTAATTTGATGATCAGTGCGAAAGGAGTATTACTTGCTTCTTTGTTTACTTACACATCAGAATCAGGCACACATTCTGAATTGTAAAGCACATGCAAAACTTGCAGAGAGCTCTGTAAAATATCCTTCGCTGACACAAAATTAGGCCCATGTGCCATTTCAGTATGACATTACTCACCTCTAACCTAAGGTGCTGCTAAAAGATGCAGTGAAGACCACTGCATCTTTAGTAATACCCCGGTTTGCAGACAGTGTAAACTCTCCCATTTGAACTATCTGTGGGTTGTGAGAACTGGTATTTCAACCCAGGTAGCGAGCAGAGTTGAACATGGGTTCAACCTAGCTTCCTGTTCAGTGTAAACGTGTAACCCGGATCGATGCAATAGAAAAGCCAGCGCTGGGAAATGCTCTTATCTCCCAGCGCCAGTTCAGGACCTACCTCCAGTGATGTCACCTACTCTGCATTATGCTGGGTCAGGATGCTGGTGTGAATGGGGTCACAAGCCGTTTCGCACTCGGGTTGGAGCCAGGTCTAAAATCCCGGGTGCGTCCTCGGCTTGTAGGTATAAAAGAATCAGAGTTAGAAATGTATCTATATGATTTTACCATGGCGACCAGGGAATTAAGCCACACAAAGATATTTCCTAGAAATAAACGAGGAGGATGCAGTTTGTAAATGTGAGAGAACATCAGTGCATTAATAACGAACAGTATCCCTGCTAGGGATTTAAAATAGAGCTTACTATACATGTACAAGCTGGGGGGTGGAAAGGGGATGGAGAAGGGCGGTGTATTTAAAGCCACTGTTTGCGTTGCTACATTTCCCTGTTACCAGACACTATAATAAAATGTCTTGCATCAGAGGAAAGTTGACAACACATTTTGTTACATTCATAGCTCCAACTTAATCACGACAGGAAGCTCTCCTGCTGCTGGGAGAACATATTGCGTCACTAGGAACACCTGACACAGCTATCCAATGTCAATCACTTTGCTTAAGGTCATTAAAAATATTAGGGTGTCCCCTTACAACATAAAGCCTGTGCGTGAGTGACAATTAACAGGAAACACATAGCATGATAAATAATTGAACAGGTGGATTAAAGAAAAAGGGATTCCGCGTTCTAGCATCGCTGGATCAGGAATAGGGTTTTGCAGAGCATAGTTTAGGTTTCTTGTGGATCTGGGTGCTACAGCTGTTGACTAAGGTTTCCTTATGCAGTCTCGAGCCTGGTCTGCTTGATGTACGCTAGTCACAGTGACGTTGGAGAGGGAATGGAATTTCATGTTATTTGCCTTATGTTTATTACTGTTGCTACTTGGTTGTGAGTTTAACCTCTTCAAGTACATTCATCCTTGGCCTGATCAGAACTTCAATCAGACAGCTAAGCCAGGAATGTCAGTTATTCAGGTGGCTTCTGCCAGGTTAATGCCGCAGTCACTTTCCAGCCATTAGACATATAGATAGATAAATATATATAATATAATTTCAAAGAGCCTGATCCCAGAATCATTTGATAGAAATGCAAACAACCAGGGAAAAGGCATTTGCTTTAGTAACAACTGCATATGTCGCAGCAATTCAATACGGACTACTGTACTTTGTTTTTTTCACGCAGTGATGTTTTGCAACAGACTAGATTAGAGAGTTTTATTTGTACTGATCACAGGTGACAGTCTGTCATCAGTCATAGGCTAATAATACAATAGCCTTTTGGTTAAGCTTTATCAGTAGTAAAATAGTAAAATGTCTTTGGCGTGCACATATATACACCTTCCTGCTGCCAACGCCACATTACTGGTTGGGTGTACACATAAAAAGTTCCAAAAATAATCTGTATTTTGCACATGATAGAGCAGGTGCAATTTTTATTTATTTATTATTCGTTTCTTATATATATAGCGCACACATATTCCGCAGCGCTTTACAGAGAATATTTGAACATTCACATCAGTCCTTGCCCCAGTGGAGCTTACAATCTATATTTCCTAGCACATGTACACACACACAGACATTCTAGTTGTTGGGAGCCAATTAGCCTACCAGTATATTTTTGGAGTGTGGGAGGAAACCGGAGTACCCGGAGGAAACCACGCAAATATGGAGAGAATATACAAACTCCACACAGTTAGGGAATTGAACCCATGACCTCAGTGCTGTAAAGCCGTAATGCTAACCATTACACTATCCGTACTGCCCAAATGAATGAGGTATATAGGGCAATTGAATTCCCCCTTTAAAAAATTTATTTGCATTCCTTGCATTGCAATTTACAAAACTTGAACTGAATTTGTTCCTAACACTATAAAAGTGCTTTGTGACTACCTTTCCACAATTACACATATACAGTATATTCCTAAAAAAATAGCACTGTCAGGGCAAATTTAAATTTTATAATTTGCAGTATGCACATATACAGTACACTGTGTTTCATGAAAAAAGATGAATTTGTAGGTTATATGTTACATTATATGACAGTTGAGTGACAGTCAGTATGCAACAGTATGCCATCCAGAAACGTACTTGGTGTATAGAACATTATTTCCGAAGTTACAGGAGAGGGCAGACTGGTGGGCATTCCCTGTCATTCATAACAACTGGGTACCAGGACAATTTCCAGAGACCTGCATCACTAAGTAAAACTATCCTGTCTTGGGGAAATGTTCCCAAAAAACAAGGTCCATGGCTAATCATAATAAAGGATGTTGCGGAAAACCCCACAGCACCAAGAGTAATGACATAGATGGGCATGTGAGGGACAAGGTTTCAGTTACCTTTTAATTGAAACAAAAGAGAGGAAAAAGGGGTGTAGATAAAAATCAACTAATGTGGTCGCCTCACTGCCTGGGATGAGCCCAAATCCAAAATATGTCATACTGTAAATAGAAAAGATAATTATAGAGTGCCAAAGACTGGGAAAGGGAACAAGTTGATGGCGACAACTTAGCAGAATAGTAAAAAAACAGTGGTGCAGAAATGGCCAAAGAGGAAAGACAGCTTATTCAGGACAGGTGAATGTAATATTGGGGCAGAGAAGGGTGATTACAGAAAAAGATAAACATATGGGGTCCTGAACATCAAGAATATGCCTAGTGAGATTGTTCCTAGGAGAGGAGAAATGCTTGTAGGAATATAAATACTGAAGGAGAGGAGGTGGTTTTTGGAGAGAGGAGGGTATAGATTTGAAAAAGATTGGGACAATACATAGATGATTTGAAAAACTAGTTAAAGGCAGTGCCTGATGTAGAGGCTGAAGATGTTGGAGAAGGAGAATAGTTTGAAGGTAGCAAGATTAAATTAAATTGCCAATCAGAATGTTAAAGTCCTAGAAAGAGGGAGCAGATATCAGAGAAGAATGGTAATCTATATGGATAGAGATCTGCAAGACCTTATCAGGGAGACAATAAATGCTGTAGAGGTGAATACAGTGGATCTCGTGGATCTGGCAAACAATGAAGAAAATATTGTGGGTATGGGCAGCTTTTTGCAAGAATGCCTGGCATTGCACAGGTTGTATGACAGGAGAAAGGAGGTAATATAAGAGATGTGGATGAAGTTAGAGAAGTTGGGAGAGCCGTGTGGAAGGTTGAGTTTGAGGTGGGGGAGGAGAGGAAGAGGGGAGAGAGTAGAGGGCGAGTTCAGGAGAAGAAAATGAGAATAAGGACGTTTATAAAAAGGCAGTGTAGACACTGTATGTAAACATAGAATGAGGAGATGGAAATGGGAGTAAAAGAGGAGACATAATTGTAGAAGTAGAGGGATATGTAGGGGAGTAAAGAGTAGAAGGGTATGGGTTGCAAGAGCGTAGTAGTTCTACGGCAATTCAACTTGAATGCCAATATCTTTTTCTTGAGAGCAAGGGCTACACATGTTAGATACTGTACATGCAAAATACCGGTGTAAGTTGTTTGCAGTATGTGCAGTATGACAGATCGCCCTCAGTGTTCTCTTTTCATTTAAAAAGATATTTTGCATAAACAGATAAATAACCCATCAGGGTTAATTTTCCATGTAGGTATCACAAAATCATGGGTTATATTGTCATTATACAGAACACATTATTCCTTTGTCATTAAAATTAATGAATGGGTAATTGAAGTTTATTTATTCCTACCAAAGAAAATACATTTCATTTTAAGGGTCTAAAAAATGACAGTTGTTAGCAATTTATGCTGAAGTTCGGCTCCTATACTAATTCCGGAATGTTTCTTCCCATAATAACAAATTATACAGATATAACCTAGTATACTTTATAGAAACCAGATACATCGGCAATGTCTATTTTCCTTGACATTTTTAGTAAAGTAAGATACTGATCATCCAAGTACTGTAGCCTTATTCAGTGTATGTACACAGTGGCTCAAAATACTACATTATGTGATGCTAATCTGGGCTACACCTTTAAGTGGAAAATAGTAGTGTTTCGTTCAATCTGGGAATGTCTTCCTGCTGATGGAAAAAAAGGCCATTCTCAACACCAAGTGGCCCCTTAGAGTTAGGAGAGGTCTAGTGGGAGTGGTTAGATTATTCACAATAGTCTGTCTCACCCTTCCTGAAATCCCTGCCAGCATCATTCCCAGCTATTGTGATTCCCAAGGAACCAGCACTTAAGTTACAGACCAATTTACAGTAAGGGAATATAGACGCTATTCAGTGAAAACAAAGAGATCATGGTAAGTGGTAGCAAATGCAGAACAGCAGACTTCATGGGAAATGGTTATTGGGGCATGCAGCAAATATAAACAAGTCTGAAAAAATAAGGACTATAATAATTACTCTTACACCATAATTATAATACTGATGGATACTCAGGATATAAAAATTGTAATAAAATATGGACAAAAGACAAAGAACGAAATGAGCTTCTGTTTATATACACAGGACAATGTATATAAAGAAGCACACTACTACTAACTATGAGGCACTTTTGTGTGGTTTGACTCTAACACCCCATGTATATTATTATTATTATTATTATGGGGATAATTACACCTGATTGCTGGTCTGTGAATTTGCTGCCCAACTGTTTAACGATTGACTGCGTTTGTTTATGGGTCATAGCATGCATGAGGCCACCCTGCAATATACCATCTAGCGTCTTTTATTCAATCGCAAGCCGTTCGCAAGTGGAATGACAGGAAGCAGGCATTTGTGGGTGAAGACCGGCCATTTTCTCGAAGTGTCAGGAAAAGTGCAGGAGTGCCAAAGAGTTTCCAGGGAATGCTTCTGACATCAGCTCCGGCCCCCAATCAGCCTGTTGCTATCGCATTGAGTGAGTAGCTCCTGGGTTAGGAACTGTACAAACTGCACACACCTCTTCAAATAAGCCTATCATATCCAGGCCCCCACATAACCTCCAGTGGCAGTCATATCTAATTGCATCCCATCAGGATTGTCTTGCAATCTGGGGTGACTGCCATGCTCTGGAATCCTATCCCCTATAGATAGTTAGCTTGCGAGCAGGAACCTCCTATGTCGGTTTGTTACTACATAGTTTGTTTTATCACTGTTTCCTATTGTAAAGAGCAACTGAATTTGTTGTGCTATAAAAGAAACTGAAAATAAATAAATAACTTATGCCCTGCTTGTTGTCATGTTCGCAGTTCTAATCACCTATTCTATTCTCCTTCTATGTGGGTCGCAGACCCCCAAAAGGAAGAATAGCCCTTGTAAGTCTGGATCCTGACTTTCAGGCTTTTAAACAGTCGGGATTCCGACATCAGTGTAATGACGGTCGCAGACTCGCATTCCCAACTGTGGGGAGACCACCCCTTTCATGTACAGTATATCCATACTACTACACTACATCTGTTGTCTTACTACATAAGTACAGCATCATTGGTGTCTCTGGTACTAATACTATCCCCCAGCTGTCATCCTTTTTGTTCTGAGTTGTCCTATGTGTCCCTAATACTACTCCCACCCGCGTACTATCACATCTCTGAACGGCAATAAGAATTAAAATATTTATTATTTAGCAAACTCATTTTTTTCTTTAAATTAGCTTTATTAAATATTATGGGGGTATTCAATTTAGGATTCCAACTCCCTTTTTCGGCCAGCTCGTCTGCAACTCGATAGGCGGAATTCAATGTTCTGCCTGTCAAGTGGAAAAAAACGTCCGTGGATTGTCAAGAAACGGCTGGGAATTCCACAATGCACGGCCTTTTCCAACTAATACCCCTTTCACATCGCACTTTTAAAACGGTAAATTGTCGTTTTTTTCCCTTTTTAAAACGTTTAAGCCTGCACTGTGAATGCACCACAGCCGATTTACCGTTTAAAGTTAACTGGCATTTCGAACCGTGTAAAAAGCAGAGTCCTACACGGTTCCTTGCCGTTTTTTGTGCAATGTGAATGTGTACATCACAGTGCAGGCTTAAACGTTTTAAAAAGGGAAAAAAAAAAACCCGTCCCCCATGTACCTGGAAGTGTCGCTGCCCGTGGCTGCCGGGGATTAACATGGAAGCCCCTGAAATGAATTGAATAATAGTTAAGCAGACACTGTGTAGGGCAGTGGTCGGTGAGTGTCCTTTGTCTGGCTGCTCGCACTGGTTCTGCAGAGTGAGTGAGACATTGCGGTCTCTCATCACACGACGCGTTCCCAGATGGTTTCCCCTTCCCTCTCTCAACACAGAGACTCCAGACACCGAACAGCAAAAGCTGCTTAATCGTTCCGCTTGCACTTTCACAGCTGGTTTTATCCGGAATGATCGCTGCCATCGGCGGCTGCACAAATGACGCATGTAATCGCAATTATTTGTGTTACAGGGATGAAGTCTCTGAGCTGCATGTTGTTGGGTTTCCGTGCGCTGCAGCAGGCTGCTGGGGATCTGGGTGCGCTGCCGCAGTTTGCTGGGGATCTGGGTGCGCTGCCACAGTTTGTGGTGGATCTGACACTCTGTTTTTAAAACGTGTCGGCGATGTGAAAGTGGTATAAACAGATCCGACTGGTTTTAAAGTCGGATTTGTTTTGTTGAATTAAACCTTCAATGCTGTCAGAAGCAGCAGCATTGAATAGGCAGCAGGTGCTATTTCTCCTGTTGGAAATACCGCCCGAGATTGAATATGGATGCCAAGACATACTGTATTATAGCAAAATAGGGGAGAGGCACTGTGACACTGGAGTCTACAGCTGGGTACACTAAGTGATTTTTTTTTCTAATGGTATGCACAATAAAATGAACAATATTTTTGTGCATATCATCTATTGTGCACTTACTATATTGATGAGCGTACCCGTTAGCGGCCCCCTATGTACTGTCTGTCTCTACGTGCCGTTCAGTACTGAATATACTGACTATATCTTTGTAGATATCTTTTGTGAAGTATTTCAGTTTTCACAAATGATATCTTTTGTCCTGGAACAACTGGGAGTTCAAGGGAAATTGTTCATTAATCATAAAGCCCTATACAACCTAGAGGATATTGTAAAAGATTTCACTCAGACGGGCTTCTGATATCTTTAAAAATATCATCTGGTGTGTACACTCAATATTGTTAATGATGCATGCTCCTGCAGATCATTAATGACCTCACCCATCTGCTGAATGTGCAGGTCAATATGGCTATATAGCCCAATGATCCGCATGTTTAGCAGGTCCCAGTGATGTCACTGAATTATATCGTTAACCAATATCATTCAGTGAACCACACAATTTTAAGTGGAAACCTTCCAGCGCTTGTAACACAATACACAATACTTCCCTTTTATTTGTGAGATAATTCTATTAGGCAGATGGATGAGAAAAGGTCCTTGCAGCAAATTCTCATGTACATTGGTTCATGAAATGAAACAGAAATAAAATGGCATATAGTGAAGAATGTCCACACTAAACAAAAAAATTAAAGTTGACACCCATGCAGGCAGTTATGGGCTGTGAAGCTGTTCCTTCCACTTGATGGTATCTAGAGCTGAATCGAGTACCCAACTCACATCAAAGATGTGACTAATGAAGCACATCAAGGTATCTTTAACTTCCAGTGCGTACCCCAACTCACAGTATACAGATGTTATACTCTCACATCAAGGTATCTTTAGCTATTCCGGAACAGGGGGGTGTAACCGAAGTAATGTGTACCCCAATTCACTGATATCAGTGCTGAGCTGCTCCCATCAAGGTTTCATTCAGACCACACTGATCATAAAAATATTAATAACTTCCACATCCAGAAGTGTTAAACATACAGGATAAAAAATAGATAAAAAATGGTGAGGGTATCACTCAGACTGCTGGACAGGGAAAATAACTAAACACAGAGTCTACAACCTGGAGGGTCTTCCGGATGATCCAACCAGGGAGTATTTGGACCAAGGTCCCAGACTAGATGTCAGCAGTTCAAAGTGGATCCTCCTCTGTTCACACACAACGCGTTTCGATCCACTCTGGGAGCTTCTTCAAGAAGTATCCAATATCATTCAGTGCTTACACTCAATATCGGCCACCCTTGGCCGCGGCCGATATTAACTATATTGGCTGTGGCCAGGGTCACCTAGTGTGCATGGAGCTTATCACCTACAGTGTACCCAGCCTAAGGGGGCAATTCAATTAGCCCCAATAATTTTTAGGAGAAAAGAAAGTTTTACCGCAATTTTGAAGATGTTTTGCAAAAAGGCATTCAATGCTCTTTTCTCAGCCAAAACAGAGAATCCGTGATAAAATCATGGACCTACTGTATGTGTTTTCACAGTCACGAAAATAAGGGTGTTTATCAGGGATTGGTTTTTGCCTGCCTCAGATATGTGATATAAAAATCCCAGCTAAATATTGGCATGGGCTGACTTCTCGGGTAATTGGATAGTCATGGGCAATTGAATTCCCCCATTTCTTATAAAGCTCCGCAAATTCCATTGCGCTTTACAATAGGAAACAGTGATAAAGCAAACTGGGTAGTAACAAACCGACATAGGGGTAGGATAGATGTACTGTATTATGAAAATCAAGCAACTAATTATATTAGTAGTGGCAAATATGTAAAGAAGTCTCTATGAAAATAAGCATGCTTTTATAGTCTAAAAGAAAGTGGGAATATACTGTATTGTCCCTTTATAATGACTTTGGGCTGAAGCAGTAATGTAAGTGTAACAGTTATGTGATTGTTCACCAATAGATTTTGCCTCCAATTCATTTTCTAGGTCTCTAAATTGTGCAGCATTATTTTTAAATTGCATCTAGTTTGCATTGACGTATTTACAGAAAATATTTGGCTGTGTATTTTACTCTGACTCAGTGTCATACCATCCCCAAGATAGTTAATGGTGCACTGAGAATTAATCTCCATTAAGCTGTGTAGCCTTTTTTTTTTTTCATTGTGAACTTCGTCCACCTGTCATACTGGGGTTTTGGTGGGATGCCAGAACTTACAGGAAATAATAGGCAGCAGGATACCGGTGTGTGTCAATAGCCCTGACCCTCCCATTCCTGCACATGAATACTAAAGGCTGCTAGTCGTCACAGCTGATCACTTTATGAACCCGTAGACATGTATGGGTGGGATGCGAAAGCATTAAAACAACAGCAATGAAGTCACAGAAACATCAATGAATGGGAAGCAGACGACTGGCTGACTGATTTAAATCTCTTCTGTAGCTACTGATATTGTAAGTTAGTTATAAGATAAAGAGACTTGTAGATGAGTGAATATTTCTCATAGTACATAACAGCCACATAAATGACATTGGAGACATATTTCCAAGAACATTTTTCTGCTGAATGGCTAATTCAGTATTCTTCTTACAAGTCAGAATGATGTGGGTGGTTATGCTAATTTGTGCGTGGTCCTCTTTTTTCCTAAAATAAATCAACATTCAAAGCATACATAAATGCATTTGGCATCTATTTATGCTGCAGCTCGTCTCATATTCCTGGATTAACCTCTGCTTCACGTTTTTCAGTATCTGAAGCAATGGCTCTCAAACTGTGGGTCACGAATCTATGCTGCTGACCATCACGCTGATGAATTCTCTAATCTCAATCAGTAAATCTGAAAAATCCAGATCTAAGGAATCATCAGGCAGCTCCGCCCCCATCCCAGTGCTCTGCCTCTCCTGTCTGACCCAGCAGTCACTATTAGCACCACTGCAAATACCAGGTTGCACTCCTGACTCCCTCATTTACATGCAGAAGCCAGGGACTTTGAAGATCCTCTTGTAAGCAAGTGCAGCATTAGGGGTTGTCACCCAGAGATGCCACAGGGAAGGGGGGAGGGATTTCGGAAAGCAGGGGGAAGAAGGGATATAATGTGCACAGTGAATTTATGTGATGTGCCTGTGGATGGTGGAAACAGGGGAGAACACATGGAAGGATAAGGAGGATGATAGTGGAAAACTATTTAGGGAGAAGATCAGAACACCCCTTAGACGCATTGTGGCAAAGCAGATTTTCTGGCCTTGTTTAAGAAGCTGCAGCAGCTAGTCTGAGTAACTTTAGGTTACTCAGCTGAAAATGGTTCCGCAAACTTAGATGCTATTTGTGGCAAATGTGACTCATTAGTTGCTTCTATAGGAATTCTACACATAATGGTGTTTTGGATTCAACAAATATTAACCCTAGTGGGTAAGTATGTGCGTATACTATACATGGGTTGACTAGATGGGCCTAGTGGTTCTTATCTGCCATTTTCCTTACCAATATCACCAAAACAACCACTTGATGCAAACTCTAATTCAGCCAAGTACTTAATAGGGTTCCACTCCGAGGTCCCTGCTCTCCGAATGATGACATCATTTTCTTCTAAGTAGCTGAATGTACCATTAAGTACTTGTGCTGTGAAGAAACATCAGTCGGTCAGCTGTTTAATCAGTATCCAAAGCATGTCTTGATATCTGGTTGCTAATGGAGCTGCATCATACTGTATGACAAAATACTATACTCCATAGTTTGATGTCGGTATATCCCATACCTCGTTTTTAACCCTATAGGAGAACTAGTCCTTTTACA
Source organism: Crinia signifera (assembly GCF_055691185.1). Taxonomy (NCBI): domain Eukaryota; kingdom Metazoa; phylum Chordata; class Amphibia; order Anura; family Myobatrachidae; genus Crinia; species Crinia signifera. Next base: position 202,217,573 of record NC_139222.1, read on the forward strand.
TTATTGAAATTTGATCCTGATCACCCCTGAAGAAGTCCTCGTCGGACGAAACGCGCAGGGTCATTTATGCTGATTTAAGTCAGGTGTTGGATCAAAATCTTCTGGGAATCACCAATCTGAAGAAAAAACTTATTGTAATGATTTTCATATTGTGTACTTTTTCTGGTGAAAGTTTTAGAGCTCACTTCTATATCTTCTTTTTTCCATTTCTATACCCTGTGCCTCTATTAACAGCGAGGTTCTATAGAAGTGCTGCTACCCTAACAGTGTGGAAAGAGGCCACAACCCCACCCTTTTATGATATATATACATTATATATATATTGTCACGGTCCGCATGTGTGTCGCTTACCAGTCCGGGTGGTGCGGCGGGATCTGGTCCAGGTGCGTGGTCTCTGGCGTCTGAGCAGAGCGCCAGGAGGACGTGGGCAGTCACTATTATGTGTGGGTGAAGCTGCCCACTCTGACTGGTTGTCTTGTGCCGGCGTGGAGTGTCCTGGCCTGGTTCCCAGCTCTGTCCCCTCACTCTGGAAGCGGGCACCAGCGGAGTGGCAGCTGCAGTGCTTCCGGCCGCCTGTGGGGACTTCACTGACACAAGGCATACTACCTTTGCTGCAGCGTCTGCGCAACAGGCGCCATCTTGTTGGAGCCATCCAATGACAATCCGGGCTGAAGTCAGTAGCCTATCAGAGACTCTCAATGGGGATAAAGGACTCATGTTTGAAACAAGCTGGCGCCAGTGCTTCGCTTGTCAATCCTTAGGGAACACCAGTGTCCCTCGCTCTCCTGACTACCTGTGCACTTTCAGCGTCTTGCTCTAAGTGCAATCAGTCCGGATCACCTGTGCACTTCCAGCGTCTGGCTCCAAGTGCAATCAGCCTTTATCATCTGTGCACCTCCAGCATCTTGCTTCAAGGTGCAATCAGCCCTGCTCACCTGTGTACCTTCAGTCTGGGTGCAATCTACAAGTAACCTCATGTGCACCTTCCGTTTGGGTACAACCCCTGCTATCACCTATGTACCTTCAGTCTGGGTGCAATCTGCAAGCAACCTCCTGTGCACCTTCTGTTTGGGTACAACCCCTGCTATCACCTGTGTACCTTCAGTCTGGGTGCAATCTGCAAGCAACCTCCTGTGCACCTTACGTTTGGGTACAACCTACACCAGTCTCCAGTGTGCCTTCTGTTTGGCTGCAGCCTGTCACAGTCTCCTGCGCACCTCCTGCCTGGGTGCTACCCACTGCAGTCACCTGTGTATTCCGGTCTGGCTACAACTGGTTCCCAATTCCCGTCTGTCATCTGTTCCTTCATTACCTACCCCGTGGCTAACTTCTAGGATTCATCCTACACGTCAGTGTCCACAATCTCCGGGCTCCTCCCAGGTCCCGTATGAGAAGGACTTATATTCGTCCTGCCACCCGGCAAGCTATACCGGTTCCTGGTCGTCACCCGGGTCCACAGAATTCCCAGGTACTGACATATATACATTATATATATACATATATATATATATATATATGTAACATGAAAGCAGCGGCACTCAAGAGACTTGTTCAGCAGTGAATAAATCCGTTTATTCACTGCTGAACAAGTCTCTTGAGTGCCGCTGCTTTCATGTTACATATGTGAACTCTTCCAATGGTTACGGAAGGCACCAGAGCCATACAAGCTGTTTGAGCAACCGAGTGCCGGGATCTCGCAGGATATATATATATATATATATATATATATATATACGTTGAAGAATAGACGTGTCACTCCACGTGACACATCTATTCTTCAACGTATTTCATTCCTTTTCGTTGGCACCCGGGGCAATTTGACTTTTGGATACTAGAGTGCCGGTTCGTTTGCTCTTTCTTTCTATATATATATATATATATATATATATATATATATATATATATATATATATATATATATAGAACAGTGCAGGGTACACAGAACTAGACATAACACAATTAAAGCACAATTCTCAGTACACATTACAGCTGAGATGTAGGAGGGAAGAGGGCCCTGCTCTAAGGAGCTTACAATCTAGAAGGAGGGGGAGACATACAGGTGACATGAGGTGCAGGTAAGGAGGCCTGAAGGCAAGAAGTGGGCATGGCAGGGATGGTCAGGACATGAGGCAGCAGGTAGAGAGAATGGGCAAATATAGTAGAGGTATAACATACAGTGGGGTAACAGGAAGAAAACATAAGAGAGTAAAATACAGTGACATAAATGGCAGTATTAAAACAGTGGTAAATGCAATAGAAATCTAAAGGAATTAGAATATATATATATATATATATATATATATATATGATAATCACATACACACACAGTATAATTATACATACATTCATACATATACAGTATTCTGTACATACACATAATATGTTGTGTTAGGTTGAATGACATTCCTATAGGGGTTTGAGCTCTCCTACAGAAGTATGTGTCCTGATTTTACTCTTGACAGATGAGAATGCGTAGCTTTTATAAATGAAATCTAAAGTGTGCTGCGAGAAAAGAGACTTTATTTCCGGGGTGTGGAGCCAAGCCAGAATGTAGGAATGTCACATTGGAATGGTAATCCTTTCATGCTCGCTGGCTGTTCCTAAAGGAAACGTTTTTGTTTGTAAGCAACCGCCCCTCCACCCCCCTTTTTTCCCTTTAGCCAGACTATTAACCTAAGTAGCTTCTGGTAGCTATGTCACTCTTCCAATTCCTTCACACATTATGTCAATCCGGTCACAAGGAAAGAGTAGTCAGCAACATCCCTCCCCACACTCAGCATTTCAGGAACATCTCATTTAATCACTGGATAACAGCAGTTAGTCGGCAAACTGCATCCGATTCTTTTTCCATGGGAAAAGTTAGTACGATCAGCTCCTACTTTTATTGCTGTGCTTTTGGATGTGGGTAGTTTTTGCTTCATCACATGAGGTGGACTTCGCTGTAGGAATGCAACTTGCTGTCAGTTTATCCTCTGTAGGCATTTGTAAGATTCTCCCTTTCATTGCTGGACTGTACATGGAGATAAACCATGTGTGAATATATCATTGCTTTGACAAGACTTCCGTAGCAGACAGTTTAGATTGAGGAAAGCCTACTAACAAGCATTGTCTAATTGTTTCTATGGTCAATATAATAGAATGATTAATAATTATTTTATTATGTTATACAGAAACTAAAATCATATAGTTATTATATTTCCCCTTTGTATAGGTGGTATCTCAGAGAAATGTGTCCCTGGGCTCTCTCTGTTTACCTCAGACTCTCTGGGTGTATGCACCCATAACTATTATTATTATTATTATTATTACTACATTTTATTTCTAAAAGCACCATAAGTTATTCTCAGCACAGTACATACAGCACACAGTAGAATAATACGGGTACACAGAACAGTAAGTGGAAAACAGAACACACGTGACAATTAGCACCACAATTCTCAGTACACAATAAAGCTGAGATATAAGGAAGGAAGCAAGCAGTTGACCGCATACTACCAGGTGCCGGTAGTCTTAGGTAGAGATGAAGGATTACAAGTTAGAAGAGATGTGGTTATAGATGGTAACTGAGAGAGATCTATAATTAAAGATAGAGAGAAGAGGGCTGTGAGGAGATGAGGAAATAAGACCCTGCTCCAAGGAGCTTACAGTCTAGATCAGGCATGTCCAACGTTGGCCCTCCAGATGTTTTGAAACTACACATCCCAGCATGCTTTGCAATAGTTTTAGCATTCTCTAATAGCAAAACTGTGGCAAAGCATGCTGGGATGTGTAGTTTCACAACATCTGGAGGGCCAACGTTGGACATGCCTGGTCTAGATCTAACATATCCAAATTTTGGCCCTGTAGCTCTTGTGAAACTACACATCCCAGCATGCCTTGCCATAGTTTTAGCATTCCCTAATATCAAAACTGTGGCAAGGCATGATGGGACTTGTAGTTTCACAACAGCTGAAGGGCCATAGTTTGGACATGTGTGGTCTAGAGGAAAGGGGAGACAAACCAGTAACATGAGGTACAGGCAAGATAGCCTGAAAGTAGGAAATGAGCATGGCAGGGATGGTCAGGATATGAGGAGTCAGGGATGGTCAGGATATGAGGAGGCAGGTATGGGGAAGTGCCTTTTTAATATGTTACACGGAAGGGTAAACCTTGATGAACAGGTGGGTTTTCAGTTCCTGTTTGAAGCTTTGTAAAGTTGTAGTAGAGTTTAATAAAATGAGGGAGCTTATTATAGTGAAGGGAAACTCAGGCAAAAACTTGGATATGAGCATAGGATGCATTGTCCAGGGTAGAGGAGAGGTAATGTTTATTGGCTGACTGAAAAGGGCAGAAGGGAGTGAGTGTGTGTGTGTGTGTGTGTGTGTGTGTGTGTGTGTGTGTATTGAAATGGTTAAGGTTAAGGTTGATGTTGGTAGTAGTGTAGTTAGAAAGGACCATGTATGTGAGGTTGAGGAGTTTGAAGATTATCCTGTAGGGGAATGGGGGACCGTGCAGATATTCTAAAAGAGGCTTGGCAGAAGTGGAGCAGGGGGAGAAGAAAATAAGACTAGGTGCAGGGTTAAAGACAGATTGGAGCGGGCAGCATGGGAGGCAGTGAGAAGGATACTGAATTAGTCAATCTGTGAGATGATCAGTGAAATAATAAAAAGTTTAGTCACACTCTGGAAGAGAAACGGCATGATGCGATTTAAGTGGACACGACAGGATTGAGCCAGGGATTGAATGAGGGGGGCAAAGGAGAGGTAGAAGTCAAGAGTGACACAGAGGAAGTGGCGTTAAGGAACAGGGGAGATAATGGTCTTTTCAACAGTGATGGAGATATGGGTGGTGGGGGTTTGAGACTACGGATGTAGGAAATTTGAGTTCAGTTTTGTCCATGTTGATCTTCAGAGGGCGCTCAGACATCCAGGAGGAGATAGCAGACAGGCAGCTGTCCTTTATATAAGAACCGTCTCAAAGGGCTATCATAATTTAGAAATTTCCAAGGAAGTGTTAGGTGAACCCCTCCTAAAGGCAGCCCTCCACAGGATTTTACACTATTGATTTCAGAGGGATTTGTAGTTTAAGCTAATCACCATGGGTCATGTCTACTAAATAGCACACAGAGTGCTACAGAGAAGTGAGACATTATGGTCTTGCTTACTGTATATGCTAAAAAAGTCTACAACACAAACCGTTCCTTAAATGGTGTGCTCTGATGATGTAAGAAAGTAGATACATAGATTTGGATTATTAAGTTGAAAGCACAAACATCCAAAATATGACATTTGCCCAAATAGTAGGAGCCAGTACCAATGGCGCTGAAAGGAGGGGAGGAAGCAGGTACTGTTTACTTAGGTCTGGGCATATATGTTGCAGGCAACAGAATGTTCTCCTTGGTGTCTCCAGACTCTGTCACGTCTGTCACATGCTCAGCATGAACCTGCTTTCATCTGTGAAGAGTACAAAGCGCCAGTGGCGAATTTGTCAATCTTGGTGTTCTCTGGCAAATGCCAAATGTCCTGCACGGTGTTGGACTGTAAGCACAACCCCCACCTGTGGATGTCGTACCCTCATACCACCCTCATGGAGTCTGTTTCTGACTGTTTGAGTAGACACATGCACATTTGTGGCCTGCTGGGGGTCATTTTGCAGTGCTCTGGCAGTGTTCCTCCTGTTCCTCCTTGCACAAAGGCAGAGGTAGCAGTCCTGCTGCTGGGTTGTTGCCCTCCTATGGCCTCTTCCACATCTCCTGATGTACTAGCCTGTCTCCTGGTAGCGCCTCCATGCTCTGGACACTAAGCTGATAGACATAGCAAACCCTCTTGCCACAGCTCGCATTGATGTGCCATCCTGGATGAGCTACACTACCTGAGCCACTTGTGTGGGTTGTGGACTCTAGGAGACCCCCACAGAGCGAGTAGAGCAGCGCTGTAAATGAGTGACAATTGCCAGATGATTGGAATTTGATACAATTTTACGCAATAAAATGACAAACAGTCATTGGGCAAACAGTCTCTGTTGAAGCGCCTGATTATTCCTAGTGAATAATTTTTTTTTTTTTTTTCTTGTGAGTCCATCAGGCTGCTAACATGAGCTGTTTCTCCAACTTTAATGAAAGACAAAATAGGAGGCACACATACATCTTCAAATGGGATCAACCCCAGGAAACTCCATTGGGGGAAAAAAACGATGAAGAATGTATTTCTCTTTTTGAAGTTGGAGGACTTATTGAGAGACGAGACGAAACAATTGCTTGACAGCACTAATTTACAGAAATATGCTGATAAAAAGATGTTACCTCGCGGTCTCCGTCTCCATAAGCCCTCCATCTTCCAGGAAAATTTGAATTTCAGAATAAGTGGGACACTATTCTTGATAACTTGATAACTGTTCCTTTATGTTAATGAACCTGGTTATTGAATATAGAAATAAAAAAGCTAAAGAACTAGAGATTGAAATAGAAAGCATTAAAACTAAATTGGAACCCTTTAACCAAACAAGGGATTTAAAGATAAAGATGCTAGGGTTATGGAGAGACTGATTAAATTTGAACAGGATGTCATTGACAACAAATGCAAAAAATTTCAGAGGGACCTAATGGATTACCAATCCAATAATGTCAGAAACTACAGACTCAAACATAGAAATACCAATCAAGTAAGAACCAATAACTACAACAGTGGAAATAGATATAGTGACAATAGGAGACAATCGCAAAAAACAAGGGACATTAAAGTTTATGATTCACCTCAACATAGGAGAAAATATGCCCATGATTCTAATAGCTCACATATTACCCCCACGAGTAATATTAACAATAAAAATAACAAAAAAACATATTATGGACATAGTACTCACTCTGAACAGACTTATCAAACATCAGGGGCAAGACCAAAAGACCCCATTAACAGAACCTATAGAGTTACTAACACGGACCATTTTTTAGCGCCACGCCTATACAGAGAAATGGGGAAACACCTAGTGGGAGGCACACCAAAGAAAAGACGCCATTCAAGTATAGAGGAACAAGAGGAGGAAAGAAGATCCAACATAAGAAAGTAACATCTAAAGTACCCATTACCAATGTATTTAACATCTCCTCTAGAGGATTAAGTGAAGTTGAGCTAAAATTTTTACAAAAGGGTCTTAAATTCTCTCCGTCCACAGACGCCAATATGTTCACACTATTTGTTGAACTTAATCGATACATTCGAACACTGTGTAGACAGAGATTCTTCTTTTCCCAGAGGTCATCCAAATCTATTGACCCAGGGCTCCCCATCCTATTGGATAGTGGTGATCAGACCTCATTGGATATACTGGTGGAACTGTGGACCGAGAGCAATATCTCACCCAAAAAGATTTATGATACAGACAAAACAAAATGAAGGTGCAAATCTGACTTTTATCCGATAAAAGCAAAAGGTACCAGCATAGAGTCCTTTTATAAGACCACACTTGATGATTTTAAAGAACTCTGTTCCAGTACTAACCGTAAAACCAGACATGGATTCAGAGACAATCTCACGGCATGGGAGAAGAAAGCCCTTGCCGGCCTCACTGGAGACCACTCCATAGTCTTCAGGGAGGCCGACAAGGGCGGTGGAATTGTCATTCAGGACAGAATTAATTACGTGGAGGAGGCTCTTAGACAGTTGTCAAACCCCTCTTTTTATATCGAGCTATCCACCAACCCAACACAACCATATATTGATTGAAATTACTTCTTGACCAGGCCATTCTGGACCTAATTATCACAAAAGACGAAAATACATTTTTGTTTAATCATCACCCTTTGGTCCCAATTTTGTATCACCTCCCCAAAATCCACAAGCACCTCACTTCCCCACCTGGTCGACCTATTATTTCTGGTGTCCAATCACTCACTTCCAACCTTTCACAATTCGTTGATTCTTATTTACAGCCACGTGTCACCACCCTCAGATCACACATCCGAGATTCCACCCATTTTCTCAATTTAATAAAAAATATTACTTGGAAGAACTCTTATAATTTTCTTACTCTCGATGTAGAGAGCCTTTATTCTAATATACCCCACGAGTTGGGCATTCAAACTATTTCGAAAAGATTAAGGGAAGATGATGATCTGACAGTGAAATTACAACAGTTCCTCACAGACTCCATTTCATTCATATTAAAACACAATTATTTTTTGTTTCAAGACACTTATTACTTACAGGTAATGGGAACAGCCATGGGGACCAGATTTGCGCCAAGTTATGCAAACCTCTATATGGGGGAGGTTGAGGACCAACTCATTTGGGGGTCCTCATTTGGTGCGAATCAGGTCCTCTATGGCCGTTATATTGATGATTTATTCTTTATTTGAGATGGGGATATCACTTCTATCACCACTTTTGTTTCTCACTTAAATTCTAATCCCTTCAATTTAAAATTCACTTATGATTATCACCCACACACTATTAATTTTCTGGATCTAACCCTTAAAATTGAAAATGATACCATTCATACTAGTAATTACCAAAAGCCGGTGAATACCAACTCCTATCTCAATTTTAAGAGTGCCCATTATCCACCTTGGGTGAAAAATATCCCCAAAGGGCAGATGTTGCGTCTCAGACGCAACTGTTCCACACTTGATACCTTTGACCAACAGGCCAAGGGTCTCATAAAGGCATTTCAGAGTTGTGGTTATCCGACCCAACTAGTACAGGAAGCATATAGATCCAGCAGGGAGAGAGATAGAGACACCCTCTTATGCAAAAAAACACCGAAAGACCCTCCACCTGTCAGGGATGACCACATCTCCTTAATTTCTACATTCTATAGAGATTATCAGGACATAAAAAAAATTATTAGAAAAAAACATTCAATTTTAAAACAAGATCCACTGTTGAGAGAGATACTACCTCCCCAACCTTCTTTTGTTTTTCGAAAAAATAAATCACTAAAGAATATGCTAGCTGTTTAAAGTGTCCCCAAGCAACATTCAACTCACTGTCCCCATCATTAAATTGGCTTCCAGCCAAACCAATGAGCTGTTATAAATGTGGAGGCAACTCATGTATCACCTGCAATTTTATCACTAATAAACTATTGACAATAAATACATCCACAGAGAATATCAAAATACGAACCTTTATTAATTGCAATACACCTTTTACTATTTATCTTTTAACCTGTACATGTAATTTAAAATATGTAGGGCGTACCACACGACCTCTGAGGACCAGATTCCTTGAACACCGCCGTAATATTCTTAAGGGTTCCCTACTCCATAGTGTATCACGGCATTTTGCCGAACACCATGAGAATAATCTCAAACATCTAAAACTCACCGGACTCGAACATATACCACCAACCAAAAGGGGTGGGGATAGGTTCTGCACTCTGTGTAAACAAGAAATTTACTGGACCTTTAAAATGGACAAAACCATTATTCCGGTGGAAGATGGTGCTTCATTAAAAGATGCTATGGACAAAAGAATAGAACCAGCTTTTAAAAGGCTTCATATTTCAAGTTCGGTGGCATTAAAGTCGGGGGTAGCCATTGCCTCAGGGTCCAGGGCTCTTAGGCTTTGGTGTACGTCCCTTCAGGAGGATGTACGTGAAAGAGCATCCAGGGATCAAATGATAAAAAATGTTGCCTCTATTCAAATGGCAGTTGACTATCTATGTGAAGCGTCCTTGGATGTACTAGATTATTTAGCCAAATCCATGACCTCTGCTATTGTGGCCAGGAGGGATCTATGGTTAAAAAATTGGGCAGCCGATACCCATTACAAGAACAGACTCGTCTCTTTACCATTTGAGGGGTCTTTTTTATTTGGAGGGAAATTATCTAATACATCTCTAATACAAAAGATGTTAGGGGTAAGTCAATCCGGTGTGTGTCCCAGTCGCAGGGAGACTCCTGAAATTAGCAGGGATTTGGTCCTGCAATATTCAGGACAAGTGGGTACTGTAGATAGTGTCTCCGGGATATCAGCTGGAGTTTATGTCCAGACCAGTAAAAAAACAAGTTTTTGATTTCAAGTGTCCCTCTTTTGGTGGACAAAAAATATGCCCTAGATCAGAGTATAAGCGATTTTATCAAGTCTGGGGCTGTGGAGGAGGTGCTGAAATCGGAAGAAGGCACAGAGTTTTATTGACAAATTTTTAAAGCAAACAAGGCGTCTGGAAGATTTCAAATAATATTGAATCTCAGAGATCTCAACAAAAGAATATGGAAGAAAAAAATACATATGGAAACCATGAAATACATTTTCTGGGGTTAACAAAGTAGGATTTCTTGGTGTCAATTGATCTCCAGGACACTTATTTTCACATTCCAATAAGAAATGTCGATCGGAAGTTTCTCAGGTTTTGCATGAACCTCCTGTTTGGGCTCACATCATCCCCAAGAGTATTCACCAAGATTCTAGTAACTCTCATTGCATTCCTTAGAAGGAATAGATAGTAATCTGGAAGCTTCAGAGGCTGCAGATATGGTAATAAAGTGTTTACAAAGTCACGGGTGGCTAATCAATTGGAAAAAAAGTCACTTGAAACCATTGCAAAGGATCCAATTTCTAGGGGTAATATTGGATACAGTAAGATCCAAAGTATCCTTATCAATGGAAAGATGCAAGAAAATTCACAGTTTAATAAGTTTTGGTGAGATCTCTGAAACAAATTCCGATCAAGTTAGCATTGAGGCTACTTGGTATGATGACCTCAACATTCGGTGGGCAAGGTGGAAGATGCGTCCGCTCCAGCTATTTATGATAACATTTTCTCTAAAACCAATCTCATACAGAGTAGGATTGCCACAAAAAGTGATGAAATCGTTGGATTGGTGGGCCACCGAAAATCTGCAGATAAGAACAACTTCTCTAGAAAACCCGTTGTTCCTGAAACTAACATCAGATGCAAGTGCACATGGATGGGGAGCACATCTGCTTGGAAAATCTTGCAAAGGTGTGTGGTCACCGGTGGAGAGAGAGATGTCCTCCAATCAAAAAGAACTGAGGACAGTATGGTTAGCAGTGTGTCATTTCCGGGTAGAAATAGAAGGATCCCCTTTAAAAGCTTTTTCAGATAATGTGACTACCATGTCTTATCTGAACAAACAAAAAGGTACAAGGAGTCTGTCTCTTATGATGGAAGTAAGGAGCATAATGGACTTGGCAGTAGGTCACCTGAAATCTTTGACGGCCTTCCATGTACCGGGCAGAGACAACATTGTGGCAAACTACTTGAGCAAAAGGCCAGTTCTAGCAGGGGAATGGGAGTTGTAGGATTCCCTTTTTCAACTGGTGATCAATGAATTTGATTGTCCAGAGAACAGCAAACTTCCTCGATTCTTCTCCAGACAGCACAAGCAGGGGTCTTCAGGAATAGATGCATTAGCTCAGAGATAGAATTTCACACTGGCATCAGGGTGGCAGAGGTTTATATATTCTAAGAAAGGCACATGAGGAGAGAGGGCCCTGCTCGTGAGAGCTTACATTCTAAAATCATGCCTTAATTTTAATTTCTGCTGATGCATCTGACAGAGGTGGCGGTTGCCTCAATTATTCACTCATTGATTACTGTCCTTCTCTAGGGAAAAAATATTTGCCCGGGGGTGTGGGCGCAGCTTCACGGCTGGACGGGAAGTCCGCAGTGCCCGGGAAGTGCTCAGCGGCACGGACTCCACACTCCAGGCGCTCAGTGCAGCACGGACTCCATGTCGCTCAGGGTTGTTTTGGTTTTCTACTGCCCCACGTAGCTCCCTGGGAAATATTATATGGGATAAATCGCATGTGATTTATCTCATGTAAAAATGGCACATCAAGTGCCAAACCGTTAGTAAACTCTCCAGGGGAGCTTCCAGGGAGCTATGGGGACATTAGGTCCGGCTTGACCGGACAAGTTGGCCTAATGTATGGGGGCCTTAAGACATTATACAGTTGGCTGAGCTACTGCTGCATGGTTGAACACCATTTACTGCAAAGCAGGAGTCATGAGGGACCCAAGCAGGGGTTACATAACATTGGACAATGTACAAGCCACAGAGGGGTTAAGCCAGACCCTGCTGTTTAACATTTGCAAAGTGTCTCTGACTGCCTCTATTGCTGTTTGACACTGTTTGAGCAGGGAATGTGCTATGCATTGCAGTGAAAGAGTCAGGTTAGGCTATCAAGTGCCAGACCATTTGCTATTTGAATATGTGTTTACATTGTAACATGGTAACACAGCACAGACTCCTCAGACCACAGCATAACGCTGGCATGTGTTAACTGCTGCATTAAGTTGACTCAGAAGAAAGCAAAAATGCACAGCTTGTAAAGTAGGCAAGCTGAGGCTCAGCCAGATTGTCTGCATTCTAAAGCAGAAACTTTCTAGGTATCCACGGCAGGAATAAATTAATGCAATTCCAAATTGAGTTAAAAAATAACTATAGAAAATGTATAAATACTGGGCAGAAAAATAGCCAGAAATGAAAAAGCAAATCTATACTTTAACTCATACTTGCCTACCTGACCCTCTCCATGTGGGAGAAAATGCTCTGTTCCTGGGCTTCGCTGGTAATGTATGATTGCCATCACCTGTGGTGAGACACCTTTACCTAGCTCCCCCACAGGTGATGGCAATAATACATTACCAGGGAGTAGAGCATTTTCTCCCGCATGCAGAGGGTCAGGTAGGCAAGTATGCTTTAACTACATCACTCGGAAAATTGGGTACTTGTTTTCTAGCACGGCGCCCGTCGTGGGTCCATTGTATGCCATTATAATGGCATACAATGCGACCGATGCGATGGACCCGATTAACAATGTTAAATGGCCCAATGGACCCGATTTTTGATTGTATACCCACCCTTATGGATAATTTGTATGTCAAATGCCCCCCATTGTTAACGCCACCCCACGATGAACGCCAACCCGAAGCGTGGCGAGCGCAGCGAGCCCACGAGGGGCGGCGGTACGCGTCCTCCGACCTTTTCATACCCCCACTATCCACATTGGCGTGGAGATGATTTTATATAGTGTGGTGAGCGCAGCGAGCCGCCAATCCCGAAGCGTGGCGAGCCCCTTGAGAGGACGCGTAATACCTGTGAAGTAATGCGCGTCTGCTCGCCATGCTTTGGGCTCGGTGGCTCGCTGCGCTCACCACACTATATAAAATCAACTCCGACGTGGATAGTGGGGGTATGAAAAGGTCGGAGGACGCATACCGCTGCGCTTGCCATGCTTCGGGTTGGCGTTCATCGTGGGGTGGCATTAACAATGGGGGGCATTTGACCCATCAGGGTGGGGAAAAATGAAAATTGAGGTCTGGGGGGCATTTAACATTGGGGCCAATGTAAAATCGGGTCTTAGGGACCATTTTACATTGTTCCAATGTAAAAATCCCGTTGATCGCATCGCATGCGATTTGGTTGCGTGCGATGGACGCGATTTTTTAGGACCCAATGGATGCAATTTGTATCGCTGGCGCCGTGCTAGGAAACAAGTACCGAAAATTGCCCTACATCACTGTGTCCTTTATTCAGATCTGATCGCAGTACAAATTTGTTTAGAAAATGGGCAAAACCATGTGCACTGCAGGTGCGGCAGATGTAACCTGTGCAGAGTTAGCTTTGTGTGAGTTATTTTGTTTCTGTGCAGGGTAAATACTGGCTGCATTATTTTTACACTGCAATTTACAGTAGATTTCAGTTTCAAGACACCCCACCCAAATATAACTCTCTCTGCACATGTTACATCTGCCCCACCTGCAGTGCACATGGTTTTGCCCATTTTCGAGACAAATTTGTACTGCAATCAGAGCTGAAAAGGGCCTGTGTGTGTGTGTAGAGGCCATAGCAATAGCTATAACTTTCTCCTGGCAATTAATAACCTCCACGCTGTTTATTAGTCAGTTTTAAGTATTTATTATTTAAAATCAGGATAAGACTATAAATCAATCTTGCCTACCCTCCCGGAATGGGTCCCCCTCCCGGCCTACCGGGAAGGTAGGCAAGTCTCCCTCAGCCTCTGGATTTTGCGGGTGTGCGCCAAAGGGATGGGGCTAAAACTCTGCAAATTGCATAATTTCGCATCATTTTAGCCTCTTCCCAATCTATGACCCTGCACATTACCGAGTTTGAGTGGCATTGGAGTGGGGCTTGCTGACATCAGCCTTGTCCTGCCCCTCCTGGCAGCAATATATTGATTCCTCTCCTCACCTGACTTCTTCCAGGGAGGAGGGGAAAAAAAAGTTGGTAAGTAGGGTATAAATAGGCTTTCAAAAACAAATGACACAAAAATCAGTTACTATGAAGTGCACCTGTTTTTCTCATCTGCAATTTGTCTTAATAACTGCTATACTGTTCTTACTTCCTGTATGGTTCATAGTCCAGGGGCTTAATAGCAGACCTCCCACCTGTACCGATTTTTGCGGGACCATCCCAGGTTTTTGGGATGGTCCTGCATCATGCCCGGAGCCGGCGGTGAGGGGGTGGGGGGGAGTTGTGGGCAATTGGGAGTACCCCCTGCCCGGCACAGCAGAGGGGGGGAATAGATGCTGTGCACATGTGTAACAGTTAAAATATTCTATAGGCTACAGATCAGAATAATTCTCAGTAATGCATACCACCCCACTGTCCCATTTTTAGCGTAACAGTCCTATTTTTTTGTCCCTGTCCCTCTGACCCACGTGTGGCCCAGCAATGTTCTGCGGGGAGGGGGTAGTTGGAAGGCCACCAGTCACTGCACTGCTTAACATGAGCATGCCTACAACATCTATTCATAGGAGAGAGGAAATGGAGGCATGGCTAGTAGCTCACATAGGACCTTATTCAGGTTGGATCAGGCGGACGTGTGTGCGGACGTGCCGGTCTGAATGGATCGCTCACTCTTCCGGTGAGCGTGAGTCCACCCACAGAACATCCGCGCATGGTCGGTGGAATAAGCCAGCAAAGGAGAGTGGCGTGCATATTAGTGTAAGCTACCGTGCTCGGACGGATCTCATTCTTTTTCGCTTGGAGACTGAGCGTGTCTCTCCGATCGTACGAGAAAGCGTATGGCCGAGCACGGTGGCGTACGCTTCACATATATGGTTCAGCAATTATTCCCTTTGAAGTTACCTTCTAACAATTACCCAATTATACTAAGATTTTTTGATTGTTTTATATTACCTCATTTGCCTCCCTTAATTAATCTACAATTGAACCCTCATTACATGTATATTTCCTGTGTTCTAATATGGCACTTTCCTCACTATCTATGTGCCCCCCAATGTTTTATTTTTAATTTATTTATGTGTTTGTGTGCATGCTGTTAATAATTAATATGTTCCTATTTATTTATGTCTCACTACCCTAATGATACGTGTGATTTTTAACTTCAGACATATTTATTTAAAATACAAAAAATAATATAAAAATAACTAATTAAAGTAGGCCGCGTAGATGACCCAGCAACATCGCTGTATTTTCAAAGTCTCCCTGTAGGTCATCAACAGCCTGGGCCAAGGCCTCCTGGTGCTGTAGAATTTCTGTTGGAAAGGAAAAAAAGGATTTTATTTTTGTATAACTTGAATACAAATTCTTGGTCACTTTTTAATAGAGATGTGCAGGCTCTGATTTACTCTGATTTCAAAGCAGGATCTTATTGGCTATCAACTGTCATGGGGTTTGGGATAGCCAATAAGATCCTGCTTTGAAATCAGAGTCAATCAGAGCCTGCACGTCTCTGCTGTAAGTGAAATGTGAAGGCAACACACATTTATTTATTTATTTTATTGAAGATGGACCTGCTGTGAAGATGTTACAAATTAATATGATGTTGACACACACAAACATATGACATGGCTTCAAATACTGTAAGTGCCCTTTGCCTTCTTTGCAGGATGTATGCAGCATCACATTTCGGAGGTTTGTGCTGGTGAAAACAAGTCAAACCTCTGGACTAAGCTATGCAGTGTAAGGATCATTACATTGTTGATGCTTTACAGGTTTATTCTTCTCAAACTGACAGTGGTGTCAAACTCATGGGCCTCCAGCTGTTGTGGAAATGCATGCCCCAGCATGGGCTGCCACAGTGTGAACAAGCCAATATCTAAAGGTATGTGGCAGGTCATGCTGAGAAGTGTAGTTCCACAACAGAAGGAAGCCCATGAGTTTAACACCACTGCTCTAGGATCTTGCAATGGATGTAAGGTGTGTCAATCACTGAAGGGGTAATGCATGGCAAGGGGTGCAGAGAGGGGGGGGGGCAGGTACTAATTACCAGGGCCCAGGCTTGCTGGAGGGGCCTGGCGGGGGTCCTGGTCTGACACCCCCCCTTCCCACACCTTCCGTCCTGGGCAGCTGCAGCTCACACCTACAGCACCTGCTGTGCTGACAGCTGTCAGCACAGCAGATACTGTAGGTGTGTGGTGCTGCTGCTGCTGAGGTGGGGGTGACAATAACACCCCCCACACACCTCCTGTTAGGCCACGCCTCCAAATTTTACCGGGGCCCAGAATTCCTCTCGGCGGCCCTGTGCATGGTCACACTCCAAACCTACACCACGGGACCCATTGTTCCTGGAGGAGGACACCCAACAGGTCATGGTAGCACTGCAGTTTTGTGAAGGGACTACCAATGTTTTGGAGTGGACATATGTGGGTGTTGTGAATGTAAATGTGTATGACAACATTAGGCACATTGTTTACTTATGTCTGCCATTGACATCCATCATTAGATATCCAGGAGGTGGTGTGGTTGGGCATGGGGGACCAATGAAGGATGAGGCAGGGATGGGAGTAGGGATCAAGGTTGTGGGGTGTGATGGGGGTTGGTATCGGTTGGGGGTGGGTGGTCGGGAGTAGTAGGGGGGTTGGAAATGGGGTAAGTGGGGTGGGGAGTGGATGGGGGCAGGGGAGTGGATGGGGTTAGGGGAGGTGGTGGGGGTAGGAGAGGGGGAGATGGGGTAGGCATCAGCAGGTGCAGCTGCCGGCTCTTCTTCCTCCTCCTCCTCCTGCTGGCGAGCTTGTCTTGCCCTGATGCGTGCCATGGCGCGTGCTGCGATGTGAATGTTGATTGAAGTGTTATTGAAGGTGGTGGGATATGAAATTAAAAGTATAAAACGAAAACTGTTATTAATTCAAACAACAAACATAATTTCTATGTTATTATTCTGTTTTAAATAAAACAAAACACACACATACACACTTAAACATTTGCAAAAAAAGCATATAGTTTCAAACATCACTGTTTGAAAAAAAAAATTACTTACAATGCCTTAATTAGCCAACCAATTGCGCCCCTACTCAGCTGGATGGTCTACGGGTGCCAGGGAGCAATTTTTGGCGGACCAAGGTTTAGGGGCAAAAGTGTCCATACCTCTCCCCGAGCCAAGCGGATGCACCTCCGTGCAGTTTAGGTACACACCCCCGTGTACGCCCAGGGATATGACCAGTTTCGCCTTGTTTTCTAGCGTCTCCCATAAAAACGACCACAATATGCCCACTTTGTCCGTCTGTGATCATACTCGTCTTTTTGATCGGTGAGTACCGTCCGCTAGCGGTGTGCTGTTGTTGCACATGCGCATTGCGAAAGGTTCGCATGCGCAGTGGAAAAAACACGTTCCGTCCGCACACGTAGCGGACCGATTCAAACAGAATAACCCCCATAGTGTTGAGCATGTCCCCACAATGATGGTAAATGGAAGGCATGGTTCGTGAAAGCGACAATGCCACAAAGCCATGCCCCCAGATATACTGCACAGGTAGGTCCTCATTAGGACATATGGTAATGTTGGAAGTTATGGTAATGAATTTAAAAAGTTTCTCAAGGTGACCCATAAACAGTGGCGGCTCCAGTGGTGTGGCTGCAGCACAGTCCAAACTTCAAATAGGGGAGCCACACCCACTGCCAATCAATTTGGGCTGACAGTTGGTGTGGTTCTCCTATTTGAAGTTTGAACTGTTCTGTAGCTTCACCACCTAAGGCAATAATCAGAACCATATTATTATATTCAGTTAGCAATTCATGCAGCAGAATTATCTTTATGTCAACTGACATCCTTCAGGTTACTATGGAACACACTGTGATTTTTGACAAAGAAACGCTCAATACGAATATTTTTGATAATTGTATGCATACAGTATTGTATGTGTACACACTATATCGTTATGATGTGTGTCTATAATGATACCACCTTCATCTGGACATGGAGTCAAACCTGACTACATCGTCAATGATGCCATGTTCGGCAGGGATCGGGGGATGTTGATGAACAATATTGTTAACATTTTGTTCATCATTTGCCTGGGAATTCAGGCGATATCCTTAGCATTATTGGGGCAGATGTATTATGTCTGGAGAAGTGATAAAGTAGAAGGTGTTAACGCAGCTGTTATTTTTCAAACCCAGCTGATTGGCTGATGCGTTACCACTGGACAGTGGGGCAGATATATTAAGCCTGGCGAAGAGATAAAATGGAGAAAAGGTAGAAGGAGTGCACAATCAAGCAACTTCTGACAAACATATTTCAAACACAGGTGATTGGCTGGTGCGTTATCTCCTTCTACCTTTTCTCCAGTTTATCTCTTCGCCAGGCTTAATACATCTACCCCACTATCACTTAACCAGGCTTATTACATCTGCCCCATTGTTCACTAATGATATTGTATGTACCCAACTTTAGTTATATTCACCTGTACATGTGCTTTGGGAATATGTTTCACTGACTTCATTGTAGCTAATCAGTGTTGCAAACTTTTAATGCATGATACAATATTACTGATTAAAATGTCTTGCTACAGGACACATTGTTACTCATTTTAGTCTGTTGTGTGATATGGTTTGTATATGCTTCTCTATTGTCAACATGTAATGCTACTGCATTTTTTATTCTTTACTCTCTCTTTGGAACAGTCTGTCTTATTAGACCTTAAGTATAGTTTTTAGTATTTAATATGGCGGCAATACATGAGTCCTCTACAATCAAGTAATGAATAGAAAGATGACAATAAGTCCATTCTGCAGCTGGTGGATGAACTAAAAATAAGGAAAGAGCAATAAGGACAGCAGAAAAATAATTTAGTAGAACCAACATCATATAACAAGTGGAAGAAGTTTCAATTTGATCTGTGCAAAGGCAACAAGAGCTGGGATTTCCGAGAAAAGTTCTGCGAAGCTGGATTTAATTTGGAAGCTTTAATGCATTTTTTATGGGGGTTAAAATGACCACTTACTGCTATTTTAGGTGCTGTATGGGAAATTTTCTGTACAGTACTGTAGCTCTAGTGTTAAGATGCTACAAATAGATGGTAAAACATCTAGCGTTAGTGGGTTCATAGGTTAGAGAAATCTTTCTGTGACCATTTATTGTATACTGTATATATTTGTAAATATTTTATCTACATAACGATATCCACTGCAGATAAAAATGATGTAATGTAATGACCGGCATGTGGTATAAACAGAGATGGAGAGAAGCGGAAAAAATTGTAGGGGTGGGGAGAAAAAGGCATAGTTGTGTATCTACTGTAGCTTACAGGGGTGCTTTCGGAGAAGTGGAGGCCCATGTTCTACTTCCTCCATTCAGGCCCCCTCCTCTCTGCTGGCCGCAGCACGTGCTGCACGGCACAATAGATTCTGAGCACTAGAGCTTTCAGACTTTACTGCGCATGCGCAGACCTTCGGTAAAATGGTGCAGAGGGGTAAGTATTAAAAAATGTGTACAGTGTGGGCCCCCCTGGGGCTCAGGGGCCCATGTGCCACTGATAGCTCAGTTACCCTTTGTATCTTGTGACTATCCTGCTGGCTGTTAAAATGAAAAATTGCAGACTATAGTATTCGGTTCCTATAAGATTAATTTTAGTAAAAAAACAGGTACTTTTCCCTTAGTTAACTTTACGTATCTTAAACAATCCTGAAATATGTGCAGAAGATGTAGATTTTAAAAATAAAGCAACCTATATCTTCCCATCATAGAAACAAAGTAACTCACCCAAGTGGTACATTTACGAAGATGAGAGTTCTATTGACGATGGGATGTTGTCAACGCATTGACAGTATATAGCTCCTTCTAGAAGATAATAGAATCAGATTGGTTGCTATGGGCAACATGATACATGCCATCTTCAAAAGAACTCCCATCTTCCTATATTTTCCCACAACACTCTCTGCCTATGTTACATTTGCCCCACCTGCAGAGCACATGGTTTTGCCCATTTACAATCAACTCTGAATCAGGCCCTAACATCTTATGATAATAAGCACAGCAGTTGTTAAGATTAGTAGACATTTCTTGGATGAATGTCATGTGCTGTACCTCAATGAACCATTCCTGATCACAATTACTTTACAATATATAAAATAGAAAAAAATAATATTATGTTATAATTACCTTTATATTTAGTAATATTAAGTCCAAATAATAAGATATTTTTAATTATTTATATTTTATTATGTTCTTCAATTAACTTTTAAACGCACTATGGAGGTTAATAAATTTTCATGGAAGCAGGGGGGGTTTGGAGACCTGCGCTGAGGTACTGGTACCTCTGGATGACACTGTACAGTACGAGTATTCAATACACTATATCCTGTGAAGTATAAGCCAATAATGAGGGTATTCACTGAATGAAGAGCTGTAACATGTGGATAAAATACAAAGTGCTTTATTGCTAATAGTAACAAAGAAGGAAGAGGGGGGGGGGGGTGGATGGGGGCAGGGGAGTGGATGGGGGCAGGGGAGGTGGTGGGGGTAGGAGAGGGGGAGATGGGGTAGGCATCAGCAGGTGCAGCTGCCGGCTCTTCTTCCTCCTCCTCCTGCTGGCGAGCTTGTCTTGCCCTGATGCGTGCCATGGCGCGTGCTGCGATGTGAATGTTGATTGAAGTGTTATTGAAGGTGGTGGGATATGAAATTAAAAGTATAAAACGAAAACTGTTATTAATTCAAACAACAAACATCATTTCTATGTTATTATTCTGTTTTAAATAAAAAAACACACACATACACACTTAAACATTTGCAAAAAAAAGCATATAGTTTCAAACATCACTGTTTTAAAAAAAAAAAATTACTTACAATGCCTTAATTAGCCAACCGATTGCGCCCCTACTCAGCTGGATGGTCTACGGGTGCCAGGGAGCAATCAGAACCATATTATTACATTCAGTTAGCAATTCATGCAGCAGAATTATCTTTATGTCAACTGACATCCTTCAGGTTACTATGGAACACACTGTGATTTCTAGATAAGAATATTTTTGATAATTGTATGCATACAGTATTGTATGTGTACACACTATATCGTTATGATGTGTGTCTATAATGATACCACCTTCATCTGGACATGGAGTCAAACCTGACTACATCGTCAATGATGCCATGTTCGGCAGGGATCGGGGGATGTTGATGAACAATATTGTTAAAATTTTGTTCATCATTTGCCTGGGAATTCAAGCGATATCCTTAGCATTATTGGGGCAGATGTATTATGTCTGGAGAAGTGATAAAGTAGAAGGTGTTAACGCAGCTGTTATTTTTCAAACCCAGCTGATTGGCTGATGCGTTACCACTGGACAGTGGGGCAGATATATTAAGCCTGGCGAAGAGATAAAATGGAGAAAAGGTAGAAGGAGTGCACAATCAATCAACTTCTGACAAACATATTTCAAACACAGCTGATTGGCTGGTGCGTTATCTCCTTCTACATTTTCTCAACTTTATCTCTTCGCCAGGCTTAATACATCTGCCCCACTATCGCTTAACCAAGCTTATTACATCTGCCTCATTGTTCACTAATGATATTGTATGTACCCAACTTTAGTTATATTCACCTGTACATGTGCTTTGGGAATATGTTTCACTGACTTCATTGTAGCTAATCAGTGTTGCAAACTTTAATGCATGACACAGGACACATTGTTACTCATTTTAGTCTGTTGTGTGATATGGTTTTTATATGCTTCTCTATTGTCAACATTTAATGCTACTGCGTTTTTTATTCTTTACTCTCTCTTTGGAACAGTCTGTCTTATTAGACCTTAAGTATCATTTTTAGTATTTACGATGGCGGCAATACATGAGTCCTCTACAATCAAGTAATGAATAGAAAGATGACAATAAGTCCATTCTGCAGCTGGTGGATGAACTAAAAATAAGGAAAGAGCAATAAGGACAGCAGAAAAATAATTTCCTCTACCTCCCCCCATGGCAGCCATTACTATGGGTTCCTCCCTTCTGGGTAGTCCTTCAGAAAAGAAAAAATACACCAGCCCCTATAAGAAGGCTCCACCTCCCGGATCCGGTGTCTTTTTTTCTTTTCCGGGTAGTTGGATGGGCTTACCCTGTGAAGTGCTGCCTTATGTGCCTCTGCTCCGGTGTTTAGGTCCTGGCTGCAGTAGGAGGGTGTCCGGTCCCAGGGCAATTGCCAGTGTGCCGCATGCGATCCCGTGCAGGGGTGAGCTGGGTCGGCGGCATCCACAGGAGTGCTTGCATATAGCGGCGTGGGATAGCGTCTGCTGCGGCACTTCCTGGCCTGTGTTTCTCTCTGCAGAGAACAGGCGGGTGTCAGGCAGTGCGCGGCGCAGCTAGGTAACGTCAGCGGGAAGACGTCATATGAATATCAAGTAGCCGGCTGGAGAAGAAGCCGAAAGACGCTGGAAGACGCGTGGACGCTGAAGATCTGTGAAGCGAACGGGGACGCTGACGGAGTGTGTGGACGGGTAAGAGTTACATGAAATGTCCACTATATCACCAACGTGTGCCGGCATAATGTAATAGAAGAATTTTATGCAGATCGGTGACAGTGTTTGTCAGGCTGTGCCGCATTGGGGAGCACAGGTTGAATTGATTTTTCTGCTGCGAGTCAAGACAGTGATTGTTTGCTGTGTCTGGAGTTGCTAAAAGGTGATTTTTAAAGGAGCAGTACAGTATTTATCTGGATTCGGTCCTATTGTACAGAGCTGAATTTATTGTATGTTTCATAGTGCACACCGCCTCAATTATTATGGAAGAAGAAAACCGTCAGGCTGCGAAAAAGTCAGGGTAAGCCCTAAAGGAGTTTTTTGTCTGTGCATATGGTGGTGGTCATTTTTTGTTTTATTTTTTGGGTGACACCAATCTGATATATACTAAGAGGTATATGTTTGTTGGTAGGTCTGAGACCAGCAAAGAAAAGGAGGCAAAGGCCAAGCATAAAAGATCTCATGTGGCTAAATGCAATTCATGTGATAAGACTCTGCCTGAGAAACATGTGGGCAGCCTGTGTGAGGCTTGTAAGGCCCCGCAGCAAATATCTATGGTGCAGATGACCAATTTGGTAGATATGCTGAGGAAATCTTTGTCTGATACAATTGTGACCAAGGATGATCTGTCTAAGATAAGGTCCAAGAGGAAACATGTTGTCCTGAGTGATTCGGATGAGTCTGTTAAGGAAACAGGCGGTGTACATTTGCTGGATCAAGACCCTGATATTGATGACGAGGATCAAATACAGGACAAGTCTGACTGATTTCAGCACTGACATGATTAAAAGACAGCATCTGGTAGCAGGTGCGTCTTTGAAGCCTGCAGCAGCAATGGCTGTGACATCTAGGGTCCTCAGGGGCTGGTGTCAACAGCTTGAAGGGGATGTACTAGATGGAATAAAAAGATCTGAATTACTTAAGATGATTCAGGACATTCAATTGGCAGTCCAGTTTTTGTGTGAAGCATCTATGGATTCGGTGCGTCTAGCTGCAAGGGCAGGGGCTACCACAGCAGCTATCAGAAGAGCTTTGTGGTTGAAGCCATGGGCCGCAGATGTTCAATCTAAGAACAAATTGATATCTCTCCCTTTTCAGGGGGATTACTTGTTTGGGAAGCAATTAGATGACCTAGTAACAAAGATTTCTGGAGGGAAGTCAGTCTGGCTACCTCAAGACAAGACTACTAAAAAGAGTATGCCTAACAAATTCAATAGATATCAGCCTCAAGAATATAGGGAAGCCAGAAGTTACAGGCCAGGCAGGGCCTATAGGAGGGGATCCTGGATGTCCAGGGCGAATTTTCGTGCCCAACGAGGCAGAGAAAATAAATTTCCCTTCAAGAAGGAGCAGCAATGACACCGACCCACCAGGGGTAGGGGCCAGGCTGCTGAAATTTTACCAAGTCTGGCAAGGATCCACCACGGACAGGTGGGTCTTAGAGATTATTCAGTCAGGTTACAAGATCGACTTCAGAAGACGACCAGGGAATCTTGTAATAGAATCTCCTATTCCCAGGGACAAGGAGGAAAGGAAGGCTTTATTTTTAAGTTTAGAAGAGATGAAGGCTCAAGGTGTAGTTACCATAGTTCCAAAGGGACAGGAACTTCAGGGATGGTACTCCCGTTTTTTCGTTATAAAAAAGGCATCAGGAGGATTCCGTACCATTTTGGATCTCAGACGGCTCAACAAATTGGTACAGATCAGACCGTTCAAGATAGAGTCGGTCAGGTCCATAGTTCCAGAGATAGGTCAAGGGGATTTTATGACATCCATCGATATCAAGGATGCGTATTTGCACATTCCGATATTCGAGGGTCATCGAAACTTTCTTCGTTTCAGAGTACTGGGAATAAGTTCCCAGTTTACAGCCCTACCTTTCGGGTTGGCGACATCACCACGGACATTCTCGAAGGTGCTGGTGGTTCTGGTGGCAAGGTTAAGGCAAGAAGGCATAAAACTTTGGCCTTACTTGGACGATATCCTTAGATATCCCAAGAGATATTGTAATGCGTCACACAGAAAGAGTAATTCAATGTTTAGAACAACACGGATGGCTGATAAATCGAAAAAAAAGCCATTTGGTGCCAACTCAAAAGATTCAATACTTAGGAGTTATAATAGATTCACAAAGGATGAATGTGGCCTTAACTCCAATCAGGAGAGCAAAATTGATTCAGCAAGCCAGAATTATGATGGGGAAGTCTGTGGTACGGTCACAAGACTGTATGAAAATACTGGGACTCATGGCGGCAGCTCTGGAAACAGTGCAGTGGTCCAGGTTTCACATGAGAAAGTTACAGACGTGCTTTCGAACACAGTGGAACAAAGACAACAAGGACTTAACACAAAAGATAGTTTTGTCAAGGGCTGCAAAATCAGATTTGGCCTGGTGGTCAGACGAGGATCGGTTGGGAAAAGGAAAATCTTTTGCCCTCATGGATCAAGTAGTCGTGACCACAGCTGCCAGCCAGGTAGGCTGGGGGGCGACATGTGGCCCAAAGATAGCACATGGAGGATGGTCTCCCTCATGGCAAAAGGCGCACTCCAATGTAAGGGAGATGGAGGCGGTAGTCAGAGCATGTCACCAGTTTCAACAACAACTGCAAGGCAAGGAACTCATTGTCAGGTCAGACAATCGGGCCGTGGTGGCATACATAAATCGTCAAGTGGGGACAAGAAGTTGCAACCTGATGGAAGTGGCAGAAAGGTTGCTTTGTTGGGCAGAGAGGCATGTACTAAACATAATGTCAGTATTCCTAGCAGGGAAAGAAAACTATATGGCGGAGGAACTAAGCAGAAAGAGATGCTTACCAGGAGAGTGGTCCCTCAACGACGAGATCTTCAATGTGCTAGTGAAGAAATGGGGGTGTCCACAAGTCGACCTCATGGCCTCAGAAGAAAACAAGAAGGTACCAATATACTTCTCACATTTCAAAGATCAGCATGCGGAGCAATGGGACGCTCTGACAGCCACTTGGTGGATGAAGTGGGCTTATGTATTCCCTCCAATTCCATTGATCTCAAGATTGTTAAGAAAAATTCAAAGAGAGCAGGTGGAGGTGATAGCGGTGCTCCCTTATTGGCTGCGAATAGCATGGTTCGCTTCGGTATGTCAGATGGCAGTGGAGGAACCGTGGATGCTACCATCGAGGTCCGACCTTCTGGTTCAGGGTCGAATATATCGGGCACAGCCGTCGACCTGGAAGTTGACGGCTTGGCTGTTGAGACCAAATCACTGACTGAAAAAGGTTTTGAAAGAGAAGTAGTTCAAACGTTGCTTAAAGCAAGGAAAGGGTCCACCTCAGCTGCGTATTACAAGGTATGGAGAAAGTATGTGTCAAGATGCAAAGAGAAAATGCAATCACCAAGGAAGGTTGCTTCAGTGCTAAGTTTCCTACAAGCAGGACTACAGATGGGACTGTCTTTGAGCACTTTAAAGGTACAAGTCTCGGCCTTGTCAGCAATGTTAGACTGGGATTTGGCAGGGGACAGGTATGTACGAAGATTCATACAAGCAGTAAGAAGGCTGAAACCCAAATTCAGATCACCTCTTGCACCATGGGACTTAAATTTAGTCCTGGGGGTCCTTATGGAGGATCCTTTTGAGCCTCTGCATGAGATTTCATTGTTGTTTCTTTCATGGAAAGTTCTGTTCTTAGTAGCAATTACTTCTGCAAGATGAATTTCAGAATTACAAGCCTTTTGGGCAGAAGAGCCTTTTTTAAATTTCTTTGAAAACAGGGTAGTTCTGCGCACTAACCCTCAATTTCTGCCGAAGGTTGTGACTGAATTTCACATAAACCAAGAAATAGTTTTGTATGAATCCAGCAAATGAAAAGGAAGGTAATTTGCATAATTTGGATATAGTAAGGGCTCTAAAGATTTATGTTCAGAGAACAAAGGATGTGCGTTCAGTCAAAAATCTTTTTGTTTTGACAAGTGGTAGCAGGAAGGGGCAGATTGCCTCAAAAGCAACATTAGCCAGGTGGATTAAGGACTGTATCCTTAAGGCTTATCAGGTGAGACAGAGAGAACCTCCAGAGAGCCTGAAGGCTCATTCCACGAGAGCAGTCGCCTCATCTTAGGTGGAGAGAGGATCCGCCTCAGTGGACGAACTATGTAAAGCAGCAGGATGGTCGTCTATACATACATTTACTAAGCATTACAGGATAGATGTTATGTCTTCAGCCGATGCTAAGTTCGGAAGGAAAGTTCTTGGCGCGGCACTGTGAAGATATGAAGATGATTTCGAAATTATGATTTACAGTTATTTATTTCTGAGGAAGCAACAGCTGTGTTGGTTGTGAGTATGCCCTCCCGAAAAGGTGAACTGCTGGGGTATTACCCATAGTAATGGCTGCCATGGGGGAAGGTAGAGGAAATATCAGATTATTACCTGGTAATATGTTTTCCTCTACTCCACCATGGCAGTTTATATTTCCGTCCCTTATGTATTAGTAGCTGTATTGTGTTATGTGGAATAATTGTTTTTTATATATTAAAGCTGGAGAATTCAAGACACCGGATCTGGGAGGTGGAGCTTTCTTATAGGGGCTGGTGTCTTTTTTCTTTTCCGAAGGACTACCCAGATGGGAGGAACCCATAGTAATGGCTGCCATGGTGGAGTAGAGGAAAACATATTACCAGGTAATAATCTGATATTTAGTAGAACCAACATCATATAACAAGTGGAAGAAGTTTCAATTTGATCTGTGCAAAGGCAACAAGAGCTGGGATTTCCGAGAAAAGTTCTGCGAAGCTGGATTTAGGCCCTTATTCTGGTTGGTGCGGTAATATCCGCGTGCGTTCGTGCCGCCGATGTTTTGTGTCTGCGCATGTGCAGAGGCGTCTCTGCGCATGTGCGAGCGGGGTGTACGGCCAAATCCCGCATGAAATGTGAACACTCCGAACAGGGGGTGGAGAGGGTCGTGAAGGGCTATTTGGGCTCATTACCATATGCATACGCCCCGCGTTTCATGGGCGTTCCCATGCAAACACTGGGCGTACGTATGGTAATGCAGTCGTGACGCACGTGTAGGGGGCGGACATATGACATCGCCGGATGTCAGCTGCCCGCCCAGATCCCTGCTTTTGCACGGAAAAATGTCCGTGAGGTCTGAGGTTGCGGGAGCTGGTGGACCACTCGGTCCTGCATTTGATGGTCTGCGACCATCGAATGATGGGGGAGGTTCCCTGAGATGGAGGAGGCGTATTCCATGAAAAATACACGTGCGGTCCGTTCGGCCAGCTTCTTACCGCGTACGGACGGAGTTGGCGATCCGTATGGAAGGCGGGGTTTCGCACGCACGGTCCTCGCCGCATATTCAGATCCGGCCGCACCGATCAGAATAAGGCCCTTAATTTGGAAGCTTTAATGCATTTCTTATGGGGGTTAAAATGACCACTTACTGCTATTTTAGGTGCTGTATGTGAAATTTTCTGTACAGTAGTGTAGCTCTAGTGTTAAGATGCTACAAATAGATGGTAAAAAATCTAGCGTTAGTGGGTTCATAGGTTAGAGAAATCTTTCTGTGACCATTTATTGTATACTGTATATATTTGTAAATATTTTATCTATCTACATAATGATATCCACTGCAGATAAAAATGATGTAATGTAATGACCGGCATGTGGTATAAACAGAGATGGAGAGAAGTGGAAAAATTGTAGGGGTGGGGAGAAAAAGGCAAAGTTGTGTATCTACTGTAGCTTACAGGGGTGCTTTCGGAGAAGTGGAGGCCCATGTTCTACTTCCTCCATTCAGGCCCCCTCCTCTCTGCTGGCCGCAGCACGTGCTGCACGGCACAATATATTCTGAGCACTAGAGCTTTCAGACTTTACTGCGCATGCGCAGACCTTCGGAAAAATGGTGCAGAGGGGTAAGTTCTAAAAAATGTGTACAGTGTGGGCCCCCCTGGGACTCAGGGGCCCATGTGCCACTGATAGCTCAGTAACCCTTTGTATCTTGTGACTATCCTGCTGGCTGTTAAAATGACAAATTGCAGACTATAGTATTCGGTTCCTATAAGATTAATTTTAGTAAAAAAACAGGTACTTTTCCCTTAGTTAACTTTACGTATCTTAAACAATCCTGAAATATGTGCAGAAGATGTAGATTTAAAAAAATAAAGCAACCTATATCTTCCCATCATAGAAACAAAGTAACTCACCCAAGTGGTACATTTACGAAGATGAGAGTTCTATTGACGATGGGATGTTGTCAACGCATTTACAGTATATAGCCCCTTCTAAAGCTAGTACAGACAGGAGAGCACACACGAGGGATGTAAGAAGAGAGGTAAGCGTGTACCGCGAGGACGGGACGCCAGCCACCCGCGCCACGATTACCTGCTAGTGGAACTTTCAGAACTTGTTCCCAGTGACTTTGCCCCCACTGCCCATCAAGTTCCCTGCTCTGCCCTCAGCCCAGGTCATCACCCCCCCCTCTTCCTTCTTTATTACTATTAGCAATAAAACACTTTGTATTTTATCCACATGTTACAGCTCTTCATTCAGTGAATACCCTCATTATTGGCTTATACTTCACAGTATATAGTGTATTGAATACAGTGTCATCCAGAGGTACCAGTACCTCAGCGCAGGTCTTCATACCCCCCTGCTTCCATATTATCTTGTAGGAGGGTGGCCCCCTCCTTTGGAGACCAGCAGCTGCCAGAGGGTCACATCAGTTGAGCGCAGTATCTACCGACATACCTCTAATAAATTTTCATGTATGAAATAAATATTTTTAGTACAATGATTTCAGTCAGCATATGTGTATGTTTTCTGTCCAGGGTGCACTACACCCAGAATTGCCAGCTTACAGTATGTGCAGTGCTTGTATCACATGGAAGTAGAAGTGACATACAGTATGTATATAAATGTAATAAGGTATCATTGGACTAAAAGTAAAGGTGATTTGAAAAGTCAATGTGCTATCTGCCCTACAGGAAAAGTGCTGCATCAATTCCGCAGGATGCTGCGTCAGAGGCTTTTTGCCCTGCTGACCTAACAGTTACAACAAGAAGTATGATCACAAAAGGTTTTTCCTGTGCCTTTCATGGCAGGTGAACTGACCTTTGACCCTATTGACTTCTGATCCCAAAGTTTGGTTGCAAATTATGGCGTTTAGAGCTGTGTGACTTTCGTTATTAGAGAAGACTTAAACTCAAGTAAGAAAATAAAAATATATTGAAGGTTAAAGAACATAATTGATCATTTGATTTGAGCTAAAATCAACAAATTACAACAATAATATAATAGTACTCAGTGGCATATATTCAATGCCGTGGGCGAGCGGTGACTGCGAGCAGGACTTTTTGCTCGCAGTCACCGCTCACCCTGTCAGTATTCAACTGACCCCCCCTCATTCGCAAATTCCCCCTCGCTCCGTTTTTTGAGCGAGGGGGAATTTGCGAATGTGCCTCCAAAAGCTGCGAGAGCCAAGGCTAATTACAGCGAGTTTGCTGCACTAGCCGCGGCTCTCGCAGTTTAGGGGAATCCTCGCAGTTCTGTGACGGCGAGGATTCCCCCGGAACATTGCATAGTGCGAGCGGCCGGCGCGGGGGTTAAACTGCGAGGATCACTGGTTTTCTGTGATCCTCGCAGTTTAACCCCCTCGCCGGCCGCTCGCACCGGCAGTGAATACTGCACATTGAGGGCCAGATGCAATAAGCTTCAAAAGTGATAAAATGGAGAGTGATAGACAACCAACCAATCAGCTCCTACCTGACATTTTTGAAACAGTCTGTGATGTGGCAGTTAGGAGCTGATTGGCTGTTTTTTTATCAATCTCCATTTTATTACTTTTGAAGCTTAGTGCATCTGGCCCTTAGAGTTTTACGTACAGCCATTTGTGTAATATTTAAGTGCAGCAAAAAGGTACATATCTAGATTCTGTTTTGTAGCCCTAATGCCTGAAAAGGTGTAATAGAGACAGGCAAACCTAAGTAAAGTGTTTATGTAAGTGTAGCACGCCTCCTGGAGACGTCATCTAGAGTGACTTGAACTCAACCACAGATACTGTACTGCACATGTCTTCAACCTGTGGCCCTCCAGATGTTGTAGAACTACATGTCCCAGCATGCCCTGACAATTTTGGCATGCTCTCATAGGAAAAAATGTGGCAATGCATGTTGGAACATGTAGTTTCACAACATCTGGAGGGCCACAGGTTGAAGACCCATGCTGTACTGTATGCTTTTTAGAGCACAGACAAAAGGTGATTCCTTAAGGTTATTAATAGAACTTGCGTCGACTTTATACTCAAAAAGATCTCAATCTGTGAAGCACTATAAAAACAATCAATAAAAATAAATATTTACTTTTTTATTTAATTTAGTTAATATATTAAATGATCTACTTATAGATGTACGGCATTATTCTTACATATTTAAAACTTTTTTTAAACCTGTTTTACATTTTAGACATGTGACTTTTCTCATGATGGGACAGACACCCCAAGATATAGTGTCTGTGTTCCAGTGTGTATTTCACACACACACACACACACCAACACACTAAAGCTTTGGGTGAAAATGGTTGATTGTCATTTGCTCCCGTACATTATCAGATTTTTATTCTCCCGGACAGATTGGACAGATAAATCTTTAGGTGTGATCCCATCTTAACTCTATCTCTGTATTATTTTTTATCTCCTTGTATTTGACTGATACTGTTTTAAACTGTATGCGAGAGTGATTGATTTGTTTATATTAATATGCTCTTACTTTCTACATCATGTGTTATCTTTCTTGATAACAATAAACATTTATTTCTATACCCCGCTTTGTCAATGACTATGTGCGTTCCCGCATGGCATCAGCTTCATTCTTGTCGCCCTCTGCATGGAGAGTCGACGGAAGCCATCAGTGCATATGCACTTGTTGATGCCAGCTTCACTGCTGGGTCCTGACAGTAGCTGTGGCACGCTGGGTACACATTTTTAAGTGCATAGTCAAATTTAGAAAGAAAATAAACGGTACTTGTTTCCTAGCACGGCCACAATCTTGTGGATCGTGTACCTTTAAGTTAAGGTACACGATCCACACGATGGAACCGATTTCCTTTGAAATCAGGTCCATTTTGCCGGCAAAGGTACAAAATCGGGGGCATCGCGTCGGTCGGGACCATTAACATTGGTCCCGACGCGACCGACGCGATGCCCCTGATTTCCCCATAGGCTTCAATGTTAAAATATTTTTTAACATTGAAATCGTGAGGATCACGTCGGTCTTGTGCCATTATAATGGCACAAGATGAGATGGACTTGATTAAGTCCATCTCACCTTTAAAAAAATGTGAAATGGGCCAATATGACCCATTTCACATGATAGATGTCCCCGTCGTCACCCCACGATAGACGCCAACCCGAAGCGTGGCGAGCGCAGCGGTACGCGTCCTCCGACCTTTTCATTCCCCTACTATCCACGTCGGCGTGGAGTTGAGAATAGAATAGTGTGGCGAGCGCAGCGAGCCACCGAGCCCGAAGCGTGGCGAGCGGACGCGTATAACTTCACAGGTATACGCGTCCGCTCGCCGCACTATTCTATTCTCAACTCCACGCCGACGTGGATAGTAGGGGAATGAAAAGGTCGGAGGACACGCACCGCCACCCCTCGCGGGCTCGCTGCGCTCGCCACGCTTCGGGTTGGCGTCTATCGTGGGGTGCGGTTTACGTCGTTAAATTTGGGGGTCTAGGGAATATTTTACATTGAATCCAATGTAAAATCGGGTCCCAGGGACCCGATTTCCATTTCATTCAATCAAAAAATCGGGTCGAAAATCGGGTCGGTCGCGTCAATCGCATCGCATGCGACCAAATCGCATGCGATGCGATCGACCCGATTTTTCTGACACGACCACCCCGATGTAAATCGGTGTGGCCGTGCTAGGAAACAAGTACCAAATAAACAATCAGCTTTATTTAAGGTCAATTTTTGTCAAATCAAGCTGTCTTTTTACAGGAGTATGTTAAAATACCTACAGCTAGTGACGGGTAGGTACCCACTGCAATATTGATTTTCTGTTATTAAGTGTGAGCGAAAATACATTAGAAGCATGTTTGTTAGCAGCAGTTCCTCTACTATTTGGAGACAAAACATACAAAGATTAACTGATATTATGCACAATTAAATGGCAACAGCTGCAAAGTACACACTTCCTAAAAGAATTCCATAGTTTTTGAATTGGTGCAAAGAGATCTAGAGGCAGATTTAACAAAGCTTGGAGATAGATGTCGCTGAGAAAGACAAAGTACCAACCAATCAACTCCCATCAGTTGTGCTTGGGTATGTGAAAGAAGAATAGATCATCCCTCTTCTCTTAATTACAGATGAATTTCAAGGATTCATTGAGCTATTGATGTGCTTGGGCTTCAGTACCATAAAATTGCTGGGGAATCATTTGATGGTGAAGCACATATAAAGGTTCATATGTCATTTAACGAGCACCAAATGCTAAAAGGTGCCAGATTCCATCTACATCTGATTCTATAGTTATAGCCTCAGTGCACGCTTCTCTAGATTGCCATAAAGTCATTGAAGCAAAAAATGTATTAATCCTTTGAAATTGCTTGTCAACTTTCACTGGAGATTCCCACATAGGTATGAACATATGGTCAGAACAACTTAAGGAAAGACATGGACAAGAAAAAACGAGGATCGCTGAAAAAAAGCCATCCTTGCCATCTAACCCCCTTGCCGGCCGCTCGCCCCATTTAATGTTCCGGGGTAATCCTCGTCGTCAGAGGACAGCGAGGATTTGCAGTTCGCTCGCTACATAAGTGGCGACCCTCACCGTTTTCAC
The DNA here is from genome assembly GCF_055691185.1 of Crinia signifera. Classification (NCBI taxonomy): domain Eukaryota; kingdom Metazoa; phylum Chordata; class Amphibia; order Anura; family Myobatrachidae; genus Crinia; species Crinia signifera. The sequence continues at coordinate 202,251,043 of NC_139222.1, forward strand.
AGCCACACTCTTTGTTCCCACCTTGCTGGAAAAACCACATGAGGTGAAAACGGCGAGTGCAGGAGGGTCAGTTGAATACTGACCAGCGAGCTGTGACAGCAAGCAATAGGCACTGCTCGCCATGGGACATTGAATATACCTCTTAGCGTTTCAGAAAGTTGGTGAGACAAGATGGTGGGCAAAGAAGAAGAAGAAGACCCTTGATTGGTTATTTGAAAAATGGATATCTCTGTATTTCGATGACATCAATATACATAATAGTGATTCAAGAAACACTTCTGAGTCTATAACATTTAATAAAAAGCTATGCTAGTTAAAGACCAATTAAACCTTAAATGTGTTTTTCCTGTTTTTAGCACGATTGGTCCAGTTTCAGAATTTGCATACTAGTGGCCTTTACTTGTAGTGACATGGAAAATGAATAAATGGTTTAGAGTGCCATTTACTGTATCAGTTTAAGAAATGTGAGTGTAATTAAATTAAAGACAAAATTACACTCTTTGCATAAACAGTATGGGGTGTATTCAATGCTTTCTGCGAGCTGTGACAGCTAGCAGTACTGCCCGCTCGCTGTCAAAGCTTACAGGATCAACATTCAACTGACCCCCTGCACACACCATTTCCGCCTTGCTAAGATTTTGGAGCGAGGGAGAAACGGCGCATGCGGCCGCTAAAAATCGTGAGACTCGTGGCAAAATGCAGTGGGCACCCTGCATTACCTGTGAGCCTCGCTGTTTGGGGGAATCCTTGCTGTCGTCTGACAGCGAGGATTCCCCCGGAACATTGAATAGGGTGAGCGGCCAGCCCGGGATCGCTTGTTTTTGGCGACTCCTGACATTTAACCCCCCCCCTGCATTGAATACACCCCTATATCTGTCCCTGGATATGGATTGCCTGAAAGTAAAGAATGGCAAGTCAGTCCAAGTGATGAAATGTAAGTGTACAGATTGTTTGTGAGCAAATTTTGCCAAGTGTCCCAGAGAGATTTTCAGAAAATAAGCAGATGGTGATTGACACTAATTCCCTTTTCACACTGCACAAATAACCTGGGAGACGGGTTGCTGGGCAGTCTGAATAGGTAACCCTTTACATTCTTACACTTAGCACTTATTATTTTTGTTTCTTTCCACTAACACTATCCCTTTCATATTTTATGTACGTTTAAGTAGGCCTCACCACATGCACCTTCCCGGAAGGGATGAAAAGCCTTTGTAGTGCAATTAACAAGGACCTTGCGAAGGGGACATCGGATAAACTGATAGAGCAACATTGCTTACTAATGAAACATCAAGTGGCATCAATCAAGAGTCGGATCATTGATTGAGTCCCCATTCCACCAAGAGGGGGTGACCGGGCTCTTTTATTGAAAGTACTCAAGGCTTAATGTATTTCACCCTAAATACGGTGGCCCCTAATGGGCTCAACGAACACAATCCATTGAATGTATTCCTATGTTAAGTAGCATAACAACAACAAAAAATATCTCTATTATGATTTCTGATTCATCATAGCTGAAAAAAACTTTTTATTTTCTACATTGTTTTGATGAGACTTTATAGTATGGCTTACCCACCAAGTACATTGAGGACATTCTTTGACATGTACAAAAGGTGTTTTTTTTTATATATATTAAAAGGGTTTCCTAGCATGGTGCCGTCTAAGCAAATACCATCAGTAGAGGATCTAAACACCTTATATTTTTTTTTTTCCATATAGTTTTTTTAGTAAGATTTTGTTCCGCTTTCTGCAGAAGGGGAGCAGGTTACAGAATAAAGAAAAGTGGGAAGGGGGGGAAGGGTACAATCCAACATGCGGCAAATTATACCATTGCAGAGATAAATGCTAGTACATACATAAACTTATAATGACAGTATAGAGAAGCGCAATACCATACATTCAATCAATAGGCGATAGAGTGGAGTAGGCTAAATAGGTTTCGTAATGCTTTAGTCCACGTCATATAGTATTGTTGCCCCTTCTAGAGAGGCAACATATTCCCGCCAACAGGTCCATGTCACTAGGGGAGAAGATGGTTTAGATGTAGACGTTAACCCCATAGTTTCCATTTGGAATGAGTGATGGAGTTTCTTGATAATTTTACTTATAGGAGGGGGAGAGGGTTTATTCCATTCTTGGGCTATTGCTGCCCGTGAGGCTATAAACAAATGTCCTAAGACGTAGGATTTGGTCTTGGGGAGGGTCGGTGGGTATAGGTGTAACAGCGCTGGGAGGGGGGACACTTCAATCGTAGCTCCCATGACTTTGGAAGCAAAATTAAAAACCTACTCCCATAGCCGTCTTATTCTCGGGCAGGTCCAGAAAATGTGATAGGTATCTCCAATCTCACCACAATTTCTCCAGCATTTATCTGAAGATGAGGGCCAGATTCTATGGAGTTTGGCAGGGGTGAAGTATAAGTCATGTAGGAGTTTGAAGTGCATTTCAAGGTGGTTACTACATTTGGATATTTTATGTGATGTAAGATAGACTTTTTCCCATTGACGTTGGGAGAAGGAGCGGCCCAGGGCAGCTTTCCACTTGAGCTGGGACGAGGATTTATCCTCTAAGGTTTCAGTCTGGCTCTCTGAATACCAAAAGCTTATTGAGCCTTTTGAATTACCAAGGGTTAGTTTTGTTAGTATTCTCGAGGGGCGTAGGAGTATTGGTCCTGAGGATCTCATCACACTCTTTAGCCAATGGACAATTCGGTAATAAGTGAAGAGTTCTTTATCTGGTAGGGAAAATTGCTCCTGTAGGGATCTAAATGGGGTAATAGAGATACCGTCTATCAAAGTTGTGATAGTGTCAATGCCACATGCTATCCAGGGAGAGAGGTTCAAGTTAGGTAATAATCTTGATAGGGCAAGTGTAGAGAGTTTGCGAGAGGGAAGAGAGATTATTTTGGGTGCTATAACTAATGTGTCCCATGCAAACAGGGATTCAGATATTGGGCCTTATTCTAATTCACTCTTTCTGACAAAATCCTTCTTAGATGGACAAAACCATGTGCACTGCAGGGGGGGCAGATGTTACTTGTGCAGAGATAATTAGATTTGGGTGGGGTTTTACTTCAAAGTGAGATCTATATTGCAGTGTAAAAATAAAGCAGTCAGTATTTACCCTGCACAGAAACAAAAAAACTCACCCAAATCTAACTCTCTCTGCACATCTGCCCCACCTGCAGTGCACATGGTTTTTTCCATCTAAGAAGGATTTTGTCAGAAAGAGTGAACTAGAATAAGGCCCATTGTCCGTGAGGTAGTGTGTACTGGGGGTCTCTGTTGGACAGGGGTCCACAATAGATCTAGTAAGGGTATCCGCGGTGCCAGTTGGCTCTCCAAATCCACCCATTGTTCTTTGCCTTTTGGTAGGGACCAATCGTTTATTTGGGCCACTAGACAAGCAAGTTGATATTTCTTTAAATCTGGTATTTCTAAACCTCCGTTTTTTCTTAGTCTCGTCAATTTCTTATATGCTATACGTGGTTTTTTTTCTTCCAAATGTATTTCAGAATTATTGAGTGGATTTGATTAATGATTTTCTGCGGGACTAAGTATGGGATTGCACGGAAGAGATACATCAGTCTCGGAAGGATCGACATTTTAAAAGCAGCTATTCGCCCCAGCCAAGATATTTCTAGGCTAAACCAGGCTTTCAATAAGGCATCTATTTGGGCTATTAGGGGGTTGAAATTAATTTTGTAGACTGTAGTTAAAGAGTTGGGAATGTTAACTCCAAGGTAAACTATGTAGTCTCTCTTCCAGTTATATTTGTAACGTTGTTTAAAAGTGGAGATTTTCTCTTTGCTCAGGTTAAACGGCAAAGCTTCTGTCTTAGTCATATTAAGTTTATAGAAAGAGGCTGCACTGAAGCGATCAAGAATCTCATGAAGGGCTGGAAGGGAGGAGTCCGGCTCTGATACTAAAAGGAGAATGTCATCAGCAAACATGCTGATCTTATGGAGCGAAGAGCCAATCCTAATGCCCGGAAATGCTGAGGATTGTCGTATTGCCATAGCTAGCGGTTCTATGGCTAATACATACATGATAGGGGATAAAGGGCAGCCCTGTCTAGTCCCGTTAGAGATTTTGAAGGGGGGTGATGTAAAGCTGTTAGTGAACACTACTGCATTGGGGGAGCTATAGAGAGCTAAAATAGAAGACAAGATCGGTCCATGTAGGCCGAACCTTGTCAAGGTGTCCGTAAGGAAGCCACAGTGTAGCCTGTCAAAGGCCTTTTCGGCGTCTAGGGACAGGAAGATAACTTCTTCTCCTGTCTGAGAAACATATTCTGCGAGATCGAATATCCTTCTGGTATTATCAGATGCCTGGCGCCCTAGTACAAAGCCTACTTGGTCTGGGTGAACCAGCCTGGGTATGAGAGGAGCTAACCTATTTGCAATTAATTTTGAGAAAAGTTTAAGATCGGTGTTAAGAAGGGCTATGGGCCTGTAATTTTGGCAAAGTGAGGGGTATTTTCCTTGTTTGTGGATCGTGATAATGCGGGCTTGTACCATTTCATCCGGGAGAGAGCCGGATTCAGTAGCATAGTTGAACAGGGAAGATAGGGAAGGAACAAGTTCATTGTTACATTTTTTGTAAAATGCATTGGTGAAGCCATCAGGCCCAGGGGCTTTTGCTCGGGGCAGGGATTTTAATACCTGCTGAATTTCCTTTTCTGACCATTTTGCATTGAGTGCATCTAGCTCTACTGAAGTCACCTTTGGAAAGGGTAAGGCTTCCAAAAAGGAAGTGATTAATGCAGATGAAGGTTGGAGAGTCGCAGGGTCTGATTGGAGGTTGTACAGGTTTTTGTAAAATTTAGCGAATGCTTCAGATATATCAGGGGGGTTTAGTAGCTTTTTCCCGTCTTGGGTGTGAATAAGTTTGATTCTGTTTCTAGTTTGGCGAAGCCGGAGTTTACGGGCTAGGAATTTACTCGCTTTGTTACCTAGGGAATACAATTTCTGTTGGAGTTTTGAATATGCATATTTCAATCGGTCTAAGAAAAGTTTTTGAAGTTGGTTCCTAATGGATACTATTTCTCGCTTCAGTGCTCGGGAGGGGAGGGATCTATTAAGGGAGTCTGCTTGGAGCAACTTCAGCTCTAAGTCCTCCTGCATTTCTAACCGTTGTTTCTTCAATCTTGCCCCCATTTGGATAACAACACCCCTAAGAACTGCTTTTAGGGCACACCAGTGGGTAGGGACTGATGTATCAGATGGGGAGTTAAATTCTAAGTATGAAGAGATCGTTTTTGAGATAGTCGTTGAGGCTTCGGGAGAGTCTAGGATATAGTCTGGGAATCTCCAAGTTTTGGAGAAGCTGTGGGACTGGGTAGAACGCCATGTCCAGGTCACTGCCGCATGGTCAGACCACGGCATGGGTACGATAGTTGATTAGGATGTGTGTTGTAACGACCATTTATCTGCCAATATTAAGTCAATACGTGAGTACGAGTTGTGGACATGTGAGAAGAACGTGTAGTCCTTGTAGGGAGAGTGGGTACACCACACATCATACAGGCCAAACTCTGTTAATAAGCGACCTAGGGGAGGGGAAGGGCATCTGTTCGTAGGTGCACTTGGGTGGGTATAGGATTTATCAAGTTTCTCATCTAAAATCAGATTGAAATCCCCCATGATAATTACTCTGCCTTTCTGGACCTGTTGGATCGTCTCCAGGAGTTTGCGTAGAAACGGCATTTGATTGGCGTTTGGTGCATAAAGTCAGACTAAGGTAACATCGATGTCATCTAATTTCCCCACCAAAATTAAATATCTCCCATCCTTATCCGGATGTTGGGAGATTACTTCAAACTGGACAGAGCTGTGGAAAAGTATCGCTACTCCATTTCTCTTGGCTGGGCCATTTGAAAAGTAACCTACGGGATAGCGGGAGTCATGAAATTTAGGGGGAGCTGAGGCTAGGAAGTGTGTTTCCTGGATAGCAATAACTTTGGCACGTTCTGCGTGGAAGGTTTCCAGGGCCTGGCGTCTTTTGTTAGGGGAGTTTAGGCCATTTACATTTAGCGAAAGGAATTTAACCATTGGGAAGGAGAAACCAGATTGGTTTTGATCTTATAGTAATTGGGTTGATGTTGGATTGTGGCGGAAGGGGGGGATGGTGGAGGGAAGGTAGGGGAACAGAAAAAGCCCTGCGGTCAGGGCCACTGTGTTTGCCACACAAAAAGGGTTGTGACAAAACCATAACCATTGGGGGGGTGGACCCCAACGGGTCTCACACTTAAGTATAACTTTAACATTGTCAAATATATGGATGCCTTGGCTATATTCTAAGACCCCTAAAATTGGAGCCAAGAAATAAGACAAGTCTAATACAGTGTAGGTCTTTTTCTGCTATCTCAGAACTAGGGTGAGCTTAGGCAACTTTACAGGAAATAAACAATTAACCTAAAGAGGGAGGCTCCGGTCCCAGGCGCGGGGCAACATTCCGCTCCTACAGGAAGGCAGCCAGCTCTCATATAACCTTCTAATGAAGGAGCAAGGCTAGGCAATACTAAGAGAGTATGTGATATGGCCCGTGGGTAGGGCTCACAGCTGGACCAGCAAAACTGGATCTGCCGCTATGACTTTGTGTTGAGGAATCTGTCCTGTTTCATGGGCGGCTTCGCTCCAGACATAAAACGGATACAATAACTATATTTTAAGTCCCCAAAATTGGAGCTATATAATATAACAAATCTAAAGCAGTATAAGTCTTTTTATTCTATCACAAAACTGTAGCCTAGGTATGCTTACCAAAACATAAACAACTAAACTACATGGAGGGTGGCTACCTCCCCAGGCACGGGGTAATGGCCCGCACCTACAGGAGGGCAGCCAACTCGTATATAGCTTTCAAAAGTAGAAACAAGGCTAGACAATACTAAGAGGGAATGTGATACGACCTATGGGTAGGGCTAGCAGTCAGGTTGGTGACGCTGGATCTGGTGCTGTGGCTTTGGGTTGAGGAATCTGAATGTCCCATTCTTCCAGCAACTTCACTCCGGACTCAAAGGAGGAGATTATATATGTTGAAGATTTGTGACGGACAATTAGCTTGACTGGGAATCCCCATCTATATTGGATGTCGTTATCTCTAAGTGCTGTGGTGATTAAACGGAAGGAGCGTCTCTTATCCAGAGTAAACTGGGAGAGGTCAGGGTAAATTTGAAGGCCTCCCAAGGTGTCAGAGGCTTCTGCGTTCCTTGCTGCCTTGAGGAGATCCTCCTTAATGTGAAAGAAATGGACTCGAAGGAGAACATCTCTAGGGAATGATGACGAAAAGCCGCTACGTGGTTTTGGTAGGCGGTGAACTCAGTCAATAATCAAATCCTGGGTAGACGCTGTAGGTAGAAGCTTCCTTAAAAGCTTAGAGACATAATCTTTCTGTTCTGGTGGGGCAACCCTTATCTTGAGATTATTTCTCCTCGACCTGTGCTCTTTGTCGGCAACTTTTTCACGGAGGGCTGTCACTTCTGTTTGTAACTCTGCATGAGAAGAGAGAAGGTCATTGTGGGATGATGCAAACTCTTCCATTTTATCTTCTAGATGTTCAGTGCGGGAGGTGATGCCCACCAGGTCTGTCCGAAGGGCTTGAATAGACGAATCTAAGCCTGTTCGGATATCCGTCCGAAAGGCTGTAAACATTTTTAGCATCATATGTGTCGATAGGGGGGCCTGAGGGTCGATGTCCAACCCCAAGTCTGCCGATGATGTGGGGGCCGGAGAATGTGATATGGCAGTAGGGGTGGAGGTAAGGGTCAGGGTGGACAAGGGGGTTTTGTGTCCTGTTGTTGAGGTTTTAGGGAAGTATAGGGGGGCTGGAGTTTTGGGTGTCTTGACACCTCTTTTCGCTGGCATTACTGCGATGTAAGGCGACCAGAAGGTAGATGCTGAACAGAGGAGATCAGAGGTATAATAGCCAACGGGTGGCTTTGTTGTTACTGGTGAAAGATAGGGCCCGAGATCCAGCCAGGATTAGTGATTCATGCGCTAGGAGAGATTGGTTGTAGTGTGAGACCCATCAGGAGGAATTACTGGCGATCCATTGAGAGAGAGAGAGGCTTCACATCATCTCGGCTCCCTACCTAAATAGTTCCCGGCCAGCAGAGCAAATTAAGCAAGCAGGATCGAGAAGCCGAGGATTGGGGGTCACCAGCTGCTCGACGTGGGTGACGGCTGGTGGCACTCGGTCCACGCCTCGCCTGGGCAGGCACTTTATTTTTTATTTTTTGTAAATAAGTAGTACAACTGATGGCGATTTGTAGTGGGTAGGGAGAAGTGGTGTTGACACCTCTGTAGGAAGCTAGGAGTCTGCAGCCTTATAGTTATCCTGCGGCTCCTTCACCCTCTCCCAGGAGCACTGGGTATAGATTTGGCTGGCAGGTATTGCACAGGGGCCTTGTAACTGCCGGGGGGGGGGTCTCCAGGGAACTCCCGCAGGGAGCTACTGCTGGGTTGTCTGGAGTACCTGGTTGATCCTGCTCGCAGCACAGCAGCAGCTCAGACCGCGGGGGGGCACTGTACCTTGTCCGGATCACCCGGAGTCCTCCACAGCTTCAGCAGGCACCGGCTCCTAGGGGAGGCATGAGAGCTCCCGTTTTCAAGATGGCGCCGGTCCCCCCGTGGCGCGAGCCGCCGTCCGGTCCCAGGGGAGGCGCACTGCTATCCCGCCGCTGCTGGGGCACCCTGACCTCCTGAGTCCAGCGGGCGCCAAACGGGTTCCTCCTCTCCCGGAAGACGCATCCTCCGGGTGACCGGGTAAGAAATTGAGGTAGTGACATACCAGAATATTAATGAGAAGTTTTTCCTTGGGGGGTTGGTAAGGATAGCAAAAAACCTGTGTTATACACAAATAATGCAATATTCAGGTGTGTGTCAATTCATCCTTGACCATTGCGTTATAGAAAGTACAAATCTCTCAATGACTCTATACATCACATGACACCAATATTATACATACAACTTTTTTTTTTATAAAATATATTATTTACCAATTTCACATTGGCCATTGCTAATTAAAAAGTCAGACCTAATACAAAGAATTAAGAATAATAAAAGAAAAGTAAAATATAAAAAACAGTTCATGGTCCCACAAGACCACAGGATCAACCCCAGGTCATAGGCAAATCCATTCCCTTACCTCTGCAAATAGCCTCTGTCTCCTACAACTGTGGTCAGCAGAATGAATGAGCTGGCTCCCTTGTCTCTATTTAAGGAGGAATAAATGTGACATCATATCCTCCTAGGTTTCTATTGGAGGATATGTAATTTAGTAATATAACTAGTTTATATGGTAGTTTCAGTAGAACTATTAATATACATGATCCTTCAATCAGCATTGCCTCTATATATGAAACAAGAAAAAACACAAAACTATATTTTAGGGGATTCCAACGTTATTAAATAGTTTACCCACAATTCCCTGTGATTACCCATGTTGCACTGCGCACTAGACGTCTAAATAACTAATGTAAATAATAAAGTGTACTTTACTTTATTCTCTGAATAATGTCTGGATTACCGGGTGAGCGGGTGAAGGTGGTTGTGCGCACCGCGCTAACGTTCTAACGCATGAGCTTAAAACCCCTATTTGTCTATTTCATTCCATATGGGTGCCATTTTTTTTGATTATATCATCCTCCAGATAATAGAAAGAGGAGCTATGTATGTATTACCGGGTGAAGGTGGTTGTGTGCGCCGCGCTAACGTTCTAACACGAGCTTAGATCCCCTATTACCGGGTGAGCGGGTGAAGGTGGTTGTGTGCGCCACGCTAACGTTCTAACGCATGAGCTTAGATCCCCTATTTGTCTATTTTATTCCATATGGGTGCCATTTTTTTTTTTTATTATATCAGAGGAGCTAAAAGGAGCTATGTATGTATTCCTTCTTCCTGTAATCCTAGATACTATTCTAAATTCACCATTTTAGTTCCTGGCGAAGTGCCAGAGTAGTATATGAATAGATATAGGCGCTAAGGGTCAGTAATTATTTATCGGGCAATACTTATAAGCTTATTTTAAACAAAGGTAAAAATTATGTATATATATAAAAAAAAAGCTTATTTTAAATAAAGGTAAAAATTATATATATATATATATATATATCTATCAGTAGTGGCCGGCTGGTTGGAGCGCATCGTAGTGTATGCGTTCCAGCCTGTGGTGTAGGATGGGCTAGAGCCTGTGACGCCAGAGGCGTGTCCCCGATGGGGCTGAGAGTTGCTGAATGCTCCGTTCAGCACCCGGCGCAAAGGGCAAAGTGGATAGTCTAGCGGGGATGACGTGCCTGTCCCTTGGAACGCATAACCCGGAAGTATGCGTTCCAAGGCAGAATGACAGAAAATGAAGTGAATGTGCCTGATAGGAACGCAACAGACGGTGTTGTATGTTCCTGGGCATGGCGCTGATGGACGCTGGTGGGGTTACCAACAGTGCTGGTAAAAATAAGGACGTCATGTGGGGATGCAACCTAATAGGTGTGCATTTCAACACCTAGCGCAGATGAGCGGGTCATCAGGTGATGGGGTCAATTGCAGAGGTCAATGCCTCATTAGGATCAAATTGAAGTATATTCCGTTCTATTTGGGGAAAAAAGAACTAAATAAACCAAAGACCATATAAGCAGAATAAAGAGAATAAAAGGCAACTAATGTAGTGTATAAGGTCAATGCAACACCACTGTGCAATTTTAACATTAACACACCGGTGGAAAAGTAGTGCCGACTATACATAAGGAAGGGTGATATTAAGCTATAAGTGGACCCCAACAAGGGGTATATGAACGCCCTCTGTTAAGGAGGACACAGAGCAGAGCAAAAAAGAACAGAACACCAAAAAGGAAGACAAAAAGGAAGAAAAAAACAGGAAGAAAAAAAGGAAGAAAAAAAGGGACAAAGGTGTGGTGAGAACCATGAAATGTGACAATACAGGAAATGCTTATTTCAGAAAGATGTTAAGGGGGTTATTTTCATTGAGGCCCCTCGGGGCCAATGTCCCAAGTTCGAATATCCATCGGCTCTCCTTCTTTTTTAGTAATAGTCCACGATCACCTCCCCGTGGGGGAGGGGGGACCCAGTCAATCAGTCGACATCGTAGGCTAGCAACCTGATGTCCTGCAGAAAGAAAATGTCTAGGGATAGGTAAGTCTGTTTTGCCAGTTTCCAAGGCTGCACGAATAGAGTTCCTGTGGTTGGCCATACGTTCCCTGAACTTCCTGGTGGTCATACCAATGTATGCCAAACCACAGGGGCAAGTGAGTAAGTAGATAACGTGGTCTAGAAGACAATGTAGCCGAAAACGAATTTTTATAGCTTTACCCGATAGGGGATGTGGAAAAGATGGACCGGTCAACATTGCATTGCAGGTGGTACAGCCGGTGCATTTATAGCACCCAGGGCGTTGAGTGGAGAGCCAGGTTGAGTTTTGCTTGGGTTCTGGTTGAATCGTTGGTCTCATAAGAAGCTGTTTCAGATTTGGACCTTTGCGATATGCCATCATAGGCCTTGCATGGCGTTGTAGTTTGAGGTGAGGATCAGAAGATATCATCGGCCAGTTATTTTGGATGCTCCTGTTGATGGTGGGGGATGCATGATTGAAGGTGTTCACAAACGTCATGCGGGGACCTTTCTTGAGTTGTTTGTCATTGTTGTGGTTGGGCGCCATTTTGGTTCTAGCTTTCTTCAGACATCTGTGTAGTGTTTTGTTTGTGTATCCACGGGCCTTGAAGCGCTCAGTCATGGCCTCCAGCTGTTTTTCCATTGTCTCAAGGTTACTGTTGTTACGTATCACACGCATGTACTGTGATACCGGCAGGTTCTCCTTCAGGGCCGGGGGATGCTGACTGCTTGTAGTCAGGAGGGTGTTTCTGTCAGTCGGTTTCCGAAAGAGGCTTGTTTGTAGATGATTGTCGGTAATGGATACACATATATCAAGGAAGCTGATGGAAGTCATTGTTGTGGTTGGGCGCCATTTTGGTTCTAGCTTTCTTCAGACATCTGTGTAGTGTTTTGTTTGTGTCTTACCACTTTGTCTTGCTGGCTCTTTTGAGTAATAAACTTTATTTATTTTTACCAAAAATTCGAGTGATTTTTGGGTAAAGTGGCGAGTGCCTGTGTCTCTACCTTGGAGAAACCACTTTCTATTAATCGGAGTTCGGAGTAATCTCTGCACCCCATCACAGGACACCCCACCGCTGACATATCTCCTCTACAGTGAGAGTGCGGTCTTCAACCTGACATTATTATTGGATACCTCTGGTTATACTCAGGCATCCTTGACCTGCCACCCACCCCGTTTGCAACCCAGTTAATCTGGTGCATCATTGGAAATACACATTGGAGTGTTTATATATGATCACCACCTCTGTAACCAGAGGATTGGCTTCAGAGCATCTATCTGTATTATCTTTTCTGCTTTTTTATTATATTTTTCTCTGCTTGTATCATCACGTATAAAAACTGCTGTTACATCCCACTATTCTGTATCTCGTACCATCCAAAATATCTTGCTGCTCCGACCAACAAACCCCAGGACCCGCACTGTGATGGCCACGGGCGGTATTGGCTTCCTGGACGAACTGCTGTTATCCCAGGCTGAATTAGGCATCGTCTCATTAACTGATGACGACGCCGATAAAGTCTTATTTGATCACCTAGAGTTTGATGCTCTCCCAACCGAATCACCGAATGACCTGTATCTGAGGCTTCTGAAATTGAAGAAACGAGAGACCGACCTCACCCTACACGGACATTTCCTGTCCGACTACCACCGCAAGAAATATATCCCACGCGGATTCCGAGTGGCCAACGTCCCCACCATCGGCCGGAACAACCCGACCTTCTGCAGCCGATGGTGTGGAGTACTCAACAAGTGCTCCCTCGACTTAATACTCTTGGTAGTTGAGGAGGTTGGTTCTGAATTAAAAAAAGTAAAAACCGACATCGACGCCTTTGGCATTGCCCATCTGGCAACTATTAAAAACGACAAGAGCTGTAACCTAATCGAAAAGCTCAGGGTCCAGATTGAGGAATACAAGCGGGACCTTGTATCATTTAAAAGAAACAAATTAGCAACAGTCACCACAGACTATCAGAACCATAACGTCTATCGTTGGTTATCTGGTGACCAAAGCACCCGCCGTACACAGGGCCCCTACCGAGGAAGACGACAAGCACAGAGGAATCCCTATCAATTCAACACTGGCTCATCCACGTCGGCTTCTGACACTGAGCAATCGGGCACACAATCGGATTTTTTAGAATCCGGCCCGTCTGCACCCAGAGGCAGGAACAACCGGCAAGGAAAGGGAAGAGGCCGAGACCACACCCCCGCCGAGGTAATACTGGGAAAAAGAATACGCAGGCAGGCGAAGATTTAATCTTCAACCTATCCGACATGACCCTCACTCCCTCAATGATCTCCCTGCTCTCTAAGGGCCTCTCGTTCGTCCCAACATGCCACTTTGACGCTTTCGAAACAACTGTTGATCTATATAAGTTCGGCAGGAAGCTGAGACTCCAAGAACACTTTAGCAATGACACCACGACCACCACTCCCATTCCGACCACTGCCAAACTCAAACCACCTTCATCCTTTGACCCGGTCTCCGCTAACCCATCCATCAAAACCTTCACCAGGATGATTGAGATTGATATTCAGAACACCCAGAAGAAACCATCTTATCAGAATCTTACAGCTATGGAACGCACAGCCCTGACTACCCTCAAACGCAACAAGGAGGTAGTCATTCGGCCGGCGGATAAAGGTGGCGCGGTTGTGATCCAGAACTGGACACAATATAACGCTGAGATACTACGTCAGCTCTCTGACACCAAGACTTATACCCAGGTCCCCCAAAATCCAATCCCTGGATTTAAGCGCAGGGTTGACGCTCTTCTGAACCTAGGATTATCACATCACTGGATCTCCAAAGATAACCACAGCTTCCTCACTGTACCTTTCCCTGTTTGCCCCATCATATACACATTACCAAAGATCCACAAATCAGATACTAACCCCCCGGGCAGGCCCATCATCTCTGCTCGCAACTCCCTCCTCCAACCTCTGGCAATCTTTGTCGACCACTTCTTGCAACCACTGGTGACGGCTGGGCACACATACGTCCGTGACTCAAGTGATTTCATCACACAACTACAAAACATCAGCCTTGATGACCAACCTTTACTCGCAACAATGGACGTAAGTTCACTTTATACTGTCATACCGCACGATGATGGACTCAGGGTGCTGAAGAAAAAACTGGACTCTCGATCTATTCTCAACCCACCGACTGATTTCCTCGTCGAACTTGCCACATTGATCCTCAGATGCAACCACTTCATGCATCAACAAAAATACTATGTACAGATTGCGGGGACTGCGATGGGGTCCAACTTGGCCCCATCGTATGCCTGCTTATACATGCAAGAATACGAGGACCAGTTCATTCTACCTAGATTCGGTGACAAGATGTTGATATTCAAGCGTTACATCGATGACATTTTCCTGATCTGGCAAAGCACTGAATCCGAGTTACTGGAGATGATCTCCACACTCAACGCCTTGGACCACCCGATCCGCTTCACCCACTCTATCAACTCGACTTCCATCAGCTTCCTTGATATACAGTATGTGTATCCATTACCGACAATCATCTACAAACAAGCCTCTTTCGGAAACCGACTGACAGAAACACCCTCCTGACTACAAGCAGTCAGCATCCCCCGGCCCTGATGGAGAACCTGCCGGTATCACAGTACATGCGTGTGATACGTAACAACAGTAACCTTGAGACAATGGAAAAACAGCTGGAGGCCATGACTGAGCGCTTCAAGGCCCGTGGATACACAAACAAAACACTACACAGATGTCTGAAGAAAGCTAGAACCAAAATGGCGCCCAACCACAACAATGACAAACAACTCAAGAAAGGTCCCCGCATGACGTTTGTGAACACCTTCAATCATGCATCCCCCACCATCAACAGGAGCATCCAAAATAACTGGCCGATGATATCTTCTGATCCTCACCTCAAACTACAACGCCATGCAAGGCCTATGATGGCATATCGCAAAGGTCCAAATCTGAAACAGCTTCTTATGAGACCAACGATTCAACCAGAACCCAAGCAAAACTCAACCTGGCTCTCCACTCAACGCCCTGGGTGCTATAAATGCACCGGCTGTACCACCTGCAATGCAATGTTGACCGGTCCATCTTTTCCACATCCCCTATCGGGTAAAGCTATAAAAATTCGTTTTCGGCTACATTGTCTTCTAGACCACGTTATCTACTTACTCACTTGCCCCTGTGGTTTGGCATACATTGGTATGACCACCAGGAAGTTCAGGGAACGTATGGCCAACCACAGGAACTCTATTCGTGCAGCCTTGGAAACTGGCAAAACAGACTTACCTATCCCTAGACATTTTCTTTCTGCAGGACATCAGGTTGCTAGCCTACGATGTCGACTGATTGACTGGGTCCCCCCTCCCCCACGGGGAGGTGATCGTGGACTATTACTAAAAAAGAAGGAGAGCCGATGGATATTCGAACTTGGGACATTGGCCCCGAGGGGCCTCAATGAAAATAACCCCCTTAACATCTTTCTGAAATAAGCATTTCCTGTATTGTCACATTTCATGGTTCTCACCACACCTTTGTCCCTTTTTTTCTTCCTTTTTTTCTTCCTGTTTTTTTTCTTCCTTTTTGTCTTCCTTTTTGGTGTTCTGTTCTTTTTTGCTCTGCTCTGTGTCCTCCTTAACAGAGGGCGTTCATATACCCCTTGTTGGGGTCCACTTATAGCTTAATATCACCCTTCCTTATGTATAGTCGGCACTACTTTTCCACCGGTGTGTTAATGTTAAAATTGCACAGTGGTGTTGCATTGACCTTATACACTACATTAGTTGCCTTTTATTCTCTTTATTCTGCTTATATGGTCTTTGGTTTATTTAGTTCTTTTTTCCCCAAATAGAACGGAATATACTTCAATTTGATCCTAATGAGGCATTGACCTCTGCAATTGACCCCGTCACCTGATGACCCGCTCATCTGCGCTAGGTGTTGAAATGCACACCTATTAGGTTGCATCCCCACATGACGTCCTTATTTTTACCAGCACTGTTGGTAACCCCACCAGCGTCCATCAGCGCCATGCCCAGGAACATACAACACCGTCTGTTGCGTTCCTATCAGGCATATTCACTTCATTTTCTGTCATTCTGCCTTGGAACGCATACTTCCGGGTTATGTGTTCCAAGGGACAGGCACGTCATCCCCGCTAGACTATCCACTTTGCCCTTTGCGCCGGGTGCTGAACGGAGCATTCAGCAACTCTCAGCCCCATCGGGGACACGCCTCTGGCGTCACAGGCTCTAGCCCATCCTACACCACAGGCTGGAACGCATACACTACGATGCGCTCCAACCAGCGGAAGCGCTACTTCCGCCTTCCGGCATTATGCGCTTCACCAGCCCTAACTCTCTTCCTGGTAACGTCACACAGGAAGTGACGTCACCGGAACATCTAGCGGGACCCAGCGCAGCCAATTTCCGTTCTGGGGCTATTTAAACCAAACCAGCGCTCTACAGTGTTTACCAACGCTGCTCCATGCTGGTTTGCATGCAGCCCCTTGATGGCTTTTCTGCACCTTATACCTCACCTGAAACGTAAGTTTATTCATGCATTTGTATATTATGTTACATCACTGTTGAGTACTTAAACATATGCGAGCTTCTGTTTGTTGTTTACATTGTGTTTTGTGCTCTATTAGGCTCCTTGATAAAGGTCCATTATTGACGGACCGAAACGTCGGAGTTTGGTGATGTGTCTTACCACTTTGTCTTGCTGGCTCTTTTGAGTAATAAACTTTATTTATTTTTACCAAAAATTCGAGTGATTTTTGGGTAAAGTGGCGAGTGCCTGTGTCTCTACCTTGGAGAAACCACTTTCTATATATATATATATATATATATATATATATATATATATATATATATATATATACACACACACATATGTGTAAAATAATAATTTTTTACATTTTACATATAATTGTATGCTACCATAATATGAGTATTGAGTGAGAAAATAAATTTATTTTATATAGTATTAGTATTGCCCGATAAATAATTACTGACCCTTAGCGCCTATATCTATTCATATACTCTGGCACTTAGCCAGGAAATAAAATGGCGAATTTAGAATAGTATCTAGGATTGCAGGAAGAAGGAATACATACATAGCTCCTCTTAGCTCCTCTGATATAATAAAAAAAAATGGCACCCATATGGAATGAAATAGACAAATAGGGGATCTAAGCTCATGCTTTAGAACGTTAGCATGGCGCACACAACCACCTTCACCCGCTCACCCGGTAATACATACATAGCTCCTCTTTCTATTATCTGGAGCATGATATAATAAAAAAAAATGGCACCCATATGGAATGAAATAGACAAATAGGGGATCTAAGCTCATGCGTTAGAACGTTAGCGCGGCGCACACAACCACCTTCACCCGCTCCATACAGACATTATTCAGAGAATAAAGTAAAGTACACTTTATTATTTACAATAGTTATTTAGACGTCTAGTGCGCAGTGCAACTTGGTTAATCACAGGGAATTGTGGGTAAACTATTTAATAACGTTGGAATCCCCTAAAATATAGTTTTGTGTTTTTTCTTGTTTCATATATAGAGGCAATGCTGATTGAAGGATCATGTATATTAATAGTTCTACTGAAACTACCATATAAACTAGTTATATTACTAAATTACATATCCTCCAATAGAAACCTAGGAGGATATGATGTCACATTTATTCCAACTTAAATAGAGACAAGGGAGCCAGCTCATTCATTCTGCTGACCACAGTTGTAGGAGACAGAGGCTATTTGCAGAGGTAAGGGAATGGATTTGCCTATGACCTGAGGTTGATCCTGTGGTCTTGTGGGACCATGAACTGTTTTTAATATTTTACTTTTCTTTTATTATTCTTAGTTCTTTGTATTAGGTCTGACTTTTTAATTAGCAATGGCCAATGTGAAATTGGTAAATAATATATTTTATAAAAAAAAAAAAAAAGTTGTATGTATAATATTGGTGTCATGGGATGTATAGAGTCATTGAGAGATTTGTACTTTCTATAACGCAATGCTCAAGGATGAATTGACACACACCTGAATATTGCATTATTTGTGTATAACACAGGTTGTTTGCTATCCTTACCAACCCCCCAAGGAAAAACTTCTCATTAATATTCTGGTATGTCACTACCTCTCTTATTATTATTTTTATCTATTATTCACCTGATTATTGTTTTTCTTTCAGTTAATATCTTAGGTGAGAGTAAACAGTACTTGTGGGAGAGTCCCATTAGGTTTCACTTTCATATTTCACGGTATGTTCCGTATATTCCAGTACTCACTTTCTCACAGAATACTCCAGTAAAATAATAATAATACACACTTTGTTCTTTAATAGGTTTTTTCACTATTAAGAATTTTTTCATATTTCGGATAGAACAAAGGAATATTTCAGTTCTATTCATTGTGAACTTTCCAAAGTGGCCAGAAGGTATTTTGGCTTAAAAAAAATTTTTTTCTTATATAATTCTTCTTTGTTTCCACTTTTTCTCTTTTTCTTCACAAATATTGGTTCACTACCACCGTTTCCAACTTCCCCCACTGCACTCTTTCTTTGTGACTTTTCTTCACGGAAAGGTGTTCACCCATGGAATAAGCTACTATTCTTTAATTCACACAGTCCTATGAGAAATTGCAAACTAATATTTTTTGATATATGTATGTTTATTGATGCAATTGTTTGTATTTGTAGATTGTATCATGGTACCCCTGATGAAGTCTTTTTAAAGACCAAACGCGTTGGGATGTTTTTTATACATCTGATTGTACTATTCACTCTCCATTGAAGGACAAAATAAAAACGAATATTGGATGAAATCCTCGTTGCATCATTGAAAAAGAATTATCACTTATGGACTGTGTTTCTGTATTATAGGCGCCTTTCCACTATTGGAAAACATTTTGTGGGCTTTATTCCTTGACCCCCTCAGGGAATTTTGTGGTCAGGCAGCCAAGTCACAATTGTTTTAACTTGTATACCTTGCTATATTTGCATTTCTGGTAGCGCGTTTAGGAATATTGGGGATTATATATATATATATATATATATATATATATATATGCTGCATAAGCCGGCACTCCCAGGTGGATGATGCAGTCGATACTGACCCGGTGCCTTCCAGCATGGACTGGCTGGTCCTTGTATAGGGTCAATGAATCAGGCGGCACTCACGGATTTGCAAAACGTGAACAAACTTATTTATTCATCCAACATGTTTCGGGCACTCGGCCCGTCCTCAGGGATGAGGACGGGCCGAGTGCCCGAAACATGTTGGATGAATAAATAAGTTTGTTCACGTTTTGCAAATCCGTGAGTGCCGCCTGATTCATTGACCCTATATATATATATATATATATATATATATATATATATATATATATATATATATATATATATATATATATATATATATGCAGGTAATTAGAGGCAGGCACACCATTTGCAATGAAAAAAAATAGTCTTTTATAAATCCAAAAAGCAGTGAGGCATCAGACAAGGCAGTAATCCATACTTAACATCTCAGGTGTAGAGTGCATATGCATATTGCATATTGCAAATGGTGTGCCTGCCTCTAATTACCTGCATAAACCTTTTTTTATGGTTCAAGCACCCGCTCCTAGCTCCCTAAAGTGTGCAAACTGCCTCTACAAGCGATATATATATATATATATATATATATATATATATATATATATATATATATATATATATACATCCATATCCCCAGCACTCCGTTCCACTCCCTGCGTTGCTGCTCCGGTGCCCTCCTCCTGTGGGGGAACCAGGTCCACCACTGCTATGTCTTACAAACGAGGCGGCACTTGGCAGGCTTCAAATAAAGTGTGAAAAAAAGGTATTCACTAGGAATAATCAGGCGCCTTGCAATGAGCTGGATCTCCAGTGAAAGCAGCTGCTTAGACTGTGGGGGTAGTCACTCCCCACTGGAAGAAAACCACGAAAAAGAAATACTCACACAAGGTGGGTAAAGCAGCGCTTAAATCAATGAAAAATACCAATAGTGAAAAAGGTATAACAATTTTACTAATTCTTTAAAATCACAATGACAATAAAATTGCAACAATAAAACAATAATGATAAATGAATTACAATAATGGCATAAGATGGTGGGGGGGGGGAATAAACGTAAATCGGAATAAATGGCAAAAATGGTAAATAATAAGAATAGGCCCCGCCTCAATGGACAGTCAGAATAAGCTGTGTTGACACTGATATGAAGTAAACAGGTAAGTGCACTTTACCAATAATAAACGGTGGATCCTTTGAATATGAAGTATGCTGGGAGTCCTCACGATGTTTGCGGCTGAAGGTTTGCCGCTGGAGGTGATGAGTATCGCTTGATGTAAACAGACCATAAGTTGGTGCGAGACTGGTGGATGTCGACTCAGTGTACCAGAATTTGTCTGTAGCGATCCCAGATGAATGATCCCAGTGAAAGAAGACAGATGTGGCTTCCGTGCCTGGTAGCAGCCCACACTGGTGTAGATGGTAGTGACCAGTGGTTGTTTGCACGGTGTCCGCCAATGGGAGCAAAATGTCCGAGTGAAAATATGAAGGGAGATGATGTCCAAAAGAAACAAGGTGTCACAGCTGTGTCCAGAGGTGGGGGGCAATCACCTTTTTTTATGGTTCAAGCACCCGCTCCTAGCTCCCTAAAGTGTGCAAACTGCCTCTACAAGCGATATATATATATATATATATATATATAGACTTCTTGTGGGGATGGACGTAGCACTCCAGACGCTTGGATAATTCAAAACACTTTTATTGAAGACAAGCAACGTTTCAATACTCTCGTATTTTCGTCAGGCTATATATATATATATATACATCCATATCCCCAGCACTCCGTTCCACTCCCTGCGTTGCTGCTCCGGTGCCCTCCTCCTGTGGGGGAACCAGGTCCACCACTGCTATGTCTTACAAACGAGGCGGCACTTGGCAGGCTTCAAATAAAGTGTTTTTAGTATAAAAAGTGCGACATCTATCTGTATAAAATGTTGCACTTTTTATACTAAAAGCACTTTATTTGAAGTCTTCCGAGTGCCGCCTCGTTTGTACAATATACTGTATATATGTATAAAATCGAAGAGAATCAGTCGCCATTCCTGGATTTAGTGAAAAAAACTGTGAAAGATTTATTTGCAAAATACATTTTTCACAGTTTTTTCACTAAATCCGGGAGTGGCGCCTGCTTCTCTTCACTACAAAAAGGACCACAAGGCCCAGGCAGGAAGGCACCAGGTCAGCACTTATTTACATCCAAGTGGGAGTGCCACACCCTGCACCTAGATAGATTACGCTAGGGAACCCCAATATACAGAGAGGGCTTGATGATGACTTATCATACATTTGTGCAAATATATGTAACCAATATCTCTGAATTCTGTTATCATGTAGTGTTCAAGACTGGTTACTAATACCAATCACTGAGCTGGGGGAAACAATGTCTGTTTTACTTACTTAGTATTAACCCCTCCCTCTAATGCACCTGAGTGGTATTACCAAACTAATTGAGCATCTACCACTATCCACCTATCCACATACTGTAACAATTATATTAGGACCTGCATGCACTACTGATTGGCATTACTCATTTGATGCACCAACATACAGCAGTGACAAATTCTAATTTCTTACATCAATTTCATTGATTAGTAAGTGTTTTGGTGCTTGTAACATTTTACCTCTGGGATCTTCTTTCCATATTAAAGTCTTTCTTTCAGTGTTCCTTTTTTCTAGCAATGCGAGAGCCTCTTACCGGGTCCAGTCCCGGCGATGGTGTAGGCGGCGGCAGCAGGATGGGACACTGTGTCCCAGGGTCGGCGGTCCAGGCAGGGTATCCCCCGCCGTCGGCAGAGGTTCTCCTGCAGCGCCGAAGGGGCTAGCAGGCGGGCTGCTTCCGGGTTTGCGGGCGCGCGCCAGTCTGGCCAAGATTTAAAGGCACAGGCAGGAAATTAACCCTTTCACCTGCAGGGATAAAAGGAAGTCCCTGGCAGGCAATCGGGGCCAGAGTATAGGTTCACACCTGCTCCAGCGTCATTGTAGTCCTGTGCTTGAACTTACTATTAAATCTGACCCCGGCTTGTTCTCCTGACCACTCTTCTGTAATTCCCCTGTGTTTGATCCGTGCTCCAAGTGTTTGACCTCCGCGTGTTAGTGACCATTCTTCAGCCTCATCCCACTGTACTGCGAACTGTGCTCCTCTGTGTATGACCCGGCTTGGCTTTGGACCACTCTCTGTATTATCCTCTGGTACCTCTTTGTCCGTCCTGATCTCAACCCGGCTAGACGACCACGTTTTCCATATTCCCTATCCCTACTACCAACTCGTACGGGAAACCTGACCAGGGGGCCGCGACCGACGTGTCGGGCGCCGCTGAAGCCCAAATCCCGCTTGGAGGGGTCACTGGCAGAAAACCCCCGGCACGGTTAGACTTCACGCCCCTGTGTCAGGTCGAGCCAATTCCCGAGTTGGTAGGATCGGTACGTGATTGTGACAGTGTGTAGGGGCCAGAGGCGTAACTCTGGGAGGCAATGGAGTAATCTGCTGTCAATCTCCTGCTTTCACTGGGGCACTTCTGCTCCCCTGTGAGATTATATCAGTTAATTTAAAGCCATCGATATCGCTTCTGTGGCTGACTCTACCTCCTAGCAGGACCATAGACATGTCACACTCTCTTTATTCTAAACATATTCATACTGTACACATACAGTATGCATACATATATTTTTGTAAGGTGGGGTGTGGGTGTGAGGGGGGGGGCACCAATATTTATCTTGCCTCCGGGCAAATGGGACAAACTTACGCTACTGGGGGTTCATAGTGATAGCGATGTATAGCCCCACATGCCACTATCTCCCGGAGATAAATAACCTACAAGCATCACTGTGCAGTGCTGTGTGATCTGAGCAATCTAGAATTGCTCAGAACGCTCATCTACGCACATCGCTACGTGTGTAGTATAATAATACAGTATAATTTGTCATTAACAAAGATCACATTTCCTTTGAAGCAATGTAGAGTAATGTAGAGTAATCAGCCAGTGCTGTAGAATGTAAAAGCTATTCCAGGTGTTCACGAAAGGGAAGGGGGCCCCTGCCTATTTTGTCAAACCCGGGCTCTACAATTTCTGATGGCAGCCCTGCCGGCAAGTTTAAAACAGATCATTTTGCTTTCACTTTCTCTTAAGGAGTAATTTGGTCCATTAAGTGGCCTCTAGTGGTCACTGGTGGTACTTCACATCAGAGGTGAAGTAGTAAAAGTATTAAAGATAAGGGAATTTAATGTCCAAAATCACATACTTTCAGTCAACATTTCAACCCCGTATGGCCTTTGTCAAAACAAGAAACAGTTTTCATAACAGGTCAGCATTTTGCAAACACGAGCAAAATGCTAAGTATATGTTATATACATGTATGACAAATTAAAACTTTTGTGTATTTTGTACAAAATGAAAGAGCAAAGCAGACACGGTAACCAAATATAATAAAGATTGCTCAGTTAACAATGATCTCATCAGTTCCTAACTTTAATGGACAAATTCTGGCACATCTTGAAATTGAATTAGTTCCAGAAGATCTCATTCGATGGACATTATCATAAGTGCTTCAAGCAGGACTTCTCATTGCAGCACACATTCTTGTCTTGAGTTGGTGAAAAAGCACTTTCACATGCCACTTGTGTATAAAATAGAATCAGTAGATACTCATATACCACAGAAAGATTTTCATAAGCAGCTAAATAGTGTCCTTGAAAACCAAGCTGTGAAAGCACAGGAAGCTATTTAAGTTGCACATTCTTTGTTCAGATGCACTCCATTCATTTCATCTTCACGGTTTCCTTGAATTATTTATTGTCTTCTTGTTTAATCCAAGTGATCCCTTAAATTAGGAATGAGGTTTACCAGACTAGTGAGTTATAAGGAATCGCTTGATGTAAGAACATAATTGCCTACTTTTAAATTCTCCTCTCCGGGAGAAGCTAGGAGAGTATTCTGTCAGCATCACGTGTGGGGGCAGAGGCCTGATGTAGACGTCCTCAAGCCCCGCCCCCAGCACTGTAAATCCCCCTGATTTGCGGGGCCTCAAGGAGGGGTGGGGCTAAATGATGCTATTTGCATATTCCGGGAGGAATCCGGGAGGATTGCCCACCTTTCCGGGGGGCCGGGAGGGGGACCCGATTTCCGGAACCCTCCCAGCCATTCCGGGAGGGTAGGCAACCCTGTGTAAGAAGTGTGTGAAAATTTACATTACCATCAGAAAACTCTCCCTGCCACCATTAAAGGAACGCCATATGAACCAGCAACAATCACTAAGTTGTACACGGTAAAGCACTGCATGAAATGCTTCTTCAATATGCCTTTCACAGGTTATAGATGGAGCCACACTCATTACAGCGGCTCCTGGTGCATGATGCAGTGCGCCACAGCGCGAATGAGGTGTGCGTGCACATGAGATGTTCGTGCGCCCCATTCGCTACAATGGACTCATCTGTACATCAAGTCATCCACAGTATCTCCAGTAAATCAACACCAGTCTATTCCTTAATGTAATGCGTGTTATCTTTGTGCCGCCAGCTGTCAGCACGAAGCCCGCCCCCACTTGAACGCCGTATATCCCCGCACGGATGCAAATGGATGTTTAGCATAAACATACTGAGAATAGAAATCTTTTTTTTTTGGCATATAAAATAATACCACTTCAAGGACATTAAGAGTTCTGATACAGATCCACTAATTAATTAAGGAAATATTAGAGAGCTTCTGCTGTTTAACCTTTTGCAGTCCAATTAAATTGTTTTGCAATTCAAACAGTCTGGTTTAAATTAATTGTCATTTTTTTCTATTATTATTCAAAAATTGTCTTCTGTACATTGAATTTTGAATGATCTTAATGTTCTTATTTAAAGTGGCTCACTATTGGATCTGCTACTAGTGCTAGGGCTGTTGAGCCTTACTAGACATTGGACTTGACAGGGTTAAAGGGAATCCTGGGGATATTGCACTTGCAAAATACTTGAGAACTCATGACCAAATGCAACAGCAATAACACACAAGTCCAGGTGATTTAATGTTGGGCTTATTTCATGTTTGTACACAATGGCTGATAGTCACGCAACAGAGTTATTATGAGCACACTGAACATGTGAAATACCTACAACTTTATAGTCCCCTAACAACTATTAGACCTCTTTAAAATAAATATACATTTAAAAAATTCTGGCACAAACGAATTCATTTCTTTACACTACATTCCATACTAATTGTATTCTAGAACCTTATACCCTCCTATTTGCAAATTAAAAAAATTGGTTGACTGGTGGGATGGATAAATCTTTGTTACCAATACTTACGATTATTGTTACGGTCGCTAAAAAAGTGATTTTGAGACATTGGATATCGCCCTCTACCCCATTGATTGATGACAGACAATCAACTCTATCAGACATAGCAAAAGGTGATCTGATGTTTTATAACAAATAGGGTTGATATATAGATTTGTTAAGTCCTGTGTTACAAACCCAAATACTTCAAGATACAGATGTTGACATACTGTATAATGGTCAAATAAAGTATATAAATGTTTATTGGACTTCTCAAATAACCACACCAAACCATTGTTATTTCAATGTTCTTTATTGACATATTACTGATACATCTGATGTTAACCCATCAGTCTATACTGTACATGTTGCAATTACAAATGTATTGTTTTTTCAAAATATAAATGTTACAAAAAAATAATAATATAGCAATTAAGCATTTATTACTTTTTGCAAACTGATACATTTCCATTCCTTGATTTATGCCCATCTATAGAATGTGCAAAATGGGAGGATAAAGCAGATAATTTGGAGCTGCTTGATTGACAAGCTTCATTAGTCAATTAACCCATGAAGACAAAGGAAAATGGATACAACCTTGACCAATCAGTAAGGGCGAAGGGTGTCAAAATCCCAAAAATTGACACAGGCAGTAATTTTGAATGCATTGGTGATG
This sequence comes from Crinia signifera, assembly GCF_055691185.1. NCBI lineage: Eukaryota > Metazoa > Chordata > Amphibia > Anura > Myobatrachidae > Crinia > Crinia signifera. The sequence goes on from NC_139222.1 coordinate 202,277,216, forward strand.
CCTGCCATCATAGGTGCCGATTTATGTTTTTGCTGGTGGGCGCTCAAGCCAAAAATATAGAGTAGCTTCACGGGGAAGGGGCGTGGCCACAAAATAATGGCAATTTATATTACGCAGCACAGTTGTCTCCAATATTCAAATTATGGCAGCAGAGTCCCTTTTTTTACACATTACAGCCAAATACCCCACAGTGCCAAGTACATAAATGCCCCCACAAACCCAAGTACATAAATGCCCCCACAGTGCAGGTACATAAATGTCCCCACAGTCAGTGGCGGATTCAGGGGGGGGGGGCACCCGGGCACGTGCCCCCCCTGTCATTTATTTTGTAGCTGAGGACCAGGGCTTTCCAACGAGCCCAGCCCCGTGTCTCTAGCCCCCCGGGAACCGGAGATATCGCCTGGCAAACCTGTAACGTTTTTTCCCCATAGGATAATATGGGACCCGTCAATTCCGACCCCCACCCAGTTCCGACGGCTGCCAGTTCCCACCCTGGAATCACAGAAGCTTGTGGTTGATTTCATTCAATTCCAAATCGCTGGGCCTTCAATATGATACCAGGCTGGTCCAAATCGGTCAATCGGTTCCAGAGATATTGCGTATAAACCGATTTTTTTATTTTTGAAATGTAATTTCATGGCTGTTCATGTTCTTTGAGGGCAGATTACTCTGGAACCAAACGTTCCAGTTTCACTGGACCAAAATCTTTTAAAGCACACTCAAAAGTTCTTCAATATAATACCAGTTCTACAATATAATGGTTCCGAAGATATAGCCGGTTAAATTAGATAACTGGTTAAAGGGGGGAGGGGTGGTTTTCTCTCCCCCTCACACCAGAAAATGCAGGGACTAGGCTGGTGTAAAAGGGGCCAACCTGGGAATGCATTTTCTGGTGTGAAAGGGGTATTATTTCAAATAGCCGGGACCTGCAGTGCTCTGAATACAGCCAGGCTCTGCCACTGTCAGTGGCTATCACTTCTGCTGTCCCCCATTTACCACGAGCATGTATTCCCCCTTGGCAATGAGCATGTAATCCCACATGGCAACAAGCATGGAACCTCTGGCAATGAGCATGGAACCCTTGGCAATGAGCATGTGGAGAAGCAGCACTTATGTAGCATAATTTTTAATAGGCATTATGGTGTTTGGCATAACACATAATGGACATAATGGCGTGTAATTTAACGTGTAATGGACATTATGGTGTAAATGTTTAATGCGAGCCTGTGGTGTCCCTGTTTATGAAGTGTATTGTGAATTTTGGCTTAATCTGTGTGGCATTATGTGAATTCTTTCTCAATCCATGTGGCATTATGTGAATTTTGCCTCAATCTGTGTGGTATTATGTGAATTTTGGCTCAATCCGTGTGGTATTATGTGAATTTTGGCTCAATCCGTGTGGCATTATGTGAATTTTGACACAATCCATTTGGCATAATGTGAATTCTGGCTCAATCCGTGTGTGTTATTATGTAAATTTTGGCTCAATCCATGTGGCATTATGTGAATTTTGACACAATCCATGTGGCATTATTTGAATTTTGGCTCAATCCATGTGGCATTATGTCAATTTTGGCTCATTCCATTTGGCATCATGTGTAAGGGGCAAGTATAATGGGGTCTAGTATTTTGTTGCATAATGTGTAGAAGTTGTATATGGTGTTGACACGCCCCCTGTTGAGTGGCCACACACCCTTTTCCGGAGCGCGCCTTTGGCACGCGCACAACTACATCCTTCACTTTTGTCGTCATGGTGGGCCTGCGTACTTTAAATGCCAGGGCCTATTTTTAATTCCATTCCCACACTCTCCTGCCACTCTCTTAGCATGTACACTGGCACCACTAACACCGTCCCTCCCCCACCCAAACCCTTTTTTATCATTGTGCCCCCCCTGTCATTTTATCCTGGATCCGCCCCTGCCCACAGTACCTGTGCCAGCAATGAGGGAGGGGGAGTGTGGTGGGACACGGGCGGGTGGGTTATTACTCTGCAGACAGAATATATTCTTCCCGCTGTCCCTGCATACTGTTTCCCAGGTGGCAGGTCTGGCGATGTGGGTCCTGCAGCCGCAAATTAGCAAGTTAATACGGCGTCCCAGAAGAGGTACTTGGGTGCTCATCATTTCTGTGGGTGCTCGGGCCCTTAAGCACCCATAGCAACAGCGCCTATGCCTGCCATCAGTGTTCCCATAGAACCCTCCTTGGACACTAAAATCACATTATACAGAAGGAGGCTCATTCAGTGCAAGTCCCTCCTATAAATCTCTGTTAAAATGTTTAGTGCGCAGCACTGTAGGAAACTTCACATGATGGATGAACCTGAAAGCAGAGGGTCCAGCATTAAATGCTGTGGCTGGATTATAGGGATTGAGTATGTGACCCACATCCTATATATTGGGGACATGGTTAACATCATCAGAGTCCCCACTGCCTTGCAGGGAGCACATCAACCACACCAACACCAGCGTAACACTGCTAGGAGACAGTGCAGACACAGTACAAACTACATCCTCTGACTGTGGGGAGATATTCAATACATTTACCGGTAAGTGGCAGGCCGCTAATTACACTGACTATCACTGGACAAACACCCATATTCAAGTCACTACAATCATCACAAGGAGAACATAGACTCTGGAATTAGAAGCCTATGGTAACAAAGGTTTACCTAAAGAAACGCCTTATACCCACTCTACACTCCAGGGCTCCTACTGAAGTGACACTGAACTGACTGAGACTCATTACCAACTTTCAAGAGATTAATAAATATAAAAGCATTAGGACTCCAATTCTCTTTTGGTGAATTGATTTTAATTGATATAATCTGACATGCCCTACTGTACCTTTCTTCATTTTGACCACCACATCTTCAATTGATAACCTTTTGAAATGTTACCCTAAATTAGCACAGAACCAAATACATCAAATCAATGTAAACAAGAATTCTGGACATGTTCCTGATTTAGCAGCACTGATTACCCCTCCCCAACCTCAACTCATCCCTACTAGGTGAGTAGAGTAATACACCAAATTATACAATTACCAAAGAGGTCTTCTCTTTATGGGATGAAAATGATTAAACAGACATCCTATATTAATAACTGTTGATTAATGAGCATAAACCCAGTTTGATCTGGATGTATTATACCTGGTTGACATTTATTGCTAAATATTTGTCCAACTTATTAAATGTGTTTCCATAAGACATTCAATATCTGCTGTATATTGCTGAAGCTATCTGAGAATCGAAGATCTCTCTCTAATCTTTAACACCTCAGAATATCCAGCACAAAATATTGGGTTAAGACATACTGTATATCCAGATTATGAAATGATTTGTGAGATACAAGGGGAAAGACAACAGAAAAAACCCCAACACATCATAAAATACACATAATCCTACACTATTTACCCCCCTCGCCCCTGTATACCTACCCATCTGTACCTATACTCCAAACAATTCTAACCTTTCTCCCTATTCCATTTTTTTTATAAAGGTGAACAGTTCATAGTGATCTGTTCAGTGCTTCACCGCAGCTTTCCCATCAGGGGTAGGTCTTTTTTGGCTATGGTTGACTATTGGAATTGTAGCAGTTCTTAAGACCGATGCCTTGTAAATCCAGAATTTGTATTGTTGTTTATGTTAAAGAATTGAATTTCTGCTCCGATGGTCTGTTACTATCCAAAGTCAGTTTTTTTCTCCCTGCAAATTCCCATCGAATTTACCTTTAGTAATCCTCCAGGTTGCAAATTCAACTTTATTTAGCAAGATAAAATGTAACCCTTAATGGATCAATTTTCCTCAGTCTACAGCAGTGATTTTCAACCTTTTTACCTTGCGGCACACTAAGTAAGATTTTAAAATTGCCAAGGCATACCATGAGATCCCCACAGGGCAAAACACATTGGCCCCCACAGGGAAAAAAACCCCAAAGATATTGGCCCCCATATGAAAAACAATCACACTGGTCCCCACAGGTAACAAAAATAAAATACATTGGCCCTTTACATGAAAGGAGACCAGTAAATAACAGTTGAATTGGTGGTGGCTGTAAACTGGTTTGGGCAGATCTGTGGGCACACTTGAGAACAGCTTAAGGCACACCATGGAGCCACAGCACAGTGGTTGAAAAAGTATCTACAGTAACAGTGGTCTACAGTATCGTTCTGGTTGCATAACTTAAGGTAGAATTCTAGGGCACTTCTTATCACTGTTTTGACAGCACACTTCAGTATTACAGAAACTTCAAGCATATGTTATGTGTTTTCCACAATTATTTATCTTAAACAAACTGAAAGCAAAGTCCCTTATTCTCCAACATACGCAGTATGTTTGAATGATATCTGTTCAATTAGAATCTAATCTGACAGTTCGGAAGGAATTGGCCTCCTAATCCATTTAAAAAGAAAGCAGGGACAAATATGTGACAACATTCACTATAGCACTGAGAAGATAACATTATAATTAAAACAACAATAACATTATTGGAGACGAAATGTAATCTTTTAAACTGTGTAACAGCAATATGATGGAATCTAAGGGGAATTATTCTCTGCAGAGTGGTATGCATGTCTATAGAATATTGTCTATTCCTGATATCTCAAAGCTTGAGAAAATTAGGTATTATTAATTACTTTAAGGTAAAATTCAAGTAAATACAATATAATGTTGGAGACAGAAGTTTTGAATTAAGGTAAGTAATACAGAAATATGTAAAGAAACCTAAATTAAAGTGGTTGCCTTAAATGATTGTGACTCTTGAAGAGGGTAATTTCCATGGGTGTGGTATAGGGTTCCGACAGTCGGGATCCCGACAGTCATTAGCCCAACTTTGGGATCCCGACTGGCCGAACTCAGACAGCATGGAGAGTGCAACAAAGCCCCTTGTAGGCTCGCTACGCTCGCCACGATGCGGGCACGGTGGCTCGCTACGCTTGCCACCTATTCTATTCTCCCTCTATGGGGGTCGTGGACCTCCACGAGGGAGAATAGCCGGTAGCCGGTGGCCGTCGGGAACCCGTCTATCTGTGTTTTAACAGTCGGGATCCCGACGTCGGGTAAATGACTGTCTGGATCCCGTCCGGCACCCGTCTGGATCCCGTCCGGGCTGGACGACCTATACCAGGTGAGCCTTTACTGCTTTCTCTTAGAATTTGCTATATACTGTACCTAACACAATCCTTATCAATATCCTGGGCAACATGATGGCACACCACTGTTCCTCCCTGATGTCTCCCATGGAGTAATGGGGTCATAGGCAGACTGGCCCTGGCGGGAAACCGGTGATCTCCCAGTGGGCCAGACCAAAACACACTAAAAATGTCCGTTCTTAGCCCTGGCTGGGCTGCGGACCACGATGTCAGTGGCCGCAGCCACAGCTCTTTGCCCAGTACAAACATGGCCGCAGCCAAGTGCGGCTTTAACAGTAGTCAAAATGGCCATGGGAGGGCTTCTGCGCATGCGTGGCCGCCGCAGCTCTTCCCGCAGTTCTTTGAGTCAGTGTGTCTGACCCCCAGTCTGTGATGATCAGGAGCAGGCAGCGTTGCATGGGTGGTGGGCAAAGTGGCAGAGTAAGGCAGCTGCTGGTGTTGTGACACTGAGGAAGATGCAGTGCACGCAGGCTGTGTGCTGCTGCTGCTGCTGAGAATGTCACTGTGTCCGGGAGGCAGCAGCAGTGACAGCAGCTAGAACAACCTCCTCTAACACACCACCAATGGCAGAAAATGTCCTGAAAATGTGGCAGAGATACTGACAGTTGGGACGGAGCTACGGGTGGCTGAGGTGGCGGAGCTATGGGTGGCTGAGGGGACGGAGCTATATGGGCCTAGCCAGAACTTAAACTACAGGAAATCAGATCAGGGAGTGGATTTTTTAGTAGATTGTGAGTGGAGGGGACAGTAAGATAACCTGTGTGTGTGGGCCTAGGTGTGCACTCCTATTGTCCTATTCCTATTATTCCTAATGTCCAGCATCCCCCCTCATGCTTGCCTGCAGAACACACCTATTTCTCCCAGTTAATCCGCAGTTTTGGATTACCAATGGTTGCCAGTCAGGCCTACATTACTTGCCTACCACTGCCTGCCCAGGTTGATCACAGCGGCTGCTGCTACACTGCACATTTGGGCTCCGTCTTCATATTACTATGCATCATGACGGTATGACATCACACTCCGTGCATGGCTGCACAACCGCCTGCACTCCCACCAGCTCTTACACTGTGCAAAGCCTGATGCCGATGAGGTAGAGGCGCAGCAAGAGGCCGCGTTCCTTTTAGGAGGAGAAAAATTGTAATCCCATCATGGCAACATGTAACTACCACTGGCAATGGACATGTAATCCCCCATGACAACAAGTATATAATCCCCCCGGAGTATGTTATCCCCCATGCAATGAGCATGTCGTCCCCCGTGGCACCAATCATGTAATCACAGCAAGCTAATGAGCACATTACTCCCACAGGCAGCTAGCATGTAACTCCCCCAGGCAACAAGCATGTAATCCCTTGTGGCAACTAACATGTAATCCCACTGTGGCAACAAGCATGTAACTCCCCCTGCCAATAAGCATGTAATCCCCCATAGCAAGGAGGATGTGACCCCTATCAACGATCATGTAACCCTTTTAATCATGCAAGAAACCCCTGGCAACAAGCCTGGATTCCCTGGTAACGAGCATGTAACCCTTGGCATAAACCAAGAAACCCCTGAGAACAAGCATGTAGGTAAGCAGAATTTATGTGGCATAATGTGTAATAGGCATTACAGCTTGTGGCATAATATGTAATGGGGATTATGGTGTGTGGCATAATGTGTAATGGGCATTATGGTATGTGGCATAATATGTAATGGGCATTACGGTGTGTGGTTTAATGTGTAAGGGGCATTAGAGTGTGTGACATAATATGTAATGGGCACTATGGTGCGTGTTATAATGTGTAAAAGGCATTAAAGTGTGTGGCAGAATATGTAAAGGGAATTACAGTGTGCACCATAATATGTAATGGGTATTATGGTGTGTGACAATGTGTAATGGGAATTACGATATGCATAATCCTGGCACAGTGTGTATTCTTTGATGGATTAAAAGCATCCAATTTTTTCACCTCATACCAAGCCTCAGAGTGCCGCTCCCCTTATTAATGCTATATATGTCGGTGGTGCAGTACTTGGATATAATAAGCTCACAATCAGAGGTCGTATAACAACATTTCAGTTTATATGCAAACCTTTTTCAAGTAACAAACACACATAAAATTAACATACCTTCATACCCGCTTCCCTTGCCTCTTTGCTGGAGAGGTCATCTGCGGCGCGTGGGGATGCCCTTCCACTTCGCTTCTGCTAGTGTGACATCATCTACACTGGCGGAAGTGAGGTGGAAGGGCGTAGCTCCCCCCCCCCAGCCTCTCCAGCAAAGCAACAAGGGAAGCGGTTATAAGGATATGTCAATTTGATGTGTGTTTGTAACTTGAAAAAGGTTTGCATACAAACTGAAAACGTTGTTGTATGACCGCTGATTGTGAGCTTATTATTTCCAAGAGCTGCACCACCGGACACATATTGGATTTTTTGTGAGAGCATCGGAGCTGGGTGCGTAAGATTCCAGATCTTCATAAAGCTCTTGCTTTTGACAACAGACCCCTGTTCTTAGCAGACCCTGCCCCCATTAGAGCTGCTTCCAGAAATTTCTCAGGCTGGTTTTGTAACCCAATCCGCCCCTGCCTTATTGTACTATGTCTATGCTCCCTGGGCCAGCTCTGCACAACTAACCAACAGTGGAAACTAGCTGTCATTGCAATGCTCAATTATATAGTGCCCTCTCTGTTGGAGAGATAACTTTTTCTTAGGAGATCTTAGGAGATCTCTGTAGCACACTTAACACTAGGGATGCCAATCCCTGGGCATTTTTTCAATCCCGGGATTCGGGATTGAAAAATGCTCAATCCCGGGATTCCCCTCCCTAATGAAAAAAAAATAGGCCCCTTCTCCAAATGTCACTAATTAAAAGGTCTTCTAAGCCTTCTAATTGCACATACAGTAGCAAATAGTTTTTGTACTTAGATGCACACACCTGGTGTATATGGACCCATGTGTAGAGGCAGGACAGTGGCTTAGATGTGCAGACACAAATAAAGCAAACACCTTTGAGATGTATCTTATATAAAGTTAAATAAATCTTGAAATATGTTATAAGATGTCAATGTTTCACCTTCATAAAAGTAATGAAGATGATGATGATTTCCGTCTCTACTTTGATGTATAAATTCGATTTAAAGATCACAATTTTCAGCTCACAATATGGTGCTTCTGAAGCATGTAAGTGTAATGTGTGTTCTAAAACAGCTTCTGCGACAAATAAAAGCTAGTGTGGTGCATGGAAAGGAAATCCATCGGGGCACCATGCAGTGAACGCTTATGAGGCAGTGTTAAATTCATGGCCAAAGACTCCAGTATGAAGCAATCATTGGTTTACACAAGGCCTGACACCAGCCTTACATTGTGAATGGAGTCATCAGTTGTCTATTTCCTAGCCAATCTACCTCCAGTGCAACCTTAGGTTGTGGACAACATTCTGGGGTTTATTCTAGTTCATTCTTTCTGACAAAATCCTTCTTAGATGGACAAAACCATGTGCACTGCAGGGGGGCAGATGTAACATGTGCAGAGAGAATTAGATTTGGGTGAGTTATTTTGTTTCTGTGCAGGGAAAATACTGACTGCTTTATTTTTACACTGCAATATAGATCTCACTTTGAAGAAAAACCCCACCCAAATCTAATTCTCTCTGCACAAGTTACATCTGCACCACCCGCAGTGCACATGGTTTTGTCCATCTAAGAAGGATTTTGTCAGAAAGAATGGACTAGAATAACCCCCTCAGTCATGTCACAGTACTGACAGTGTAGGCTGAAGTTCACCCCTTCAATATAAATGGCGATTGGCCTCTATTCACACAATTCGGACAGATCAGGCCAACAATTTGGGTGAAAAGTGTCCAGAGCTAATGTATTTGACATGTAATCCAAAGCGCGCTACTGGATTAAAGCTGGAATACCTACAGATGGAGCCGGGCTCATCTTTGCAGGGGCTGGCAAAATTATCGCCAGCACCCAGCTCCCGCCAGGGGGAGCTTGCAAGTCCTGCGGCAATGGAGCTCCTTCCAGGTCCCCGCCACCTCACCGCACCCCCCAACCCTGCCGTCTCCCAGCCACCGAGAGACTGGAAAGCACACGCGCGTCCCTGTCCGCCGGTGCTCACTAGAGGGGGCATTCTGGTGGGCGCCGAGCAAGGACGAGGGGCGCTACATCTGTATATGCAGCAATTAGGATAAATCACAATCAGAGCCTTCTGCAGCACATCACGGGTGTGATTTATCGCTTGTAATAAATGAGACATCAAGTGCCAAATCATATGCAAGCTCTCCATATGATTGTATGTTGTGTATGGTGCCCATACACGGCGCGACAGGGCAGTGCGATGAGATGCGTGCTCCCGTGCACATCCCATCGCACAGCACATAAAGTATGTGCAGCCTGTCCTTTTAGTCTTAGATATCATATCTAGTACAAAAAAGCACCGTGCTGTAGCACAGGGATAGGGTCATTAGATCTACAGCAACTAGGTCAACAAGCATTGGGTCGACACCACTAGGTCGACATGGGTTAAGGTCGACATGTCATTGGGTCGACACAAGCATTAGGTCGACATGGGCAAGGTCAACAGTCAAAAGGTCGACATGGGGTTTTTCACTGTTTTTTGAGCCGACGTGCCAACAGGTGGTATTTCATGCCCTACCATCCACTGGTGGGAGAATAAAATAGTGTGCCGAATGTAGCGAGAATGTAGCAAATGATGCGAGGGGGTGCGGTGCACTTCAAACTGTGTCCATGTCGACTGTCGACATTTGGGTAAAAAAAACAGTGAAAAACCCCATATCGACCTTTTGACTGTCGACCTTGCTGCCTGTTGACCTAGTGGTGTCAACCCAATGCTTGTCGACCTAGTTGTTGTAGACCTAACAACCCAGACCCATAGCACATTGTATGCTTTTTGTACTAGATGCCATGCAATCTAGTACTGAAAGCACGGAGTTCATCGCACCTATTTCTGCCTTCACTTGTCCGCAGTCATTCTTACTCCCCTTCCCCGCTCCCAAACTGACTTTCTCTTGTTTACTGCTCTTCCCTCTTTCCACCCTCACATCTGGCTTCTCACTTCTCACAAGGATAGCACCTGCATTCCAGATTTATGCTATTTTCTATATTCTGTCATCTTTTTCTTACATGAGGATTTATTTTCTTCTCATATGTATTACTCTATTGTACATTTAGACTCTCAAAGTATTCATCCGATTGCAAACTTTTTTCACTCTTTATATTTCTGTATGTAATCACACTAATTACTATGCTTTAAACTTATTGGGAAATGAATAAGCATACTTTAAAACAAAAGAGAAAAAAAAAAGAAAATACCACAGACTTCTTGATAAGTTTATTTTGTAATTAATACAGTCTTACAATAAACTGAGGCAAAATCAACGGTTCATATGTCCGTATGTCTAAGAATTTTATAAAACAGTTCAGTAATTAAATTACTTCTCAAAAACAAGGGTGGAGATAAAAGACCTTTTTTGGCGTGTTCAGAAAACATCTGGCATTACTTCTCAGCAAAGAGCTGAAAAAGCAGAACAGAACATATGATACTAGCAAAAGTACCATAACATCAGGCTTTCTACGCAGTTTATTAATGATGGAATCCCTAGAGGAAGAATTGTGGCAAATTACCTCACATATGTCTTCAAATTCTTTAAGGGAGGGAGGAGGACTCATTGCCATAAAAATGACTTAACAGGGATTAACTATATCAGTATTGGACTAGGTCTTGCATAATGTTAGGAAGGAGACCTGGGAAGCCTCAGTCAATAAAATATGTCTAATTGTTTGCCAAAAACTTAACAGCCAAACGTATCCCAACTCATGAGGTCTAGGAACAACAATCAAATGAATTCTAGGAATACAGGACATGTGTTCCAATAATAAAACACGTATTTTTCATAAAATGTAGACAGAAGGTTCATGAGGAGTCAGAATTTTTCCTGAATATTACTTTATAATCTGGGGGAGTACTATATAATGCAGTTTGTTCCCTATTTATTAATCTAGTAATAAAGGTTTGTTTTTTTAATTGAACAGCAGAACATGCTTGTGGTTAAATATATTTTGTCTTTTAGGTTCATTGTTTCATTTAGAAGGGCTGTGTGTGATATAGGTCTAATTTCTCATATCATTATATAACATCAATAGCAAGGTGGCCATACATCAGAAAGACCTGTTTACTGAACAATTATGATAGTGTCCAACTTTCCCTTCAACTCACCGGCAGAGCTTGGTGGTTTTTGGAAACACAATGTATTTACAATCCGTCATACAATCTATCTGCTGCATGATTGTTTTCATTTACATAGAGGGCTGGCCTACTAGGGGGTTTATGAACCAGGAACCATTTTACCACAGTGCACTTTTATTAAAGCAGACATCACATACTGTACCTCTGGCGTTCTCCGTCATCCTGGAATGTACAGCACAGCAGCAGTAGTGGACTTCTCTCCTTCCTGATTTCGTGCGGGTCATGTGACTTAAGGGCAGCCTAGCACTTCCTCCTTCCTCAAAATGGTATTAACGCATTTAAAAAGGCAATTAGCAGAAGCGATTCGGGTGAGGACCTACAAGATTTTTTAATTAAGGTGGTACATTTTATTCTTGAAAATAATTATTTCTCATTTAATGGTACATTTGACCTCCATAATGTCGGACCTGCAATGGGCACCAGGTTAGCCCTGAGTTATGCGAACATCTTTATGGGACAATGGGAGGAGGATTTTATCTGGAACCACTGTCCCTACGTTGCGAACCTGGTGCTCTGGAAAAGGTACATTGATGATGTCATTTTTATATGGAGAGGGGGTAAGGACCTTTTAGAAAATACTTTTTTTGGTACTTGTTTCCTAGCACGGCCACAACGATCATGATCGTGGGCATCGTGAGGAAAAATCGGGGGCATCGCGGCCATCGCATACACTAAAAAATCGGGTGCGACGCGTCCTCCGACCTTTTCTCAACCTTATTCTATTCTCAACTCCACGCCGACGTGGATAGTGGGGGTATGAAAAGGTCGGAGGACGCGTACCGCTGCGCTCGCCACGCTTCGGGTTCGCGTTGATCGTGGGGTGGCATAAACTACTTTTGGGGGGACATTTCACTGTTCAGGGGTGTTTTTGGGGGTTTCTGGCCCATTTACCATGGTTCCCTATGAGGATTTGGTGAAAATGAGGCATTTAACATTGTTTCCTATGGGAAATCGGGGGCATCGCGAGTAAATTGAGGCATTTAACATTGTTTCCTATGGGAAATCGGGGGCATCGCGTCTGGACCATTTAAGCCTTTTTTAGCCGCATACGACGCGACCGACGCGATTTTGACTTTCTTCAATGCATTTCAATGGGAAAATCGGGGGCATCGCGTCGTTCGCGTCGCAGACCACTAAAAATGACAACCGATGCCCGCGATTGTGGCCGTGCAAGGAAACAAGTACCCTTTTTTTTTACCTATTTTAACACTAATCAGCTCAATATTGAGTTTACCTTTGAAAGTGATTTTGGTACTTATGTAGTATCTGGGCTGCCGATTTTTTGATTGTATGCCTTAAGTTAAGGCATACAATCAGATGCGATGCGATATCGCATCGCATACAACCAAATCGCATGCGATGCGATGGACCCGATTTTTCACCTATTGCACCTAATTTTTAATTTAGGCTTTGGCACAGGTGCCAAAAATTGGGAGAAAGGGTATTTTAGGAGGTTAGGAAGGAGTAAAATCTGAGGTTGTTTGAGAGGAGAAACTGCTGGTTTGAGAGAGGTGATTTTGGAGGAGATTTGGTTACAGATATGGCTACAGCTTCCATGTCAGCAGCTGCGTCGTCGGCAACGCTCTTTACATTGCCGCAGACTGCATTGCCGCAGACTGAGGAAGCTGCTGTTCTTTTCTTGCAACAACATGGCCTTCTGCCCACCACAGCCACCTGCGACAACGGGCATCCCATGCGCCTGAACATGACTGACCAAAAGTGGCGGTGTTATGTAAAGGCTTGTGGCAAGAAAAAAAGTGTCCGTACTGCGCTGTTTAGTCCTGGGTGCCGGCTCCCTTTTGTGACAATTGTTCGATACATCTATTTGTGGAGCCAGGAGTTGACATCAGTGACCTTCTGCAAAAAGGAACTGAATCTGTCAATCAAGACAGTGGTCGCATATAATGCGTTTATGCGTGAGGCCTGTGAGCAGGATATTCTGGCTCAGCCACAGCACAGGATTGGAGGCCCAGGAAAAGTGGTCGAGGTGGATGAGACTCTTTTTGTACGTCGCAAGGCCAATGTGGGCCGACTACTTCCCCAGCAATGGGTGTTTGGCGGTGTCTGCAGAGAGACTGGGCAATGCTTTATGCTGCCAGTTGCCCAGAGAGATGCTGCAACCCTGATGGCAGCTATTGAAGCAAACATTGAACCTGGATCCACTGTCATGTCGGATTGCTGGCGAGCATACCGAACCAGTGATTTGGAGGCGGCTGGCTACACTCATGCCAGGGTGAACCACCGCTTCCACTTTGTAGATCCAGAAAGTGGGGCACACACCCAGAACATAGAACGCTTATGGGGTTGTATCAAGTGGAGGAACAAGTGCCATCGCGGAACAGCTCGCTACAATCTGGCCAGCTACATGACAGAATTTGTATGGCGTAAATCTCTAGCAGGAGATGATGTATTTGGCCGTATCCTCCATGCGTTAACATTGCTTAATAAGTCACAGTAATTTGTTGGATTGCTTTATTTTCTGTTACAAATATATAATTAATCTTTAACTACAGTTGTCATTAATGTGTCAGATGCAAGTGAGATTTAGTGAGATATGACTTTTTCATACCCCTACTATCCAAGTGGGCATGGAGTTGGATATAAACCTGTGGCGAGCGTAGCGAGCCACCGAGCCTGAAGCGTGGCGAGCGTAGCGAGCCCCGCGAGGGGACACAGAATACTGTTTAAGAAATCTGCGTTCGCTCGCCACGCTTCGGGCTCGGTGGCTCGCTACGCTCGCCACAGGTTTCTATCCAACTCCATGCCCACTTGGATAGTAGGGGTATGAAAAGGACCCCTTTTTCCCATTGAATTCCATGTTAAAATGGACTTAGTCCATTTTAACATTGAATCCTATGGAAAAATCGGGTCCATCGCATCACATCGCATCGCATGCGATATGGTCGTATGCGATGCGATGTCATGCGATGGACCCGATTTCTAAATCGGCAGCCCAGATACTACATAAGTACCGTGATTTTAACAAAATACATTTTTAATATTTTTGGGGATATTTCTACCTATACAGAAAATAATCAGATTCATACTATTAATTATTGCAATCCCACAGATTCAGGGGCATATATATAGGCTACTAATTGCCACCACCCCAATTGGTGAAAATCCATACCGGAAGGCCAATTTAGACACCTGAGGCGCAATTGCACTGAAATTGAAGTGTATAAAAATCAGGCCACAGTTATGGAAAACAAATTTATGTCATCAGGGTATAAGGGCGAAGAAATAAGTTTAATCAGTACCAAAGTGATCGAACTGGATAGAACTTAACTAATAAAACCCGAAAAAGGGGAGAAAAAAAAGAAGATTCATCCAAGTTTGATTGGGCCTTTGTAACATACTTTAGTAGTCAATATAAATTATTAGAACAGTCCCTTAGAAGACTTTGGGGTGTCTTACAAAAAGACCCCGTGATAGCGCTACCAGAACATCCGAGGTGCATCTACAAAAGGGCACCCACTTTGAGAACTAATTTAGTGAAAAGTGCGACTCCCCCTAAGAAGAAACCAATGACCACCATCAAATCTAAGGGTTTCTTTCATTGTGGCCTATGTTTATGGTGCAGGGGGATAAAAGGAAAATCCTCCAAAATAAGTGAAATTGTGATCAATCAGAAATAATTTAAAATAAGGGATTTTATTACTTGATTTATGCCATTGCCTGTAAATGTAATCTATGGTACATAGGGCGCACTTCAAAGCCACTTAGGCTGGTTTCACACACTCCGGCTCCTGCCGGACGGTGAA
Source organism: Crinia signifera (assembly GCF_055691185.1). Lineage (NCBI taxonomy): Eukaryota > Metazoa > Chordata > Amphibia > Anura > Myobatrachidae > Crinia > Crinia signifera. The sequence goes on from NC_139222.1 coordinate 202,292,386, forward strand.
ATCCCGCACGGCCAGGGAGCCGTGCCGCACACAGTACTTTATCATGGAGGGGATGGCCACAGCCCGGCAGCCGTCCCTTCCAGTGGTGGGATCCGGCTGCAGCCGTGCGGCCGGGCCGTGGCCGTCCCGTGTGAATGGACACAATAGTGTCCATTCACAACTAATGTGTGCGGCACGGCTCCCTGGCCGTGCGGGATTTCACCGTCCGGCAGGAGCCGGAGTGTGTGAAACCAGCCTTAAGGTGCATCTTGGAGAACATCTGAGAAATATTCGCAATGGTGTTACCACGCATGCATTGCCAGAACATTTTAGAGTACATCATAATAGTAGTACAGCAGGCATTGCCAGTTTCTGTGGGCTGAGACACATAAAAGAAAACTGGAGACAGAAGGGATTGTCCAAACAACTGGCAAAGGCAGAGATGCAAACTATATATATTATCTGGGAACTCTGATTCCAGAAGGTTTAAATTCTGATTTTAAAATTAAGTGGTTTTTTTTATGATTTTTAAGGTTTTAAATTATTCCTTTTTAAATATTCAAATGTTCTGCTATTTTAGTTTTTTCTCTATATCCCCCAAGGCACAAATATCCTGTATCAAAAGATTATCAGTTCCAGGACGGGTTACCTAGCAACAAAAACAAACAAAGAGGGAGAGAGGAATCACTGTGAGGAAGTGACGTATTGGCGTCCAAAACTTGAGAACACCGTAGAAGTTATCCCTCCACTAGGGCACCGGAAATGATGTAGCAGCACCCGGCTTTTGATGTGGCCATAGTAACCTTGGATGCCTGGAGCATGTGTGGCAACAGGAAGCCCGCGATCCCAGAGAGGACTATGGGACTTATAGTGTGTCTCTAATTGGAGTCCTGGGGGATTGCGGGAAAGGACGCCGGATATGGTATATAAGGAGGTTCATTTGAAAGAGATCTACACACCTTGAGAAAGTCCCCTGTTGGGGAGGAAACGTGTTGGTGAATCCTGTTTTGCAACTGTCCAGAAACTGGAGATGGAGGAGCCAGGTCGTGGGAAGCAGGAGGTCCAGCTCACTGCCTATTCAGGACTGAGATTCTATTTTGATTTGGAACTGTTTAAAACCCAGTTCCCCCCATTCCTGGTATTTACCACCATCTGATCCTGTTTGGATTTGTAATTCACACACTTGCACTTTTTATAATTGTTTTTAGTGTTTTAATGTATTAGGCCTATTAAATTGAGTGCTCAAAACATACTTCACTATTACATCTTTTTTTTCCCTTACATGGTACTAATCATGTGGGAGGATCATTTTATTGGAGACCACAGTGCCAGGGAGGTCATATGTTCCTATTTTTTGTATTTGCTGTTTTGGTGAAGGTTTGAGGGACCCTTCTTTGGCACATGCTCCTATTGGCTGCCCTGTATTTGTGCTATTGATTGGCACACAGATTGTGTTCTGCAAACAGCAGAAGTGGACTCCTTCCTGCTTTCGTGCGGGTCATGTGACTTAAGGGCAGCCTAGCACTTCCTCCTTGCTGTCTGACCCGTTGAATGCCAGAATGCATGTCCTTAAAAGCACATACAATTGTCTCCCAATCCCAACTGATCAGACGTGCAGAATGTCTGATCAGAGGACCAATCCACCAACTCGCGGGACCACGCATTGCAAAAATGTGTGCACACGATGTGCATACAATCTCTAGAGATTGTATGATTGGGTGTAATGTCTTTCAGGTGTATGGGGGCCTATAATTTATCTATAATTTATCTTTCAGTACACAATACAATCAACACAAAAAGATTATACAGTGTCCCAGTGATGTTCAGTAGTGGCTGTGTATAAAGAGACACTGGGCAGTATTCAATGAGAAAAATTTGCCGTGTTTTATGGCGAGTTTGTGCTATTTTCGCGTTGGAAGGAGCATTTTGCTCTCCAAAAGTGAACCACTCTATTCAATGTGATATTTTCGCCGTCTTTTTAAGTGATTTTCGCCGTGTCTCTCCGTGTAGCAATTCTCCATCTTTTCATGGAGAACTGGAATGTGAACTTTTAAACTAAAAGGTTTTTTTTTTTAATTTTGGTGTAAAAAAATCAGGATTTTTTTTCTGTGAAGGGGCATGTTATTTTTATTCATGTGCTTATAGCACATGAATATATATTTAATTGTAAAAAATATATATTTAAATTTTTTTTTTTTTTTTTTTTTTACACAGAGCAGCCAGCAGGGGGCCGGAGCTCTCGAGCCGCTCATTAGATATTCATATATTCACTGCACCCGATCATTACATATGCACGATCGGGTGCAGTGAATACTGGGTCCCCCGCTGGCTATAGGGGGGGGGGGGGCAGCTTGTGCTGCCTGGGTCCCGGGGAGCCCTCCTCCCCTCCACATATGTTCTGGGGAAGCCAGGGAGACTTTAATCTCCCTGGCTGCCACCGTCCCCCGGCTCCCTGCCAGCTCCCTGCCGCGGACGCTCGTCCGCTGCAGGGGTTAAGACTCGCTGCGAGTGGTGGCGAGTCTTAACCACATTGAATAGTGGGAGCAGGAGTGGCAGCGAGTCCTCCGGAACAGGGCGAGTGCATGGCGAGAGAAAAAATCTCTCCCCATGCACAGAGAATTTTTCTCATTGAATACTGCCCACTGTCACAGCCAGCTCACCCCTGCACCGAGTATTCTAAAAAAAACAATGGCATATACAGTAATATTAAGCAAAAGCACATGGCAGATATACTTCTACCTTATCCTAAAATCATTTGCAGGAAAACACTTCTCCTCAGAACCATTCTAGTCAAAAACCATCTCAAACAGCAGCACAAAGTCAGTATTGATAAACATGTTATTAACCAAGTTTCTTCTACTGTGGAACATGCTCCGATGTTAGGACACAACATTTTTCACCAAAAGATTTAAAGGTACTTGTTTCCTAGCACGGCCACCCCGATTTACATCGGGGTGGCCGTGTCGGAAAAATCGGGTCGATCGCATCGCATGCGATTTGGTCGCATGCGATGCGATCGACGCGACCGACCCGATTTTCGACCCGATTTTTTGATTGAATGAAAAATAAATCGGGTCCCTGGGACCCGATTTTACATTGGATTCAATGTAAAATATTCCCTACACCCCCAAATTTAACGACGTAAACCCCACCCCACGATAGACGCCAACCCGAAGCGTGGCGAGCGCAGCGAGCCCGGGAGGGGCGGCGGTGCGCGTCCTCCGACCTTTTCATTCCCCTACTATCCACGTCGGCGTGGAGTTGAGAATAGAATAGTGTGGCGAGCGCAGCGAGCCACCGAGCCCGAAGCGTGGCGAGCGCAGCGAGCCCCGCGAGGGGACGCGTATACCTGTGAAGTTATACGCCTGCGCTCGCCATGCTTCGGGCTCGGTGGCTCGCTGCGCTCGCCACACTATTCTATTCTCAACTCCACGCCGACGTGGATAGTAGGGGAATGAAAAGGTCGGAGGACGCGCACCGCTGCGCTCGCCACACTTCGGGTTGGCGTCTATCGTGGGGTGACGACGGGGACATCTATAATGTGAAATGGGTCATATTGGCCCATTTCACATTTTTCACATTTTTTTTAAAGGTGAGATGGACTTAATCAAGTCCATCTCATCTTGTGCCATTATAATGGCACAAGACCGACACGATCCTCACGATTTCAATGTTAAAAAATATTTTAACATTGAAGCCTATGGGGAAATCGGGGGCATCGCGTCGGTCGCGTCGGGACCAATGTTAATGGTCCCGACCGACGCGATGCCCCCGATATTGTACCTTTGCTGGCAAAATGGACCTGATTTCAAAGGAAATCGGGACCATCGTGTGGATCGTGTACCTTAACTTAAAGGTACACGATCCACAAGATTGTGGCCATGCTAGGAAACAAGTACCGATTTGAATATTTTCATTAAAACAAAATCAATTTGCGTTACAACATTAAGGACTTCATTGTAGTATATATATATTAAGGACACATTGAGGCTGCAGGCACTACACTTGCACTTTCCTGCAGAATACTTTGTTGATGCTGAATGTAATAAATTACTTTTTTTATTCTTTGTGATTGCATGTGATATGTGTACAATTAAACCTCCGGAGAAATAATACACTATTGGAGTGTATGCATTTTTGTACCCACATACGCTATAATATTTGATGAGGTGACCAATGAGATAAGAGTGGACTAGATTGTAATCCAATAGATTAGGAAAGGTCAATATGACCCAGGGAAGACTCCTTTGGTATAAAGACCCCGAGACGTGCATAGTGTTCCTCACATTGCGGTATGAATATTACTTTTATTTATTTTATTTGCTGTTTTTCACACTCTTTCAGCTATATTCAGTATAATATATATATATATATATATATATATATATATATATATATATATATATATATATATGTGCTTCAGGCAAGGTGGCACTCGCAGGTAACAATAAATGGTGTGGTGCAAGGTCCATAGAACATTTACAGCAGCACTTACTGTAATCCTTAAATAGGAAAGAAAACCAGCACTCACGTTTAGATGAAAAAAAGTGGATTGTATTTCAAATAGTCATGTCGTTAAGCCAGCGTGTCAGCAGTCCCGACAGCTGTTTCGACCGGCAGCATGCCAGTCTTCATCAGGGGTACATACTGGGCATCCCCGCAGGGTTTATATACACACAGATAATGACATAAAGGCGCCAATCCCGCCCCTTCAAGAGCGGAGCTGTCACTCAGCACCTGTCGTGCGGTGCGCGCGGCTCCGGCAGGGAGAGTTGGGGGTGTGCACAGCAGTGTCATAGGGAATCCCTGACGTAGGCGTCTGGGGATGCCTAGCGGCGAATCAGCGGCTAGAGGTTCCGGACATGTAACGGGGAGTGAGCACCATGGAAGGGGGGACCGTGGACAGAGAAGTGCTGATGATGTTAAATCACTGCCGGGTGTCACGGCGATATGCGTCTGACAGCTCCACTTTTGCTGGGCTTTTTGGTATAAATCAGCATACACATTGAAAAAGACAGTGAAGCCCGCGATCTCTAGCCAGGCACCCAAATACTTAACACAAGGGTATATACAGATAGAAGGGGGAAAAGCAGAGTGAGCACCCTAAATACCAGGGGAAAAAAATTAAAGTATATACAGAAAGAACGAGGTGGGGGTATACTTTGATACCGTTCGTGGGATACAGCACTCTTGTGCGACGGCACTGTGTGAGTATCCTCCAGAATGCGCAAGTCAATGCCCAAATGATCAACATCCAGAGTACATAGAGGAGGCACCTCCCATTATATAGACACATGTGTACGGATAGTCTTATTTCATGATTTAATAATGCAAGGTATATTAGCAGTATCATCCAGGGAGTAGTGCACTTAAGTGTTTTAACACTGTGCATACTCAGTTATTGTCTAGTTATAATGCACACGGCGGTGCTGGGAGGTGTAGGTACACTCAGGTACCGTGCGTGATGTTGTGCACTTTAGGGACAGTAAAGTGTCAACACTGGTGGATGGGTAAATTCTGGATGGGGCAGTCAGATAGCTGGAGTTCAGATGAAGCACCCCATCTTGAAGTCCTCGTTTAGTCCTTCGGGTGCCAGACAGTTCAATCTGTAGATCCATTGTAGTTCCCTTTGTAACAGTAGTTTGTCTCTGTCACCACCTCTGTTTAAAGGTGGTACATGGTCAATAGGTGAACATTTTAGTTCACTCACTTTGTGTTGCATTTCTTTGAAATGTCTGGCAACAGGTAGGGATTTCAGGTCCAGGTCACCAGTGTCCATCATTAGGCTTTTCTTGATGGATGATCTATGTTGGCTGATCCTTTCTTTTATCATATGATTTATCAACCCGAAGCGTGGCGAGCGCAGCGAGCCCGCGAGGGGCGGCGGTATGCGTCCTCCGACCTTTTCATGCCCTACTATCCACGTCGGCGTGGAGTTGAGAATAGAATAGTGTGGCGAGCGCAGCGAGCCACCGAGCCCGAAGCGTGGCGAGCGCAGCGAGCCCCGCGAGCGGACGCGGATACCTTCACAGGTAAACGCGTCCCTTCGCGGGCTTCACAGGTGTCCGCGTCGCCACGGACACCTGTGAAGTCCGCGAGGGGACGCGTATAACTGTGAAGGTATCCGCGTGCGCTCGCCACGCTTCGGGCTCGGTGGCTCGCTGCGCTCGCCACACTATTCTATTCTCAACTCCACGCCGACGTGGATAGTAGGGCATGAAAAGGTCGGAGGACGCGTACCGCCGCCCCTCGCGGGCTCGCTGCGCTCGCCACGCTTCGGGTTGGCGTGGATCGTGGGGTGGCGTACAAAAATTGGGGGGACATTTAAGGGTTAATTGTGCCTATTTGGGCTCTGTAGCCCATTTAACATTGATTCCTATGGGAAAATCGCGGGCATTGAGGCATTGAATGCAAAATCGCGGTCAATTAGGCTTTTTAACATTGTTCCCTATGGGAAAATCGCGGTGATCGCGGGCATCGCGTCGCGGCCGTTTATGTACTGCCCGCGATGTCGCGATCACCGCGATGGGCGCCGTTCTAGGTAAAGAGTACCCTTTACTGTCCCTAAAGTGCACAACATCACGCACGGTACCTGAGTGTACCTACACCTCCCAGCACCGCCGTGTGCATTATAACTAGATAATAACTGAGTATGCACAGTGTTAAAACACTTAAGTGCACTACTCCCTGGATGATACTGCTAATATACCTTACATTATTAAATCATGAAATAAGACTATCCGTACACATGTGTCTATATAATGGGAGGTGCCTCCTCTATGTACTCTGGATGTTGATCATTTGGGCATTGACTTGCGCATTCTGGAGGATACTCACACAGTGCCGTCACACAAGAGTGCTGTATCCCACGAACGGTATCAAAGTACCTCGTTCTTTCTGTATATACTTTAATTTTTTTCCCCTGGTATTTAGGGTGCTCACTCTGCTTTTCCCCCTTCTATCTGTATATACCCTTGTGTTATGTATTTGGGTGCCTGGCTAGAGATCGCGGGCTTCACTGTCTTTTTCAATGTGTATGCTGATTTATACCAAAAAGCCCAGCAAAAGTGGAGCTGTCAGACGCATATCGCCGTGACACCCGGCAGTGATTTAACATCATCAGCACTTCTCTGTCCACGGTCCCCCCTTCCATGGTGCTCACTCCCCGTTACATGTCCGGAACCTCTAGCCGCTGATTCGCCGCTAGGCATCCCCAGACGCCTACGTCAGGGATTCCCTATGACACTGCTGTGCACACCCCCAACTCTCCCTGCCGGAGCCGCGCGCACCGCACGACAGGTGCTGAGTGACAGCTCCGCTCTTGAAGGGGCGGGATTGGCGCCTTTATGTCATTATCTGTGTGTATATAAACCCTGCGGGGATGCCCAGTATGTACCCCTGATGAAGACTGGCATGCTGCCGGTCGAAACAGCTGTCGGGACTGCTGACACGCTGGCTTAACGACATGACTATTTGAAATACAATCCACTTTTTTTCATCTAAACGTGAGTGCTGGTTTTCTTTCCTATTTAAGGATTAAGTGCTGCTATATATATATATATATATATATATATATATATATATATATATAGAAGTCGTGGGCTAGGCACTCCTGGAAATGGGTGATAGCTTGCGGCCGGTGCCTTCACAGAATAGTTACAAGTAGTGGAAGGTGCGGCACTCAGTCGACTTGTAATCCATGCGAAATAAATACACAACTCACTGGTTGCTTAACAACGTTTCAAATGTATTACATTTGTCATCAGGATACAATACAAGTGCAGTAAGACATACCTTTATAGACACAGACAGGGGAACAGTGTGGAAGGGCGGAGCAGTAGCGGCCGCCCCTCTGATGGGGGAGTGACGTCACAGAGTTACAGCCCGCAGGCAACGTAAGGACGTTAGTAAGGATCACCATGGTAACATGAAAACATACTGTAAAAAATAATACAGAGTTTCAGTAGTCAACCAAAATATAAATGATACAATAAAGCATAATGAGTTGCATGAATAAGCATGTGTGAAATACAGTTCACAGTACATATTATGTAGAAAGCACAATTCTATAATATTAGCGGAATACAGACAGCGGCAGAAATTCATTCAAACCTTTGGGGGAGACAACATTCAGGCGGTGTATCCAGCGTGCTTCAAGTTGTAAAAGTTTTTTTGCACGGTCACCTCCTCGAATGGAAGGGGGGACACAGTCGATGATACGGTAGCGGAGGGAGTTGAGCGCATGTCGACACTCGGCAAAGTGTCGTGCTACCGGCTGATCACTATTGCCGCTGAGTAGGGCTTGTTTGATGGAGCTGCGGTGCGCACCCATCCTCTCTTTAAATTTACGCTCCGTTTTGCCTATATAATAGAGGCTACACGGGCATACAATAAGGTATACAATGTAACTGGAGTCACATGAGAAGCGGTGTTTAATTTTATATTTATGGCCAGTATGGGGATGGTGAAATTCATCTCCTGTGAGAAGGAACTGGCATGTCACACACGGACATCTGAAACACCCGTTTCTGCTGGTTTGAAAGAACATTTTCTTGCTTTTGGGAATAGAGATCTGTGTCTTAACCAAAAGGTCACGGAGATTTTTACCTCGGGAGTAACAAGGCATAATTGATTTATTGGTGAACGGAAGTAATTTATCACTTTGGATAATAGGCCAAAAAAGGTGCTCTCTAAAGAATCACTAACAGAAACCTTTTTAATTTTAGGGGTCGCAATACATTATTGACCCCTAAAATTAAAAAGGTTTCTGTTAGTGATTCTTTAGAGAGCACCAGAGTACCGTGGGTGAATAAATTTACCCAAGCCTCCTCCCTAATTAACAAAACTACTAGGCATCATTGGCCTATTATCCAAAGTGATAAATTACTTCCGTTCACCAATAAATCAATTATGCCTTGTTACTCCCGAGGTAAAAATCTCCGTGACCTTTTGGTTAAGACACAGATCTCTATTCCCAAAAGCAAGAAAATGTTCTTTCAAACCAGCAGAAACGGGTGTTTCAGATGTCCGTGTGTGACATGCCAGTTCCTTCTCACAGGAGATGAATTTCACCATCCCCATACTGGCCATAAATATAAAATTAAACACCGCTTCTCATGTGACTCCAGTTACATTGTATACCTTATTGTATGCCCGTGTAGCCTCTATTATATAGGCAAAACGGAGCGTAAATTTAAAGAGAGGATGGGTGCGCACCGCAGCTCCATCAAACAAGCCCTACTCAGCGGCAATAGTGATCAGCCGGTAGCACGACACTTTGCCGAGTGTCGACATGCGCTCAACTCCCTCCGCTACCGTATCATCGACTGTGTCCCCCCTTCCATTCGAGGAGGTGACCGTGCAAAAAAACTTTTACAACTTGAAGCACGCTGGATACACCGCCTGAATGTTGTCTCCCCCAAAGGTTTGAATGAATTTCTGCCGCTGTCTGTATTCCGCTAATATTATAGAATTGTGCTTTCTACATAATATGTACTGTGAACTGTATTTCACACATGCTTATTCATGCAACTCATTATGCTTTATTGTATCATTTATATTTTGGTTGACTACTGAAACTCTGTATTATTTTTTACAGTATGTTTTCATGTTACCATGGTGATCCTTACTAACGTCCTTACGTTGCCTGCGGGCTGTAACTCTGTGACGTCACTCCCCCATCAGAGGGGCGGCCGCTACTGCTCCGCCCTTCCACACTGTTCCCCTGTCTGTGTCTATAAAGGTATGTCTTACTGCACTTGTATTGTATCCTGATGACAAATGTAATACATTTGAAACGTTGTTAAGCAACCAGTGAGTTGTGTATTTATTTCGCATGGATTACAAGTCGACTGAGTGCCGCACCTTCCACTACTTATATATATATATATGTATGTGTATATATATATATATATATATATGTATGTGTGTATATATATATATATATATATATATATATATATATATATATATATATATATATCCTAGATAGGGCTGGCACACTGTTGCAGAAACATCCGCCTGGGGTTGCACATCAGTGATACCTTTTCAGTAAGGTCACAAACACAGTCAAATTGTAATAATGGCACTCACCAGGGCTTCAATCTTTCCAGTAAGGGTTTTTAATCCATACAGCAGGAAAAAGCTTTTTTACAGGCACATAGTCAGGTCGACGTTTCGGCCACGGGACGTGGCCTTAATCATGACCGCCTCGTTCAAAGACACACAGGTAAATCCCTATCAGCATGTGCCAATATTTAAGGGGACACCAGTCCCGCCCACCAAGGAGCTACCAATCAAGGAAATACACCCTTAAACATATTGCATAGTAGTGTAAACATACTGACACACAGTCAGCAATGCGTGGAATAATTTACTTAATCTGCATCTTGTAATAACCGCCGCACCTCACGCTGCAGCCGCGATCTAGCACAGCCATTCTGGCGTGCGTTCCACTGCGGCGGAAGTAGCTCTGTCCTGCGTGTCATCCAGGACCAAGAGCTTCCACTTTACATCAGCTGACCTGCGTTCCACCCATTAACACAGGTGGAACGCACGGCCATATTTATCTCAATCCAGATACTCCTATTCCCGCATTAGAGCTCTGTATATGTTCAGCCTACACTACACTGCAAATTATATATTATATTAGAATCACTATAAATCACCAGGGTAATCTGGGCCCCTTTTAATATTTAGCACATGCTACCATATATATTACGAACTGACAACTCACATACATATAACAATCGATGGTGTATCGATATACGTAAAGACACACCATCATATCCCATAATCCAATACATAGATACAAAGTGGGCCTCCAAATCCTAATATTATCCACCCTATATTATACATTAGATAAACATACCAATTAAGGCAGAAAAAAATCATGAAAAACCAAGAAAAAAAATATGAAAACCTAAGAAAATCAAACATAGATCCTATTGCAGAAAGATTCCAAGATGATTATACTCATTAAGCCCTTTTGGGGCCACAGTGTCCAGAACATGTATCCACCGACACTCTCTCTTCAGTAGGAGCAAGTCCCTGTCACCACCCCGGCGTAGCGGAGGGACCCAGTCAATAATCATATATTTCAACATTGACATTTGATGTCCCTTCTGTACAAAATGTGCAGCCACTGGTTTGTCAGTGTTACCCCTTTCGTACGCCAAGCGTATGTCAAAACGATGCTGCGTCATTCTCTCACGAAAGGTCCTTTTTGTCTTTCCGACATAAACCAGGCTGCATGGACACTGAGGGATATATACCACGAAATCAAGTTGGCAGTGTAGCTTATGCCGTAGGTAAACCCTTCTCCCTGTTTGGGGATGTGGGAAGGAACTACCCACCATCAATGACGGCACGTCGTGCACCCGAGGCACCGATAACATCCATTTTTACGTGTCAGCCAGGTCTTGCTACTGCCTTCCTTGAGGTCATCCGAATTGGCATTAGTATGGTAGAGCAGATCTTTTAGGTTCGACCCTCTCCTTATGCCCAACAAGGGTGGTCCATTTTGAACCTTACTGAGATCTGGGTCGGTTTTTACAATCTCCCATTTTTTCTTAACAGCACGCTGTACTGAACGCAGTCTTGTGTCACATTTAACACTGAAGAGCAGCCTGTCAGTTCTTTTCTGCTTCTCCCTTACTGTCTCTTTATGAAATAGAGACTGTGCCTTGGTGAGGCTCTTGTTGATTGAATTCATGACATAGCCCCGTTTACTAAATCTTTCTTTAGTCTCCTCTATCTGAACAGCTGCCAAGTCATCCTCAGAGTTATTGCGCAGCACTCGCATAAACTGCGAGACTGGCAAGCTGTTTTTCAGACAGAGGGTTTGTCACTATAACTCGTGATCCCTTCCTACCCTGTCTAGAACCCTCCCCCTTCTCTGATAGGCCTTGTGCCCATCCTAATTAATATACATGTGACCAACAGCACTGTGTAACCTGTGAAGAACCCTCAGTGGTTTATGTCCCTTCAGGCTTAATCAGCACTCTGTGTTTCTTTATCAATCAGTAATGTTTTGGACGGTTATTGTATATGATGTTTCGGATTGGTATTATAGCACCGTTTGGCACTTTGTATCTGTTTGGTCTCGCTGTAACGTTCTTATCATCCTTGATATTTTATTAATTAATTTTTTATGTTATTGTATGTAATTGTGTATTTTATTTTGTGTATTTTATAATCCGTGCATATTTCGGGTATCTTGTTCTTAAGGTTTAAGCACTTTTTAAGAAATGTGTATACACCTATGTAGGTGTTGTATTCTGTATTACGCAAATGCTGTAGGCCAATGTCATTCACCACTAGGTGTTTTGCTTGTATTACGCAAATGCTGTATGCCCATTGGTTGTATGATGTCATTCACTATTGCGAGATCCTCATTGGAGGTATTCTCTGTTATAGCTACTTCGGGTATTCACAGAGCCACGCCCTCTGATGAAGTCTCTGACGAAACGCATTAGGGCATGGCCTGTGATACCTGTATTCTGTGTACCGGAGTGGCCTGCCCGGTGCGTGGTTTCCCCGGCTCAAGGTTTAGAAGTTCCGTCGGCGCAAGCCAGCGCATGTGGTCTCCTTCTTCCTGGAGTGTGCGGATAGTGCATCGGAGCAGATTGCCTCGGTATTTATATCAAAATCTTGTGGTAACCAGCCCACAGAGTTTATCATATTGGTACGAGCATTTGCTTTTATCTGACATTTAAGAGTGTACATTTCATTCATTAAATATTGTTTACATGCACCATGGAGCGTCCCTCTGCTTCTTGTTTTCCTATATATATATATATATATATATATATATATATATATGTTGGAGAAGGATCTCATATTTGTCTGGCTGCTTGTCTTGAAAAAGGTCTGAGATGCAGACCGAAACGTTGACCAAGTTCAATATTTTAATGGATTAGCACTTACAGACTTAAGACCCCTCTGTGGTGTCTTAGGTCTTTGGGCACCCTGTATGGGAAGCAGGCGGGCAACCGACAGCCACTGACATCAGCTGCCTGCCCCCGTACCTGCATCAAGCGCATTAGCATGGGAATGCCCATGAAATGCTGGGTGCTCCCATGGGTGTGTCCTTTCACTGCCACCCGCCCTGCTAGTTGCGAACAGGATGGCAAACAAGCAGTTTGCTGTGCTCGCTTGCACCAAGCGGCTGCACATATACATAACGGTATATGCACATGGGCAGTTGCTCACCATCTCTCCCCTGCGCAAACACGCAGGGGAGAGTGTCAATTAGAATAAGGGCCACAGTGCAATTTATTTTCTATTCCCCTAGACCCCTAGCCTGGGGTCTAGCAAAGATTGCTGTCTCCCTGCCAACCTCTACCAGTGACGTCATGCTCTTGTTCCCTGGCTATATTAATGTACACTCTTCTCAGGTAGTCCAGTCATTAAACACCATTGTGAACACATAAAGCCCTTCACTCTACAGAATAAACTGCCAAATACAATTAGCTTATGCGTGGCAGAAATATGAACAAGATACTTCCTAGACCACGTTTAGAAATGATTGTTTCATGGATGGGAATATTTCTAGACCCACTGGCGTCTTTATATTGTAGGAGCAGACAAAAGGGGAAAAAATCTTGTTTTTTAGAATGCTCTTCCAGACTATGGCTTGAAAGGAAACCTTCCTATGGATCTCACAAAGAACTAGTAATTAGATTGGCGGTTAGATACATTTCAACTTTAGCCAAATATATGTTTTACAAGTATGTGCAGAGTCAGCAGACCTAAGCATCCCACCATAACAGACACAGTGCATCTGGCTCACAGCTTGCTTAACTAAATAGCTTTGATCATCACAGAGGCCAAAAAACTAAATGGGATGTTATTCTTCTTTTAAGAAAATATTCTTCTTAAGGCCAAATACACTATAAATAATTGAAGGTTTATATTTCTTTAGCTTCTGACCTCTAAGATTCGAACTACTTTTTATTGCACAGCCATTTCCCCCCTGGCCTCAAGGTTCATCAAACCAATTACAGAGATTCCAACCTCCGATTGGCTCTTCCACACACACTCCCCAACACAGTCCTTTTCCAAAAGTAAACTTAAATAACTTGCTGCTTAGTTGAAAATTGTCTATGGGCTATTTCAGGTTATGGCCGGACAGCAAAAGACGCAAAGAAAGCCGTGCCAGGCTTCTAATTTATAATATGGGGTGATGGGGCCTTTCACACGGCTCGGCCGTCAGGTAGCCACTGGATCTATCCATTGGAAAGGACGGCTGCCAGGCCGAGGCTGCCCCATCCTAACATGCCAGTGTGTGCAGAGGGAGAGTGGGACCTTTCACACAAACATGCTAGTTTTTGGTGTGCAGCTGCAGCTTTCCCCGCCCCAAACTTGACATCATCTATAAACCTTGCCCCCAGAATTAAAGTGACAACCATGGCAGAAATTGATGTAGATGTAGAGAGGCTTATTATTTTAGTTGAAGCAAGCCTGCTGTACCTTGCCATGCAGTCACAGAGTGCTGTGGCTAGCTGGGTGATGTGTGCAGAGCTGGCGGACCTAGATCAGTGTGTTGCATTATTTTATTACAGACACTAATAAAGCAACTGAAAGCATCAAAAATGACTCTGCTCTATTACACTGATTAATATATGATAAAACATTTGTACATTAGTGTGTGAATAAGTCTGTATCTGTATACCAAGTGTTATAATACAGCAGAAACAGCAGTTCTTCTGCAACTCATTTATGGGCAAGTTTTGATCTCAGCCTTACATTTCTAAAGCATCTAATTCTCTGTACCTGCGGAGTGAATACAATTTGATGTTGCTATGCTACATTGTGCCAGGAGTTGTGCGCCATATGGCCTACGAAAACTAGGTATATGAGGACACATCTGTAAGTAAAAACACAAATTTCCCTTATGAACGACTTTCTCCCCAAAGATTTTCCTAAATGAAATCCAGAAAACGTGTATCACATTATTCCACATGTGAGGTCTTCAGGACAGACCACCAGGAAAAATACACAAACTCCATCTGTTTTCTACATGCTGAGAAATTGCTCATGGCTTCATTATGCAGGTAGAAAAAAAAAATAAAAAACAACTTCAGTGTGTACTAAAGAAAAACACAAGCATTGCCTATAAAACAGTTTCACTTTGCTAACTGGACTTTATTATTATAATCCTTCAGGCATATATTTACATCTACACTAACGTAATATCACCACATACTTTTTTTTATTAGTAACCCTAGGGGTTAGAGTATCACCCTCACTGCCCTTATAGCTGCAAGTGCATGGGGATATACTGTATATGCATGAACTGTGTTGACCCTGTCAGCTCTCTTAGTAAACAACATGATGTAACCCTGTCAGGGTGAAACACCTCTGTCCAGCAACAGCTGGAAGTGGGAATATTGGCCTGCCAGCTGATTGGGTATCTCAAGTAGTAAGGTAGAATTCCCTGCGGATGTGGGGTTGCTGGGCCCAATGATCCAATGGGGTTTTAGGCTGCCCCAGAGGAGAGGAGGGGAGTAAGTGACCCTGGAGAGGATGAAAGTGGCTGCTGAGACTGAAGGGGGTGAGTTCACCTCGAGGCATCTAAAAAGAGTGCTGAACCAGAGAAGAGGATCATGGGCTGGGGGAATGTAGGACCTGCAGCTCCCCAGTGGAGCTGCCCAAGAAGTGCCTGGGCACTGCATCAATGACATGGATTGCTGGGAGAGAATCATCGGAGCTGCGCAGAAGACTTCACGTACCACTGGAGGCCCAGAGAAAATGGTCTGAAGTAGATGCTGATGGATGGTACAGCAGAACGTAGTCCGGGACCATCTGGGGAGGACGTCGGGGGGCCTGCACGGTGGCGTGGTGAAATCCAGATGGCTGTTGGCCATGCCAGGTGCATCCTCAGTGCATTACTTTGCATTCCATGTGGTGCCGAAGACGGAGGTCAGCGGAGGTGGTAGAAAAATTCTGCATAACCACTCCGCTGCTGGAACTCTGTATGTTAACCTTTCCACTGTGATAACTCTGCATAACATCCCTTCCACTGTCAAAACTCTGCTATTATTCCCTTAGTACAGTGCCCTGCTAGATGGCCCCTTTTCGGTTATTTTTATTGGGAATAGGTCCCATTGGAGTTGTGGTCTGGGTTGATAAAGCCAGTTGAGCTGGCGACATGCATTAATTACACAGGAACTATTGCCACAGATCAGCCTCTCTTGACTTTTTTGGCATTTTTAACTATTGAATGTTATCAAATGTTTAATGAAATAAGAATATCATATTAGCAAGGCATAAAACATATTTACCAGTCCCGCATATCATATTGGGTCATCTTTAGTGGCAATAAGAATTGTGTTCCCCTGGGATGTCGATCCTCTATGTATAGGGTCAAAATTCAGAAGTCCTCCCTCTGTTTTACCAGAGACGCTTTTCCGGCTATTGTAAAGGAGGGAGATGTTTACAGCCACAGATGGGGTTTGAGAGACCGCTCCTTGGTGAGAGTCCTTGCGGTATTTCTCAATGCGGTTATTCCGGTTAACAGCTAGTGCAGCCGGCTGCACCCTTTGATAAGTGCATGCAATTTAGGTTGCATGCCCTCCTTTTTCTCCTTGTCTAATTTAGAGTGAGGTTTACAGCGTCTAACAAGGGGCGGCAGTGGTGCTCAGCTATTGGGTGTCCTTGTTGTGGTCATTTTACACAGTATAGAACCAGCGCTTCTATTTAATGAAATAAATGTTTAATAATCATTTTTATCCCATGGTGGTTATTTACATTTTTTCTTCCTAAAAGTAGCGGTGTGTCAATATATTTGCTTGTTTTTTTCTGGGTTTTAGTTAAAACATAGGGTGGGTTCCCCTTTACTCAAGGTCCGGGTCTTAGTTAAAATAGGAGAACATACTCCCCTTGTTGGTGCGCCCCATCGTAGAAGTTGACACTGGGAATAGGTTTCCTTATGTTCCCTCTTTCTCCATTGGTAACATTACATTCCTATACGTTGAGGACTTGTATGCCTATACATTGTTATTGTGGCCATTTTTAAGCTGATTCTATGTGGATAGCAATGTATTGAATTGTATGCCTATACAGTGTTATAGTGCCCATTTTCTAAGCTGACTTCATGCTGTTGGAAATACATTATTGATCTGTTGGTTATGACATGTTTCTGAGGTTATGTAGTGAAGGCAGTGGTTGTTTATAGTAACAGTGTACCAAGGCCTGCAACCACACTACCTCCCAGACAACTTCCTTAAGGACAAAGAAAAGATCAAAATACTTGACTCCGAGTAGTCAATTAGATCCTTTTGATTTATACATTGATATAATTAAGTTTGTGATGAAGATCCCCGTCAAAAAGTTTTTTTTACAAAAAAAGAGGATATTGATGGTGATAGGAGAATGGATGTCCGTCCAACTCCAATTTTAAACTTAAATTGTTGTTTTACCGGAGTCATATAAAAGCCAGTTTTATTTACTGCTTTAGCAAGATTGTGTGTGCAGAAGTATAATTTAACAAGGAAATAATTTTTTAGCAATAAAGTCTCTAAAGGATGATAAGAATATTATAATAAAAGCAGCTGATAAAGACAATTACATTAAGGAGAGGAAACACATACAAGAAATTGATGGCGGACTCCACGGAAAAAAATCACTAAGGAAATTTATACTTTGACTAAAGCACTTCAGCAGAGCCGGCCTTAGGCATAGGCAAACTAGGCAATTGCCTAGGGCATTTGGAATGCCTAGGGGCATCAGCAGATTCTGCTGATTAAAAGGATATGCAGCATGCCTATATTCTGTGTGTGAGTGAGGCTGTATCTGCATATGAAATAGTGTATTCATGGAAATCACTGTAACATAGCATTCTGTATGCAGGTAAAGCCACAGTCGCACACAGAATATAGGCATGCCACATATTTTAATCATCGGAAGCTCCTTGTGTGTGCTGGTCATAACAATGCAAATAAGACGAATTTTCAGCAAAAAAGGCACCCAACGTTAGCAGAACTGGCCAGGAGCTGCATGGCCTATTGAGGCAAGATGTATGTGGAAACATCTGTATCCAAGCAGAGGCAGAGGTCACAGTGTTAGCGGCTGTGCGAGTGCTGTCTGCGGGTGGGTTGGTTGTGCAATAGTGTTCGGCATATGTGTAAGGGGCATTATGTGTGTCATGTTTAAATGCATTAATAATGTGCGACATATGTGTAACAGGCATTATGTGTGTTGTGTATAAGGGCATTAATAATGTGCAACATATGTGTAATGGGCATTATGTGTGTCATGTGTATAAGGGCATTAATAATGTGCAACATATGTGTAAGCGGCATTATGTGTGTCATTATGTGTATGAAGGGCATTAATAAAGGTTGGCATAATGTGTAAGGGGCATTATGGTTATAAGTACATTCATTAATAATGTGTGTCATGTGTAAGGGACATTACTGTGTGATATTATCAGGGGTGCCGAGAGAAAGGGGTAAAGTGGTACTACTGTGTGATGTAACGTGAATAAGGGAAACCATTGCATGATATAATGTGAATAAAGTTGCACTACTGTGTGGCATAATTTGAATTGGGGGTACTATTGTGTGGCCATGCCCCTTCCCAGCAAGAACACACCCCTGTTTGGGCTGCGCACCGAATGTGTGCACTGTTTCTATTTAAAATATTGCGGATAGGAGCACCAAAATGATGACTGCTATGATGAGGGTTGATGGTGCTGGGATGCTGGGAAAGGGGAGCAGGGTCAGAGGCGGAACTAGTGGCGGTGCTAGGGGGCACCAGCCAAAATCTTGCCTAGGGCGTCATTTAGGCTAGGGCCGGCTCTGCACTTCAGGATAATGTTTTAACACAGTCAGAATTTGATTTAATTTATCTTAAGGATGTTTCAGTTCTAACTATTTATGCTCTTCCGAAAGTACATAAAGACCCCCTGCATCCCTCAGGGAGACCAATAATATCAGGAAGTAATAGTATAACCTCAAACCTGTCAGCGGTATTCGATTTTTATCTTCAACCGATTGTTAAACGAACTAAGGCAGGGTCTCGACAAGGTGACCAGATTTTGATGTCTGGCGACTAGATTCTGTGAGAGATCTGGCCTGCTGTCTGCTGAGGAGATAGGACGCAGCGGCAGTGTGTCCCTGCTCCTGCCTTAGCCACATAGCCACTGATAGCAGTGTTCAGCTCAGTCTCCAGCAGCAGAAAGCCATGGATATCTGCGCAGCTCCTTCTACCCTCCTGCTATTTGCTGGCTGGCAGGCCCCCTCTCAGCATACCTTGGAGATTCGGACCTCCGCGCCAACCTCTTGCTCTCTTCTGCAAAATCCATTCTGTTTTCATGGTTGTTCTTGATTAACACAAGGGGGCTCGTAGACTGCAGACTAGCAGTACACAATCAGTGTAGATTGGGACAAATGTATCCAGCATATCATGATGTTCTAATACCAAAACTGTGCTTGTAATACTAGAGCAGCAACGTCATGTGGGGAGGGGCTGCATGGGGCTAAAATCCCTAGGTACATGAAACCCACAGGAAGACTCGGCCCAGTACTAGGGCTATTCCACACCTTTGACACTCACTATTAACACTGTTTTTCAGAACCCTGTACTGCTGCCTGAGACAAGTGAAAGTCATCAGCTGGTGAGCTGTCTACACCCCTGCTCCGCTACATGCTCTGCTCTATCTGATAGACCCCGAACGATATTGGCAGCTGCGGGGACCCAGCAGGAGGGGGAGAAGGCGAGTGGGGGCTCTGTTGCATTCTGCATGGTCCTAGTTAACAACGTGTCCTGTCCTTTGTAATTGTAATTGTAAGTATTACTGGCTGGCTGGGATTCGGTATGAAATCCCGACGGCCAAAATCCCAAATGGGTCAAAATCCCGACAAGGACAAAATACTGACATTTAAAATCCCAACAAGGTCAAAATCCTGACATTTAAAATCCCAACAAGGTCATAATACCGACACATACAATGTACAGGTGAAAAAGTCAACATGACTTTCGGTCGACAGGTTGCGAGGTCGACATGGGTTTTTTCACAGTTTTTTTTACCTGAATGTCGACACAGTCGACATGGACACCGTTGGAAGTGAACCGCTTCGCTCGGCACACTATTTTATTCTCCCACCACACCCTAGTGGATGGTAGGGCATGAAATACGGGATGCAGTTAAAATCCCGGCGGTCGGGATCCCGGCGTTCAGAATCCCGACCGCCGAAATCCCAACACTTTCTCCCTCCGTGGGCGTCCACGACACCCCTGGAGGGAGAATAAATTAGCGTGCCGAGTGTAGTGAGGCACCGGGCCCGCTGCGTGGCGAGCGCAGCGAGCCCGCAAGGGGGGGGGGCGATCCGCGTCGGGATTTCGGCGGTCGGGATTCCGGCGTCGGGATTTTGAACGCCCGGATCCCGACCGCCGGAATTTCATACTGAATCCCTAACATACCACCTGTCGGCACATGTGGGTCAAAAAACAGTGAAAAAATCCATGTCGACCTCGTGACCTGTCGACCGAAAGTCATGTTAACTGTACATTGTATATGTCGGTGTTTTGACCTTGTCGGGATTTTAAATGTCGGGATTTTGTCCATGTCGGGATTTTAAATGTCGGGATTTTGTCCATGTCGGGATTTTAAATGTCGGGATTTTGTCCTTGTCGGGATTTTGTCCTTGTCGGGATTTTAAATGTCGGGATTTTAACCTTGTCGATATTTTGTCCTTGTCGGTATTTAGATCCATGTGGGATTTTGACCGCATCCCAGCTGGCTGGCTGTTCCCCACTCTCAGTATATCTCGGAGATCTAGATCTCTGCACCAACCCCCCCACCCAACCCGCATAGCTCCGTCCTCACCAGCGAGAAGCCGCGGGTGTCAGTGCAGCTCCAGTGATGGTTACTGTGTGCAGTGGCCGGCAATATGAAGCCCACAGTTTGTGAGCAAGTTGGATCCCGTTTGAACGCTGCGTAAGTACACTACGCAGCCACCATAGGAAGCCTGCCAGCAGACCCTCAGCGACTTACAGCATTCCTGGAAAGCACCAAATATGTGAATAAAGCAATGGACTGACAACCACCTGACTCTGAAGACTAAGATTACTTACAGTAAGTCATTACAGACATTGATACTGCCTTGTGAAACTAGTGATCTCATATAAACTGACACTCATTGAGATCCAAAGGGATTCCATATAAAGAAACCAAAGCACAGGAGCCCACCCCAAAGGGGAATTGGGAACACCTACAGTATACCTACATGTGTTTGGTGGTTCACCATTTTAAATCCACCTGTGCATATATCCCTATAAATTTGGTGTGGCAGTCAAACAAGTAATTATTATGCAGAAAAGAACTATACATGGTGCATTTCTGGGCAGTATGGATGGTGTAATGGTTAGCATTACTGCCTCACAGCACTGAGGTCATGGGTTAGATTCCCACCATGGCTCTGTGCGGAGTTTGTATATTCTCCCTGTACTTGCATGGGTTTCCTCCCACAAATCCAATATTATACTGGTAGTTTAATTGTCTCCTAACAAAATTAACCCTAGAATGAATGTGTGCACATGTACATGTGGTAGGGAACATAGATTGTAAGCTCCACTGGGGCAGGGACTGATGTGAATGTTCAAATATTCTCTCTCTCATTGGAACAGTCTGCACCACAGACAGGACTGCATACCCTCTGATCCTTGTTGGAATACAACCAACTGCATAGCAGCAGCATCCCAAGGCCACCATCTACAGAACCTGGGCGGCACAGAAATACCAAAGGAGAAATATCAAATGCCGTAAGCGATTGCAAAGTGGATGCTGCATAGCACACTTACAGACCCATACATTTATACATAGATCATTTATAGTTTTTCCGTTTTTTTTTTGTTTTTTTAATAGTTTGCACTTCATCTTCGGCTCAACTATAAAATGAAGCTTACAGCACGTGAAAAAAAACACTGGTATTCCTGAAAATCCAAAACAGTTATGACTGACACTTTATTTTTACTAAGTTTTCTGAAGTAAATGCAGACTCTGAGGCTTCGACATCAACAAGTTTTGAAAATAGCTCAAGCACAACTTCTACTACAACCTCTACTCCTGTAGTTCTGGTTCAACCATTGAGGAGAGGGAAATTAAAGAATGAATGGTGCAAGGAACTTCCATGGCTGATCTATGATCATTCTACTAGTATTGAAAAATGTGATATACAGATGGGGCAGGTCCCATCTTTGCAGGGGATGGCGATGGTGACACCAGCCGCCATCCCCCACCAGCGCCATCTGTATAGCGAGAAGGGGACGCGCGCACACGAGAGGCGCGCGCGTCCCCTTCCGACAGCGCTTCCAGCGCTTCCCCTGGGTCACCACCGGCTTGTCAAAGGTCACCCGGGGTCCCCGCCGCCTGCCCGCACCCCCCCTAACCCTGTCCGTCTCCCTGAAGCGGAGACGGACAGGGTTCCTGTCACCCCGCCGACGGAGATTGAGACACGCGTGCGTCTCAGTCAGATGGTGAGCCAGGCTGCTGGCGGATCGCCAGCGGTGACGTCCTGGTGATTCGCCAGCAAAGAAGAGGCCTGCCCCATCTGTATGTGCCTCATTTCCTGAAATAGCAGATAGAAATTCAAAGATAGTACAAGGTTATACAGGGCCATTCAAGATGGACAGCTTTCGAAAGCATCAAAAATCATACCAGCGTTAAAAGTGTGTAAAAGCTTGAGATGCGCAACTTGCTCCAGAAGCTGCAATCTTGGGCTGCATGCATAAAGATAATGGATGAAAAAGATGTTTAAGCAATTCAAAATTCATTTTAATGTGGCCTACTACATAGCAAAAAAAAATAACAAGCCCTTTTCTGATTTTGAGGGTTTATTGAAGTTGACAAGAAAATTGGGGGTTGAAACAACAAATTAATATGCCAATGACAAAATATGTAAAGAATGTATCTCCTTCATTTCAAATGTTATTAAGGATCGTTTGATTTCTGAACTAAAAGCTAAATGTTACTATACAACTTGATGGATCAACTGATAATAATGATGTTGAAGAGTTAATCCTGTATGTGAGATACATCAAGAACAAAGCTGTATGTAAAACCTTTTTGTCAGTTGTACCTCTTGAAAGTGCTACATCAGAAGGCTACGTAAATACCATGAAGGAGGAACTAGAAAAACTTGGGCTTCTGAAATCAATGTTCTACAATCAACTACTAATTGGTATTGGTATGGACCAGCAAACATGATCCGTGCATAAAATGGGCTGGTACAGAAAGTTAAGCAAAAAGTGAAACATGTTATTGGTTTCTTTCCATTGTATTGCACATACTGTAGATTAAACTTGAGTGTTCTATCTTCTATAAAAAATGTGAAGTACATGCAGGACCTTGACATGGTCTTGAAGACTTGTATAAATTCAGCAGTCTCCAAAAAGAACGCGAGAATTAATTTTTTTTTGCTAAAAACCTGGAAATCAAGATTAGAAGGTTTCAATACTTGCATAATGTACGATGGGTTGCAAGCAACGTGGGTGTTCTCTCAGCCCTTGTTACAGATTGGAAGTGTGTCACCATTCATCTGGAAAGTGCTACAGCAGATCATAATGATAACGCTTCATCAGTTGCCAAAGGATTGTTGAAAAAACTCACAGATTACAAATTTGTGCACATGCTGCACGTTATGCTGGACTACCTGGTGTTACACAAAAATATTTCACTCTTGTTTCAAAGAGAAGAGCTTTTTCTGATCACAGTGGAGATGCATGTTAAAAACACAATCTCATCTCTGTTATCACTTAAATCTTCCAATGGAGTCTATGAAGAAAAGTTTCTGAATGCTACTACTTTAACTGGGAAGTATCAATATGTGCAGCTGCACGGTGTAAGTAATGCAGCAGCATCTTCTGTCCAAATTAACAAAGAAAAGTTATGTGAAAATGCAGTAAAATACTTAAAAGAGAGATTTATCACCATGCAAGAAATTGAGAAGTGCACTACAATTTTCGATTCATTCTCTTGGCCAACTGAAAACAGCTTGGAAAGTTAGGGTGTCATTTAAATAATAAAAATAGCACTTCATTTTAAAGAATTGCTGTCAGCAGATAAAGCTTTTTGTGAAACAAATCTACTCAATGAGTGGTATGAATACAAAGTTTTTGGCAAAGGGAAAAAACTGAGTGACCCCCTTAAGTTATCACTAATTAATGCAGACAGATTTCTGATTCTGGGAAGGCTGTTGTGAATTGTCTCTGTGTTGCCCATTTCCACGGTGTCCTGTGAGAGAGGATTAAGTCTGATGAATGTCATTAAAACCATCTAAGATCATCAATGCAAGTGGAAAGTTTAGGTGAACTGATGACGATCCACATGAACGATCCATCTACTGAAGATTTCAATCCTGATATGTCTGTAGACAGGTGGTACTTCAGCTCCAAAAGGAACACGTCATGTACATGGACACAAACACCACAAATGTTAATCAGTGATAGGCATTATTGTTTGTATGCATTTCCTGTTTCACACTGCTTTAATTAAAGTACACCCAGGGCCGCTGCCACCACTAGGCAGCTTTAGGCAATTGCCTATGGTCGCTGGCCACTGGAGGGTGGCAAGAAGTAAGGAAATCCTCACAACCCCCCCCCCCCCCTCCACCACCACCACCACCGTATAGCATGTGCTGTAGCAGTTCAACAGAGCCCGCAATCCCCACCTCAGTCCTAGTGGAGCGGACGCTGGTGCATGCCAGTGGCAACCGCAACACCCCCCCCCCTCGTGGAGCAGGTGTCCAGCAATCACTCCCTGCCTCCAGTGGACCAGGCCCTGGAGCAAGTGAGTGGCTGGGCGGCTAATCAGATGATAGGAAGAGACATGGGCATCGGTTTCGCTCTCAGTTAAGCCTACCCTTTTATGTACTTTTGGGAAGAGAATACAGTAGGGCAGAAAAAGCGGCTGGGGTCAGGCCTGGTGTCATGGCTATGTTCTATGGATGATATATTGTTTGTGTGGAGAGGAAGAGGATAATTGGAAGATCTCATACATTTTTGTAATTTTTTCAATCGGAATGATTTTAATATTAAATGAACATTCAATCTTGGTAAGATTGAAATTGTGTTTTTAGATTTGACCATTTATATCAAGGATGGCACATAGTAAACCAACTGATTGCAATAGTTATATTAAAAGTACTAATATGCATCATCGCAGAAGGTTAGATAAAATCCTATATGGACAATTTACAAGAGTAAAATGCAATTGTACTGACAAGAGGCTTGTGATGGGCAAATTGTTGAAATGGTGGAGTGTTTTAAGCAAAAAGGACACCACCATACAACATACCAGAGAAAAAAAAAATATGGATAGAACAGAACAGATAAAGGAGAAAGAAAAAGAATCAAAAAAAAATCCTGATAAGGCTAAATCTTAATCAACTGAATGGGCTTTTATGTGTAATTTTAATTCACATAGCAAAGAAATTAAATCTGTTTTTAAGAGAAACTGAAGTATTAAAAAAAAAATCCAGTTTTAGAACATATTTTACCTGATAAACAAAGTTTGATATATCGTAGAGCTCCATCTCTAAAGGATAAACAAGTATGTAGTAGCCTATATATTGAGAAGAATAAGCATTCAAAGCCAGGGTTTCCACAGGTGTGGACTCTGCCTTATGTGCATGTTGACAAAGGGTAAATTAAAGGAGTTCAATGTGAAGGGTAATACTTTTTAACATGTAATACCAAAAACTTAATCTATGTAATAGAATGTGTTTGTGGACTAGTTTATGTCAGCAAGACGAGCAGACAAATAAAATTGTGTCTTGCGGAGCAAATATATAACACATTTTAAGCAGAATTACCAATAAAAATGAGAATGTTATATAAAATAGTTTTGGGCAGTTGAACAAGTTTATCCTATCTGTAAAAATAAAACAAATACAGCAAAAATGTATCCCAGTGTGAGATGAGGTGGATATATAAATTAGGGACACTTACCCCTCAGGGTCTCAATTGGGAAATTGAATTGAAATATTTTTTGTAAAAAAATGGTTTTAGATACATTTCCAATTTATTTATTTATATTCCTATTTCTTATATATTTATTTTGTGGCACTATACACATACATTTGGACTTTGATGAATATTCAGAGATCTGTACGACTTCCGGTTCTGGATATAAAGGTTTTGTGGCTCAGGAGAATCTTCAGATGATTGGGAGATAAGAACTACGGTGAACTTCAGGCCAAATAACTCCGGGAGTGGGTGGAATGCAAATCTAAAATGGCCACTGGAGGACTTCCGGTCTTTGGAACGCAATGGGAATTCTGTTTTTTAGACTTCTGGTGGAAATGATGGACTGGATGTATGGGAGAGATTCCCGGCACCTGCGTCTAATTTTTCAATCAGGAGGCACCTGAGAAAAACTATTATTTGGGGGACAAATTGTCTTTGTAAGAATGCATCACTTGAGAGAAAGAGCAACAAGTTTCTACACAGCTCACAAAAATATATTGTTGTATCTATTGTTTGAGTGACTATAATTGTGGCTTCCTTAGAAGCATGTTACTGTTATGACCAAAAGAAGAAAAAAGAAACTCGGGTGGGGTGCACTCTTATTCCCCAATCTACAATTGCTAAGCTGCTCGAAAAAGTATTTTTGTAATTTTTTCTTATGCGAAGTGAAACATCTATTTTTGTCTTTTTATTTTTTTATTTTTTTATCATTTTTAAAATAACATTTTCTGTGCTTTTAAAGTCATACAATGCAAAAAGATTTATTTCGTATCAAAGATATATAATATATCAATTTGATTTAATTTATGCTGCAAAAGAATTTTATTAATAAAAATATTTTTTAATATTATTATATTGTCTCTATTTGCGAATTTATTTATAGACAATTATAGTAGGGCTGGTATCAAAGATTGGTGCAATGAAATCATATGTGTGTGTCACTACCACAAATGCACATATGCACCAATGCTATATAGGGCTGACCATCATAAATCCTTAATGCCTTCACCAATTGGCATTATAGTTTTGTCTCAACTGAATGAGATAAGGATTATAATCATTGGTCAGCAAAATAATTCAAAATATTCAAACAAAGTATATACAATATTTACATTTGTGCACGTGCATTAGTATCCTTTAAAATTGGTTTATTTGTTCTGGGACTATAAATTGGTAAGTTCGTATGTTATAAAACTATAAATGAGTCAGTTCTACTCAGCAGAATTCATAAACACAATTGTATTAAAGAGTATCATTTATCAATCAGGGCACCCCAGATTCTGATATCACAGTCCTGCAAAAAGTAGGTTCACTCAGACAACAGAAAAATAGTACCATCCATGTATCTCAAATAGATATGCCTCTTAATAGGTTATTAAACTCTATGATAAACAGGCTATCGTTATCCAAGTGCAGTAAATTGTGTGCAGTCGATTATATGCGTATCAACTGTGTCAGCTTCAGTGCAGAACAGCATATGGCAATTGCTGCAGTCTCAAGCAGATTGACATAGAACAAAAAGTGGACAGAAATGCTTATCCAGCTGTAGCAGTTGTAATTAGTCAATCTAGACATGCAAATATCGGCTGTATCCACTTTAGCGCAGCATGGCATACAGTTATGAATTCCTAGAAAGATGCTGTATGCCGCAAAAGTTGACAGAATAAATGAATGAATCAACCTCTGCTATTTGCTCAATTAATGCAGAAAGACCCAGCAATAAAGTTACACACAATGACAATCATGATTGATTAAATTAATGTGAACAGCTGTATCTGCTGTAGCGCAAAGGAACACTTGTGAATACTTTTAAACAAATGCTGTATCCTGAAAGAAAAGAATTACACCGATAAAGACTTTGCGCATTTGCCTCTATAAACGGATGATTTTAGCAGTTTAAATGCTGAAGCGGAATAATACCGCTAATGGATACAATTGTGTCTGAAAATCAATGCCAATTTATGCCCTGTGAGGATATATTCAAATGCACGGCTTTACTCTAATTGAATAAAAGAAGAAAAAAGCAGAAGACCACCCTGCCTGTATTCAGAGCTGAGCAGGCACAGACGGCGCACGGCTGCTCATACAGGGAGAGGTCTTTACGTTACCAGCCCTGGGTCTATCAGATGCAGGGACGCGTAGGAGCGCTGTGTCTTGTCTCTGAATCTCCGATTTGGAAGCCGCTCCAGCGGTGACGTGTGCACACGTGACCGCGTCTCTGTACTGAAATCTTATAAGTACCTGGGTTTTCACCTGAACAATCAACTGGATTGAACTGATAATTCTGCTCCTCTGTATAGGAAGGGGACTGTACTTGTTGAGGAGAATGAGGTCTTTTTGGGTGCCGGGAGCACTACTTTTGATCTTCTTTGACTCTGTTGTGGCATCAGCTATATTCTTTGGGGTGGTTTGCTGGAGTAGCAGCATTTCTTTGGGGTGGTTTGCTGGGGTAGCAGCAAGAGACTAAACAGACTGGTTAGGAAAGCCAGTTCTGTTTTGGGAATCCCCTTGGATATGGTAGATGTGGTGGGTGAGAGGAGAATAATTGGCAAGTTAGCATCCTTGCTGGATGATCTGTCCCACCAACTCCAGGACATTTTGTTGGAATTAAGTAGTTCCTTTAGTGATAGATTTCTTCACCCTCGGTGTCTCACGGAGAGATAACGCAGATCATTTCTTCTTGCCGCAATTAGACTATATAACCAGCATGGTCCCCGGTAGACAGGGCCAGCAACAGAAATCTTGGGGCCCGGAACACTGATATCGCTGAGGCCCACCCCAACACCGAACACGGATGGTTATTACATTGCATATTGAATGTATTTTTTTTATTAATATAAATAAACAGATAATTAATTTTCACAATGCAATATAATAGGGAAGGGCAGATGGGAGGGCACAGCATTGGACGTTGTGTGATTTGGTGTATTGTGTCATTAAACTCATTAGTACAGGTAGCCAGACAGGTGATTAGGCAGTCATGCTTACAGACCCCGGGTCCCTCAAAGCTTTGGGGCCCCTCAACTGGTTGGGCCCGGTACGAGTGTCCCCTTGGACCCCCCTGTCGCCTGTCCTGCTGGTAGATTCCTGCAAACATTACGTTATGCCATTCATGTGCAATATACAGTATACTGTATTTACATATTTTTATTTACCATGGTTCTGTACTTTGTTTTGGTTTCTCTTGTATTTATTCTTTGTGTGTGTTTGTATTATGCTATTTATTATATCTCTACTATGCACTTTGCTGTAACAATGTGAATTTCTCCATTGTGAGACGAATAAAGAAATTATATTCTATTCTACTGCATACACCCCCCCCCCCCCCCACACACATACACACACACACCTTATAGTCCACATCTTCTGCACCCATCCACACAAATCCCAGGTAGTCTACATACACACACACACACACACACACCCGGGGAAGTCCGTAACTTCTGCGTACAACCCCCATCCACACACACCCCAGATAGTCCACATCTTCTGCATGAACCCCTCACAACACACACACTGGTTAGTCCCATCTTCTTTGCACAAACACACACATCCCAGTAGTCCATATCTTTTGCACAGCACACACACCCTGGGTAGTCCACATCTTTTGCGTACCTCCCCTACACACTCACACATATGTTGTAGTACCAATCTTCTGTATACACAACACCCCACCCCACAACACACACCCACCTCGGGTAGTCTCCATATTCTGCGTACACCCCCCACCCACAACACACACACTGGAGATTCCCAATCTTCTGCTTACACATACACACCCTGGGTAATCCACATCTTCTGCATAAAATACACACACAGGGTAGTCCCCATCTTATGCATACAACCCCTTACCCCCCCCCCCCCCCACATACACACACACACACATACCCCTTGTAGTCTACATCTTCTGCATACAAGCCCACACAAACACACAATCTCCGGGTAGTCCACATCTTCTACATAAACCCCCCACAACACACACATACTGGGTAGTTCTCATCTTCTGTGCACAAACACACACCCTGGGTAGTCCCCATCTTTTGCATACATACACACACCCTAGGTAGTTCCCATCTTTTGATAAGTTGATGTTGCTGTAGTCCAACTGAGGCCGGGGGTTCTGTCAGGTTGAGGACTTCGGCAGTGTTCAGTAATTAGCATCATGATGAGCACACTGCACTGTTGATCCAGCTCACCCTGTTCTCAGCACAATACATAATCAAATAGTATAGATAAAGGTACCACCAAATAGTTGGTGTTCGAGATACATTATCATGTACTCCGGCCTCAGGCACCTTTAGTCATCTTGCCTGGTCCTGTGAATTACTACTCAGTCATCTAGCAGTCTCCTGTCTATTCATGAGCCTCTACTGCCCAGAGCTATAAGACCAGGCGACATCCTAAATACTGGTGTGCCATATGCACTAAGGAAACAAGGAGCAGTTGTTATTGGCAGAAGACCCTCCCTAGGTGGGCTCTAGAGGTCTCACAATAATAATATAGGAGCTCCCTGACATCACTTTATGTAAGACACATGGCAATACTGTATGTAATAGTGTGTAAGGTGCATTGTGTTTGGGAATTTGCTCATACAGTATTTTTAAGTCTGCACCTTTTTAAGGCTATTACTGTACATATTCCCCATATTCTCAATTACAGTTTTAGCGCCTGCTTCTTTTTGTTGTCTATGGCATATGCAAATGAAGTTCCCTAACGCAGTCCTCAAGGCACCCCGGAAGTCCTGGTTTTAAGGCAATCCATGCTTAGGCACAGTTGACATAATTAGTACCTCAGTCAGTTTGATTATACCATATATGCGCAAAATCAGATATCCCTAAGCAGCCCATACACGTCCCGATGCGGGCGTGCGTTGTGGGCTTCAATAGCACGGATTACATTGCATTGCATGTGCATCCATTGTGCATGCAATGCGATGCAATTTGATGAAGCCTAAGTTCAAAAAGTATGTGCAAGCACATGCTTTTTGTACTGTGCGATGACGTGCCGCGGGAGCGCGCACCTCAAAGCACAGAACGGACAGCCCGGCATCGCAGCGTGTATGGGCTGCTTTACACCTGGACTGTTAAGGAACATTTAGGACTGTGTTTGCAAACCAACTATCTATGTAAATACTAGTTTTACTGTGTTTTCTTGTGCATCTGTCATTATTTACAGGGATCTTTGTACCTTTGTGCTGTGATACAATATACACAAATTGATCAACTGTTTGTAATACATGTGTAAAATAGAGTTTAATTTAACTCTTTGCAGGTGTGCTGAAATAAAACATTGAAGCCAAGAAAGTATATACAATAGACATTAAATAAAATGTTAAATTGTGGCATAAATAAATTGAATCTTTGAATTTTAAACATAATGATGTTGTTCTACAAAACATTCTACAGCCACTGTAATATTCCTAAGAGAAAATACTTAGTACTCTGTGTACTCTGTAATACACAGCATGTCCAAATGAAATCCTTAGCGAACACATTAATCACCTGGATGCAATGCCTCAGTTCAAGTAGAAGTCATGTTTGGCTTCAGACAAATATTCATTAACTGATAAATAGGTGCAGCGAGACTGCTACAAAATGTTTTGGCAGTGAGTCCTCAATGAGTTGCCGAGGTTATACTGTGGCCTCTATCTGAATTTCAGTGTTCATTAAACTGCACATTCATGGCTTACACTGGGGCATTAAGAGCATGCCAACAATTCTGTGTGTTGTGCAATGGATTGGAATACACAAAAGATTAGAGAGTAGCCATCTGTACAAATGCATTTCAGCGTGACAGATTTTCCTGTCTACCTAACACTGTCAGAATAGAATATTGATAATTCAGTGCTCAACATTCACCACATAGGACTTAGTGAGTATGAATTTGTGTGGGAAAAACTTCTCAAAGCTTTTTTTCATATTCCATTATCTTTAATTCTGGTTATTGAAGTCCAGACAAACAAGGTCTTAGCTCTGGAAAGTAATGCTGCCCACACCGTGCATTTTGGACTAGTTTGCACCGCATCTAGTTCAAAAAGCATGGAATATGCTATAGCAGCATGCATTTTGAACTAGATGCGATGCAATCTAGTCCAAAAAGTATGATGCATGCAGGAGTGCGCATCACAAGGTAAAATTACACCTTGTGTAGGCACAAACAATTGGGTACAGAATAACAGGTCTTGTCACAGTACTTGGTAAACAACATAATATATGCATACCTCCCAACAGTCCCGATTTTAGCGGGACAGTCCCGATTATCAGGGCCTGTCCCGCTGTCCCACCCGCGGGCGGCAGTGTCCCGCGGTGTGGGGGGGCTGTTGGGAGTCCCCCCTGTCAGCTGCTAAGCAGCGGGGAATAAACGCTGTGCGCATGCGCACAGCGTCTATTCCCGCAGCCAGGGGGCTGGGGGCATGGCTAGAGGCTCACAGAGCCTCTGGGTCATGCCCCCATAGCGGCAAAATGGGGGCGTGGCCTCACGGGAGAGCCGCTAGTATAGGCCACGCCCCCAAATTAGGCCGCACCCCCGGAAATTTTGGCGCGCCTGCGCCGCGCAGCAGCAGCGTCCCGCCTGCAGCCCTGGCAGAGTTGGGAGGTATGTATATCGACACAAATAAGCTACTCAAACATG
This sequence comes from Crinia signifera, assembly GCF_055691185.1. Lineage (NCBI taxonomy): Eukaryota > Metazoa > Chordata > Amphibia > Anura > Myobatrachidae > Crinia > Crinia signifera. The sequence goes on from NC_139222.1 coordinate 202,324,966, forward strand.
TATGTTGAATTTTCTAGTAGAAATTTAAATTAGAGATGTGCAGATCCGGATTTACCCGGATTTCAAAACGGGATATTATTAGCTATATGCGGTCACATGTTTTTGCTCCAAAACATGTGACAGCTGGATAGCCAATAAGATCCTATTTTGAGATCCAGGTAAATCCGGATCTGCACATTTAAATGTTTTCATAACTGTCATATCCCTCTCTGTATCTTATAAATAATAATTTCTAAAATCAACTAGTATTTACCATAGGACCTAGTGATATTAAAGAACATACAGATGTCACAAATTACTAAATTGATAGGTTGCATTGTAATGGATATTTGATTATCCCAAAAAATGGATGCCCTCAAAGTTAATTTATGATTAGTGACTAAATGTCCTATTTGCATAATTAATACAGTTGTGATCATAGATGCCATAGATCAGGGGTCCTCAAACTATTTTTCTCTGGGACCCCATCAGACAATAAAAATAATTACAGGACCCCAGCAAGTTACTGCAGAAGGTCATCACATCACATGTGTAGTCAGCACAGAGCACACAGACTATTAAACAGATTTTTCATACTCCTTAAATCACTGACTGAGATTAGAAAAGTCATCAGCCTGATGGTCAGTAACATGGAGTCGCGACCCCATGCTAAGAAGGTCGGGACCCACTTTGGGGTCAGGAACCACAGTTTAAGGACCGCTGCCATAGATAAGGAGAGAATGTAAATTATAGGCCATATTTTAAATTACTAATAGGTTTAACTATATTCAAGGATAATCCCCTTAATATATTACCACAGAAAGGCATGCAAGGAAGATTCTGACACACCATACCTAAGGCAGAAAAGAGGGGTAAAAAAAAAATAAAGTAATTATATAATAAAGAACAACAGAAAGGAAAACAAATGACCACAGAAAGTCCAGTATGTTATATATAAATATATATATATATATACTACTAATTTATTTAAAAAATTTAAGCACAAAAGGTACCTTGGAAGAAAAACATGTGTGAAAAAAAACCTTAAACTGTACAGCTCCAGCAAGAAATGCTATTTATATGGGACAGCCCGGATTGATGTTCTTACAAATTATACCAACATCTCCAGAATTTTTAGTAACAAATTCTAATAACTTTTAATTAGATAAAGCAATCTTAAATTGGTTGCAAACTTAAGCCCCATACACTGAACAATATTATTCACCCCCCCCCCCCCCCCTCCCCTCCGATGTTACATTTGCCCAGCTGCAGTGCACATGGATTTGCCCATTTTGAGAAGAAATTTGTCCTGCAATCAGTTCTGAATTAAGCCCCGTACAAACGGGGGAGATATATTGCTCAGCAATATATTGCTAGCAATATATTACTGAGCAATATATTTCTCAGTGTCCCCTTTTCATCAGCGACAAGAGATGGTCGCTGATGAAAAGGAACCTCAGCCGGCGGTGCCACAGAGGTAATCAGCTGGTCGCAGGAGCAAGCTACTGCGGCCAGCGATTAGAATGGGGCAGAAAACGGGAGCGCGCACCCGGCGTTTTATCGCCAGGGCACACTCCCATCACTGGCAATATGGTCGCCAGGGACCATATTCCCAGCGATTTCAGCCCCTATCGCCCCCGTGTATACACAGCATTACAGACCATAGTCAAGATAGAACTGCATGTAGTGATGAAAGGAGGGGACAGGGGGGTCATTAATGACCTGCGGGAGCATGTATCATTACAGATATTGAGCGTACACACTGGCAGATATATATTGGAGCGTGGACATGCCTCCCCTAATTCGGCTATGCCCACCTCAGTACCTGGGCCTGTGGCTGCTCTCAGAAGCCCTGCATTTGTGAAGAGGCACTCCATTTTTTGTAACAATTTTCAGTATGCTTTACTGAAATATATTTCAAGTAAATAATGAATATGCCTTTATGTAGATTTTAGTTATCTTTTATGTTTATGTAAAATTCTGTAAAGAAAAAAATGAAAGCATAAAAGTAAATAAAGTGCTACATTGATATATTGTAGGGTAAAATAGCTAAATAATATATACATACAAGCGCATGCAGGGGTTTCTGAGTATCTAGAACCCCCCCCCGGCTGCCGATGGTTGGATGTATCCTGTAGTGGTGTTGTGAGCCTAATGCCAGAGCTAAGCGGCGCAGGCACTGTCTGTGACTTCCTTCAGCTGCAGTCGCTGTGAGGGTGAGATGCAGGCGCAGCCACTTGCATGCAGGGAGAGCATCTCCTCTCATGCTGATCTCACACACGTGTACAACCTGAGAGGAGAGAGAAGCAGCAGCAGTGCTGTGTTCTGGGCACCAATAACACATGCTGTGAGGTGAGTGGTTATAGTTATATAGTGAGGTGATTATTATAGTTCTACAAGGAAGCAGGGAACTGACACATGCTTGGGTCGCACAGCACACCGTGGGGGAGGATAGGGAGCTGTTTGTGCCTGTGATTTCTGCATAAATCTGAGTGTGTGGGGGCGGGGGGATTTCACTGAAATGTGTACCTAGAGGTGCTCTTCTGGCTATCTACAAGGGGCTGTGCAGACTATCTACAGGGGGCTGAACTGTCTATGGGGGGCTGTGCTGACTGTCCATGGGGGTGCTCTTCTGTATATGGGGTGTGTGCTGGCTATCTACAAAGGGCTGTGCTGTCTATCTATAGGGGGCTGATCTGTCTATGGGGGGGGCTGTGCTGACTGTCTATGAAGAGCTATGCTGATTATCTATGGGGGTGCTGTACTAGCTATGCTGACTATAGGGTTCTGTGCTATCTATGGTGGGGCTGTGCTGTCTATGGGGGTCATGTTCTATCTATGGGGCTGTGCTTACTGTCTATGGGGGCTGTGCTTACTATCTATGGGGGCTATGCTAACTATGGGAGGCTGCGCTGTCTATCTATAGGGGAGCTGTTCTCACTATGGGGGGGGGTTCATTTTCTATGGGGGTCTGCTCTGTCTATGAGGGGCTATGCTGAGTTTCTATGGGTGGCTGTGCTGACTATGCAAGGGCTTTGCTGACTATGCAAGGGCTGTGCTGTCTGCTGTCAAGGGTTGTGCTCGCTATCTATGGGGGGGCTGTGCTATCTATGAGTGGCTGTGCTGTCTATCTATGAGGTCATTCTGTGCTGGCTTTCTATTGGGGGGGGGGGGCAGTTTTTATTGGTTCTATAACCAATTATTTGAAAACCCCCCTTTCAAAATCCTGCGTTTGCCACTGCATACACATTACAAATTACAGTTTATACACACACTCTAGATCTGGGGCATTTTAGGAGAGGCGGCTTGCTTGTAGCCTCATCCATCTTTACACACTCCACTCTAGCCAACAGCAATGCAGAGTATCAGCACTAGGTTCTCAGACGTAAAGAATTATCCAGTGGACAGCCGGAGACATGAGTAAAGTATTAACCCTGTAAGTGGTACGCCCGTAAATAGTTTGGGCTGAGATGCGATGTTCTAATCCCCTGGTGACCGCAGAGCTGATCGCGGCGGCCCAGGAATCAGAAATATGAGATATATGCTTAATCCACCACCTGGACTCCTATTGGCCATTCTGAACTGTAAAATGCATTATGCAGAGTCCAGGGCACAGCAGGGCAGATGGTAATGCTGGGGATAGGCACATGCGATACGCCGGCACTTTCCATCAGCCCCCAGCCCTAATTTAAAAGACGCATCCGAGGGGTGTTTTTTTGATTACAGGTTATAAAATTTTGTGTTACAATCTCAGATTGTACCTTTGTATGGACGTTTACATATTCAAATTATATTTTTGTCTTGACTTGTTTTGATCTAATGACAATGTACAACCTATATGTATATACTGTATTTTATTGTCATCATGCAATGCCATAATAAAAAATAAACAACCGGCTACTGCAGTGGTTAAAGAAATGGGTGCAGTGTACATGATGTGGGTCTTCCTGGACTCGGGATACGGTCGTTTGGTTGACAGATATTTGGTTGAAATTGGGTAGACAACCTTAGGTCGCAGCTATAAAAAGTCCACATGGCTTAAGTCAACATGGACTATATAGGTCGACTGGAATTTTAGTAAATATGAAAAAAGTTGACGTGTTTTTTTTTTTAAAGGATTTTTTCCTCAAACAAGGCAGTTTTTCATACCCTGCAATCCACTAGGGTGTGGGGGGAGAATAAAATAGTGTGCTAAGCACATTGGTACACTTCTATATGGTGTCCAGGTCGATCTAAAGTCCTTGTCTACCTACATTGGGTCTACCCAATGACCCATACCCCTGGACTCATGGGCCCTTGTGCACTGCACTCTTTAAAAATAAGCCAGTAATAAATCTCTGCAACTGTGAATAAGTCTGGTGACTGCAACCCTTACCTGATATGTGCACTAATTTGACCCTCTATGGGCCACCCCAGCAAGTTTTTACATACTGTATATGGTGTCAGGAATTGTGTAGCTAGATCCCTATGCACAGAGATTACACATTTCTTTAAAGTCAATCTGTGTCCCTTGCACATAGGTTCTTCCTCTAGTCTGCTACTTCAAGCAGGTCAGAGTGAGGATTGCAGCCATGGAAACAGGTGGGATAGTTACTGACCCAGCAACAGAAAATAATCCACCTGTGCATGATTAGGGAAAACCAGAAAGCTTGAACTGTTTGGAGAACTTAAGAACCACAGCCCTATGTATTTTTTTATTAACAGAAATATATGTCAAAGCCAATACAGGTTCTTATTGTGCCAAAATAAGAAGTGACAATGCAGCCAAAGATTGTATATGAACCACATTCTATAAAACAACTATAGCAGACTGCACATATTATGCAGCTGATCATTTGTTGTGTTTGTTAACTACAGAGGTCTTGTTAAAACATGTGGCAAATTTGCTACGCATTCAATAAAACCAGACACTTTATATTCCCTTAGGATTGTTTCATGTAAGAAAATCTAGTTTGTATATACTCATTTTAGCTACATCTTGTCATACTATGTTGGTTTACTGTAGCTGCAAGGTGTATGGCAGCAAATACATGATTAGCAATGGTTTGTATAGAATAGTGCAACCTATGACCTCATCCCATATCATCCTGTGTTAATTAAACTGTAAATCTCAATCTAAACTGCTAAAAAAGTTTGCATTACTCAGCTCTCTACTAGATTTGTATAGAATTGTACAGACATTTTGATAAAGCTATAATTTGTGGTCTCACTATTCTGACTACATGCTGATTAACACACTGACATCTGTAAGAAAGTCTTAATGCTGCACAATAGGAACTAGCATATATTATGTCAGTCTCACGCAGATACATTGATAAACTGACCTATAATACTGTCCCTAGCATATACACACACAGCAGCCCCTCTCTGACACTACATGCACTTTACTTTCTCTAGGACTAAAATATTGCCCATTGTCTGCACACTTCTTATACCCACACAGTGTTTTTCATTGGTTACTGATTGTGATTGGCATCTCTGTTCTCCAATGATCCTTTATATAGGTTAGTTGTCCTCTAATGATAAAACTCACATGTAGTTCAATGTGTGTGTAATGTATATCTTTTTACATGTTGTTTGCACCAAAGCAATAGTTTAAATTATTCTAAACTATTGATAGATTAGTGTCCTCATTTGAATACTGATTCTGAAATAAAGGAATAATCATTTCATGTGTTCAAAAATGTTAGTTCCCGGCAGCACATTAAAATGATTAATATATTAAATATTAGTGATCTCAATGAGAAATATGGGTACTTGTGTATTATCACGGCGCCCAAGATTTTGATCGCAGGGCATCTGATCGCATAGCATCGCTATGATGGCCTGATGGGTGCATACTATGTTAAAATTCACCCCCATTGTCAACGCCACCCCCAGTATCAATGTCAACCCCAAGCGTGGCGAGCGCAGCGATCCCGCGAGGGGCGGCGGTAAGCGTCCTCCAACCTTTTCATACCCCCACTATCCACGTCGGCATGGAGTTGATTTTATACAGTGTGGCGAGCGCAGTGAGGGGACGCGGATTACTTGACATGTATTCCGCGTCCGATTACCTCGCTTCGGGCACGGTGGCTCGCTGCGCTCGCCACACTATCTAACATCAACTCCACGCCGACGTGGATATTGGGGGTATGAAAAGGTCAGAGTACGCGTTCACTTGGCGTTGATAGTGGGGGTGGCGTTGACAATGGGGTTGCATTTAACATAGTAAGCACCCATCAGGGTGCTTGTACAATTAAAAATCGCATCGCATGCCATTTTGCTGGCATGTGATGCTATGCGATATTTTATTGTACATTGTGGGTCTTTTCACCCGAATATCGCATTGGGTGCCGTGATAATACACAAGTACCAAAATATGTTTACCTTGGCTTTATCACATAATATTTTTCCATGTTATTATTTTATATTTCATATCCCCATTTAAATAAATTTACTTTCTATAGTTTATATATTGTTGTACCCACATCATTTTATTTTACTGTATTTTATGTGAAGATCAGAAATACAGTAGGTGGCACAGAGATATATATATATATCCTTTTGTATCAATGCCTATTTCCCGATAGATTGTAAGCTTGCGAGCAGGACCCTCCTACCTTTTGACTGTCTGTAAATACCCTGTTTGTTGTATCACTGTCTCCTTTTGTAAAGTGCAATGGAATATGCTGTGCTATATAAGAAACTGTTAATAAATAATAAATATATATATATATATATATATATATATATATCTATCTCGAGAAAAACACACATGCGCTCAATAAAGATAATAGAAGAGCTGCTACCCTGATAGGGTCCCCTGTTAGATAGGAACCGGTTATAGAAATGGAAGAATAGGAAGGGGCTTCAGGGTGCGCTAAACCTTATCTTATTGAACAGAATAATTCAAGTCACAATAAAACAATTTAATAAAACTGCCCACAGGGCATAGCAGTATACAGCAAAGGTCGATGTGATACAATTACAGTGAATCACTAACAAACAGTATCCTCTTAGACAGTTGATACATGGTCAAGATGGATATCGCAATAAGCCCATTATCCCCACCCTTACCATTTGGCAGTAGGGCAGACCCTTTTTCAGAGGCTGAGGGTGGTTTATTACTTGCTAATAGCAGAGTGTTGCGGTCAGTTATCTTAAAAAAATATTGAAGTCAAGAAAATCAATTTTGGTATTGCTTAATTTATATGTAAACTTAATGGGTGTCTCGTCTCAAGATAATTAATCTTTTACTTCATCACTACAAACAATTCTTCTCCCCCATTCCAAAGCATGAATAAATCATCACCTAAATTCAAGCAGCATGCTGCATGCCATTGTAAAAATCCGTAGGTACATAAGGTAACCGGGACAATGCCGGGGGTAAGGAAACCAGCATGGTTCTGCAGCTAATTTCAAGAAAGTTTAATAGCTTATACATTTCGTGGCGTTTGTATCAACCAGTTTCTTAATTACTCTATATGCTGCTACAGCCACATATTGTATTGTAGGGCATAATACTTACCTCAAGGATACTACTTGTCTTACTTACCTCAAGGATACTACTTGTCTTTGAACCGTCTGGCAGAGGCTGGTGACATCCAAGAGCACACAATTATGTTTGCGATAAATGTCACCAGCCCCTACACCTCTATTTTACACGAGCAGGGGTTAGAATCTATGCATGCATTCTTGTGTGACCTCAATGATGATTTTTATTTTAATATTGATTTTTTTCTTTCTGACTTTGTTGAAATTGGTTCTCACCAGAAATGATTTTATTTTTGATGGTGGTATGTACCTACAGACATCTGGATGTGCTATGGAGGTGACGGTCGCCCCGGCCTATGTAAACATACATATGATTAAATTAGAGAAATTATGTTTTTCTAACACAGATTTTGCCAGCATATCCGGATGTTCTGTAGGTACTGTACGTCGACAAATTATTCATGCTTTGGAAAGGGGGAGAAGAATTGTATGCAGTGATGATGGAAAATATTAATTCTCTTGAGATATCCATTAAGATAACATATAAATCAAGCAATACGGAAATTGATTTCCTTGACGTAAAAGTAAAATAAAAGAATGGCTCTATCTCCCAAATGGTACGGGTGGCCTGGATATGTAGTGATTGGTCAGATTCTGCATCAGAATTGGAGTTTTGGAGTTGTGATTAAATTCCATGAGAACGGGTACTCTCTTAGGACCTTATTCTGGTCCATATGGTTCTAAGGCCTCCCGTCGCTCCTTTTGCATAAACATCCATTTGCAGCCTTGGGTGCGGGGACTAAATCATTTGATAGTCACCGATCATTAAATGATTTGGAATATACATGCAAAACTAAGACACTCTCCGCTGACATCTGGTGATGGTAAATGGGTTCGCCCATGGGAACACTCAGCATTTTATGGGCATCCCCATGAAAATTCTGGGAGTTCCTATGTGAATGCAGTCGGGCCGATTCCGGCCATTGGGAGGGCGGCTGACATCACACGCCTGCGGGCCGGCGCCCGCCCCCTCAGCTGAAGACACTAAAGGAAATACGTCAGTTGAGAGTGATTTTTATTTGCGATGACAGGACAAATCATTTCATGGTCGGCGACCATCTAATGATTTCTGCTGCTAGTGGATGCATATGTGAGGGGATGTGTTAGCGAACACATGGTACCGAGGGGATTTGGTTGCGAGGGATGGGCATTTGGTGGGGCGGCGTTCTGAGCCAAGCAGAATCAGGCCTTTAATTTGAAGAAAGGTGAATTATTAATGCAGCCCCCCCCAAAAATGATTAGATATTTTTTCTATGATTTCTAACTATGACTCTAGTTCAGTTCTCCCGAATGATGGATGATATAATTACCACTTCACTCCATCTGCATCAATGTAATAATAAGGCTACGCACAATAAGAAGTATGCACAGAAAGGAGTTATGCTAGTTGGCAGTGGCAAAGTGAATTAAACTTTGCTTAACACAGTTGATTTCTCATTACAGAGAAGGAGATCATATCAATCTCCTTACTGGTTGATGGTCAGTTTTGTTGTGTTGCCATCTACAAATCTCTCCTTTGGGGGAAATTAACTAAAATGGGAGTTCTATTTTAGATGGAATGTTGACTCGGGCATCCAATCAGATACCATCTATTATTTTCTAGATTCTGATTGGTTGCCCATAAATTTCCTCATTTGGTTTATGTTACAGTATGTATTAACCCCGGTAATGGTGAAACTTTTAGACCATGTTATAGAATCACAAAACATTGATACACCTCTACAGTATTTCCTACAGTACATGACCAAATGTTATTGGACTGGTGCAAAATAACATTAGACTTGCCAAGTATAATGTAGAAAAATGTCATTAGGAACAAGTATGTGATGTAATTACTCCCTCTTCCTTCCCTCAAAACACATGGAATATTGTATTATTTAATTCCACTTGTTCTAATTACATATTATCCATAATTTAGTAGTAGTTATAGACTGTTAAGTTTAGGCTACATTTATTGCATACAAAATGTAGTCGTATCTCATACAGTTGAGTATCCCTTATCCAAATTGCTCGGGACCAGAAGAATTTTGGTAACAGATTATTCCGTATTTCTGAATATTTTTATATTTCAATGCTGTATCTTTCGGTATCTTACATGTATGTTGTACAAACACATCAAACACATGAAATACACACAAATATATTTTATTTGTGCATAAAACAAGGTTTTAACACAATCAAAGTTTGTGTACTACAGTATCTCAGGTACTGAATTTGAATGCTAAGCAATATTTTTATTGTACATATTTAGTGCCAGTTACATTTCATTTCCTCAGTAGTGCTGTTACAGATGTACCCAGTAGGTTTTTCGACTTTCTGGAATGTATGGTTTTCAGAATAATTTGGATAAGGGATACTCAACCTGTACTATTCAAAGCAAAGTACAGAATGTTTGGGTGGTACTGTTGTTATACTGTAAATGTCCTGCTTAAATGCCCCAGAAAGTGGTAGCTTGTTGTGCAATGTACCCCAGGCTCTGAAATGGGCATTATTGGAAACATTAGGTGACATTTTCTTTTATTGCAAGACATGAACAAAAGGGTCCGAAATATGTATTAACATGGAATTTTGCGTAGCTCTTGCTGAAGCATTTATTTTTATGTATATCCATATTAAAGAGTATGTATGGGAGTTTTAAAATAATGTTTTAAATGTATTTCTCCTGTAACTTTGATCTCTGAAATAATGCATTACAAATACAGGGATGCAGTAAGTACAGCAGCAGCATCTTTGGGCACAAGTACTGTGCTAATGTTAATTGACGCCTTCTGCATGCCTGTGCAATCCTCATGTTCTTTATAAACATTGACCATCTTAGTTGACCCTTGGGCAGAAGTTGCAGGCACTGGTCTTGCACTTATATTTTGGAAAATACTTCCCATCGTCACCTCCAAACAGGGGGCACTGCATCTAACAACACAGGGTCTGTTCTGCACACGTATTAGAAATATAAATAATCCATTGCATACCTCCCAACTGTCCTGCTTTTCCCTGGTCCCGCCAGGGCAGGGGGGAGTCCACCCTGCCCGGTGCTGCAGAGTGGGGAATAGACGCTGTGCGCATGTGCACAGTGTCTATTCAGAGAGGCTGAGAGCAAGGCCAGCAGCTTCCACAGTGCTGGTCACGCCCCCTTATGTAAATTAAGGTTTCAAACATTACTGGACACTTAGGAGTACATTTACTAAAATGGAAGTTCTATTGAAGATAGGATGTTGCATAGCAACCAAGCAGATTCTATCTATTATATAAAAGAAGGTGCAAAATAAATTCGAAGTAGCATCTGGTTGGTTGCTATGGGCAACAACTCATTTTCAATAAAACTCCCATCTTAGTGAATTTACCCATTTAATTTGGTATACAGTAGCATATATATTTTGATAAGATGTTCTTATCTTGTTTAAATGTGTGTTAAAGGATTTGTCATTAAATAAAGTCATGTATATTATTGTAAGTTGAAGTATACTGGGATGTGGATTGTTTTTATGGAAACACTGAGGTGTGTCTAATTCAGCTGCAAAGCGGGTCAAAACACAGTCAGCTATTATGTCATGAGAAGAACTAAAGCTTCTTCAAGGGAAAACACACCAGTGTATCAAATACTGGCTATGTGCCCTTCTCTTCCCCAATGCCGGTCCACCTCCCATCAGAATATAGAACTTGTTATTGCTGAGTATTGCTTGTGATTACCTCATTGTTTTTAAAGTTGTAGTAAACCTAAAAAATAAATTCAGAAAACGATTCTGGCAGCGGTTAACAATGAAACATTGAATAGCAAGTGATTGACTGTAAAAAGTACAATTTAATGATAAAAGCACAATAATATACACAGCTAACAAATAATCATTTTGGGCCCACATAGTAGTTTTAGAAGGCTGGTATCATGGCTCTTTAGGATCTACCATTGGAGGTAAATGTCATAAAAGCTACCATCGAGACACTGTATAATAGTGAAAATGCTGCCATCAACAAGATGTCAACAAGGACATCTACCTCCAAAGGTGACTAATATGGAAAACCACATTCATGATGGACTGTATGTTGGCAAATGGCCTATAGAAACTATATAGTGGGAAAGCTTTGAGCTATATACTAGGAAAGAGCTGAGATACCAGCCTTCTAAATCTACTCTAAAACTTAAATGTTTGTTTTAAGTGTGTATTGTGGCAGACACAACATCTCCCCACTTGAAAGTAATGTGGAGGATCCAGACCAGGTTTTGGGAGCAGTAGCAGAATCCCAAGTGTGTAATCAGCAGCACCTGGGATTTCCTGATATAAGGGTTTCCAGCGCAGAGTCGCCTTGCTCTTGATAGTGGATTAGATACCCAAGCGATAGGCCAGGGGTGTTCTATTGGGGGACTACTCAAGCCTTTCAAGAGTCTGTTGTGCTGAGTTTGCCTGTATGCTACTGCCTGTAATTATGATCACCTGCTGTGAAAATACACATCAAAGTTTTCCCCCGTGTTTGTGATCTTTGTCCCAATTGGTGGAGCATGTGATAAAGCTACCCAGCATAAACATTGGGTAAGCTACTGGTGTTTAAACTGCAAGTTTTTTTTCCTCCCTTTCTCAGATTGTGCACTGCAAGAGGCAGCCATAAAGGGCCACCACATTATTGGCAAACTGTTTGCTGTTCTGTGTTGAATAGCCAGCAAAGCAGGCAAGTGTGGGGGATTCAGTATGAAATCCCGGCGGTCGGGATCCCGGCGTTCAAAATCCCGATGCCAGAATCCCGACCGCCGAAATCCCGACAAGGGGGGGACGTGGATCGCCCTCCCTTGCGGGCTCGCTGCGCTCGCCACGCAGCGGGCCCGGTGCCTCGCTACGCTCGGCACGCTAATTTATTCTCCCTCCAGGGGTGTCGTGGACACCCACGGAGGGAGAAACTGTCGGGATTTCGGCTGTCGGGATTTCGGCTGTCGGGATTCCGGCGTCGGGATTCTGAACGCCGGGATCCCGACCGCCGGGATTTAAACTGCATCCCAGTGTGGGCTTGGTCTGTTTTATAGGTCTGGCACATTGCAAAAAATCTAAAGGGGAAGCGCAGGGCAATATGGAGTAATTATTCAAACAGTTTGCTGAACTGGCAGCTGGGTAGCAGAATATGGTTGCTGCACAGCAAACCCAGAGCCAGATGATATGTTAAAGGCAGCAGAAGATTGCTGCCGGTCAGCAAGTTCAAATATTGCATGATGAGCTAAAGGAGCTAAAAAATAGTGTAGTACTTTAATGCAGACATGTCCAAACTATTGCCCTCCAGCTGTTGTGAAACTACAAATCCCATCATGCCTTGCCACAGTTTTGCTATCAGGGAATGCTAAAACTATGGCAAGGCATGCTGGGATGTGCAGTTTCACAACAGCAAGAGGGCCTGCATACACATTGAGCGATTTTCATCTGTCCCAGCTATTTTTTACAGGGGGAGACTGTGGAAAGTGGTTTACTTGGCTGGTAAAACCAGCCAGCGGGCAGGAAAGAAGCGGGAGCGCGCATAAGCGCTTACCACTCAAAAGTAGGCAAGTATGACACTGGGGGACTTTGAGCTCAAAGTAGCTCATAACACCAAAAGTAAGCTACTTTCATCTCAAAATCACATAGAGTGTATGGGCCTTTAATCTATATAACTGGTTCTAATACAATAGCTTCTATTGTTTTTGTTTTTGTTTTATTCAACAGGAGACCATAGATTTTTTGGTGCTTATATAACAGCAGTAGCAGATTTTGGAATTTGCAGTTATTAGTTACAGATGTGGTTTTTAAAGTCTCCGTGTATGAAGTGTTTTTTCTATCTTGATTACAGTGTGTAAAATTTTCTAGGAAAACAATGATTCCACGGCTTTGAGGTTCTGCCAAGCAAAAGATACATTCAATTCCCTGTGATTTCCTCCTCGCTTTCTGCGTATGAATCTGCTCAGGGGAAAGCAAACAGCAGAGCTGAGGGAAGCACGCCACTACATACAAAGCCAACATCCTTCTACATGTTCTAGTGTTCATTTCACAATGTCAGTACAGAGAGCAATGGGATGTTTGATGTTAGGCAAATAAAATACAAAATCGCTGGGAATATGTGCTGAATAAAGGGATAACATGTCTGTTTTAGATTTTCTACCTTTTTATGTGCACAACAACCCATATATATCTATTCAAGGCAAACAAATCAAAATTGTTAAGTATGTTTATGGGATAGGAGGCATACCTCCCAACTGTCCCGGTTATCCCACATTCCCACGGCCCGCCCAGGGCCAGCAGTGTCCCATGGCGGGGGGCAGTTGGTAGTCCCTGTGCACAGCATCTATTCCCTGCAGGCAGATGGGCAGCAGTGGCAAAACAGGGGCGTGGCCACGTGCGAGTGACACGATTTGAAGCCCACACCCCCGAAACTTTGGGAGGGGGGCGGTTGCGCCGCGCGTAAAGGTCCCGCTGGGAAAGTTTGGAGGTATGAGGATGGACTGGGTCTTTATTAGTAGTGGTGCCTGTGCTTGCGTTTCCCTCCTATTTTCCAATAAATTGTAAGCTTGCAGCAGGGCCCTCTTACCTCCAAGTCTGTCTGTTATTACCCAGTTTATTTTATCACTGTCTACAATTGTGAAGTAAATAAATGACTGAGGGCATTTCTAGTTATTGATTTTGAGGCAGGGCAGCACCACGCCCCCATGTATCCCTTTGTGTTTGTGCCATGGATAACTTTAATTGTAGAAGAGTTTAAAAAACAAACAAACAACAGGGATTATTTACTAAGATACATGTTCTATTGAAGATGGAATGCTGCTATAGGCAACCAATCAGAATCTACATTTTATTTATATAGCACCCTATATAGATATATGTTTTTCTGCACCGCACTACTGTATATGCACTTTTATTTGCTTAAACTGATGAAAAGGCCCAGAGCCTTTAAACATTGACATGACAATTTAAAATCAATGGAGTTATAAATACACTAATTATTCTTCTAAGTCCGTTGAGTGCTGCCTACAGTATTTCTTCCAGGAGTCAGCCACAGAAGTGATTTTTATGGTTTTTAATTAACTGATTTGCCGGGGAGGAGAGGGCGCCCCCTTGGGAGCTGGAGCCCAATGGCTGAAGACTCCATTGTCACCCAGAGTTTCGACTCTGGTACAAATACAAGTGTAATCTCCTGATAAGTGTCGCTTCTGCACAGCATTGCGCATAAACAGGCAGAGAGGGGTCCAAGATCAGCATTTAATCTGAGGTAACTGAGGCCGTGAGGAGGCTGTTTAGTCTTATGGCTCATTTCAAACCTGCTCCCTGGGCCTGCGAGCCCAGCAAGCAGGTAAAGGCCACCCCATACTGCCCCACCTAAGTGAAATCCTGCCCAATTGCACATCTGGGAATGTGTTCGCAACTATGCACATGGGGAAATCCATTCGGAAGCACTCACCATCTAAGGGATTCCCCCCTGTTTGCAGCGCCAAGTAAGTCTAGACTTAATCAATGTGAAGGCTATGACGAGAAGGAGGCCACTGATGACATCAGCAGCCCTCCCTCCCAATGCCCATGGGGCATTCCCATAAAACCATGTGTTATTGCCCCCAAACGGGATCTGTCTTCATATGGATGGCTTGCGCATGCGCACAACATGCCATATGAATGAATAGTTGTCCAATAATCGCTCGTGCTGCAAATTTGCAGCAGAGGGAGCAGGTCTGAATTAGACCCTTATTCTCCTGTTCGCTGCAGAATGTCCAGGAGTCAAAGCACAAATTCCCAAACCAATGGAAATGAGCCAACCTTCCAGACCATATCCATATAGTAACTGGTGTTGACACATCACTGAAACCAAAGTGTGTAGTACTGTATCTTAAGCCAAACTGGGAAGCATATAAATAAGTTTACTACTACAGAGGGCATTATGTGTAATGGGAACTGCTATGGACGGCATTATATGTAAGGGGCACTACTACAGTGGGCATTATGTGTAAGGGGCACTACTATGGATGTCATTATGTATAAGGGGCACTACTATGAATTTCATTATGTGTAAGGGGCACTACTATGGTGGGCATTATGTGTAAGGGGCACTACTATGGATGTCATTATGTATAAGGGGCACTACTATGGATTTCATTATGTGTAAGGGGCACTACTACAGTGGGCATTATGTGTAAGGGGCACTACTATGGATTTCCTTATGTATAACGGGCACTACTATGAATTTCATTATGTGTAAGGGGCACTACTATGGTGGGCATTATGTGTAAGGGGCACTACTATGGATGTCATTATGTATAAGGGGCACTACTATGGATTTAATTATGTGTAAGGGGCACTACTATGGATTTCATTATGTGTAAGGGGCACTACTATGGTGGGCATTATGTGTAAGGGGCACTACTATGGATTTCATTATGTGTAAGGGGCACTACTACGGTGGGCACTATGTGTAAGGGGCACTACTATGGTTGTCATTATGTATAAGGGGCACTACTATGGATTTCATTATGTGGAAGGGGCACTACTATGTTGGGCATTATGTGTAAGGGGAACTACTATGGATTTCATTATGTGTAAGGGGCACTACTACGGTGGGCATTATGTGTATGGGGCACTACTATGGACGACATTATGTGTAAGGAGCACTGCTACGGTGGGCATTATGTGTATGGGGCACTACTATGGACGGCATTATGTGTAAGGAGCAATACAACTGGACAACATTCCCTTAATGTTTTTAGGTACATGCCACTATGTGCGCTAAGGTATATATAAGGTATATATTTGCTTTCCAAAAAACTGACTTTCTCATGTGCCTGCCCAAAGAAGGAGCGGGCGACCGATGTCCTGTGACGTCAGCCACCCACTCCTGGCAGGCATCAGCCTTCCTGCATAGCCATAGGAATGCCCAGCATTTTTAATGGGGAAGCCCATAAGATGCTGGGCGTTCCCATGGGCAACCCCTGGCCCACCCCAATCCTTGGGAACTGCTCAGCAACTATGCATTCGAAAAGGAGAGCTGCACATGTGCAGAGCCCAAATCACCAGAACTAATAACCCCACAATGTAGAACCACCATGGCAGAGATGCCTTTCTGTGGCTGGTGACTTACCATACGTGTGCAAGCGTATGTAACGGAGTCTTCTACACTGTATTATTATACAGTATAAGATACAAGCCGCTTTGCTGGCCCATTGCAGTGTGGGGATTTGTTTAATTTTTTTTCTTGTCTAGTTTTGAACGCAACAAAAACAAACCAGTAGGATCCATGATGCAAGATTATTTCCGCAGACTAAAAATGAATACAATTTCTGAATAAATATTGGGGCAGGGACAGAGCTAATACTTCCTGACAAATGCTAATATGTCAAAAGCAAAACCAAAATACTGAAGTCATGGATGATACAATCCCAGTAGCAAGAAAGGAAACATTTACAATTATCCACGAGGACAATTCCAATCCTAGCTCAAAGTGTTTCACCTTACATTAAGGTCAAATAACAACATTAAGCATACGCTACTGAAAACAAGAGGACCAGGAAAAAAGTAAATTAGTACAAGTTAAGTAAAACATTACTGTGCATATGGAGATAATATTTTCTTTAAAATGAAGGCAAATGAAGCAATCAGCATCATTAAAATAATAATATAATGCTAATTATATGACAATATTCTTTTTTCATCCATCTGTTTATAATTATAATGATAAAAATAATTATTATCATTATATGTCATTAATATACTAGTTAAAAGCCCATCAAAATGACAGCTTCTGCAATTTACTTTCATTTTGAGCTTTAGAAATGAGGCATTTGGTATGTTGAGTGCCTCTAGGGGCCAGTGGCAGTAAGGAGTATTTGGCCTTTTATATACAGGTTGCAAAACTCTTATCCAAATCTCTGTTATCCAAATTATTCTGAAAACCATCATTTCCAAAATTAACTTTCTCTCCCCCCCCCCCCCTAAAAGCACTGCTGGTCCCCAACTGGCACTGTAGCTGGCACTACTGTGGACATGATATGTAACTGGCACTACTGGGGACATGATATGTTACTGGCACTACTGGGGACATGTTATATAAATGGCACTACTGTGGACATGATATGTAACTGGCACTACTGGGGACATGATATGTTACTGGCACTACTGGGGACATGTTATATAACTGGCACTACTGTGGACATGATATGTAACTGGCACTACTGGGGACATGATATGTAACTGGCACTACTGTGGACATGATATGTAACTGGCACTAAATATGTGCAAGAAAATGATTGCTTGGCATTCAGATACATTGCCTGTGATAGGACACAAACTTTGTTTCATGTTGTGAAACCTTGTTTCATGTGCAAATAAAATATATTTGTGTTTGAAGTCTTTATACAACATGAATGCAATATACCTCATTGAAATATAAAAATATTTCTAAATACGGAATAATCCCTTATCCAAAAGGCTTCTGGTCCCGAGCATTTTAGATAAGGGATACACATCCTGTATACTGATTAACAGCATATTAGCATTTGTTTAAGTGATGCATTAGTCTTAGCTACTTT
This sequence comes from Crinia signifera, assembly GCF_055691185.1. Taxonomy (NCBI): domain Eukaryota; kingdom Metazoa; phylum Chordata; class Amphibia; order Anura; family Myobatrachidae; genus Crinia; species Crinia signifera. The sequence goes on from NC_139222.1 coordinate 202,342,994, forward strand.
TCTTAAAGGGGCTCTTTACCACATTTATGTAGGAACATTTGAACCTTTAGGTGCAGATATATGAACTAGTGTTAAGTGCATTTCTGCAGTTAATGCTAGTTACCTGGGGGGTTAAGTTTTTTGATATGTACTAAAAGCGTACCTAACATGCGCTATGGACAGCTTACCAAGTAACGCTAGGCAGGGCTGTCCCCTACAATCCACCCCAGTAATTAGTGGCCGGGGCAATGTATTAACCGCCTTCAAGGCGTTATCCGCCCCAGCCGCTGCGCCAGCACAGGTCTATCATTGTCCTATCCCCACTGCATGGACAACGTTAGCTCTGCTGCCCTTGTCAGAGCACCAGCAGTCAGGATTCTGATTTTGGGTAACTGACCTTCGGGATTCCAAATGTTGGACTGCTATACCACCACCCAGCTGCCGAATGGGCACACTTTCAGGAAGTAATCTTCCCCAGATATTAGTGAGACCATTGGTGCTACTCCTCTGCAAATCACCTTGGCTGTACATGTTTTTCTCCAGCCTAGCCTACACTATCTTAGGGGGTAATTAAGCAGCTACTATTTGGGACCTAGAAATAAGGTAAACACCACCCCAGTGGATTGTAAACCTGTCCCTGTGCATGGCCGTGAATGGCATCGCAGCCACGCGAATATTGGCCAATCCATTCGCATCACTCTCACCATTGAAAGGATACCCCCTCCATGTGCAGTAGTTTGGGTAGCCATAAACTTACTCTGTGCTGCGATGAACAACGGATGCTGTCAGTGGCCCTCCCATCAAATGCCTGCTTTTTTCTGGACACTCCTTTAAATAGCCAGGACCCTCCAAACGCCAGCTGCCTTTCAATCAGCCAGCATATGGTAAGTGTTAAAATGCTGATTCTGGCTTTCATTGGCTGCCTGTGCTCATAAAAAGACAGTGGCAGATCCACCACGGGGTGACTAGGGATCCTGGCAGTGCATCCCTAGGATCCAGGCAGCATGAGGCGGGCAGGGACCCCGCCACAGCCCATCCGATGCAGTGTGGGAAGCATTGCAGCAGTGCTGGGGGATAGATGCTGTGTTCTCCCACCTGCCAGCCCCACATCTCCCCGCTGCCCTGCTCTCTTGTCACACTGTCTTTGGGGGTTCTACCCTGCTCTCCCCGCCTGATCACCCCGTGTCCCAGGTGCCATGCAGAGGCCGTGCCCATGCAGCAGCTCCAACTCCGATGGGCAGCGAGAATAACTACTCTAGTGAGTGCTGGGGGGTGAGAGGAGAGGAGGGGGTTGAGAGGGGGGCCCCCACAATTTTTGTTGTCCAGCCCTTAATCCGGCCCTGTATACAGAGATTAATAGCCCAGCGTACAGGTCTGAATTACACTTTAGTTCATGTCTAGCTACTCCGCTGGTACCTTGTTCTAACGCTTAATACTTGTTAACAGAATTTTACTATGTTTTTCCCCTGGAATATTTTTGAACCAGAGAGAGCAATATGTTGCTTCTTTGTAGCCACGACATTGTTTATTCAGCAGCAACTGGACTCGTTTAATGAATGGTTGAAGTTTTTATCAGTGTCAAAATGATATCTACAACTGTAAATCAGATGTGTGCCCTGTGTAGATGTAAGTCCAGTTTGAAGGCCAACTCTAGCACTCTAGGAAGAAAGCCAACAAGTGATAGGTACAGGCTGCTCACTTGTGCTGACTGGGGTGTCTGCCAAAGAAAAGTTCAACTTCTATTAACCAGTTTAGTTAGACTACAATGAACTCTGATTTAGTTGCCCTTTCTTTTCTTAAGAACTAGGTTTAATTTAGAGTTAATTAAACTTCCTGTACAGTATATTTTTAGAGGTACTTATGTATTAGCAGGGCACCCGGCTACGGTACGCTGACAACGTACCTTAGGCTACGTTTTCAGCGTAGTCATTGCTGGGCGCCCTGCTAATACGTCACTTACTTACTTGCAGCAGGCGGTGGAGCTTAATCGCTGGGCAGGCGGAGAGGGAGATCCCGGTGGGCTGAGGGGCAGGCGGCGGAGCTTCATCGGCGGCCGGGCGGAGGAGGGAGGCATGGACACCTCCTATGCCTGTCCAGTACTGTTTGAGGTAAGAGGATGTGGTTTACTCCACATCTAAATGACCCATTGGTTTATAGTTTGTTTGTTTGTTTGACTAGGCTGGCATTATTTTTCAACCACCTATTGTGTTTAATTAATAAATCTATTTTCTATTGTGCACAATTTGAATTTCATAGTCTTTTATGATTATATTTAGTTAAGAGGTAGTTATTTAAGGAGATTTAAACTAGGGATGTGCACCGGTCACTTTTCTTGTTTTGGGTTTTGGGTTCTGATTACCTTCAGGTTTTGGGTTCTACTGGGTTTTGCCAAAACACCCCCTCAACGTTTTTTTGGGGGGTTTTGGGTTCTGGTTTTTATTTAAAGCATAAAAACCACTAAAATCACAGAATATAGGTGTTTTGGCACACTTAGCATCACCCCTGGACTGATATGGTACACTTAGCATCACCCCTGGACTAATACAGAATACTTGGCAGCACCCCATGAATTATATGGCAGACTTGGCTCACCCCAGGAATTATTTGGCAGACTTGGCTCACCACTGGACTGATATAGCACACTTAGCATCACCCCTGGACTGATACGGCACACTTAGCATCGCCCCTGGACTAATACAGCACACTTGACAGCACCCCATGAATTATACGGCAGACTTGGCTTACACCAGGAATTATAAGGCACAGATGGTGGCACCCCTGGACTGACACAGCACACATGGAATTATACGGCACACATAGTGACACTCCTGCAGTAAAAAGAGTTATTCTTTTAATTAAAAAATGGCAGCACCCCTGGATTAATACAACAGACTTAGCAGCACCCCATAAATTATACAGCACACTTGTCTCACCCCTGGATTGATACGGCACACTTAGCATCACCCCTGGACTGTGGCGGCACACTTAGCAGCACCCCATGAATTATACAGAAAACTTTGCAGCAACCCATGAATTATATGACACACTTCGCTCACCCCAGGAATTATGCGTAACACATTCATGACCTGATACAGCACACATGGAATTATACGGCACAGATGGCGGCACCCCTGGACTGATACGGCACACATGGCGGCAGGCATGGAATTATACGGCAGACAAATTCCTGTAGTAAAAATAAAAAATGGTATTATTTTAATTATAAAAAAGAGCATCACACCTGGAATTATACGGCAGACTTAGCAACACCCCATGAATTATACAGCACTCTTGGCTCACCCCTGGACTACAGCGCATTTAACAGCCCTTATTTTTATTTTCATTTAAAAAAGGGCAGCTCCCCTGGTCTGATAAGGGACACATGGGGTCACACCTGGAATTATACAGCACACCTGCGGGCACCCCTGGACTGATACGGGACACATGGGAGCACCCATGGAATTATATGGCACACATGCGGGCACCCCTGGACTGATACGGGACACATGGGGGCACCCATAGAATTATACGGCACACATGGGGGCATCCATGGAATTATATGGCACACATGGGGGCACCCATAGAATTATATGGCACACATGTGGGCACCCCTGGACTGATATGGGACACATGGGGGCACCCCTGGACTGATACGGGACACATGCGGGCACCCCTGGACTGAAAAAGCACACATGTGGGCACCCCTGGACTGATGCAGCACACATGCGGGCACCCTGGACTTATACTGGGCACTGGCAGCAGTAGTTTAAAAAAAAAAGTTTTTTTTTGCTTTGAATTTTTTTATTTAACTAGAATAATACAGCCCCCTCTGTAGCACTAGCAGCCCCCTCTATGCATTAATCACCCCCCCAGCAGGTTTCCCCCTCAGCAGACACCACGGACACACCCTTGCTGTCTGAAATCACCAGCCTGTTTGAAAATGGCGCCAAGCGCCGGGAACTATATATCCCCAGGTCTCGCGAGAATCTGACAGCGGGAAGATGACGTCCGGCCTCGTTTTGAACTCGGAAAAATGGTGGCGACCATCAAACTCCTCAGATCCGGCCTTGGATCAGGTAAGTTCGGGGGGTTCGGATCTCTAGGATCCGAACCCGCTCATCTCTAATTTAAACTGCCTACATCGTATTACAGTATATTATATTATATGATACATTTACCAGCTACTAGGAATCTTAATATCGTTGGACTCCAGTCCAAAGTAAGTATATGGACAGCTACTACATGCATTGCTATGTAAATGGTTTTCCATATACTGTAATTCTTATAGACTGACAGAATTGGACTAACCACACAGTGGATATTTAACCTCATTAGCATTTTTTCACATTAACATACAGTAAGGTGGGGTTTGGGGGTTTTTTTTTACTTATTTTTTTTTTGCAATAATCTAATATGTTTGCATGAGTTTGGGATTAAAGTCACTTTGGACCTTATTCTGGTTGACATGCAAAGCTGCCATCTAATGATTTTGCAAGCGCTGACGTCAGCTGCCCGCACCCACGTCATGGGCGGATTTCCATAGGAACACCCAGAGTTTTCATGGGAATGCCCATCAAACACTGGGAGTTCTCATGTGTGCAACCCCTCGCTGCCGCTAACGGGACAGCAAATAAGCAATTTGCTGCACCCACTCGCACAAAGTGGCTGCATATGCGCATATTTATGCACATGCATAGTCGCTCAACATCGCTCCCCTGCCCGACTGAACAGAGGAGCATGCCAACTTGAATAAGGTCCATTGTTCAAATCTTTGTGATTGCAGCAGGCTGAAAAGAATGACTAAGAAATATCTCATTGAGAATTATCCTTGGTTCCTTCCTTGTGCTAGACTGCGGTGGGGCTCCATTGTCTAACAAACATTGTCACAAACTTCTGCTGATATATAAGATAAGCTCTTACTAGCTTTTAATTGTTTCTCTAGGAGAATGAAATGCAATTATACTAGCAAACACTTTGTACGTGTTGCATATAGGAAGCTGGTATAAATACCCCATTTATTTTCCTGCTTATTATAGTGGACAAAATACAACATCTGCAATTAAATTTATACTCAGGACCTTATTCAGGTCAGTTCGGAAAGCAGTATGCGTTCTCATGGGGGTAATCTTTTGGGTCTGTGCATGCGCACAAAGCATGCGCTTTGCAAACAAACTGTTCACTGGGTGCACGCACACAACCTTGCGGATGGAGGGCTGGCTCATTTGCATATGGGAATGCCCAGCGTTTCCTTCCAAATGCGAAATCGACGCACATTGCGGGGCCACTTAGCTACCTTAGAAGGAGCAACCTTAGAAATGCGTGCACGTTTCACATCATTCGATGGTCTGCGTTCTCCCGTAGGCTGCGAATGGATGTTTATGTAAAACATCCATTCGCAGCCAGTGAGTGTGAACACAAGCTGCGAATGGATGGTGGCCAGGCCACCGTATGCAAGGTGGGGTTTGGTGCATAACTAAGTCAACAGCGTGAAGTGCACTTCACGCTGTTGACTTAGTTATACAGTCAGTCGTCCTGAGGAAGGAGCGTAAGCTCCAAAGCTGTTGACCTGTAATACTGACTTTTTTTCACTTTGATGTTTTAATAGAATTTGATCACGTTTTCTTGAGAGTGCTTCCTCCTGTCTTCATTGATTTGAATACCGCTGCTATATCCAATTTTGTGGAAGGCACCTCTCCTTCATTTGTTTGGATGTACCAAGTGCCGGTCCTCACTCCCTTGTATATATAATATATATATATATATATATATATATAAAGAGAGAGAGAGAGAGAGAGAGAGAGAGAAAGAAATTGTAGGGGCTCTGCACTCACTCCCGCTTTGCTATAAGATGACTGCCGTCATCCTTATCGCAAAAGATTGCTGGACGGTCAATTGCTTAGTAAAAGAAGTAGTGGTGTTTCAAAATCCCCTCTGGGATAGTGATCGACTCCCATCAACAATAGCAGCAGTGGCAGCAGTAGGCACAGCACTGTAGGATCCTCAAGATGAATCCCGGCTAGAAGAGGAGTCAGTCATTCCAGTGACATGACTTACTGGACTACCTCCGATCTGGATCGAGGAGGAAATTGACGAGGAGTGACTTGCTGGTGTTGTTTTCAGGTGCTTGGCTACAACAGGACCAAGGGATTTAGGTGTCACTGGATTGCCTACGGTTATAGCCACAGTTTCTGAACTAAACAGTGACTTATAAACTAACTTTAGGTGATGCATAAGGATGTCCCTAGGTGGCCAATGGCTTTACCCCTGCTTATTGCAGCATTACATTAGCTACATATGGCAAGACAAGTGTTGTCTGGATCTAGATAAAAATATTTCTAGACCAAAGAGGTGGAGTTTTTAGTCTTCTGCTCAGGCATAGCGATGGGCTTTTTCATCCCACAGACAACAACTGTCTGGTCTGGTGCCTCATTTAAGCAAACCCCTTCAGCATCCTCCTCGTCAACTTCCTCCTCAGCACCAGCTACATCAGTATCCTCCTCCTAGTGTACAACATTTACATCTTCAATCTCAAATTCAGGAACTGGCCTATGGGTGATCCTTCCAGCATATGCATAGGTCGTGCAATTGGTGGAAGGACCCTTCTCTTCCTGTACAGTGATGGTTAGCACTACAGCCTCACAGCATTAAGGTCATGGTCTTGATTCCCACCATAGCCCTAACTGTGCAGAGTTTGTATATTCTCAAACGGGTAAACTGAGCAGGCTTCAGCTCAAAGTTGTCCAGTGTGTAAGGGCCTTAAGGTAAGCTAAAAACCGACTGCCATTCGCTACCAGCGCTGTATATAAATAAAGAGGTCTTGCATGGCAGAACCATCAGCGCTCTCCAAGGACTGGTGCTCCAGACAGCTAACTAATTATTTTAGTGGCAATGGGGATGTTTTATGATTGATTAAAAAATGATTATAAATCAGTATCACAGTATATATGTTTTGTTTCAGCAGGCAGTTTTAGCAGAGGTCAGTGTAAAAGTCTAATTTGGATGCACACAGCAGACATGGAGACCAAAACGGAGTGTCCAGCTTTATCAGCGCAACCGGCAACAGAATGTTCCTGAAACAACTACAATGGAAAGGAACTATTATCTATGCCAGCTGCTGGAACATGGTATTAATTACTGTCTGCAGACTACATAAGGTATGTTAAGAGAACAGATATGCCTGCAAAAATAAACAGATTCGGCAAATAATCCTGGTGTAGTTTTTCCCTTACAGGCTAAACAGAGCATTTTCCTATTTCCAAAAAACATAGTCTGACAGCTTGTTCCGCAGAACATTGTCTACCAAGGAAATTGAAAGTTTGGTTTACAATTGTAAATATCCTTTTTGTAATCATATTTGTTTACTCTGCCTTGTGCTCCTCTCCCAACCTCATGTTATGGGACATACTGGCACCAATAGTTTGGTGGGAAAAGAGATCTTCAGATAAAGACAGGAGACACATACGTATGCAGCAATAGAATTATCTGAATCAAACATTAATAGCTTCTAAGGGTGTGAATACAATGGCTTATTGACTGTGTAACGTCAGTTCAGCAGGAAAAGAGGGTTTCCTCCTTCTCCAAGATTAAAATGCCTCTTTCTTCTTTACAATAAGTGCATCAGATTTCAGTTCAGACGTCAGAGCCCAAATGCTTTGTGTATATGAAGGGAACGCTTCCAAATTTTTGATCTGCTTTTTGTTAATTTAATTACTGTATTAATCTTGTCAAATTACCACTAGGCCAGAGTTCATATGCACGAGAACATCATCCGTGGACTCGCGGTGACCGCAGTTTAAGATGTGATGGTGGGGCAGCTCCAGGGGCGGTTATGGTGTGGAGTTGCGGGGGCAGGATGCAGCATTTTCAGAAGGTGGCCTGGAAAATGCATGTGTGTCCAGGCCACTCCAGGGTAGGCCGCAGTGGCTGCATGATGTCACATGACCCGAAACATGCCCGGCCTGCTTCTGGCTTCACAGCTAGGCTGCTGGGCTAGTGAGCTGCCAGTCATGTGTCATGTTCAAAATCAAATGTAGAGAATGTAAGGGGCATTCAGGAGGAATGAGTTGGTAGGAGTAATCAGGGTACCTTTTTGTAATGAATGGACCCCAGTTTGTTATATACAGATCAGGCATTTTAGGGTTGGGTAAGGGTATTAGGGTTGGTTTTGGAGTAAGGGTATTAGAGTTAGTTGGAGGGTTTTAATTAGGTATTAATGTAATATGAAGGTTATACTGGTTCACATGCAGGGCTGCAAAGTTTGCAGCCCTGCATGTGATTTTAGCGCCACTTGTCCAGTCACCCGCCCCCTCATGCTCGCTGAATGATTTGCATAAACATCCATATGCAGCCTTGTGGGCGATGACCACATCATTCGATGGTCACTGACCATCAAATGATGTGGAACGAGCACGCAATACTAAGACTCTCTCAGGTGCCTTAGCTTTGCATGCGCCCTGTACGAGGACAGGGCGCGCAGCTGACATCTTGTGATGTCAGCTGCCCTCCCCGGCAGAAACACTAGGCATTCCCATGGGCGCGTCAATCCACCACCTCTCCGTGCTCCTCGCCTGCACTGGTGGGAACGAATTGGAAGGCAAACTTGCAGTTCATTGTGCCCGTTCGCACCCAGCATCTGCACATACCGCTCCCATCACTCCCCCCATGCGAACGGACCTGAATAAGGTCCTAGGTGTAGAATATTAGGGTTGGTTTAGCAAGTCGCAGAGCCACCCCTAACCATTTTGAGGACCTAGGCAAAATGTTGTCCAGTGCCCCCTAGCACTGCTGCTAGTTCAAACTGACCCAGTACCCCTCTGCAAGCACAGCATCCATCACCTAACAGCACATATCACAGCAGAAGACAGCCGCACCCATCATGGCTCACCCATAGCAGTACTCATTTCATGCCCTTGCCAGAAATAACAAACAAACATATGGAACCCCACATGAAAATAGAGATGTGTTTCTAGCCTCAGCATGCAACACACCATGAGATGCCTGGTGTGAGTGAACCGACAGTTCCCATCCAACTAATGTTGGGAGTCTTTTTTCACTGAAAATGTGCTTTACTCACATTGTTATGTCTATTGACCTGCAAAGATGTAATGACATAGGAACACAGTCTAGGGCTGAGAGGGAGGGACATAGGAACATAGAATGGGGCATGCAGGGAGGGACATAGGAACATAGACTGGGGCAGGCAGGGAGTGACATAGGAACACAGACTAGGGCAGACAGGGAGGGACATAGGAACATAGAATGGGGCATGCAGGGAGGGACATAGGAACATAGACTGGGGCACGCAGGAAGGGACATAGGAACATACACTGAGGCAGGCAGGGACTGACATAGGAACATAGACTGGGGCACGCCGGGGGGACATAGGAACACAGACTAGGGCAGACAGGGAGGGACATAGGAATGTAGACTGGGGCACACCCGGAGGGACATAGGGACATAGATTGGGGCAGATAGGAAGGGACATAGGAACGCAGACTGGGGCATGAAGAGGAGGGACATAGGAATGCAGATTGGGTGAGACAGGGAGGGACATAGGAATGCAGATTGGGACAGACAGGGAGGGATATAGGAGTGCAGATACATAATCATATATACACAGACATTTGTTTATAAACTTTTCAAATACTGCATTTGCCAAAAAGTCTCTAATTTTGATAAAACGTACTTTTGACACTGTGACTGTAGTGGTACGATACACCTCTGGGCCTCCCCTGCACTTTCTGCCTTGTGATGGCAGTGGTTAAATTGATGGCTGTCTGACTGCACACAATCTGACTTTGCAAAGGCCTGTGGGAGGAGGAGTTGCTGTGTATGAGCATGTGCAGCAGCCCTCCTCAAGGACCAGTGGGCATAATTGTTAGTGACAGGTCTCTCTCTCCCCCACTGCAATTCGGAAGCCATGGCCCAGGACTGTTGCCTGTGCTGTGACTCCTCACCCACTCGGTGCTCTCCCTTGCAGTCTGCTCGGATCAGCTTTGCTGGCTGCTGCCATATATTAACTCATGTTGCTTTACTGTCTTAGCCTTTACCACCTCTACCACCATGAGATTATTCCACTATCCACTACCCTTTCTGTGATTAATTTTATTTTAAATTTCCCCTGAACCTAATTTTCCCTAGTTTCAGTGTCCTCAGGTACTCCTTCTTATTTTCCTTTGAAGAATATATCCCTCCTGTACTGTTAAAATCCTTGATACATTATATTTGAAAGTTTCTATCATGTCCCCCCTTTTCCCTGCTCTAAAATACATCTTTTATTAAACCATAAAATATTGTTTAGTATTTCTAGATAATTCCACACCGTTTCTTTGTATTCCATGTAATATTGTTATATCCTTCTGAAGATATGGTTTCCAGAACTAGACACACAATCCAGAAGAGGCCGTACCAGTGACCTAAACAGTGGCCTTATTACTTCTTGGTTCCTGCTGCTGACTCCCTCTGGAATCAAGCATCTGACTTGCCTTTCTCATTGCTTTGTTGCATTGCTTATCCTATCACTTGAAATAGTGACTCCAAAACACTTTTCCTTCTCTGTAGTTTTTACAACCCATGTACTGTACATGATTGAAATGTTTTAGCATTAAATTGTAATTGCCATGTTCTTAGCCATTCTGCAAGTCTACATAGATCCTGCATTTACCACTTACCACCACCCTCTGTTCTCGATCACGCAGCCAACTTACTTACCCAGTTACAAATTTTAACCTCTAGCCCCAAATCCTCCATTTATTAACCAGCTTTTTATATGGCAGTGTCGAATGCCTTTGCAAAGTCCAGGAATACCACATCTACTGCATTGCCAATGTCTAGGTTTCTGCTAACGTCCTCCGAAAAATGTATTAGGTTGATTTGGCATGAAAGATTCTTTACAAATCCATGACATACAATAAAGCCGTTATACAAACATACAATTTTTTGTACAGTTTGAATATTATAAATTGATAACTCATGACAGTAACTTATACAGAATCAATGTGCTGAAATTATTCTTAAAATCTAATTCCAATTTATAAATATCGCTTAGGATAATGTGTACCATGCACCCTATGGAATGAACCATGCAGCCTATGGAATGAACATACAGTACTGTAAGTAAAGATGCAAAGCATGTTTGATCGATAATGGAAACAACCATCCATATCTCACCACTACAGTGGCTAGCTATAAAACTTAGGGGTTATTTTTATTGCTAGCGTAGAATGATGGCTTAACATTTAGCTGTAAGATCCTGGTGGTTTTCAGGCAGTCACTCCCCCTTAGAGAACAGCAAGACTGTCTAATCTTCTGGGATGGATCTGGTCTCCATGGCTAAGCTAATTAAAGAGAATGGTACTTCTTAATAATGGTTGCCATCTCTGTTTCTAGTGTTTGAACTGTCTTATTGTCTTTGTCTACGCTATACGCTGCCTGTTTTCGCTTTATAGTGCATTGCTGTTGATAATTTGCTACATTATCATGCATGCATTAGAAATATTGACTGTATATACACAAAGGTGAGTTAAGAATTTTCTGAATTCCAATTGTATTAAAACTTCTGTCAGCTGCTTTCCGTACTACTGTAGGTTGCTATCTTCCCAGTTGGACATGGTACAACATTCATTTGTGACTGCAGTGCAGGAGAAAATGGCTACCCCACTTGTTTTTTGCACAAAAGAAGGGCATCGTGATTCCCTTTTTTGCGGTCTGAGGGTTTGTCTGGTGCCGTTATTTATTGAAGACTTTAGGCACAGTATGGAGAAAGTGTTGTCTTGTGAAGAAGGGTGTATGAATGGATAGACACATTCAAGGAATGTTGCCAGCCATAAAGAAGGAGGTGAACGCCCATCACGGACTATGACTCATGAGAACATTGAGCGTGCACCTGAACTGATTCTGTTGGATTATGTTTCAGATCATATGCAAATCAGCCATGATTCTGCCTATGCAATAATAAACAACAGACTTGGGCACATTGATAGCTTGCAGCTCAGTCCAAAACATTTTTTTTATGGGATAATATAAAAACTTGTTGACAGATGGACAGAGGTCCTGATTCTGGTTCACGTGCACTAGCAAATTCTCTCCCTAATGGACAAAACCATGTGCACTGCAGATGGGGCAGGAGTAACATGCGGAGAGAGTTAGATTTGGGTGTTATTTTGTTTCTGTGCAGAGTAATTACTGGCTGCTTTATCTTTACACTGCAATATAGATATCAGTTTAAAGTATAATCCCCACCCAAATCTAACTCTCTCTGCACATTACATCTGGCCGCCCCGCAGTGCACATGGTTTTGTCCATTAAAGAGCGAATTTGCTTTTGCGAATGAACCAGAATCAGGGCCGAAGTGTATTTGAAAATTATGTTGAAAAACAATGTATTTGTTTTTTTCTGAAAGCTGAATACAATAAATTCTGCAGTGTGGATCATTTTTGGGTCACCCTCATATTTATCAAGGAGCCCAAACCATGCACTATCTATTGGTTAGCCAATCCTCTGGAGACTGGGCACACCCCTAAGCATTTGCCCCTGTGGATATATTCTCCTGGTGGGCCTTTCATGCCCCAGACACTGGACCTGAGACCAATCTGACTACATACCTTCATGTTTGTCCAAGCACCTAAGAGGGAAGAAAACCTAATGAAAACATTTTGTCTTCAGTATAAACTTATTTTCTTCATCATTTCTTGTGACATGTATTTCTCATGGCAAAAAACAACAGATCTTATGACAAGAGGTGATTGACCTAAATATATGTGGCTTTAATACTTCCCTAAAACTAGTCATAAATGAGAAGATATACTGTAAGTCCAGGAAATAAAAGATCATGGCTGAATCATGCAGTACTCATATATCAAACCACTAGTTTCCTCCTTAATATTTATAAATGATTAAATCATACCCCAGCTGCAGAACATATGTTGGAACTTATACTTGAAGCCTGCATCCAATGATTCTGTTTACTGAAGAACTATAAATATAAAACAGATGAATATTTTCAAAGTTCAATCCTAAACTAGAAGGGTTCTTAAAATTAAAATTAATTTAAGAATCACAATTAAAAGATACAAACAAGATGGGCAAAGCACATTGTAAGATATCATACCTCCCAACTGTCCCGGGTACAGTCCCACTGTCCCACTGTGACTCCCGGGAGTTTGTGTTCTGCGGTTGGGGGAACAGTTGGGGGGAGCAGGTAATCACCGCTGCAATGCTTTGCAGAGCAGCCAGTGATCACTGGATAGATGCCATGTGATTCGCACAGCAAATATAAGTGCAGAGAGGGAGCCAAAAATTATGAAAAACCAGGGTCTCGTTGCCCGCTCCCTGTATATGTATCCTCGCCCCTCTGACTGAAGCCCCGCCCTTTATTTTGCTCAGATGCCTCCAACACAGGGTGAAACAACCTCCAGTATGTAGACCAAGGAAGGAAGTGTCACTCAGAGACTTTTCAATCGTGAAAAAAGTGGGTCCAATTTAATCCATAGTTATTGACGTTTCGGGGCCATACCACTCCGTCATCAGATACACCAATAAGTACCTGATCACTGTACCAATAAGTACAGTGATCAGGTGACATATTTTTAAAAGACACACTTATCCCCATCTCTGTGACCTTCGCCACCGTCAACTGCCAGATGGACTTCCGGGTTCGGCAGCCGCTGCGTCCAGACCGTCCGTCATCAGTGTGCTGCGTCGGATGCATGGCGCATCACCAGTTCCATGTCAGTGGTCATATGGGGTGGGCTGTAATACATACGCAGTGCTATAAACAAACATGACAGATGCACCATAATATTCTAAGCCAGCAATATTCTCTAACAGGAAGGCATCCATTATATACACACTGGACGAGGGTGCTGTTATGTGAAAAAATAAAAAAGCAAAATAAATAATGCAAAATAATCAAGACAACACCTGAAAGTATTAAAGGGGCAGTTGTCACAGGTTTCATATAAATAAGCTTTTCTGGGGTACATGACAAAGCTATGATCACAGAACGGTTAATCAAAAATTAACCCACATATATAGATATGGATACCATAGCACTCGCCATTCCTACAAAAGGGGTGCAAACAGCACTCGCCATTACCAGGTTGGGGTCCAGTGGCCTGTGACCAAATGTTCTATTAATACAAATACAGGGGACTCAGCACTCACCATAATAAACTGTGTTGAACCTCCTGTATTTGTTTTTACTAGAGCATGTGGTCACAGGCCACTGCACACTAACCTGGGAATGGCGAGTGCTATGGTTTCCTGTATCTATATATGTGGGTTCATTTTTAACACAATGCTCTCAGCAGTTCCAGTTACACAATGCCCTCAGCAGTACCAGTTACACAATGCCCTCAATAACCGCAGCAATGCCAGATACACTACTGTATGTGTCCCCCCCCCCCCCCCCCAGTGCTACAAGTCTAAAGAAATACCTAATCGTACTGTGTATGCACGCCACCAATTGGGTGTGGTCATTTAAAAGGGGGGCGTGATACACATAGTACTTTTCCAGATACACATATGCCCCCAATAGTGCCAGATACACATATGCCCCCACAGTGTCAGATATGCCCCCATAGTGCCATATATGCCCCCACAGTGCCAGATACACATATGCCCTCACAGTGCCAGAAACACATATGCCCCAACAGTGCCAGAATTTTCCACCAGCAGTGCAACTCACCATTGTTGCTGCTGCTGCTACCACCATCTGCTGCTGCTGTTGTTGGGAAGGGGGGAAGTGCAGTATGCGCCTCTCTCACCCTCACTCCAGTCCGGTATCCCCCTGCTGTCTGTCTCTACCACTGACCCTGACGCCACTTTCGAGGGGAGGAGAGGGGAGAATAGTGGGGCGTGTGTATCTCCTCCGCCTCACTGTGTCCCTGTGATAGGGCAGTCAGCCAATCATACCTCGCGGGCCGGCTCCTGATTGGCTCGCGGGCAGGGAACCAGCCAATCAGAAGTCAGCCCGCAAGCTCTGATTGATGGCCCTGTCAAAGGGACACAGTGAGGGGAAGGAGAGATGCGCGACGCATTCTCCTCGCCTCTGAAGGGAAGCAGTGGTGGGGTCAGCGGCAGCGGAGGATATAGACAGCAGGGCAGACCACGGAGGTCCCAGAACGCCATTCCTGATGATGTAATTTTGCAAAAGAGCTTCAGGAATGGAGTTCATGCCCAAAAATAGACCTGAATATGTACATGCATGGTAGAGATGTGTCTGAGAACAAGGCACCATACCTGGCAGTACATCACGTTGTGGTTTGCAAAATCTTACACACTACAACAATATTACTTTCTAAAGCAAATACATTTTTCATCAGAATATTTAAATGCTGTTATATCTCTAAGAAATACCCCGAAACAGAGGAAGAACTATCATTGGTGCAGCAGGTGCAGTGCACTGGGGCCCCTAAGGACCAAGGGGTCTACAGTCATGTCACTGTCACCCACTGTTTTTTCCTGTCACATTCTGCCTACCCCGGCCTCTGCATGTCACCCACTCCCATGTTACATATTGTGAATTTACCTGCGCTTATCACCCATAGGTTCCACCACTGCCCTGAACGTTTAATTTAAGTCTTCTATTTCTCACCATAAGAGCACAAAACATCACCTTTTTGGTTCCTTCACCAGTCAGTGCCATTTTGGCAATCTGTCCAAGGCAGAATTAACTAAAGATTAAGGGTAGGTCAGGGTCACAAATAACTTCTACTGCAACAGCTCTTATCTTATGAAGAGAGGTGGGGTTGCCCGCGTGCAATTTATTTTGGGTGGCAGCATTCAGGTCAAGTATGTACATTGCACATTGTGTGAATAATGTACTATGGAATGTAGGGGAAAATGCATATAGACACAAAATTCAGCTTCTGGGGATTGTGGGTCTGACTCAGATCTGATCGCTCATCTGCAACGTTGTAGAAGACTGTGAATTATTAGCCCCCCATCCAGATTGAAAACCCCCAAATTTGCAAACCCATTGCAGGAGTCTAGCATGATGGCATAAAGCATGCACTAATGGAATCTGAACAGCAGGAGGATAAGTGCTCCCACACATGACAAACTCTTTTTCATCTGCTGCTCAGGCATAGCGTCCAACGTTGTGAACATGGAGAACATTAGCGAAATCTCAAGGTATATACTGAGGCTGGACAAAATCAACAATAGCATAAGAGGTATTAATTAATCCTTCAGGAGATAAAAGACCAGAAGATGAGCATAAAAAGATGCATAAACAAGGTTGGCATCACCATGCCAGCCATACTAAAATGACTGATACAGTTTGAGTATCCCTTATCCTAAATGTTCGGGACCAGAAGAATTTTGGATAACGGATTATTCCGTATTTCAGAATATTTTTTATATTTCAATGATGTATCTTGAGGTACAGTATCTTCCATTTATTTTGTACAAACACATCAAACACATGAATTACACACAAATATATTTTATTTGTGCATAAAACAAGGTTTCAAAATATGAAACAAAGTTTGTGTACTATCTCAGATACTGAATTGAAATGCCAAGCAATCATTTTCTTGCACATATTTAGTGCCAGTTACATATCATGTACATAGTGCTGTTACAGATGTCCCTAGTAGTGCCAGTTACATATCATATGTTCAGTAGTGCTGTTGCAAATGTTACCAGTAGTGCCAGTTACAGATTTCCCCAGTAGTGCCAGTTACATATCATGTCCCCAGTAGTGCTGTTACAGAAGTCCCCAGTAGTGCTTTTAGCAAAAAAAAAAAATTTGCACTTTCTGGAATGTACGGTTTTCGTAATAATTTGGATAACAGATATTTGGAAAAGGGATACTCAACCTGTACCTGTGGGTCTAGGATACAAAAATTAATCTGTCTTAAAGAACGTACATCTGAGGAAGCAGATGCCTTACTAATTGCATTTCCAAAATCCACTCTTCACTGGGGAAAATGTATTATTAAACCTGGAGAAGAGATAAAATCAAAGGTGATAACGCACCAGCCAATCAGCTCTCAAGTTACAGACTGAAAAATTACAGTTAGGATCTGATTGGCTGGTACATTATCCCCTTCCATTTTTATCTCTTTTCCAGGTTTAATACATCTGCCCAACTGTCAGTTACAGAAACCAGAATCCGAAATTTGCCGAGACCCTATTCTCACCCTTGCGTGATGTCATCTGCCAAAGCATGACAGTATTTTATTTTATGGGAGGAAATCCATTTTTCTCATAAGGGATATTTCTATTGGATAACATTTAAAAACTATCAGGTTGTGTTTGTCATATATTCAATTCAGTTTATAGATCTCAAACCATTAACCACTGAAATGCTGAGTTTTTTGTTTCAAAAATTTTCATCAAATTGTTGATATCAAATTTTGTAAATAGTAGCTTTTTAAACCTGATTCTGTATAAACAAAACAAAAGGATATAATTTTTTTTTTTTAAATAAATGATTGTTAATCAATTTAAATAGGTACCAATTACATGATTTTAAAAAAAATATTATTGGAGAAATTTTTGAAAAACAAATAGATTTATATGGTTAAAATGTTTAGCCAATTTATATAAACACAGGAAAGCAGGAAAGTTTTTTTTATTTTATTTAACTGAATGTAAAGGCCCCATACATCAGAAAGAGATTGTATCCAAACGTACAATCTCGAGGGGTTGTACAACAGTTTGTATGAAAATTGTGTGGGTCGAATGGTTGGTCCTCTAATCAGACGTGCTGCACGTCTGAGCAGTCGTGATTGGGAGCAGGTTGCAGGTTGTTCGTTCATCGTATCATATGACTGGCATCATTTGGCAGTTTTCAGGTGGTTTGGTGCATACAATTGATTGTGAGATGACCGATTGTATGTAGCAGATAGATTGTATGATTGTGTGCACATTGTGAGTACATTGTGTGTCATAAAAAAAAAAACAATTCATGAGTCTGTGACCAAAGGGGAGTTGGAGTAAAAAATCATGATTTTGAGCAGGTTGTTCTGATGTATGGCCAGCTTAACTCTCTCTCTCTAGTTACAATTCTCACAGGACTTCACAAAGAAACCAAAAGCAAGCATGGGATGGTAAAACAGTATCAGAATGCAGTGGCGTAGCTACGTTTTGGGCGCCCCCCCACCGTTAGGGGGGGCGCCCCCCGCCGCCCATTCAAACCCCCCCCAATCCCCCGCAGCCTTACCTTTCGCGCTGGTCCCGGCGGCTCCGTTCTTCTGCTGAGGACCACCACAAAATGGCCGCCCCCATACAGCAGACAGTTTCAGAGAACTGTGTGCTATATGGGGGCGGCCATTTTGTGGTGGTCCTCAGCAGAAGAACGGAGCTGCCGGGACCAGCGAAATAGGTAAGCCTGCGGGGGATTGGGGAGAGGTGTAACTATAGCACCGCAGCCCCCGGCGCCCCCATATGCACAGCACCCCCCCCCACGGTGGCGGGGGCTGCGGTGCTATAGTTACGCCACTGTCAGAATGGTAGGTCAACACATATGGTGGACATGCATGTGGTTAACATGGTTAAAGGCAATGAAATCTCAGTAATAGAGCTCACAAAGGTGATGCAATTGAGTGACATCTGACAAGCACTCAAATCCCTTATGTACGTGTATTGAGTGCTTGTTGGATGTCACTCAATTGCATCATCTGTTAAGCTGCACTTAGGTGATTTGTGAGCTCTATTACTGAGATTTCATTGCTTCTGTATTCTGTATTTACATCCATTCTTGGGATTCAGTGCTGCCATTATGTTCTCATTGAGTCACAATTGTAGTCAATTAATTAAAAATACTTTTACTCCTGCAAGGGGAACGTATAGATATAAGTGTTCAGAATTTAGGTTCATAGTTTTATAAACTTGAATCTCTTATAATTAAAGATAATAAGATGGGAAGTTATGACTCTACAACAGTATCAGGTGTCTAAAATGGTTAAAAATCAATAAACCACTGTCCATTATCTCTAAATGTAATCATTTAATTTAATAATGTCAAAGAATTAGTCCTTTCCTTGACAATTAAATTATTTAATGAAATTAAGTAATTAATTGATGAAATAGTTACACTACAAAGTATGGTACATCATATCAAGGACCTTGAAGATTTTACTATGTATGAAAAAATCTCTACTAGATAAAATCAGTAAAAACGGAGGAGAGCTAAGGCAAAGAAAAGGTGAAACATTCCAGATATATAAATTTCTAAGAAAGAAAGGATTGGAACCAGTAGAGAGAAATATGTCCCTCGCTCAGTCCTCAAAAAAGGCCTCATTACCCCCCCCCCCCCCATTAAGAAAGTAACTGTAAGGAGGAAAAAAAAGTTTAAAATAGAGGATTGTTTACAGATCCCTGTTTATACTACCAATTATGGCTTGCAGGATTCTAGGCCATACAAAGGACAGAGGAGACACCAGTTTGGGTATACCGGCATTGGAGAAACCATAATGGAGATGGCAATTGGAAGATCCCTAGGTATCCCAATAAGCCCAAACACATTCCATCTGTCCATTCCAATTTCAGTCTGCAGAATAGAATCTCTTCCTTAGATCATGATATTGGTGTACCTAGAGCAAGGGGTTAGTCTTTTTTAGAATGAGACCTAAGCCCCCAAGGAGAAAATATTCAATCATCCATGCTTGAAATTTAAAACTAAAAATTCTAGAAGGGGAAAACTAGCAGGAAATAAAAGGATTTGTTTACTGTCCTAAGACCGTTAAACCAGTACCAATTAGTGGAGCAGAAGGAAAGATCTTCATTCTTACAGACCGAGACTTGACAGAATTAGTACATATTCTTCAAAGGGGTCTGAAGTACTCTCCATCATGAAAACCAAATTCCTTTCATTTATTTTCAGATATCCAAAAATATATTCGAAAGGAAATGATTAAACATTTTGTAATGAAAGGAAATAGATCAAGAGTCGCCAACTGCATCAGTACCCTCTAAGTTTAAGCCACCATCTACCTTCTTCCCCACAGAATATAGTGGAGCTTTTTGGATTGCTTTAAAAAAAAACAGTTTGCTAGGATATTAATAAAGTACTCCAAAAGGGTGATAATGACAAGCATAAAAGAAGTTTAAATGTAAGACTTTCAGACTTTGAAACTCTTAATGATGATTAATCAATCAACATAAGGGTGGAAGAGTAGTATTGTAGAAAAAATAGATGTATATGGAGAAAATTGGCAGGTAATGCTTAAAAAAAGTTAAGTCGATCCCACACCAAGGATTAATAAGGCACTTTTAGACTTAATGAACAATGCTTTAGAGCAGGCATGTCCAACCTGCGGCCCTCCAGCTGTTGTGAAACTACACATCCCAGCATGCCTTGCAATAGTTTTAGCATTCCCTAATAGCAACACTATGGCAAGGCATGCTGGGATGTGTAGTTTCACAACATCTGGAGGGCCGTAGGTTGGACATGCCAGCTTTAGAGGATAAAATCATTACCAAAAATTAGTTAGATTTTTTATACATAAAACAACCTTCTATTCATTATGTGTATATCTTGCATAAAGTCTATAAAGACTCTGTCCCCCCACCCAGAAGACCAATTATTTTGAGGTGCAATAGTTTAACGAGTACTTTATCTGGTTGACTACAATTGACTTTGTACTTGATCTGGTTGACTAATTTACAACCCATAGTCTGAAACACTAAGGCCTACCTTAAAGGTATGGGTGATATCTTGAGAAAGTTATTGGATTACATCTCGTAACATGGGTCTATTTTCTGTAATGCTGATGTCAGCACATTGTACACAATCATCAATAAAGAAAAGGGTTTCTTTTTTTATTTATCTATTTCAAGTGAAGGATTGAAAAAAATGATCTTAGACAGCATTACTTTAATCTTAACCATTATTTGTTTTTATCACAATGGCTGTTTTTATATACAGTGTGTAGGCACTGTGATGGGCACCAGATTCTGCCTCAGCTACACCAATTTTTTTCATGGATTATTGGAAGTCCCAAATTTGGAATGTTTGCATTCTGGTGGCAAATCTGGTAATTTGGTATCATTTATCTATGATGTGCTCTTCAATTGGAGAGGTAGTGATGACAGCTTTGAGCATTTCTGTAAGGGTCTTAATAATAACCACTTTTTGATCCAAACTAGTTTTACTACCAGTAAGATTGAAGTGTCTTTTTTAGACATCAACATATACATTAGTGGTGGTATGCTTAAGATGAAGACTTTTGGAAAGACCACCGATTCTAACAGTTCTATTGACACATTCAGTCAACATCATTCTAATTGGCTTAGTGGAATTGCTTTTGGGAAATTTACACATATCAAAAGAAACTGTTTTCAATTCAGAATGGATAGTTGCCAAACACCCCCTGATAAAGTTTCCTGATGATGAAATGCGTTGGGCGTGGCCTAATCAACAACGCTGTGCTTTGATGCTCCATACCCAAAGAGGCTACCGACGGTGAAAAGACTGGTTCCGGTCCCTCCCGTCAGCGGTGCACAGTGGTGGATACCTGATTGGCAAGCTGTTTGCTGTTTACTTTTATGTACAGTATGTGAGCCTACACTTTTTAGTAAAGATGTTTTAATACTATGCTCATTTGTTCACTTCCACTCCATTTTCCTTTACATCTTGTGGGACAATTAAGCCACAGTTGGGCTTATTGGAGTTAGCTGCAGATACTTATTGCTAAGGACGCACGTTTGGTTTTAAAGTGGCTGTGCGCGGTCTGGATCTCCAATATCTCTTTATCTATATATATATATATATATATATATATATATATATCTATATATATGTAAATATCTAGATAGATAGAGAGATAGATAGATAGAGATATATATTGAAAATCCACCATCTTTTCCACTTACCGTTGTTGGTTTCCTTTTAACCTCTCCTATTGATATGAATTTTAATTGTACTAATTTATTACCTCATTGCAGTAGTTTTATACATATATTGTTAATTATATATATATATATATATATATATATATATATATATATATATATATATATATACACAAAAGGATGTCACTCAGGGCTTAAGTGAGCTGCGGTGCAGGGTGGCTTGCTCTGTTGCCGTAAGTCGATGGTCTGTGTCAACACACAGACATCCATGCACAAGTCTTGAAAGAGACAAAGGCACTCAGAGGCTTGAAGATGGTGAAAAAAACTGGAGGAATTTTATTCCATAGCCTGTCTACGTTTCGGGGGTCATGCCCCCGTCGTCAGGACAAAAAGGCAAAGGTAACAGTTACCTTTGCCTTTTTGTCCTGACGACGGGGGCATGACCCCCGAAACGTAGACAGGCTATGGAATAAAATTCCTCCAGTTTTTTTCACCATCTTCAAGCCTCTGAGTGCCTTTGTCTCTTTCAAGACTTATATATATATATATATATATATATATATATATATATATATATATAGTATTTTTCATATAATTTATAAAATGCAGAAGAAACAGGTGGAACACATTTTTAAATGTAGAAATGCTACTTCTGCATCCTTGGACTGTACTACTTTGGCCCAGATGGAATGTACAGTCATACTATTTCCGGTTTCATAGAGAACTTGCTGGAAAAGAATGCTGATTAGCGCCAGATGAGACTCTGTTGTGTGCAAATGTTTTTAGTGTATTTAAATGCTGTTAATTTGAGCCTTACCACACTTCTGACGATGGATAATGTACTCTGAAATGCGTTAAGCATGGCTCGTGTTTTGGATAGTTTCCCATGTGCATACCTCCCAACATGACCCTCTACAGGAGGGACACCATGCTCTGTTCCTGGCCTTCCCTGGTTATGTATGATTGCCATCACCTGTGAGGAGCTAGGTAATGATAAGAAAGATGTTTCACCACAGGTAATGGTAATCGTACATTACCAGGGAAGTCCAGGAACAGAGCAATGTGTCCCTCCTGGAGAGGGTCATATTGGGAGGTATGCATATGCCAGCTTGCAGTGTTCTCTGTGGGGATCAGCTAATGCAAGTTGGTGACAGCAGTATTCGTTGCGATGGTGAATCGTCAGTCAGCATTCATCCACATATCTCCCAACTGTCACGTTTTTTGGGACGGTCCTGCCTTACCACCCGGGGCCGGCAGTGTCCTGTGGGGGGGGGGGCAGTTGGGAGTCCCCCCAGCCTGACAGAATAAATGCTGTGCGTATGCGCAGCGTCTATTCAGCGGCACAGTCGTGGTACCTGTGGTGTATAAATTGTTCACGTATGAATCATTTTGTGATTATTCCTGACGACGGGAGGTATGCTCCCGAAACTTGTTGGGCAATAAATTATAACTACTTTTAAAGTCTGAAGAGTGCCACTTTATTTCCTCATATATATATATATATATATATATATATATATATATATATATATATATATATATATATAACAAAAAAACCTACCAATAGGTAGGGAAGAACACTCGCCACAAAAACAACTGATACTGCTCCTAGTTGTTTTCAAATGAAATAAAGATTCAACAAAAATATAACCTGTTTCACAGATCCATCATCCTCCAACGTTTCGGTCATCTACAGTGACCTTTGTCAAGCAATGAAAAGGGGTCAGCAATGATACAGTGATATCCAAAGACAACACGACCAATTTCCTGGGAACACCCCACTGTGTGCAGGCTTTTTGTGGATATATATATATATATATATATATATACTGTATATGTCCAAAGTCAGGCACTCCCAATAAACAGCGTGTCCAGTTGGGTATGCCCCCCCCCCCCCCCCCCCGGCCCTTCTGCTGAGGGAATGACGTCATCTGTGTGTATTACCATAGCAACACTGAGATGCTGTGCATACAATATAGTGACTATGAAAAAGAATATACAGAGCCACCACATCCAATCTGTGGATCCAGCGCGACTCGCACTAAAGCAATTTTTTAGAGAGATTGCCACCTCGAATAGAGGGGTTACACAATCAATAATACGGTATCTGAGGCTATTAAGGTGGTGTCTTTTTTCAAAAAGTACTGTGACACTGGTTGGTCACTTTGGCCACTAGCAAGTGCCTGTTTTATAGCACTACGATGTGCACCTATAATTTCTTTACATTTTCTTTCTGTTTTCCCAATGTAGCTGAGGCTACATGGGCAAATGATTTGATAGACAATAAATTTAGATTCACAGGTAAAGTGGTGTCTGATAAAGTATTTTTTACCTGTGTGGGGATAATAAAATGTAGCGCCCAGTAATAAAAATTAACAAGTAACACAGGAACATTTGTAACAACCTGGCTTGGAGGTTCTAAGTAAAGAAGATATGTTGGCAGATTTCTAACCTCAGTCTTTACTATATATATATATATATATATATATATATATATATATATATATATAATGATAAATGAAGCGGCACTTAGAGACAGGTAGAAAGGTGAAAAGTGGGGACTCTTTAATCCAAGAGATCCATTATCAACGTTTCGGGGTGCGGTGAACCCTTAATCAGGATATAAACACACAGTGATACATATCAAAGAAGACATATATATATCGCGATTAGAACCGGATGTGACGTCAGGTACCTTTAGTCTTATATAGAGCTCAGACGAAACAGAAGTCTGAAAGCAGACACTGTGAGAGAGCGATTCACACACCTCTGGTAAGTCCCAGCATCTATCTAGCACTGTATGGATATGATATATGATCACTATAAGCTCCATCTGAATAGTTTTCCATACCTTCAGACGACTGTTAAGTGTCGAACTGTAACTTATGTCTAACTGCAACTAGCTCGAATGTATCACTATGGCATTAGCAAATGGATGTTATGTGTCAGAGTGTAACTTATGTCAAATTGTAACTCGTTTAAATGTATCACTATGACAGGAACAGCGCTAATTATGGTCACATCTCTTAAAAGACTTAAAGTCTAAAAAGGCATCGCTTTGTAGCAAGAACAAACTAACATGATGTAATATAACAAAGAATTGGTTAATATGATATGCTGCAGAATGTATGTACTTAGCACTAGGATATAGGTGCCATATGACTGCCCCACCACTAGGGAAATGGAAATAATCCTTTATACATAATTCCAAACTAAAACGACCCCCAGACAGATAAAATTTGAGGATTGTACAGG
The DNA here is from genome assembly GCF_055691185.1 of Crinia signifera. Lineage (NCBI taxonomy): Eukaryota > Metazoa > Chordata > Amphibia > Anura > Myobatrachidae > Crinia > Crinia signifera. The sequence continues at coordinate 202,368,032 of NC_139222.1, forward strand.
GAAACCCTCCAGATACTTCTAATAGTGTCCTGTTTCATAAAAATAAAGGACAAAATACCTAAAATTTATAAATTAAAATTCATCACTTAGGTGTCCGCCAATCATTTGGACAGTGCGACCCGTACAAGCATCCGACAGAATACTGTTGGACAGGTCTACCACCATCAAAGGGTACGTACTCTTCAAGAAATTTAACACGGTACCTCCTGTGTTTTCTGGTGGGTAACCGTTTAGAAATCATAAATAAACGTCTAGAATTATATGTATATTCAAAATGTAAAATTTAAAATCTATTATTATGTAGGTGTTCTTCAAAACCTTTGAACAGTGCTATTCGTATAAACACTGGACAGATTTCTGTATGACAGACCTTTAAACACCACAGGGTATGTACTCTACAGGAGGTTCAACAGGGTACCTCCTGCTTACCGTAGCCTATCCTATACACATGCTCCCTCTCCACCAGACTTTTTATATATGTATATGTTCTTAAATTTTTTAGACGTCATCCAAGCGTCATAAGAAGTTTTTAAAATAATTCAACCTGAGATCTTTCATAAGCTCAGAATCCCGGTATGTAAACAAAACTCAACATACCACCAAATATTGCACTTTATAACTAAAAATATCTAAAGGGCTTTCTATATTCTCATAGAGTCTACTACCCCTGAGGAAGCCGTTCATCGGCGAAACGCGTTGGGTCTCGACTCATTGGAAACACTTGAATTATAAATCTTACTATTTTTTATGTGAATATTGTCCGATATTGACTATATTATTCATTTTAAATAAAATTTGTTTGCAAATCGCAAATTCGGTATCCACTATTGAATGTCACAGTAAGGTGGAGGCTTCTATCTAGCGCTCTCTATATCCAACATACATACACATCTCCATTTTTTGACCTTCACTAACAGGGAGGTCTTATAGAGTAGCTGCTACAGGTAGCGCAAAACGACGGTCTTTTTCTCCCACTCATATATATATATATATATACATGTAGCAGATAAGCATATGACTTACCCCCACCCTGTGCAAGTGCCGGTTTGCGGCTGCTGGAGGAGTCACCAATCTCAACTTCCGGGTATAGCTGTTATTCCGAAAACCGGAAGTGCGTCACTGGGGGAATGCGTGTCACCGGATTCTCCGGCGGGCACATGGTGCCGGGTGCTAGAATGTAAAATGTATAGACAAATGATACAAGTTTGTATAAGGTGGCTCCTGTGTCCTAAATAGTGCTAAATAAAACCATAAGCATCCCCTGTAAGAAAAACGCTGAAGTGGATGAGAGTGAAAAACACTCTGAAACAGAAAGCGGAGCTTTGGTGACATCTAGTGGAGAAATACATACAGTGACCAGTGAAAATATACAATACAATTAAAACACATTTAAAATTAGCTGTTCTAGCATCACCGCAGTTAGCATATTAGGCACCGGACAGGTCGACTTAGGCACATAAGGGTATTCCCTGGTAAATATGTAAAACAGGTAAATCAAGTATACACATAGAAATACTAATGTGTATTATGGCTAGGGATTTAGCCTAAACCTAAAAAAGGTTTGTCACAATGGGACTGCTAGGTCCAAGTGTGGTCGCCACCTAGTGGTGGGAAACTCATGAACTTTAGAGAAAAATTTAAGTACATGAAATGGAGTTCAGAAGAAGAAACCAGGAGATGTGTAAAGTACACATGTACTATGCGCTATGGTGTGTTTGAACTGTCAGGTATACCTACACACAAAAAATGAGCTGTACAGGCAGTGCTAGGCAAAAACCAGATAAATATACAAACGTTAATGTAATGCTGTAACTTAATAACAAGCAAGATGTCAACAGTAAGTGAAGTAGTAAATAAATGGACACTGTCTGTGATAACTGGGTAACCTAGTACCTTAAATATGGACCTGGTGATTGTGCAGGGATATTAGATGTCGGCAGATCTGTTTACAAAAAGCAATGCAATCCCAAGGACTCATTGAGCCCATTGGGTTGCAATGTGTCAAGTTTAAATATCCATTCAGCCTCCAGCTGTAGGAGGCGTTTGGATCTGTTTCCTCCACGGGTATGCGGGGGTACATGATCAATGATCTTATACTGCAAAGTTCCCATGCCATGTTTGTGTAAGGCAAAATGATGGACTACCAGTTGTTGGCTTTTGCCAGTTTGTAGAGCTGCCCGGATGGAACTGCGGTGTTGGGCCATTTGTACCTTAAAGGTATCTTGTATTTGTGTCCAGTATAAGGTAGTGTTACATAGGTGCTGGGGGTGAGGTAGCTGCATCCCATCCACCTGAAGCACCCCACCTTATGGGGTCTCTGGGGTCTCCTGTCACTGGCGAAGTCAGTAATGTCAGTTTTTACCAACCTATCCTTGAGGTTGGAACTTCTTTTGTAAGCTGGCATCAAGCTAGTGGTTTTAAACACTGGGAGTTCAGGATCAGTAGCGATCATGGGCCACCAGTTTTTTACTTTGTTTTTGGTGATGTTGCTAGATGTACTGTATGTGGTTACCCACGGGATAATTTGTTTCTGGGTGCTGTCCTTTTTAGAGGTAATTAATGTAAGCTGGTCTTGTGCCAGGGCTTTGTTTTTGGCTTTAAGGAGGTTATCTAGAGGGTAACTTCGGTGTCTGAACTTCTGAATCATCTCATCAAGTTGATTTTCCTTTTCACCAGGGTCATCGACTAAGTGGCAATCCCTGAGTAGCTGTGAATACAGAAGGCCTTCAATAGTGGGTCAGTCATTGATATGCAAGTTCTGTTTGTTGTGCCAGCCCCGGCATAGGCTCATGCAGTCAGTACTTGGAGACATATCTGAGGATAGAGATGGTACAGATGTGGGGAGATGGGGCAGATGGTGGGGAGGAGACAGATGCTGGGGAGGTGGGGACAGGTGCTGCACATAGAGGGATTGGGGGACATATAATGGGCAAGAAGAGGGGGCAGATCATGGGCAGAGAGGGATGAGGGGGACTGATAATGGGCAGTGAGAGGGGGACAAATGCTGGTCAGGGAGAGGAGGAGATATGCTGGGCAGAGAAAGGGGGAGAGATGATGGGCAGAGAAAGGGGGAGAGATGATGCACAGAGAAAGGGGGACAGATTCTGGGCAGGGAGAGGAGAGATACGCTGGGCAGAGAAAGGGGGAGAGATGATGGGCAGAGAAAGGGGGAGAGATGATGGACAGAGAAAGGGGGACAGATGCTGGGCAGGGAGAGGAGAGATACGCTGGGCAGAGAAAGGGGGAGATATGCTGCGCAGAGAAAGGGGTGGGCAGGAAGTGTGGGAACAGATGGTAGGCAGGGAGTGTCAGGACAGATGGTGGGCAGGGAGTGTGGCGACAGGTGCTGGGCAGGGAGAGGAGGGACAGATACTGGGCAGGGAGAGGTGGAACAGATACTGGGCAGGGAGGGGATGGCAGATACTGGGCAGAGAGAGGGGGGGCAGATTCTTGGCAGGGAGAGGGGGGCAGATGCTGGCAGGGTTTGGTACAGAGAGAGAGAACCTGCAGGGAGAGTCAGGAGCTACAGTGAAGTCTGGGGGCATACTCATAATCAGGCCCATGCTGTGAAATGAGATCCTCCGTGTTCGAGGGATCAGATGATCTCCTCCAATCAGGGGCACTTCTATTCAGCATGTGCCTGCCGAGCACATCTAATCACAGCTAGGCTCATGCTGTTTTCCTGGCCCTGTGCTGAGTTGATGAGGTGGAGGGGTTGGGCATCACAGAGAGGAAGGTGCAGGGACAGAAGCTCTCTCCTCTGCTGCCAGCGCCACTGCTCTACACTGACAGGCACAGCATCATCTGGAGAGCATTCACAGCCCCCACATTCATCCTGCCTGGCGCTGGCGTACATTGTACAGTATATTACTATTTATCATGGGCCCTTGAAGAAAATGCCAGTGGCGGCATTGAAACGTCGGGGCACCCACCCATGAAATTCTTGTAACTTTAACTTGTATTTTAATACAATGACTGAAAAAAGACCCTTTGAGTGCCGCATAACATTGCTCTTCTACTCATACCCTATATATATATGTATATATGTGTATATATATGTATGTGTGTATATAATATATATGTGTATATATGTATATATGTGTATCGATGCGGTGGTGCGGCACTATTTTAAAGTCCACTCGGGGAGGCAGTGGTTAACGGCGTTTCAGTTTTTTATTTCAAACTGTTTTCAAGTCAAGTAAAGTGCAAGTGCAAAAATAAACAACATTTATACTTACAACCCTGCTGATGGATGGCGGTGCCGCACGCCAGCGGGGACCGTCTCTCCGTCCTGCCGTCGCCAGTATGGATGACGTCACTTCGCCAGGCGTCGGGGTTCACGCTACGCAGCGTTTCTGCTGGCGGGGCCAGAAACCAATGTTTGAGGATTTGTTGCAGCAATATCACAATCTATCAGGACCCATTAGGTTTACCTATACTATGAGTCAATCAGAGATAAACTTTCTGGATGTCAAAGTTTCTATCACTGAAGGGCAGTTTACTACCTCAGTGTATAGTAAACCTACAGACTAGCAAGCAGTTGCCACCCCAGATCTTTGATACGCGGGCTACCATTTTCGCAAATGGTCCTCATATGTCGCATAAACAGCGACAAAACATCAGCCATTGCCCAAATAGATGAACTCATCACCAAATTGCGCAGTAGAGGGTATTCCCGCAAATCACTAAAAGCGGCCAAAGAGAAAGCACTTAGCTTACAAAGAAGTGATTTGTTGAGTCCCAAATCTATTCCTCAAGGTGTTAATCCTGCTATGCTTCCTTGGGTCTGTAGATTTAATACGGAATCCAGTAATATACAGAAAGTAGCCAAAAAACATTGGCCCACCATCGCAACCAATTCCAGTTTAGGTCTGAGTAACACCAGACTTATGCCGTGTTACTCTAGAGGTAAAAACTTACGTTCCTGGCTGGTAAAAACCGATGTAGCTAAATTAAAAGTCCCAAGAGCCAATAAAACTATTTTACCTACAGATCGTTGTGGCAACTTCAGATGTGGATGCGTGCCATGCCAGTTTTTGCTGGCTGGTGACTCATTCAATCACCCACATTTCGGGCAAAAGTACATGATAAGACATCGTTTCAATTGTACATCCACATTCGTGGGTTTATCAAATCCTTTGTCCCTGTGGACTTGTATATATCGGAAAAACCGAATGCAGGTTCAAGGACAGAATGACAGCCCACCGATCTGCCATTCGTCTTGCCATAGAAAAAGGGTCCAGCGAACAACCGGTGGCCCGCCATTTCGCGACCCATCATCACCCCCTCAACTCCTTACGATATAGGATAATTGATACAGTGCCCCCATCGATCAGAGGAGGCGACAGAGGGTTAAAGTTATTACAATTGGAGAGTCGGTGGATCGCAAGATTAGATGTTATTGCCCCCAAAGGGTTAAACGAAGGCATCTCTTATGGATGCTTTCATTGAGTCTGACATTCATTATCTCATTCATAGATACCATGTAGCCTGTATGTATTTTATTCTATATATATGTCTTCGCTTGTATTTCATGCCCGCATAATGTTCTGATGTTTCTTACATGCATCTCTGATGTTCCATTATCTCTAATTCACGGTGTCATTATGCTGGTGTATCCACAGCGTCTCGGCTGTCATGACAACAGAAACGCTGCGTAGTGTGAACCCCGACGCCTGGCGGAGTGACGTCGTCCATACTGGCGACGGCAGGAGGGAGAGACGGTCCCCCGCCGGCATGCGGCACCACGCCATCCATCAGCAGGGTTGTAAGTATAAATGTTGTTTATTTTTACTTGACTTGAAAACAGTTTGAAATAAAAAACTGAAACGTCGTTAACCACTGCCTCCCCGAGTGGACTTTAAAATAGCTGAGTGCCGCACCACCGCATTGATACATGTTAGAGGTTTTCCCGCTCCAGTGAGGGCACCAGCGCAGATCGTCATCATTAATTTGGAGTGCCGGACCCCAGAACCCGTGTATATGTGTGTGTGTGTGTGTGTGTATATATATATATATATATATATATATATACTGTATATTTATATAAATATGTGTATAGATGTGTATATGTGTGTGTGTGTTTATACTGTAATCATCGCCTTTTCAGATGAGGGCACTTTATAAATTGCTGGGTTAATTCTCTGGCATCTTACTGTTTTACTAATTGTATTACAGACACCAAGCCCACTTTTTGAATAGGCCACACCCATTTATGAGGCCATACCCACTTTTCTGGAAGTGGCGCGCGCATTAGAATTGTAGAGGGGTAGATCTCCAGGAATTCACGATGAGTGAGGTGGCAGCCCTAGACATGGCCTCTTGGCACCGGTTTGTTGAGGGACATGTAACTACATGCAACTGCAAAAAAGTGCATAGTCAACAGGAGCAGTCATGAGTACAGCATCACGGATTCTGCAGCCATGTTGCATGACCAAAATGTTAGTCAACAGGCGCAGTCATGACCAAAATGTTAATCAGAAGATTTATGTTCAATTGATGTGCAGAAGATTGATGTGTGTGCATCTTAATCCAAATACTAAATGAGCATATTTCTGCACTGTGGGAGCACCTTTATTGGAAAGGAGGTGGAGGTGGAAAGCCTGAGCACTCAGTAATATTACAATAGGAAAATGGACCATTGAAAAATAAGTAGAGCACAAATAAATACATATCTCAACTGCAGCTTGTGATTAGGGTGGGTACACACTATACAATTTCTGTTAACAATAATGATATTGTTAACAACATCATCATTCATATCGTTCAGTGTGTACCCAAAATATGGTAACAATAACTTCTATTGTCCCAGTCACATTACTGAACGATGTTAAGATGTCAATATTATTCAGTGTTTACTTGGCAAATCGTTTGTTTCTTGGCACCACCGATATCGTTAACAGCATGTACAGTGTGTGTGTGTGTCTGTGGCGATGGAGCCCTTTTCCTGAATGCCTTCAGTAGTGAAACTGTCAGTGTTACAGATCAATTTAAATTTGGTTTTGTAATTACTCGTGTGCCCCCTGGTGGTTATGAAGTAATAAGCACATAACTCTAATGTTTGACATTGGTCTTATACAAGTGATCGATGGATCTTAGCAACAGAGAAATATCTGGAATCATTGCCCAGAAATAAATTCATTTAATGAGGGATAATTTCCTCCCCCAGTGTCATATGTCATATACTATACTCATAGCAACAAAACAAAGATTAACTGTTCTAGATTCTTATGGAGGATTTGGAAACAGAACTACAGTAGTAATGCTTGATCACTAAGTATTTATTTGTTTTTATTTGGTCGCTAATTTCATTATATGTAAAACTGAAATTCCATTGTAAGTGGATTACAGATATAAGTAAGTGTAAGAACATTTAAATGCATGGGGATTATATTATTTAAAGCCTTATTGGCTTGGTTAATGCTCTTCTGCATTCCTAAAACAACACATACAGGGGGTAATTCAGAACTGCTTGCTAAACTGTGTTTATTCCTAGCAAGCAGGTTAACGCCACCCCTGCCACTTAAATCCACTCACTGCGCTGTAAGCTGATGTGAACACTTACACACTCACTTGCAAACACCCGCACGGAGGAAAAATCCTTCGATAGTTACTTACCATCTAAGGATTTTTCCTCTGTGCATATCCGAAAGTAAGCCCAGGACATATTGGGGGTGGCCAATGACATTATGTGTCACCAGCCACCCGCCCCCAGCAGGCGGGGAACACCTGCGTTCCCTGGGGCCACCCAACGTTTCTATAGCCACAGCCAACGTTTTTGTTGGCACGCCTATGAACCGCCGGGTGTCCAGCCGGGAACTCCCCATGCCTGTCAATCAGGCAGCGAGTGCCCCGATAGATTAAAATATTGCCGAAGGCACTCGCACCAGAGGTTTGAACATACGCATTAGTGCCTATGCCCATGCGCAGACCCACACCCCCCCCCCATCGACAGAGTAAGGAATTATTTACATGTAAGGGGATGGGGTAATTCTTGATTATCTCAGACCTAGAATGCACAGCAGAAGTATTAGTTATGTCTTATTGCATATTTGTCATTTCCTTAATAAAGGACTTTTGTCACATTGCACCAATTTTCATTCTTTTGCTATTCAAATGTGCTATGTGTCTTAGGTCTGTTCCAATGATGGCTGACAATTCCTTTCTAGAATATCCAATATCATAGGCATCAAAGGCACACCCAGCCGTTACACAGTATCTATTCTGAACAAGGTAATACAGTGTTATAACACCCACCCCATACACAGTATCTATGCCTTAACAAGGGAGTACGGTGTTATAAATCCCTGTTATCAACGCACACGCATCTCTAATCCTGATACATTAAAAATAAACGACATTCTCCCCCTGCCACATCAGGATATTCATATCCTTCTTAATCTGTCCATTAGTGTTATATGTTGTTTGTATGTTTTTAAGTATCTCGCAGTTCTTAAATTAAACGATTAAAAGATACTTTTTATTCATTCCTCCTTTTTTGTGCATCACATAGGGCCTTATTCTGATCTGAGCTCAGTACAAATTTGTTCTTAAAATGGGCAAAACCATGTGCACTACAGGTGGGGCAGATGTAACATGTATAGAGAGAGTTAAGTTTGTGTGAGTTATTTTGTTTCTGTGCAGGGTAAATACTGGCTGCATTATTTTTACACTGCAATTTAGATTTCAGTTTCAGCACACCCCACCCAAATTTAATTCTCTTTGCACAGGTTACATCTGCTCCACCTGCAGTGCACATGGTTTTGACCATTTTAAGAACAAATTTGTACTGAGCTCAGATCAGAATAAGGCCCTTAGAGACATACTCTACTTCTTTAATACTTTCACCTCTATGCCAATTTATGTCCAGTGGTAGTACGCATCTGTCCATCATTAATATTTGTTACGGCGACAAAGAGGCTTATCATATGATTGGGAAAACTTTTCTCTTCCCATGTATGTATTTTTTCCAGTGCGATTGACACCCTCCCTCATGTTTACTTTTAACTTTGATCACATCATGTGCAATAAATTGTGTTTTTACTGTAAAACCAGTCCAATTGGTCCAAACATTCTAATTTAGCCTTGCTATTTGTTCTCTCTTTTTTTGCTTTTTAGTTCCACTTCTGACCTGACGAATGCCTTAAAAACAGTAGAGCAAATATTTTTATAGTGCTGAAGACAGATGTTCATGCCAGCTATTGAAGAAGCAGGAAGAGGCTGAAATTCAGGCCCTCGAGGATGAAATCCATAATTTACATGAAATGGTGTAGAGTTGGAATAAAAATTATACTGATTGATTGTAAAATTCCACCCGAGAAACAAGTTGAGCCCAATCATCTTTAGAAGAAGAAATAGAAATATAAATGCGAAGAAACTACTCCAAGTCTTGGTTTACACTCTCAGTCTGCCCATTTGTCTGTCGGTGGCAGGTTGTAAAGAATTTCAATTTGACTTGGAAAGCGGCCCACAAGCTCCACCGAAATTTGGCAATGAATTGGACCCCCCTATTGGAGATTATCTCTAGAGAAAATCCATGGAGATTGAAGATTTCAGCAATGAAGATTTGTTCCAGCCTGGAAGCTGACGGGAGACCGATAAGAGGGACAAAATGGGCCATTTTGGTGAACCAGTTGATCATCACTTAGATGGTATTGAACTTGTTGCACTCAGGAAGGTCTGTAATAAAGTCCATCGACATGGGAAACCAGGGCTGAGAGAGAGGAATTGGTTGACCAGCTGGAGACTGACGATTAACCTTATGCTGAGTACACTTGGAGCACGAGAAAATAAACTTCTTGAGATTCAGCCACCAGTACGATCTGGAGACAAAATCAAAGGTCTACTGAATACCTAAGAAAATGAATATACTCTAGGTATATCGGGTGCAAAATCAATTAATAATTATATATAGTGTCAAATATAATTAATGACCACAGCTTCAATTATGTATTGTGCTGCTCCCAAAAAAATGACTTGGATTCTATAGAGAAGGACTATACAATTAAGAGAGCACACTGTTGAATGAATCCCTCATGAAAGGAATGATCTCTTCTATATATAATTCATTATTACATTCAACAGATCCCACTATTCCCAAATTTGAGCGACGAGATAGATTTCGGAGGCCCCCCCAACCCCTGGGTATCATGAAAAGGAAATGAGTTCAGAATGTAGAACACCCACTTTCATCTGAAGAGGAAGAGTCTTGTATGGAATGGTGGCATCCATAATTTTACTGTCATCCATGTCAGTCAAATAAACAGGGGAAGTAAATTTTACAGTGGGTAGGAACCACCTCTTGACCAATTCTGCTTTCAAAGTTGCTGGCGGCTCCATAATTTAGAAGAGCTTTCAGATTCCTGAAGCACTGAAATACTGTATTGACACAGGAAGATTGCAATGACATGAAGATGGAGAGTAAGACATTACTCCTAGTCAACCCTCTGCTTAGCTGTCTGTGAACTGACATTTCCCTGTCTCTTAGTACAAGCATTAAAGAGATGCGAAGGAGCAGCACGATACAAACACAGATGCTCAGACAGATGACAACAGCATTCCGCTAGATTCAAACGTGCATGATTTCTTTGCATAGGCTCTTGCTTAGGAGAAGATGATTGGTGTGGAGGAGGAGTTGTCCTAGGAGGACCAGCACGACCATGCTCAATTGTCCGATCATGGAAGTGAAGATCCAACTTAGTACAGAGGGAGATGAGCTTTTCCAATTCTTTTGGGAAGTCTCTTACTGCTTGATAGTCCACGCCAGAAGGCTGCATAAAGAGCATCATCGTTCCAGTCTAACTCTGATATGAGTATAAGAAGATGAACCAGGTATTGACCCACCAACATGCCGATCCCCAAAACTGCTTCCGGAGCCTGAGCAACGGTAAGGTGGTAGAGTTTGAGTTGATGAGCGGGAAAAAAGGCACCAAGGCTGTCAACGTGACTGGGCCAAATGGAACACCGGAGCAACATAACAGACGCACCCCAGAGCACTACCCATGCCATCGAGAGCCTCCACCGTACTACCAGCAAGAGTACAGCCACAGCGGAAGTAGAGATGAACCAAGGGAGGTCAAGTGTGAGAATGAAAGGGTTAACGCCAACCGCCCTTGACCTGGACAGATGCCCCGCCCACCGGAACCTGACATCATGAGGCAAAGTGAACTGCCGAGAGGAAATGAGAAACCGGTCGTGCGGAGTGAGGCAGTCCATCAGAACTGGCAAGAAGCGACCAGGCCTCCACTTTCTCCAGAGCTGACGTGGGAGTATGTGCCCAGGATGGACAATGCCGACTACCGGGTGGCGAACCTAAGGCCAAGAAATGCCAGAATGGTAGACCAGCAGAGAAGTCCCAAATTTGTGGTTCACATGGCTGCGGCCCAGAGAGTGGAACCGTCAATAGCCGAATAGGCAGAACGAGCGATGCCACCGCCTGAACACAAGGCCAAGGTAGAAGTGCCAAAGAGGGATGAGAAGGCCGAAACCTGTTTTGCCGAAATGAAACCCGTGACTGGCAGTGAGTACACCTCCATGTCAGGAGAAGAGTTTGCCTTCCAGATACAGCAGGCGATTCTGCGATCCTAAAGGCGAGATCGAGAGGCGAGACATGCTTGAGTGAAGGTCGTACACTGTGCGAATGGGCACCATCCATTTACAGCAGTGAAGCACCTGGACCGCAGAGGGATCGGAGTCCTGTGGCGGAGGGATGGTTGACCCAGGGAGCCCACCTTAGACAAGCAGGTGATAGGGATGTAGTAATGCATATTTGTTGTGGAATGTTTGTATATTCACCTGTTTACTTTTGCACTGTTCAACCGTTTTGGCATGGACATTGAAAGTACCTTGTTCTGTATTTAATGCCCCTGGTTGGTTGCCTGGGGACAGGTAAATTTTTAGCGGGGTTGTGTGTGGCACCCCACTGCAGTGGTGCCCCTTGCCCCGATTTTTGTGTCCTTTAAATGCAGCCAACGCTGCCTGCAAAATCCCGGCCCTGTGATCAGGGCTGTGAGGGGTTAAATAGCCCCAGATCACCTTCATGTGAAGGGAGCCTAACCCCCTCCCCTCCCTGATTGGCTGCCCACGGCGTGTGAAGAGAGTGAGCAGAGGTCATCCCTGCAGCAGCAATGTAAGGAGTGAGCAGTTGGGCGTGCTGCATGTGGAGAGCCCAGAGAGTCAGCCAGCAGCAGAGTGTGCCCCCCTCCTCCACCCTCCCAGTACAAGCAGCCTGGGTACATCTGGCACTGGCAGGTCTTCCACTCACCAGCAGTCACTGCCATGTCTCCTATTCACCAGAAGAGGTGGGTCTCCTGGGCAGCGGCGGTGCCGGAGACTCCAAAGGAGAGGCTGCACCGGGTTCTCCAGGGCAGCAGTGGCGTCTGGTCTTTTATCATGTGCCAGGTCTCCTGTGTCGTGCCAAGTTTTATATGCACCGGATCTCCAGTGCGCAGTGAAGGCATTAGTGTTTCTTGCTGTGCTGGCCTCGTGCCTGGTCTCCTGCTCCCACCACTGAAGGGGGACACAAGACACTGGCGCAGCCACTACCCGCAGCTCCTTAAACTCAAACGAACTGGAAAATAAAATCAAGAGGGTGCAGGGGATAACCTGCTGGTCCTTGTCCACCCACCCCTATCCCCCCAAGCCCCATAGCAGTGTCATCCCCTTCACCCTCTTTAGTTACACCAATGTGCACAATCCTCTTACTATGGAGGAAAATTTTAAAAAAGGCATGCAGAGAAGCTCCACATGCACAGTAGGGTATTCAGCGGGGAGCTCAGAGGCCGTGCTGATATCTGACCTCGGGTAATCAGTGGGAAACAACATGCGAAGCACTGCCTTCAGTCTACTGTTCTGCCTCTACATGCTTCGTGCAGGACAATAGTATGTCTAGGTTTACTTTTATCTGCGAAGGGAAGAAAACTATTCGATGGTGAGCGACCATCGGATGATTTTTCCTCTGTGCAGCCACATGCGAGCGGATTCTGTGTGTAAGTGTACACATCCTCTCGCATCATGTCACATGGATTCGGTTTGCGGGGCGTGCATTTGCCTGCTCCCTAGGCAGCTAATATACGCAGCCTACCGAGCAGGTCTGAATTACCCCTAAAATGTGCCCTGCGATCAGGTCTGAATTAGGCCGTTGGTTGTTTTATATCAGTGTTCAGACATAAAGCTGGAAATTGCATAAAGGCTGCTCTCAGTAATGTGGAGACAGTGATATCTATAGAAACCAGCAAGATAAACACTACTATTTATTATACACAACCAGCATTTTGCGTTGTTAGCAATTATAAACAGGAAAGGTAAAAGCACTGGAGATGTTACACTTGATGCATTGTAGCTGTAACTCCTGTCTGTGGAGAGGTTTAGTCATCAGCTACAAAAAGCCTTCGTACACCGCAATTGTTTGTGACATGTCCTCTTTTGTTGAGCACAAGCTAGTTAAAGCCTTCAGCAAAATCAAAATGTCCCATACCGTTTTGCCGGGGAAAGAGACAAATGGAAAGCACAGTTAGTACTTAGTACTCTTCCCAGAGGAATAGTAAAAGAAAATGGGAATTTGCATCCTTTTTTAAGCAGATTTTGAATAGGCTTAACCCCTTCCCGCCGCAGCCTGTTTTTGCCTTCCTGACAGAGCCCTTTTTTTCAAATCTGACATGTATCACTTAAGTGGGGATAACTTTATTTTGCTTTTACTTATCCCAGTGATTTTGAGATTGTTTTCTCGTGACACATTGTACTTCAAGATAGTGGTAAATTTGGGTCGATACAGTCTGTGTTTTTTTGTGATAAATACCAAAATGTCGTAAAAAAATTCAAAATTTAGCAATTTTCAAAATGTTAAATTTTCTGCTTGTGAGACAAATAATCATACCACTCAAAATAATTAATAACTAACATAGACCATATGTATACTTTATGTTTCCATCATTATTTCAACCTCCTTTTAATTTTTTTGGACACTAGGAGGCTTAAAATATGAATAGCAAATTCTCAAATTTTCAAGAAAATTTCAAACACTGATTTTTTTAGGGACCAGTTCAGTTCTGATGTGACTTTGAGGGACTTGTATGTGAGACACCCCCATAAATGATGCCATTTCAAAAACTGCACCCCTCACAGTATTCAAAACAGCATTTTGGAAGTTTGTTAACCCTTTAGGTGTTTCACAGGAATTAAAACAAAGTGTAGGTGAAATTTCAAAATTTCATTTTTTTTGCAGATTTTCAATTTTAATACATTTTTCTAAGGAACACAGTAGATTTTACTAGAGAAATGTGACTAAAAATTGATTCCCCCAATTCTTTTGTTTTCATAAATATCCTATATGTGGCCCTAGTGTGCACGTTGACCAAACCACAGGCTTCATAATAGAAGGAGCACCTACTTGATTTTGGAGCCTCCTTTTTATGAGATTATTTTTTAGGCACCATGTAGGTTTCTAGGCACCATAAGATGCTAAAAGTTAGGAACCACCCCACAAGTGACCCCATTTTGCAAACTACACCCCTCAGGGAATTCATCTAGGGGTATAGTGTACATTTCAAACCCCCAGGGGTTTCACCAATTGTGGTACAACTGGGCTGTGCAAATGAAAAATTACATTTTTTACACAAAAATGCAGTTCTGGCTCAAAATTTTTCATTTTCACAAGGAATGAAGGAGACAAAGCACCCCAAAATCTGTGCCCCAATTTCTCCCGAGTATGGCAATGCCTCATGTGTGACCAAAAAATGGCAGGACTCAGAAGGGAAGGAGTGATATTTGGATTTTGCAGCACAGATTCTGGTGGAATGTTGGTGGGTGCTATGTCGCATTAGCAAGACCCCCAAAGCACCAATACAGTGGAACCCCCCACAAGTGACCCCATTTTGCAAACTACACCCCTCAGGGAATTCATCTAGGGGTATAGTGTACATTTCAAACCCCCAGGGGTTTCACCAATTTTGATACAACTGGGCTGTGCAAATGAAAAATTACATTTTTTTACACAAAAATGCAGTTCTGGCTCAAAATTTTTCATTTTCATAAGGTATGAAGGAGAAAAAGCACCCCATAATCTGTGCCCCAATTTCTCCCGAGTATGGCAATGCCTCATATGTGACCAAAAAATACCAGTTGGGTGCATGGCAGGACTCAGAAGGGAAGGAGTGATTTTTGGATTTTGCAGCTCAGATTCAGGTGGAATGAATGGTGGGTGCTATGTGGCATTAGCAAGACCCCCGAAGCACGGTGAAATAATGAACCTAATAATCCATAGATGTGTGGTATATTTTAAAACACTCCTTTATACATAGGCCGGGTTTGTCGGGGCAAGTTTCACAGTGGAAAATAGTATCCTTTCTTATTCCCTTTTTATAGCAAACTGTGCACCTTTTTTGTGTCCTGCCCTTTTTTGCAGTGGAGGGGATTTCGTTAGGAAAATGCTGCCCTGGTACAATACGGGGGCCAGTACTAGAAGTACTGGGGCCCTCTGCCTGCTGGTTCCCAAATATTAGGCCCTTTATGACTTCCTCTTGAAAGTGCATAAATGTCCCCCTCTGGCTGGTAGAACGGAATAGCACGTAAGCGTTATACAGTGCCATCTGGATGATATACACGGCCAGCTTCTTGTACCAGATTTTTGTTTTCCGCAGGGCACTGTACGGCTTCAGTACCTGATCTGAAAGATCCACTCTGCCCATGTACTTATTGTAATCTAGGATACAATAAGGTTTTGAGGTGTGGGTACTGGTACCTCGTACAGGGACGGAGGTGGTACTGTCTCCATGAATTGTTGTCAGTATAAGGACATCCCTCTTGTCCTTATATTTGACCAACAACATATTTTCGGTGGATTGTGCCCTGCTTTCACCCCTTCTCAGTACTTGGGCAATGTGCGTTTTTGGGAGGCCTCTTTGGTTCTTGCGCACAGTACCGCAAGCTGCTGTACCTCTTGAACCAAGGGCCTTAAACAGGGGGATGCTAGTGTAAAAGTTATCCACATAGAGGTGATAACCTTTATCCAGGAAGGGGTGCACTAAATCCCAGACAATTTTTCCACTAACACCTACGAGGGAGGGGGGGCATTCTGGCGGTTCAATTCTTGAATCCTTCCCTTCATATACCCTAAACCTGTGGGTGTACCCTGAGGTGCTTTCACACAGTTTATACATTTTTATGCCATACCTTGCCCTCTTACTGGGAAGGTACTGGCGGAATTTAACCCTTCCTTTAAAATGTATAAGGGACTCGTTGATACAAATAAATTTTTCAGGGATGTACATCTCTGCAAATTTGGCACTGAAATGATCAATGACCGGCCTGACTTTGAATAGCCGGTCAAAGGTGGGATCATCTCTGGGTGGGCACTGTGCATTATCGGTGTAATGTAAAAATTTAAGGATTGTCTTCAAAACGAGTCCGAGTCATGGCCATACGGTAAAGTGGGGTGCTGTACAGAACATCTGTACTCCAATATTGCCTAATTTCTGGCTTTTTTACTATGCCCATATGTAACACCAGACCCCAAAACGTCATCATCTCTACTGCATCTACGACGTGATGACGTGGGGTTTTGAGCAATAAACTGCTGGGCATATAAATTACTTAGGTCCACCATTAAATTTATAAAATCATCAGAGAAAAATAATTTGAAAAAGTCAATTTCTCTGAGACCTGTTGAATCAAATTGGATTCCTGGAATGGCCAAATACTCAGGAACCTGGGGCTCAAAATTGTCTGGTGGTGGGGTCCATACGGGATCAATCATTTGGGGGGGGGTCTCAGCTGCTCTACGGGGGCGTCTTTGAGGGGGTCCCTCATCACTAGAGGAGGAAGATGAGGTTAAGACGAATCCTTCAAATTCCCCGCTTGCATCACTGGCTGTGTCAGAGTCAGAGGCAAGCATGGCATATGCCTCCTCCGCTGAATACATTCTTCTGGATGACTGGGATGACATTTGGGATGACATTTGGGATGACATTTTTATTTTTGTGTTTCTGTAAGTGTAATGTTTCAACACGTGTATAGTGTAGGGGGGGTACAAACTTTATTTCAACACGGGGGGTATGTAGTGTGTAGTGTGTATGTAGTGCAGAAAAAAAAATACTTTATACAGGAATTTGATCCCAATAAAAAAAAAAAAAATTAGATCAACCCTGTGGCAAAAATGCTGATCTGTGATGTACGTCACTCAGCAACTTCAAGGCAGCTTTTGGTACAACCTTGAAGGGGTTAAAAAAAAAAAAAGGTCCTGCGCCAAAAATTGAGCACAGATGTTGGTCAGTAACGTCCGTCACTGAACAGCGCTCAAAGGCCACAGGACACCCACAAAAGCAACGTGGGTGTAAAAACAAAACCCCACTGCACTCTCCAAAAAAAAAAAACTGCAGATCAGTGATGCAGTGATGCAACACTGATTAGCAGTGAGGGGCAGCAGGCACACAACTGTGGGTGCAACCTGACAGGGTATATAAAAAAAAAAACCTGCACCCCCAAAAAGTTGCTGATCAGTTAATTTATACTGATCAGCACAAAAGGGGGGGCAGCAGGGGGGGCAGCAATCAGTTGCACAGGCAGCACAACCTTTGGTGCAACTGACAGGTATATATATATATAAAAAAAAAAAACCTGCACCCCCAAAAAGTTGCTGATCAGCACAGATATACTGATCAGCACAAAAGGGGGGGCAGCAGACACAAAATATAGCACTCTCTATCACTCTCTGTCACTATCTCTCACTATCTCTCACTATCTCTCACTATCTGTCACTCTAAGACACTGCAGCAGCAGCACACAGGAAGTCACAAGATCCAGGAAGCATCCAGCTGCTGGCAGCACGCTACCAGCGGTGATCAGGTAAGTATCAGGCAAGGATCAGGTCAGTATATCACGACAGATTGGCACGGTGACCGCTCTGCACGCAATTCCAGACCGGAATGGCGTCTGCAGCACAGTCACCGTTAGTTTAAATCACGCGCCATGGCTGTGATTGGTCCGTCGGTCCGACGGACCAATCACAGCCTTGGGGGCAGGTGGGGTGAGGTGTGGTCATCACCGGTGACCACCGGTGACCCCCTCACGCCCCCTCACACCCGGCGGTGATTGATCCCTGTGTTACCGAGCGTCTGATTCGCCGGTAACACAGGAAAACGCTGCGATTGGCTGTTCACATTGAACAGCCAATCGCAGCGATCGCCGACGGGGGGGAGGCATCGCCGCCCCCCCCTGGGCATGCTGGGACATGTCTGCTGTCAGGGACAGCAGACATGTTTAAACTGTCACCGCGTCTATAGACGCGGTGACAGTTTAAAGTCATGACGTATATATACGTCATGTGTCGGGAAATACATCCTGGCCATGACGTATATATACGTCAAATGTCGGGAAGGGGTTAATGATAGCAAACTTTCTGCCCAACAAAATTCTGTTTAACTATTGGCACTCATGGGGTGGATTCATATCAGCTTCGTATAACAGTAAAAAAAGGAATGAGAAATCTAGAAATAAAAAGGAGGTGTCTGGACAGGAAAGAAGAGGAGACAGGATAATTCATTAAATTGCACCACCACCCCTTGCGCACTCCTCTACAATGCCTGCCCTTGCTCAGGTCTGGTTCTGGTCACATAAAACATATTATCTTGGCCCCTGTAACCATAGAAACCGTTTTATATGCACCAACACGGCCACTGCGTCACGCTCCCTCTGTGCCATGCTGGTATTACAGCGATTCGCGTCATTTGCCCCGGTCGCGGGAGACTGGCGGCATTATGGGGGAATTGCACCCCTCTCCAGAAGGTCGGGAGGTAGAACCGATTTTCCGGAGCCTCCCAGCCATTCCGGGAAGGTAGGCAATCCTGACTTAGCACCCTAGGTAAAATGTCAACCTACTGCCCCCCCCCCTCACCTTCATACTACCACCAATACCCACTTTCCAACACCTTAAAGCAGGCATGTCCAACGTTGGCCCTCCAGATGTTGTGAAACTACACATCCCAGCATGCTTTGCCACAGTTTTGCTATTAGAGAAGGCTAAAACTATTTCAAAGCATGCTGGGATGTGTAGTTTCACAACATCTGGAGGGCCAACGTTGGACATGCCTGCCTTAAAGCAGGCTTTCCCAACCACGGTCCTCAAGGCACACCAACAGTGCAGGTTTTAGTGATATCCTGGCTTCAGCACAGATGGTTTAATCAGAATCCTTCAGATACTAATTAAGTCACCTGTGCTAAAGCCTGGATATCACTAAAACCTGCACTGTTGGTGTGCCTTGAGGACCGGGGTTGGGAATGCCTGCCTTAAGGAATACTTGACAAACATTCTGGAATGGCAGGGAGGCTCCCAAAAATTGTGTGGTCATCCCAGCTCCCTGGGAAGGTGGGCAAGTCCCCTGCTTTCCCTGGAGGCGCTCTGCACCCTCCCCTTGGCCACCCACAACAGAGTACAAGGAGTGGGTGGCAGCAAAGTAGGGAAGTATGTCTCAAGGGAAAGTATGGGGGTGAGGTCTTAGAATTCCACAGCACCTGCATTGAGTTCAACAAAAATCCTCATAGACATCCTGGATTTTTTTGATTTGCAAACTTGGCGGCGCCCAAACATTCCACCCAGCTACACTGGCGTACGGTCAGTAGGCCAACACTATAAAGTTCAACATACTTATGTCGACCTTTTGACTGTTGGCCTTCCCATTGTCGACCTAATGCTTGTGTCGACCTTCCCACCCCGTCCACCTTAGCCATGTCGACCATATTCATGTGTCAACCCAAGGCCTTATACCTTTAGTGGTCGACATAATGTATGTCGACCTTTATAGTGTCGACCCTATGACCCTATGACCCATACACCCGCTACACCCGCTACACCAGCCAAGTAATATTCAAATAATCTAACAAAGGCGGCTTTAGACATTTTAATACGTTGTATTAAACAAATTAAAAGCACTTCATGCAGCATGTTTAACAGAGCCTTTCATCAAAATAAAGACTTATATCTGAACTATATTCTATAGCAATTATCTCAATGGACTAATGGCAAGCAGCAAACATAAGAGGATAAATGGATAAAGACTGAGCGTTCATCTGCTACCGTCATAATTGATGCAGTTACATGCAGTCCTTAGTTCCCACTGGTTCTTCTTATTTTAGTATATCGAAGCCAGAAATTCACTTCATAAAGGGTTGTGTCCTTTTTGAGGGAACAAGGTCAACAGAAATTAGTGACGGCTGCAGTGCAGTCCCTGGCACCAACCATATAGTTATCTTTACCTACCTAACCAGGGGAGGAGACACTGAAGGGAACATCAGGGGGTGAGGCTTAATGGTCACGTCTTTAGACCCTGCCCCCAACATAGAGAAACACTTGAGATACCAAGGTCTCTGGATTGGAGGCAGAGCTAATTGTGGTCCTTTCCAGCAGCTTCCACAATTGCTGTCAAATAGCATACAATTTTTCCTGCTTCACTAGGAAGTGGACATGTTAGCAGGAGAGACAGCCGACTCTTTGGGGCTGTGGGGGACTATCCCAAAAATCGGGAGTTTCCCGCAAATTTTTTGAGGGTATGTCAGTATGCATATAGGGACTTATTCAGATCTGATCGCAGTACACATTTGTTCTCATAATGGGCAAAACCATGTATAGAGAGAGTTAGATTTGTATGAGTTATTTTGTTTTTGTGAAGGGTAAATATTGGCTGCATTAATTTACACTACAATTTAGATTTCAGTTTCAACACACCCCACCCAAATTTTACTTTCTCTGCACTTGTAACATCTGCCCCACCTGCAGTGCACATGGTTTTGCGAATTTTGAGAACAAATTTGTACTGCGATCGTATCTGAATAAGGGCCATAGTGCAGCAGCGAACTTCTTAGCACATCTAAATTATACATGTATGCCTCCACCTTCGATAGGGATGGCGGTTAGAACTTCTTCAATTTGGCATTAACTTAAAATATGTCACAAAAAATTGAAAGAAAATCAATTAATGTGCTGATTTCACAGACATTGTGTCCCAGGTTTGTGATTTTCTACGTTTACAGTGAAAGTGCTAACCACTTGCAGCACAGGTAACATTTTGTTGTTGATATTATTACTACTAATGCTTTTGGAATTTTTATTAAATACTAAAATGTATTTTTTTATTATTTTATTTATTGTATTTATTTATATTACAAGTAAAAGTACAGTAGGAACCTCTCCTAGTAACAGTTGTCCATGCAAAGTGACACAGGCTTCAGGAGTACTAAGAGGGATCCAATTGGATCTCCCTCAGGGGAAAGCCAGAAAGAAGCTCATATGGTGCTGGATGACATCCATACAGTCAGGATTCCAATTGACATGATTTGCAATGCTGTTTCTTAATATGATCATAATGCAAAATACAGAAAAAGAAGCCAAACTACCCGAGGCGGACATTTATACAGATTTAACTCTTGTGTTTAACTCTTTAACCTGCATGCACAGCGCTCTTAACTGTGTGGTTCTAATTATATTAATGGACATAGGTGTATGATACAGATGGCTAAATAGAAACACTTGGATGGTACAGAACTGGTGTCAGGGCTGAGGTTATTTGTGAATCCGGATGAGAGCAGATTCCTGGTTGGCTGGATGCACAAGGAAGCAAGAAGGTTTAATATAAGATCTCCGCATACGGATGAGGTTTGTAGTAGGAGTCTATGGCTGATGGAAGAAAGTCTGTACTAAGACTAGTAGATAAGGATGACTGGACAACTGGGAATATCAGCAGAGTAAATAACAGAGTAGCTTGAGGCTGGGGATACCAGTGATACAGGAGACAAGCTTGCTTGAAGCAGGGGACACCAGCAATGCAGGAGTACAAGTTTTATTGAAGCTGTGGATACCAGTGTTGCTGGAAGTAGGCTTGCTTGAAGCTGGGGACACCAGCAGTACAGGAAGCATAGTTAGTTGAAGATGGGGCCATCAGCAGTACAGGAGTGCAGGCTATCTTGAAGCTAGGGCTACCAGCCGTGCAGGAAGCAGGATTGCTTGAAGCTGGGAGCCCCAGCAATATAGGAATGTATGACTGCTTGAAGCTGGAGATACCAAACATAGAATTTGAATTTGACGGTAGATAAGAACCACTTGGCCCATCTAGTTTGCCCCTTGTTTTGAACATGTTACCTCAAACCATATTCGATCCTTATTGCTTTGTAAGAATATCAATATGCCTATGCCAAGCATGTTTAAATTGTTCTACTGTATTTGCCTCTACCACCTCTGATGGGAGGCTATTCCACTTATCCACTACCG
Source organism: Crinia signifera (assembly GCF_055691185.1). Taxonomy (NCBI): domain Eukaryota; kingdom Metazoa; phylum Chordata; class Amphibia; order Anura; family Myobatrachidae; genus Crinia; species Crinia signifera. Next base: position 202,390,284 of record NC_139222.1, read on the forward strand.
TTTCTGTAAAGTAATTTTTCCTCAAATTTCCCCTACATCTTCCTCCCTCTAGTTTCAGTGCATGTCCTCGTGTTCTGTTGCTCCTCTTCCTGTTAAGAATGTCTCCCACCTGTACCTTGTTAAAGCCCTTGATATGTTTGAAAGTTTCTATCATGTCCCCCCTTTCCCTTCTCTGCTGTAAAGTATACATATTAAGATCTTTTAGTCTTTCCTGGTACGTTTTGTGATGTAGGCCATGCACCATTTTAATTGCCTTCTTTGTACAGTCTCTAATGTATTTATATCCTTCTGGAGATATGGCCTCCAGAACTGAACACAATACTCTAGAAGAGGATGTACCAATGACCTATACAGTGGCATTATTACAGATGGAGCCAGCCTCATTCAATGCCAGCGCCCACCAGATCCTCTCCTCTGGCGAGCACCGGCGATAGGGACTGGGACGCGCGTGTGTCTCACACACACGCGCATCCCAGTACCACGGCAGCTGGGCAGCATCTCCATCTGCAGGGAGACGGGCAGGGTTTGGGAGGAGCGTCTCGTGCGCACGCGCCACTGGCGGGAGCCGGCCACTGGCGGGGGCTGGCGATACTTTCGCTAGCCTCTGCAAAGACTAGGCTGGCTCCATCTGTACTTTTCTTTCTACTGCTGATTCCTCTCCCAAGCATCTGACTTGCCTTCTTCATTACTTTGTTACATTGCCTACCTGCCCCCCTTAAGTGGAGGGCACGTTTGTCCTGCCCCAGCAAAACCCACCACAGAACGTAGGGCCTCCACTCTGGCGTTTGTATGCTGAAGCTCCTCTGCCACTGCCCCAGCCACCAGACACCTATCACAGTTACAGCAGTGACTACAGGCGGCAGGCTCGGGGATGTTTGCAGTGACTCGGGAGGACTCGGGTGCCTGAACTCCTGAGCACTCTTAAGTCCCCCCGAGCCGCTCCGAACTGCCCCGGACATCCCCAAGCCTGCCGCCTTCATCACTGCTGTGAATGGTAGCTGGGGAAGTGGCAGGGGAGCTCCAGGGTACGATCACTGGAGCGAAGGTGATGGGGGGTGACAGGAGGGGGGAGTGACGGCCCTAAAGGTGGTGTGCCAGTGGTGCACAGCTGGATGCACCACTGGCACGCACCTACTGTATAGTGGTATGCCCAGAAATTTTCCGGGACAGCCCGCTGCGGCATACCACCCAGGAGGTTAAGTTACTTGAAATAGTGACACCTAGATCCCTCTCCTCCTCATTAGTTTTCATTATAGGGCCATTTATACTATATTTAGTGTGTGGATTTTTGAGAACCAAGTGCATGATTTTGCATTCCTCTAATCTACCTAGATCATCAATCATTTGGTTTACCCCTCCTGGTATGTCTACCCTGTTGCATATCATTCTGTCATCTGCAAAAAGGCATATTTTACCCTCAATTCCATTTGCAATGCAATTCCATTAGCACTGCAGGAAGCAGGCTTGCTTGAAGCTGTGAGCACCAGCCGGGCAGGACAGCAGGATGGGAGCTGGGTGCTTGACAGCAGTGCAGATTAGCTGTACAGCTGAGCCATGTGGTGCTGGAGATGTAAACTGCACTGTCACTTGAAGAAGCTGAGAATAGCAGGAGCTGCCTATAATAAATACCTGGAGGTCAGGGAGTGCTGAAACTAGTAACTGCACTGTGTCTATAAAAGCAGAGGAAAGTAGACGCTCACTACAGGCTGATAGACAACAATGTACTGACAGAGTTCTGCTCCCAGAGCTGGGCTTATACCTCATGCTCTGGGTTGATTGGCTGAAGTGATCCTCTACTGGGAAGTGTGACCTGACTGGACCTTGCAGTGTTAGTTGACCAGGAAGTGTCATGGCGCTGCCCATGGAGGAGAATTGTGCCAAGGTTGGCGTGGTGGACCCACAGGGATGCATAGCAGACAGCAAGATCGAAGGGACTGAATGCTGCAAAGGCAACAGCTGGGTGACAGACGGTTCAGCAGATGACGGCCGGATCGCCGCAGGTAACACAGTGTGTGGCTGGGGAGCGCTGATAACCTCCTTTCTGTGACAACTGGCTCCTGTTAATACATCAACGTGAATTTTCTCAAAAGCTGTTCTACAATACAGCTGCAATATTATCAGTAACCACAAGGTGGAGTGATACCATCAATGCTAAGACTTGAGCATAAAAGTAGGGTATTTTTCAAGTCATAAAAAGATTGTACATAATAAGTGATGTTACAAAGTGCTAAAATGCACAACACAATTTAGTTTTTGGGGTGTGTGCACCCTACAACAAATGGCATTTTGGAGACATGCTACAAAAACTAAACTTTTCAAAGCATTTAAATATCCACAATTCACAGTCCCCATAGAGAACTATGGGAAAGCATTATTTTACTGAACTGCAGAAATCTATAATAACTCCAACATTATATCATATATAAAGTACACCTTAACTTTTCTTTAATCAATTAAAACAGTGGGCTGAAATAAGTCTGATAGCCATTAAACCCCAAAACTGAGGAAGATGTTGACTTAAGGCGCCTATCGAATTATCATGATTGACATTTACCTTAACTTAACTCTAAATTACCCCTAGAAATAAATCACACGGACACCTTATTTTAAAAATAATCACACGGACACCAACTGCATAAGTTAAAAGGTCAACGATATTTATTAAGTGGTATGACCCTATAAGCGCTTGGAGACCAGCTCAGCTCAAAAATGTTAGTAATGGCGGCGACTACAACACCCCAACTTATAACCAGGTCGATGAACCGCCCCCATTGAATTTAAGGCACAGCCCGCACTGCGGCGGTCTTACCACCCCTCCTATGGCATGGCAAGAACACTTCCAGGAAGTCACCAACGTCCCCCCTCGGGGGCAGGACTCACCAGCCGTCCTGGCAGAGGGGGGCAATACCACACAGTGACCACCTGTACCTCAAAATTTACCGCTGGTCGAGAGCGCCTTCCCGACAATTAGTAATTCATTTTTGTGAAGCCAAATTAGGTGAAAGCCAAAAGGCCAGGTAGCAATTGAAAAAAGCAAGGGAGGGAGGGTGGAAATCCAGACTCAAAGAGGAAGCAGCATCATCTGACCCCCCCTTTATATACCCCTGCATAAGCTACCACCCCTACTACACCTGATTGGCTACACTAACCATCCATCACCTGACTTCTATGGGTAATGAACTATTCACACAACTTTATTAGGACAATCACAAAATTTGCAGGCTCTTAAATGCCCTCATGCCTATGCAGCCCTTGCTTAATCTAAACAACAAATTCTGGTTGTATGATCTCCATTTTGTGTGTTTATTTATGTAGCCTTAGACAGCAGCCTTATGGATGTAGCCTTAGACAGCAGGAGTCACTGAGGCAACCCAGAACAAAATGAAGGAGGTCTCTGAAATTTGCTGTACGGAGCTGTCTTAACAGTATTGTGGGCCATGGGCAAAGCAGTGCATTGGGACCCCTACACACCCATTAATTTATTTTAAAAAAAAATCATCTTTCATTATTGGTAGAAAGGTCCACCAATCAGCATACTGACGGCCATTCACTGTCTCGCTGCAGGAAGAGAATGCGGCCTGGCTGCTCTGATTCTCTAAGAATCTTAGCAGGCAGATGCTCACAGCCCAATCTGCCCCTGCTCGAAGCCACAGCCATCATCACTCTCAGATTTTTCTTTGGCACTGGCTTCTATTAGAGATGAGTGGTTTGGTTTTGTCCCCTCATGGTTTCAGATGCCATGTCCCATTGGAAATGGCTCGAAATTAATGTTATTAATGTTATAATATTGAGCAAACAAATACAAATCTAGATTGCATGAGTTTAGCTCATGTAATCTGTTTATACATAAATAAACCCAAAATCAATAAACTTGATAAATGTAAAAGAAATCCAAAATCAAAACAGGAGCATCTGCACATACTGTATATCTGCTTCTTATAAGCCCTTCAGTATCCCCTCCTGTATCTCTCATGCAATAGGCCCTCTCTTTTTGGTTTGGCACCACTTATGGCAGGGTTGCCTACCCATGTGGAATGGCCGGGAGGGCCCCAGAAATTGGGTCCCCCTCCCACCCCCCTGGAAAGGGAGGCAACCCTCCCACATTTCCCTCCATCTCTCATGTACAAACCCCCCCCCCCAGTGGGTCAAATGACGCGATCACAGCATTTTAGCCCCGTCCCCCACAGTGCAATGTCTGAAATACCGACATTGCACTGTGGGGGCGTGGCTAAAATGACTTGATCCCTCTAGACACGCCCCAATAGGGCAGTCCACCCGTGGCTCAGCCCCCGAACCACTCATTCTCCTGGAGAGGGCAGCAAAAAAGTCGGCAGTTATGAATTATGGTCATCATTGTCCGCCCACCTTTCCCTCACATTCACCATTCATTTGAAAGCTCCAGTCAGAACACTTTTTGCATACTAATTTATGGCCCACTCTGGGCTTCCTACTGTTTGTGCACAGATCCTGCACAAAGGCTTCTAATTCATAGTTATTGCATTCAAAACTACCCACATTGTCATTGTAACATCTTATCTCCAGCCCCCCTGGCTGATGTACTGGTTACAACCCCTTACTGGCTGAGAGGTTTGACACTCATTAGCTACTGCTTCACAATTTTGTCTAGTGTGGCACCCCACTACAGCGGTGCCCCCTGGGCAGCCCTGCACCCCTTACAGGAGTCCCAAGGCTGGTCACATGGCCCATGTGCATATTGGCTGGCACAGAAGGGGTTAATCAGTCCCAGTGAGGGCTCAGCTCCCTTTCACGTGAAAACGAAGGTCAGGGGTTGACCAGCCAGCAGAGTAAAGCAGCAGGGGAAGCGTGTGACACAGAGGAGTGGGACTGACCTGTCTGCAGAGCGGTGCGCAGCGGGTGCCTGACGAGGAAGCCAGCGGGCTGGAGTGAGGCGGCCTGGAGAAGAGTGATCGCCGGAGATAAAAGGAGCCGCCGCCTGCAAGGAGACCCGTCCCGCAGCGGTGACTGACGGCGGGGAAGACAGAGATACCTAGCTGCAGGTGTATAAGGAAGTGGAGAGACGCATCTCCCGCCCGGCACCCCTGCACGTGTCCCACCACCCAGCGGTGATTGACAGCGTGCGACCGGCAGAGAAGAGAGACGTGGCGCAACTCCAGGGACGGTGTGCAGCAGCAGGGCCCCACTAGAGGAAGGGCACTGGAGGACCAGGGACACCCCACACGGGAGAAGTAGCGCAGCCACCTCAGAGGGAGACAGCAGCGGTGCCACAGAGGAAAGCCTGAATCAAGACAAGCAGGAGCTGGCAGCGGCAGCTGAAACAGGTACTTGGTAACATCCTGACTATACCCCTGATGCCTCAGCCACTGGGACACTGTTCCTTTTTTTGCTAACCTGCAACCTGCTCCCCGGAGCAAGCCCACCTCCATGGCCCCAAGCTCAAGAGTAATACTGCCCTAGGTTGTCCTGTAATAGGTCGCTCTTTAATACAGTACCTCACTACAGTGTCGTGAGACGCAAGGACCCCTCATGCCCCTGGCTACTCAGAAGCCCTATTGCCCCAGCCCAAGAACCTCGCCTTTGCTATTGCCTGCCACTTGCAGGGCCACTGACCCCATCACCAGGGTATTGCTGCATTAGGGCCATCCCTTGCAGCCGTTCGCTGCCTTCCTAGCAGGGAGTTACCCCAGGTAGCGGGAACTCGCCTGTACCCTTTAAAGAGACCATTATTCTGTTCTGATCCGCCCATAGTAGTGTGCACACTAAAGTAGGCCTGTCCTTTACCCTGAGGATTTACCGTCGTGGGACCTTTATTTAAACTCCAGGACAGTGTCTTCATCCGAGACTGTAGTGTAACCTGAATATACCAAAGGGTATGGCGCCATCTTGTTGACATTCTTTATTAAAGCAGTATAGTTGTCTTTTGTAATATTTGTCTTTAAAGCAGCTCTCTTTATCTTCATCATTATTACAGTATCTTCTGATTGTCATTATTTTGCTGTTGTTTCATGTGTGATTGCTTATAGCTACGGTACCGTAGGTAGGACTGTAAATGACCAGAGCAGTCTGACTCTTGAAACAGACTGATATGGCCATTGGTTATTGACCCATCCTGCAGGGGAGTTCATTTGTTCATTTATTCTTCTGATGTGATGTTTACATATTTAATTGAGTAAAAGCGCAGCAACATTGAACTATTTTTCTTCTTAATAAATATCTGTTGCTGCCAGCCGTGGTTGTCTATTTCTTTTGTGGGAATTCTCCCGGGTGTCCTATCCCCTGCCACAGGAGTGTCCCCATCAGCTAAAGGGCTGCGAACTTCAGAGTGCACAGCTGTCGTCTGATCCAGATACGCTCTCCCATCTCATCGTTTTCAGGGGCTTTTGTCACACTAGCTCCCAGTCCATTTTTATTGGCAAATGCAGAAATGATAGGAGGTTGGATTACTGGCCTCACCTCATGATTTTTGGCTTGCAGACAGATGTAGATCAAATCTTTGAGGTTTTGCTATTGCTGAGAATGTCTGCACAGTTGTTTCTGCTACATTATTCCACTAAGAGTCCTGTGTTTTTTACATCTTATCAGTTCAACTACATGGCAGATATAATGATTAATGACATGTATCTACTTCTATAGCACTACAGGCTTGAACATTACTCCTGATATCTCTTTCATTATTACTGTATATTGTATAACCCTGCAAAAGGGAGAATTGAAAATCACTACTTTTAAATTCTATTATAAAATTCTTTACTTTCTTTGTCACCGGTAAGGGGGTTTGTCCTCTAGTGAAAAGTGTTCTAATTAGGCATGTGCACCGGCCACTTTTTGTGTTTTGGGTCTGGATCTCCGGCCGTGTTTTGGATCTGGATCTGATTTGAAATACCACCATTTGTGGTTTGTGTTTTAGATCTGGATTCTTTGGAAAAAAACATTAAAAAATGCTAAAATAGCAGACTTTTTTTTTTTTTTTTGCTCAATGTTATGCTCACCGTGGTAGGTGATGGGATCCCAATGGGCTTCTGGGAGGAGATCACAAAAGACTGCAGGATGGTGCTTGGGGTGCTGTGGACCGAGCAGGATTCTTCTGGGATCTTCTTGGTAGTCGCCCGTGTACGCCTTGGCCTAAGCCCACAGAGCACGCCTGCGAGCCTTCTCGCCTCTAACAGCCCCTTTCCCATAAGACTGGACATGTCTACAGGTACTGATATGCCGCCAGGGCTTACTTCGTCAGGTGGCAGTGCCGGCTTAACCCTCAGCAACCCGGGCGATTACCGATTAGGGAAAAGGTGTCGAAATTAGTTGACAAGGGTGTGGTATAAATCACCGACAGTCGGGATTCCGACAGTCATTACTTAGACATCGGAATCCCGACTGCACAGCAGGGGGAGCGCAGTGAAGCCCCTTGCGGGCACGGTGGCTCGCTGAGCTCGACACCTATTTTATTCTCCCTCTATGGGGGTCGTGGACCCCCACGAGGGAGCAGTCAGGATTCCGATGTCGGAGTATTGACTGTCGGAATCCCGACTGTCAGGGAGCCATCTTGCACCCGTTGACAATGCCTACTACGCTAAGGACAAGGGGCTAGTATATGGGACTAAGACAATGCACACAGGTGGACAGAACAAAGGGGGCCTACAGAGAAAACAGTGGTTAAACAGGTAACGAAAGGTACTTGCAAAGACAAGAGACAGGGTGGACCACAAGAAGAACAATAGACGCTATATACAGTGTGGCCGAACCTACGGCTTATGTACGGGAGTCTCCCCTCAGGGTCCCCAGCAGAGAAGACACTGTGAGTAAGACTGCAGGAAAAAGATCTTAAACAAGACAGTATTAATCTAAACAAATCACTCACACAACAATGATAGAAAGCTAGAGGACACAGGAGTAAAAATAAGAACTGTAAATAACCGTACAGGTAACGGAGAGGACCAAATACTAACGAAGAAGTCAGGTATATCCTAAGACAGACTCTATATGCGGCGTCTGTTTGGCCCCAGTGTGAGAGCTATAAAGGGGCATGGCCCAATCACACTCTGTGGGATCTGCCCATAATTAATTGATTAATGTGCAGCTGAGGAAAACTCTCCCGCCTGCCCGCAGCTGCCTGGTGTCCCCGTTGCCTAGGCAACCGCTGCGGCAGCAGGGAGCACGGAGCGGGGATGCGCCCCGGCTGCCTAGCAACAGCCAGGGCGCACACTCCGGGACCCGGCTGCCATGCACAACGGCCGGTGACGCGGCTCCTAACACTCCTATGCTATTATTAACCTCAATAACATTCATTTCCACTCATTACCAGTCTAATCTAAAAAACGCAATATTGTTTTTAGACCAAAAGGTTGCACCGAGGTAGCTGGATGACTATGCTAAGTGACACAAGTGGGCCCTCACACCCACCCTTATGTTGTATAGTAAATAGGACATGCACACTGTCTTTAACAAACCAATCAGTTCAGCGACAGGGTCTGCCACACGACTGTGGCTGAAATGATTGGTTTGTTTTGGCCCCCACAAACAAAAACAAGCAATTCATTTCTCCATGTACAAACTGGCTCTACGGAGGCAAGATGTCATCCTCACCCTCTGATTCCTCACCCCCTTCAGCGTGTACTTCCTCATCATCACAGATTATCAATTAGTCCCCACTGGACTGCACAATCACAGTTCCCTCTGTAGTCCATGGAGGCAACTGCTGGTCTTCATTCAAAAATTGATCATTCATTTTTAAGAACATCATCTTCTCCATATTTTGTGGAAGCAACCTCCTATGACGCTTGCTGACCAGGTTCCTGGTGGCACTAAAAACTCTTTTGGAGTACACACTGGAAGGGGGATAACTCAGGTAAAATAGAGCCAGTTTGTACTGGGGCCTCCAAAATGCCTCTTATTCCTGCCAGTACAGGTACAGACTGTGTGACATGCCTACTTGGATGCTGTCTCCAATGTAATCCTCCACTATTTTTTCAATGGTGATAGCGTCCTATGCAGTGACAATAGACATGTCAGCAATTGTTGGCAGATCCTTCAGTTCAGGCCAGATGTATAGCAGTATCACTGGACTGAACTTATACAGCTGTATCACTGGACTGCACTTATACAGCAGTACCAATGAATTTTAATGGCAGTGTCCAATGGACTGGACTTATACAGTAGTATCACTAGACTTTAATGGCAGTACCACTGGTCTGGACTTATACAGCAGTATCACTGGACTTTAAAGGCAGTACCACTGGACTGGGCTTATGTAGCAGTACCACTGGACTGGATTTATGCAGCAGTACCACTGGACTGGACTTATACAGCTCTATCACTGGACTGCACTTATACAGCAGTACCAATGAACTTCAATGGCAGTACCACTGGACTGGACTTATACAGCTGTATCACGAGACTGCACTTATACAGCAGCACCAATTGACTTATGGCAGCACAGGTCATCAGCACTAGGCAACACAGGACACTGGCACTAGACAGCACAACACCACAGGACTGGACTTATGGCAGCACAGGACTGGACTTATGGAAGCACATGACACCACCACTTAACAGCACCAGGTTGCCACCCCATGCAGGCCCGGCGACAGGGGGGGTCAAGGGAGACAACTGTGATGGGCCCTGATGATCTTAGGGGCCCCAGAGGCAGAGCATGGCTGCGGGCTGTGGCGGAAGTGTTTATGACTCCTTTATTTGTGTTTGTATCTGTGGGGGAAGTGATGTACTCCATCTGTTGTATACACCCAGCCGGCTTTCTGTGCCCCACTGCCGCTTGTTGTGGCTGCGCATGCTCCCGGCCACAGGCTCGTCCGTCTGTACTGCGCCCGGCTGCCTGTACTGCACATGCTCCTGGCCGCAGGCTTGGACATCTGTTCTGTGCCCTGGACGTCTTTTCTGCAGGCAGTAGGAGAGGTCCTGGATCTGGCACCAGCCGTGGCTGTAAGGTTGGAGGTGGGGTTCAGGGAGGGGAGGAGAATAGGACTGAGGGCTTTAATTAGTGTAGTGACTGTAATTAGATTTAATGCAAAAAAAAATCCCGGCGTAACAAAAGCGGACTTTGCCCACTCCATGTGGGATTGTTACAAGATTAAGACATTTTGGCATAAGGTTTTGTGGTATACTTCTGATATGTTCAGTGTCCCTTTTTCTTATGACCCGGAGGCTCTCGTAGGATTAAATTTCCACTCTTGGTCTTTGGATACTATTGAAAAGTGCTCGATTCCCTTGCTTATAACTTTACTTACTTTGGCAAGAAAATTTATATTATTACATTGGACAAAAATGTCTGCTCCATTAATAATGATGGTTAAACAAAAACTACTGCGAATTGTATACTATGAATGGAAATATGCCAGACTAGATCCTCCAAATGGGATACGCACTTTTCACCGGAAGTGGCGTCTGTTCATCGATACTCTTGATGATGCTACTAAAATGCATTTTTTTAAACACTTGAGTATTAGTGACTGTAGAATTTTTACTAGTGAAAGCCACTGAGGTCTAGATGGTATTTTATCAGACTACAAAGTAACTATAGCTTATTTCAGGCATTGATAACAATAAGAATTTATATTTACATTTCAATTGAAGCTGGTCCCCTGGTCCACTCCCCCTACCTACCCTATATTGCCGGTGTGGCTATGTTTATGTTCAGTTCACTGCATATATAATTTATATGTGTATATTCTGTAAATTCCAACACAGTGCATTATACTATATTCCAGCACTTGCTAGATTTTAACACTTCATGTAATTTTTATATCTTCGTTTAAATTCTAAAGCCAGAATAAACATGAAGTGAATTGTATAATACCACGTAATGCTACATTTTTGTAGTGTTGATCACTATACCGTTTACCTATACAGTGGTCTTTTGAATATATATTCATCTTCAGATATCCTGAGTGTGAGAATATTGCTCTCATTGAAGTATGCATTGTTGTTGTTTGATATTTTGTGTAAAATGAAACTTTAATAAAAATTATTAAAAAAAAAGTTGTCCACTTTGTGTGACTCTTGCCAATAGCAGATCACAAGCTGGGGACACCCTCCATTCCTGTCTCACTCTCTTTCTCCCCAACCCCCCACCCCACCCCTCCTCGGTCTCTCCATCACTCTTTGTTCCATCACATATCACCTCTCTCCCACTCGCTCTCTCTTCCTCTCTTACCCATTTACTCCCTCCATCACATGTATACTCTCTTCCTCTCTCTCCTTCTCCCCTCTCTTCCCATTTCTCCTATTTTCTCTATTTTTTTAGTTTATTTTGTGACTTTTTAATTGGTGTCAAGTGTATGTAGTTTTTGATTGTTTCTTTGTATGTTTTCTGTACACTGCTGCTATTTAAGTACTATATTAGTGACATGGTGTCTGTGTCCATAGCATTGCAGACATAAAGATGGGTAGCGTGTGATATCATGACTCATGTCACACATTGGTGACATCACAAACCCATGGTACACACTGAGTAGAGATGTGTGGAATTGGTGGTCAAGTTGGTGGTGTTGTGTTTGTGTGCAGGGTCAAGGGGGGCCCGCAGGGATGTCTGTGTACCGGGCCCCAAGATTTCTGTTGCCGGCCCTGACCCCATTTGCTCAACAGACCATCAGAGACACAGAGACCCTTCCCCCCCACTACCCTCTAATGCCAGAGTGAAGATGGCGGCGGTAGTGGGGTATATATATTGAGTACGGCTCTTGTGAGATCCGACGGTGGGATGATGATGTTTAGCCTTGTTCTGAGGCCCGAGTCTGGTGGGTATACCCAAGCAGTGCTCGGGTCTGGGCTTGGATCGGGGGTGTTCGGCAGTTCATCCCTAGTTCTAATAGAAACAATAGCAGTCTAATAACAAGCCAACTTGCTGTATTGTGTAGTAAGCTCCCACTCAATATCCTGGGAAGGCTGATTTCTGGCAATTGGATTAGCCTCGCCGCCATGCTGGGTAGTCCTTATACAAGTTATTGGTACAGAAGTTGGATGCCTATCACTTACCTGTGGTTTTTGATTACGTAGTCAGCCTATACAAATGCTGTTGCATAAGTCAAGAGGTTTCACTGATAGTTGGATGTTTTTGTTCTCCCACATAGAGTTAATGGGAAAGGTGATCCATGTTTTGTAACTTCAATTATATTTATGTATCGTTAAGGTTTAAAAGAAAATACAACACGTTTGGGCAGAATGGCAACCTCTGTTTTAGGAATACACTGTCTTTCAAAAGATATCCGGATGGTAGAAAGACAGTGAGTGAATAGATAGTCAATAGGCAGATACCAGATGGTGACAGTCAATAGGTCAACAATGTCAAAATGTCAACAGGTTCAAAAGGAGATTTTGCGAATGGTCAGCACATAAAATGTCAACACATAGTTTTTCATGATTTTTCCAAATTTTTAAGGTTTGGGGTTAGGGATAGGCTGACAGAAAATATAATTACAGTTAGGCACTTGGTGGAGGGTTGGTATTAGGATACAGAAGAGTATGGTAGGGGTTAGGCACAGGTGGAGGGTTGGTGTTAGTTACTAGGGGGAGGGTTAGGCTTAGGATAAAAATAACAGAAAAAAACTCAACCATCTCTGTGTCAACCATTTGCATGTTGAGATTTTGACCTTGTCAACTATTGAATGGTCAACATTTTGACCCTCTTGACCTTGACCATGTTGATATATTGACTGTCTTTCATTTGTTGTCAATCTATTTGCTGACAATATTATAATCCACACCTGTTTCAGAAGTCAGTTTTAAAAAAACATTATAAAATCCAGACAATTCAAGTGATGGAGTTACCAAAAAAGTGAAGTTATTGACATTATTATTTTTATTATAATTTTATTTATAAGGCGACACAAGTGCTTCGCAGCGCCGTACAAAGGAACAATACAGGGAGACAAAACTTGGCATAACATTGAATAAATAACAAATATAGAGTACAAATAAAGAGCGCCACAGTACAATACACATTACAGCTTAACTATATGTAGTGAGGACTCAATCAACATACAACTAGAGGCTTGAGGCCAATGATGGAGATGAGTATGCAGACAAAGATGGTCACTGAGTGTCTGAGTATAGGAGAGCTGTGAGTGAAATGTGAAGAGAAGAGGGCTTTGACAACAGGAGGGAAGAGGGCCCTGCTCGGAGGAGCTTACAATCTAGTAGGAAGGGGAGACAGACAGATTACAAGAGGTGCAAGCAAGTGGGTGGTGGCTAGATAGCATGATGTAAACAGGCAAGGGGTCGGAGAACCGGCCTCAGGACTAGTTTATGCAGTGGAAGGGTATGACATGATGAAATGCACAAAAAAGGCAGTGAAATTAATATAATACAAGGCGAGCAGAGAATATCAAATAATGGAATACAGTACAAGTTCCTAAGGGGTCCTGAAATACCAGCAGAGAGACACATACACACACACACACTATATTAAAGTTTTGTGACAACAATTCAGTTCATTTATTATAGTTTATTTATTTATTTATTAACAGTTTCTTATATAGCGCATACATACTCTATTCCGTAGAGTATAGTTTAACATTCACATCAGTCCCTGCCCCAGTGAAGCTTACAATCTATATTCCTTTCCACATGTAAACGCACACAGACATTCTAGGGTTCATTTTTGTTGGGAGCCAATTAGCCTACCAGTATATTTTTGGATTGTGGGAGGAAACCGGAGTACCCAGAGGAAACTCACGCAAGTACGGGGAGAGTACACAAACTCCACACAGTTAGAGTCATGGTGGGAGTCGAACACATGACCTCAGCGTTGTGAGGCAGTAATGCTGACCATTACACCATCCGTACTGCGACAGGCTTTTAAGGTTACAATCTACCAAACTAAAACACTACATTTATATATCTCATACTATTGTATTTAAAGTATGACCTTGAATAACCAGTTGTTGCTCATATATTCCAGTAAACCATGGTACACAGTTTATTATAATCTAAAAACTATGACCTTTAAATGTTCAAAATATCCTCTTGAAATATTGAAAGGTCCATTTATTCCTCTCCTAACTGACCAGAAAATGAATAGCAGTGGTGATCCTCATATGTAATCAGCTTTGAGTGATGATATGACTATGCTTTCATTTCAATCACGGAAATGCATCTTCTACGTGGTCTTCAAAGGGAGGGGATTAAGTTATTAAACTGAGCCGCTTTAATCATGCTGCCTAGAAATGAGTGTAGGGGATTAAATGTATTTTTACCGCACAATCCTGTGCATCCATTAGCATCTATGCACTGCACTCTGCACCCCTGTACACAAAACCACAGAGGAGATCTGTATGCCTGGGACACTGCAGGGGAATATGGGATGTAATGGAATTTTACCTGGAAATTGACCCTGTGACTCTGAACTTAATTATACTTGTTGCCAGTTATGTCATTCTGCTGCTGGTTTTCCTGGTGTCATGTGTGTTATATGACTGCAGAGGGAAAGACCCCAGTAAGGAATATGCTCCGGAGACCTTGCCAGAAAACAGGTCGCCCATCCGCTTGGTGGTAATGCAACAAAGTGCTACTTGGGCCAAAGCCTATCAGAACACTACTGGATTATTGGAGAAAAAAGTTACTGTGGTCTAAAGAGATTACCTACAGTATGCACACTTGTACTAAGCAAGCTGTACCTCTGCAATGCCTGTCATCAGAATGAATACGTAAGTACATGTGGACTTTGCACTCGCTTATTATTGTACTATAATAATACACAGATCAGATAAATAACTTAGCGATTTAACTGTCGGTGATATTTGGCTTGTGTAGTTTGCTGCCTTCTTGTGCATTAATAGCATACAATGGTGGACAGTTATCAAAAACATACCTCAGTCTGCTAAGCCAAGGTTTCTTTATTTTCAGAGAATTGTAAATCTTTTTTTTGTATTGGTGAAAAGAAAAATGTAAATGGTTGAATTATATTAGATTAAAAATATTTACAGAAGTAGTTGCTAAAAAATATTGTAAATGACAATATGGGAATAACATGTTGTAACATAACTAATGTGGCTGCCATGAAACACCTGAAACTATAAATATCGTGGTGCTGTGGATCAATCAACATATGAAATGTTATATAATGTACAAGCTAAGGGGGTAATTCAGGACTGCTCGCTAAGCAGCGGTCGTTCGCTGCTTAGCAAGCGGCTTAACACCGCATGCTGCCTGGCTGAACGCCCGCCATGCTCCCGCTGCAAACATGTCCCCTAGAAAAACTGACTTTTCCTGTCGTAGTCTGCCGAAGAGGGTGCGGGCGCTGATGTCATGTGATGTCAGCCGCCGGCAGGCAGTGGCCCATTTGTGTTTCCAGGGGAATGCCCAAAATTTTTATGGGGACGCCCATAAAATGCTAGGCGCTCCCCTGCTCCGGACCCTGCCCTACTCGTCCGGACAACTCGGCAAGTGTGATACCCCTGAAGGCATTCTGCACATATGCAAAAACACGCGTACTCATGCGCAGATCCCCTTACTGTCAGAACGGGGCCAAATTCAATGCAGCAGATCTGGGCCACATGTAAATATTGATTGAATGTCTACCAAAACACCCAGTCACTAATTAAGATCACTGGGAGATTGTTGCGTGTTTATATGTTAAACACACCATATAACCTGTTGTTAACATAATCAAAGGCATATTAACATGTTACCCAAGGGAAGTTGTCTCAAACCTTGACGAGAGGTAGAGGCATATTTACTAAGTCGCAGCTTTTTATAACTGGGACTGTTGCTTATTGTAGCAAAATTTGATTCTGCTTATCATTTATGTTGCACCTTCAGGTAGATAATGTTGCTATGGCAGGCATGTCCAAACTGTGGCCATCCAGATGTTCTGAAACTACACATCCCAGCATGCCTTGCCATAGTTTTAGCATTCCCTAATAGCAAAACTGTGGCAAGGCATGATGGGACTTTTAGTTTCACAACAGCTGGAGGGCATAGTTTGGACAGGCCTGTGCTATGGGCAATATCTCCAGTTCTAAAAAGCTGAACCTTAGTAAGTATACCCCAAAGAGTGGAGTAGTTGCCCACAGCAGCCATTCAGCTGCTACTGTAGCTGACATTTCAAGACTGTGCTTCAGTAGGATCCGATTGGTTGGTTTGGGTAACTTCTCCAATGTTAAAACCGTACAGCTGAGTACACACAATATGATATGCTCCTTGAGCGATATCGTTAGCGGTGTACCATCAACTCTGGGACCAACTCCCAGACAAACGATATAATTCAGTGATGTCATCCTTACATGGCTCCGAACATGCTCCCATTGCCTATATAGCCAGAATTGAGCTGCATGTACAGACAACAGGGGGGGAGGGGGGTGACATAAAACATAATAATTACATGTATTACATATAAGCACTTCAGATACTAAACACACTTTAAATATTGAAGCGTATCAAATGCACTTATAACAAACACTTTTCCTTAAGAAGTATTATATAGCCTATCAGCACTGTTGCACATTATATACGCACTGGTACTTTCCAAGTACAAATATAATCATCCTCTCCTTTAAAAACATTAATTATTTGTATTTGCTGGATCTCTTCGTTCTATTTATAATTGATGGATCTCTTTTAAAGTATTCATCATTGTGTCCTAAATATATGTGAATATTTACTATGCTTTCGTCTATTTTCAAGGTCGACATGCAAAGGGTCAAAATGAGTTTTCATTTCGACCTTTTTCATGTTGACATAATTTTTGGGTCGACCCAATGACCATGACGACCTACAGTATTTCATGTGTTGACCTAGTGACTGTCGACCTACAGGGGTCGACCTAATGCTTGCAGACCTAATGTCCGCTTCCCAGGTTGAAGAAGGTGTTGGGAATAATATCAAGAGTCAGAGCCCTATATTGAGCTAGGTGAACGTAGAACAGATAAGTCCATGGGAATTCTATAGGTACAGGCGCGACCGGACTTTTCCCTATATTAACTCCATCGGAACCATTTCATATGGATGGATGGCGCAGATGAAATGAATGTAACATCAGCCGTCTCAAATATGAAATGCTGGATCTTAGACGTGGATGTTACGTTCAATCATCTGTATACTAGCCTGTACAAGAAGAGGTATGGAGACTAGGGATGCAAAAGTAATTATGCCGGGATGCAGTCAGAATCCTGATGGTCAAAAACCCGACGGTCAAAATCCCGACAGCTATTGACAAACGGTCAAAATCCCGACAAGTTCAAAATACCGACATTTAAAATCCCGACAAGGTCAAAATACCGACATATAGAATGTAGACAGGTGAAAAAGTCAACATGACTTTCGGTAGACAGGTCACGAGGTCGACATGGGTTCTTTCACTGTTTTTTGACCCGACATGTGCCTACAGGCGGTATTTCATGCCCTACCATCCACTAGGGTGTGGTGGGAGAATGAAATTGTGTGTCGAGCGCAGCGAGGCACCGTGTTAGAAGCATTGACAGCGAAGCGAGGGGCTGCGGTTGACTTCCCACTGTGTCCATGTCGACTGTGTCGACATTCGGGTAAAAAAACAGTGAAAACCCATGTTGACATCGCAACCTGTCGCCAGAAAGTCATGTTGACTTTTTCACCTGACAAGGTCAAAATACCGACATATAGAATGTAGACAGGTGAAAAAGTCAACATGACTTTCGGGCGACAGGTTACAATTTTATTCTCCCACCACACCCTAGTGGATGGTAGGGCATGAAATACCGCCTGTAGGCACATGTCGGGCCAAAAAACAGTGAAAGAACCCATGTCGACCTCGTGACCTGTCTACCGAAAGTCATGTTGACTTTTTCACCTGTCTACATTCTATATGTCGGTATTTTGACCTTGTCGGTATTTTAAATGTTGGTATTTTGACCTTGTGGGGATTTTGACCATGTCGGGATTTTAAATGTCGGGAGTTTGACCATGTCGGGATTTTGACCGTCTGTCAATAGCTGTCGGTATTTTGACCGTCGGGATTTTGACCATCGGGATTTCATACCGAATCCATTATGCCTCTTTATAAAGCATTGGTCAGACCACACCTTGAATATGGAATAAGTCTGGTCCCCTCACTGCAAAAAATATATATTGTAGAACTGGAAAAAGACCAAAAAAAGAGCAACAAAGCTAATAAAAGGGTTGGAGAAATGAAATTATGAAGACAGATTGGACAAATTGGGATTGTTTACGCTAGAAAAGAGACGTTTAACGGGAGACATGCTTAATATGTATAAATATATTTGGGACCAATATAAGGAACTGTCAGGTGCTCTTTTTGCTTTAAGGAAGGATTTTAGGACATGTGAGCCTGAGTTTAGACTAGAGGAAAGAAGATTTCATACTCTTAAAAGAAAAAACTGTTTTACGGTCAGGGCAGTAAAATTGTAGAACTCTCTTCCTTGAGAGGGGGTGTCGGCAGAGACAATAAATTAATTCAAAAAGGGTTGGACAATCATCCAGAGGCGTACCTAGATATTCTTGGGCCCCATAGCAAAAGTTTGTAAGGGCCCCCTATTTAGCAACTGATAAATGTATGTAAAACATATTATTTACAGTGGCGGTTTTTAGGTGGTACCAATACCTGATTACAAAGAGTACGAGAGGGAAATTCCCTTTTGCAGTTTAAATGGGACAAATATTTACCCAATGTATTCTCTGATGAGGTTTGGAAATGTATTTTTCATTGATGGTTTAAAATCTCTAAATATGTTAATCATTCAGAGATGTATTATAAACTAGTCCATAGAGCAGGGGTGGGCGATAATCGGCCCGCCAACTGTTGATGAACTACACATCCCAGCATGCCCTACCTTGGTTTTGCATTTGGCCATGTTGCAACTGATGAAGTGCATGCTGGGATGTGTAGTTCATCAACAGCTGGAGGGCCGCTTATTGAACACCTCTGCCATAGAGCCTACCTTGCACCAGAATGGCAGCATAAGATTTGGTCTAATGTCTCTCCGAGCTGCTGAAGGAACTTTGGAATGGTAGGTGATATTTCTTATGTCTTCTGGTCCTGTCCGGTACTGGGACCACTATGGAGGGATGTACAGGTATTCATTCTTATTTAAAAGGTACTAGGATGTGAAGTTTCAGTGAACCATCTTCTAGCCCTATTCCATTATTTTCCAGGTAAATTATCTTGTGGAGACCTTCTTGGTCACATATTGATAGCTGCTAAAGCTTCTATACATAGTTACATAGGGGGTTATTTTGCTTCACTCTTTCTGACAAATTACTTCTTAGATGGACTGCAGGTTATGTGCACTGCAGGGGGGCAGATGTAAAATGTGCAGAGAATTAGATTTGGGTTAATTATTTTGTTTCTGTGCAGGGAAAAATACTGACTGTTTTATTTTTACACTGCAATATAGATCCCACTTTGAAGTAAAACACCCACCCAAATCTAACTCTCTCTGCACAAGTAACATCTACCCCACCTGCAGTGTACATGGTTTTGTCCATCTAAGAAGGAATTTTCCGGGAAAAGTGAACCAAAATAACCCCCTATGGGCTGTGCGATGGGATGTGCGATGGGATGTGCATGGGAGCGCGCATCTCATCGCACTGTCCTGTCGCACCGTGTATGGGCACCTTACAATCAGCATTTGCATACATAATACACTCCAATAAAAACTAACATAAATTATATTGCAGGAATTTTGGACATTTTGGTGATGGGGTAAAAATGATTAGCATCATACAGCTCTGAAAACAAATGCAAACACTGTATTTTATAAAATTCAGTACTCTGCAACAAATCAAAACCCTTCTTGAAAGTAATACACCTCACTCGGATTTGACTTTCTTTTTCCTTTTCCAAGTAGTACTGTACATATGATATAGGACATACCACAACTAATAAGCATTTATTATGATAAACCATAAATAACACACTATAATAATCATTTTTAGGAGTTGACACATGTGGCCGTCTTTGTTTGATTTTGCCTGATAGTTCCTGTGGCATAATCAGGGCCAGTGCAAGGCTTCTCAGCACCCTAGGCAAAAATTCAAACTACCGCCCCCCTATACTGCCACCAAGACCCACTTTCCAACCCCTTAAGGCATACTTGCCTGACATTCTGGAATGGGGGTGAGGTTCCTAAAAATCCCCCCCGGGAAGGTGGGCATGTCCCCTGCTTTCCCTTTAGGTCCCCCTTTGCCACCCACAACTGAGTACAAGGAGGAGGGGGCAGAAAAGTAGGGAAATCTGCCCCAAGGGAAAGTATAGAAGTGAAGTCTTAGAGGTTCCACAGCCACCATCTGCATTACTTACAACAAGGATCCTCATTGATTTCAATCAATCCTTGATTTTTTTGATAGGCAGACTTTGTGGCGCCCCCCCCCAGATCCAGGCGCCCTAGGCAGCTGCCTAAAGCTGCCTAATGGTAGAGCCGGCCCTGGGCATAATAGGTATTGTTTATTGCCTTCAAGCCAACAGAATTCCTGGATAACTGTGCCCTCACAATCCCACACGTCCTTATCCCTGTTTAAGAGGAACTACAAGGCTCCAGAATACTTGTGACTTGACAGTTACTCAATAAATAGCTTATAATGGGTCAAAAAGCCAAATGTTCAAGACCTCCGGTGTGCACTCTTTATGTCACTGGCGATGCATGCCCCCCTCCCACTAGAAAGAGCCAGGGCTAGTGGTAGGGTTTTTTGTCACCCTCTGCAAACTAGAATGCTTTTCTGTTAGAATTACTGTGCAGGGCCATGGTGGAGGTGGAACTATCTCCACCTCACCATTACAGGGGGGACACCCTGTTCTCCCCATACACTTTAACCCCTGCTTCCCATAACCCCACTGTACATACAGTACAGTCACTGCTGGCCATAACCCCAATTTGCATACTATCCTGACACTACTGTCCAAAACCCCACTGTGCTGTACTGTACTGTCACTGTCGGTCTTAACCTCACTGTGCATAGTATACTGCCACTGCTGACCAAAACCCAACTGTAGATACTATATACTCTCAGTGCTGGCCGTAACCCCTCTCTGCATACTGTACTCGCAGTGCTGGCCATAACCCCACTGTGCATACTGTACTCTCAGTGCTGGCCATAACCCCACTGTGCATACGGTACTGTCACTGCTGGCCATAACCCCACTGTGCATACTGTACTCTCAGTGATGGCCATAACCCCACTGTGCATACGGTACTGTCACTGCTGGCCATAACCCCAATTTGCATACTATCCTGACACTACTGTCCAAAACCCCACTGTGCTGTACTGTACTGTCACTGTCGGTCTTAACCTCACTGTGCATAGTATACTGCCACTGCTGACCAAAACCCAACTGTAGATACTATATACTCTCAGTGCTGGCCGTAACCCCTCTCTGCATACTGTACTCGCAGTGCTGGCCATAACCCCACTGTGCATACTGTACTCTCAGTGCTGGCCATAACCCCACTGTGCATACGGTACTGTCACTGCTGGCCATAACCCCACTGTGCATACTGTACTCTCAGTGATGGCCATAACCCCACTGTGCATACGGTACTGTCACTGCTGGCCATAACCCCACTGTGCATACTGTACTCTCAGTGCTGGCCATAACCCCACTGTGCATACTGTACTCTCAGTGATGGCCATAACCCCACTGTGCATACTGTACAGTTACTGCTGGCCAAAACCCACTGTGCATTCAGTACTGTCACTGCTGACCAGAACCCAACTGTAGATACTATACTCTCAGTGCTGGCCGTAAACCCTCTCTGCATACTATACTCTCAGTAATGGCCATAACCCCACTGTGCATACGGTACTGTCACTGCTGTTCATAACAACACTCTGCATACTGTCCTGTCACTGCTGGCCATAACCCCACTGTGCATACTGTACTCTCAGTGCTGGCCATAACCCCACTGTGCATACGGTACTGTCACTGCTGGCCATAACCCCACTGTGCATAATGTACTCTCAGTGATGGCCATAACCCCACTGTGCATACGGTACTGTAACTGCTGGCCATAACCCCACTGTGCATAATGTACTCTCAGTGATGGCCATAACCCCACTGTGCATACGGTACTGTCACTGCTGGCCATAACCCCACTGTGCATACTGTACTCTCAGTGATGGCCATAACCCCACTGTGCATAATGTACTCTCAGTAATGGCCATAACCACACTGTGCATACAGCACTGCCACTGCTGTTCATAACCCCACTGTGCATACTGTACTGTTACTGCTTGCATGCATGCCACACACAAACTGTTACTGCCCACGAACAGATCCTGACTGGCCTGCTGCACCCCACCAGTGCACAATGACAAGCGGCCTGACTGGCTGAGCTGTTTCTCATTGCGCTACAGCATGCTGGACTGCTGAGGAAAACTTTTTTCGTGCCATGGGGGCACCTCCTTGGGCACAGATAGCAGCCTCATCCCCATACAGGGCACCCCAGCAATTTGCCAGGCACGTCACGCTGGCAGCAGACCTTTAGCATTTACCATTGTTTCTATGCATGGTTTTCTTTTTTTCAAATTAGACCAGTTATATGGCACTTCTGGGGAAAATTTGTTCACATCACTGGGGTGGGCAACTGGGATTTCCACTGTGACATCAGACGCTGGGTAGCGTTGGGAGTGGAGCCACAATGTGGCAGTGAATCACAGCAGCACACCAGTTAAACTCCATTCTCGTGCTTTGGCCCACACCCCACGCCACCCAGTGTCTGACATCACAAAGGAAATCCCAGCTGGCCGCACCAGTGACATGAACAAGGTTTCCTCAATGGCGCTGTGTAACTGGTCTAATTTGAATAAAGAAAACAGCGACAAGGAACATAAACCTACCCTCCTGGAATGGCCGGGAGGGTCCTGGAAATCGGATCCCCCTCCCACCCCAGCTGTCCAATGCATGAAATACTGGTAATGGACTGGGGGGTGTGGCCACACCTCTAAGCATGACATTTCGTCCCTGACTCAGCCCCAGCCATGCCCCTTTCCCATCCGTCGGTGGCCCCTCCTCCCACTGCCACACTGAACCGGGTGCCCTCTCCCAGTGAGGGCAGCTATAAAGCAGGCAACCTTTAACATACTGTAGGTAAATTCTACAGGCCTGCTGCCAGCGCGACCTGCCTGGTGAGTTACTGGGGGGGCCTGTATCTGGATGAGCCTGCTATCTGTGTCCAGAGAGGGAGAAAAACTGTGCCGAGGGAGGAAGGAAAAGATGAAAACTGCGCCAGGGGAGAGGGGAGTAGAAGCTGCTATCTGGGTCCAGGAGAAAAGGAAGGAGGGGAACTAGCATCTGTGGCCAGGGAGAGAGAGATTGCAAATATGATTGATAACAGCATGATATTGGATGCTGTTTGTTTTCATCACTGGTTTTTATTTATTTTGTTGTTATCACTGGATTATATAATGTGAATTTCAGCTCATACTGTGAGGCATTATTTTGTCCTAACTAACATCGTTAGTTAGAATTGAAGGTCATTTTAAGTGTCCTGTTTTCCATGTTATCAACAATCCCTTAAAGAGTTAAAGCACTTTGATGTGACAAAGGAGATCCTGATGTCCATGACCTGACCTATTGACCCAGCAGATTTACTAGTAAATTATTTCAAACTCATTTAAAATCATTAGTGTTATGTTCTTTGTCACTTTGGGCCTGATTCTGAGTTGAACAAAATATAGGACAAAAATGTGTTTATTTTAGTTGTGGTTTTGGCAAAACCAGATAAATCAGAATCAGCTTTATTGGCCAGGTACAGTATATTTGCGTATACTGGGAATTTGTTTTCTGTTTGCTGTGCAGCAGCCAGGTGGGTAACAAGTAAACAGCATACAGTATAAACAATAAACAATAAAAACAGGTGGGGGAACATGTACAGTCATATAGAAAGTAATTCCGAGGGGACACCGTGTTAGATTATGTGCAAAGGGTTGAGGAAAGCAACTTTTTAGGCTTCTTGTGAACCTGGTGGGAATAGCCCTGTAGCATCAGCATGATGGCAGCAGGTTAAACAAGCCATGGCCAGGATGTAGTTGATCCTTGACTATATTCGTTTCCTGCTTTTTTGCTCTGGACAGGTACAGGTCCTGGACAGAGGGAAGGTCTGTATCAATTATCTTCTCCGCAGTTCTGACTACCTTTTGGAGTCTGCATTTGTCTCTCTCGCTGGCGGAGCCGTACCAGACCAGTATTGAGGAGCACAGTACAGACTCCACAATTGCGGAGTAGAAGAGGAGCAGAAGCTTCTGTGGGATGTTGAACTTCCGCAGTTGCCTAAGGAAGAATAGCCTTTGCTGCACTTTTCCAGCAATAGTATCAGTGTTGGGCCCCCACTTAAGGTCCTGGGAGCAATTGTTATCGGAGGAACTCCAACAGCCTTCTTCCTAAAGTCCACTA
The DNA here is from genome assembly GCF_055691185.1 of Crinia signifera. NCBI lineage: Eukaryota > Metazoa > Chordata > Amphibia > Anura > Myobatrachidae > Crinia > Crinia signifera. The sequence goes on from NC_139222.1 coordinate 202,414,594, forward strand.
CCATCTCAACGGCTTTGAGTGGGTTGAGCTCTAGATGGTTGCTGCTGCACCACCGGGCCAGTCGGTCCACTTCTTGTCTGTAGGCTGATTCGTCCCGTCCTTGATACAACCAATGACGGTAGTGTCATCGGCAAATTTGATCATCTTTACTGATTGCGCCTCTGAGGTGCAGTCGTTGGTGTACAGGGAGAAGAGCAGGGGTAAGAGTACACGGCCCTGGGGGGCTCCTGTCCTGATGGAAGATCGAAAATCGGAGGAAGATACAGAACCAAACCCAATTATGGAGGCCGGCACATAAATATAGTACAAGCTTTTGCACATGACTGTGTTGGTTTGTTTGTGTGTATATATACACACACACACATTTTGTGTCAGGGTCACCGGTATAGTGTTGGAAGGCTGGTATATTTCCCCCAGGTTTCTGAAATATGTTTTAAAGACCGCAGGAGAATTTCTGGTTCTGTTGTGAGCCATTGGGCTCTTTATAAGAATTGGTATAGGGTCCTGGGGTTGAATGGTTGAAGAGAGGGAGGGTTCCCCATCCATTATGCCCAGTTTCGGCTGTTAGAAGGCCAGCTGTGGGGGTTTGTGAAAAGGCTGCCAGACTGGGAGTGAGAGGTCTCTGTCTGGGGAAAGGAGACACTATTTAGTTCTCTATGAGGGGGAAAACCTGCTACTTCAAAAACTACAAACTGTGACTGGTATGCTACTACCATTGTTTTCTAGTGAGTTAGATTATCTTGTGTATTAGTTAGAGCCAGACGGCAAGGATTTATTTTGATGCTTTATTTCTTTTTTGTTTGATACACTAATAAAATTGGTTGAGGCCAGTTGCACCAATACTGGACTGATTTATGATCTCTCAGCTGCTGCATCTTACCATATACCCCAAGAGATGGTACCTGTTCCCCCTGACCATTTAACAGGTGGTGAAAAATCTGAGCACCATCTTACACAGCACAGCACAGCAGCTTTGAGAGCCCTGCAGAAAGCTGGGGCGAAATGTAATAGGGTGCGATTTTTGGACGAGTTCCAAACTCGCCAGAAATCGCACCTTTAAAAATCGAGTTTTTTGCCGCGAATTCGCATATGTAATGAGATGCGAATTAGCGGCAAAAAATGCGATTTGCCGCGATTTTTAGTCATGAAAATGTGCGCATTTTCAGTCATGAAAATGTGCGCATTTTCATAAATGCGATTTTGTTCCAAAAAAAAAAAAGTAAAAAAAAAAACGGCGTGGGGTCCCCCCTCCTAAGCATAACCAGCCCCGGGCTCATTGAGCCGGACCTGGTTCCAAAAATACGGGGGGACAAAAAGCATAGGGTCCCCCGTATTTCTGAAACCAGCCCCGGACTCTTGGACCGGTCCTGGTTCCAAAAATACGGGGGACAAAAAATCTGGGGGTCCCCCGTATTTTGAAACCAGCACCGGGATCCAACAGCCCGCGGTGTCATGCCACAGCCGGGGGACACTTTTTATACAAGGTCCCCCGGCCAAAACATGAGCACCGTGGCTGGTCAGCCTTGGACGGGGTACCTGGAGGAGTGGGGACCCCCCCAATAAAGGGGTCCCCCCCCCCAGGCTTCACCCGTCCAGGGCTGAAGCCCGGGGCTGTCACCGGCGTCCGTGGCCAGTGGACGCCGGCCTGATAGGGTTAAATCCATCATACATATCATTACATTGCTTTTTACCGGCGAACTACAAGTGCCAGCAGACCTCCCCCGCATGCTGGGACTTGTGGTTCTCCAAGTCCCAGCATGCGGGGGAGGTCTGCTGGCACTTGTAGTTCGCCGGTAAAAAGCAATGTAATGATATGTATGATGGATTTAACCCTATCAGGCCGGCGTCCACTGGCCACGGACGCCGGTGACAGCCCCGGGCTTCAGCCCTGGACGGGTGAAGCCTGGGGGGGGGGACCCCTTTATTGGGGGGGTCCCCACTCCTCCAGGTACCCCGTCCAAGGCTGACCAGCCACGGTGCTCATGTTTTGGCCGGGGGACCTTGTATAAAAAGTGTCCCCCGGCTGTGGCATGACACCGCGGGCTGTTGGAGCCCGGTGCTGGTTTCAAAATACGGGGGACCCCCAGATTTTTTGTCCCCCGTATTTTTGGAACCAGGACCGGTCCAAGTGTCCGGGGCTGGTTTCAGAAATACGGGGGACCCCTATGCTTTTTGTCCCCCCGTATTTTTGGAACCAGGTCCGGCTCAATGAGCCCGGGGCTGGTTATGCTTAGGAGGGGGGACCCCACGCCGTTTTTTTTTTATAAAAACACTTTTACACATTTTTATTAACAGAACCATGCACAGATCTCAATGATCTGTGCATGGTTCTGTCAAATTCGCCTGTCAGAACCTGGTCTATTTTTTTTGCGATTTTTGGTAACATTGACCAAAAATCGCACCCTATTACATTTGCGAGTTGTATACTTTATAATGGGAAAACATCTGGATGCGAATTGAAATGTGACTAAAAATCGCACTTCGAAAAGTGCGATTTCGCGGTAAAAAGTGCGATTTTTTACCGCGATTTTCAACCTATTAAATGTGCGATTTTCGGAAAATGTGCGATTTCGGCCGTTTTTGACCAAAAATCGCACATGTCTAAAAAATCACACCCTATTACATTTCGCCCCTGATCTGTGTCTGCATAGATGGAGTTTAAATATATGGCAATAAAATAAATCTAATAGTGTGTACACTGCAGAGGCTGTTTAACAATGTAACATTATTCGGTGCATCTCATACAGAAACAAGTCCAGGTTGTGCTTTGTCTGCATGGTTGTGAAATTTGGTCCAATTAAAGTGACAGACTTACCATTTTGCTGGAACCAATATTGATACATGTCCTGGGTGAAAGCTGCTACCAAACTGGAGGAAAAGCCTGACAACATGGAGATTGTTAAGGCCCTGTTACAAGCTACTGCAGCACAGCAGGAAGACACCAAGTTGTTGAAAGAGTTGGTGTATCATCTTATACTACAGCCTGGAAATGCTGCCTCACAGCCAGCTCCATATGGTCCAGTAATTGTTTGCAAATGTCTGATGATGTGAAGTCTGATGATGTGGAGACGTATCTGACCAGGGGCGTAACTAACTATTTAGCGCCCCCCCGCCGCACGTTTTTTCGGCGCCCCCCCCCCACCCCCGCACACACCTAACCTGCCCCCCCCCCCTCCTTCTTAACCGTACCTGCACCCGCGGTCTGCGTCTCACCCGGCTCTCTGCCGGGACCTGCCTGACCGTCACGGTCCCGGCCGGCTCCTTCTGCTACAATGAAAACTGACTCTTATAAAATGGCTGCCGCCATACTGCAGACAGAAAACTGTCTGCAGTATGGGGGCAGCCATTTTCTAATTGTCAGTTTTCATTGCAGCAGGAGCCGGCCGGGACCGTGACGGTCAGGCAGGTCCTGGCACAGAGCCAGGCGAGACGCAGACCGCGGGTAACTATAGCCCCGCAGCCCCCCGGCGGGGCGCCCCCAATTTTTCTGCGCCCCCCGCCACCGCGGGGGCTTTGGAGCTATAGTTACGCCACTGTATCTGACTACATTTATGAGGACTGCAGAGCTGGCCTAAGGACCAGTGGGCTGGTCTGTTGGCACCCTTCCTCTCAGGTGAGCCGCAAAAAGCGTATTTCGATTTACGCACAGCTGATGTATTAGATTATGAAAAAACTAAAAGCAGAGATTTTGACTCATCTGGGAGTTACCCTATCGGTCCGAGCACAATACGTGCATCACTGGGTGTACAACATGGATAAACTGCCCTGCTCACAAATGCATGACCTCATCTACCTGACAAAATATGGTTTCACCCTGAGACATTAACTGGACCTCAAATAGTGGAAAGAGTTGTTATGGACCGTTACTTGAGGTCACTACCCCTGGTGTTATGCAAGTTTCTGAGACAGAGTGGTTCTAAGATGGCTGATCAGATAGTGGAGATGATGGAAAGATATGTTGGCAGATGAACTACTGGCTATACCGCAACAGCCCCTACATCGACAGCGCACTTTGGTAAACCCTAGTAAGACTGTTCCTTTGGAAAAGGGTCCTGTGTGGGTAACAGAACTTAAGAATAAAGAGACTGTGGATGCTTGGTCCAAACTGAGGCCAATAAGGTCTCCGTTTCCTAAAAGACTTGACAGTTATCCGATTAAATGCTTTAGGTGTGGTATGCCAGGACATGTTACTAATTCCACCAAGGTACAATAACCTATGCAATGTGATGGTGTCTTTAAAGATCACAGAATGTCCTACTGTACCAGGTTAGCCTGTACTAAGACTAACCTGGCACAGGCCCGAAAAACAAATGTCTAAAATTGTTAAGGGAGGTAAACGGGAAAAGGCATTGTTAGACTCAGGAAGCATAATCACACTTGTGAGAGATTGGTTGGTAAATGATTTAAAGGGCCAGCAAATAACTGTTTGTGTAACTTGCATACAGTTTGACACCCGCTGTTATAGTTCTGCTGAAATTAATATTGAAACCCTGTGTCAATTAGCTGTGGTTAGTGTGGGGTTGGTTTCCTCCCTAGTACATGAAGCTATAATAGGGAGAAATATTTGGGAAATATGGAAATCCCATGTGCTCACAGAGGCAAGCAGCACAGAGCCAGTAGACTGTCCTGGTGATATAATGGTCGCTGGTGTATGGCTGGGAAAGTACTAGATAATCAGGAACAAAGGGCCAGATGTATCAAGCTTCAAAAAGTGATAAATTGGATAGTGATAAACTGTCAGCCAATCAGCTCCTACTTGCCATGTTACAGGCTGGGTTTGTAAAATGACAAGGAGGGGGGATTGGCTGGCTGTTTAACATTCTCCACTTTATCCCTTTTTAAAGCTTGATACATCTGGCCAAAAGTGAGGTACCTCCTCCAGGGGAAGTAGAAGTTTTTTTTTTTTTTCCTGTAAGAGTGAATGGGTTTGTTTTATTTTTTCTCCAGTGGGGGGACAATGTGTATGATAGTGGGCATCTCAATCCTTGTAAATTCGGATACTTTATAAAGGTATAAAATCACATTTGAAACTGTAGCAAAAGACTCAAGGCAGGCTGCAACAGTGTTTAACTCAGTATTCCGCCCCTCAGTATCCTGCTCCCAGAAACCTGGTTTTCTATCCCAATCTGCCCCTGATGTGAGATGTCCTCCAGGGAAGTCATGTTTGTAGCAAGGGCAAGATCTGGGGACTCAGAGAGCAGCAATGTAATTCTGGCTGCAGCACAGGCTGCTTGGTGGGGGATGCTCAGCTGTCAGTCCTGATCCTGTCAGCCAGTCAGCGGAGGTGTGGTAATCAGGGTGTAGAGTAGTGAACACTGAGGTGACATATTGTGTTCAGTGGGCGACACATAGAGTTGCCACCTCAGGCATCTTTGATTCCTGGAGATTCCCCCCCCCCCTCCAACTTCATGTGCGCGCCTAAGGCGCGCGTGCTCCCGGGACAGTGGGCGTGGTCATGTAAATGGGTGTGTCCCATCCAGAAAAATGGACGTGGCCCCTGTAATACCAAAAATCTAAAAGAAGCTTTTGTCCATTACATTTACATACCATACACACATATATTTTTATATACATATACAAACACACATATACACACACACACACACACACACACACACACATATATATATATATATATATATATGTCATTATTAATATTATTCATCTGCTGGCTGTGAGGGGCGGCTGGGCAGGGCTTCTCTGCGGCAGCAGCAGGAGGACCAGGGACTCATAAGAGGAGGCCAGGCTGCTGGAGCAGAGAGTAGGGTGGCCGGCCTGCAGGACAAAGCCGAAGACGCAAGATGATGATGCCCCACCCGCACCAGCAATCATCCACCTGTCGAACCCATTTCTTTTACCACTCTAGTTTGAATGCCCCAATAATTTCTAGGCAGTGATCAGCATGTCAACAATGATAATTCTTAGTCTAGCCCTAACTGCATAGTAACTGTAACTCTTACCACAGTCTAACCCTAACCCTGCACACTGTCTAACCCTAATCAAATCCTAACAGTAACCCTAAAGCCAACTGTCAGCATGCACAATGTTGACATTCTGTCAGTATATTGACATTGTTGATATGTTAAATATTTACATTTTAACCCATGTTGACATTCTGAAAACTGGCATATTTATAATGGGTGCAGTTTGTGTGCTGCATTATGGTCCCTGAGGTCCAGTGGGGCCCAAACTGTTCATCCTGCCCCCATTTTTCAATACTTACCTTCTGGAGTCCTGTGTTGGAAGCAGCAGCACTGTAGAAATCACAAGGAAAATGGTGGAGCGGTCATCTTCCCAGCATTTTGTGCATATACCATAAGAAAATCTTTGGGAAAATGTCAGCCATGCCATTTTCCCAGAGACCTATGCATGCGCAGTGGGCTCTGGGACAAAGTTAATGTACTCTAGTGCCCATAGTCTACAACACTGCCAGCTAAAGAGGTGGGGACCCAGAAGGAGACTGCAAATAGGCCTTCTCCACTCATAGGACCTCTTCTGGTTGTGAATGTTGACAGTCAGATCATGTCAACATACTGGGGTAGACATTGTATTGTTGACATTCTAATTACACCCATGAAATAAAGTATATATACACATAATATATCAACATTGCAAACAATCTTGTAATACAAGTTATTCTAAACTTCCAAGAGAGTTATTATGTACAACTTGTGTTTTTATATCATTATATTGTTCTTCATAAAGATGTGATAATCATAGCTAGCCATAGGTTGCAGACATACAATTATGACTAAATTATATCTTTTGTCTGCAGTGATTTAAAAACACGATGCTCTTTCCTTTATGCGTAAATCTACCATAAACTTCTGGCTGCCTGCTGGGTTATGCAACAGTAGCTGGAATTGTGAGTACTGAGCATAATTAATTAAAGATTAAGAAATATGACAGAGAACAGTTTTTCTTGGCCAGACTAAATTGTTCTTGCCCTAGTTGATTTATATCCTAAGGTCTTGCACTGATCCCAGAAAGTCTTTAATTACCAAATTAACCACAGTATACTTATAGTCTCTTAGCCTTTCCATTTTTCCAAGCCTGAACATGTGTTGCCGGATGGAATGCTCTGTGGATTGGCAAAACATCAGCACTCTATAAGATTTCAGAAGAAGAACAGGTTCTGGGTTACAGCATTTAAATAAAATGAATGTTACCGTCATTATTTGTGTCATCTCAAGGTGCAGAGTCTCAGAGGTTTATTTATAAAGAGTTGGGTTGTTTATGCCCAATATTTAAAAGGGCAATCATTTTACTATCATGAACCTAAGCATAATCATGCTCAGAAGTGCTGAGATTAGCAACCAGATTTCTCATAAATATACCCCATAAATATACCCTCCCCGTTATCATTCAGCCAACACTCTCTAGGTTGGATCTGATCATTCTTTTCAGACTCCAAATGATGTATAGGTCATACTTGTCTACCCTTCCAGAATGGCCAGGGTGCTCACAAAAGTCGGGCTCCCCTCCCTGCTTGGGGAGCTGCTGGTTACAATGAAGAAAATTGCATAATTTTAGTCCAGCTCCATCCAAGCAAATTTAGGCATTTATGGGGGCTAGACTTGATGACATTGCACCCCAACCCCCACCCCTTCCCTAGTTAGTCCTGTCGTTTTCATATTTAATATATGGTGATTTACAAAAAGCCATACAAAAACTAAGTTCAGTAAATCTTCCCTGTAATCTATTTATTCACTTATATATTGGTGAATATTGTATCCTCCTTTCTATACATCCTGGAATTTTATTTGGTTTATTTGGTTTGTGACCAGTGCCTCCCACAATGTCATCCCGGCAGCCTGGTCAGTGAGGCATCTGTTGCTGGCCTCCCGTATAAGTACAGGTCCCAGGCCTCTCCACGTGGCCCTACCCACATGTTTCTCTCAGCCAATCCTTGTCAGCCATCTCTGACATCATTCCACTGCAGCCAATCATCTGCGCACTCTGTCTATAGAGATGCAGAGGCTGGACTAGGAATTCAGTCAGTTCAATGTTATCCTTAGAGATGCAAAATTCTTAGCTCTCTGAGTACTTCTGCTATTCACAAGCATCTGCAGCTTACCACTCTGCTGCAGTCTGGCTCCCTCCAGTGTCCAGATGGTCCAGAGTCTTATTACAGTGTTACCTGTTTCTACCTGAACATCTAAAAAAGCTACTATCTAGTCTACTGTACCTGCAATAGGTTCCTGCTCATTCATCATTATCACTACTGTTGCCAGTCACCATTCAGAGAGACAACATCGATATTACCACCATTGGCAGATATCTACTCTTGCCATTATCCTCATTGACGAGCCTCACCAGTGTCTTTACTAGTGATTCTCACTAGAGCATACTTACTTGCAGCAACTTCTTCAATCAGTTTCCATTGATGGTTAGCATTAGTAAGAGCCATTCCGTACCCAGTGATCCCCTGGCTCCAACTCTTCAGAGACTTCACCATAACTCATTTGTGGGGTTCCTCTACTATCCATAGTGGTCCCATATGCAGTCTAAACTCATCAAAGAACGCAGCTCTAGTTCAACATCACCCCCTCAGACATGACAGGGAATACTGATCACCGGACCAGTTTAGCATTGCTCCAGTGTGGGGATAGCTGCTCCAAAAAAGCACCTGCCCCCTGATCAATAACTCTGCTACTTTAGTGCATAGCCAGACCTAACCAATTTGATGCCCTATGCACTAACTTCACCACTAATTCAGCCTCTGACCCAGCATCCCTCTCATAGCACAGCAACTATCAGCCAGCAGCAGAGACCACAATGCATGCACAGCACTCAGCCATTAAAACTGTCTTTATTCTGCCTGGCCTCTGCAAATATTGAAGTGAGTCAGTGCATGCACAGCCTGCTGGATTCCGCAAAGGCCCATGGGAAGCGCTGCTCCACAACTGTACCTGGTACTTTATTCTGGTCCAGTTGCAACAGTGCCCATCAGTAGAAAATACAGATTTTCCATAGTTTGCACAGGACCTGCTCTACATGTTTTTTTATCAGACTCTCATCTATTGACCCTCCTGGTTTGATAAACTTGGCATGATCTTTTTAATATACAACATTAGGGTGGCTGGAAGGGTCCATAGACAATTCCATCTTCCACTACTTTTCTTTGAGGTTGATAATACTGTTCAGAGGCGTAATTCTGTGAGGCATTGGAGTCACCTGCCACCGGACTCCTGCTACCAAGTGGGTACTTCTCCTCACTTGCGAGTTTGGATCAGTTAATTGAAGGTCGTCAATATCACTTTTGTGGCTAAATATGCATGATCACAGTGCAGGATCAAATAGCTTTATCAGTAAGGTGTCTGCCTGCAGAGAGAGAGAGTGCAAAGAAAGTGACTTACAGTAGTGACAAAAGTGCGCACACAAAACTTTAAAGCAGCTCAGTGCAATCTACAGGTGTTATTCTAAAAAACACGTTACAGTTATACAAGAGGATGGCAGAATGTAGATCGGTCCTAATCGCTAAAAAGGTCCTCATTTAGGGGAATATAAAAGCATTCAATTAAAACCCAGGGCACAGCAGGAACACAAGAGTCCAATGGTAAGGGCGATCCAGCTCCGGAACTGGGGGACCCCGTCCAAATCCGACTACTGTTCCTGAGGTCCAAGCGGGGATCAAAATAACTGTGGCAAGGCATGCCAAACACGTTTCGGATCCTGGGATCCTTCTTCAGTAGCATGCCTAGCCTAACCAACACAGGGTTTAAATAGCAAACGTCACTTCCGTTTTACTTCCGGAAGTGGAGTGTCCGTGCGTTCCACGGCACTTCACATTTCCTCCTGCCTAGATGTACCAGAGGCGGGGGATCGCTGTGTGTTTCATTCGACCCGAAATTAGTCTGTTAATGTCTTCCGGTCTAAAGCAAGATGACGGTGCGTTCCACTGCGCCGCCGTCTTGCGTGTCATTGAAATAGCGGCTTGCATCATACAAACAGCGATATCTCTAATTACCTCTATTTATAACATTCAAATGGTGATATCTTTCAACACAGATTTCAAAGTATATCAGGGATGACAAGAGATGACAATATGTATTATTAGATGTCTTCATCCACAATAAATAACAAAATAGAGAAGATTAAAGGAACTTAAATGAACAGTGAGAAGAGATAAAATTATTAATATTATGAAGAGAGGGTCACGATATATCAGAAATATATATAGAAAAATATTAAAATATAAATACCAATAAAAAATTAATTTTAAAACAATGTTCGATTATGATAAAAAATGTTTCAATTCAAAATCACAGTTTAAACCCTTGGGAACAAGGGTATTTAAGCGGTGTATCCATCTCATTTCATTCTGTGCCAGGCGCTTATCAATATCTCTTGTGCGCCATTTGGGGGAGATTAATTAAATACCCCAAAAGTTGGTAATGAAACATTCTTTTAAGTTATGACAATTTTTAAAATGGTTGGAAAAAGTATGAGTTGCTAAGCCTTTGTGGATATTATAAATATATTCCGCAAGGCGGACTTTTAGTGGTTGACTCGTTCTTCCAACATAAAATAAATTGCACAAACATTGCATCAAATAAATTACATATTTAGACTGACACGTAATGAATTCATTAATTTTAAAAACTTTTCCTTGTACCGTAAAATCTGGAATTTTCTTGATACAGGTTGAGTATCCCGTATCCAAAATGCTCGGGACCAGGAGAATTTTGGATAACGGATTATTCCGCATTTCGGAATATTTCAATATTTCAATGATGTATTTTGAAGTATCTTGCATTTATGCTGTATAAACACATCAAACACATGAAATGTACACAAATATATTTTAGTTTTCAAAACATGAAACAAAATTTGTGTCCTATCTCAGATTTTGAATTTGAATGCCAAGCAATCATTGTCTTGCACATATATAGTGCCAGTTATATATCATGTCACCAGTAGTGCTGTTACAAATGTCCCCAGTGAGTTTTTAGCCCAAAATTATTTTTTTTCCACTTTCTGGAATGTATGGTTTTGGGAATAATTCGGATAACGGATATTCGGATACGGGATACTCTACCTGTACTGCCTTTAACGGTTTTGCACATAAGGCAATCACCGCTTCTGTGAAAGCCTTTCGTTCGGATACTCTGTCTTGGAGCTTCTTCTATGGTGCTTTTCAGTAAATGATTTTTCAGTGATGCTGACTTTCTATATATAAACACAGGTTTTTCGGGTACAAGTTTCCCTATAATTGGGTCTTGCTTAATCAAGTGCCAGTTATTTTAGTGCTTAGGACCGATCTACATTCTGCCTTCCTCTTGCAGAGAGAGAGGTCACAAGTTCTAATCCTGGGTATAACTGCTAAGCAAAATATTAAATATAATAAATAATAATGTAAATAAATGTCATGCATTGTACCAAGATGCATAGAAATATTTTCTGGATTGTTCTTCTATATATGTGTATAGGGAGGGGTGCACCAATATTTGTCTTGCCTCCGGGCAACTGGGACGAACTTACGCCACTAATACTGTAGGAACAAAAGCAGGCTCAAATTTCATGACTGTTTTAGCATTCTTTTTAAGTACAAAACCAAAACACAAAGATGAATCCAGTTCAAAACCCAACCAGGGGTCAGCGAACAACTCCAAATATAATGACTTTTGAATTTTAGAAGAGTAAGAAGTTTTAAACTTACCATATAATTTATAATATACAATATACAGTACTTTAGCTGCAGTAAAGTATTTTGTCTTCTTAGAATAAGGACATCACACAGCTCTTTAAATTATCATTATTCCTTTTTTAGTACCCATATAATGTGAAAGGATTAATCCTGAGGACTTTTATATGCATGCGTGATTGTCTATAGACTGTTAATCATTGCTATGGACACCATGAAAACAATTCAACACTCAGAAACATGTTAAATCAGCGGGTGAATAGGCTGCAAGGCTTCCTCGTTGTTCCATGCCTCTTTGTACCGCCAGGCAGATTAGAAAAAGAAAAGTACATTGCATTGCACTTCAATACAATTCTAATGCCCCTGTCGCCACAACACTAGTTTTCTCTCAGTTTCTAAGCTGGCAGCACAGATAGGGACCATTGTATATTAGTTTCATTCAAATAATGCCAGTAGCTTGTCCCTGAGAAATTTCTAGCTTCAATTGAACAGAAGGAAGGGGGGCTGGCTGAATGCTTTCCAATCTTCTATGTATGGTTGTTAGAGATCAGTAAGACTAGATTTTATCACCCTAGTAGTTGCATACTGTATAACACTCTGTTCAAATATAAAGTTTTGCTTCGTATAGTCCATAAAAAAACTCAATGATTTTGGCCAATATAGTATAACAGATCAGGCACTTATAGCCACGGATTTACTTTTTCTGCAAGAAACTGAAATTCAGAAAACAATTATTCCAAAATAACAATTATCCATGGCAAGACAATGGTGTTCCAGTGTGCAGGGGAAGAACGTTAGCTCACATGATGCTGATTTCAAGTTGCACATAACAGCACACGCAGGAGCATCTGTTGGCTTTTGCCCATCTGTGAGTTTGTGTAAATGCCACTGCAAACTCCTTCCATTGTGTACATCAGTGCCCCTGAATGTACAGAAAAGCCAACTTTTAACACCCGCGAATGTTATTATATTGATTGGTGCATACACCATCATTTGGAACACTATCACAACTTGGACCATCCATAAGGAATTTATAACTTTTTAGTCTGACTATAGCCTCCCATACTTGTGACTGTACATCTTTGAATACTGTTGCTTTCACTGAAACATTTACACAACATGCCCACCAAGCAAGCAATCTCTGTGTGCACTGCTATCCATCATAGAGTCACCACCCATTCATTTACCACCACTTTTCTGACCGTTTGAGGCTAATTCAGAAGTGGTTAGAGTAGCCAGTGGTGTGACTATAGAGGGTGCAGGGGATTCAACTATTATGGAGCCTATCCTGAAGGCCATCAAACAACCCCACTGCACTGTTTTGGTTCTAGGCCCGTTTACTTCCTGTAGGAGGCAGGGGAGGGGTGTAACCAAGAGTACAGAGCAATGTGTGCCTATTGTTCAGAAACACTCGCAAGATGATGAGATTATCTCTCTAGTCTGGTGACTGAGTATATCACACACAGTCTTGCTGATGGTGAGTCCCCTTCCACAAAGACCTTTGGCTGCACACCAGGTGTAGGGCTGGTGTTCCCACCCATGATTACACAATACAATTATAAAAGGGAGCAGGAGTCAGAGAGCAAATCCATTTACTTAAATGACAGGCTTATTTAGGCATTGGACAACATTCAGCATCTATGAGCAGAGGAATGAGGTAGAGAGTAAACAGTATGGCTACAATGGTAATTGATACCAAGTGCTCCCAGCAAGCTGTGCGTAATTGTCTCCGATTCATCCCATGCAGAAACAGAGACCCCATACCAGCTGCACCCCCTGCACCCTCGGTAGTTCCGCCACTGGGTGCAGCTGGCATGGGGCCCGGTGGCTGGGGGGGGCCCGTGAACAGCAAGCAGTCCCCTGCAACCTCGGTAGTTTCATTATGGTATTATAGAGCTTCCGCGGCCGTCTGCTTCAGCGTGCCTCAGCCGTGGGGAAGGAGCCGGGCGGAGGGAAGCGCCGTGCAGCAGTACTGTGCAGTAGGAGCCACTGAGCCAGGCAACGTGCGGCAGCGTGAGTGCGGAAGGAGCCGGAAGGGGTTGGAGCTGTGCCCTGCATAAGGAGCCAGACAAACAAACAAGGAGAGAAGAAGGAGTGTTGCGCACAGAGGGGTAGGTTTATTATAGCGGCGCTACTAACACTCCCTGCTTCGCCTCATTAGCGAGGCGAAGCAGAAGGGGACACCGACAAGATCTACTAAGATCTTGCCGCCGAAGCGGGGAGCACTAACTCCCCCCTCCGGCGCTGTCCCTTCCAGCTGACAGCGCGTCAGTTAACACTGACGCACTGTCTCCTTCCCCCCGGCCGGCTGGACTGCGCATGCGTGGGATCTCGCTACTCACGCGAGATCCCAGCGCAGCTCAGCGCCAGCAGCAGGGAGTAGGTATATGGCATCGCCGCCTGCAGCTGTCGAAGTCGATAGCTGCAGGCGGCAGAACGGTCAGCGATGCTGACGGTTCATAAATCAGGCAGGAGGCAGACGCGCAGTACGAAATATTGTAGCTGCGCTATGCCTCTTGCCCCACAGCGCCGCACGTTAGACACCCGCTCGGCGACTGTCATAGATCGGGGAAGCGCTATCCCCTGCCATAACGCACGGGGATAGCGCATATTCCCCTGATCGCCAGTTCATAAATCTCCCCCAGAGCCCGCTGCTGCCCACCCCACATCTTGCTTGATAGACTGGCCATCCACCCATGCTGACAGCTCAGTGTGCCTGGGAAAGAAAGTACAGTAGTGTTGCGCACGGAGCCTGCTGGTTCCCGCCCCACATCCTGCTTGACAGACTGGCCATCCACCCACGCTGACAGCTCAGTGTGCCTGGGACAGAAAGTACAGGAGAAGACCTGCTGGATGCTGCTGCTGGTGAGATTGGTTACTGCACAACATGTTGCAGCAGCCGTTCCCCTGCTTAAGTTTAAAATGCTTTATTTACTTTTTTTATGTGTTTATCTGCATTTATGTGTTTATTTTTTTGTATGTGTTTATCAGGCTGTGACGATTGGCATAGTTTGTAATGGGCACTACGGTGTGCTACATAATGTGTATGTGGCCTTGTGGTGTGTCACATAATGTGTAAAGGTATTACAGTGTGTCGCATATTGTGTAAGGGGCATTGCGGTGTGTTGCATATTGAGTAATGGGCATTGCGGTGTAATGCATAATGTGTAGGGTATTATGGTATTTGGCATAGATTGTAATGGGCATTATGGTGGGCTCCATAATGTGTTTTTGGGCATGCAGTGTGTCGCATAATGTATAAGGGTATTACGGTGTGTTGCATATTGTGTAAGAGGCATTATGATGTGTCGCATAATGTGTAAGGGGCATTGCAGTGTGTAGCATAATGTGTATGGGGCCTTGCGGTGTGTCAAATAATGTGTATGGGGCCTTGCAGTGTGTCACATATTGTGTTAGGGTATTACGGTGTGCTGCATAATGTGTAAGGGGTATTGCAGCAGAGTGCCGATTTATGTTTTTGCTGGTGGGTGCTTAAGCCTGTTTAAAGGCTCAACAAGCAAATACAGTGGCCCAGCATTTGGGACTCTGGAGTTACGGGCATTAATTCCTGTGGGTGCTCGGGCCCTTAAGCACCCACAGAATCGGCACCTATGCATTGCAGTGTGTCGCATAATGTTTATGGGGCCTTGTGGTTTGTCGCACATTGTGTAATGGGCATTGCCGGGGGGGCCCCATTATAAATTTTGCTATGGGGCCCACAAAGTACTAGTTACGCCTCTGGTGCAGATTGGGTATGTCTCAGAATCAGATGTTTTCAAAGGCTGGTGTGAGTTTACAGAACAAGCAGAGCACAGCACTTTTTGCATAATGTGTATTTAAGGGAATTGTGCAATTATGCTGTTTATTCCATGTGCTACTCTACTCAATATATGTTATCAGTTTTTTAAATGGAATAGGTTTGTGCTATGACTATGCATGGAAGTCATGGTATGTGACAATAACACAATGTGCTTTGGTATACTGTAGTATTCATAGTTTGTCAACTACATAGCACTAAAGAGAGAACTGATACACACCTTTCCAACTTGAATAAAGATTTATCTTACACAACTTGTGTAATGATGTCTCACTAAAAACTGTACTCAGTAGCGTATTTGATTTAATAGTCTAGTAGTATACAATTGATGACAATCTAGCTAGCCATTGGCTGGTAGTCCTTCTAAAAGAGCCAAAGATTTCTTATCTCTGGCATAGGATCAGGATAATCCTAACTCACTAAAACAACATGCAAGGAGAGGTTTCCCAGGCACAGCTCACTGGTTTATAAAAGCAGATTTCTCTCTCAGAGCGGTAAATTTACCAACATGGGTTTTATTGAAGATGCCCAGAGAAACCAATCAGACTCTACTTGTTTATTTAACACCTTCTAGAAGATAATAGATACTGTATAATCTGATTGGTTGCTATGGGCAATGTCCCATCTTCAATAGCATTCCCACTTTAGTAAATTTACCCCAGAGACTCGATTGTCTCTCTTCTTTCCGCATGTGAGGATCAGTCTGACAGCTTTGCCATACCCCCATACAGCTAAAAGCCCTTATTAGCCTTCCCAAAACCCGTACAAGGCATAAAGCTGCGTACAGACCAAAAATCTGGCAACATATGGGAGCAAATGACAATCAACTGTTTACGCCATAACAATGGAAAACAGACAAAAACCATGGTTGGATAAAATCAGTTAAATGTAATAGATATAACTAGGGATGTGCATCGGCCACTATTCGCGTTTTGGGTTTTGAGTTCTGAGTACCTTCAGGTTTTGGGTTCTAATGGGTTTTGCTAAAACACCCACTAAACATTTTGGGTACTGATATTTTAAAAAAGCATAATTGCTCCTACGCTATTATTAACCTCAATAACATTCATTTCCACTCATTTACAGTCTATTCTGAACACCTAACAATCTTGAGGTTGCACCGAGGTAGCTGGATAACTATGCTAAGCCACACAAGTGTCCGGCACAAACACGTGGCTCATCTAGGAGTGGCACTGCAGCGGCAGACAGGATCGCAGTTTGAAAAACTAGGCCCCAACAAAACCCCTATCTGGCTTGGCTTGATCTTGTTTGCGATGTGCAGCCGAGGAGCAGTGGGCATTTCGTGCAGCAGTATATATATATATATATATATATATATATATATATATATACGTATATATATATATATATATATATACACACACACAAGACAAAATCTCCAAAATTGCGCTATATTCTTTAAAAATGTATATTGGTCGCTGTAGACACTCAGTCCCCTACTAGTAGGACTGAAATACTTCAACACACCCACAGTAGAGTCTTCAGCGCCCTTTAACTGTAATGTCCATACAATAAAATTAATAATGATTAATACTCCAGGTAATTCTTTTGAAGAAAGATTTTCTTTTATTTTTTAAAACACCATGATCAACCCAACGCGTTTCGCCTGCATGAGAGGCTTCATCAGGGGTTAGTTATCTAAAAACATTATAATAAACATACATATTATATTCTGGACATTACATAAATTAAATATAGTACATTCTATAAAATCATATCTGTAAAATTATACAATACTGTAGTTACCAAATAATAGGATAAAGCAATGAGATGGATAGGTGGGATATGAACAGACTTGGATAGGTGATTTCTTTTAGTGGTCTTAGATTTTTTTTTTTTTTTTAAAGGTACATACCTTAAATTTTGAAAATAGTGCTCTTCAGGGTCAGGTTAGTGGTATTTGGTATGGGTATCCTGTTGAACCCATTTTTTTCCGGTATTTATAGACCTGATAGAGGACCTAATGGAGAAATGGTTCTATTTAAGACTTCAACTTTAATTGATCTATAATATATGAGGCCATTCGTTTGATTGTAAGTACATACCTGTTATTAAACTATAGTATGAGAATTTTTGTATATATCTCCTAGAGCAGGGGTGTCCAACCTTTCACCTTCCCTGGGCCACATTAGAAGTTGAAAATTTGGTTTGGGTCGCACATAAAATAAAATAACAGTAACGATACCTGATCATCCAAAAAAACATAGAAAACATAGTTAACATATTAAACTTACTTGGAAATGAAGTTAGTGAGATGTTTGACATTGTTTTTCAGCCACCAATGCATCCAGATTTGCTTCGATGGAACTTGTTGCAATTCTCAGCGAGTGCTCAAGGTGCTCATCAGATATTTTGGTTCTAGTTTTATTCTTTGTGTGCTTCATCCTTGAAAATAGCTGCTCACAAATGTAGGTGCTTCCAAATAGCGATGACATGAATAAGGCATGATTGTGAAGTGCAGGATATTTTTCTATATATTCTTTGTGAATTGCTGCACTCATCCCCTGTGTCAACAGCTGTGGTGAGTGATCACTAATGGGGGCATTATGAATATAAGTGGCATTACCAGGGGGCATTATATTCATAATGCCCCCTGGTAATGCCACTTATATTCATAATGCCACCTGGTAATGCCACTTATATTCATAATGCCACCTGGTAATGCCACTTATATTCATAATGCCCCCTGGTAATGCCACTTATATTCATAATGCCCCCTGGTAATGCCACTTATATTCATAGTGCCACCTGGTAATGCCACTTATATTCATAATGCCCCCTGGTAATGCCACTTATATTCATAATGCCACTTATATTCATAATGCCCCCTGGTAATGCCAATTATATTCATAATTCCCCCTGGTAATGCCACTTATGAATATAAGTAGCATTACCAGGGGGCATTATGAATATAAGTGGCATTACCAGGGGGCATTATGAATATAAGTGGCATTACCAGGGGGCATTATGAATATAAGTGGCATTACCAGGGGGCATTATGAATATAAGTGGCATTACCAGGGGGCATTATGAATATAATGCCCCCTGGTAATGCCACTTATATTCATAATGCCCCCTGTAGTGATCACTCACCACAGCTGTTGACACAGGGGATGAGTGCAGCAATTCACAAAGACACTGATGGTAGTGGGGGTATGAGAAGGCACCGCTGACCTGGCTGCCTGCTCCTGCCGCCACCGCCGCCACCCATCAGATCATCATCCAGCCTTGCGCGCTGCTGGGATGGATCACGTTGGGGAAGCGCCAGCTCAGACGTCCTTCGGACCGCGGGAGCAGCTGAGTGCGCCTGCGCATTCGCACCAGCGCTCCCGCGGCCATTTTAGGTTTGGGAGAACTCGATGCTGGCCGCGGCCATCTTTACTTTGGGCACAGTGCCGCGGCCAGCACGGAGACGCTGCTGCGGGCGGACCAGGTAGTTGCCCTAAATATATTATACTTAGAATTTCTTAAAATGCACGGTGCCGCATTACTACCCGACCTGGGCCGCATGCTGAGGCAAATCCAGCAAAGTTTTTCAAAACTGCAAATCTTACAAATAAGTTCCCTAGATTACACTGTAATGATATGCTATACATTATATTATTATGATCATTAGTTAGGTCACTAACAAAATCAAGTAATAACAAGGATTCTTACTTGATGTTATTACTTGATTTTGTTAGTGACCTAACTAATGATCATAATAATATAATGTATAGCATATCATTACAGTGTAATCTTGGGGACTTATTTGTAAGATTTGCAGTTTTGAAAAACTTTGCTGGATTTGCCTCAAATAAATCCAAGGAGGTATGTAAATTAAAAAGTATGATTTCTGATAACATAATAAGTCACCATATAATCACATTTGTTCTCTACAAATATATCCATTATGGGACTCACACGAAAATATGTTCTTTTGTAATTTTTCCTTGATAGGAATTTCACAATCTGCCAGACTAATGTTACTCTAGGAGATATATACAAAAATTCTCATACTATAGTTTAATAACAGGTATGTACTTACAATCAAACAAATGGCCTCATATACTATAGATCAATTAAAGTTGAAGTCTTAAATAGAACCATTTCTCCATTAGGTCCTCTATCAGGTCTATAAATACCGGAAAAAAAACGGGTTCAACAGGATACCCATACCAAATACCACTAACCTGACCCTGAAGAGCACTATTTTCAAAATTTAAGGTATGTACCTTTTAAAAATCTAAGACCAATAAAAGAAATCACCTATCCAAGTCTGTTCATATCCCACCTATCCATCTCATTGCTTTATCCTATTATTTGGTAACTACAGTATTGTATAATTTTACAGATATTATTTTATAGAATGTACTATATGTAATTTATGTAATGTCCAGAATATAATATGTATGTATATTATAATGTTTTTAGATCACTAACCCCTGATGAAGCCTCGCATGCAGGCGAAACGCGTTGGAATGATAATGTGTGTTTTGAAAAAGAAAAGAAAATCTTTCTTCAAAAGAATTACCTGGAGTATTAATCATTATTAATTTTATTGTATGGACATTACAGTTAAAGGGCACTGAAGACTCTACTGTGGGTATATATATATATATATATATATATATATATATATATATATATATATATATATATAAAGAATAGTCCTGCTAGAATGCTCCAGAGCACACAGAACAACCGGCACCAGTAACTAGAATGAAATTCAATGTAGATTCATTTAATGAAAAATATCCAGGCTCAGTACAATGAGATAATCATGGACACCCATCAAGCAGATACATCAAGGCAATACTTTACACGTCTCCTCGACGGCCGTTTCGGCGCACACAGCGCCTTCATCAAAAGGGGTCATCAAAACACTGAGCCAAAGACCTAGAATATAAAAGGTGTGCAGAGCCATACTCACCTGCGCATCGTCAGCTCAATCACAAGGATCCGGCATTCACTTTCAATCACCCACTTGCGCGTCACCGCAGTAAGCACCTGCCGCACGTATGAACAGGAAGTCCACACGGCGGTGTGGAACTAAAATGCAGCGTCTGCCGCGGGGGGAAGGAAATGTGGTTCCTGGTCCCCGGAAGTGAGCCGGGTCGCAGGTTGTTGCCATGGAGATCCGACGCCAATGCATAAATCGCGTCAAAGCCACAGTGTAACCATAATAAAAGCAGGGGATACTAGTACAAAAAACTTATGTACAAGAGGAGACATGCAAAAAAGGTGCCATAGCATTAAGCCAATGAGTGAATAACACCTAAATATAAACAACACTAGAAAGAACACTATATAATTGAACACTATATAATTGAGGACATCGGAAGCAGTAAATAACAAATAAAGAAAATAAACACTATAGTTACTTAATAAAAGGGGAAAAGGAGAACTCTTCATTTAAGCCAACTGGTCTCATACAATTGAGCTCATAGATCCAGTAACATTCTTTCTTCATCAGAAGACCATGCCTGTCGCCACCTCGCCTCAACGGGGGCACATGTTCTATGGGCATGAAGGCGAAATCATTAATGGAGTGGCCCATTTCGACAAAGTGCCTGGCTACCGGAGGGGTGCTGGCATCAATTTTCTGATAGGCCTTCTTGATTGAGGACCTATGTACTCCAATTCTCTCCTTTAACATTCTCATCGTTTTGCCGACGTTAACACTATTGTTAACACTACCACTAAAAAGTTGTGGCCATTGATACAGATGGACACAGCCCTGGGCCTGTCTGACACCCTGATCATGCCATGCTACACTCGTGGCAGGAGTGTGCGTGATGTGGTAATGAAGACTGACATCTCCAGGTTGAAACAGGCTGGCAGTGAACAATTTCTGTCCGCTAAGCCGGGTTGTTTTAAATGTTTAGGTTGTGCTACCTGTAGGGCCCTTATTGTTGGTGATACTTTTAGTCACCCTTCTAGTGGTGCCAGAATGCAGATTAAACATCGTGTTACATGCACAACTAAATACATTGTATATATGATCATGTGTCCTTGCTCGTTACATTACATTGGTAAGACACAGTGCACCCTGCGTGAACGTATGGCAGGGCACCGTTCCTCCATTAAGCTCGCCCTGGAAAAAGGTTCCAGTGACCAGCCAGTGGCGAGGCACTTTCTGGAGGCAAGGCATACCATCCCCATGATGCGGTATATGATCATTGATCATGTACCAGCATCAATGCGTGGTGGTAACCGTGCAAAAAAACTTTTACAGTGCGAAGCCCGGTGGATACACCGGCTCGGCACTTTGTCCCCCAAGGGGCTTAATGAAAGCAAGGGGTTGCACTGTTTGTTATGAAGGACTGCTTCAGGTTCTATTTATAAAGATCAGTCAATGGCTGTTTACAGCCTTCTATGCATAATGTCTTACCTTTATGATGATGTAGAACTGCATCAGCTCTACCTGTCTTTTAATCCTTGTCTTTTTCACATCTTTTGTAACTTTTTTATGGTTACTGGTATTATTTTTATTTTTATCTTTATGTTTATGTTGTAATTTTATGTATATGTGATTTATTTGTTATTTTCGTTAATGTTTATTTGGTTGGTGCATTATTCACGTGTGCTAAGCTTTACGCATACAGTTTCAGGGGCAGCTATGATGTTTGCACTGTATTTACTATCAGTATAGTGACAGCGAGTGTTTTTTGTTTATTACCATCTCCATGGCAACCCCAGGCTCTTCTGGCTTACAGACTGAGCGTGCATCACGTCGCTATGACGTGCTGTATTGGCGTCCATGTTTCCCTAGTGATGACGCTGGGATGTGGCCTGGTCGCCTTGGAGGTTGCTGGGATACGGTATTGTGATTACAGCTGCCCTGGGCAATCGCCGTGCTTAGTGACTAAGCCGTGATGACGCACAATAGGAGCGTCCACGCTGCTGACGTCATGGCGCCGGCGTTTTTTGCCGCGTGAAACGCTGCATCTGATTGAAGGGGAGCACTTGGGGGTATGTATAAATGTTTTACACTGTGTAATTGTTTTTGTGTCCTGAGGAAGATCCCAATAAAAGAGGATCGAAACGTTGGCTAAAGCTGCTATCCTGTGTCCTTTTCTGTTGCTGAGTGCCGCCGCATGTCGCTTATATATATATAGGGGCCTGTCGTTATACTGAATTATCACAGATGTTGTCAAATTGATTCATATATATGATTATATTATCACTGTATTTTTTATGAGCCGTGTTGTTGGCTTTTATTACATTTTTGATTGTGTAAAAAAAGTTGTGTACTTTCACCTTCTAGCGCACTCTGTTCCTGTTTTGTATATATATATATATAAATATATATATATATATATATATATCCAGGGAGAAGGTAGCACTCGCTAATCCAAAGGTATTTGCTGGGGTGTTACACTCAAGAATCCATTTTGTGGAGACTAATAAACGTGGGTACAAAAAGAGGCCACTCTCCAGACTGTTGAAAGTTCAGAACTGCATTTTATTTTTCAATAATGCTGCCACATTTTTCAACGTTTCGGCTCACATCAGAGCCTTTTTCAAGATTTGCAGACAGCTTAATACATGTGCAAATACGTGCCGTGAGCACCTCATGACATCCAAAATGCGCATCCACGCAGGATGGCGTGCACTTCATTTTGGATGTCATGAGGTGCTCACGGCACGTATTTGCACATGTATTAAGCTGTCTGCAAATCTTGAAAAAGGCTCTGATGTGAGCCGAAACGTTGAAAAATGTGGCAGCATTATTGAAAAATAAAATGCAGTTCTGAACTTTCAACAGTCTGGAGAGTGGCCTCTTTTTGTACCCACGTATATATATATATATATATATATATATATATATATATATATATACGGCAGTAGATGCACCAGCAGAGAGGTATTATATATATATACGGCAGTAGATGCACCAGCAGAGAGGTATTATATATACGGCAGTAGATGCACCAGCAGAGAGGTATTATATATACTGCAGTAGATGCACCTGCAGAGAGGTATTATATATATATATATATATATATATATATATATATATATATATATATATATATACGGCAGTAGATACACCAGTAGACTGGTATTATTTATACGGCAGTAGATGCACCAGTAGAGTTGACTGGTATTATTTATACAGCAGTAGATGCACCAGCAGAGAGGTATTATATATATACGGCAGTAGATGCACCAGCAGAGAGGTATTATATATACGGCAGTAGATGCACCAGCAGAGAGGTATTATATATACTGCAGTAGATGCACCAGCAGAGAGGTATTATATATATACGGCAGTAGATACACCAGTAGACTGGTATTATTTATACGGCAGTAGATGCACCAGTAGAGTTGACTGGTATTATTTATACAGCAGTAGAGGCACCAGCAGAGAGGTATTATATATATACGGCAGTAGATGCACCAGCAGAAAGATATTATATATACGGCTGTAGATGCACCAGCAGAGAGGTATTATATATACGGTAGTAGATGCACCAGCAGAGAGGTATTATATATACAGAAGTAGATGCACCAGCAGAGAGATATTATTTATACGGCAGTAGATGCACCAGCAGAGAGGTATTATATATACAGCAGTAGATGCACCAGTAGACTGGTATTATTTTTATGGCAGTAGATGCACCAGCAGAGAGATAATATATATACAATAGTAGATGTGGCATAACAGTAGATGCACCAGCAGAGAGTATATATAGTTTACTTTAGTTATATACAGCAGTAAAGGGCTGCACCAGCAGGGAGGTACAGTATTAAAATATACAGTGGATGCACAAGCACACTGGTATACAAGTGGTTAACAACAGTGCACATATACTGAAGTGGCCAGGTAGTACTGTCTGGGCTGGCAGCCACTGGCAGTGTAGAGCACACACCAGAAAGCAGAGCAGACAGTGGCACTAGTAGGCACTAGTAGGCACTGGCAGTCGCCCCAGTAGCAAAAGAAAGACAGCTCCTAAGTTCTAGCCTAACAAAGCTCCGCACACACAGTCTAACTATCCTTTCCCTGCTCAGTTCAACTCACGAGTGACAAATGGCGCCGGATGCTCGCTGTATATATGGAGGTCCGGATCTCGCGAGAATCCGGCGCCGGGCAATGACAGTTTGCCCGTGCGCCCAGATCCGGGTCAGGCAGGAAGCTCCGAGTGCCACTCGGATCCGGGTTCAGATTCACACCGTTCGTGTGGGCTCAGATCTGGGAAATCCGAGCCCACACATCTCTAGATATAACCAATGTATGTGAACAATAGTTGTCTATTTTACAGTGTTTGTGAGCAACATTTGGAACATGTAAATCCCTCAACTAAAATCCATGCTGGCTGCCATGTCTCCTGTATACTGTAGCTTACAAGGAGATAATCCATGATCTACCAAAGGCCCAGAATTGCTTTAGTTTCATGGCAGAATTTATGGGTGGTGCGCCTAGGGGAAAAAATATACTTCAATGAACAACATGGCAGTGGATGACAGGGAGAGGCAGAGTGTGACAGGGAAAACAGGAAGAGGGTAACAGGGGCAGCAGTAGGCCCCTTAGTCCTTTGGGGCACTGATACACTGCATCTGCTGAACCAATGGTAGTTCCGCCTTTGCTTCAAGTCTTATGATACATCAGTATAATAATTTACATTCTATATATTACTTTCCTTTGTTATTGTTGTTGTTATTATAATTACTACTAGTCTTAAGGCCCGTCCGGACGAAAGTTTATGCTGATGCAATTCTCAAAAGTTTTGTAAAGCGAATATGTTTTAGATTTAATGGACCTTTCACCTCTGGTGGTATGGCTGTATATTTCTCGGGCTGAGCTGCACACCCAGGGCTTTTACAGGGCTTGGCCACGCCCACCATTGGCCATGCCCCTTTTTGTAGGGGCCCAGTTGTGCTCTCAGTGGCCTTGGTTGTATTCAGAAAGTCATAATCTTTTCAACGACATATAACAATGCATAAAAACAACAGAAATAGCATGGACCCATATGACAGCACCCTTAAGGGGTCATCCAATTAAACCCATCTTAGATTCTCCCTTATGATTATAAGGTAGTGTGCAAAGTTTGAAGATGATTATTTAAAGCGTTTGAGAGTTATCAGGGAACATCCATAACCACACACACATACACACACACACACACACACACACACACACACATATCATTCAATTATAGTTATGTAGATTAATAATAAACAACACAATCTTTGTCTGTGTATTCACCATAACTATGATTATGTTTTTTAGCTAAAAGATTAAGAATTTAGATTTTTTTTTAAATAACTGTAATAACAGTTCAACTTAATTCTAAACCCATTTGGACCTCTCATATTGATTTAACTTCCCAAAACACCAGTGACTAGTGTAACTGACATTTGCACCTAAGAGAAAATTCAGGCGGAAGTGCTGTCAAGAAACTTGAACTCACAAGTTTTTAATGGGATGTTTTTCAATACTATTTTGAATGATATCCCATAAAACAGCAGTTTTCAGAGGATACCTGGAAAAATGAAGTATATACAGAGGAATTTAAGAAGCTCATATCAGAAAGCTGTTGTTGTTTTTTTTTGTTTTTGCTTTTTTAAAAAGCATCCCCAATGGGTTACTGTGAAGGTTGCTAAAATATGAAATGTGCAATATCAAGCTCCCTAAAGCTGCGTGGCCTTGATAATTGATACCTTGTATCCTATGTATGCACAGAAGATGTGCTGGACCTGTAACCAGTAAGCACGGTTGTAGCATAACCCATCACATTAACATCTAAACATCTAAAAGATTCCTTATTGCTGACATGTTCGGTAATAAGGAATCTTAATTTTTGATGGCAACGTGCATTTAATATGAAAATTATCTGGAAGATGTCAGTCAGTAGGCCCTGCCCCCAAATGTTGTGATTTGTGGGTCCGTGAGGAGGGGTCAGGACTAAATGGCACAAATATGCATCATTAAGCTCCACCCATTCCTCACCGATTCGCAAGTCTTTCTAAAATCTCCTTACCTGCTAGCTTCACTAGGAAGTAGGTGGGATGTGGGAGATCTGCACACTCCATGTGTGCAGGGGGCTGCCCAAAAAAACAGGAGTCTCCCAGAACTTGCACGAAAGTAGACAAATATGATTAACAGGTACCAGTGTCTATACACTGAATTCAGCTCTGGACTGTTATTAATAAACTCTTGAATCTAGAACATAAGCTCCAGAACAGTGAAATCATGTATTGTATATTATTAAACATTTTCCCCATTTCACTTAAGACCTAGGCCTTATTCAGATCTGATCGCAGTACAAATTTGTTCTAAAAAAAATGGGCAAAACCATGTGCACTGCAGGTGGGGCAGATGTAACATGTAGAGAGAGAGAGTTAGATTTGGGTGATTTATTTGTTTCTGTGCAGGGTAAATACTGGCTGCATTATATTTACACTGCAATTTAGATTTCAGTTTCAACACACCCCACCCAAATCTAACTCTCTCTGCACATGTTACATCTGCCCCACCTGCAGCGCACATGGTTTTGCCCATTTTGAGAACACATTTGTACTGCGATCAGATCTGAATAAGGGCCCTAAACCTTTTACATGTATCACTGGTAGAATCTGGTCTCACTCTGACCAGCTTAGTATAATGAGTTGAATATATTGCAGAACAGTTTTGGACATTATGCTCCGTATAAATTATTTCTTAATCCACCAAAGATATCAAGAAGTTTATTTACTACATATGTAAAATGTAACCAATTAAAATAACTGTTTTAAGTTGGTTCAGAAAGATAACTAAAGCATAATCCAATATCATAAAACAAGTACTATATACTGTATTTGCTAAGTTTAGTTTTAGCTCTATTATTATTGTCCCTTAAAATTCAGCTGCCAAACTAATGTAGAGACACTTTAATTTACACCTAAGTATACACCTAGTATAATATTTCCACTGCACTATAATGTGATTTCTTAAGCCATTGCTAGATTTTTAATTAAAAATACCAATCAACTTTATAGCTCTAGCTCCAACTTCAATCAAACAACTCAGACTCATATCAACATTGAGTGGAAGGACACAAAAGTGAGCGTGGTTCTTGCCAATTTTATAATTACTTAAGGAGCTGAAGGATATGTAGCCTGAATAAAACTATTGTAGCTGACCAGCTTGTAACTAACCAGTTTGATGTAGTTTCCAAAGCTCTAGATCTGGAATTTAATTGGCACAAACTTTTAAAGGTAAAATCATATGCCAATGATCTGCCAATTCCTGGTTTATTTATTTGACAAACGTACAAAAATATCAGCCAATAGTTTGTTTTCATTATTTTACTTTGTACTAAATATTAGAAAAGGTTGCTAAAGGAGACAGCATAGTAGTGCTAGCTGTATCGTCCTCTAAATCAGAATTGGAACATCTATATGTTTTAATGAAAGCAGTAGTTTTCAGACTGGTGTACCCGCATTAATAACTGATTTAATTTTCCCTCTGGCACAAGCAAAGTTTAGCTATGAGTGAGCAAAAACTTGCAAAAAATCAACGTGATTAACATAAATGGTGAATTAAATACTGTTGGCGCTCCAAGTTAAGCCATTTTGATAAAGGCCTATGTCAAAATGTACATCGTAAATCGTAGTGCTCCCAAGAGAATTTTGAGAGCCTTTGATGCACATAATTCTGGTAAAATTATTTGCTGGGGTAGTTTTTTTTGTTTTTAGAGTGCTTTACCATTAAAGAAAAACATTTTTTCATTGAGTATGTGATTTGCCTTAAGCGGTGGTCTTCATAATGACATACACTTGATCAGATCATGTCTTGGTCTTAATTTTTAAAGCAGTTAAACAGCATACCAGGTATTTAGCACAGTAAGAATGGTTACAGCATTGTAGCATACAGGTGTCATAATATAGTACAGACTCTTCAGAAAGCTTCAGTGGTCCCTACCTAGCCTTTATTAGTTTCATGCTCAGTAGTTCCCCCTTAAGTTTCCCCATCAGTAGTTGTCCCCCTTAAGAAGCCCCCATTAATTTGGCAGCCTGTTAGTTCCCCCATTAGTTTGTCCCCATTAGCTTTAGATTTTAGATTTAGATTTTCTCCCTGCAGCCCCCAAAGCTTTCCCCTCTGCAGACAGGACGGACACATCTGCACTGTCTGAATTTCACATACGGACTGAAGATGGCACCGATCCCCTGGACTTTTATAGAGCCCAGGTCTGGCAACAGTGGGAAGATGACAGTTTGGCCTGTTTTCAACTTGGATTATTGGCAGGACAGATGTGAGCCGCTCAGAAATGCTTTGGATCAGGTAAGTTCGGTGCGTCTGATATCTAGGATCCAAACTCGCTCATTCCTAATATGAAGTGACTGGGGTGTTAAAATTTTGTTAGCAGGAAGAGTTATTGCATGTATTTGACATTAGCTGGGAGCCCTGGTGGACAAAAACATGGCACCTGCGTGACTACTGCTGCGTCCACAGGGCCTGATGAATGCAAGTGCAGTTTTCATTGCAAAGCAGATGTTCATATCAACAAGTGAAGCTTCCTTTCAGAAATGAAAACTCACATCCACCATTCTCAATAACAAATGCAAGAATGCTCAGCATCAACTGCTCGAATAGGTCAATGACTACACAGACTGACTGCAGCAGTAATCTCTGAATCAGGCCTCGTGAGTGGCGAAAGTCACAGATTTCATTCACCATGACTTGGATTTTTCTATCCTGTGTGGTCCTTTTCTTTCAATGTTAAATGGTCATATATGTATTTTGAGGTTTATATATTTATACACTTGCATTGCCATTTTTTGTGGATTGTCTTATGCCTTACAGAACACCCATAAGGGGCACAATGAGATTAATGCAGGGTTATTACAGAAATGTTCATTATTAAGTTCCACAGGTTATATAACCCACCTACAATAGGTACCAGGTGAGGCAGCCATTGTGGGAACGATACAAAGGTTACCATGGGTAGAATAGGCAAAGCATAAAAGATAATACATAAAATGGGTAAATTGAAGTGTAATAAAGCTAGATGTACAGCCCTTACATTAAATCAGTTCCATACAATGAAATAATACATACTGTATACTGGTGACAAACATGAGCAATATGATATGTACTGCATGAATAGATCCAGGTGTTGTTCACCTCAAAGAACCATCCAAGGCAGCCATTTTGGGCACACTGCATAGGTTACATCTGGCAGGGTGTGCAATTAGCAGAAGTATAACATTTAGGTGGAGGAAAAACCATCAGGCGTCAGCATCTCTGGTGCCATATTCAGACAGACATGCCTGACTGCAACCTGTCCTACATAAAGAAGGTCCTATGTTATCTTGGCTGTTTCTGCGCCTAGACGGAGAGGTTTAGTCATGCCTAAGCGATAGCTTAGGTTGCTGAGTTTAATCATGGACAGGCACGTTGAGGCATGACTAGATACTCAGCATGCAATACACATCTCCATCATTGGGTGGCTAATGCTCCCCTAAATCATTACTTTATATGGATGCCACCATGTGTGAAAGGAATAATACAGCTCATTGACAAAATACCGTGTTTTGCAATATGAGTGTCCGAGTCCCCTAATACTGTAGCTGCATTATGAGCGTCCGAGTCCCCTAATGTACAGTCAGATAATGACGTGTTCTGCAATATGAGTGTCCAATTCTCCTAATACTGCAGCTGCATTATGAGCATCCGAGTCCCCTAATGTACAGTCAGATAATGCCGTGTTCTGCAATATGAGTGTCCGATTCTCCTAATACTGCAGCTGCATTATGAGCATCCGAGTCCCCTAATGTACAGTCAGATAATGCCGTGTTCTGCAATATGAGTGTCCGATTCTCCTAATACTGCAGCTGCATTATGAGCATCCGAGTCCCCTAATGTACAGTCAGATAATGCCGTGTTCTGCAATATGAGTGTCCGATTCTCCTAATACTGCAGCTGCATTATGAGCATCCGAGTCCCCTAATGTACAGTCAGATAATGCCGTGTTCTGCAATATGAGTGTCCGATTCTCCTAATACTGCAGCTGCATTATGAGCATCCGAGTCCCCTAATGTACAGTCAGATAATGCCGTGTTCTGCAATATGAGTGTCCGATTCTCCTAATACTGCAGCTGCATTATGAGCATCCGAGTCCCCTAATGTACAGTCAGATAATGCCGTGTTCTGCAATATGAGTGTCCGAGTCCCCTAATACTGTAGCTGCATTATGAGCGTCCGAGTCCCCTAATGTACAGTCAGATAATGCCGTGTTCTGCAATATGAGTGTCCGAGTCCCCTAATACTGTAGCTGCATTATGAGCGTCCGAGTCCCCTAATGTACAGTCAGATAATGCAGTGTTCTGCATTCTAAGTGTCTGAGTCCCTAATGTACTGTACGTTCAGATAATGGCTTGTTCTGCAATATTAGCGTCTGAGTACCCTAGCAGAATAGACATACTGTACACAGATGGGACGCTGCTTGAATGCACCTGTACTATATAGAACTATCAGCAGGGCCGGATTTTTTTTTTTTTAGCCAATGGTTTTGTGCATGGGAGTGGGGTAGTGCTGCAGCTTCACCTATCTGCCAATGTGACAATGATTAATGGTGCCAAGCATCGGTAGCCAAGGCACACTGATTGCACAAGTGTGCAGTGCATTACTAGGAGTTGACTAAGTCCCATGACAATTTGCGCCAGAGGGCAGAGGCTGAGACGTTTGTGCTGAGCTCTGATTGGTGGAGCTCATTACATGCTTCTCAGGCCCATGGAGAACAGCCTTGTCACGGGAGGGTTTTTAATCAGAGGCAGCACTGGGACTGTGAGGTCTCCTACAGAGTAAGGTGCAGAGGGACAAACACAGTCTTTTCATGTGGTGTGTGTGTGTGTGTGTGTGTGTGTGTGTGTGTGTGTGTGTGTGTGTGTGTGTATGTATGTATATATATATATATATATATATATATATATATATATATATATATATCCCCTGCAGTTACCCATTGACCAAGTTTATACTGTAATATTCTCCCATGCAGTTTGCAGGCAGTAATGACAAGTGCAAGGGGCCCCCCTGTCTAAAGTGCCCCAGGCCCCCCGAAGGCTTAATCTGGCACTGACTATCAACTATCAGCCATGGATGTGGGCTAGCGGTGAAGGCTACTGCCTCCCACGCAGAGAGCCTGTGTTCAATTCCAAGTACCAATGCTAACATACTGTACTACATGTACAGTATATCCCTAATATCAATAGTTTGTTTGATTGCATCTGTATACACTACTGTTGTTATACTGTACTGTATGTGGCTATTTCTTTGAGACTTGGTATTGTAGCATCAAGTGCGTCTGCATACACTACTTGTGTTACATGTGGATTTGTCTTTGGTGTTTGGTAGTGCCACGTGCATCTGCATACACTACTCTGGTGTTACAGTATACTGTATGTGGATTTGTATTCGGGACGCACCATTAAGGTAGTTCTTATTACTGCATGTACAGTATTTTGCTATTGTACAGTAGTTTAATGGAGACCACACACATGCATAGTGGTGATTTTGAAAAGCAACAACTGGTGGATGATCACAGGTATTACACTTAAAGGTAATGCGAAACGCTCTCTGCACCTCACTGCGTCTAGGTGCACCTCACCAATGAACCAATGACTAGGCACGCCTCATTGCACCGAGGCACACTGTGTATGCCTGATCAGGACTAACGACTCAGCCGCCCAAGATAACGGAGGACCCATCGGTAAGTCTGCAGGCACTGCAGTCGGCAACCCCTTTTATGTTCCTGGCTGCTCCTGCCTCCTCCTGACGTGACAGTGTAAACCACTCCCCATAGTCCCCCTCCAGGCCCAGGTACGCAGTGGCTGCTCTGTATAACATATATTATGCTGCATTAGGGCACAGGGTGTGTGGGGTTTGCATGGTGCATTTTGTTCTGGATCCACATGGGTGGGATTCTCGCATGTGATTTGAACTTTAGTTCAAATCGTTCTGTGTTAATTTTACCACGTGGTGCGTGGTCCTGTTTAGTTCATACGGGTGTGGATCATTTGGTCTACAACAACTTGTCCGACAAGCATTGGGTCGACACCACTAGGTTGACAGGCAGCAAGGTCGACATGGGTTAAGGTCGACATGGGTCAAGGTTGAAATGGGTCTAGGTCGACACACGCATTAGGTTGACATGGGCAAGGTCGACAGACAAAAAGGTAGACATGGAGGTTTTTTTTTTTACCCGAATGTCAACACAGTCGAAATGGACTGGACAGCTTGAAGTGCACCGCATCCCCTCGCTACGCTCGGCACACTATTTTATTCTCCCACCATGCCCTAGTGTAGGGTAGGGCATGAAATATTGCCTGTCGGCACATGTCGGCTCAAAAAACAGTGAAGAACCCCATGTCGACCTTTTGACTGTTGACCTTGCCCATGTCGACCTAATGACCTGTCAACCTAAACCCATGTGGACCTAGACCCATGTCAACCTAAACCCATGTCTACCTTGTTGCCTGTCGACCTAGTGGTGTCGACCCAATGCTTGTCGACCTAGTTGCTGTAGACCTAATGACCGTATCGGGTTCATACAGCACCCTGTGTAGGGAATCGCATGCAATATGTACTTTACATATTTATATTACATATTGTAGTCTAGGCCACATGGATCAGTCAGATACAGGGGGGAGGGAAGGGGAGCTGAGGTCTCTATGTATTTCTTAAACCCCCCCAGTAAAGGGTTCCCTCCTCCAGGGCATCCCCGACCCAGGATGAAGGCCAAGGCTGTTCCTGGGCTGTGGGGGCTGGGCTGGTGACATTAAAGTGTAAGAAATAGAATAAAGTGTTTGGTTCTGTGGTGGAACAATAAATCCCAGCAAGCCTCCCCTGCATGCAGGGACTTGGAGAACTCCAAGTCCCAGCATGTGTGTGTGCTGTGTGTGCGCAGTGGTGGAAACCCGGCGCAGCGGTGTGAAAAACCAGAAGTGTGCTCAGGAGACCTAATGTGCGGGGACCCGGCCATGCTGTGCAGTGGTAGCCTGGCACTGGTGAGTGGAACCCATTGCTGCCGGGGTACAGTGCCACCTTTCCTCTTGGAGGGGGAGGGGAGGGGGGGGATTTGGAGAGGTACACGGATGCACACCACGCCATCTATACTGGGGGGGGGGGGGGCTCTCCTGCTCTCTTTCCCCTGCCACTGCTCCTTCTCTCAAGCCAATCTCCCACTCGACCTCTGTCTCACCTCTTTATCTCCCTCTCTTTATCCCGTAGACTCTATCCTCTCTTCTCCCCACTTCTTTCCCCATGCTCCCCCTCTCTCTCTCTTTCCTCCCTCTCTCTGACAGACTCCATCCCCTCTCTTTACCTGTGCTCTCATACCCCCACCACACACCCTCTCTATAGCCCTATCTCTCCCCAATACCCTCTCCGATGGTCTCACCCCCACCCCTCTACCTGGCACAGTCCCACACTCTCTCCTTGACGCCCATCCTATCTTTAGCCCTGTTTGACCCTCTCTTCCTCTCCCTCTGCCTCTCGCTGATCCACTCACTTTCTCTCACTCATTCTCTCTCCCGCTAACACTCTCAATCCTACTCGCCTCCTCCCTTTCCCTCTTGCTCTTCTCTTTCCCTCTCATTCTCTCTCTTTCCCTCATTTTCCATAAAGCCCTCTCCCCCTTTCTCTCTGCCCTACACCCGCTGTCTCATAGTCTATCACTCTCCCCCCCCCCCCCCCCACACACACACACACACACCCACAATGGGCATTGTAGTGACAATTGGGGGAGGGGGACCCTTCCAAGATTTTGCTATGGGGCTCACATCCTTCTTGTTACGCCCCTGCACACCTGCCAATTGTACCATGTTTGGGCACCTTTGCCACTATATTGTTGGAATGTGGGGGGAAGCTGGAGCACCCAGAGGAACTCATGCAAGTGCGGGGAGAATATACAAGCACAGATGGGAACTGAACTTATGACCTCAGTGCTGTAAGGCAGAGATGTTAACATTACACAATTTCTACTACCTATAAATAGATGAGAATAACACTGAATCTAACACTGACTACAACAGCCTATGGCTATAGCAGCCTACCTGAGAACTAATCCAGCACTTCTATTAATTGTTAAAAATCTAAGCGGTTTGGACCTCCTTGTCAGCATGAAGCATATGTCATGCATATTTTTATTAGTCTAGCTTAGTAACTATTTAAGAAGCTGAGGTATGTTTTCCATAAACAAAAAAAAAACACTTTATTTAAAACAAATACTACATATGTGTTGTTTTATGTCTTTAAAAAAACAATTAGTACTTATATTTCCAGCAGTAATGAAAATGGAAATGATTACATTGGGGGAAATTTATTAAGATAGAAGCTTGATTTCAGATGGGGTATTGCTATGGGCAACCAATCAGACATCATCTATTATATTCTAGAACAGGGGTAGCCAACCCTGGTCCTCAAGTACCCCCAACAGTGCACGTTTTCCAGGTCATCCAGCAGGTGCACTCATTCAGGCACATTTGAAAATATCACAGGTGGAGCTAATTATAGCACTTGTGATTCTGTTTGGAGACCTGCAAAACATGCACTGTTAGGGGTACTTGAGGACCAGGGTTGGGAACCACTGTTCTAGACCAGGGGTAGCCAACTCCAGTCCTCGAGAGCTACCAACAGTTAATGTTTTCCAGGTCTCCTCACAGAACTATAGTTGCTGATATAGGATTTGCAGGCATATTTTTCTTTTGCATATAGGAAATTGTTACCTGTGTATATATATATATATATATATATATATATATATATATATATATATATACAGCTGGATTTTGCATGGCTGTGTGAAGCCCCGTACACACGGGGGGAGATATATTGCTAGCAATATATTGCTGAGCAATATATTGTCCAGTGTCTCCTTTGCATCAGCGACCAGAGATGGTCGCTGATGAAAAGGAACCTCTGCTGGCGGCGCCGCAGAGGTAATTAGCTGGTCGCAGGAGCAAGCTCCTGCGACCAGCGATTAGAAAAGGGCTGAAAATGGGAGAGCGCACCCGGCGATTTATCGCCGGGGCACACTCCCAATCACTGGCAATATGGTCGCCAGCGACCATATTTCCAGCGATTTCAGCCCCTATCGCCGTGTTACGGCTATTTTTGAAGTTGTAAATTGTGTCAGCTAATTTAACATATTGTGGTGTCTGTGCCAGCAACTACAGAGTGATTATCAGTAGATATTCAGTATACCCTGATTGTGCAAAACCTGGATGAATGAGGTGCTGCTTGGGGAACGATTGGACTGCTGCTTGATTGCGAGTAGATACATTATTGCAATACAGCCTTAAAGCTTACTGAGAGCATAACGTGAACCATACAGGAGACAAGTTGCAAAAATGAATGGATACAATTATTCCACTGATATAATCTTGTTCAGGGACACACTGTTGCCAGAAAAGCTACTTATATCAAAGCCCTAAAAGCCAATTCACTGTGAGGGGAGAATAATACATTTGTATATATGTAAATATGATATGTTGTACATACTTTATTTGCTTCTTCTGAATTTAATTTGCTGATTTATGATTATAATCCTTATCTCAATTTAATTGAGTGAATACCCATAATGCCAATGTGACAGAGGCATTAAGGATATATGATGGTCAGCTTTATACGGAATTAGCGTACTCATATCCTGTCCAATAATAATTTTTTTGCACCAGTCCCATCATAATTGTCTGCAAATAACTTGCAGGGACAGAGGCAAGAATAATGGTTTCTAAAAGTTTTTCTAAAAATACTTTGTTAAATTCTTTTTTATCTTTATTTTCGCACACTGGACTTTAAAGTTAGATAGTCCATAAGTTATTTGACTTGGCATCAAAAAGTAAAAAATAAAAATATAAATTGTTAAAGCAGTTTAACTGAGCAACTTCTAGAATGGGGATTAAGGGCTGTTTCACACAGTACGGTTCCTGCCGCACGGTGAAATCCCGTACGGCCAGGGAGCCGTGCCGCACTCAGCAGTTGTGAATGGACACTATTGTGTCCATTCACACGGGACGGCCACGGCCCGGCCGCACGGCTGCAGCCGGATCCCCCCACTGGAAGGGACGGCTGCCGGGCTGTGGCCATCCCTGCCATTATAAAATTCTGAGTGCGGCGCGGCTCCCTGACCGTACGGGATTTCACCGTGCGGCAGGAACCGTACTGTGTGAAACAGCCCTAAGAGTGCACCCCACCCGAGTTTCTTTTTCTTTTTCTCTTCACAGAATCACAAGTGAAGATCATGTCAGTGAGTAAATACTACACCTGTGCAGCTGCTAGGTGAGCTGGAAAACATGAACTGTTGGTCGCTCTCGAGGACTGGAGTTGGCTACCCCTGTTCTAGAAGGTGCCAAATATAAAAATAGATTCTGATAGGCTGTCTATAGCAGTGGAGAGAGAAAGAGGGAGATGGGCGCTCTGCCTGGGTGCCGGCTGCTCAGTCTGGTTTGTCCAAACCTGGGTTCAATGTTAGAGATACGGGGGTGACTAGCGCTCTGGCTTTAAACTGAAAATAGGAGTGATGTAGTATCTGTAAGGCTGGATAAGCAGCAATGATGATGTAACCAATAAATGTGATAAAATAAATATTCTATTCGATATAAATGGGTGTAAATACACCATATGGGGTGCGGGTGGAGGGGGGGATGGGGGATGGGAATGTGGAAAATGGGGCTCTCTGCAGGGGTGCAGGAGGGCGGGTGCTGGCTAACACTAGCCTGAGTCCAGATCGATGGGATAGGAAAACAGAGCACACCCTGCTTCACCTCCTGAGGTGAACGCAGTCCGTGTGTTCTGGGGGGAATGGAAATTGGAGGATGAGTCCTTCTAGCGGTAACCGCTGTGCAGGTCCTGGATGGTAACAGAAAGTCTCTCGCAGTAGGTCAGTGTAAGTTTGCCAGGTGTCGCTCGGGGAATCCCTGGCGGTGCACCTAACACTTACCTGGTGCCCGCTGGAATCTTCAGTAATTCCGTCCCACGCCGCTTCGCTGTAGACGGACTTAATCCTGCTGGTGTCTGCACAGCCGTGCAGATCACCAGTGTAGAAAACCGTGTCGCTTCCACAGGAATAGAGGCACTTCCGGGTCCCGCTGGCGTGCGTTTACCGGGTGCTTCCAACTCCTGGAGTGACACGGGCTGCACTCCCGGTGGGGAGGAGACTGCTGGAAAGGTCTTGAAGGTGTGCAGGTGTCGTCCAACGCGTTTCAACCCCGCTGGGGTCTTTTTCAAGACCCCAGCGGGGTTGAAACGCGTTGGACGACACCTGCACACCTTCAAGACCTTTCCAGCAGTCTCCTCCCCACCGGGAGTGCAGCCCG
This sequence comes from Crinia signifera, assembly GCF_055691185.1. Lineage (NCBI taxonomy): Eukaryota > Metazoa > Chordata > Amphibia > Anura > Myobatrachidae > Crinia > Crinia signifera. The sequence continues at coordinate 202,452,366 of NC_139222.1, forward strand.
TGTCACTCCAGGAGTTGGAAGCACCCGGTAAACGCACGCCAGCGGGACCCGGAAGTGCCTCTATTCCTGTGGAAGCGACACGGTTTTCTACACTGGTGATCTGCACGGCTGTGCAGACACCAGCAGGATTAAGTCCGTCTACAGCGAAGCGGCGTGGGACGGAATTACTGAAGATTCCAGCGGGCACCAGGTAAGTGTTAGGTGCACCGCCAGGGATTCCCCGAGCGACACCTGGCAAACTTACACTGACCTACTGCGAGAGACTTTCTGTTACCATCCAGGACCTGCACAGCGGTTACCGCTAGAAGGACTCATCCTCCAATTTCCATTCCCCCCAGAACACACGGACTGCGTTCACCTCAGGAGGTGAAGCAGGGTGTGCTCTGTTTTCCTATCCCATCGATCTGGACTCAGGCTAGTGTTAGCCAGCACCCGCCCTCCTGCACCCCTGCAGAGAGCCCCATTTTCCACATTCCCATCCCCCATCCCCCCCTCCACCCGCACCCCATATGGTGTATTTACACCCATTTATATCGAATAGAATATTTATTTTATCACATTTATTGGTTACATCATCATTGCTGCTTATCCAGCCTTACAGATACTACATCACTCCTATTTTCAGTTTAAAGCCAGAGCGCTAGTCACCCCCGTATCTCTGTCTATAGCAGTGGTCAGGGAACTCGGTCCTCATTACCCCACCCAGTGCATGTTTTGCTGGTAACCCAGCAGGTGCACAGGTGTACTAATTACTCACAGACACATATTATAAGGTCCGCAGGTGGAGTTAATTATTTCACTTGTGATTCTGTGAGGAGACCTGCAAAACATGCACTGCGTGGGGTAATGAGGACCGAGTTCCCTGACCACTGGTCTGTAGCAATATACCATGTGAAATAGAACTCCCATCTTAGTAAATTTCCCCCATAGTGTGAATAGAAACCTACAAGTTTATATACAGTATAGCCAGAAGTTTAGAGGCAGTTCTTAATCAGCCAGCCAGGGCCGGCACCACCACTAGGCAAATCTAGGCATTTGCCTAGGGCGCCGGCCACTGGAGGGCGGCATTTCGCCCCCCCGTGCCGCGGGGGTACCTGTCCTGCGGCTGTGTATATAAAGCTTGCGGCGGCGGCAGCGGGGGGTCCCTGCAGTCAAGAAATAACGAGCGCTATCTGCCTGGCTACGCGGAAGCGCTTCTGTTGTGGAAACACTGGCCGCACGCTGATTGCCAATCAGCGTGCGCCGTGCGGCCAGTGTTTTCACAACAGAAGCGCTTCCGCGTAGCCAGGCGGATAGCGCTTGTTATTTCTTGAATGCAGGGACCCCCCGCTGCCGCCGCCGCTGCAAGGACCCCCCGCTGCCGCCGCAGCCGCCGCAAGCTTTATATACACAGCCGCAGGACAGGTACACCCCCCCCCCCCCCGACTCGCCTGGGGCACTCCGGTGCCTTGCACCGGCCCTGCAGCCAGCAGTGTATACCTCCCAAATGTCTCGATTTTTACAGAGCAATCCCGGTTTTTGGGACAGTCCAGAGTCCAGCCCAGCAGTGTTCCGTGGTGGGAGGGCAGTTGGGAGTCCCACCTGCCAGCCACTGCTCTGCTCAGCAGAGCAGCAGAGAATAGATGCTGTGCGCATATGCAAAGTGTCTATTCAGTGTAGCAGAGGGGCTGGGGACAGGTGTGGATCATTAGGTCGACCACAGGAAGGTCTACGTGCATTAGGTTTACCACTGAAGTTCGACAGGCCTTAGGTCGACACACTGAAAATGCTGACTTGGCTTTAGGTCAACACGGTCCATTAGGTTGACAAAAACAGGTTGACATTGGGAAGATCGACAGTCAAAATGTTGACATGGGTCCACATCTACTTATGTTACTCATGCCCCTTAGTGTATTCAGCCTTTTCAGAAGGTCATTATATCCAGATTCATATATCAGGCAGCATTCCTTTTAAAGATATATTAATACAGTTTATTTGACCAATGCATTGTCATAAAAGGACTGGAATGCAAAGTATATCATATCAACTTATAGCGCAAACTTATAATCACCCATCCAAAAGAAAGAGGAAGCAGCAGTCAACGAGCCCTACAATCCCATTTTTGATATGATATACAGGGCCGGCACCACTACTAGGCAGCGTTGGGAATTTGCCTAGGGCGCCAGCCACTGGAGGGTGGCAATTTGGAGCAGGTCCCCCCCTGGATGGAGGTGAGTGCCGGCAGCATCCGCAACCCCCCCCCCTCCCTGGAATTACGTAGCGGCATTGGCCGCATTCCCGTCACCCCCCGCACCTGACAAACACACACCAGACCACACACACCCCCATGGAACGACACAGCGGTATCCCGGCAGCACCCCCCCTGTGTGGAGCAGCCGGCCTGCCGCCGCAATACCCGAACCCCCCCTGTGTGGAGCGACCAATTACCCGAAACCCCGGGACCCGACCCGGAGCAGGTGAGCGCTGGCACAAAGACACCCCCCCCAGTGGAGTTTCTTTTATCTACGGGAATTCCCGAGTCCGGCCCTGTTTTGATTGACAGGTTTGTCGGTATTAGTGCTGGGCACGTTAACGCGTTAATAACGCATTAATATGCCGGCACATTAACTGCGATTAAAATGTTTAACGCAGTTAACCCAGGGGGGGAGGACGGGGGTGCACGGGGGAGGGGCGCTGTGGCAGCAGGGAACAGTAAAACGGGGCTGGCAGGCACGGGAAATGAATGGGAGATGGGGCTGCAGGGGTGCAGAGTCTCCGTCCACATGTAGATGGAGGACAGAGACCCTGCGCCCCTCCGAATATGTAGGAGACAGACGCTAGAGGTGCTCCTTTACCCCTAGCGTCTGTCAGGGAAATGCAGAGTGGACACACAGTTCTACCCGGAAGTGTAGATTTCAGGAGCACTGTGGACCTGCAACCCCTGGCATGGAGCAAGTAAACCCCCCTTGACATGGAGCAAGTAAACCCCCCTTGGCATGGAGCAAGTAAACTCCCCCCTGGCATGGAGCAAGAAAACACCCCCTGGCAACGAGCAAGAAAACACCCCCTGGCTTGGAACAAGAAAACACCCCCTGGCTTGGAGCAAGAAAAGACCCCCTGGCAATGAGCAAGAAAACACCCCCTGGCTTGGAGCAAGAAAACACCCCCTGGCAATGAGCAAGAAAACACCCCCTGGCATCGAGCAAGTAAACTCCCCTGGCAACAAGCAAGTAAACTTCCCTGGCAACAAGCAAGTAACCCTCCCCTGGCAACAAGCAAGTAAACACCCCCCCCCCCACCCGCCCAGCATAAAGCAAGTACTGTAAACCCCCCTGGCATGGAGCACATAACCCCCCTAGCAACGAGCAAGTAAACCCCCCTGGCAATGAGCAAGTAAACTTCCCTGGCAACAAGCAAGTAACCCTCCCCTGGCAACAAGCAGGGAACCCACCATGGCAACAAGCATGTAATCCCACCTGGCAATGAGCACGGAACCCCTGGCAACAAGATTTTAGGTAAGCGGCGCTGATGTGCCTATAAGTGCGATTAATCGCAGTTAATCGCAAAAATTGAATGCAATTAATCGCAATAAAATTTTTTAATCATTGCCCAAAACTTATATATATATATATATATATATATATATATATATATATATATATATATATATATACACATACAGTATATAGGGGTGGAGGCGGCGGCACTCCTGGCAAGCAGTGGAGTGCTTCAATGGGGATGCAGTTACAATCCCGGCGGTCGGGATCCCGGCGTTCAGAATCCCGACGCCGGAATCCCGACCGCCGAAATGCCGACACATTCTCCCTCCGTGGGTGTCCACGACACCCCTGGAGGGAGAATAAATTAGTGTGCCGAGCGTAGCGAGGCACCGGGCCCGCTGCGTGGCGAGCACAGCGAGCCCGCAAGGGGGGGGGCTATCCACGTCCCCCCCTTGTCGGCATTTCGGCTGTCAGGATTCCGGCGTCGGGATTCTGAACGCCGGGATTCAATGCTGAATCCCTTCAATGATGTGGCGGTGCCTTCCCAGCTATTACTCCCACGTGGGAGTAAGGCAAACGTAGAAATGTAGACGGGGTGGCGGCACTCGAATCAATAAAGACACACGGCAGGCTTTATAACCAAAGTTAAGATTTCCAAAGGTTATAACACCTGCCGTGTGTCTTTATTGAGTATGGTTGGAGTTAAAGGCAGATTGGGGTTAATAAAACAGGTGGGGAAATTTCTGGGAGCAGCCCTATTTCTGCAGCCTGTGCTCTACCACACTGACATGCTCCCTCACCATGCAGCCTAATATCTATCATACTGACGCTCCCTGACCCCATGGCCTGCGCTCTATCACACTATCACACTCCCTCACCCTGCTGCCTGCGCTCTGTCACTGTCGCGCTCCCTCACCCCAGGGTCTGCACTCTTACACTGATGCGCTCCTTTAACCCATGGCCTGCGCTCTATCACACTGATGTGCTCCCTCACCATGCAGCCGGGGCTATATAACATGGACGTGCTTCCTCACTGTGCTTCCTGCACTCTATCACACTGACACTCACCCTACAGCTTGCACTCTATCACACTGACACTCTCCCTTACCCTGCGGCTTGCACTCTATCACACTGACACTCTCCCTCACCCTACGGCTTGCACTCTATCATACTGACACTCTCCCTCACTCTGCAGCCTGCGCTCTATCACACTGACGCGCCCCCTTACTCTGCGGCCTGCGCTCTTTCACACTGACACTCTCCCTCACCCTGCGGCTTGCGCTCTATCACACTGACACTCTCCCTCACCCTACGGCTTGTGCTCTATCACACTGACACTCTCCCACACCCTGCAGCTTGTGCTCTATTACACTGACACTCTCCCTCACCCTACGGCTTGTGCTCTATTACACTGACACTCTCCCTCACCCTGCGGCTTGCGCTCTATCACACTGACACTCTGACACTCTCCCACACCCTGTGGCCTGCACTTTATCACACTGATGTGCTCACTCACCATGCAGCCTGTGCTCTATCACACCAACGTGCTCTATCACACTGACACCCTCCCTCACCCCATGGCCTGCATTCTATCACACAAACACCCTCCCTCACCCTGCTGCCTGTGCTCTATCACACTGACGCTCTCCCTCAACCGCGGCCTGCGCTCTATCTCACTGATGCTCTCCCTCACCCCACGGCCTGCACTTTATCACACTGATGCACTCCCTACCCATGCGGCCTGCACTCTTACACCGATGTTCTCCTTTAACCCATGACCTGCGCTCTATCACACTTAAGCAATCCCATACCTCCCAACTTTCAGGGAGACGGAGACGGGACAGTGGGATGCACGCAGTAGGTGGCATAATTAAAGGGGCATGGCCTATACTCGCTTCTCTCCCACGAGGCTCTGCGAGCCTCTAGCCATGCCCCCAGCCCCCTGGCTGCGGGAATAGACGCTGTGCACTTTCGGGACTGTTGGGAGGTATGTAATCCCTTACCATGCGGCCTGTGCTCTATCACCCTGATGTGCTCCCTCACCCTGCAGCCTGTGCTTTATCACACTGATGCACTCCCTACCCATGCGGCCTGTGCTCTATAACCCCGATGTGCTCCCTCGCCCTGCAGCCTGTGCTCTGTCACACTGACGCAATCCCTCACCATACAGCCTGCACTCTATCACACTGACATGCTCCCTCACCCTGCGGCCTGTGCTTTATCACACTGACGCAATCCCTCACCATGCGGCCTGGGCTATATCCCACTGATGCACTTCCTAAACCCCATGCAGACCAATCCCAACCCTCCCCACTAGTGCCTAACTCTCGAACCCTGCACCCTACCTCTTCCCCCCAGCCTAACCCTAACCCACCCCACATTAGTAATCTCTAATCTATATCATGCTATCTAATACATTTCATAGATGGTGTTTCCTTTATGTAATATAGCTAAATTTAAATACTGTAAGTAGGATGTAGTACACCAGAAACTACAAAGGGCCAATAATCATAAAATATCTTTGGTTGTACAACACTGGAAAAACATTTTGAATATCATAAAATATCTGTACATTGCCATAAAACATTGCCATAAAACATGAGGTGCACCGTGCACATACACTGTATGCAGATTTGCTATCATCTGACACATACCTGCTGCTGTTGTACAATAGGTGATAAGGGTGTGGTACGTGCAATGTGTAAATATATCATCTGATACTGTATGCTCTTTTAATGCCCGTACACACTCTGAGATATTGGCTAATGGACAATTTTGACTAAGCAATTTTGAGAGAGATTTTTGACTAGATGCACTGGAGATTTTGACTTAGCAATTTTGTCTCAGTAATGATAGTCTAATGCTGTGTACACACGGGGAAATATGATTGCTGGGGATATATTGCTAGCAATATATCCCCAGCAACCATATTGCTCAGTGTCTCCTTTTCATCAGCGATGAAAAGGAGACACTGCTACGGGGCGTAGGGGGAGCGCAGCAGCAGCAGACGCTGCTGCTGTCACTATGAACGGAGGAGGGAGGGAGCAGCCGCACGGGGCTGGGGAGATCAATGCTGATCTCCCCGGCGCTGACCTCCCGGCACAGCGATCGCGGGGAAAGCCGCTGGTCGCAGGAGCATGCTCCTGCGACCAGCGACCATTAGGCAGTGCACACGGGAGCGCGCAGCTGGCGATTTATCGCCACCTGCGCTCGAAATCACTGGCAATATGGTCGCTCAGCGACCATATTCCCAGCGATTTCACACAATATTGCTCCCGTGTGTACACACCTTATGATCTAGTCAAAATTGCCTTGCCTGCACAGTCAATCTATGCTAAGCAATCTGTGCTAGACGATATTGACTAATGCTGTGTACACACGGGGGAGATATATTGCTCAGCCATATATTGCTGATCAATATATGGCTGAGCAATATATTGCTCAGTTTCTACTTTACATCAGCGACCAGAGATGGTCGCTGATGTAAAAAAAACTGTCGGGGGGAGCCCGGCAGTGGTAATCAGCTGGTCGCAGGAGCATGTTCCTGCGACCAGCGATCACCAAAGGGGCAAAAACGGGAGCGCGCACCCGGCGATATATCGCCGGGGCACACTCCCATTGCGGGCAATATGGTCGCTCAGCGACCATATTTCCCGCGATTTTGCACCGTGTGTACGCACCTTATGCAGGAGAAAAATAGGGAGATTTTGGCTAACCTTCTAGGAGATTTTCACTATATAGTCAAAATCTCCTGCCAAAATCTCATCGTGTGTACACCCCTTTACTGTACCCTGGAAGAGCGGTAAGAACAAAACCCAGCACAGACACACTTTGTATGCACACAGGTATGCGACCCGTTCACACTGCCAAAAATCCCATGTTAAAAGGAAAATTCCCGGGTCTACGTGCTAGACCCGGGAATTTGGCTGCAGTGAGAACGGGGTATAATTAATGGTAAGTATCATGTCACACACTGGGCCAGTTGTACGTATCAAGCTTCAGGAGAGTGATAAAAACAGCCAGCCATTCAGCTCCTAACTGACATGTTACAGACCTGGCTTTGAAAAATGACAGGTAGGAGCTGATTGGCTGGGTGTTTAACACTCTCCACTTTATCACTTTTTGAAGTTTGATACATCTGGCCCACAAACTGTTACAGGAAAGGGTACTTCCTCATTTTTGCGGCCACAGCTTACGCTACGGTACTTAAGTAGCGTAACCCGCACAACCCTGGGTCCATGCCACCCTCCTGTGTCCACACCACCATGTATTACCTTTAGTAAAGTTGTGGAGAGTAAAGCGCAGTGGAGTGAGCCACCGCGTGTGGTGAGCGAAGGGTGGCAAGCGAAACGTGGTGAGTGAAGCGAGCCCGCTAGGGGACAATTATCAGGGCCTGTCTCTGTGTCCCATCCACGGACTGCAGTGTCCCACGGGCGGGGGAGGTTGCCGTGGAAGGTATATAAATCAGTGTCTGCCAGGTATCAGGCTGTGCAGCGAATAGCTGCTGCTTGGCGCTTGCCGCTCCCATGGGGCCCGGTGGTGGATGTAGTGCGCACTACACAAACAATCAGAGACTGCATAGTACTAGACAGCTCGCGCTCTAGCAGCTATGTTTAGCTGCTTATTAGAGGGCGAATTGACGTCGGGATCCTGTTGCCATGTCCCAACAGCGTAAAATGGGTGCGTGGCCTTGCGGGACGACACAATTATAGGCCATGCCCCTCCTGTGGCAAGCCCGCCCCGAAATTCCAGGTGCGTGCCTTCGCCGCACACCTGTGTCCCTCCTCGACATAACTAAAAGTTGGGAGGTATGTAAAGGATCATAGCTGGTCAGTGCATAATGAATCTTTTGTATGTTGGCTAGCACAGAAACACAGAAGTGCTTAAGTTGATCTACTGTACAATGCAGTGTAAACATTAAAGCTGTCAGCACTTGTGGGTTAAAGAAGCCAGTATTTTCCCAGCAGGCTAAAAAAAATGTATGTATTTGTTCTCCTTCCATTGCAGCATTGTTTTTACTTCCACTTTCTTACTATGGGCCTAATTCAGACCTTTTCACTAGGGTACGTATACTCTCAGCCTAGCAAACAGGTTAGTGCAGCCCACCGTCCTGCCGAACGCCCGTGATACTTGCTGATGGCGTTCACACAGGGGTTCTGCACATGCACATAATAGCGAATTCAGCCCTTTCCAATGGGGCCTGAATTGGGCCCAGTGTTTCCAAATCAGAATCAGGCCCTAAGTGCAAGTCTGACAACATATCTTACAAGAGTATAGAGCTGGGTACACACTAATAGATATATCTGCAGATCAATAGATATAAAGATATATCTACAGATGGGTTGGGCAGCGTGTTCTCCATTCACACTGCCTGATCTGTCGGAAATTTCATCAAAAGTGGGCGGGTGCATTTGTATGCCAACACCGACTGAGCTGTCGATCATCGGTGGCTACCGCCGCAGCTATCTGGGTGGTCGGCAGATCGATCATACACACAGCACAATGCGCTGATACACTACCATTCAAAAGTTCGGGGTCACCCAGACAATTTTGTGTTTTACATGAAAACTGATTATTTTTTATCAAATTAGTTGCAAAATTAATAGGACATATAGTCATGACATTGGCAAGGTTAGAAATAATGATTTTTATTTGAAATAATAATTTTGTCCTTCAAACTTTGCTTTCATCAAAAAATGCTCCTTTTGCAGCAGTTACGGCATTGCAGACCTTTGGCATACTAGCTGTTAATTTGGTGAGGTAAACTGAAGAAATGTCACCCCACGCTTCCTGATGCACCTCCCACAAGTTGGATTGCCTTGATGGGCACTTCTTGTGTAGCGTACTGTCAAGCTGCTCCCACGACAGCTCAATGGGGTTGACATCTTGTGAATGCGCTGGCCACTACATTACAGACAGAATACCAGCTGCCTGCTTCTTGCCTAAATAGTTCTTGTATAATTTGGAAGTGTGCTTTGGGTCATTGTCCTGTAGGAGGAGAAAATTGGTTCCAATCAAGCTCTGCCCACAGCGTATGGCATGCTATTGCAGAATGGAGTGATAGTCTTACTTATTCAAAATCCCTTTTATCTGGTACAAATCTCCCACTTTACCAGAACCAAAGCAGCCATGGACATCACATTGCCTCCATCATGCTTGACAGATGGCATCAGGCAGTGGCGGATTAAGCACGGGGCTACAAGGGCGGTTGCCCCAGGGCCCCCACACATAAGGATCCCCCACACTGGCACTGCTGCTCCTGTCGCCCCATGCTTGGGCAGTGGGATCGGGGTGCGCAGGCAGGCTAGCGCAGCGTAGACGGGCAAGGAGTTGCTGCAGCGGTCTGGGCTGTCAGCGCCAGGGTCCCTGCCGTGGATGGGAAGTCAGCGGTGGGGTCCCTGCAGCGAATGGGAACTAGTAGCCAATACCGCTACTAGTTCCCATCTGCTGCAGGGACCCCGCCGCTAACTTCCCATACACTGCAAGGACCACGGCGCTGACTGCTCAGACTGCTGCAGGGACCCCCTGCACTACCCAGGAACCCTGTGGGGGGTGGGGGGGGGAATGTGGGGGGGGGTGTCTGTGGGGACCCCCACAATTTTGTTGTCCAGGACCCACACAGACCTCAATCCGCCCCTGGCGTCAGGCACTCTTCCAGCATCTTTTCACTGTTCTGCGTCTCACAAATGCAAGGAAATTTCTCGGGAATGCCACTGGTTAGAGCCGGGCAGCGCTGCTGCACTGATAGCTGAACTCAGCTTCAGCGCTGCCCGGCTCCGTCTGCTCAACGGCACATCCCCTTTCCCTCCCGTCTCCCCACCCCCGGCTGTGTGACAGTGCACAGATGTCACGCCGGTTGCCAGGGGCAGGGCCGGGTTGCCGGGGGCAGGGCCGGGCAGCGGCTTATACACAGTTCAGCGGCGCTGCCCGGACCCGGGGACACAGTGGTTGGCTTTTTTAGGGAGCGCTCTCCAGAAAATCTCGCCCAGTGGGGAGCACTCCCTTAAAAAAAAAAACACCACTCAAGTGGTTAATATTACCCTTTTATTTGTGGGTTATAATATGATTGATCTCAATTACATTCATTTCCACTCATTTACAGTCTATTCTGAACACCTCACAGCTCATGATTTTGTTTTTAGGCCAAAACATTGCACCGAGGTAGCTGGATAGCTAACACAAGTGACAGAAGTAGGCAGCACAAACACTTAGCAGCACCTTTGGACTGATATGGCACATTTAGCAGCATCCGTAGATTGATATGGCACACTTAACAGCACCCATGGACTGATACGGCACACTGAGCAGCACCCCTGGACTGATGCAGCACCCCTGGAATTATATTGTAACTTGGCAGCACTCCTTGACTAATATTGCACACTAAGCAGCACTTGTTTCTAAAAAGAAGGGGAAGGGGTAATGGATTGATCCGCACTAATCTTGAAAAACAGTAAAACAACCCATGTCGACCTCGCGACCTGCCGACCTAACCCATGTCGACCTAATGCATTTGTCTACCTAAACCCATGCCGACCTTGTCCCATGTCGACCTAGACACCTGTCAAACTTCACCCATGTCTACCTAGAACCCTGTCGACCTAGTTGCCTGTCGACCCAACGGTGTCGACCTAATGACTGTCGACCTAAGTCGGGTCGACAATACCATCCACACACACCCCCCCTGCGAGTGAACCAGAATATGAAGATGAAGATTAGACAGGATCCACTCACGGCCTGGCGGACGCTTTACATTAAGAAAATTAGGGCACATTTTGTAGCTGAACCAGGTTGAACAGGGGGAAATGCCCGAGAGTCTCTGGTCCACGGGCAGGGCTAAACAAAATAATTCTTGGCTTTTAGCCCCACCCCCTTCACCCCGTTATTGGGTTTTCAATGCTTTTATCTTCACACTGATTGCTTCACTAAGAAGCAGGCAGGATATGTGAGAGCTACATACCACTATAATGCCAATATTACAGGCGCTGTGAAGCAGTGACAGGGCCACAATGGGCCAATTCATGCAGCCAATGGGAGTGTAGGAAACAATGCTTCTTTGCATTATCTAAAGACAATTGAAAATATTTTGTAAAGTTAATTTTACTATAAAGGAGCATACACACAATTTTGTCAATGCAATTTCGTAGAACTACCCAGAAACCACAATACTGACTATATACACTGTGCGATTTTGACTATGTAAGATTTTGACTATACTTGGAAACTAGGTTGTACACTATATAATAAAATTTAACCTACTGTACATGTGCAGTCTTTTTGTTCTTGAGCTGCCTTGTGGGTGCCCATCGGCATCACAAGCTGTATACACACAATTTTTGCTACGTTTCTATTGATTTTAGATATATAGTCAAAATTGGTAGCTCATATTCCTCTGCGGCACTTATTCGGATTGACTCGCAAGGCTATGAATTTCGCTGCCTTGTGAGTCCACCAGTCGCCGCCCACACCACACCACCCCCCCCCCCCCCTCACACACACACACACACACTCGCACAGCGCAATTCCCTGCAAATCTAAGACACCTCCTTGGTGCAAGTACCTGTACGGAAAGCGGGTTGGCTATGCGCATGTGTAGTCACAAAACATCACACATCAATCTGAATAAGGCCCTGTGTGTATGCACCATAAGATAGGATTTGAAAAACAATGGAGGTGGAGGCTGTATCTTTCTCCAGTCATGTTACCTGGAGCTAAGCGTCTAAACTGTGTTCTTTTGGGAATAGTGGCACAGCGCTGGCTGCATGCATGGATGCAGCAACTATATATTTATAGTGTATTGTGTCTGAAGAGTCTGCTAACCCAATGGCTGTAATTAGCTTGTAATCATAAGACTACATTCCCCAGTGAACCACTATTCCCTTTTGTTATTGTGTGTCATATTTATCAGCGCTGATTATGGAAGATAAAGAAATTCCCTAGGGTCTGGAGAAAGCATTATAATCTCATTAGAGAATCAGAAAGCTGGAAAATAACCGGTACAAACTGTATAAGACAAAAAAAAAACAGATTAGTCCAAATTTACAGTAACAAATGTTCAGCAGATGCCTGTTAATTAGGTAAATGTATCTCCTATATCTTTTTTGAAATCTCTTGATTCCATAATGCTGCAGGGGCAATGGGCAAGAATGGAGTTACGAAAATTGCCTGCCAAGCATACAGTATTGTATGGCCAAGCATACGGTATTGTATGCTCAAATTGCGTACATACGGGGTTGGAAGGAATAGAAGAAACTCAGTGACGCACTATTTCTAGAGTAAAAGTAAAAGATTTTCTGACAAACACACATTTTTGAAGTACAGGAGCCACTTAATTAGAAGTAATAATCAATATAAGTTCAGTAGAATAAGAGGCATTAACACTGAACAAAAGAGGCTTAACCCGTTGAGAGCCAAGTGAATTTGTCAAAATGTGTTACAATTGCCAAGCAAACATTTTTATTCATCATGATTACCTGTAATACTGCCCAACCAGGACAGACCACCAATCTGACTCCTTGGGAGTTTGTGCACATATCGGCAACTGTTGCTTATTTAAATTATTATTCACTTATACTTGCAGACAATGTGTGTATGAATTGACTTTCATTTATATTTTATCTTTAAATCTTGCATGTATGGGGGAAATTTACTAAAGGAAATTTGTAAAAAATAGGTGTATTTGTATCCAGAAATACACTTATTTTTGACATTTACTATCCCGAAAATACGGCAATTCGTATTGGTATTGATAGCACATCAATACAACTACGAATTGCCGTATTTTCGGGATAGTAAATGTCAAAAATAAGTGTATTTCTGGATACAAATACACCTATTTTTTTACAAATTTCCTTTAGTAAATTTCCCCCTATATGTCAATTTGCACCTTGATTTATCAGTAAAGTGTGTTTTTTTCAAGTTCAATAATTTACTGTTATTCTGACCACACACACACACCTTAATACTTAGGCAGAGCGCAGCACTATAAAAACCCAATTATTTATGATTACCTGTAATGTTTACCTAATATAGGAAATATAATGGGCGGTATTCAATCTTGGCCACTATTTCCACCAGGGGAAATAGCGGCTGACGCCTATTCAATGCTGCTGTTTCCGACAGCATTGAAGGTGGATTCTGCAAAAACAGATCCGACTTTAAAGAAGTCGGATTTGTTTTGTTGGTAACGGCCGGGGATTGTCGAATTCACGCCCGTTTTTTGACAATCCACCGCCGTTTTTTTCTGGCACGCCCACTTTTCGAAACTCGACAGTCAGAACATTAAATTCCGCCTGTCAAGTATCTGTCAAGCGGAGCGAAAAGGCCCGGGATTCCAACTGTAGGGATGTTCTAACAGTCAGAATCCCAAATTGAATACCGTACATAGTCTTTTATTACACAACATTTTTCATTTGAATTAAAAGAACAAATGTGAGCAACGCTGGTGTTTTTTGCGGATATATTGCACAGCTCTCAGAGATGTTGGCACTCAAAGAGTTAAATAAATGCTGTTTGTTCTATTCAATACTTGTTCCATACTTACCTTCTTTTGTTGTCTCCTCTCTGGGAGAAGCCCTGAGACAAGAAGCGGGTGAGTGGTGATGGCCAGATTATTTGTGTCCTTAGGTCTCACCTCCTGCTGTCAGCAGTTGTATGAATTGCGGTACTTAATTTATAGCCTACATAGTGTAATAAAACACTACTTTGGTAAAGATGAGTGCTGTCATAGGCGTGCGCAGCCCATTGGAGGGGAGTATCTATCACTACCTACTGGGCGTGTCTATCACCGCTGACTGGGAAAGAATGCAAACTAATTAGAAGGTGACTTATTTATGTGTATGGGCTTCAGAATGAATCATTCCCCCACTCATACACACACACACACACACACTAGAAAAAGGGACAGTGCACGCCGAAGGCGCCATGCAAACATTTACACCGTAATGCCCATTACACATAATGCCACCCATCGTGATGCCTATAACAATTTATACCACACACCTTAACATCGATTACACCGTAATGCCTACTAAATATTAATAAGTGCCACTTATCTACATGCTCTTTGCCAGAGGTATATTGCTTATTGCCAAGGGGACTTAAATGCTCATCACCAGGATGGGGAGGTAGTACATGCTCGTTGCTGCACTTGTTGGTAGCGCATGGTGCGCTGTGACAGACACTAGTGGTCCAGCAAGACCTCCAGTGTCTGTCTCCTCCCAGGTGGCACCTATTTTTGGAAGGGCCACCGTCGACAGAATGTGAGTGTGGGCAGGCTGTGGGATGGAGGCTGGAGGCGGTGGCAGGGTATGTTGGTGAGCTAGTGATTAGGGGGTGCATGGGCACCCCGCCCCCCCCCCCCCCCCCCTATGAGTGCTGTAAAACATTCCAGTTGGATGTGCAATGGTAGATGTTCTGTGCAAAATGAGTGCCAACATCTGTGAGAGATATGCAAAATACTGGCTAAAGATACCAGTGTTGCTCAAATTAGAAGCCATACACTGACTCCCACCCCCCCCCCCCCCCCTTCCCCTCTTGAAATCCAATTTTATCTTTTGACACTGGATCATAAACCGGAAACCCATTTATATCCCATTTACATCTCTAACCTTATCACCATCCTCTTTGCTCCACAAATGCACACTGCAGCTCCTGCCAACTGATTACTTCCTCCCATTCTTGCCTCCAAGATTGTTCATGTACTGCTCTCTTTCTCTGGAATTCTCTACTTCCCTCTATCAGATTTCCCACCTCTCTACAAAACTTTAAACATACTCTTAAGAACAACTTCTTCATGAAACAAGCTATCTTTTACCATAAGCCTCTGTTCCTTGCTCATTGCCTACCCCATATGTGTCACTGTGCCTATCTGCCCCCCCCCCCCCCCCCCTCCGCCCCCTTCCCATTTAGAATGTTAGATCTCATGACCAAGGTCCTCTTCATTCATGTGCTTTTTCTTCTTTTAGTTAGACTATCTTCTACACAATACTACTTACAATGACACGTAGGGCCTTATTTAAGTTCACTCTTTCTGACAAAATCCTTCTTAGATGGACAAAACCATGTGCACTGCAGGTGGGGCAGATGTAAAATGTGCAGAGATAATTAGATTTCGGTGAGTTATTTTGTTTCTGTGCAGGGTAAATACTGACTGCTTTATTTTTACACTGCAATATAGATCTCAACTTGAAGTAAAACCCCACCCAAATCTAATTATCTCTGCACAAGTTACATTTGCCCCACCTGCAGTGCACATGGTTTTGTCCATCTAAGAAGGATTTTGTCAGAAAGAGTGAACTAGAATAAGGCCCTTAGTCCTCGTTCTGAGCCATCTTGATTCTTATTATATTAGTGTCATGTCCATTGATGCAGGAATAATGTACAGTATATATGCCACGTACATACTTGTCCTATATTGTCTTGTAATGTTTTCTTGTTTTGTTCATTTGTTTATGTACTTTGTTAGGTGTGTGGAATCATTTTGGAGCCATATAAATAAAGGATAATAATAATAATAATAATAATAATAATAATAATAATAATAATTAAATTAGTATAATACAGTAGCATCTCCACACACCTGGCTACTCTTCAAATAACCATTTTGGAGAGGGTAAGGTTGGTTGGGTTGCAAAAGCAAACTCCTTCTTTAATGTACAGAAAGTTTGGGTGGGGTGTGTGCAAACTGAAATCTAAATTTCAGTGTACGAATAAAGCAGCCAGTATTTACCCTGCACAGAAAAAAATAATTTGCCCAAATGTAACTCTCTACGCACATGTTACATCAGCCCCACCTGCAGTGCACATGGTTTTGTCCATGAAAGAAGGAGTTTGCTTTTGCAAACTAACCTGAATCACACCCAAAGTGTTTGATTCAATCATGCTGCAATATATCAATCTGGTTGAACTTTAACTGCCATTCCCAAAAATAATGCTGTTCTACTTTGGTGATTATGTAGTAGAATTGTTAGAATTGCTGTGCTGAATTATCCATATTCTGCACTGGTTCAATCACAGACAGATGCCATGGAATTGTTCTGTATACTGTAATTGCCTCAATGACTGAGAGCAATCTGGTTGTGAAAAGTCTTGATACATTTATTTATTTTATGGAAATTTGGTACATTTTTAATTTGCAACAGAAAATTCTAATTTGACTTTATTTATCCACAGAATATTCTTTCTAAAGCCTTCTGGATTGCACAAGTGGTCTTTGGAAAAGACAAGATGGACAATGTTTATTTCGGAGAACAGTGGTACTCATTGGTGTCTTCCCATACATACCACACTTGTTGAGGATCATCAATAAATCAGTTTCGTGCATTTCCTTAGCCATTACCATACAGTTATCTGCAACTTCAAAACAATGTTCTTCTTACATGTGGAGGAATTTCTGCTGAAAAATTACAACTGAGACTATGAACAGTGTTGAAATTCTTCATGTCTACATAATCTGCTCAAAAGTGAAAGAGGGGCTATGGAAGCTCATGAATTATGAAATAGTTTTGTAAATATTTATGCTGCATGAACATCAATGACTCCCTGAGGACCTCAGAGATCTTGATTGAATGGAGAATTGAAAATCAGACTCAAGATAGTAATAAAGCTGATTACGGTATCTTAAGGATTCACTTTCCCACACAATAGTGAACCATGGATCAATGTGTATAATAAAGAAATTAAAAAGAGAATTTTATTTTTTTTATAGTTTATTTGTGAGACTTGTTAAAACATAAATTCATGAATAAATGTCAATTATTCTGAATGGTTTCGAAAACTTTCTCTCACCACAGTATATTGCTAATGTAGCATAGATGCTGATTTCATGAAGAGGAGGTACAAAGTGGCACTGTTGAGGGACTTGGTTCAGTGATTGGAGTTATCATGGCTCCACAATTGCGGCAAAATTCAACATTTTGTGGTGATTCACAGTGGTTTATATTATTATTAACACAGGTCCAACAACTTCACTGTAGATGTGTCACTGTCCTAGACATCTCAGCAAGTACAGGTTAGTTACAACTACTTCAATAAAACTCCAATGACATCGAAGAGAAAGGTCACCAGTGGAGTAACCAAGGGATCTGTACTTGGACTTAATATCTTTGTTGGTGATATTGCAAATGGTAGTGAAGGGAAAGTATGTATTTTTGCAGATGACACAGAGGTATTCAACATAAAGGAAACAACAAGAGGGGTAAAACAAATGATTGATGATCTAGGTAGACTAGAAAATTGGTCAAGAACATGTCAACTATAGTTTAATACCAAAAAAAGTAGATTAGTTAGTAGCAGAAAGAAAGAGGTAATACTACAACTGTATAGGTCATTGGTACAACCTCATCTGGAATACTGTGACCAGTTTTGAAGGCCATAGCCCAGATAATATCAACACTTTAGGGACTGAACAAAGACTGTCAACTAAAATAGTCCATGGCCTACAGTACATAACAAAACTGAACAGAAAGACTAAAAACATATTAATATGTATAGTTTGGTGCAGAGAAGGCACATGGGAGGCATGATCGTAACTTTAAAATATATTACGGATTTTAACCAGGTAAATAAGACAGTCTTCAAAGGTAGTTAAGTAGTAGGGATACGAGGACATGCACTGAAACTGGAGGGAGGTAAGTTCAGGGTTAATTTGAGGAAAAATAACTTCACAGAAGGAGTAGCGGACAATTGGGCTAATCTCCTATCAGAGGTGGTAGACGCTAAGACAGTAGAGCAATTAAAAGATGGTTGGGGCAGACATAATGATATCCTTACAAACAACTAGTCAGCAAATAGGTTTTGAGGTTACCATAAGGTTAAGAAAGAGGCAGACTAGATAGGCCAAGTGTTTTTATGACATATATTAAATACTTTACTCATAACATTGTCAGTCAATATCAGAACCAAAATAAAGGAATAAGAACATCTTGGCACCTCTTTCGCAAGCACAAACACCCTGACACATTATTTGAGTTTACAGAGCTTGATTTTCCTGTACATAAGGAGTGGATTATTATCTGTAAACCCAGTCAGTGCTATGTCTCTATGTATATAGCTGTTTTATGAATTCACAATTGCATACTAGTCACAAGAGATGTACCTGAAAACATGCATGTTTACCTATCTGCTCAACCTGCCATTTTCCTGGTATTTTCAAAGCTCTGAGAAAGGTAAGTATAACTCATGGGTGTAGGGTGAGCAGTTGGAGAATCCCGGGTATTAAACTGCAATTTACTAACTGGGCCTGAATCCTAATGCTGGGTACACAGCAAAACGATGCAGATCATGAGCGGGTTATAAGATGATCGTACGACCTGCTCACAACTCACTCACGATCTGTATACAATCCGACCCATACCCACTAGAATGGTTGTTTACAGATCCTACCTGCTGCAGGTAGGATCTTAGAAATGACCTAACGATCCGCGGGGCCGCACATCGGATCGGGATCGTATCAGAAATGGCACAAAACATGCCCAATTTACATATAATCGGTCCAGATTGTATCTAAATTGGGTCATTTTGGGCCAAATCATTCTGGTGTGTACCCTACATTAGAATAAGCAATCACACAGAGAAGGATGTGAAAATATATAACAGCACCTTTATTGCATTAAAAGCACACATCTCTATAACCACTGCACAATGTAACACATTAAATTTAATTACCAGTATCATTAATATGTCCATAATGTCTATATCGGTCCAGAATCCTCAAGCAAGCAAGTTTCTATACCTCACCATGTAGCAGAGAGAGTTCCAAGCTCTCCCGCTGTTGTGCGGTTGGGGGCTCAGTCACCCTGCTCATCAGGCAACTACCACAGAACTAGCTAGCTACTCCCAATGGGGGGATGCCTTTAACATGGCCTCAAAGGAGAAACAGGTTTTCAGCAATTCAGCAAAATGTCTCCTATATATATCCTAGGCAGGGCTGTTTCTAGACAATTTAGCTGAAACAGGGGGTGGGGATTAACAAAAAGGGTGTGGCTTAGTTAAAAAAAGGTGTGGTCTAGCAGGAAAACAATCACCTTACATCTCACTTTTTCAACCTGCATGACCAGACATTGGTTACCGCAGGAATTGTCATTGGGGGAGATTCTCTAAGCAAGAAATGCGGTAAAAACCCCGTTATCGGGTTTTTACCGCATTTTGGAATGCTGTAAGCATCCCCCGCCGGGCTAACGCGGCGGGGGGCATCGCCAGAAAAATCTGGCGACGCCCCATAGAAGCCAATGGGCTTTTACCGCATCCCACCACCTCCCCGCGCCGACCCCCCGCTGCCCCGCACGGACCCCCACCGCCCCGCATCGCCCCCTCCCCCCTCACCTGTGTCCAGGCAGCACAGCTCTGTGCTGCCCGGACCTGTGACCTCCTCCCTGCACTGATCCTCTTCCGGGTGCAGGGAGGAGGAGAGCCCGGCGCAGCAGCAGCAGCAGCGCCGGGTGTGTGAGGGAGGGGGGAGCCGCCGGGACCTGCTGGGACCCGGCGACTCTCACCGCAAAGGACAGCTCAAAGCAAGAGCTGCCCTTTGCTATAATTATCGCATATGTTAGAACATATGCGATAATTATAAATGCGATGGGCGGCGAAGGGGGGCGGAGATTCTTAGAGAATCTCCCCCATAGTCCTTCCGCACTTAAGTTGGCGGGCTGAAGGCCATGCAGTGACCTAGTACACCTCACACATCAAGGCCAAACAATGTCAGACTACTTAAATCATTATACACTGTTTATCTGTGATGCCAATTACACATTACGCTGCACACCATGATGCCCATTACATATTACGCCGCACAACGTGATGACAATTACATATTACGCTGCACACCGTGATGACAATTACATATTATGCTGCACATCGTGATGACAATTACACATTATGCCGCACACCATGATGCTCATTAGACCCAACACTGTGATGCGCTCCCTCCCCTCCGAACGAAATGTGCTGTGGCAGGGGCGGCGGACAGGGAGAAGAAGAGGAAGGGAGGAGCTGCCTGCTGCACCTCTCGAAATGGCCCTGATCCTAGATTCTGGTAGAGAGCAAACTCTCAACATGAGACCGGATTTTCATACACACACAAGACTCAAAGTTGAAAGAGGAGTTTCGCAAAGTCCCACATTCTTCCAGGGGCAGACCTGTCTTTCAGAGCTGTCAGGGCTGTCTGTAACAATATAGATCTGATTCACTCCCCTCCTTTCTTATTCCTCCCACTGGAAATCCTTCACCTGCCAAATAGTAACAGAGAGTCCCACTTTACACTATCTGCTACTTTGGAAAAGCAGATGAGTCCCAGTGATAAGCAATAGCATTACTGCAACTTCAAATATCTGAAATATAGAGAAGGTAACAGAAATAAAATGTATGTTACAATACAACCCGGTATATCAATGTTTCTCAGTCTGTACACAGATCATTGTGTTGTATAGTTCTAGTAGTATATATGCATATACTGTATAAGTTACTTTGCTGGTAGCTACTATTTGTTTGGAGCTCCAATTCCATAAAAGTTAATGGATGGTGTGTTGTACTGTACCTCAATTTATGGAATGGAAACAGAAATCCTTTTCATCTAGGGAAATATTATTCCTCACTGTAATCTGATAAAGAAGTGGCTATTGCAGTCAGTGGCTTTATATCTTTAAACTATCTGTGATAACTTCCGTACTTGAATGTCCGCTATCCGATGTTCCTTCTGTTAATTACTGTAAATAGACTGCAGCAGGTGTGATCAGGGCCACCACTAGTAATGTTGGGGCCCGGGACTGACCTTCAGCCCGGGCCCCAAGTGGAACCCCCCTCGCACGCTGGCACCCCGCCTCCCCCTACGCCCCCCAATTACTATTACTTACCCGCAGCGCAACATCTCCCTCCAGCAGCGGCGGCGGCGTGGCATCTTCTCCCTCCTCCAACAGTCGGGACTCGGAGCACTCACTGCACAGTGCAGCCTGCAGAGCACCGAGCCCCTCTGTATCCTAGGCTCGGCTCTCTGCAGGCTGCACTGTGTATTGTGCATGCTTGGCCAGAGGGGGATGCATTGTGCGGTGCAGGGGGTGGTGCCGTGCCACTGCGGGACAGTTGTACCCACGGCACCCCCCTGTCGGCGGCCCTGGGTGTGATCTTGTAGAGTCTCTGTATGTAGCCTGTGGTGAATATACACAACAGATACCAAACAAGGCCACTAGATGAGATGTTTCCAAAATATCACAGGTGATGGCCAGGGGTGGATTTAATCCAGTCCGGGAAAAATCTAGAAGCAGCCCCGGTGGGAGGGGGGTAGAGGTAGATGGCCCTAAGGGAATGAATGAGCTGCAGTGTATGAATGTAATGAGTGCAACTGGTCCTCTCCCCTCACCTGCTGCTGTTGCTCAGGTCTGGCTTACTATCCGGCCGCAACACCCCAGCTTTCTGCTCGGTGTCTGAGGGAGAGAAGGACCGTGGTTCCAGATGTCGGGCTGAGGGGGCGGAGCTTCTGCAGCTGAGCGGAGGGGGAACGGGAGCTGCTGGGAGCCCGCTGCTACATGCATGCGGGTAGCAGTAGCAGCAGTAGGGAGGAGAACCGAGCCATGTGCAGTCACTCACGAGCTCCGCAAAAGCCCATGGGAGGAGCTGTGCACTGTCGCGCATGCACAGCAGCCCTCCCACGGCCATTTTGGATTTGGGCAAATCGCCGCGGCCTTTACCCACTGTTGTGCGGTCCGCAGCCCAAACAGCCCAAGGGGGAGCTTGGCCGGCCCGGTTTTAATGAGTTTTGGGCCTGCCCATCGGGAAATGGACGTGTTTCCCGCCAGGCCAATCCACCCCTGGATAATTTATGATTTTTTTAAATTTATTTATTTTGTATACAACACTGTGAATTGCTCTGGTAATAAAAGTCTCTGTATACTCTGCTCAGCTTAGACACCTTAGTGCCAGTGCTATTTGATTGGAGTGAGGGTATGGTAATGAGGCAGACTGACTGACTGCAATGGTTCTGCCCCTTCACTTGCGCTGCTGCGGCTACAGGATATCCTCCACTAATCCTCTCTCAGTCTGTGCGTCACCAAAGGGGCTGAACACTGCCTCTCTATTCTCTCTGCAGGTTAACATTTGTTCTATCTCTATCCAGCATCCTCCAATAAGTTCTTAAATTAAGGGCTGGCTACTTTATCCTGGCTCCTCCATCTTCAACTCTGAGCTAACTAATACCCCTTTCAGACAGAAAAATCCCAAAAACCCAGGTATTTCCCAGATACAAAAACCCGGGTAGAACTAGGCAGCAAGGGGCTGACCCCCTTTCACACAGGAGCAAAAACCCGGGTATTTCCCGTGTCGACCCCTTTCACACAGAAGCCAGATTTTTCCTGCAAAACTCTGTGTTATAAGAAAAGGACAGTTTTAAAGGCACACAGAGATGAGATCATGAAAAGTGGGAGGTGTCTGCTCACTGCATTGCATTAAACATTAAACATTGCATTAAACAGATCTCCTCATCTTTCCAATGTGCCATGGCCATTTAGTGCTGCGCTGCATGCCACTGCCACTCCCGCTCAGCCAATCAGGGAAGCTGTAAAGATCAGCCAATCACGCAGCGCCATGCTGCACAGCCAATCAGCATGATTTTTCAATAGTCGGGAGAAAAACACGGGTCGGACCCTTTCACACAGCCGCAAACACGTGTCTGACACGGGAAAAACCCAGGTAAATACCTGGGTCGAAGTCCCGGAACTTTAGACCCGTGTTGACCCTTTCAGACAGAAGAAAAACCCGGGTCGACACGGCAAGAGCAGGGAAATTCCCGGGTCTTTTTTTCTGTCTGAAAGGGGTATAACTAGCCTGGTTTAGCTCCATCTGCAGCACACAGGAATGCCTCAGCTCTCCCTCTAAAGCACAGGGCAGTCTTTTCATAGAGTCCTCACAGGTACCTCATACTGTACATCTCTCTTTTCTTTTTCACTCTCCCCCTCCTCATCTGACAGGGCAAATCACTACCAGCTGTATATCACTACGCCCTCTCTTCAACTGTCAGCAACATCTGTGAAATGTACATACCTAGCGTCCAGCAAACAAGTCCACTGCCATCAATAAAATCTGACATGCACCGTGTCACCAACACACTAAAATATATATAAACATTTTTTAAAAACATACACATACATTACATTTACTGTAGTTCATATATTTACTGTCATTTAACATAAGAAATTAGATTTTAATTCAGGCGTTTTAACCAGGGGTTACAAATGGAAAGGAAAGTGGGCATTTAATGTAAAGGTACCAATGCATTTTGTCTTCTCCATTAGCCAAGTTTTCCCAGTTATCGCTTATCTTGTGTAAATGTAAGAGCAAGAGAACAAACACGTTTTTTGGAATGGTGCCATAGTAGATTTACATCCATAACCAAACAGAAGGTTTCAGTCTTATCGGTCACATATGTAAATAACGTAGTTCTGGCATGTTAAATTAGTTGATGTGTGTGTACCTGCTGGAGACTACTAAGTAACTAATCTCATTGTCAATATAGAAGAAGCTGCTCTCAGGTTAGAGACATTGGATAAGTGCTTGGCAGTTCCTTGGTAAACTTTCCACAGCTAACGTTGATTTTCCATTAATACTATCTGGGAACAAAATTCAGCAATCTCTTACATTATCATACATTGATAACATTACTGTAAACTTAAGGTAGGAGTGGTGTTTATTTATTTATTTATTTATTTTTTTAAACTATAAAAACAGTGATTTGTAGCATCTGCCATATCTTACAAATTTCTAGAGATTTTTTTCTAGATTTTTCATTTTTTTTGCTAGGTTGATGGATGTAGGGAAAATCCACAGCACCAAAAAAAATCACAGATTTAGCAATTAGAAGAAAGGGGATGGCATCAGAATCCCTTTGGTTAAGATCCCGACAATCAGAATGCCAACAGCGACATCCCAATATTCCAGATGGATCCCAGTAAGTATTTTAATCCTACATCTAAGCTGCACTACACCATTATTATTCTCCACTGTGCCTCTCTCTATACTTAGATAAATGTCCCCCTAAGTTCCATGTTCTACTACCTGGACAATTAGGGATACTGACCAGAGGCATATTTAAGAGAATAACTGGAATGTTGAGTACGCCAAAGCAATATTTTTTTAAGTTTTTAGATTCGGACACAATTCTTCTCCTTTCCCCTCCCTTACTCGACCACCATAAGCTCTTCCTCCAATGTGCCATTGAGCACTTCACTGCACTTCCAAAAACGGGTCTGTCAGGTAAAACCCCCTTCACACCGCATCTCTTAAACGGTATATTAAGTGCCTTTTTTTAACACTGGCAGACCCGTTTTTGGAAACTTTCCAAATACAGGGTCAAAGCCAGTGCGGTCTTCAGCGTGCGCCCGCCACCACCCCCCACCCCCCCTAGGGTTAACATCCCTCCCCCCCACCCCGTAGGTCTAACACACACACACCTCCAATGTGTTTAAGAAAAAAAAAACCTGTGCAGCCGGTACCTCCTGCGTTGCGTATCCCGGCTCCTGCTGCTTATTAAAAAAGTGACTTTCGAAAAATGGCTGCCCCCATACGAAAGACAGTTTTTTTTTAAACAGGTTTTCCTATGGGGTAGCCATTTTCTGAAAGTCACTTTTTTTTATAAGCAGCAGGACCCGGGATCTGCAACGCAGGAGGTACCGGCCGCACGGGGGGATTCTTAAACACATGAGGGGGGGGGGTTTAGGTAAAATGCTGCCACACAGCGCAGGGTCCCTTTGGGGAATGTGAAATGAGCGGCGGGGTCCCTTCGGCGCTAGTTCCCATCCACCGCCACCGGCAGCCCCACCCCCGGACCGAGCTGCCAGGCGACCCCCCTCCCCTGGTACCTTGGCAGCTCGGTCCCCCCCCGACCAGTGTGGAGTCCTAAATACCGTTTCAGACCCGTTCTGTCATGTCCCAAGAAGTATGTGTCTTCATATGCTGTTCAGTTACTGTCATGTTACTATTGCAAAGCTTTGCATCTTGTGAAAATTGTCATTCCTGGTTCCTGTAGGGCCTCTGATGTCATTAGCCCTGCCTTTCTTCCCATCTCTAGCTCATTGTGTGTCTGCCATTTTAACCTTCAGTTGATTCCTGTTGAGCTCTTGCAAATTATTATCTTTTTACCTACTGTTTTTGTGCATTATTACAAGAATATAAACTTGAAATAAACCCTCATCTGGATTCTTCATACATGCCTCTTCAGTTGAGTTGACACTAGTTATTGAGTCAGAACACATTCAGACCGCAAAAAAAAACGGGTCTGAAACGGGTAGGACCCTGCTTTTTTACCAGTTTTTTTAGTGCGGTGTGAAAGGGGCATCAGAAGCAGGGCCATGGAGACATCAGACAGGCCCAGACAACTAGGAGGGAGCAGCCACCAGTGGGAGAGATTCTATAGCCTCTCTGTGTTTATATTTTCATGGCACATGCCAAAGGGGGGGGGGACAGTGGCGTAGCTATAGTTCCGCAGCCCCCGTGGTGGCGGGGAGGCGCAGAGAACATGTGGGCACCGGGGGTCTGCGGGGCTATAGTTACCACTTACCCGCTGCTGTTTGGTGCCCTGCCGTCACGGTCCCGTCTATCCCGGTGCCGGCTCCTGCTGCTATAATGAAAACGGACACTTAGAAAAAGTTTTCTGTCTGCAGTATGGGGGCAGCCATTATCTAAGAGTCCATTTTCATTATAGCAGCAGGTGCCAGTGCCGGGAGAGACAGGACCGTGACCGCAGATGCGGCCAGGCAGGTACGCCGAGGGGAGGGAGGGGAGGGGGGCGTCGAGGAGAGGGAGGGGGGCGCCGAAAAATCTGCGGCGGGTGGGCGAAAATTAGGTAGTTACGCCACTGGGGGGGGACCACTCTAAACAGTGCTCTATAGCAATAGAAAGCTAAGTAGACTATGTTATACTCTACAGTAATTTTATGCAATGCATCCTGAAATACCAGAAAAATAAATGAAATGCAAAAAAAAACACTGCCTGGCAGCTTTGAATTGGAGATTCAGGGCCAGATTCTCTCAGCTTCAAAAGTGATAAAATGTAGAGTGATAAACAGCCAGCCAATCAGCTGTCTAAGTCTCTCTATACATGTTACATCTGCCCCACCTGCAGTGCACATAGTTTTGCCCATTTTGAGAACAATTTTGTACTGCGATCAGATCTGAAAATGGGCCTATGGGCCAGATTCTCTAAGCTTCAAAAGTGATAAAATGGAGAGAGATAAACAGCCAGCCAAATGTCAGCTCCTGTCTGACATTTTTCAAACACAGTCTGTGACATGGCAGGTAGGAGCTCATTGGCTGGTTGTTTATCACTCTACATTTTATCACTTTTGAAGCTGAGAGAATCTGGCCCTGAATCTCCAATTCAAAGCTGCCAGGCAGTGTTTTTTTTTGCATTTCATTTATTTTTCTGGTATTTCAGGATGCATTGCATAAAATTACTGTAGAGTATAACATAGTCTACTTAGCTTTCTATTGCTATAGAGCACTGTTTAGAGTGGTCCCCCCCCCAGTGGCATAACTACCTAATTTTCGCCCACCCGCCGCAGATTTTTCGGCGCCCCCCTCCCTCTCCTCGGCGCCCCCCTCCCCTCCCTCCCCTCGGCGTACCTGCCTGGCCGCATCTGCGGTCACGGTTCTGTCTCTCCCGGCACTGGCACCTGCTGCTATAATGAAAATGGCTGCCCCCATACTGCAGACAGAAAACTTTTTCTAAGTGTCCGTTTTCATTATAGCAGCAGGAGCCGGCACCGGGATAGACGGGACCGTGACGGCAGGGCTCCAAACAAAAGCGGGTAAGTGGTAACTATAGCCCCGCAGACCCCCGGTGCCCACATGTTCTCTGCGCCTCCCCGCCACCACGGGGGCTGCGGAACTATAGCTACGCCACTGTCCCCCCCCCCCCTTTGGCATGTGCCATGAAAATATAAACACAGAGAGGCTATAGAATCTCTCCCACTGGTGGCTGCTCCCTCCTAGTTGTCTGGGCCTGTCTGATGTCTCCATGGCCCTGCTTCTGATGCCCCTTTCAGACCGCACTAAAAAAACTGGGTAAAAAAGCAGGGTCGTAAAAAATGTGTCGTAACCCATGGTTACCAAATAAGAGCTGTAATCATTCATTAGTATAAATGAATATTACTAACAAGAGTAATGATTAATTCAGAAGTGCATATGTTTACTTAGGTGTTTTCTTTTGATCCCCTATGTAGCGTTCTAGCCAAGTAGGCACTCTCTTCCGATACAAGCTGCAGGCATGTAAACAATGCAACTCTTTTGCTGGAAACTGATAGATGACTTTGGCCTGGAATCTTTCATATCCATTTGTACAGTCTTGAGCCAACACTAAGTGTTAACATATGATCAATGTCTAGAGAATTCAAGTGCTTTTTGTTTTTTTTTTCTCTCTGGACTGACATCAAACACAAGTATTTAGAGAGACTCATAGAATTTTCCAATTGCAGTTTTTTTTTGTAAATGGAATTATACTTCTCATGAACTTCGTATTTAAATGTATTGCTCCACATCAATCACTAAATTTGAATATTTAAATGTATTTCTACTATGTGACCACTAAACTCCAAACCTTAATAGAATCGCCCACCAGCCTGGGCTGTCTGCCACCCCCTTTCCCTGTTCTCCCCCTCACAGACATCATTGATCACCAAACTCTCCTAATGTGCTAATTAACACCGATGCCCAGAAAGGCTTCCTGTTTCACTAGGGTCCCTCAAAACAAAGATAGGTACAATAGTGGAACGGGCATCAAAGGAATGTAAACTTTCTCCAAGAGACTTCATTAGGGGTACACCTTATGGCTAATACTTTATCATTTTTCAGTATACTTAGGAGAAAAGGTATTCCAAGTTAACACAATAGAACCAGAAGGATTTACCTGGCTCTCCATAAATCAATGAGGCAAGGTACTAAGTTCAAGTGTAGCCAGCAGGCTATATATCTACAATGGATTCTGGATTTTCAGTGGTACAAGAGAAAGTTAGTATGTTGCATTTGAATGGGACCAAGCAATGCACATCATGGACGGTATCTCAATAGCCATAATTTTATTATACACATCAAACATATAGCTATAAATATGGCCTTCCTTTGAGCTGCTTGAGTATCTGGAGCATCATGTTTGTGGGTTTGATTATACTCTCAAAAGGGCCAGAAAAATAGAACTTTAATTGTTCTTAGAAATGAAGGCTATTCCATGTGAGAAATTGCCAAGAAACAGAACATTTCCTACAACGGTGTGTACTAATGCTTTCAGAGATCTGCGCAAACAGGCTCTAACCAGAGTAGAAAGAGAAGTGGGAGGCCCCGGTACACAACTGATCAATAAGACAAGTACATTAGAGTCTCTAGTTTGAGAAATAGATGCCTCACAGGTCCTCAACTGGCAGCTTCATTAAATTTTACCTGCAAAATTCTAGAGTAATCGTCTACAGCGAAGAGGCTACTCTGTGATGCTGATCTTCTAGGCAGAGTTGCAAAGAAAAAGCCATATCTGGAACTGGCCAAAAAATGAAATGATTAATATGGGCAAAAGAACAGACAACTGACAGAGGAAGATTGGCGAAACGAAGTTTGAGGTGTTTAGATCACACTGAAGAACATTTGTGAAACAAAGAACGTAAAAATATGCTGGAAAAGTGCTTGATGCCATCTGTCAACCATGGTGAAGGTAATGTTATGGTCTGGGGCTGCTTTGGTGCTGGTAAATGGGGAGATTTGTACAAGAAAAGGGGATTTTAAATAAGGAAGGCTATCCATGCCATACCCTGTGGACAGCGCTCGATTTGTGCCAATTTCCTCCTTCAACAGGACAAGGACCCAAAGCACACCTCCAAATTATGCAAGAAATATTTATAGAGCAAGCAGGCAGCTGGTATTCTGTCTGTAATGGAGTTGCCAGCACAGTCACCAAATCTCAACCCCATTGAGCTGTTGTGGGAGCAGCTTGACCATATGGTAACATCAAGCCAATCCAATTTATGGAAGGTGCTTCAGTAAGCGTGGAGTGAAATTTCTTCAGATTACCTGAACAATTTAAGAGATAGAACGCCAAAGGTCTGCAATGTTGTCATTGCTGCAAAAGGAGCATTCTTTGATGAAAGCAAATTTTGAAGGACAAAATGTATTATTTAAAATAAAAAAACGGTACTTATGTATTATCTGGGCTCCAATGTTAAATGCACCCCATTTTTTCATACCCCTACTATCCAACTACGCATGGAGTTGATTTTATATAGTGTGGCGAGCGCAGCGAGCCACCATGTTCGAAGCGTGGTGAGACCGCGAGTCCCCGCGAGGGGACGCGGTCTCATAAGAAAAATGGGAGCCCAGATATTACATAAGTACCAAAAAAACCTTATCTCTAACCTTACCAATGTCTTTACTATATGTTCAATTAATTTTGCAACTCATTTGATGAATAAAAGTTAGTTTTCATGTAAAACACAAAATTGTCTTCTGAGTTACCCCAAACTTTTGAATGGTAAAATACAAGAATCACATAAATGGGAGTTCAAATTAAGACTTTTTTCTTTATTTCACATATAAACAGGTCACAGCATACCATATTAATTCCATAGGCATGCATAGTTACAGGCAGCAGCATACAGGTAAACACAGCATGAACAGACTCTTGCACAATGCTCCAGTGGTTCCTACCATAGCCATACCCTGGCCTATCACTTTGGCAGCTAATTCACCATCAAAAGCACTCTGCCCTGGAAACACTTATATCATGAAATCACAGGTGCTGCTGATTACACGCCTGGCTGTTACTGCTCCAAAACCTGGTCTGGATCCTCCATATTACTCTCAGTAGAGGTAGAACACTTTTTATCAAACTAATTGATTTTGACAGGTACCACGCCCCCTTTCCACACCCCTTTTATACACATTTGATTTGTTATATATTTCATAGATTTTTATTTCAAGGTCCATAAAAAAAAGATAATAGAATTGTCACGCAACTCGGCACGGATGAAAGAAGCATAGTATACCATATTAAAACTGGGTCATTTTTGCGGTATTGATAAATATTATGAATCTGTTAAAAATACATTTAAAAGAACCAACATAAGAAAATGGGTACAAGAGCAAGACACATACACATTGCACAAGCCAACAAAAATAACAATAAAAGGAATATGATTTGAATATCGGCTATAAATCTACAGTGGCAATGTGATTTGGTATTGCTCATAGATCAAAATACAATGACGGTATTAAATATATATTAACCATCATCGATATATTCAGTAAGAGGGCCTGGGCTGAAGGTCTGACTGCTAAGAATGCTACAACAGTCGCTAATGCTTTTGAAAAAAAATATTCCAGCAGGGGGACGTGCCGAGGAAGCTACAAACTGATAACGGTAAAGAGTTTCTAAACAAAGTCCTAAAAAAGTTGTTTGAAACATATGGTATACAACATTTCACAAACAATAATGATGTGAAAGCCGCTGTTATAGAGCACTTCAAAAGAACTTTAAAAACACGAATGTGGCTATATTTCACTGCAAAGAATAACTACAGATATTAAGACTCTTAAAAAAGATTTCATAACCAGCTATAATAACACTTACCATAGAATGATTAAGTGTACTCCAAGTTAGGTGGATGACTCTAATGCGTTGAGCGTCTTCAAGACGACGTACGGCTATTAGAAATAAGAAAACAATGGGGTGTTTAGATGTTGGGGATTACATCCGTATATCCAAATATAAGGATATATTTCAGAAAGGTTATGAACAAAGTTTTTCTGAGGAAATATTTGTAATACGCGTTGTGAACACTAAAAGTCTTAAGCCACTTTAGACGTTGGAGGATCTCTACGGTGAGACTATAACAGGAAGTTTTTACCCCAAAGAACTTCAAAGCATACCAAAAGATAATAAGATTTACAAAGTTGAAAAGATTTTAAAAAATAGGATGGTCAGAGGTCGGAAATACACGTTAGTCAAATGGCGCGTATACCCTGCAAAATTTAACATTTGGATTGCTGCATTGGAGATAAAAGATATACAAGCAAAGAAGGATATGAATGACAAATCATTCTACATAACGCTGCCTAGTAATACTTCAGCCGGTACATTTCCACAAAATAACATTTCTAATTATAAGACAAAACTGGGTTCACTTAATAGTGAATGGGCAGGAGCTCTTACAGAAATATAATATCCGCACACATGGAAAACAATCGATGTACACGATTGTGTGTTAAAAATAACAAGGTGGGATGGTTCGAACGAGGGTGGCATTGAACCAGGTTTTTATGAAAATATCGAAGCACTAATCGAAGTATTCATTGGCAATATTGATCGACATAAATTAGATGGCGGTTTAAAACTATGTTGCGACTCAATGAAATGCGCAGTATTCATCAACAATACACTGATGTACCATATCTCAGCCAGCACTAAGCTGACAAGAATACTGGGTTTACAACCTAAAACTAATTCTTTAAAACTGTGAGCAGACATCAATGGCGGTCAGTATCAAATGCGTGATGTGTTATACGATCATCTATAAATGAACAGTGAAATGAACACATTGCAGATAAACTGCATACTGTAGACCCAATGACACAACTTTTGTAAAGAGACAATTTTTGTGATGTGTTACCCACAGGTAAACTATCGCAATACCCCTGCACATTTGTAATCAATATGCATAGCAGCAGACAGCTGGGGAAGCACTGGTTGGCGGTTTATTTTAACAAAAAGGGGGGACATTACTTTTTTGATTCTTCCTGGTTTAGCCCCTGACAGCGCCCTATTCCCAAAGGCTATAATATATTTTTTAAACTCAGTTCAATTTACCACCAAAATAAACAGTTGCAAAATTTTAACAGCACCGTTTGCGGTCAATATTGAACATATTTTTTACAAATATATGGATGTTTTGGTTCATTTTAGTGTTGCCACAAAATGTAATAATCATTTTGTTTCAAACTTTGTAGGGCGCCTCCCAAGAAGCCACTGTTTGAGCCAGTATACAGATAAATGTATACAGCCTTGTGTAACTTGTAACCTACGTTGTGTTTGATGCATTTTATGTACGAGGCATCGACGCCTTGTGCATAAAATGCACCAAACACAAAGCTGTGTTTGATGCATTTCATGTACAATACAACAATGTTTTTGTAACTTGTAACCAAAGTTGTGCTTGAAGCATTTTATGTACAATGTGTCGTAACTATGGTGATTTTCTAATAAACAAAGTAAAGCTTTACATTTAAAATAATACATGAAATATTCTTGACACAATAAAATTATAAGTAGTGGTAAAAAATATCTGCATAAAATACAAAGTATAATATTGGCACCCTATACATACGACCAACTTCTGCATGATTTCCCCATTGTGCAATTTATGGAAGGTTTACCAGAGTCTTTTAGCCATGACGAGCTTTTCCCCTCTGATTTATTTAATTATTAACAGTTTCTTATATAGCGCATACATATTCCGCAGCGCTTTACAGAGAATATTTTATCATTCACATTAGTCTCTGCCCCAGTGGAGCTTACAGTCTATATTCCCTACCACATATACACACACAGGCATTCTAGGGTTAATTTTGTTGGGAGCCAATTAGCCTACCAGTATATTTTTAGATTGTGGGAGGAAACCGGAGTACCCGGAGTAAACCCACGCAAGTACAGGGAGAATATACAAACTCCGCACAGTTAGAGCTGCAGAGTGGTAGGAATCGAACCCATGACCTCAGCGCTGTGAGGCAGTAATGCTAACCATTACACCGTCCGTGCTGCCCCAATTGTCTCCCTGTCAAGTGTCTATGTGAACTTCTTGGGGATCATTGAGAAGGCTGGAAGTGACCCTGTGTATTTTCTGTGCAGTAACCCATAACAGATTTCTAAGTCCTTGTAAGTGTTAGTTAGGTTCCCTTTTCAGTTTTATGAGATTTCTATGTACTGTATTTCCTGTCTGTTTGTAATTGTTTTCTAATCATACCTTGTATTACTTATCAAATGAAAAGATAATTAAGGCCCTTATTCTGATCGGTGCGGCCCGATCAGAATATGCGGCCGCAACCGTGCAGGCGAATCCCCGCCTTCCATACGGATTGCCACCTGCCGTCCGTATGCGGATATGTGGCGATCCGCATGAAATTGGACGGGGATACGCCTCCTCCATGGTGGGAGCAGCCCCTGCATTCGATGGTCGCCGAACATCGAATGCAGGGCCGCACGCTCCACCAGGTCCCGCAACACAAGACCACACGGACACTTGTCCGTGTGAAATCTTGTATGGGGGCGGGCAGCTGACATCCGGCGATGTCAGATGCCCGCCCCGTACCCACGCGTCACGGCCTCATTACCATGCATACGCCCCGCGTTTGCATGGGAACGCCCATGAAACGCGGGGCGTATGCATAGGGTAATGAGGATAAGTAGCCCCTCACGCCCCTCTACGCCCCCTGTGCGGCGTATAGAGAATCCTTGCGGCGAATTCGCCTGCACATGCGCAGAGTGACCTCTGCACATGCGCAGTAGATAAACATCGGCGGCCCGTACGCAAGCGGGAATATCCGCATCGATCAGAATAAGGGCCTAAATGTAGCGTATTCTCAGTGTCCTTTACAAGTATTCGCCTGTGAGGCCAAACGCTATGCAAGTGAGTTTTTGCAATTGGTAAGCCTGGATACAGATAAGTGCAAGAGGTTATCGGATATCGTTATTACCATGATTGCCATCAACTGTGGTGAAACACCGATCTTATCAATTACCTAGCTCCCCACAGGTGATGGTAATCATACATTACCAGGGAAGTCCAGGAATAGAGCATTTTCTCCCTGAAGGAGAGGGTCAGGTAGGCAACCCTGGTTTATAGATTAATGTGTTCAGTTCACATTAAAAAAATCTTGTGATATCTGATTTCAGACAGTAATCTATGTTATTTAATGTTGTAATTAAGCTGCTTGGGTTTATAGTTTTTCTGAAATAGCCACTTCTTTGAAGACTTGATCTATACCAGAAATGACAACATGTAAATACAGACTTTTGTGATGGTAAATCTAATCTATTGTAAAAATGTAACAGCACAAATGTCACCGCTGCAAAGTAATGAGTGTCCTTGAATTATTAACACAGTTACAGCTGGAGAATAATTTATCACACATTTCTCACTAACACTAGAATCTATCATTTCATTTACAGCTTCCAATGATTAACAAGGGTTGATTAGATCAGCTGGTAGCTTGCATCATTACAATGAATATAATCTGCAGATGTGAAAGTACAAGGTTCCGGGAGGAAAATGTCAGGGCGAAGGTGAAATACAGGGGGTAATTCAGACCTATTCACTAGGCTGTGTGTATTGGCAACCTAGCGAGCAGGTAAACGCCCGCCCCAGGAATCTCTGTATTAGCATGTGAGTGATGTGTACGCTTACACATTCACTCGCATGCGGCCGCACAGGAGATAAATTATTCCATGGTTGCTCACCAATTAAATATTTCTCTCTCCCGGTCGTAGGTAAGTCAGTCTAAACTGACTTTTATCCTGGCCGCAGATGGCCGAATTCCTGGCGGGAGCTGACGTCATGTGATGTCAGCTGCATTGACACGCCTGCATCTGCAGGTGGTATGCTCAGTGTTTTGATGGGGCATGGCAATAAAACACTGGGCGTTCCCCTGCCCACCCTCTACCCTCCCATACTGGAGCGAACTCCCTGGTGAGTGTGAAAGTCGCGGAAGGTGTTTGCTCAGGGGGTTTGCACATGCGTATATTCACACATGCGCAAACCTGACCATTGGGGAGGAATTCAGACATAAGCGATCAGATCTGAATTGGCCCCACAATTATAATATATGCTGCCTCCAGCGGCGTGACTACATTTTGGGCGCCCCCCCACCGTTAAAGGGAGGGCGCCCAGTCACTCGCCCGCCGCCTGCCGCCCGCCGACCGCCGCACCAACCCCCGCAGTCTTACCTAGGTTCAGTACGCGCTGGTCCCGGCTCCCTTCTTCTGCTATGAGGACCACCACAAAATGTCCGCCCCCATACAGCAGACAGTTTCAGAGAACTGTGTGCTATATGGGGGCGGCCATTTTGTGGTGGTCCTCAGCAGCAGAAGGGAGCCGGGACCAGCGCATACTGAACACAGGTAAAGACTGGGTATGGGGGGTTTGCGGGTGTTGGTGCGGCGGGCGGCGGGGTGTAACGTAACTATAGCACTGCAGCCCCCGGCGCCCGCACATGCATAGCGCCCCCCCGCGGTTGCGGGGGCTGCGGTGCTATAGTTACGCCACTGGCTGCCTCATAATAACTCCCTTTACTGCCACCTCATGTTGCCACTAAATCATTAAAAAAAAATCCCCTATATTATTTTTAGACAGCAACAGACCCGGGAGCCAGAGAGTGGAGAGAGAGAGAGATGACAGGCTGCAGCCCCAGCACAGCCTATTTCCCCAGCTCAGCACACGCTGTCCAGTGCCATTTGCTGAGCCATGGGAGAGAGACAACTGCAGGGGCAGCCTGTCATCTCTCTCCCTCTTGTTTATTTTATTTCACTGGGATATGGCCATGCCCACTCCAGAAGCCATGCCCCTGCCCAGTAGCCACCCCTCCCTAATTTACCAAGGTTCGACATAGCTGTTGATGTCCCTGTATTCAGCAGCGCAGACTGGGTAGTACCAGGCAGGAGCCATCCTGTCCCCTATTGCAGATGTTAGCAGGGCTCCTGGTATAGAGCCAATTAACTACAGGTGCACCCCTTGGAGCCCAGAGGCTGGAGCCCTTATCGGCTACTGCAATGCTTTAGACACTCCCTAGGTTTTAATAATACAGCACTTTCTTGGTTTTCATCTTACCTATCTGATCGCTCTTTTAGTGTTTGCTTCACCAACTTTACCTCCTCTTCACTACCTCTTGGATGCAGATAATACTCAAATCTATCTATCAACCCCACTGATTTTGGGCCGAGTCTCTGAATGTCTCTCTGCCATCTCATCTTGGATGTCTTCTCACACCTCAAACTCAATATTTCCAAAATGGAATTACTTATATTCCCACCAGCCAAGAACAGTTACCATCCTGATATCTCCATAACTGTTGACAACTCTACAATCTACCCTACCCCACAAGCTCGTTGCCTAGGGGGTTATCCTTGAGTCTAAACTGTCCTTTGTTCCTCACATTCAATCTGTCGCAAAATCATGTTACATCTAAAAAACATATCCAAAATACGACCCTATCTCACACAAGACACTACTAAGGGGCAGATTTATTAAGCTTGGAAAAGAGATAAACTGGAGATATAGCGGAGAAAAGGTAAAAGGGGATAAAGCACCAGCCAATCAACTCCCAACTGTCTTTTTCAAACACAGCTGATTGGCTGTGCTTTATCTCCTTTTACGTTTTCTCCGCTTTATCTCCAGTTTATCTCTTTTCCAAGCTTAATAAATCTGCCCCTTAATCTCTTATTCATGCACTCATTATATCCCGCATTGATTGTTGCAATAGTCTCCTAACTGGTCTTCCCAAGAACAGACTCACCAATGTAATCCATTTTAAATGCTGCTGCTAGGCTGATCTTACTAGCAAGACACTCATTGTCTGCTGATCCGCTCTGCCAGTCCCTCCATTGGTTGCCTGTATTTTACCGTATTCAATATAAAACACTTCTATTCACATACTGTATAACATACTGTATAACATACTGTGAATTAGCAGCTCCACCATTGTGTGAGTGACAGCAATCTCACTCTGTGAGAGTGCTGAATCTGCACTCACCCACAGGCTGTGATGGTGTACCATATCTGTATTGCGCAAGGAACACGTCCATTAAGGTGCCAGCCTTAATGATCGGAATTTCATTGCTTTTTGGAGTTTGAGTGGAAGAGTTACAACAGGTTTCTGAAATGTCAGATCATGTGTAAGACGCCATATTGGGACATGTGAAACCATAATTTCATAGCTTTTTTAAAATTTATTTTTTAACTCAGAAATGTAAAATTTCACTGTAAGAATAAATATTTGATTTTTTAAGATGTTTAATGAATATGTTCATATAACATCACTGTTTTGTGCAAAATGCAAAATATATTGTTATTTAACAAACAGAATTTTTATACTTTTAACTTAGGTCAAACTACTTTGTTGGAGAGAAGGGGGTTTGCCAGCGCTCAGTTACCTTTTGAGCGAAGGGGCTGTACAGTAATGAGTTGTCCAGACCCACAGGGAAATAGTAACAAACAAAGTGAACTATGCGCTCTCCTTCTAACAGAGTTCTGCCTGTACGCAGAAGTCTGTCCTGTATTCTGACCTGTGAGGTACTATGTGCTGAAAGTGATCAGCTGTTATAATGTACGGTGGTGGCAAAGTAATGATAGGTCATGAGGCAGTACTTTTAAAGCACTGTTGCTTTATTAATAAAGATAATAAAGATAATAAAAGGTGAGTGCAAATGGTATCCCACTTTGACGGGGATAAGTCACTGAGGGGGAAGGGGGATGCAAGGGGGGTTAGGATGGCAGTACTGGTGTTGGTACTGTTTGCCGGTGAAATGCTAGTAAGTGTATCCGCAATTGCAGACAGGGAGGGAGAGAAAGTCAAGTGGATGAATGGAGCACAGGGGGTGGTGCAGGGGGCTGTCATCCCGTCCCCCCGCAGTGCACCTCTCACCTGTGTTCTGAAGTACGGAGGTCCTGCGGCGTTCCTTGTAGTCCTTCTAAGCCACAGCACAGACAGCGTATGGACGACGCTGTGTGCTCGGCTCTGCAGTGACGCGGTCGAGCGCGACTTCCGGTCCCGGTGCCTGGTTGCCAAGGAGACCCTAGCCGCGTTCAGTGGCGTCTGCGCTGCAGGCTCAACTCCCAGCCGGGAGGAGACTTGGATGTGGATGTAGTAGCTGAGGTGCTTCGTTGAACGAAGGCCACACACCAGGCAATATAAGACAGCAATCTCCATGACAGGCTGCTGCAATCACGCAACCTCATCATGAACACTCCCACAAGTAATTAGAGCCTATAAGAAACCTAGAGGGCGGAATGATCCTCTGCAATAAATCACTGACTCTGAACTTTGCTCACCATCCTTGAAAAAGACCGCACAGCGGTTGAAACGCGTTGGACACAGCACCTCAGCTACTACATCCACATCCAAGTCTCCTCCCGGCTGGGAGTTGAGCCTGCAGCGCAGACGCCACTGAACGCGGCTAGGGTCTCCCTGGCAACCAGGCGCCGGGACCCGGAAGTCGCGCTCGACCGCGTCACTGCAGAGCCGAGCACACAGCGTCGTCCATACGCTGTCTGTGCTGCGGCTTAGAAGGACTACAAGGAACGCCGCGGGACCTCCGTACTTCAGAACACAGGTGAGAGGTGCACTGCGGGGGGACGGGATGACAGCCCCCTGCACCACCCCCTGTGCTCCATTCATCCACTTGACTTTCTCTCCCTCCCTGTCTGCAATTGCGGATACACTTACTAGCATTTCACCGGCAAACAGTACCAACACCAGTACTGCCATCCTAACCCCCCTTGCATCCCCCTTCCCCCTCAGTGACTTATCCCCGTCAAAGTGGGATACCATTTGCACTCACCTTTTATTATCTTTATTATCTTTATTAATAAAGCAACAGTGCTTTAAAAGTACTGCCTCATGACCTATCATTACTTTGCCACCACCGTACATTATAACAGCTGATCACTTTCAGCACATAGTACCTCACAGGTCAGAATACAGGACAGACTTCTGCGTACAGGCAGAACTCTGTTAGAAGGAAAGCGCATAGCAAACTACTTTGTTGTCTTAAACAAACATGAAAAATATCAACATATAAATTCCAATTTTTTATGCTTTTGTCTTTATAATTGACTGGGATTGGGATTTAGTTGGGATTCCGATTAAATAGGGGACTGTATTGGGGCAACACACAGGGACTGTAAGGGGTGACACACAGAGTGCAGTGACTGTAGTGGGGGGCAGCAACACATATTGTGCAGAGAGATAAACATGGAATCATACTAAAAAAATCACATCCCTGTGTGTCACACACCCACACAGATCCTGCATGTCACCCCTACAGTCCCCTGCACCCTGTGTGTCAATCCCCCTACAGTCTGCTGCACCCTGTGTGCCCCCCTCCTACAGTCCCCTGCACCCTGTGTGTCACCCCCTACACATGGTTTGACTGCACCCTGTGTGTCAAACCCCCTACAGTACCCTGCACACTGTGTGTGTCATACCACCTACATTCCCCTGCACCCTGTGTCACCAGCTATACCCCTGCATGAGACTGCTTCCCACTCTCTCCTCATGCCCAACTGCCTTTGCAAAACAAGTTGAAATGCCTATCTTTATAATGGGGCATATTTCACTAAATTTAAAAAAAAAACCTGTAACTGTAACTGTAAAAACCTTAACCCCAAAAGCCACTACACTGGGACAATATCTATAATAAAACAAACCCCAAGTCTTAATTCTTCCTCTACCCTGTGTTATGCCTTCCCAAAAATCTCCTCATAGACTCTAATGGAAAACGGTGTAAAAAAGCCATTTCTGAAGTGACAGAAAAAAACTGACAGTTGGAGTTTAGATCCCAATTGCTCATTTTACTCATTTTTCTATTTCGCCCTGAAATTTGGCATGCAGCACCGGTTGACGATTCTACACGTCCATGCCAAACCTCAGCTCAGTACATCCAGTCACTTTTGAGGTGTAACCCCTCAAACACCATGCTCCATCTCAAAAGTTCCCTATGGGAAAATTCAGTTTGTTCGATTCAGCCTTAATATAAGGGCACGACATGCCCTTATAATTAACCATCCTGCACCAGCATATTTCTCTTTACTTATCACAAAATATCTGCCATCTCGACCACTCTCTGTTCTGCGTGGATCACTAACTCCTATTCACTATTACAGGACTTTCATTGGGCTGCTCCCATCCTATGGAATGCCCTTCCATGCACAATAAGACTCTCCACTAGCCTCCAAACCTTCAAGCATTCCCTGAAAACTCACCTCTTCGGGCAAGCCTAACATATTTAAGTTCCACACGCATAACCCTCGGAGGCACTTATGTATTATATAGCTTCCCTTCCCTTGCAACTTGGTGGGACTGCTATGCTATTACTGGTGCCTGTCCTTGTGTTTCTCTCCTATATCATAGAAACATAGAAACATAGAAACATAGAATTTGACGGCAGATAAGAACCACTTGGCCCATCTAGTCTGCCCCTTTTTTTAAACATGTTACCTCAAACCATATTTGATCCTTATTTTTTTTGTAAGGATATCAATATGCTTATCCCAAGCATGTTTAAATTGTACTACTGTATTTGCGTCTACCACCTCTGTTGGGAGGCTATTCCACTTATCTACTACTCTTTCTGTGAAAAAAATTCTTCCTCACATTACCCCTAAATCTTCCTCCCTCTAGTTTCAGTGCATGTCCTCGTGTTCTGCTGCTCCTCTTCCTGTGAAGAATGTCTCCCACCTGTACCTTGTTAAAGCCCTTGATATATTTGAAAGTTTCTATCATGTCCCCCCTTTCCCTTCTCTGCTCTAAAGTATACATATTAAGATATTTTAGTCTTTCCTGGTACGTTTTGTGATGTAGGCCATGCACCATATTAGTTGCTCTTCTTTGTACAGTCTCTAATGTATTTATATCCTTCTGAAGATATGGCCTCCAGAACTGAACACAATACTCTAGGTGAGGTCGTACCAATGACCTATACAGTGGCATTATTACTTCTTTCTTTCTACTGCTGATACCTCTCCCTATGCAACCAAGCATCTGACTTGCCTTCTTCATTGCTTTGTTACATTGCCTTCCTGCTTTTAAGTCCCCTGAAATAGTGACACCTAGATCCCTCTCTTCCTCTGTAGTTTCCATTATAGTGCCATTTATACTATATTGAGTCTTTGGATTTCTGAGACCCAAGTGCATGATTTTGCATTTTTTGGCATTAAAATGTAGTTGCCATTCTCTTGACCATTTCTCTAATCTGCCGAGATCCTCAATCATTTGTTTTACCCCTCCTGGTGTGTCTACCCTGTTGCATACCTTTGTGTCATCTGCAAAAAGGCACATTTTACCCTTAATTCCATTTGCAATATCACCAATAAAGATATTAAAAAGCACCGGTCCAAGTACAGATCCCTGGGGTACTCCACTTGTAACCTTTCCCTCCTTTGACTGTACTCCGTTTACTACAACTCTCTGTTTTCTGTCCTGCAACCACGCTCTTATCCATTCAACTATCTTAGAATCCAATCCCAAGCTTTCAAGTTTATTTAACAGTCTGCGATGTGCGATAGTGTCAAAAGCTTTACTAAAGTCTAGATAAGCTACATCTACAGCCCCACCTTGATCTATTACTTTAGTCACCCAGTCAAAAAAGTCAATAAGATTTGTTTGACATGATCTTCCCCCAGTAAACCCATGCTGTTTTGGATCCTGTAAATTGCTGGTTTTGAGATATTATACAACTCTTTGTTTTAAGAGTGTTTCCATCAATTTCCCTACTACTGATGTAAGGCTAACTGGTCGATAGTGGCTTACCACTTTCTTGCTTCTACTTTTGTGCAGTGGGACTACATTCGCTGTTTTCCAGTCCTCTGGGATTACTCCAGTAGCTAGTGACTGGTTAAATAATTCTGTTATTGGTTTTACCAGCTCCCCTTTGAGCTCTTTTAGTATCCTTGGATGCATCCCATCTGGCCCCATTGATTTATCCACTTTCAGTTTTGAGAGTTCTGTGAGGACTTTCTCCTCTGTAAATGTACTTGTCTCTCCCTCAGTTTTCTGACTGTACTTGCAACTTAACTGTGGCCCCTTCCCCTCTCTTTAAGCAGTGAATACTGAGCAGAAATAATTATTAATATTATCTGCTATTACATTGTCCCCCTCAAGAAAACTTCCACTCTCTGTCTTCAGTCTAATTATTCCACTTTTTGTTTTTCTCCTTTCACTTATATACCTAAAAAAAGTTTTCCCCCCTTTACCCACTGACTGGGCCATTTTCTCTTCAGCCTGTGCTTTTGCACATCTGATTACCTTCTTAGCCTCCTTCTGTCTAACAAGATACACCTCTTTGTCCTCATTCTTCTGCGTCTGCTTAAATTTCTTAAAGGCCAACTTTTTTGCTTTCACAATACTTGCTACTTCTTTTGCAAACCACAATGGCTTTCTTTTTCTTGTGTTTTTCCTAACTCTTTTGACACAAAGTTCTGCTGCTTTTAGAATTCCAATTTTTAATATTTCCCACTTATCCTGCACTCCTTCCAAGTTCTTCCACTCTGCCAAAGAATCCCTTACAGAGTTTCCCATCTCTACTAAATCAGCCTTCCTAAAATCTAACACCTTTGTTTTTGTGTGCGATGTGTCAGTCTCTGTCTTTATTTTGAACCATACTGCTTGATGGTCACTGGATCCCAGATTTTCACCCACATTTATGTCAGATATTCTGTCACCATTTGTAAGTATTAAGTTAACGAGTGGGCTCCCTCACCAATTGCTGGAGGGATGCTCCTTGCAAGGAATTCAGCATTTCCCTACTTCTGGTGGAACTTGCAACAGGCAGCTCCCAGTTTACATCAGGTAGATTAAAGTCTCCTTTTAATGCCATTTTATTGATGTCCTGCAATAGGCTCTTGTCTAGTTCATTTTCCTGACCTGGTGGTCTGTAGATCACCCCTATACGAAGAATCGCCTTCTCCCCTGTTTCTATGGTCACCCAAAGGGCCTCCGTTTTTTCTTCAATACTTTGTATTAAGGTAGTCTTTATATATTTTTTCACATATATTGCAACCCCTCCTCCAATTTTTCCCATTCTGTCCTTCCTAAATAAAGTATATCCTGGTTATAGCTATGTCCCAGTCGTG
Source organism: Crinia signifera (assembly GCF_055691185.1). NCBI lineage: Eukaryota > Metazoa > Chordata > Amphibia > Anura > Myobatrachidae > Crinia > Crinia signifera. The sequence continues at coordinate 202,495,698 of NC_139222.1, forward strand.
ATTTTCATTGCACCATGTCTCTGTAATAGCCACAATATCCAGTTCATCCCTTGTCATTATTGCAATTAGTTCTGGGATTTTATTTCCTAAGCTCCTAGCATTTGCACACATAGCTCTTAAAGTTGTGTTTGTGCTTCTCCTGCTGCTAGCTATGTTCATCTTTCTGCCTATATCTATTCGGTTTTGATCGGCATTATCTTCTGTTGCAGTGGATAGGCTTTCTGTTCCATTTGCCTGCAGAGACAATACCTCTAGGTTGGGGGAGCAGATTTCTTCATTCTTATTTGATTCACTGCCCCCCTCTGCTAGTTTAAATAGTTGCTTATGAAGCTTCCAAACTTCTCACTTTATATTCTCGTTCCCCTTGAAGATGGGTGCAAGCCATCACTTTTATAAAAGGCTCTGTCTTGCCAGGTAGCTTGACTTTGACCTAAATATCCAAATCTCTCCTCGTTGCACCAATTCCTTAGCCAAACATTGAAGTTTCTAATTCTCAGAGTTCTATCTTCCCCTTGGTGTACTGGCAATACTTCTGAAAAAGTTACAGTGGTTCCCACCTGTTTTAGAGCAGTTCCTAACTTTCTAAATTCATCTTTTACGGCCATGACTTCAGCATTAACCAGGTCATTTGTGCCTATGTGGACGATGACATCCACCTCCCCATATTTTCTTGCTGCCTTTAGAATTCTTAGCATGCGTTCGGCTGTGGCTCCAGGTAAGCACCTTACTTGTTTCTCTACTTTAGTAGCATTTCCCAGATTAACTCTGAGCAGGAGGGGAGCTGATGGGTATCCCTATAGATTGTAAGCTTGCAGCAGGGCCATCCTACCTCCAAGTCTGTCTGTTGTTACCCAGTTTGTTTTATCTCTGTTTACAATTGTAAAGAGCAACGGAATCTGCTGCGCTATATAAGAAAATGTTAATAAATAATAATATGGGTGTTACACCTCTGATATAGAGTGTACACGCTAGATGAGAATGTAAAAGATATTGTTCAGAAGCACTTGCATTCTCATCTAGGCCCTGAATCTGGTTGACTAGGTAAGCTGCAAAGCTCTTAGTCCGTGCACTTCCACCATGCCCATCGGCTCCCTTCCCCACTGTGAACCACCCAGCAACATTCAGCCCCTGTCACTCCGAGTGAACCGAAATCACCCCCCTAGTGCATATGGGGCTTTAGTGCAGGGTTTTATCAGACACGTAAGATTGCAGAGTTTATATCAGCCCTAAATAAAGGGTGGGGAAGGCATATTGGATATGGAGGATTGGTAAAAGGGGTGCATTTGGAGAAATTGGTTAAATAATCACACGTAGACTTCAACTGGATGAAATAAGACTTTTTTCCCACAGTTCTTACTAATTTATGGTGCAAAAAAGTCAGGAATCATACCTTGCAGGAAATATGGATTTTTCCATCAAGACTGAAGCAGAGAAGAATGAATACCAAAATGACTGTAGCAGTAGTAAGAAAATGAGATCTCAAATGGTTAAAAAGACAGAAAATGTTGTGGTTATAGTAATTGAAAAAATGAAATGTTTACCCATTTTTTGGCACTAGGGTGAAAGACCCATTTTGCAGGGTGGGCAAGGTAAGAGGTATAGATATAGAAGCACTCATCCAGCCGGCAGCCTGACATATTTGTTGTAATCCTAGCAAGGCAAGTGTGTCCATGACTAGGACTAAGTATGCTTTCCCATAGGAATACATAAGCAGCACACTTAGCTGCAACTTAGCATACTAAGGGCACAATTCAGACATGCTTGCTAGCCGGCGTATATTCACGGCACAGCGAGCAGGTAAATGATGCCCCACCAAATGCACACCCACCTCACTGCCCAAATCTCCGTGCTACAATGAGAGCGGATGTGCACGCTTATAACTCCGCTCGCATGCACCCACAGGCTCACCATCGAATGATTTTTTTCCCACTTTTCACAGATAAAAGTAATCCTGGACTTACTTTTATGCTGCACGATGATGGCTGAATTGGGGGCCAGTCATTTTGCAAACCCCCTGCGAGTGAAAAAGGCATTTTCTCTGGGGGTTTGCGCATGCGCAGACCCACACCATCAGGGTCGGGGACAAATTTGGACCTGTGCAAACAGCTCTGAATCGACCCCTAAGCCACACCCATGTACTCGTGTGGCCAAGACGCAGGATGGATGGGTGTGGCTACATATGTAAGGTGCACAGTAATAGATTTTTTTTATATTGGGCAGCGCAGATGGTGTAATGGTTAGCATTGCTACCCCACAGCACTGAGGTCATATGTTCTATTCTCACCATGGACCTAACTGTGCAGAGTTTGTATATTCTCCCCGTACTTGCGTGGGTTTCCTCCGGGTACTCCGGTTTCCTCCCACAATCCAAAAATATACTGGTAGGCTAATTGGCTCCCTACAAAATTAACCCTAGAATGTCTGTGAGTGTGTGCGGGTATATGTGGTAGGGAATATAGATTGTAAGCTCCACTGGGGCAGGGACTGGGATATGGGACCAATGTTAGACAGCACTTACATAGACAGCCATTACATCGACACCATTAGTTCGACAGCTCAATAGGTCGACATGCTTTTAGGTCGACATACCATTAGGTCGACATGTCATTAGGTCAACAGCTCATTAGGTCGATAGCTCATTAGGTCGACAGCTCATTAGGTCGACATGTTTTTAGGTCGACACTGCCATTAGGTCGACAGTGTCTATGTCGACAGTCAAAGGGTCGACATGGTTTTTTTCACTGTTTTTTGGCCGAAATGTCGATACAGTCGACATGGACACAGTTTGAAGTGAACCACAGCCCCTCGCATCGCTCGCTTCGCTCGCGATGCTTCGGGCACGGTGCCTCGCTGCGCTCGGCACACTATTTTATTCTCCCTCCACGCCCTAGTGGATAGTAGGGCATGAAATACCACCTGTCGGCACATGTCGGCTCAAAAAACAGTGAAAAAAACCATGTCGACCTTTTGACTGTCGACATAGACACTGTCGACCTAATGGCAGTGTCGACCTAAAAACATGTCGACCTAATGAGCTGTCGACCTAATGAGCTGTCGACCTAATGAGCTGTCGACCTAATGGTATGTCGACCTAAAAGCATGTCGACCTATTGAGCTGTCGAACTAATGGTGTCGATGTAATGGCTGTCTATGTAAGTGCTGTCTAACAATAGTCCGGATACCCAGGGACTGATGTGAATGTTGAAATATTCTCTGTAAAGTGCTGCGGAATATGTATGCGCTATATATAGTAAGAAACTGTTAATAAATAAATAATAAATAATATTGCCACTACAAGTTTTCTAAGAAGATCCTAATCTCTCTTTTCACAAAATTGAAAAGTGTGATGGTTATAGAGCAGTGGTTCCCAAACTGTGTGCCCAGGGCCGTCTTTTCGTATGGGCTTAATGGGCACTTGCTCAGGAGCCCTATGCTGATAGCTGAGGATCCCCTTTTTCCAGGGATACCAGAATTTTGAAAATCGGCCCTGGGGAACTGGAGATATCCAACTTCAAAGCAGCAGTCCACATCCAACCTGTTAATTGCAATTCCCAGTCATATTTCTCAGGTTCTCTATGACATAGAGTTTTTCTGAGAGTATATTCCAAAAGCTGGGACTCGCACCTTTCTTTCAACACTAGCAGCTTGTCTCTATCATGCCCAGAACCAGAGATATCAGCCTTCCAGCAGCCGGTCCCTGCTCCAGCTCCAAACGTCTGGTGTACAGTTTTATAATTTTGTCAATGGATTGCTCTGGCTCCTGATCTCTGATCCCCAAGTTCCCAGCACCTCTTGAAAGTTGGGACTCTAGGTTTTTATACAATTGAAGGATAAGAAATCTATTTCCAGATAATGGCGATACTTGCAGTCAAACAAGCTGCCCTTCCACCGGAAAATGACGAATATTAAGCCCACTCCATTATCCAACCCTCTCCTGCGTATATAACACCCCTACCTCCCTGGAAGTCATATACAAGAGACTCTTTATTCAGCTCAGTGCCCCCTTCCACACATTAGTGTTCTCCCTCCCACCACCTGTGCAGTAAAGGAGTAATTAGCAGAAGTTACTGCTCCAGGTCCTACATGTTGAATGGAAGATAGAGCACCCCCTGCCACCCTTGGGACATCAAAGCTGCTGCTGATAGCACCCCCCACCCCTAGGAGGGGAGAATGGGTAAGGGTCCCAGTGCATTGCTTTGCCCAGGGGTCCACACTGCTGTTAAGACGGCCCTGTGTGTGTGCCGTGGCTCCCTGGGGTGCCTCAGGACACTTGCAGGGGTGCCCTGGGTTGGTGGTCCAGGACCAATTCAAAATATTAATGGCTAATTATTTATGAGCAAAAGTTCTGGTGGCTGCCAATTATAAAATGTGTACAAACAGAAGCAAATCCTGCCCTTTACCACATAACTGACCCTAAGAATCGCATATAAACCCAATCTAATAAAAAACAATTGGCCTAGGGGTGCAGTGAAAATCTTTTTGATGCTCTAGGGCAGTGGTTCCCAACCTTTTTTCTCTCCCGTACCCCTTGATTAGGCTTTTCATTGAGAAGTACCCCCTCCTCTCATTTTGAAATATGGACAGTACTTAGCGGTATGCAGATCCTTATGCATGTCCTTATATTAAGGAGGAGCGGAGGAGTAGTACACAGCAAGGAATCATGCCCTTCTGTGTCTAGACACTGGTTGTGTATTATCTCCAGGATTCCCGCTTACACCGGTAGGATTAATGCCGCTGCTTCCTCCACCTTTGTCAGTGCTGGGCAGATAACTGCTGATGTCTGAGGGCAGCATGGGAAACTCCCAGTGGATTGCTGGTCAGGCATATGACACAACATGGTTTGTCTCCATGGCAATGGGTCTTCAGCCATCAAAAGACCTTTTCATCGTCCGCCATTACCAATATTATTTTCAAATACCCCCAACTGATCTGCAGAGTACCCCCAGTGGTACTAGTACCCCAGGTTGGGAACCACTGCTCTAGGGTGCCGTGAATCAAAAAAGATTGGGAACCCCTGTTATAGCGTATAAAATAAGCGATGAAATAGTAAACCTCTAGAAAAATTTAAAGATAATCCCCAGCGCTTAAGAATGAACTAAATGGTCATGTACTGTATGAAGCTAATAGAATTTCCCTTAATGAGGAAAATAACTGCATCATTAAAAACTGTAAGTTTGATTTAATAACATTGTTGCTACAGTATTTCACAAGAGAAGATTACCAGTTATAGGGCAGTATTCAATGAAAAAAAATTGCTGTGCATGGCGAGAGATTTTTTCTCTCGCCATGCACTCGCCCTGTTCCGGAGGGCTCGCTGCCACTCCTGCTCCCTCTATTCAATGTGGTTAAGACTCGCCGCCACTCGCGGCGAGTCTTAACCCCTGCAGCGGACAAGCGTCCGCGGCAGGGAGCTGGCAGGGAGCCGTGGGACGGTGGCAGCCAGGGAGATTAAAGTCTCCCTGGCTGCCCCAGAACATATGTGGAGGGCAGGTGGGCTCCCCGGGACCCAGGCAGCACCTATAGCCAGCGGGGGACCCAGTATTCACTGCACCCGATCGTGCATATGTAATGATCGGATGCAGTGAATATATGAATATCTAATGAGCGGCTCGAGAGCTCCGGCCCCCTGCTGGCTGCTCTTTTTATTAAATAGATATTCATGTGCTATAAGCACATGAATAAAAATAACATGCCCCTTCACAGAAAAAAAAATCCTGATTTTTTTACACCAAAATAAAAAAAAAAAAACCTTTTAGTTTAAAAGTTCACATTCCAGCTCTCCATGAAAAAATGGAGAATTGCTACACGGAGAGAGACGGCGAAAATCACTTAGAAAGACGGCGAATATTTCACATTGAATAGGGTAGCTCGCTTTTGGAGAGCAAAATGCTCCGTCCAAGGCGAAAAAAGCACAAATTCGCCATAAAACAGGGCGAATTTTTCTCATTGAATACTGCCCATAGACAAAAACATTTCTGATACCAAAGCCATCTTTGATCTATACAAAAGTTTAAATAAAAATCTCAGCAAAGAAAGAACTTATGATAAAATGAAGAAAGTAGAAGTAGTATTTTTTATGAAATGGAAAAAGCTAATCGGAGATGAATGAACTAACTGGACAGGATATTCACGGGTTATGAGAACCAGGAATCAGGACAAGGACCAGTAATCATAAGCTATAACTGGCAGGGCATGCAGGGGCTGAGAGACTAAGGGCACTGAACCCAATCAGAAGCAAAAGAGCCAGCCAGGCCTCTAGGACTAATTATGTGAAACAGTAGCCGCAGTGCACGTCCCAGACTGTGCGGCAGTAATAATAGAATATAATTAAACTGTGGCCAGGTGGAAGCATCACCTGATTGCCAGGAAGATACCAAGCAGCGGGAACAGGGAGGCCGGAAGTGACATTCGGCCATCCTAGCAATGGCTGGTAGTCTGAGGAGATGGGCCAAAACATAGGTTATCATTACAGAGGTAAATACAAACAACAAGATCTATCATCTCTAATGTTAAGGTGACCAATTTTATTACAATTAAAAGGACACAAATAAATCGAAGAAAAAAGTTATAAATTAAAGAAACATTTTATTCATTGCAACAATAATATACTATAATATTAAAAATGCATAATAAAAACATTTGTAACATTTTATATTGTAATTATGCTTGATGATGATGATTATCTGTCTAGTCGAGATCAACCTTTGGACACCAGATGGATCAATGTTGCCAATGTCATTCTGTCTCTTGTTGTTTCTTTCAAGTCCTTCATTTGCATGTTAGTGTCAACTTTGACAATGTCCAACCATCGTCAAAAATAAAGGGGACGTTGTCGTCCCCTTTTTTTTCTTGACCCACTTATGAGACTGAGCATTATTGTTGTTTCTAAGGAGTTGGCTCCACATGACATAGCCGCTGCTTGGTGATCTTCCCTTCCAGTGATGAGTTTATGCTTACATGCATATTAATTATTATTTCTGTGAGCACCCAGTGACAGTTGGTATCTTTAGCAGGTGTCTATAGGTGAATATGGGGGCAAGTGAGTATCAGTAGCAGGGATGAGGGGAGAAAGGTGAGCACTCAGTAGCTGGGAGGGAGATGGGTACCCAGCAGCTGACAGGCAGAAAGTAAGGTGCGGCGGATTCACTACTCACCCAGTGGCACCCTGCGCCGGCTCTCGGTGCAGTAAGCAGGGCAGGTGGGAAGGCTGGAGCCGGGCAGCCAGGGGTCCATGAGGCGGGTGGCGGGTCCAGGAGCAGTGATGGAGGCAAGAGGAGGTGCAGCACCAGGAGGCCGGCGGTGCCATCTTGGAAAAGGGCAAATTTAATACTTTGCCAGGTTCTGCCCTTTCCTGGTTTCTGGCGCTGGGGACCAATGCCAGCCGCCCTCCTGCTATAAGGGGGATCTGCCTAGGTTCACCAGTGTCAGTGTAAAAGTCTTTAGACCGTTATTTCATTCTGGTGCTCTGCAGCTTCACACAGACTTCAGCGATCCTTACTTCAACGCCCTATCTCCGGACCCTCCATTGCTAAGCCTGTTTTCAGTTAAGACACTGCCATGACTAGCCGGTCTTCTTGTCACTTTTTGCCACTCGACAGGAGGAACATTGAATTCTGTTTGTCGATAATCTGTCAAGCGGAGCGACAACGGCTCGGGATTCTGGTTGTCGGGGCGATCCGACAGTCGGAATCCCGGAATGAATATCGCCCTAAGGGCCTGATTCAGCATGGATTGCAAAAGAACAATCTTTCTCTAATGAGCAAAACCATGTGCTCTGCAGGTGGGGCGAATGTAACATGTGAAGAGAGAGATAAATAAAAGAAAAAAGCGCGGGGCGCTCTAAAAGTAGGCAATGTGATAAAAATGTATTAACATACACCAATACAGACAATACATAGATTAAAAGTGAATTGCACAGTAACCTTAATGCCAATAAATGCTTGAACTTTCAATTAGCCAAGAAGTGTAATTAGTCCTTTTTGTTGGATTATTAATGAACTATTAATTGCATCTAGGCTTAATGTTAAAGCTCTGCAACTATGATGATGACCGTATCTCTTGACAACATAGAAATCATCCGGCAAACAAATGTAACTGGCCAGCCATACGGATGGAAGTAACATGGAAATGGAGTAAATGGAGTTTTTATATGTTACCTCGGTGGTTTGTAAAGCCTTCACCAATCCTGGACTGTAAGTGATTCTGCTTAATACGCTCACGCAGTACAGATCAAATATGCATCCTGGCTCTCACCTAGTTTGTCCCCCTGGCAGCCGTGGTATTACTGTAGGCGGCTGTATGTGCCATAGATGAACGGTCTTGCGCTCTGCCACAGCACTGGCCGTAGTCGCTGGTGAATGCTGCTGGGGGATGACAGCTTAGCTGGTGTGAGTCACATTTCGTCGGGATGCCGTGTCCAATAAAGGTGCAAATAGCTGGGGTGCCGTAAGGAGCAGCACGGAAACATCTGCATTAAATTCACCCTTTGGGTATCACCACATGGATTAAGTCCATAGATCTGGGCAGTTAACGGGCTTACCATGGAGATTGGTAAGTAACTGAATAACTCCAAGCATTGGGGCAGATGTATTAAGCATTAACAAGAGATAAATGCAAGGGTCATAAGGAGAGATAAACATCCAGCCAATCACCTGCCAACTGCTATGTTACAGGCTGTGGTTGAAAAAAGTCAGTAAGGAACCGATTGGCTGGATGTTTATCTCTCTTTATCACCCTTGCATTTATGTCTTGTTAAGTGTAATACATCTGCCTCATTATGTCCTGCGTCCAACTGAATATGCCCCACAATGAAAATGAATGCCTGATGGCCTGTGATTCTGCAGTCTCGGTGCACTATTTTTGTCACTGTTATTGGTCTTTCTCCTGCTGAACATATGCAGCAAGACAATTATAAGAACATGCAGGGAGGGATGTCTTTGTGGAGGTGAAAGGATAGGCCCCAGATAAATCAGTGTACAGGGCCCCAGGATTTCTATTGCCAGGCCTGGGCAGCCAGAGGCACCCACCACATGGAGGCGCAGTACAGAGAGCAAACAGTCAAAAGGCACCCCCCTCACCACTTGGTGGCTCAGTGCTGAGCAGGCAGCCAGTGACACTCCCTTGTCACCCAGGGGGGGGGGGGGGGGGGGGCAGCAGAGGAATGAAGGGAGTAGAGGAAAGTGCTGACAATGCTGAAGGGATGAGGAAGAGGATGCGTGGACTGTTGGTGATGAGGGGCAGAGGAATGTGCTGACACTATTAATGGGCTGAGGAAAATAATGATGGGTTAGAGGAAGGTGACAAGGGGCAGGAGAAGATGATGAGGGCTGAGTACAGTAATGGGGGGGTCACCATCCCTGTCTGCCTCACCACCCCAGTCCTCTTCAGTTGGTTGCAATGACTCATTTTTGTAGTTGAACATAATAAACACAAACAAGAAATGTATCACTAAAAGAAAACAATTGAGCTTAGAAGTGCATACAGAAATATGCCAAGAACTCAGCTTCCTGAAATCATATCCTGCTCCTAATAAGCATTATGTTTATTGTTCAGTAACTGAAATGTGTATTGACAGTCCCTAGCAATGCAAACATAGTGTACTGTATATCACCTTTCATTAATTGTTACAATTACCTCAATAGCTTAGTTGCCAACAGACAATACATGTTACTGTTGAGTGGTATATTTGTTTTGATAAAAATATAATCATTGTTCTGTTCTTGCAAGGCAAAATTAAATACAATTTATGAGTTTAATTTCTCAGGTTTCTTTTGGTTGGTGGTTACTTCTACTATTACTGCTGCTGCTGCTACTACTACTACTACTACTACTACTACTACTACTACTTGTACTACTACTGTTACTACTACTACTATTACTGCTGCTACTACTACTACTGCTACTACTACTACTACTACTACTACTACTACTACTACTATTACTACTACTACTATTACTACAACTTGTACTACTACTGTTACTACTACTAATACTACTACTACTACTATTGCTACTACTACTACTACAACAACTTGTACTACTGATGTTACTACTACTACTACTACTGTTACTACTACTACTACTACTATTACTGCTGCTGCTACTACTACTACTACTATTACTGCTGCTGCTGCTGCTACTACTACTACAACTTGTACTACTGATGTTACTACTACTACTACTGTTACTACTACTACTATTACTGCTGCTGCTACTACTACTACTACTACTACTTCTACTGCAACTTGTACTACTACTGTTACTACTACTACTATTACTGTGGCGTAACTACTGTAAGGCAGCCACAGCAGCCACTTGGGGGAGAAAGCAGCAGCAGGGTCTGTGTGGGCGTGGGCACCTGCTGGACGCATTGACATGCTGCTGCCTGCCGCTGCGCACTGGCTGAGCACCGGAGGCTAGTCTGCCGCAGCGCGGGTGGAGCCATGGCAGAGATGACAAATTCCCCCACTAATTCAATTGAATGTACACAGAGCCGGCTATTGGCTACTGTTTACAGGATGGGCGGGCGGATGGGCGTGCTAGGGCGGCCTGGGATGCGTCGGAGCCAAGGGAAGCAGCAGTGTATGCTGGTCTCTCTTCTGCTTCAGCTTCTGTTTTATGCGTGTGAGGCCACATCACGTCACATGCTGGGGAAACACTCTGGAGAGGAGCCTGGAGGGGGGGGGGCACAAACTTTTTGGCAGGGAGGAGCAAAATTTATAGTTACGCCACTGTACTATTACTTTACTACTGCTGATACTACTACTGTTACTACTATTACTGCTGCTGCTGCTACTACTATTTCTACTACTGTTACTACTACTACTTCTATTACTACTACTCTTACTTTGACTACAACTTTTACTACTACAACTACTACTGCTACTGCTACTCCTAATCTCGCACACTCCTTTTTCTCATTCCAGGGCTTCCCCACTCTTTTTACCTTCTTTCTTTCTTTCTTTCTTTCCCTATCTTACTCCACCTCTCTCAAAATGTTGTTTAATTTTTGTTCTCACTTTTTTATTCCAAAGACACACCAGTCAGCATTTCAGGCATACAGATGCTGGCAGCGAGTGTCTCAGTACTTGAACATTGGGATACATGGATGTACACCAGGGAAGGGCTTTGTAACAGCATTTGCATGAAGTCATAGATGGGTAATTGCGAATAGACACACACAGGGTTGAGACTGTCTAAATCTATTATCCCCTCTATTCACAGACACACACACCCCAAAAAAGGTCACGTCAAGTCTGTGTTTTTGCTGCCATTCTCTGCAGCCACCGCCGAATGGTTGCTGACTGTCAATCACTGTGTGAAAAATCCTACACTGGTAACACACAGAGATTAACACTCTTAACTTAATATTTCCCCTATACTTGTGGATGTCATAGATAGTTTGCCAGTTTAAAAAAAAACAAGTACCTGTATTCTTATGCTGCTTTCCCACTGCAGACCCGTTTTAAGTTACAGGTAATCTTAAACGGTATTTAGCATTCCCACTGCAGCAGATTACAGTTTTAAATGCCATTTAAGTACCATTCCCATTGCAGGTAAAATGTTTTAGCTCTTCAAAGCGTTTTTACAGCACAAATGAGTGCCTGTGACTTTATTGGGCTTTTCAGGGTTAAAAAGGTGCACACCCACAGTTGTTTTCACATAATAAAAGGAGGGGGAGGGGCCAGTGGTGCGTACAAATCCCGCAGCCGTCAACATTTGTGCTATGTGTCGGCTCAATTTAACCCATGGTGGACAGTAATATATACATTGCTGGCCAGTGCCAGCTATGTATATATTACTGCCTAATAACTAAATCATTGGTGCCCAGTGGTTCCAGAAATATATAGATTGCTGGCATGTGCCAGCAATCTATATATTACTGGCTTATGATTGTCATTGGTGCCCAGTGGTTCCAGAAATATATAGATTGCTGGCATGTGCCAGCAATCTATATATTACTGGTTTAGGATTGTCATTGGTGCCCAGTGGTTCCAGAAATATATAGATTGCTGGCATGTGCCAGCAATCTATATATTACTGGCTTCCAAAATAAAACATTGGTGGCCAGTGCTGCTCCGTGTGGAGCAGGACGGAGGGAGGCGGGGCATGTGGCCGGACCCAGGAGGACAAGCAAAGATGACCTGCGGGGTGGACCGGACTAGCGTCGCTAACGGCAGGGTGAGACAGGTGGGGGAGCAGGGCTCTTCAGCATCCAGCCGCCGCAGCAGCAGCCAGCCGGACACAGCGGGGCAGCGTGGACAAGTGAGTATAACAGGAGGGGGGGGCGGGGGGTGGCAGCGGGGCGTACCGCCGGGCTGAAAGTGGTTAATCTTTCAGCCCGGCAGCGTACACACACAGAGATGATGGCTGAAAAAATCAGCCATCATCTCTACCGTTTAAGATGCATTCCCATTGCCTCTTAAACGGTAGATTACCGTTTAAAACTCTGCTTTGGAAACGGGTTGAAATACCGTTTAACTTTAAACGGTATTTCAACTCTGGCGCTTTCCCACTGCAGCATTAAACGGTATTTTGCCCTCAAAAATCGGCAATATACCGTTTTAAGGCTGCAGTGGGAAAGGGGCATTAGACTGAAGACTTGCAGTTGGTCACAAAATGGGTGTAATTCATGCAAAAAAAAATTATTGCAAAATATCTAATTTCCAAAAATACTATATGCTGGCCTCGCATCTATAATATATACACCCAGTTATGCCAGGCATATGTTACACAGATTTTTTATTTTTTATTTGCTTGCAAAATACGCATTCAGGGTGAAATTTAATAGGATGAGAGATTCAGAAAGTGAGAGATTTGGTAAGATATCTCCAGTTTTTTTAAAGCGGCAATCATTTACATTGCAAAACCATTTTGATTTTGCAGTGTAAATGATTGCCACTTTAAAAAAACTGGAGATTTCTTACCAAATCTTTCACTTTCTGAATCTCTCATCCTATTAAATTGCATCCATTGTGTTAGTCATTGATAGAGCTTAAACAACTTTTGTAAAACAGTTGGAAAAATTCCATCTTGGACAAAAAAATAAAAAGCCAGACCTTTTAGGACTAAAGGTGCCCACAGACGCTACAATTGTACTGTGCTATGCGTTTTTGACTGTACAATGATTCTATACAATTTTTCTTCCAGCTTGCTATGAGATGTGCACTTGGATGCATGCGATGCGATGTGATGAACCCATGTTTGTAATGTTAAATTTTAGATGTAGTCTAAAAAGTACGTGCAGCACGTACTTTTTTAGACATACAATATCGGGCTCCAGGGAACATAAACACCATCCAATAATTGTACATAAGATGCAATTTGTGCTTAAAAAGTACAAAACGCATTCGATAATTGATGCGTCTGTGGGCACCTTAAGGGCGGCGCCTATCACCGACATCATCATCAACATCACCATCACCTGTGCCCTTGCACCTGCCCCTTACAATCACAAGTAAAATAGCTTTCTTACAAACGTATTTGAACTTTGTGCTTCCTAAACAACAGGAAGACTACCATAAGTCCACATCAGTGGACACATGTGAAAAGTACTGTATTAACCCTTTAAATGCCAACGTTGCTGTGAGAGGTGTGCAAAATATCCACTAACAATGGCAGGGTGAAAGTTGAGGAATATGAATCTCTTTAGTTATTGCCGGCAAATGATTTGAAGTCAATTAACTGAATTTTAGTTAAACATTGTGCCAAAAAAAGAACAGTCGCTGTGAGCGACGCTGGCATTTTTAGCGGACAATGTTGGCAGGCAAAGGGTTATTGTCGCTAAAGAAGTTAACACACCAATCGGTCCTTGAAATTTTTGCTGTACAGAAGGCTCTACTTTGTTTTTGCTTTGTCCAGAAAACATTTACAAATTCTTATCTAGAATTTCTGGGCTTAAATTTGTATTGCAATATATTTTTTAACCTTGTATAATTAACTATTGAAAGTACTTGTGTAAGAAGAGAGAGAAGTAAACATTGCTTTTGAATTACATTTCTTATTTCCCTATTTCCTAATGCAATATCAGTGTGCCAGAACAACAGTATTTTATAAACAGCTATCCTTTTATTCTTTAAAAGCACTAATTTCCTATTGGCAGCATTAATGTGCTTACACAGCGACTATACGAGTCTGTGGAGGATATATATTCTTTTCATTATTTCATTACCTTCCTCTGCTCATATAAGGTGAAGCAAATGTAAGTTTGACTTTGCTTTCCCATCACCACATATACCATATCACTTCCATTTACAGTGAATTTAATTATAGAGGCTTTATAATGGATGAGAACTAAAGCTCTGCTTACACAAACAGTTGAAGCTTAGAATAATCACTACACAACCCTAATATAAATGCAAGGTCAATGTAGAATTCCAGCTCAAAATCTAGAATTCGATGGAGTTTTCTATATAATGCCTTCCCACAATATCAGATGCAGCAGGAGAGTTTTGAAGACCATTGCAGAGAAGTGGGAGGTGCTTCAAAGAGAAGTGGATTTGACGTGCAGATCAGGGAGTTGTTTGTGCTAAATGGGATGTGGAGTTCAGGGGCTGTGTTTATTTTGTCCCACATTTACTAGAACATACAAGAGGTTGGAAAACAATGAATGGGGTTGCTGAAAAACAAGTGGATAATGAAAGTAAAGAGTAAGGAGGAAGTCTGACCCGAATTCACACCAGAAGCAAATTAGCGTGTTAAAGAGGAAGGGATGTGCTGCTGTCAGTAAGGTGTGATGTGCTGCTGCCAGTGAGGCCGTAATGTGCTGCTGTCAGTAAGGCAGGGATGTGCTGCTGTTATTCCCCATTCACATAAGAAGCAAATTAGCGTGTCAAAGCTTTTCAACCCAGGAATTTGCTGAAAAACCCGGGTATTTCTTCGGTGTGAAAGGGTCAACCCAGGTCTTAAATCCCAAGTCAGCAACCCTGGTCAAGAGTAGGGTCCGCGACCTGGAATTTAAGACCCAGGTTGACCCTTTCACACCAAAGAAAAACCCGGGTTTTTCAGCAAATTCCCGGGTTGAAAAGCTTTAATTTTGCTTCTTATGTGAATGGGGAATAACAGCAGCACATCCCTGCCTTACTGACAGCAGCACATTACGGCCTCACTGGCAGCAGCACGTTACACCTTACTGACAGCAGCACATCACTTCCTCTTTAGATACCATCCACCTCTAAGCCTGTAAATAAACAATGGGATTACTTCCCAAAATCTATGTGGGGTGTTTTTGTAAGACTCTGGTTATTTTGTTGGGTTTACCTCAACACGTGATGCCTCAGGTTCATATCATAAAGTCTCAAGCAGGTTCAAATTGTGGATAATCCAAACAGCACATCCTTGTCTACCTGACAGCAGCATTATTGACCCAGACATCTTTTGTGAGGAATAGGCTTTGTTAGTAAACATATCCCCTCAATTTGGTATGACTGTGCCCAGTGGCCAAAGCAAGGGAGCTAAATTCTAAATGGCTGTAGAATCCCCAGTGACGGTCAGGCTCTGATTTCTGATGAATCTGCTAAAGACGTAGGAAGCCCAGAACTCTGCCATTTGCTGTCTCTGGCTTGGCCTTATTTCACTTTGCCTAGGAAAAAAAGCCCATACAGTATGGTATAGTTACCTGCAGTGCCATGTTGCTGAAGAGATGGACAAAACAACGTGTAGGCCTTTTTACCCTACAACAACTCCAAAAAGGGCACAGAATGGACCGAGAGAAGGTTAGCAAGGGCTATATGAAAACAGAATATACAATATATAATGACATTCTGGTCATTGTTCAGCAACATAAAATGTTGGTGCTGTAGTCGAATAGATAAATATATACAAAAAAGACAGCATTCCAGACATATTGGTGAATTAATTTCAGGTTAATCCAGAAACATTTCTAGATTTTATGGTTTCTTTTTCAAACTAAAGTATCAATTGTAAGCAATCTGCTATTTTTATGACTACCATACATAATAATTGAAAATACCAGTATTATATCACACAACAGTCATAATGATCTTATTTTAAGTACATGCAAAGACAAAATACTAAAATCAAACAAAAAAATCATTGCAAGATCAATAACAACATGATACAAACCACAGAAAAATGTATCAATTTTATTAAACTGTTAATGTAAAGAAAATGCGTGAAATTTAATAGGATGAGAGATTCAGAAAGTGAGAGATTTGGTAAGAAATCTCCAGTTTTTTTAAAGCGGCAATCATTTACACTGCAAAATCAAACTGGTTGCCGCTTTAACCCCTTCACGACAGAGCCAGTTTGTGCCTTCATGACAGAGCCCTTTTTTTCAAATCTGACATGTCTCACTTAAGTGGGGATAACTTTTTTTTGCTTTTACTTATCCCAGTGATTTTGAGATTGTTTTCTCGTGACACATTGTACTTCAAGTTAGTGGTAAATTTTGGTCGATACAGTCTGTGTTTTTTTGTGAAAAATACCAAAATATCGTGAAGAAATGGAAAATTTAGCAATATGCAAAATGTCACATTTTCTGCTTGTGAGACAAATAATCATACCACTCAAAATAGTTAATAACTAACAAAGACCATATGTCTACTTTATGTTGCAATCATTATTTCAACCTCCTTTTCATTTTTTTGGACACTAGGAGGCTTCAAATATGACTAGCAAATTCTCAAATTTTCAAGAAAATTTCAAACACTGATTTTTTTAGGGACCAGTTCAGTTCTGATGTGACTTTGAGGGACTTGTATGTGAGACACCCCCATAAATGATGCCATTTCAAAAACTGCACCCCTCACAGTATTCAAAACAGCATTTTGGAAGTTTGTTAACCCTTTAGGTGTTTCACAGGAATTAAAACAAAGTGTAGGTGAAATTTCAAAATTTCTTTTTTTTTGCAGAGTTTCAATTTTAATACATTTTTCTAACGAATACAGTAGATTTTACTAGAGAAATGTGACTAAAAATTGATTCCCCCAATTCTTTTGTTTTCAAAAATATCCTATATGTGGCCCTAGTGTGCACGTTGACCAAACCACAGGCTTCATAATAGAAGGAGCACCTACTTGATTTTGGAGCCTCCTTTTTATGAGATTTTTTTTTAGGCACCATGTAGGTTTCTAGGCACCATAAGTGCTAAAAGTTAGGAACCTCCCCCACAAGTCACCCCATTTTGCAATCTACACCCCTCAGGGAATTCATCTAGGGGTATAGTGTACATTTAAAACCCCCAGGGGTTTCACCAATTTTGGTACAACTGGGATGTGAAAATGGAAAATTACATTTTTTTACACAAACATGCAGTTCTGGCTCAAAATTTTTCATTTTCACAAGGAATGAAGGAGACAAAGCACCCCAAAATCTGTGCCCCAATTTCTCCCGAGTACGGCAATGCCTCACATGTGACCAAAAAATACCAGTTGGGTGCATGGCAGGACTCAGAAGGGAAGGAGTGATTTTTGGATTTTGCAGCACAGATTTTGGTGGAATGAATGGTGGGTGCTATGTTGCACCAATACAGTGGAACCCCCCCACAAGTCACCCCATTTTGCAAAGTACACCCCTCAGGGAATTCATCTAGGGGTATAGTGTACATTTCAAACCCCCAGGGGTTTCACCAATTTTGATACAACTGGGCAGTGAAAATGAAAAATTAATTTTTTTTACACAAAAATGCAGTTCTGGCTCAAAATTTTTCATTTTCACAAGGAATGAAGGAGACAAAGCACCCCAAAATCTGTGCCCCAATTTCTCCCGAGTACGGCAATGCCTCACATGTGACCAAAAAATACCAGTTGGGTGCATGGCAGGACATTTTTTTACACAAAAATGCAGTTCTGGCTCAAAATTTTTCATTTTCACAAGGAATGAAGGAGACAAAGCACCCCAAAATCTGTGCCCCAATTTCTCCCGAGTACGGCAATGCCTCACATGTGACCAAAAAATACCAGTTGGGTGCATGGCAGGACTCAGAAGGGAAGGAGTGATTTTTGGATTTTGCAGCTCAGATTCTGGTGGAATGAATGGTGGGTGCTATGTTGCATTAGCAAGACTCCCAAAGCACCAATACAGTGGAACCCCCCCACAAGTCACCCCATTTTGCAAAGTACACCCCTCAGGGAATTCATCTAGGGGTATAGTGTACATTTCAAACCCCCAGGGGTTTCACCAATTTTGATACAACTGGGCTGTGAAAATGAAAAATTACATTTTTTTACACAAACATGCACTTCTGGCTCAAGATTTTTCATTTTCACAAGGAATGAAGGAGACAAAGCACCCCAAAGTCTGTGCCCCAATTTCTCCCGAGTACGGCAATGCCTCACATGTGACCAAAAAATACCAGTTGGGTGCATGGCAGGACTCAGAAGGGAAGGAGTGATTTTTGGATTTTGCAGCACAGATTTTGGTGGAATGAATGGTGGGTGCTATGTTGCATTACCAATACAGTGGAACCCCCCCACAAGTGACCCCATTTTGCAAACTACACCCCTCAGGGAATTCATCTAGGGGTATAGTGTACATTTCAAACCCCCAGGGGTTTCACCAATTTTGGTACAACTGGGCTGTGAAAATGAAAAATTACATTTTTTTAAACAAAAATGTACTTCTGGCTCAAAATTTTTCATTTTCACAAGGAATGAAGGAGACAAAGCACCCCAAAATCTGTGCCCCCATTTCTCCAGAGTACGGCAATGCCTCACATGTGACTAAAAAAATACCAGTTGGGTGCATGGCAGGACTCAGAAGGGAAGGAGTGATTTTTGGATTTTGGAGCACAGATTTTGGTGGAATGAATGGTGGGTGCTATGTTGCATTACCAATACAGTGGAACCCCCCCACAAGTGACCCCATTTTGCAAACTACACCCCTCAGGGAATTCATCTAGGGGTATAGTGTACATTTCAAATGGTGGGTGCTATGTGGCATTAGCAAGACCCCCGAAGCACGGTGAAATGATGAACCTAATAATCCATAGATGTGTGGTATATTTTGAAACACTCCTTTATACATAGGCCGGGTTTGTCGGGGCAAGTTTCACAGTGGAAAATAGTTTCCTTTCTTATTCCCTTTTTATAGCAAACTTTGCACCTTTTTTGTGTCCTGCCCTTTCTTGCAGTGGAGGGGATTTCGTTGGGAAAATGCTGCCCTGGTACAATACGGGGGCCAGTACTAGAAGTACTGGGGCCCTCTGCCTGCTGGTTCCCAAATATTAGGCCCTTTATGACTTCCTCTTGAAAGTGCATAAATGTCCCCCTCTGGCCGGTAGAACGGAATAGCACGTAAGCGTTATACAGTGCCATCTGGATGATATACACGGCCAGCTTCTTGTACCAGATATTTGTTTTCCGCAGGGCACTGTACGGCTTCAGTACCTGATCTGAAAGATCCACTCCGCCCATGTACTTATTGTAATCTAGGATACAATTTGGTTTTGAGGTGTGGGTACTGGTACCTCGTACAGGGATGGAGGTGGTACTGTCTCCATGAATTGTTGTCAGTATAAGGACATCCCTCTTGTCCTTATATTTGACCAACAACATATTTTCGGTGCATATTCCCCTGCTTTCACCCCTTCTTAGTACTTGGGCAATGTGCGTTTTGGGGAGGCCTCTTTGGTTCTTGCGCACAGTACCGCAAGCTGCTGTACCTCTTGAACCAAGGGCCTTAAACAGGGGGATGCTGGTGTAAAAGTTATCCACATAGAGGTGATAACCCTTATCCAGGAAGGGGTGCATTAAATCCCAGACAATTTTTCCACTAACACCTACGAGGGAGGGGGGGCATTCTGGCGGTTCAATTCTTGAATCCTTCCCTTCATATACCCTAAACTTGTGGGTGTACCCTGTGGTGCTTTCACACAGCTTATACATTTTTATGCCATACCTTGCCCTCTTACTGGGAAGGTACTGGCGGATTTTAACCCTTCCTTTAAAATGTATAAGGGACTCGTCGATACTAATACATTTATCAGGGATGTATAGCTCTGCAAATTTGGCACTGAAATGATCAATGACCGGCCTGACTTTGAATAGCCTGTCAAAGGTGGGATCATCTCTGGGTGGGCACTGTGCATTATCGGTGTAATGTATAAATTTATGGATTGCCTCAAAACGAGCCCGAGTCATGGCCATACGGTAAAATGGGGTGCTGTACAGAACATCTGTACTCCAATATTGCCTAATTTGTGGCTTTTTTACTATGCCCATATGAAACACCAGACCCCAAAACATCATCATCTCTACTGCATCTACAGGGGTCCACCTAGCAAATGATGACGTGGGGTTTTGAGCAATAAACTGCTGGGCATATAAATTAGTTTGGTCACCATTAAATTTATAAAATCATCAGAGAAAAATAATTTGAAAAAGTCAATTTCTCTGAGACCTGTGGAATCAAATTGGATTCCTGGCATGGCCAAAAACTCAGGAACCTGGGGCTCAAAATTGTCTGGTGGTGGGGTCCATACGAGATCAATTATTGGGGGGGGGGTCTCAGCTGCTCTACGGGGGCGTCTTTGAGGGGGTCCCTCATCACCAGAGGAGGAAGAGGAGCTTAAGACGAATCCTTCAAATTCCCCGCTTGCCTCACTGGCTGTGTCAGAGTCAGAGGCAAGCATGGCATATGCCTCCTCCACTGAATACATTCTTCTGGATGACTGGGATGACATTTGGGATGACATTTGGGATGCCATTTTTATTTTTGTGTTACTGGTAGTGAAATGTTTCAACACGTGTATAGTGTAGGGGGGGGTACAAACTTTATTTCAACCCGGGGAGTATGTAGTGTGTAGTGTGTATGTAGTGCAGAAAAAAAAAATACAAAAAAATTGTAAAAAAAAAAATTGAAGGGTTAAAAAAAAAAAATTGAAGGGGTTAAAAAAAAAATTGAAGGGGTTAAAAAAACAAAAATTGAGCACAGATGTTGGTCAGTAACGTCCGTCACTGAACAGCGCTCAAAGGCAACAGGAATTTGATAAAAAAAAAAAAAAAATAGATCAACCCTGTGCCGAAAAAGCTGATCAGTGATGTACGTCACTGATCAGCGCACAGTGGCCACAGGACACCCACAAAATCACAGTGTGTGTAAAAAAAAAATTAAAAAAAGACCCCACAGCACCCACAAAAAAAAAAAAAGGTGATCAGTGATGCGACACTGATTACCAGTGAGGGGCAGCAGGTGCACAACATTTGGTGCAACTGACAGTGCAACTGGCAGCAACTGACAGGTATATATAAAAAAAAAAACCTCTGCACCCCCAAAAAGTTGCTGATCACCTCAGATATAGTGATCAGCACAAAAGGCGGGGGCAGCAGACACAAAATTTAGCACTCTCTATCACTCTCTGTCACTATATCTCTCTATCTCTCTATCTCTCACTATCTATCACTCTATGACACTGCAGCAGCAGCACTGACAGTTATATATATGAAAAATAACCCCTGCACCCCCAAAAAGTTGCTGGGGGTGCACAAAAGGGGGGCAGCAGACACAAAATATAGCAGTCTCTATCACTCTCTGTCACTATCTCTCTCTATCTCTCTATCTCTCTATCTCTCACTATCTATCACTCTATGACACTGCAGCAGCAGCACTGACAGGTATATATATATATAAAAAAAAAACCTGCGCCCCCAAAAAGTTGCTGATCAGTTAATTTATACTGATCAGCACAAAAGGGGGGGCAGCAGTCAGTTATATAAAAAATATAAAATCTGTCACTATCTCTCTATCTCTCTCTCTCTATCTCTCTCTATCTCTCTATCTATAACTCTATTACACTGCAGCAGCACAAAATATAGCACTCTCTGTCACTAGGCCTCTCTATCTCTCTCTCTCTATCTCTCTCTCTCTAACTCGATGACACTGCAGCAGCACAACACAGCACAGGATGTCACAAGATGAAGCAAGATCCCAAGCAGTGATCAGGTAAGTATTGAGCAAGGTTCTGGTCAGTATATGGCGGCAGCTGGGCACGGTGACCGCACTGCACGCTATTCCAGACCGGAATGGCGTCTGCAGTGCAGTCACCGTTAGTTTAAACCCCCCTCCATGGCTGTGATTGGTCCGTCGGTCTGACGAACCAATCACGGCCTTTGGGGGCGGGCGGGGTGAGGTGGGGTGACACCAGTGTCACCCTTACACCCCGCGGTGATTGGTGCTGTACTTTACAGCACCAATCACCTCCGATCCCGTGTCACCGGCGAACGTTATTCGCCGGTGACACAGAAAACGCTGTGAATGGCTGTTCACACTGAACAGCCAATCACAGCGATCGCCGACGGGGGGGCGGCATCGCAGCCCCCCCTGGGCATGCAGGGACATGTCTGCTGTCAGGGACAGCAGACATCGTCCCTCTGTCACTGCGTCTCTAGACGCAGTGACAGTTTGAAGTCATGACGTATATATACGTCATGTGTCGGGAAGTACTTCCCGGCCATGACGTATATATACGTCAAATGTCGTGAAGGGGTTAAAAAAACTGTAGATTTTTTTACCAAATCTCTCACTTTCTGAATATCTCATCCCATTTCACCCATTGTGTTTACCCAGTGACCACTGACAACCTAAAGCTCCATACATATTAAACTGTATCGTTTAATGTCATCAGGCCTCCGCTCGTTACATGAAGTCGTTTATGACCCGCAGGAGCATGCATTGCTAATGATATTAAGTGTAAACACTGGATGACATTACAAACGATATTGCTTAGGAGGGCCAAATTAAACAATATAATTTGTTATATTGCTTAGTGGGCATGGGGTTTAAGTCACATGATAGCAAATTTTGAAAAAAACTAGCTGAGAAAAATTTAAAGTAATATTAAAACGTATACATAGTAAATTATTAAATATATTTTACGCTTCCCACCACTGGACACTACTCCTACGTGATACCAAATAAACATTAAGAACAGCATAACACTACCCATGAAATGGATAAGATATATATTCTACTTATGAAATACTATACTATGTACCATGGTCCTTACCGACCCCCTGTCCTCTCCCTGTAGACCTGCAAGTTGTGACATCAGGCCATCCCCCAAAGTACAGATGAGCGTATCCTCTCTGGGCATCTAAGGTAAGTATGGAAAAAAGTGTCATTTCTATGCTGGAATAGTGTGTGTGTGTCAGGAATAGTTGTGGGAATTAGCTGAGGAGACTGCCACAGAGTCTGAGGAGTGAGGAGAGTAATGTTGGGAGTGAGAGGTGGAATCCCTGTACTCTAATGGATCACTCTGAAAACTCTCATAAAAACAGATAAGATGTCCAGCGCCAACCCTGTAGAGGACAGATCTGCAGAGTGATTGAACTCCAGACTGACTGCAGTGCTGTAAGACAAGGAGGATAATAGCGTAGCTTGTCTACAAACCCCAGGCCACCCATGCCATCCAATAGCTGTGAGAGGGGCAAAGTCTGCAAAAACAGAGACAGGTGAGGGGATTTATCAAGCCTCAGAAAGAGATATACAGGTTGAGTATCCCGTATCCAAAATGCTCGGGACCAGGAGAATTTTGGATAACGTATTATTCCGTATTTCGGAATATTTTAATATTTCAATGATGTATTTTGAAGTATCTTGCATTTATGCTGTATAAACACATAATATACACACAAATATATTTAATTACCACATAAAATACACACAAACATATTTTAATTGTTCAAAAAACAAGGTTTCAAAACGTGAAACAAAATGTGTGTACTATCTCAGCACTGAATTTGAATGCCAAGCAATCATTGTCTTGCACATATATAGTGCCAGTTACATATCATGTCCCCAGTGATGCTGTTACATATGTCCCCAGTGAGTTTTTAGCAAAAAAAAATTTTTTTTTCACTTTCTGGAATGTCCGTATTTCGGAATAATTCGGATAACGGATATTCGGATACGGGATACTCGACCTGTAATGGTTTATTTACTAATGCTGTATACACACAACCTGAAGGCCGTCGATAACGATTCCATATTGAAGGCCAGCGGGTGCCAGCCAGGAGGGAAGGAGGGATGGTGGGAGGACGGTGCTTGGATGGCATGCAGTGGGAGGAGGCTTTCGATCTGGAAGTTCGAAGTAGAAATAGACTTGCCTGCCAAATTTATTTCTGCTTTTGATCCTGATGCCGCGGAGCCATGCACTGACTCAAATCATGTGTATACAGCATTAGATATGAGTTCTGTTGAAGATGGGATGCAACAGCAACCAATCAGAATCTACTTGTTTATTTGGCACCTTTTACAAGATAATAGAATCTGATTGGTTGTCCATAGCAACAACCCATCTTCAATAGAACTCCCATCTTAGTAAATAAACCCCAAAGTTGGTGGCATAGTCTTTGAAAAGACAGAAGGTGATTGGATACTTGAGGCCAGGGGTGGACAAACTGGTCCTCAAGATCTACCAATGGTCCACGTTTTCCAAATCACCTACCTGGTGCACAGCTGTAGTCATTCCTAACTGTCACATTTTCAAACATGCTGCATCATTCCTACTATAGATCCAGAGGTTGCCTGAAAAACATGAACTGTTGGTAGATCTTGAGGACAGGTTTGGCCACCCCTGATTTAGGCAATTTCTCTTTATCCCTCTCAAAGGCTCGGTACATCTCACCCAGTATACTTTTGGGATTCAAGTCCTGGGCACAGACAATGAAGGGGCCCGCCCCTGTATTAGTGCCAGGCCACCAGCTTAATATCAAGCAGGCAGTCATGGGGACAATGCAAGAGGCATTTTAAAACTGGAGCTGACAGCAAGCCAATTAGAGCTTGCAGACCGGCAACCAATCAATAACTGTCATTAAGGGGCCCTGCCTATTTTATCAGTCCCAGGCCCCCAATTTCTGATGGCAGCCCTGGACCAGGTTATGAGAATTTTATTTACCTGATTTGATTTCTGAAATATACCGCAACACATATTACATTACATACACAGCACCAATTAAATAACCTTAGATAAAGATACCATTCTAGGTATACTTACATAAATATACATCATACATTGCTGCCTAAATACCATTTCAAATAGACCTTACAGAATTGGAACTATAAAGATAAATTTATAGGCCTCCACTCAAAGTAATTGTTCTTAATTTGTTTCTCCCAATGGAAAACAACTTTGTTTTCAGCGGTGCTGATTGGGGTGGGAGCCAGTGACAGTGCTAGGGTTTTCAGCACCCAACTCTAAAAACTATAAATTTGTGCCCTACCTCCCATATTTTATAAAGGATCTATTGTAGGAATGAATGTAGCCAGTGGCGTAACTATAAATTTTACTCCCCCCTGCCAAAAAGTTTGGGGCGCCCCCCCTCCAAGCTCATCTCCAGCATGTTTCCCCAGCGTGTGACGTGATGACATCACACGCATAACGGAGAATCTGAAGCAGAAAAGAGGAAGAGAGACCAGCAGACACTGCTGCTTCCCTTGGCTCTGACGCATCCCAGGCCACCCTAGCACGCCCACCTGCTCGCTCATCCTGTACACAGTAGCCAATAGCCGGCTCTGTGTACAGTCAATTGAATCAGTGGGGGGATTTGACATCTCTGCCATGGCCCCACCCGCGCTGTGGGTGACTCGCCTCCAGTGCTCAGTCAGTGGGCAGCAGCAGGCAGCAGCATGTCAGTGCGTCGAGCGGGTGCCGGCGCCCACACAGACCCTGCTGCTTGCTCCCCCAAGCGGCTGCTGAGGCTGCCTTACAGTAGTTACGCCACTGAATGCAGCATGTTTGAAAATGTGACAGTTAGTATTAGTAATAACTACAGCTGTGCACCAGCTAGGTGATTTGAAAAACATGGACTCTAATAGCTACCCAATCCCCTGTGGAGGCTGGCCAAGTAAAATCTGTGTATAGGCCACTATCACTGCATTTGGTCGGTCTTTATGTCCCAGTCCAATGCTGTCTGTGTTGGAGTGGGTGTGGTATGCGACTCCGACAGTCGGGATCCCGACAGTTATTATCCAGACGTTGGGATCCCGACTGGCCGGAGTCAGACAGCATGGCAAGCGCAAAAAAGCCCCTTGTGGGCTCGCTGCACTCGCCACGCTGCGGGCACGGTGGCCCGCAACGCGAGCCACCTATTCTATTCTCCTTCTATGGGGGTTGTGGACCCCCACGAGGGAATATAGCCACCGGCAGCCGGGCACCCGGCTGTCAGCATTTTGACAGTCGGGATCTCGACGTCGGGTAAACGACTGTCGGGATCCCGACTGTCGGGAACCCGTCCGGCACCCATATGTGTGGATATGTCAGTGGTTTAAGGGCCTTATTTAGTATAAGATACAGTTTTGCGGAAATTGACAAAACTGTTACTTCCTGCTGCAGCGAAGGGCAGGGCCTCCCCTCATACTGGGTAAAAACCATCCTTGCCCCCTCCAGCTAAAATGTGAGCAATTTGCAATCAGGCATTTTTGGCAATTTGTGGGCCAAGAAGAATTGGGCCTTAAGTCAGCTTTATACCAAATATATAATATTGTGGCTTATTGAAATGCATTTATGGATGTGTTATAAGGCTATAGATGTGACATACTGTATATTGACACTTGCTGACTGGCTTACTTATTTTCCATTCACTGTGTCCTGATTCCTCAGGGAACGTAAATCAAATCAATGTACAAGTCACTGAAATTTGTCCACATTTTAGAACCTGTCATAGTTATTCTCCTATCTGTCATCTACCTGTAATGGTTCTGTAAGGCTCTTTCACGCTTATGTACACAGTGCGCACTAGAATGTACAGTACGTTCTTTTGATTTTTTTCATACACTAAACAAATAAAAAAACTAAAACAAACATAGGGCCTTATTCAGATCTGAGCTCAGAACAAATTTGTTTGGAAAATGGGCAAAACCATGTGCACTGCAGGTGGGGCAAATGTAAATGTACAGAGTTAGATTTGTGTGAGTTATTTTGTTTCTGTGCAGGGTAAATACTGGCTGCATTTCTTTTACACTGCAGTTTAGATTTCAGTTTCAAGACACCGGACCCAAATTTAACTCTCTTTGCACAGGTTACATCTGCTCCACCTGCAGTGTACATAGTTTTGCGCATTTTCCAAACAAATTTGTACTGAGCTCTGATCTGATCTGAATAATGCCCTTAGTTTGGTTGCTTAAAAAAATACTTCCTGCTACTTGTTTATCATGTTCAGGAGAAAAACCATGGTTATAAATAGTATGCATGCAACAAAGCAAGCTGTAATTTCCTCCCCTTCAGGATATTGTGTATTTGTGTGCGTACTATACTCTCCTTCTGGCACGAAGCCAGTTAGCTACAGTGTTAGCTTGACAATAAAGGAGGGCATTCAGCTTTCTTCTCACTGTTGCGAATTCGCAACGGTGAGCGATATTTCGCGACTGCACATGTGCCTAAACATTAAAGCACATGTGCAGCTGATTGGTGTGAGTGCCCATGGAAATTCACCCATGGCGCAGGTGCGGGGTGTGAGTTGCTGATGTCAGCCAATGTCAGCTTCCTATCCTCTTCCCATACAGGGAAGCCCCTAGAGAGGTGTCTTAGTTCTGCAAACGCTGTAGAAATCATCAAATGATTTCGCCCCCGCATGCAATCTGCGAATGAATGTTTATGCAAAACATCCAATTGCATGCGTGCGGGTGCAATCTTCATGTGGGAAGTGGGCAAACCTTCATGCGAGTGGCGTTTAGTTGGATCGCAAAGCTGCGAAATTCTCAGCTTTGCAAATCAACCTGAATGATATCCAAAGTATGTGTTTGTTTATTATTTTCTAAGGTGAAACATCTTACTCACCCGAAATGTGCAAATTATACTAACATACAAATGATGTCCCATTTTTTGTCATTCCGGTATATGCCAAGTGCATCCTGATCTGCTGGTTGCTCTAGTGAGTGTCTTTCTCTGCTGTTTAGGTGCCGTACCACCTTCTTATGCAGAGCATAGCCATGTGATATGTTGCTCTCTCGATATAGGGAGCAGAGACTGGTGCTGGAATAGAAGTGTACCATGTGTATTTTAACTTGGGTGGATGTTATTTTAACATATCATTCTATCTATCATATAAATTAGATGGTACTCTAGCTCTGACACTGCGCCAGTCAGATCATACAGTCTGCCGTCGGTGCCGTTGTAAATGACTGAGCTGGGACGGGTTCACACCCGCACCCAGTGTGCCGTAGCAGCTAGCTGGAACCTCCATTCACATTGGGGCTTAAATCCACCAATATAATAACATACAAAATCAGCTCAACTAATACTGTATTGGTCTGATGGCACCGATATAAAAAAATAAATACACGATTATTCAAGAGATTGTTTGTTGCCCATACACACCAGGGGATTAGGGAAGCTACCAGATCTGCCAATTTATTGATAAAAGGGAAACTGGACTGGGTTCCCACTGAGTGTAGATTTTTAAAGTCATGTGTGTTGTATGTTTTGTATTGTGGTTTTTATTTCGCAACAATTTTAATGAATACATTAAAAGTTACATTTTATGTGTCAATTCTTAAGGTGCACCAGCAGTAGACATTCTTCTCTTTTCTTCAAACATTGCCAGAAACAGTATTGATATGTAACGAATGCATTACATATACCTGCTGTTTGTTAAATTTTTTGAAACTCTGGGGCATATTTATTAAGCTTGGCGAAGTGATAATAAGCTTTTCTGTACTTTATTGTTTCTGTACTGTATTACATTCATTCTATCTGTTACGCGCCTTGAGTCCTATTGGAGAAAGAGAGCTATATAAATAAAATGATTGTTATTATTATTATAATGTGGCCAATCAGCTCCTAAAGGCCCCCATACACTGTGCGATTTGGGCACGATTTTGCCCGATTCAGATGAAACGGGACGTAAAATCGGCCCAAATCGCATATGTAGACATCCCCTCCGATGCGCCACCCCGTGCGCATCGGATCGGATTCGGGTGGTCGGACGGGCTACACATAAGATTTTCTAAATCTTATGTGCTGCCCGGAGCCATGCGGGGACTACAGCTGGCGGGGGGACCTACCAGAGCCGGGCGGAGGGATCAGGGGGGCGGCGCAGGGAGCCGGGCAGGGGAGGAAGAAGCTGCCGTCAGCGGGAGCAGGGGGGGCGGCGCAGAGTACCAGGGAGCCGGGCAGGAGAAGACGCTGAGAAGACGCTGCAGCGGCAGCGCGTGTGCCGGGAGCAGAACTCCGGTTCTGTATCCCATTATCGTACTGCTAACGCCGACACACCGCCGGGTTGACTAAAATCTGAAGAGGACTTTGTAATCACCTCTCCCCGCCGGGTATCTCTGCATTTGTTCCAGACGTGGACGTGAGCTGGTTGATTTGGTGGATATGCCAATATTCTCTTACTATCATGTATGTGAGCTTTATACTTGTTTTTAGTAAACTTTAATATATATTTACATAAATGATCTCTTGAAATTATCAGATCTCATCTTATGTTCCTTGATGTATAATACTGTGGCCAAAGTCAGAAGGAATAATTAGAAAAAACTAATTCAATTGCACGAAAAGTTATTTTGCTGATATAAAAAGCAGTAATAAAATATTGTTAGTGGGTTTGAGTGGGCTGCGGTGGGTCCAGGAAGGCAGCAGCCTCTAATATATAAGCAATGACACAGATCGCCCTGCTGGATATGCTCCTGGCTGAGGGAAGCACAGCACCCTGCTGTGCAGTTGCAAAATAACGCTGTGCCTATTATTTTTCATCATATTTTGGTAGGGAGTGTAGCATGGCATGAGGGATCCCAATGATATCAACTAAATTGTGAGGAAATATGGGTATTCAATCACTTTGACTATTTTTGTGTGCATTTATAGACAGCTTCCAGACACTGGGATGCAGTCAAAAGATTGACAATATGATTTGAACATATGAACCGCTTCTGGTCACAACCTGCCTCCGAGTCCCAGCCATCTCTAGGATAGCGGTACGCTGGATAGCAGTGTCAGGAACCACAAGGCATGCTTGTCCACCCCATCACTAGTATCAGGATGTCAAGAGTGGCTGTATGGAATCATGTCAGCTTGTCATTAACTGTAATGTGTGAGCTTGTCATTCAGGAGATTTGCTGATTGGTCTGTTTGTATTGAGGTTATAGGGCTCTCACACAAATAATTCAGGTATATCATGATTCATAACATAATAATATTGACATCCATAATGTAACACCACAATGTGACAGCTATGATGTTAACATTCTCAGAACAATGTACAGGCAGGGGGGTTAGAGTTAGATGACAAGGGGAAGGTTATGGGTAGGGATTAGGGTTACGGATAGCTGAAGGCTCACATTTCTGATCAAGTGTCCGGAAGATGTGGCTGGAGATTCAGCAGCTTCCAGAAGTAGTGTTGCCATTGGGCCACCAGGATGAAATGTCGACAATTCATAACTGTCTACATGACCAATGTCAACATTACAACCATGTCGACATTCTTATATTGACATAATGATTTTCAACATTATGGCTGTCAAAATGTTGTACCCATTACTTACTGTATTCACCACGAGGAATACGTATCAGTTTATCTGGTAGCAAGATTTCCATCACAATAGCGCCTTTGTACGTCCACTCTGTGTAATGCGTGTGTTAAACGCATGTGCAGCTACAAAAAATATCACTGAGCTATGTGACCATTGTCATTGTATGTGGCTCTGAATTAGACCTAAAGGCCACTGGGGCAGGGACAAAGGGGGAGATTTTGTTGAGCGATGCTAGATCACTCAGCACACAGCGCTGCACAGCAATGTTCCGGCGATGTGTGCTAAGCGATCTGTCAGGGTTAGTGTTCTCCAGTGATAACAATGGCCAGTGTTGGTGAGAACACTTGCCCTGATTGACGAACTAACTAGATTTATACAGCACGGCCCCTACACACAGAATACTGTAGGGGCATTTTCTGGACAGATCACTCTGTAGAGCACTGTAATGTGTGTGTGCGCTATATAGTATATATATAAAACTATTAAATAAGATAAATAAATAAGACTTTTATTGGTCAATTGATTAAACATGAAAGATAAGGACATTCTCAGGGACAAACATTACCAGATTAATTAGCAGAATTTGGGGGAATGACCTGTTCCTTGAAACAGTTTGCAAGGTTTAACACCTCTGATACGTTCTATATTATATTTTATCTGTAGAAATATGAAGATTGTGCTGCGAAATAGGATATAAAAATATATTAAAATTTTTTTTGTACAATAAAAACACATTAACAGGGCCCTATACTGCTTAACCACAGTGAGAGAACGTGTAGATCATGGTGACACCAATTATGTCTAGCTCAGTGAGCAAGCACAATGGTCTTTGTCCTATGAATGAATACAGTATGTTACTGTGACGGATTCCTATGAATTGTAACTGTTCAGTCACCCCTGGTTGCCTCATCTGACTTAATATACTTTTTAATATATTTTTCTATACCTATTTTTATTTTATATATATATATATATATATATATATATATACATATATATATGTTGTGTTTTTTTTTAATTTACTTTTATGATGTGTATTTTATATGTTTGATACATATTTATTTATGTCCCCTATAAATAAGAAGTTTATATAAATAATAGTTCACACTGAACCTACATTCAAACTAGAGCCAGTAATAGACAATAATATATGATGATATTAAAAAGAAAAACTTCCTGTTGAAAGGTACAAAAAATACAGTATTTGAAAAAAAATTGTGCTTTAAATAGGTAATACGTACACAGTCACACAGTCAAGCATTATATCATAAAAGAAAGATTTATTAAATATTTACCCAAGTATTTATTGTGGAAAGGAAAGTAATGTGGAGGATCCAGACCAGGTTTTGTTAGCAGTAGCAGAATCTCAGGTGTAATTAGCAGCACCTGGGATGTCCTGATTTAAGGCTTCCCATGGCAGAGTCTCCTTGCTCTCGATGGTGGACTATCTACCCGAGTGATAGGCTGGGGGTGTGGGTTAGGCAAGGGACCATTGGAGCCTTTTAGGAGTCTGCTATGCCTGTATGCTACTGCCTGTGACAACAACTGTATATGAATGTCACCTACTATGCTGTACCTGCTGATGAGAAGAAACTACATACATACATACAAGTCATCATCTGAGACTCTGCGTTTGTGAACTTTGCCACATTACTGTACTACTGTACTACAGGGCCAAGAGTGATGAATACAGTGCTGAAACTAGGATTTTCATCAACCAGACATATATATATATATATATATATATATATATATACACAGAAAGCACTTACCCCCCACACTCCTGGGTAAGTGCTTTCTATTTCATATCCTATGGACCCTGCACCAATTGCTTTTTGTGGAAGTGCCGCCCTGTTCAACTTTGTTATATATATACACAGAGGCGGATTGGCCCACCGGGAAACCGGGCCATTTCCCGGTGGGCCGGTCCAGATTTGTCCACTTATCCCCCATGGCCAGGCCGCCGCTTTCCCCCCTGGGCTTTGACAATGTCACTAGCAACACCCCCCCCCCCCCCCCCCCCTGGCCTGCTGCAATAATTTTCCCGGGCTGGATTTAGCCAATATATATACACACATAGCGCCCCCTCTGGTACTTGACCTCAACATGTCCAGGATATGGGGGGCAACATGCCCCTATTTTCCTGAATGCCAGCCACCCCAGTCCCCCCTACTCCCCGTCCTAATCCCTCTGCCTGTCAACCAAGAAGAGGCATTCACATTATAGCTGTGTGATTACAGGACCTGTCCTGCACATGGTAAAAATTTGCCTTCTAAATTGATGTGCTCACTGTGGGCATGGATGTGAACAGTTGCAAAGAATCTACAACTGAGCAAAAATCTTGAATTATTTTTCCACCTGGCACCATTCATAGCAAGCTAGTATTAATCAGGGACTTATACGGCAACTACAATAAATACAGGTATATCAGCGTTGCCGACTTTTGTTATTACCTCTCCAGGAGAAGCCCAGAGAAGAGACTTTCAGCAAGAGTTTGGGGGGCGCGGCTTGAGCGTGATGTCACTAAGCCCCACCCCCATGCTGGAAAATGACCCCGTTTGCCTATCTCTGTGGAGGGGACGGGGCTAAATTACAGGATTATGACACTAGCCCCGCCCCTCCCAGAGATCGGCAAATCAGGTTAGCTAAACACCGCGGTCAGAGGGGGGAGGAAGCCACAAACATGGGGGGGGAGTAGGGTTCCCCCAGAATCCGGGAGCATTGCCCACCTTTCCGAGGGCCGGGAGGGGTACCCAATTTTACACACACCCTCCTCTAAAGCGCTTTGGCATGTTTTTTTAAGCATTTTTTTCTGGCCCGTCTGTGTTTTTCTTAGCACTCCCACTAAATGGCCATTTACCACCCCAGATGCCTGCTTCCTGTCAATCATCTTGCAAGTAGCTAGAAAAAAATATATACAGTAAGTAGCAGGATTCCTACGCTAGCAAGTGCCATGCACATCCATTGCAGCCCATACGCCTGCGCAGTGTATCGATATTCGGCTGCTGTGAGAATTCGCTCAGCAGCAATCAGTTCTGAATCATGCCCTAGTGTGGTCAAGTTCAGGTCTGAGTGATTTATCCACCAGGAGGACCCAATCTAGCTCTTCGTTGAACTTAAAAATAGCAGCAACAGCATGTCAGCTAGTTTTAGATTACTAGTAACAGTAACTTGCTGAAGTTCAGGAGGTTCATAATCCAGATTCCCTCTGTACAGATCTGATTGTCCTCAATATAGTAAAACACTGACAAAATAATAACAAAAAATTCTTTCCCTTTTAGCCTACATTCCCGCTTTTGCACAAGTATTGTAAGAATGTAAGAATGTATAAATATAACATGACATATTCCACATGGTTGCAAACTTAAAGCCAACATCTAGTCTCTAAAACACATAAACGCAAACTTCTCTTATGTTCCGTATAGCTGAACCGTACAATGTATAAAGGGCCTAATTCAGCATGGACTGCTAATTAGAGAATTTGCGAATTGATCAATTATCGAACAACTGCACATCCGTACAGTATGCATTGCACAAGCACGTGGGAATTAGGGACTAAACATATCTATGGATTACAAATGCAGACAGAGCTTGACTGACAGAAAGCCTGTGCATGAGGGTGGAAACCTGACATTTTCTTGGAGACCTGAAGAAAATTCAGGCTTGCTTAGATGTTTTTGAGGATGGTCTGTGACCCCAGCCATGGTGTGATTCAACACCGCCTGCCGCATGGCCAAACGCATCCCCTCGGTAACATGCAAGGGGATGTACGTGAACACATCCCCTCACATGCGGCCCTAGGGGGAAGAGAAATCATTTAAGCATTTGATGGTCGCCGACCATCGATTGATTTCTCTCCACTTTGGAATTAAAAGTGACTCAGAACTGACTTCTATTTCCTTTGGTGTCCACCGAAGAGAGGGCAGGCACTGATGCCCTGTAACATCGGCCACCTCCCCCTAGAAGGAATCAGCCCACCTGCATTCCCATGGGAACACAGGTCCCGGTCTACCTATAACTCCACATGCCCCCTGCGCCCACATGTCTCCATACACCTGATTGAAGCAGGATACCAATAGTGAGGGCAGCATCGCTGTCAAGAGGACTACTCCTATTCCCCTAATAAAGAGCATGACATGTGGTGCAGTGGCGGCCCCTAACAAGATCAGGTAAGGGGTGGGGGGGTATTTGTGTATTAGCACGGAGCCTACTAAGCAATTTGCTTAGTGGGCTATTCTGCGTAAGAAAATCACATTGCATCGCATGGGCCATTTTAGTGGCATGCGATTTTATAGGGTGTGCAATGCCATGAATTTAGGTATACAATAACATGATTGTATGTCCCCCAAATAGGTTTAACGCACCCCCCCCCCCCCCCACTATCCAAGCCACCCAGAAGTGTGACGAGCGCAGCGAGCCCCACGAGGGGTGGCGGAACGTGTCCTCTGACCTTTTCATTACCCCACTATCCACGTCGGAGTGGAGTTGATTTTATATAGTGTAGCAAGCCACCGAGCCCAAAGCGCGGTGAGCGGCCGCGGAATACATGTAAAGTAATCCGCGTCCGTTTGCTACGCTTCCGGCTCGGTGGCTCACTGCGCTCGCCACACTACAGATGGGGGGGGCGCGCGTGCTCGAGACGCTCGTGCGCCCCCTGGGCAACGGAGCCTGCCTCTGGTCCCCGCCGCCTCCCCCGCCATCGCCGCCCATCGTTGCAGGTGCCCCGAACGTGTCCTTTTCATGAGCGCCTGCGGCAGGGGCTACACTGAACTGGGACGCGCGTGCATCTCACACGCATGCGTGTCCCAGTTTCTCGGCGGGTACGCTGCGTGTCCCTGCCCATCTCCGCTTCAGGGAGACGGGCAGGGTTAGCGGGGCGCTCGGGGCACCTGCAACGATGGGCGGCGATGGCGGGGGAGGCGGCGGGGACCAGAGGCAGGCTCCGTTGCCCAGGGGGCGCACGAGCGTCTCGAGCACGCGCGCCCCCTGGGCAACGGAGCCTGCCTCTGGTCCCCGCCGCCTCCCCCGCCATCGCCGCCCATCATTGCAGGTGCCCCGAGCGCCCCGCTAACCCTGCCCGTCTCCCTGAAGCGGAGATGGGCAGGGACACGCAGCGTACCCGCCGAGAAACTGGGACACGCATGCGTGTGAGACGCACGCGCGTCCCAGTTCAGTGTAGCCCCTGCCGCAGGCGCTCATGAAAAGGACACGTTCCGCCACCCCTCGCGGGGCTCGCTGCGCTCGCCACACTTCGAGGTGGCCTGGATAGTTTGTTAAACCTATTTTGGGGACATACAATAATATTATTCTATAGTTAATAATAATGGCATCGCACACCCGATCGCATGTGATTTTGCAGGACATGCGATGCGATGGCCCGGAACTTGTGTTCCTATGTATTCGGTCATCCATATTGTCATTATGCACTATCTTATTTTAATTGTTTCTAAAACAGGGAATAACAATTCATTGTATTCAATAAACAAGCTTGATATGCAGTTATATTAACCATATGAGCTAAAAGGACCTCCTAGCAAGTGCATCAGACATTCACTGGCAATTCCTATGTATGAGTTTGCAGCTCAGATGCCAGTCAACAACCATTCCCTTCAGACTCTCATTACATAATTACTCTATGGGGACTGTCTGACAATGTCTGTTGTGATGGGGATATTGCAGCCAGTACTAAATCTACTTGTCTCAAACATATATCCATGTTATTTGGACCTGATTGCAGCCCTGCAATTTCTCAAGGTGATTGACAATTGATTGACTGCACATGCGAATGAATCATAGCGTGCATGCACGGGGCCAAACAGCTAAGAAATAAAGCATCTTTTATGATTGTATGAGGCGTCCTCACGATTATGTCCTGAATGTTGAGCAGGTGGTGGTGTCCCAATTGCAACAATTGCATGAAATCTTGGCAGGGGATTAGCCAGGAACCAAAGTGTAAAGCCAACTTGGACAAGAGATTAGGACATCCGGTAACTCCTCAAGAAGTCCAACAGATTAAAATCTCCCTTGATTTTAATCTGTTGGACTTCTTGAGGAGTTACAGGATATCCTAAACTCTTATCCAAGTTGGCTTTACACTTTGGTTCCTGGCTAATCCCCTGCCAAGATTTCATGCAATTGTTGCAATTGGGACTATCACTGGAACTCTGGTTAACAATATAATTACCTCACTAGTCCAACCATTAATATTGTGTATATTTACATTTTTTTTACTATAAAAATTTTTACTGTGATAGTCACTTATTGCTAATAATACATGTCTATATGTGTTTTACATTTATGTGATTAATTAAAAATATTAATACTGTACTACCCAATTGATTCTATTTAGATTAATTTAGCTCTCCACCACCCCTTCTTTTTTTCCTAGGTATAGTGACAATGTCTAGGTGGACAGTCACTAGGTTGGCACCTGAAAATGTTTGACATAGCCACACGGTTGACATGAGTTTTTCACGGTTTTTTTTTTTACATCTCCTCATCAATAACACAATAGAGATATGTTTTAAGGTGAATAAAGTGGCTTAATTACTGTAACTGTCATTTATCTAGTACAGTATTTGAAATGGCAGTTAGAAGCTGATTTGTTGCCTTGGGCAACTTCTCCACTATCTAGAGATATATCGGCGCAACGTGTTGTGTATATGGCGATCCGCCAACTGCCCGTACAGTCACGCTCGCCACGCTGCGGGCTAGGTGGCTATGCGCTCGCCACACTTTCTATTCTCAAATCCACGCCGACGTGGATAGTGGGGGTATGAAAAGGTCGGAGGACGCGTACCGCTGCCCCTCGCGGGCTCACTGCGCTTGCCACGCTTCGGGTTCACGTTGATCGTGGGGTGGCGTTAACAATTGGGGGGCCATTTCACACTTGAGGGTGGCTATTTGGGCTCTGTGGGCAATTTAACATTGTTCCCTATGTAAAATCGGGTCAATTGGGCCATTTAACATTGTTCCCTATGTAAAATCGGGTCAATTGGGCCATTTAACATTGTTCCCTATGTAAAATCGCGGTAATCACGTCGGTCGCATCGCATGCGATTTTTGGTCACATGCGATGCGACCGACGCGATTTACATTTTAACATGCATTTCTATGTGAAATCGCGGGCACCGCATCGGTCGCATCGCATGCCATTATAATGGCATGCGATGTACATGCGATGCCCGCGATGGGCGCCGTTCTAGGTAAAGAGTACCATTTATTATATAATCTATATGAAGAGATTAGTTGTATAAGCAATGTGCACAGGCTCAGGCTGTTCCATCTGATAGCATACAGGCAGCCTTGGGCATGTGAGTAGGAAGAGATGACCAGACCAGAAAACAACAGGAAGACTTATATGTATACATCAGAGGTTCGGGCTAGCAACATTCTTAGGGATGACGTACTGTATTCACAAACTAAAGTATAAATTCAGGACAATGTATTCATCATTATGGGGGAATCTGCCAGTTAGGAAAGATTGTCAATTCAAAGTTAATTAGCAAGTGGGTAAAAGATGATTTTCCAAACATTGCAACAGTTTAGTTTTTGAGCAAATTTGTAAAGCTCTGATATAATTGGTGCTATAGACTACATTTAGGCAACCATACAAGTATTCCATAATACACACTGTTATCTTATTATGTTGCAGATATATACTGTATGATGTGTGTGTATGGCAAAATATGCCATCTTTACACTGTCAATAGTATATATATTGTTACTACATTGGTTTAATGGTTTTACGTTTCACTGATACAATCATACAATCTATACTTTGATTGGTTAAGAAAGGTTTCTATAGCACAGAGGACAGGTACACTGCATCACTTTGATAAAGACACTAGTGCTGAACGCTTTGGTGGTGCACAATAGATTTTGCTAGTTAAGGAGTCTAGTGCGGGGACTTGGTGACCCCCCTTTTGCCAGGACTTTTATCTATGACAAACGGCATTGATTTTACTTCCAGTGTGCATATCTGGGATACGGTCATTGGGTCACCAGCATGTTGGTCGACAGTCATTAGGTCGACATTCATTTAGGTTGACATGCGTCTAGGTCGACATGGGTTAGGTCGGCAGGGCCATTAGGTCGACATGGGTTAGGTCGACAGTCAAAAGGTCAACATTGGGGTTTTTCACATTTTTTTGAGCCGACATGTGCCGACCACCATCCACTAGGGCATGGTGGGAGAATAATAGTGTGCCCGAAGCATTAGTAGTTGTGCAATGCTGCTCTGGGAATGTTTTTGATGGCCAAGATAACGTCATGGGGCCCTTTGGGAACTGCTGGGCCCTAGGCAGACACCTACCTTGCCTTTTGGAAAATCCACCTCTTCCTGAAGATATGGGCTTGCTGAGCAAATTCACCTCCCATTATAAGTGGCTATGTCCCCTTCTGGTTGTGCACCAGTACCAATATACTGCCCCAGTCTGTTCCTGAGGAGAGGAACACACTCTTTGTCACACAAACAAGAATTTGCAATGTGAGTAGGATTACACATACTGTAGATAAATAACACGTTTGTCTTCATACTGGGGATTTGTACATATTTTTATATTTTTGGGGGGAAATATCCACATCATATTTGTGTATTTCTGAAAGTTTATTCTGGAAAGACGTTTTTTATTACTAAATAAAGGACATAATGGATGTGTTTTTATATGTTGTATATAAATGTATCTAGGTGTCTGTCTCTGTATATTTGTAGCAGTGAGGTCAATGGGTGGGGAGACACTGGCAAGTATCAAAGCCAGAGTTACACACATATACACATCCTCCACCTGTACCGTTTTAGCCAGTACAGTAATGTTTTTTATGGTCTCTACCCTCTAAAACCAATGTACCAATTTGTACCGGTTTTTAGTACATCCCTATATCTTATGTAATTACACAGCCCAGGTTATACCCCTTTCACATCGCCGACACGTTTTAAAAACCGGTATTTTAAAACGGTAATTAAAACGGGTCAGAGCCTTAACATTGCCGCAGATTACCGTTTTAAATACCGGTTAAGTCTCATTCAACATAGCAGTCAAACCGTTTCAACCCGAACATGTTTCAAGCCAGAGTGTCAACATTGCCTGGGGACAGCCTATCACTGCTCTGTAGCTTGTGTTGTTTGCCTGAAATACCGTTTCAGACACATTGTACACATTCACATTGCTCAAAAAACGGCAAGGAACCGTGTAGGACTCTGCTTTTTACACGGTTCGAAATACCAGTTAACTTTAAACGGTAAATCGGCTCTGGTGCATTCACAGTGCAGGCTTAAACGTTTTAAAATGAAAAAAAAATCGGCAATTTACCGTTTTAAAAGTGCGATGTGAAAGGGGTATAACACAGCAGAAAGCTGGCTTATGTGGGAGGGGCAACACTATGGGGTGGGACAGGAGTCACAGCAGTTGGTTTAAGCCTCCCACTCTGGCCACGTGGGATGGGAGGTCACGTGACACAGAATTGACCCCTGCCGGTGACCTAGTCCTGCTGGTTAGGGATGGCCATCGACCCATCCTACATTGATGGTTGCCATCAATGGATTTTAAGGCAGGAACCATTGATGGCTACAAAACATTCTATGGCCGGCCATCGATGGTTCCTGCCGTAGCTTATCCGCAAATGCGCAGAAGAACGGGGCGGGTTGCGCCACCAGGAGTTGCGCGCATGCGCAGTAGAGACAGACTTTACTTGGCTGTCACTCTGTAGTATTCTTATGCGCATGTGCACGTGCGCCTCCGGCCGCCGCAGGGCGAATCATGAGTGACAGACTCATTGGGCGGTATTCAATGAGCCTGATTCGCCATGTTTTTATGGCGAATTTGTGCTGTTTGGCGAATTTCTGACTAAAACGGTGAATCACCCTATTCAATGACCACATGGCGAATACATTTCAAGGTTTTTTTCACCATGATTCACCGAGTAGCAATCGCTATCTTTTTATGGTGAAGTGGAATGTGAACTTTTGAAATAAAGTGTTTTGTTTTTTACATTTGGTGTCAAAAAATCAGGAATTTTATTCTGAGGAGGGGCATGCTATTTTTATTCATGTGCTTTAAGCACATGAATATATATTTAATTAAAAAAAAATCTAATTCTCTCTGCACATTTTACATCTGCCCCCCTGCACTGCACATGGTTTTGTCCAACTAAGAAGGATTTTGGGGGTTATTCAGGCTGATTCCGAGTCCACCAAACCCCACCCGGCGAACGCATGTCCCCCCGCCGCCCCAGCAAAGTGCGGCTTCGCCCGCACAGCAGCGAATGGATGTTTTGCATAAACATCCATTCGCTTTGCTGGGGTGTCCGCCCACATCGAATGATGTTTAGCGTGCACGCTTATATAAGTGACTTTTGAGTTACTTACATTTGCGTGCACGCTGGCGTGATATGGGCGGGCAGCTGACATCCGGTGATGTCAGCTACCCGGCCCACACACCCGCGTCATTGCCTCATTACCATGAGAACGCCCAGCGTTCTCATGGAAACGCCCATGGAACGCTGGGCGTTCCCATATGGTAATGGGGCAGCCCGGCACTCCCCGCCCATCTCCGCCCCCCCCCCCCTCGCTGCCATGGGTGCGTGCACCCGGCGACCCGAAAGGTCGCCGTGGGTGCACGCACATGCGCAGAAACACGCCTGCGCATGCGCAGACACACAACATCGGTACTGCGTGCGAATGCGCGCAGTACCGATGCAATCTGAATAAGGCCCTTTTGTCAGAGTGAACTAGACTAAGGCCCTGAGTGACCAGGCAGAGTCTGTAGCTGGGCTACACATGGCGGCACTGGTCTCTCCATGCTACTCCTAATGCCAGGCTACCTCTGTGCAGTGTCCCTGACCCCCTGCTACAGTCTGAGCTGAACTATTCCTTGTAGTATTACATTCCGCCTTCTCTATAATCTATTGAAATGATAGGAGGGGGACATGGCCACACCCCTCCCC
Organism: Crinia signifera; assembly: GCF_055691185.1. Classification (NCBI taxonomy): domain Eukaryota; kingdom Metazoa; phylum Chordata; class Amphibia; order Anura; family Myobatrachidae; genus Crinia; species Crinia signifera. The sequence goes on from NC_139222.1 coordinate 202,537,068, forward strand.
AAATCTGTACCATTATTCATGTATGAAACCATTTTCCATGTATGAGATGTTGGAGGGTCTGTAGATTTGTTTTGGTGGTGATTTTTGACTATAAAAATGATTACAATAATACAACAATAATGTGATTAAAAATAAATAAAGATTATATTTATAAGTTTTTAATATATTTTTTGTATTATTCTAATTTATGTTATAGATAGTCTATACTCTGGAGTGTACTGGAGTATGTCACATGACTCTGTCTCCCTCAACTGCACTTCACTGATTTGTAGAGCGTGACAGACTATAAAACACCTAGATTCGTGCCTGGGTCACTGTGAGTTTGCACAAGACGTGGGCTGAGTACATACAGTAAATGCAAACATTTATATTGTGTGTGTGTGTGGGGGGGGGGGGGGGGGGCTGATCACTGTGGTAGAAAAAAAAAAACCCTCACTACAGTACCTACCAACTCAGGTTCCAGTGATCAGTGCTTCAATGAGGGCTGTTGGTCATGAGGGCTCCTGTCACCCCCGCTGCAATCAATTGACACTACAAAAAGTTTGCTCACTTTACAGCACTGGGGGTCACTGAAGCAAGACCATCAGCACTGCAGGAGCCAAGCCCCAGGTGCTGGTAAGTATGACCAGTGGTGGGAAAGGGAGTGCCGGTGGCAGGGGTAGCAGTGGCTTACAGACTGCACAATGTAGTCAATTATCGTATTTTGAATTGGGCCGAAAGTACATCCATATTTGATGATGCGGATAGTAATAAATTGGCCCCTACAGCAGTTTCGCAACTATGGGGGGGGGGGGGTCGCATGCCCTGGGAGCTGGATGTGATATCCATATGTGCATGCAGGCAGTGCCAGATTAAGGTCTAAATGGGCCTGGAGCTGAAAATTATCAAGGGCCTATTATGCGCAATAAGAGGGGTTGTGGCCAGCACGTGGGCTTCGAATGATTTTGGTCCTGTGAAAGTGGGCCGTTTAGTGGGCACCTAGAAGCGTGGGTGTGCACTGCTACATATGAGAGGAATCTTTTAAGATAATTTATATCCAAATGTAGATGAGCCCCAAAGCAGTTTGAGGTATCTGTCCTCAAACAACATGAACAGCCATGAAATTACATTTCAGAAATGAAAAAATCGGTTTACTCGCAATATCTCTAGAACCAATTAACCCAGGGGCGTAGCTAAAGGTTCATGGGCCCTGGTGCGAAAGGTCAGCTTGGGGCCCCCCTACATACAACAAAATTAAAATCTTGGTCTGTTTATATTTTAATGTAGACACATAATATGCCCCCACAGTGCCAAATACACATATGCCCCCACAGTGCCAGATATTCCCCCACAGTGCCAAATACACATATGCCCCACAGTGCCAGAAATGCCCCCACAGTGCCAAATAAACATATGCCCCCACAGTGCCACAAATGACCCCACAGTGCCAAATAAACATATGCCCCCACAGTGCCAGAATTTCCCACCAGCAACTCACGATTGTTGCTGCAATGCTGCCTCTCCATCTGCTGCTGCTGCTGCTGGGGAAGGGGGGGGGGGGATCCGGTGGGGTCAGACAGCCTCCTGCTCTCCCTGGCTGCTTAGCCAGTCACTGGCTGCAGCCAGGCAGCCTCCTGCGCTGGCCACGGCTTCCAGAACACGGCCGCGGCTACAGGAAAATGGCCGCCGGCATGTCCTCAGTGCAGAAGGCCGGCGGCCATTTTCCTGTAGCCGCGGCCGTGTTCTGGAAGCCGCGGCCAGCGCAGGAGGGCAGCCTGTGACTGGCTAAGCGGGCCGGGGGGACCTGCTGCCATCGGCCCCCCTGGCTCAGGGGCCCGGTCGCAGGTGCGACCGCTGCGACCCCTGTAGCTACGCCACTGAATGAACCCATATGGACCTGCCTTGTATCAGATTAAAGGCCCAGTGATTTGGGTTCGACTGAGATCAACCTCGAGCTTCGGTGCAGCTGTTGGAACCGGATGGGGGTCGGAATTAGAGGATCCCATGTTATCCTACGGGGAAAACATTCCAGATTTGCCTGGCAGTATCTCCGGTTCCCGGGGGGCTTGCGACACGGGCTGGGCTTGTTGGAAAGCCCTGGCCCTCAGCTACAAAATGGGCCTATTTAGAGAGTGGGCCTGGAGCTGTAGCTCCATCAGGCCCATTGTTAATCTGGCCCTGCATGGAGGGGGAGGGGGGTGGAGGCACAATAAGGCAATGACCCTGGTAATGTCTGGTTAAAGCCTGGTTACATCCCTGCTTTAAAGGCGCCCATACACTGAGCCAATTTGGGCCAAATCGTCCCAAATCGGGTCAGTTAGATATCCCCTCAGGTCCGATGATTAGTCCCATGCACATCGGACCTGAGTCGGTAGTCGGACCTGCTGGCTGATCGACCACCTGACCTTGGACCTCCCTCCGGGCGGCGAACCGGGACTCATGCAAGCCATCACAACAAATGGTGATGGATCGCATGCATCCCTGCTGCCTGGGAAGGTCCATCGCAGCAGTGTATGGACACCTTTAAATAGCAGCCAACCAGCTCCTGTCTATTTATCTATTTTTATTACTATTACTATCATTTATTTACAGTATATGGCGCTACATGAGTTCCTCAGTGCCGCCCTAACAATACATTTATAATAAAAAAACACAATAAAACAACTAATTGCAGTACAAGGCGATTTAGGACTAGTACAGTACATGGTAAATAAAGACAGCTGCATCACAAGACTGGACACTGAAGTAATTATCAGGGTGGCAGAGACCTTGGTGCCACTGGACAGAGTAAAGAAGGGGGATTAAAATATCTATCTACCTTCCCCTGTCTGTCTATTGATCTACACACACATTTTGAGAAATCATGTATACTGTGTGTCAGTGATTCTGTTACATAAGGTTCTATTCATAAGTACGTTTGAAATTAGAATCTATTTTTCTAAATTAAATTTTAATAATGGAATGCATTCATGAAAGAAATGGAGAGAAACTGGGAATTGCAAATCAGAATTCATCCGACCGGTCTGCATATTATTATTGGGGATGATGGAAAAACAGTACTTATATAACCACTTTGTCAGGGCACCTTTGTCTGTGACACTACTATACAAGATATGTCAAGCACTATAGGTTGATAATAAACTCTGTAGAAATAATGAGTTTACAATGTAGTTTTGTTGTGTGATGTTTAGGAAATGTAACGTTTCAGAGCAGCTGTTCTGCCACAGGCAGCATGTTCAGGGCATGGGCGTGTTAATTGCTTCCTACTGTATAAACTGTACACTGTGACTTCTGCAATCTCTGCTCTCCTGCTACTGTACATACAGGGTGCTAATACATATAATCATTATACTATTCCCTGGGAAGACAACACTTACCTGCTTTTACCTTTTCATTATGCAGCGCTATATAAATGCACAGTAATGGGAACAAACGTATTAAGGTTACTTACAGGGCACTTATTCATACACTGATCCCCTCACTGACAATAGTACAATCAGTGTGACACACACACACACACACACACTGATGACAGTGCACATAGGCTGATGCTATACACTGTGCACCAGGTATGTGACCCGTCTGGTAACAGTGACTAGTTCTCCGTTATATGTACTGTACTGTATGTGTTGCATGCATTGAAGAGCCGGTCGATGTGATCACAAACTGGTTGATCAGGAGGAAGGGGGCGCGGCTGGAGATGCTGTCAATCACCCAGGCGGCTTGTGTCTGGTGTGTGCTGCTCTGAATGGCTAAAATGAATTTGACGTCACCGTGGTGGGCGGTGACGTCTGCAGTGGGCTGAGAGGGGGGCGGGGCGAGCAGCCCGGTTACACAGTACGGTTCTCGGTGTCAGTGTCCGGGGCTCTGCCGCCTGGCCATCCGATGAGGGCTCCCCCATCCCGCGTCGCACTGCCAAGCTGCACACCGTGGCTCTCCTGAATCGGGTCTGAAATGATGGCCAAGGACTTTAAACGGTAAGAGATGGAGAAAGCCGGCTCAGGGTCTCTTCTCCACTGGCAGCATGCTGCCTGATTCTGCAATTACAGCTCCTACCCTACAGCACCAGTGACTGATCCCTACCCTATCACCCTGCTCAGTACAACGTCACCGAATGCTCCCTACATTACCACTGACTGCTCCCTACCCTGGCCTTATGCTCCCTACACCACGATTGACTGTTCCCTACCTTGGCCTCAAGCTCCCTACACCACCATTGACTGTTCCCTAACTGGCCTCATGCTCCCTACACCACCATTGACTGTTCCCTACCATGCCATCATGTTCCCTACACCGCCACTGACGGTTCCCTACCCTACCATCATGTTCCCTACACCGCCACTGACTGTTCCCTACACCGCCACTGACTGTTCCCTACCCTGCCATTATGTTCCCTACACTGACTGCTCCCTATCCTGGCATCATGCTACCTACCTCGCCTGCTTCCTACATCACCACTGATCACTACCCTAGCACCCTGCTCAGTACACTGCCACCGAATTGCTCCCTATCCTGGCACCCTGCTTAGTACTCCACCACTGACTGATCCCTACCCTGGTATCATGCTCCTACATACTGCTCACTATCCTGGTCAGTACACCACCACTGACTGCTTTATACCTTGGCATCATGCTGCCTTGGCCACCACTAACTGCTTTTTACCCTGGCATCATGCTCCCTACACCACCATTGACAGATCACTAACCTGGCATATGGTCAATACACCACCAATGACTATATTTACCTTTGACACCGTAACTGACTGCTGTATATTCTGGCATTATTCTCCCTAGATTGCCACTGATTGCTTCGTACCCTAGCATCCTGCTCTGCACACCACCATCGACTGCTCCCTACACTACCATTATTCTCCCTACCCTGACATTTTACTCAATACACCACCACGGACTGCTGCCTACCTACCTGGCAGACAGGAGACTTTTCATTCATTGTCAGGCTGGAGAGTTGCAGCACACATTGGTAGACAGGATTCCTCATACATTTAATTCCTTATTAGGAGCTGTGCTTCCTTTTTTTTAACATGATGTTTGTTGCCGCACAAGCTGGTCCAGTTATTCTCTATTAACAGTATATTTATTATCATTCATATTCAGAGCATTACCTGTTACATGTTATATATAATTACCTGTAGACATACTGGCCCTCCCCTATTATGATGATAACACTTATTTGTAAAATCCCTATACAGGGCAGGCATTGGGATAATGTGTACACCCCATCAGCAGGCTGGTCCTTTTGTTGGTACATGCTTTTGTTGGCTTTATCTGTGGTATACTATTCACACATCCTTTGATAAAAGATTTTTGATATCAGCTAGTTAACTGGTGCCCTATCTATGACATGTTTACGTTTCCATGTTGCTCGTCATCTACTAGAAAACTGGTGTCAGATGGGAATTCTGATCCACCCCTGACATTATTTATGACTGGCTCTTGTGCATCTTTTTTCACTAATAATTTCCCCTATACCCCCGTTTCCCAGGGGCTTGTAATCACATTCTCCGCTAGATGGGCATGTCTTTAATGGTAACATTACTTCATTTGTGCCGAGACTTAGGTTGTGATGGGCAGGTCTTAGAGACCAGCTGGCATATACATTTCACAGACTGTATTGGGGTTTTACCTGTGATTGGATTCTTTATTGGCAGTCTTAATCGGTCTCTGTCACTGGCAGGTTAAGTCCAGACTTCCGATACTGTCTCTTGCTTAGTCCATGTCTAAATCTTGATTGAGGCTTTGTTTGAATTTGCCATCTGTGAACATTCTGAACATGTTCTCTGTTGGAAGGTAGAGTGTCATTCATGTCTTTTCTATATTATTTCAATCGTGATGTTTGGTGTAGAAACTCATTTTTTGAATTAGCATTTTATTTTGATTTTTGGTACCCAGTGATGACTGTTGGGTAATATATGAACTTTATGGAGATGTACTAAATTGTAACTGTGTTTTTTTTCTGTTATATTTATATATAATAGTGAAAAAATTTTAGATTTGAAATAAAGTATTTTTTTCACGCCTCGAATCCTCACCTGCACAGTAGGTGTGCTCTGTTTACAAAGGAACATTGAAAAAATACATTCATGTGCTGTAAGTTTTTAAGGTTTTGTTTTATAAACTGACTCCACTACTCATTGGTATAGTGCCAGTTTCCAGCTTCATAAAGAAGCAAGTGTTAGAGGGTGGATGATAATGCAAATATATGCTGTACAGCACTGGTTGCCAAACTGTGTGCCGTGGCTCCCTGGGGTGCCTCGGGACACATGCAGTAGTGCCCTGGGTCGGTGGTCCAGGGCAAAATCAAATTATTAATGGTTAATTATTTATTAGCAAAACCGGAGCTAATACTGCCCTTTACCACATCACTGACCCTAAGAATTGCATATAATCCCAATGGAATTATTATTTTTTTTACCTAGGGGTGCCATGAAAAAACTCCTGATACTCTAGGGTACCGTGATTCAAAAAAGATTGGGAACCCCTGTTGTACAGTATTTTCACTTGGTTTCAGTATCCAAAATGAACAAATACATGTGATTGAGTCTCAGCCTGGGGATGATCACTTTTTATGGGACGGAGGCAATTGGAAATATTGCAGTTTATTTACTGTAACATACGCAAATTTGTATTACAAATTCCAGCAAATAAAAGCTTGCAGCAACATCCGTATACACTACAGATCTGGGTGCATACAGCACTTGTACCTCCTTTATGCTAGCAGACAAGTGCAGACAGTCTACTTATGGATAGGGTATGTTTCTGTACTTGCACAGAGAAGTATGTACACCTATCAGTAGCCATGGGTGCCAGAGTGCTGGCGCTTATGGCCGTTTCCTGCACTCTTCATTTGTTTATTGATCCCTGAAACCGATTCTGTTCTATCTTGGATGATTTTGTGGGCGTATTCTATCATACATTTTTTGCTACTAGCATTCGTACGTGAGAATGAATATTGTACCTGCTGTATTTTCAATTTGTATTTTGAAACATATCAACCAATAACTACATTTTTTTTTGCTTTGAATACAAATGTTACACTTTCCTTGTGCTTATGATATGGTTGGAGGTAAGTGTGCATCTGATGTATGTTGCTATAATCATGGATGTACCGTAAATGTGTTATTTTTACTATTTTTTTTTTTTTTCCTTTCGGGCTCATAATTAACACAATCCATATTCTCCCCCAATAAGGTGTTTTTTGTACAAAGACTGTCTCGCTTTGAGGCATCTTGTTGCAGATTAGTGATCCTGTGTCAGGGACCTGTTGATGAAAAAATAGAGCGATTGCTTAGGTCTGAACTCGGTGACCTACCAAAGGTCAGCTGCCATGTAGCTGCATTACCTTCCAATGTTTTAGATAAGAATGATATCTGCTAACAACTTGCTCGGATGACAGAGTGAGTGGACAGTAGTATTATGATAAAGTCCAGTACTAGCTTTGATTAGATGTTGCCTTTGAAAACAATTTGTGTGGGTTTATTTTCTAGCAGCTGTTTCATTTTTGTATAACATCCTGCAGAACAATGTAGCTCTTCTTTATAAAGTAAAGCCAACCATTTTCTGTCTGTGCATTGATGGTTTTGACCTTGTGAGTCATTTATTAGGTGTCCGAACCATCTATTTGCTAGGCAAACAATTTGTTGATAGATGTCAGGCATTACATTTGTACTTCCCACACATCTTTCCCAACATGTGCATGTTTCATAGTTCTGTCTGGAGCAGGAGAAGCCATTATATTATCACATTCTGTATATTGCAGATTTTACACAAACTAGTCTCCTCCATTAGAACTAGAGCAGGGGTCTTCAACCCATGGCCCGCGGGCCACAAGTGGCCCGCGGAGCTGATCTCAGTGGCCCCCTGCCCGCCATGCACAGGATTTTTTTTTTTAAGTAAAAGAAAATGCTGCCGAGGGAGGCAGTGTAATGGAGTCCCCTTGGGTGCCGCCTACCCGATTTCCATTGGCTGCAGGCAGGGCAGAGGAGTGGATCCAGTGCGGCTGAGGGAGGAGGAGGCACGTCTGGTCACGAGCTGGGGAGTTGGGACCCGGCAAAGCTGCGGGAGGAGGAGACGCAGCTGGCGGGAGCAGGGGACCCGGCACTGGAACTGCAGGAGGAGGAGGCACAGCTGGCGGAGGGGACCCGGCGAAACTGCAGGAGGAGGCATGGATGGTGGAAGCAGGTGACCCGACAAAGCTGCAGGATGAGGAGGTACATCTGGCGGGAGCAGGGGACCTGGCAAAGCTGCAAACATTACTGGGGGCATTGTGTGTGGGGCATTACTGGGGGCATTGTGTGTGGGGGGCATTACTGGGGGCATTGTGTGTGTGGGGCATTACTGGGGGCATTGTGTGTGAGGGGCACTGCTGGGGCATTGTGTGTGAGGGGCACTGCTGGGGCATTGTGTGTGAGGGGCACTGCTGGGGCATTGTGTGAGGGGCCCTGCTGGGGCATTGTGTGAGGGGCACTGCTGGGGCATTAGGTGAGGGGCACTGCTGGGGCATCATATGTATAAGCAGGAGTACTGCTGGCATTATGGTCTGTGGCATAATGGGCATCAGTGTGGGGCATATTGTGCAATGGGCATAATTTTGTGTGGATTAATGTGTAATGGGCATCACGGTGCGGCATAATGTGTAATGGGCATTATGGTGTGTGGCATAATGTCTAATGGACACTATGGTGTGATGCACAATGTGTAATGGGCATTACGGATAAACAGTGTAACAGTGTATATTGATTTAAGTAGCCTTTCATTGTTTGGGTTTGATCTGTGAGGCATACTATTTCACTGTGTGGGCCTTCATGTTTTTATATTTCATTGTGCAGGCTTCAGTCAACTTAAGCATGTGAGGACAACGACCATTCCTGCGGTAACCAATGTCTGGTCATTCAGGTTGCAAAAGAGGTGTCAGGTAATTGTTTTCCTGCTAGTTCACACTTGTTATAATTAGACCACGCCCCTTATAATTAGGCCACACCCATTTTTGGGAGCGCGCCTACGGCGCGTGCAATTTATTCAATATCAAATTATATATGGGGGGGGCACATATTTTACGGTTTGCACTGGAACCCAAATTGGCTGCTGATAACTATTAGGGTGTGTGTGTGTGGGGTTATGTGCTGAGTATGGGCGGCTGTGCCAACTATCTATGAAGGACTGTGCTGATGTTATAGGGGAGCTGTGATTCTATGGGTCTGTCCGAAATTCCATAGGCGATTTTAGTGGCCCTCGGGCTTCACTGGATTTGTTTAGGTGGCCCACGCTGTCTTAAAGGTTGAAGACCCCTGAACTAGAGAGTACAGAAAAGTCACCCATTAAATTCTCTGCTTACTTGGGTAAGCATCTGTATATAACTGCTAGTTTACAGAGTACTGCAGAACACAGATGTACAGTTTAGGATAAGGGCCCCTATTTGCTTTAGGATCCAGTCATTGTTCTTTTTCATTTGAATCCATGGGGTTTACTTACTAAAATGGGAGTTCTATTGAAGATAGGATGTTGCTGTGGGCAACCAATCAGATTTGTTCTATTATCTTCTAGAAGATGCTAAATAAATAAGTCGATTCTGATTGGTTGATATGGGCAACATCCCATCTTCAATAGAATTCTGAGCTTAATAAATGGCATCTGGAGTTCGAGCTGAAAAAAACTTTGAGCATTGCATCACTTTGCTGGAGCAAGTACTCAGCATTTTATTTTTGGCTCTGGTTTTGAGTATTCTAGAAATGTGATGAGCTACAGTGGAGTGCTGCACACTTCCTACAGCTCTTATGTCCCCACTTCTGCTTATTCCTAGAAATCAAGTAGCCTTTTCACTGTTCATCTTAGGTGGTCATCAGTGGGCAGTGTCTGTATGACCTCAGGATAATAACCGTGTGAGGAGGGTGGGGTTGGTGAGTAAATTTATATGTATGAATGTAGTACTGCATATTGGAGAAACTTCCTTCTCGCATACAGTACTTCCAGATATAGGGGCTAATTATGACTTTCAGTGCATTTGCATATTAATATTGAGTGGCTGGTGGTTTATCACTCTCCATTTTATCACTTCTCAAGCTTAGTACATCTGGCCCACAGTATCCGTTTGCAACTATACAAACATGCTCTTACTGTACTGAACCCATGTTAGTTGTGTGTAGAACCCTAGTGCTTTGTACCATGTAGAGTCATTTTCACAATATTTTAGAATTTATGCTTGACTGATATTCCTAAGTTTGTTATAAATATTAGTGTGACTTAATGAATACAGTGAAGCTATCTATTAATGTACAACGGATTCAAAGAGAAGTGAATTATTGTCTGGATATTTTCTAATCCATATCAAACTTTTAAATCCTTCTACTTTCTGATGCAGCACTGCACTGCACCACTGAACTGGACTGGATACAGTATAGCAGGCCACACCCCCCAGACTGAAACAACACAGCACTGCACCACTGAACTGGATACAGTAGAACAGGCCACACCCTCAGACTGATGCAGCACAGCACTGTACCACTGGACTGGATACAGTAGAGCAGGTCACCCCCACAATGATGCAGCAGAGCCAGAGCAGGTCCCATGCCATGCCACTTTCCCACAGCCACTAACACTTCCTCTCACTACCCACTCCAGGACTGGAGAGAGGCTAGCGTTGAGCCACCCGAATTTATATAGGGTCCGGATCTCACAGGAATCTGACAGCGGGATGATGAAGTTTTGGCACGTTCCAGGATCCAAGTTTGGCAGGAACAGCCTAGCCGCACTTGGATCCCTCCTCAGATCGTGAAGTTCAGGTACGTTCGGATCTCTGAGATCCGAACGCCCTCATCCCTACTATACGTACATTTCTGTGATGAAGTCACTCCTGAAGCTTCACTGCAGGGGGTGTCTGGTCAGCTGTTATATACAAACACACAGCAGTAGCAGAATGTCTGTCTTTCTGGTTTTAGTTCGTTTTTTTTTTTTTTTTTATCTTAAAAACAGCTGAAATCACTTAATGTTATTTATTACAGGTTGAGTATCCTGTATCCGTGCATCCCTTATCCGAATTATTCCAAAAATCGTGGTATTTGGAATCATTCGAATTTTTATTTTTTAACCCCCCTAACCTTCTTTTCATACTTACCAAGTCCCAGGGCGTCCACAGCAGACCTCCGGCATCTTCTCCAGGGTCTCCAGCGGTCCCAGGAATGCATTGCGCGAGTTGAATTGAAATCACATGGCACAAACCACACAGCACACATATCGTTACGTGTATGGGCACCTTAAGACCTAATCAACTTCTTTTGAATTATGTTTTCTTTAATTGAAAAAATAAACAAACAAAGCTAATCCGAGCCTTTCAGGGTATTTCATATAAACCAGTGGTTCCCAACCCTGGTCCTCAAGTACCCCCACAGTGCAGGTCATCCAGCAGGTGCACTCATTATTCAGACACATTTTAAAAGATCCACAGGTGGAGCTAATTATGTCACTTGTGATTCTGTGTGGAGACCTGGAAAACATGCACTGTTGGGGGTACTTGAGGACCAGGGTTGGGAACCACTGATATAAACGATAAAGCGGAACATATGGGCTGTCATCATCTGCTGCTGTTTTGGCCATGATCATTTTTAAAGATACAGTTTGTACCTCAGGAACAGTGAGGAATCTGGATAACCTTCTTTTCTAATAGCGGAATAAAAATAAATAAACAAATGGTATATAGGGATTTGTAGGAGTAGAATCTGTGCTAATAGGTTATCTAGTATGTTTTTGCTTGCAGCCCATAAGAAGAGTACACCTTGGATGATGTGTTCCTAGTTTCATATCAGCAGTGATGGAACCTGGAAGGGTAGCCGGCATTTCCAAGTGCATACCTACTTGCACGACAAGAGACAGTAGGGGGGAGCAGGGTCCATGTTGCATTACGCACCACGGCTCTTCCTAGTATTATCCTGCATTGCCCTGCATGTACAGACGTCGGATGACATGGCTAACAACCCGCATCATTAATGATATAGATTGTACACACTGGACGATATGCACAAAAACATTGTTACCCATGGGTGTTATCCGGCATATTGTTTATTATTATTATACTTTATTTATATAGCACCACATGGACCTGCAGCGCTCAATTAAAGATACATAAACAAATAAGCAAAACAGTTACTTACAGTTGAATTCAATAGAGATCAAGTTCAGGTTGCATAAACATGGCTGCATAAGCAGAGGACACTGGAGTAAGTATCATGGAGGTAGAAAACCGCAGGATTTGGTGCCATCAAAGATGGTTTACATAAGAGAAGGAAAAGGACATGAGGGACGAGGGCCCTGCTTGTGAGAGCTTACATTCTAAAGGGGAGAGGAAGACAAACACGGGTGAAACAGATTGGGTAGACCGTAAGCATGGAACAGAGTTAAGGTGAGACTTGGCTGAGTTTGGTAAAGAAGTGGGTCTTGAGAGCTCCTTTGAAGTTTTATAGAGAGGTGGAGAGTCTGAGGGAGAGAATTCTAGAGGTGGGGAGCAGCATGTGAAAAGTCTGGGAGGTACAAGTGTGGGAGGAAGAAATCAGTATGCAGGAGTGTAAAGGTAGATGAGTGCAGAGATGTGAGTGGGTTAGAGCTTTGTGATACCCCTTTTACACCGCCGCAAAACCCCGGGTCTTCGGCAGGTAAGACCCGGGTCAGCGGCAGTGTAAATGGGACATGCCATGTCCCTTTTACCCAGGTCCTGACCGCAGCGTTCGTAGGATGGACGGGGGAGCACAGACAGCTTGCGCTGCTGTCGGCTATACTCTGCAGACAGCAGCAGCGGAGAAGGTGAATGGATGCCTGTTTGCGTCATCCATTCACCTCCCAGGTGACTGCTGGGAGGGGAGGGGGGCGCCGCCCCGCCCAGCAGCTGACCTTGGTGCTTGGCTGCTCCCAGCACTGCGATCAGTGGTCCCGGCGCTTGGAGATGATGTCATTTTTAAGTGCTGCCTCTGTGTACACTGCAGATGGGCACCTCAGTGTAAACTGTGTGAATCCCGAATCCGACCCGGCTTGGATCCTTCTTCCAAATGCCGGGTGGGATCCGGGATTTTTGGTGTAAAAGGGGTATAAGTGTGAGAAGTTTGAATTGGATTCTGGAAGGGAAGCCAGTGAAGGGCTTGTAGAAGAGGGGCGGCGAATGGAAGTGCGTTTAATGTCGTGCAGCATTGAGGATAGATTGGAGAGCGTCATTTGTCAGTGATTCCACATAGTACAAGATTACAGTAGTCCAACCTTTTCATACCCCCACTATCCACGTCGGCGTGGAGTTGATTTTATATAGTGTGGTGAGCCACCGAGCCCGTGCCCGTGGTGAACCCCGCGAGGGGACGCGCATTACTTCACAGGTATTACGCGGCCCCTCATGGGGCTCGCTGCGCTCGCCATGATTCAGGCACTATATAAAATCAACTCCATGCCGACGTGGATAGTGGGGGTATGAAAAGGTCGTAGGACGCGTACTATATAAAATCAACTCCATGCCGACGTGGATAGTGGGGGTATGAAAAGGTCGTAGGACGCGTACCGCCGCCCATCGCGGGCTCGCTGCGCTTGCCACGCTTTGGGTTGGCGTTGATCGTGGGGTGGCGTTAACAATGGGGGGCATTTAACATACACATCACCCATTAGGGTGCCTATACAATAAAAAATCGGGGCCATTGGCCCATTTAACATTGTTCCATATGGAAAATTGCGTTGATCGCGTCTGTCGCATCGCATGCCATTATAATGGCATGCGATGGACGCGATCAATGTGATTTTGTAATAGCCGGCTAATTTAACATTGCTCCCTATGTAATATCGCGGTGATCGCGTCGGTCGCATAGCGTGCCATTATAATGGCATGCGATGGACGCGATCAACGCAATTTTCTCATTGCCGGCAATAAAGGCTAAAAATAGCCAAATATTGCGTCGGTCGCATCAATCGCATACCTTAAGTTACCTTAACTTAAGGTATGCGATCACCCACAACGGGCGCCGTGCTAGGAAACAAGTACCAAAAAAAATACTGAAAGCCGAAACTTGGTAGACAACATTTCAGCACCTTTCATGTGGTCACCTAAGTTTACCACACCATATACCCCTTATACAAATCAGGAACCACAATAGTAACCCCCTTATTCTGTACTTGCCTCTTACACATTATGCCACATGGAATGAGCCAAAATTCACACTATGGCACAAGGATTGAGTCAAAATTCACGTTATGCCACACAATTAAGGCACAATTCACATTTTGCCACATGGATTGAGCCTAAATACACCCTATACCAAACAAATTGAGCAATAATGCACAATATGCTTCATAAACAGGGGCAATTCATGCCAAAAGGCGCGCATTAAAAATTTACACCATAATGCCCATTACATGTTAAGCCACACACCATATTGTCCATTACGTATTACGCCAAACACCATAATGCCTATTTAAATTATGCTACATAAGAGCTACATACCTACATGCTCATTGCCAGGGGTTCCATGCTCATTGCCAAGGGGGAATACATGCTCGCGGTAACTGGGGGACAGCCACCGCCGGGCAGAAATGACAGCCATTGACAGCCGGGCAGAAAGCAGGGGGCTGCCCGGCTGTATTCAGAGCACTGCAGGTTCCGGCTATTGGAAATAATACCCCTTTCACACCAGAAAATGCAGGGATTTACCCAGGATTATGGTCCCAGGATCATGCAGGGACATTCCCAGGCAGGCCCCTTTGACACCAGCCTAGTCCTTGCATTTTCTGGTGTGAGGGGGAGAGAAACCCCCCCCCCCCCCCCTTTAAACAAACAGCTATATCTTTGGAACCAACTGACCGATTTACATGTGGGCTTCAAATGATTTTGGTCCTGTGAAACTGGGCCCTTTGGTTCCAGAGAAATCTGCCCTCAAACAACAACCATGAAATTACATTTCATAAATGAAAAAATCGGTTTACCTGCAATATCTCTAGAACCAATGAACCCATATGGACAAGCCTGGTATCAAAGATTGAAGGCCCAGCGATTTGGATTCGACTGAGATCAACCTCGAGCTTCTGTGATGCTGGAGGGGGAACTAGCAGCCATTGGAACTGGGTGGGGGTCGGAATTAGTGTGTCCCATGTTATCCTATGGGGAAACCGTTCCAGCTTTGCCTGGTGGTATCTCCAGTTCCCAAGGGGCTAGCGATGCAGGGCCAGACTCGTTGGAAAGCCCTGGCCCTCGGCTACACAATGGGCCTATTTGCAGAGTGGGCCTGGAGCTGTAGCTCCATCAGGCCCATTGTTATTTGCAGAGTGGGCCTTGAGCTGTAGCTCCATCAGGCCCATCCGGCCCTGGATCTTAGAATGCACACCCTATATACATGAGGTGCCATCATGCTGGGACTTGTAGTTCTGCAAAGAAAAATACATGGTGCAGATGCACACTCCATGTTATTAATCAATAATAGAGGTTCTTGGTATATTAATTGGCCAAGAAATATTTTCCCACCAACCAGCTTCACGGTGACCTCATTTCTGGTGGGTCCCTAATACTAAGTTTGTTTCCTGGGTGAGAAAGGGTCAGGTTTTTGAAAGGTGCTGAATTTGTGGTTTGAAGGAGAGGGAGGAGTCAAGGATTACGTGCTTTGTGCTGAGCAAGGTGTTAGGGTCAGTGAATTTGTCAAAATAGCTGTTCAAATTGGCAAAACATTTATAGATTTTATATAATCTTTTTAACTCAACATTTTTTTTTAAATGTATATAACAAATGTGAGTGACGCTGACATTTTTAGCAGGTATTTTAACATCGCCCACAGAGATGTTGGCATTCAAAGGGTTAAGAAAGCGCTGGGACATCCAAGAAGAGATAATCGAGATACAGTTGGAGACACGAGTGAGGAGAGCAGGAGAAATGTCATGGGACGAAAGTTAGATATGAGTATCATCAGCATAGCAATAATATTGTAAGTCAAAAGAGCTAATGAGGTCAGCTAATGTTGACAAAAAGGGCGAGACGTAATAAGTTATGATTTTTTTGTAACTGCTATTTTTTTTTAAAATGTCCAAAATTGCATGTTTACCACAAATCACACTTGTAATAGTGTACAATTTGCCTATACCCAAAAAATCGCACCTCAAAAATCGCATTCAGATGTTTTCTCATTGAAAACCTCAAAATCGCAAATACGCCCTAAACATTAACAAAAATTGCAAGAAAAATAGACGTGCTTCAGGCAGGTGAGTTTGAAAGACACATTCACAAATCAGTGAGATCTGTGCATGGTTCTGTCCAAAAAAGTGTGCAAAGGTAAAAAAAAAACCTGCGTGGGGTCCTCTCCCCCCGACCCTCTTTGAGCTTGTCCTGGTTTCCCAAATGTGGGGGAACACAGTCATGGGGTCCCCCCATAATTAAGAAACAAGCACCAGGCTCTTGGACTGGTCCTGATTCCAAAAATATAGGGGACAAAAAAGACTAGGGTCCCGCTCTCTGACTGCATGTTCGGTGGGGCTCCAGTTGATGTCACTGAACGATATCATTCAGTGTTTTACCCGCAGATTGTTCGTTTCATGGTACTGTCATCGTTAACAATATCGGCAGTGCTGCATATCGTATATATATTGTGAAAGGAGCTTTACTATGCTAAATTTATTAACTGCATATAAAGACTAGTGCTGTCTAAAATGTACTGACCAGGAATTGCTTGTGAATGGTAAGCTGTGCTCTCTGTATGTGCATCCGATAAGCAGTTTCATGTGTCTGGAGAGCTTTTACCAGATGTCTCTAGGGTTTGAGGCAACCTCAAGTAACCTTTGGCACACTTGGATCATTGAGACTTGACACAGGAATGTCAAGTTTCCTCATCAGCTTGTGAAAGAGGAATTCTGTATTGCTCTGTGATTTCCTTCATCTGCAAAATACTTGGTTTTCTGCTGAAAAGTTTCATCCTCCTATTTTTTTTATTTATGATTAAAAAATGATGTCAGTCACTTGTTGGCCTGTACTGCCTTCCTTTTATACCATTAAACGGACGTTTGACGCTTAAAAATGTAGGTGATCTTAATGATCCCAAGGGATGCGCACATGACACCGCTGTCATTATTCTATATTTGAAGGGGTGTTTAACAGGACAGCCTTTCACAGAGGACCCTTGACAATATGTGAGGTCTCCACGACACTCAAAGAAATGGTCCTGGGTCAGCACCAAAGTAGCTCACACTGGAGTGCAGTACATTGCAAATATGCTATACCATGTGTGAAACTGCAGAGAATAGAAAAAACAGCTGTGATTATGTTTTATCTATGGTAGATGTCATTTAACCCAGTCCTTATAATAGGAGTAATGTGATCCCCTGGCGATCCAAAGTTGGTCACACACTTGTCCAGTCCTCTGCAAATAAGACTACATATTCAAACTGTTTATACAATTCTACTGCAGAGCTACTCACAGATTCTCCATCAAATCCTTTCCTAGTAACTTCGACAAAATCTGCACTGGCTCCCATTCCCCTACAGAATCCTCTTCAAACTCCTCACCCTCACATACAGGGCCATCTCTAATTCCACTGCTCCATATATCTCCAACTTCATCCCCCTTCATACTCCCTCCCACTCTCTACGGTTGGCTGCTGACCATCGCCTCTCCTCCACTCTGATCACTGCTTCCCATGCTACAGTTCAAGATTTTGCCCGTGCTGCACCCCTTCACCCTACCTCACTCCATTAGACTCTATCCTACTTTGCAAAGCATCAAACAGTCACTGAAATCCCACCTTTCCATCAAACTGTACCCTTCCGCTGCATAACCTAGCCATGATCCAGCAACCCCTGCCTCATACCTTGACCATCTCTTCTTTGCTTACATTCTGCCTTCAGGCCAACTCCCGTTTGCTTACACCTCATGTCCATCAGTCTGTTGTCCCTTCCCACTAGATTGTTAGCTCCTCAGAGCAGGGCCCTTTTTCCTCTTGTTGTCAAAAACCTCTTTTAACATTTCACTTACAGCTCTTTCCTGCTACTTACGTCTTATGCTGCTTTCACATTGCAGAAATGGGTAATGACACTGTATTCTTAAATGGGACACTAGGAATTTTTTTGTGGATATACAGTGCAGCATCAAGCAGGGATGAAGGGGGGCATTCCATACATTACATTGAGACATTACATGCGGGGAACACATGCCCGCCGAGCAGCACAGCGCCTAGGCAGCCATCAGAGGCACCACTGGTCGCTGCAGCAGCCAGGTAGGTAACAGTATGAGCAGGGACAGTACAGTATCACATAGGGTACACATACCCGCCGAGCTGCACAGTGCCTAGGCAGCCATCAGCTGCGCCACTGGTCGTTGCAGCAGGCAGGTATGTAACAGTATGAGCAAAAACATTGCAGAGACAGTACAGTTATCACACAGAGGACACAGGGTACATTTGGCTGAGTGCACCGATCCTAGGCAGCCATCTGCGGTGCCATTTGTGGTGGTGGCAGTATGGGGGGGGGGGGCCCAGCATGGAGGAAGGACAGAGAGTCAGTCAGTGAGGCCGTGGGCCAGTAGTTGGGGTCTATAGGAGTTGTTGTAGCCTGAAACAACAGGGCACACCAGGTGCTTGTGCTGCCAGGGTATCTTGGTGTCCCAGGCCAGAGGGGGGCTGGACACTTCTGTCCGCTTCCCTCCTTACCCACCTGGGTGCATTTGCGGTGGTTGTGTGGCAAAGTCATGTGTCCTCCTCTGGTTTTGTGATGATGTTTCCAGGCAGGGGGCAGGGGTGTTCTTCTTGGGGCCCATGATCTCGTGGGTGGCAGCCTTGCAGGCGGTCTTGGAGCTGGTGACTCTGTGCTGTGCTGCCATGATGCGGTCCGTGATGCTTTGGCTGCGGTCTGACAAGGAGAGAGGATTGGGCCCGGGAGGAGGAGGGGACTAGCCACCAGCCGCACGCCAAGCATGGAGGCCCGGGGGACAGAGTCCTACCATACGTGTCAGGAAACGGGAGTCATCCGCTCCGTCTTCCCCTCCGTCTCTTCCGCCTCCTCTCCACCGAACTGGGGATCGTCTGCTTCCCTCCGGCAACTCTTCTCTCCTTTCCCTCGGAAATCATATCTACAGCCCATATTTGCATAAACGGAAGACGTGGACAAATGAGACACTCTAGCACCACAGTGAGCTGTGCACATGGGTGACAGTTTATTTTGTCACAATGATTGCATACTCGTACCGCATGCCAGAATCTCTGCATTTGCTCTGTACTCGCTAAACACCTTAGTTAGCGTGCAAATGTGATCGGTGGTGCACTTGCACAGTTCTCCCTTGTGTCAGAGACGATCGCAGACACCGCACACATGGCCAAAGGAATTGTTTAGAAACAGCTTGGCAAACCATTTGCCTGCACCAGAGTAGCGCAACAATGCTGCTGGTTGCTTTAGTAACAACATTGAAGGGCCTGTGTTGAGGTCCATTGTGACCAAGTTAATGGCAGTTGTCTGTTTTGTGGTGGATTTCAACTCTGATCCTTTCTTTTGTGGCATGATGCTGTTTCACGAGTTTAAAGCGCAGCTGCTTTTAAAATTTTCAGAGTGCATTAATAGTTGATGCATTAAAGGGAGGACCCTTTTAAGCCCATTCAAAAGAGCTATCAATCGCGTTCATGGTATTTGTCGTTTCGGTGCAATGGCGCACAAAAGAATCAAAGTGCTGCAAATTGTGCCAAAATTTGTCTGAAACACAATGAAGCACCACCTGAAACGATAACCCAAACGTTACAGAAGAATTTAGTTTTGATGTTGGGGCAACCTTGCTCCGTCGATCGGTACACTTGCACGGTCCGGTGTACGAATGGGGACAGGAGCGGTACATGTTTTCATGACTCTGAGTGCCCTACACCCCCCCCCCCCCCCCCCCGAGCGTGCGAGAAAGACACGTAATCCATATCAAAATATTAATTCAAAGGCAAAATGTTGGAATATTGTAATGCTCCATTTAGCAGCACCCTTACCTGGAGCCTTTAAGCTATTTTGCATGGCTGCCAAACCCCAGAACTTGCAGTGTTTTCTTTGATCTTCACCTGTATGGCAGCTACCTCCCCAGGGCTTATTGTGAGCTTGTAAGCTCTTTTGTACAGCTGCTGCCTACCCAGACCTTCTGACCTCTATGGTTCAGGATCGACTAGCTCATGCCTGCTCTTCTTACAGCTGCTGCCCGGCCCTGGCTTTAGAAGATACAGGGAGCAGGGACATAATGATTCAGTGAGCTGCAATTGGCATGCAGCCATATTGAATATGAAAAATTATGCCACAGCTCTATTTTTTGAAAATAGTTGTTGCTGCATTTGTTCCGTTCGCTGCTAAACTTGCAGGTAAAGGCTGTGATCATGCCACCATGCCCTTCACAAGCTCACACCACCACATCCTGGTGTTGTACCCTCCACCATCTCCTGCCACCATACTCACTTCGCCCCGCCTTGTCATCAGGCAGGCTATGCTGGGATCCCACACCACTGCCATGCTGAAGGTTTGCTGGCCTGATGGCCTTCGCAGCCCACATGCCAGTGGTGGATCCAGAGGAGGATCTGCAGTACAATTCAAAATTTGAATAGGGGAGGAACACCAACTGCCAGTGAGTCAGTTTGTACAGTCCATATCCAGGTTCCTCTGTTCCTAGTGAGCCTCTGGGGGATAGCACACCCCTCTGTTCCTTTGGTTGCCACAGGGGGACGGTCTAGAACCCTACCTCTGAAGTCGTCTGTGGAGGGGATTATTGGCTGTGGAAATGGCTGGTTCAAAGCATGTACCCGGGAGGGTGTTGGATGAACCCTTGTTTGGTAGAGGACTGTCCGAATGGAAATGGTGGGGACTCCGGTATCACCTCTGGACCCACCACTGTTGTTCTGCTGGGGACTCAGGTATTCAGCAGAACAGCAGTGGTGGGTCCAGGGGTGATACCTGAGTCCCCACCATTTCCATTCGGACAGTCCTCTACCAAACGAGGGTTCATCCAACACCCTCCCGGGTACCATGCTTTGAACCAGGCATTTGCACTGCCAATAATCCTCTCCACAGACGACTTCAGAGGTAGGGTTCTAGACCGTCCCCCTGTGACAACCCAAGGAACAGAGGGGTGTGCTATCCCCCAGAGGCTCACTAGGAAAAGAGGAACCTGGATATGGACTGTACACAATAATCCTTTGGGCCCAATAGGAACAGACATTTGTACCAGAACTGACTCACAGCAACCAAGCGGTACCAGTGGGTGAATATACCTAAACAAAACATTATTTACATTTTTATTGATTGTATTATTTTACCCTATTTCATTTTATCTTATCCATGCAATAGCATTATTAATATTAAAACGTATTAAGCATTTGAATCCGGTGACCAGCACTGTTACATCCCCTCCTTTCTTGAACATTATGACAATGGCTTATTTTCATTATTGTCTGTGATGTAATCGGGAAAAGCTTTAAATACTTCTGATGCTTTGTACTAGCACAAAGGTGACACCACACACACACACACACACACACACACGGAGGCTTATTGAGCGTCAGTGAAGAGAATTATATAGTAGATTCTTTGGTCTGGTGAAAATTAAGCTAAACTAAACCTGTACTTAAATATAAATAGGATTTAAAAAAATATTCCCCATTGTTTCCATGTAAGGGATTACTCCCACGCATGAATTAGATCATATAATGCTGTGGCAAAGAACGGAATTTATTTTTTAATCAGGTGGGATTATCACCTGTGGGAGGAGGGGGGGGGGGGGGGTTGTTGCTCCAAAATCTAGCCACACAAGAACAAATTTACATGAGAACTCATGGCAATTTGCACAGTATCTTCTGAATTACCTTGTTCTAGAGTTTGTTTGTAATAAATGATTTATCACAAAAAGATATCTTGTGTGATTATTTTAAGCAATTCGTAATGATGTAAAAAAGTAATTTGCATAAAACAGGTAATTTTTTTTTTTTCTGTTTTCTGCTCCTTTTCCTATGCTTTGGGGGAATGCGTTTAATATTTATTTATTAACAGTTTCTTATATAGAGGCCCCTTTAGCATTGGAGGAAGTATTGCTAGCAATTAAGTTATTTCCTGGGGGAAAAACACCTGGCCTGGATGGGCTACCTGGCGAAGTCTACCAGAAGTATGTTAACAAATTGGGACCGTGAGTGTCTTTAAGGACATGGTAATGGAGGAGAGTGTACCTCCCTCGATGTAGGAGGCCTCAATAATTGTGATCCCGAAGAGTGGTAAAGATCGGACTCGGGTAGATTCCTTCAGGCCCATATCACTAATATCATCCGATACCAAAATATATGCAAAGATACTAGCAAATAGATTGAAGAAAGTAATTGATCAAATTGTCCACCCCGGTCAAACGGGCTTTATGGCAGGTAAATCTACAACGATTAATTTGCAAAGGGCTTATTCCTATCTCCAAAGTGCAGAACAGGGAAGATCGAATTCAGTGATCGCGTCATTCGATGCGAACAAGGCATTCGATTCGGTTGAATGGAAATTTTTTATGGAGTGCATAACAGGCATTTGGATTTGGGGAGGGGTTTAATAAGCAGGTCTCCTTGCTATATCAGAACTTCAAAACTAGGATGACCATGAATGGGGTTACATCTCCCTGCTTCTCTCTTTCAATAGGTACGCGACAAGGATGTCCCCTTTCCCCCCTACTGTCAGTGGTGGTAGAACCCCTTGCTTGTATGTTGAGAGCAGCTCTGGAGGTGGAGAGGCAGGGACTCTGGGACCCAGTAGTAATGTAGCCTCACTATATGCAGATGACCTCCTGGTGGGACTGACGGAACCCCGAGATCTACCCAAAATAGTAAAATATATACAGGACTTTGGAGAATATTCAGGTCTTGACGATGAACTGGACTAAGTCAAACTATGTCCAAATAGGTATTAATGATAGGTATGACCTTGAGGAAAACAGTCAACTAAAGAGGGTAGAAAAGTTTTGTTACCTGGGTATTTGTTTTTCTAGAATAACAGCAGATTTTATTCCCAATAAATTTTTATTAAAGATTTTAGGACTAAATGTCGGAGCTGGTCCAGGCTCCCTATCTCCCAATTTGGGCGGGTAAACCTGGTTAAGATGGCGATTCTGCCTACATTTTTAGACATCATCCAACATTCACTAGTCTATATAGAAGAGGACTATTTTAGGAAAATAAATAGCCTAGTCTCCTTATTTATTTGTCGGGATAAGCGGACTAGAGTCAGGCTGAATACTCTGTGTAGAGATAGAGAGAAGGGAGGTCTGGCCCTGCCAGACTTTAAAGTTTATTATATGGCTGCCCAAATGGTCCATATTTGTTCCTGGGTTAGGCAGGGGGAGGTTACAGGGGAACTGCGGAAATTTAGGGAGTATTCCATTCATACATTGATGGAATTGAAAGAACAACAGGGAGGGAAGGTGTGGAATTTATTTGGAATTAGCTCCATAGGCCAATGGTACCAAGACAGGGTGTTAAAGTCCTTTACTCAGCTACAAGTTGAGTTTAATTTACCAAAGGAATTGTTTTACAGATATTTACAAGTGAGAAGTGCTATGACTCAATATAGTAAGGGCGATCTGAGGGAATTGGAGGAGGCCCCTTGCAAGAAATTTATTAAACAACTGGGGCTGGGCAAACGGTTGTCCAAAATGTATCGTTTTCTTTACTCTTATGTACAAACAGAGGAGCTGGGGGCTCTACAGCTAAAATGGTTGGAGGATATTCCCCAGCTAGATGAGACTAGGTGGAGGGTGGTATTGTCGGGCCCCAAATATGCTACTAACTCAATGCTGATACAGCAGGTACAATTTAATATTCTTCACAGGAGCTATATAACCCCAGTAAGGTTAAAAAAATATGCTGAGTCCTATAGATGTCCAAAGTGTGGAGAAGGAGAGGCCACATTTAGGCACTTATTGTGGAATTGTAAGCGCGTAAGCAGGTTCTGGGATGGGATAATTAAAATTATTGAGCAATTTGGCATCCCCCGGAGAACCTTGAATGAACTTAACTTAGTTTTGGGGCTATGGGAGGAGGGGGAAATTACCCGGGATGTGAAACAGTTGGCTAAGAATCTATCTGCCTTAGAAAAAGTGATAATTGCCCGTCAGTCCGGTGATAGTTGAATGGATCAATTTAGTAAATTGTACTAGCGAACACGAGAAATATGTATATGCATCCCGAGGCTCGATTCAGAAATACTAAAGGGTATGGGGACACTGGAACCGATTAGCTTATTATAAAGCAATAAATAGTATCCGTTTAAAATAAGTAAGTACGAAGAAGTTAGAAATATTTATTGTAATACATTGTCAATGGTAGAGCACCACACTTAAATAGGGCTGATTAGATAACCCGAAACTGTTTTCTTTTTCTTCCTCTTTTATAAAGATGTGAAGTATGAGGCACTTAATTTTTACAAAAAAGCTCACTTAGGGGGGCAACATCACAAGCCGTTGGGCTCATTCTGCCGAGAAAAGCCCGTAAATAGGCAAACTCCCGGCCGGAGCTCGTCTATTTCCGCCCTCAACTCGTGGCCACGCCCCTTTCTCACCGCTCGGTGTCCGGGACATTGAATCCCAACCGCCGAACTCAAGTCGAGCAAAGCGAGAACGGGACAGGGGCACGGCTGTTGAGCTTGCTCGACAGCCGTGCCCCTGACTTTGAATATCCCCCTTAGTAAATATGTATTAACTTAATTTTTTTCTGTTTAACCATAAACATAGACACGTAGTAAGAGGCACTCATTTTATATAGATGTGAAGCATGAGGTACTTACATTTTGACAAAAAAGCTGACAGGAAATATGTACGAGTTTTTAAATTTTTCCTGATTAACATAGATATAGATATGTAGCAAGAGGCACTCATTTTTTTTTTTTTTGTGTTGGGGTTCAGTGGTCCCTTTCACCCAGGGAGGGGAAGGAGGAGAAATGTTAGGGAAAGTAAAGGAAACAATGTACGATGTAGAAGTAGTGTTCACTCTAGAAATTGTGCGGGCAGGGCGCCGGTGGGCGGGCCGGGGCAGCCGACGGCACACTTGTGGGCGGTCCCAGACCGCCGACGTCACTAAAGTGGGCGAGCCGCCGACGTCACTAAAGTGGGCGGGCCCGCCCGGCAGCGTCACTAAAGTGGGCGTGCCCGGCCGCGCCGAAGATGCTGTCACCACAGGGGGAAGGTGCCTTGATGCTGGGGAAGCACCGGGCATCGCCGTCTAAGGCGGCGCTGGGCTTTCCCGTGCAAGGAGTCGGGCAGGCACCAGGCTGTTTTAGGGGGGCGCTGCTAGAGGGGCAGGGCGCATTTTGCCCTTTAAAAACGGGCAGGGCGCAGCGCCCCGCTAAAACAGCCTAGCGGGAACACCAAGAAGGGCTGGAGGGCTAAAATGGTTAAATAAGGTTAGTAAGGTAAAATTTATGGCCTAAGTAACAGACGGATTTCAATGTGTATTGTGTGGGAAGAGTTCTTGGATAGTTAAAAAGGGAGTAAATATGGAATAAAGGAGCTCAGAGCTGTGAACATGTTAGTCAGTTGGGGAGTTTGTCTTATGTGTTGTATGTAATATGTGATTTGCCAATTCATATATACATGTAAAGTGAATTTTTGTATGTGATGATTTTTGATATGATATGGCAAATATACATAAAGACTCAATTAAAAAAAAAACAGTTTCTTATATAGCACATACATATTCCGCAGCGCTTTACAGAGACTATTTGAACATTCACATCAGTCCCTGCCCCAGTGGAGCTTACAATCTATATTCCCTACCACATGTACACGAACACACAGACATTCTAGGGTTAATTTGTTGGGAGCCAATTAGCCTGCCAGTATATTTTCGGATTGTGGGAAGAAACCGGAGTACCCGGAGGAAACCCACGCAAGTACAGGGAGAATATACAAACTCCGCACAGTTAGGGCCATGGTGAGAATCAAACCCAAATCCTCAGTACTGTAATATCCCGGGGGTTGGGATTCCAGCATTTGATATATTGATGCCAGCAGCCCGACTACTGCTCAATTTGAATACCGGCAACGAAATTGCAAATGTCAGCATGCTGAATGGTGAGTAACCGGGGCAGGTTAGCGTTATGCTGGGGATGAGGGGAAGATGTTAGGTTTAAGCAGTAGTGAGGGGATTTAGGGTTAGGCTGGCCGCTGCACATTGCCTCCGGTCATCTGTATGGATCCCACTATGGGCATCCTCTCCTGAGTGTCTGGGCTTGGTGCGGTTCTTCACCTTAGTGTAAGAAGAGGAGGATATAGGAGAAGACCAAGACATGAAGTCAGTGGGGTTTAGGGGATGACATAGGTGGTGCCGCATGCAAGCTCTGGCAAGCAGCCGGGCACCTATACACCACCATAAGCATGTGGAGTGCAACCTGGAAGAGCACAGAATGCATAGTGACCAAAGTTACAGGTACCTGAAGTCACAGATAGGAAGCAGTAAGCAGATTAGTCGACATTATTAAACAGAGGAGGTGTTGCTGGTAATTTACTTTTCACACCCATTTTTCACCCTGAATAGAAAGGTTGGATTGTAAGGGCTCAGTGCCTACTCTCTGTAAGGGGAATGCTGTTAAATGGTTTAATCCATCAGCTAAAACTTGAGACTTGGATGAGTGAGCTGCAAAGCACTTTACATCCCTCTTCCTCAGCTCAACTCCATGTGGAAGCTGGTTAAGGTTAGTTGCTAGATCCAAATTGAAGAAAGGACCTTTCTCATCCAACCACATGATATGCAGCGCCAGGGGAAGTAGCAAGGCCAGCGGCCTCACACTGTCACTATCCACA
This sequence comes from Crinia signifera, assembly GCF_055691185.1. NCBI lineage: Eukaryota > Metazoa > Chordata > Amphibia > Anura > Myobatrachidae > Crinia > Crinia signifera. The sequence goes on from NC_139222.1 coordinate 202,563,826, forward strand.
CCACCACCTGTTGCCTTTAGTAGCCAGATGGCAAGCAAAGCGGAGCAAGCAACCATGCCAGAAGTGTGGTGGGATAAGCAAGTCTGCAAGGTTCCATTTAGGATTCCATGTTCGCACCTTGCTCCTCCCCCTGTTGTGCTGTCACTTGTTTCTGATGTCAGAGGTCCTTTCTCCAAATATGAAGCAGCGCTTTCCGCTAGATAAGTATTTATTAATTGGTAATAATAATCTTCAGACATTGTTGTAAATATATACGAACACACACACACCTCTCTCTTTCTCTGTCTCTCAGCAATAGTATTTGACCACACCTGTAAATTATTGAATTCAGGTGCTTCCATCAGGTATATAAAATCAAGCACCTAGTCAAACAGTCTCCATTTGCAAACAACTGTGATACGAAATGGATCATTCTGAAAAGCTCAGTGACTTCAGTCATATTGCCCACTTTGCAGTAAGGTTTATGAAATTTAATTTCTGCTGGATATCCCACAGTCAACTAATATTGAAGTGATATTGTTAAAAAATGCCGGAGCCTTGCTGCACTGGGGGAATTTCTCTTTTCCATAATGCTATACTTAACAACTTGAAAACCACCCAGGACACGTGGTTTGAATTTGGCAGTGAAATAATTTTCATTTGTACCACTTCTGAGGAATTCCAGCTCTAAACCTTTGTACTTGTTTGGAAAACCTTTAAATCACTCTAAAGTCCCTGATTTGCATATGTTCTAGAAAAGCTGTAATTTGCATCACATTATTTGGATGAGGGCTTTGTTGCCAACCGAATAAAGGGTTCTTGTGCTTTATAATATCTACTTCTCCCTCTTTAGTTGTGGATATGCAAAGCATATTTACATTTTACTTCCTGTCACACGTATCTAGACTTGAACAAAAGAAAAACAAGTTACTGTACTACATTTTACTATAGCCATACAAGCTGAAATGTTGTCAGTCTCTTCCTTGCTGAGTTAATGGGTGAGTTTTAGAACAGAATGAATTGGCATTTCATCTAGAGCAGGCATGTCCAACGTTGACCCTCCATATGTTGTGAAACTACACATCCCAGCATGCTTTGCAATAGTTTTAGCATTCTCTAATAGCAAAACTGTGGCAAAGCATGCTGGGATGTGTAGTTTCACAACATCTGGAGGGCCAACGTTGGACATGCCTGATCTAGAGTACCAGCTTTCAGTGTGTCCATGGGAATTTTTTTTTTTCCCTTATTCTATTTTTTTTGTTTGATCTATATTTAGTAGCGTTTCAAAAAGTTTGCCATAGCATTTAATTTTAATATGAATGTTTTAGTTATAGGACAAAGCATTATACCCTTTAAAATGATCTTTCATTGTTTTTTTAGTTCCTGACTAATTTGTGAAGGTTACTACATAGCATGTGTGTATATTGTTGGGCACAAAGGGCATTGGTATTGGGCGCTCGCAGACCCGACTGCATCTTGGCATTTGTCCGGTACATTCTGATTCAGGCAGATAACAGGCATTTCTAGACGCTGTGAAATGGGCATTTCTGAATGTCAACACGTTGCTGCCATAAAAAACTGTGTATGGGGGAGGGGATCTGCTTTTTTGTTTATCACCGCTATCTTATGCTGGACAAAAAATGGGCATTTAAAGCAGATTTGGTTTTGCATGTCTGAGGCATACGGAACCATTCCCTGGTAAGTGCTGGCGGCAGAAGATCATTACTGGGCTAATAGGATAGTCCCATGCAAATTCATTCGCTACGGAAATTAGCACAGCTAATTGGATAACCTCCACAATCTTATACCAAAATGTGTATATATAGTCAAACTATTTGTAGTAGTGGTTTTAAAAACTCAAGATCATCTTTTTTTCTGGAGCTGTGGAAGTAGTCCCCTAATGGAATGCTCTAGAAAGGTATAAATATTACAGGTCATTGTGATGAATAAAAAGTTTGCTTGCCAATTTTACACCAAATTTGACAAATTCACTTGGCACTCAATGGGTTAAGCAATAAATTGTAAAATAGGCATTATATGTATATTGAAGATTTTTTTTTTTAAATAATGCCAGGTACACACTAGATAACATGCAAAGATACAATGTCCCACATGACTTTCCTTGAACCCCCTGGAGCTCCTGAACAAACATACAGTATGCGGTCATTGACGATCCTGTACCCCCCTGCGCTTCTCAAATCCCCTCTCTGGGATGTGCACTCTAACAAATCCACTCGCATGTGGCTGTAAGTAGGAGGAATCATTCGATGGTGAGCAACCATCAAAATAATTCTTCCGCCTTCACTAAGGAAAGTCAGCCTGGTCTGACTTTTCCAGCGCCCGCTGCAAATTTGGGGTAGGCGCAGATATCATGTGACATCGGCCACCCACCCCACACAGGCATCGAAGCGTGTGCATCTACAGGGGCACGTACAACGTTTTATGGCCGCGCCCATGAAACACTGCGCGTTCCCCTGCTTCCTCCCCCTGCCATCCCCTCCTGGAGAGAACGGCAGCAAGTGTGAAACTCGCCAGAAGCCCTTCGCTCCTGGGGTTGGCACATGGGCCTTTTTCACGCATGTGTGAACCACGACCATCGTGGACAGGGACAAATTCAGCCGGCTACGAGCGGATCTGAATCGGCTCCTTAGTTGCGTACACACTGCATCATTTTAAGAATTTTTTGTAATGAGTGTTCGATGTCCACAAATTTGTGTAATATGTCGTCTAGCGTGTTCCCAGCTTTAGCTGATTATCGCATATCTTTAGAGAGCTGTTACAAATTGAAAGTCTTCCCCTTTTATAAACCATGAGGAAATATACATCAGTGTATGACTAACTGTAGCATAGAGGCAGGAAATATTAAACCCTTTAGTGGACATGTGTGTTCATGCTAGGAATGCTGTAACTTACCTGACAAGTCTCCCTTTCCACAGAACTCATGGCTTTCCGTCTGCTTTCTCTGTTTGCTGACATCTGATACAGTATTGCTTCTTATAAACCAGCCTGCAATTGAATGGGATGCGGTCATTTGGTCTACTGCATTATGGTCGAAAGTCATTCGGTCGAATCCATTAGGTCGACATGCTAAAAGGTCTACATGACTCTAGGTCGACATGGGAAAAGGTCGACATGATTCTAGGTCGAAAGGTCATTAGTTCGACAGGTCATTAGTTCGACAAGGTCATTAGTTCGACATTGTCTATGTCGACATTCACAAGGTCGACATGGAGTTTTTCACTGTTTTTTGAGCCAACATGTGCCGACAGGCGGTATTTCATGCCCTACCATCCACTAGGGCGTGGTGGGAGAATAAAATAGTGTGCCGAGCGTAGCGAGGCACCGTGCCCGACGCATAGCGAGCGCAGCGAGCGATGCGAGGGGATGCAGTGCACTTTAAACTGTGTCCATGTCGACTGTGTTGACATTCAGGTAAAAAAACAGTGAAAAACCCCATGTCGACCTTGTGAATGTCGACATAGACAATGTCGAACTAATGACCTTGTCGAACTAATGACCTGTCGAACTAATGACCTTTCGACCTAGAATCATGTCGACCTTTTCCCATGTCGACCTAGAGTCATGTCGACCTTTTAGCATGTCGACCTAATGGATTCGACCTAATGACTTTCGACCATAATGCAATAGACCAAATGATCCCAACCCTCTCAAATAAAAAAAATGAGACAACTACCATCACCAAGTGTATATCTATATTTACTGGACTGTCCACTCCTGCTTTATTAGTAGGGGGTCCAAGTTATAGGTCGACGGTGTCTAGGTTGACAGTCAATAGGTCGACATAAACAGAAGGTTGACGTAAGCAAAATATGGTGGACGCAAGCAAATCATTTTTCAGTATTTTCTTTTTGATTCTTTCTGATCCACGTAGACTACGGTTGGGAATAGTAAAGTTTGCCAAGCATAGCCCTTGTCCCGTGCCACGGCGAGTGAAGCGGTACACCACATTTTCACCCCAAAAATTACAAATCCCATGTCGGCCATTTGCTTGTGTCTACCTTTTTTTTTTCAGTGTTGAACCAATGCATATCAATCTTATGGTGTCTATTTATTGACTTTCGACCCAATAAACCATTTCCCAAGTAGACATACTCCAAACTAGTTGTTGGTTTCCTAGGATAGCCCATGGATATAGAGTAGCAAAGTAAAATTGTGTGATATGCAAGCAGAAACCTTCCTTTTTAAAAATCAGTTGTTTGATTGACTTTTTTATCCTTAGGGTAATGTACTGTTTGCTGCCATTCATGATGTTTTCATGGCAACGGAAATCACATGACATGTAGTGCACAGAGAATCTTTGGTATTATAGAGTTCCTATCCTAGCCACCACATGACCACTAAGGAGCTTAATGGTTGACTGGCTCACGTTACACATCAGGTAACACAACAGTGGGGCAGAAACCAAGGGTGAGATTTAATAGGATGAGAGATTCAGAAAGTGAGAGATTTTGTGAGAAATCTTCAGTTTTTTTAAAGCGGCAATCATTTACACTGCAAAATCAGTTTGATTTTGCTGTGTAAATGATTGCCGATTTAAAAAAATTTCTCACAAAATCTCTCCTTTTCTGAATCTCTCATCCTATTAAATCTCTCCCCAAGAGCCTAATTTTAAGGTGTAGCAATCGTGGTTGCTATAATATAATAATGCTTTCAGCCTTCCCCTTGTGTACTATTATGAGTCACACAGTGCAAGTCCTGAGATGCCCACATTCAATGCTCATGGACAGTTCAAATCCACCAATGGTTCTGAACGCTTCACCATTGTGTACATCAGGGGTGGGGAACCTGTGGCCCGGGGGCCATATGCGGCCCCCGTAGCCGGTCTGAGTGACCCTCCCACCCGCCCGACTGCTTTGCCAGGAGTCAAGTACAGGGGAATTCTCGCAAGAGGTCGGTAGTTCTCGTGAGATTCCTCTTAATCAACAGCAGCCGGAGACTGTCATTCAGCGACAGCCGCCGGAGCGTGGGACGGCTGCAGCAGGACAATTTGTAAGAGAAATTTTTACTTATGGCCCCCGAAGGATTTTTCCCCCATACAAACGGCCCTTGGCACAAAAAGATTCCCCACCCCTGGTGTACATCATCGACCCTTGCAAAAGTCTATAGCAGGCTAATTGTCTCCTTCTGAAATTCCTCTAAGCATGAGAGAGAGGGCTACTCATTTTGCACACCCCTGACTGCTTCCGCTTTGCTGCCTGGGCTAAGTGCGCAGAACAAAGCTATGCTCCCGGAGTGCAGGCTTCTTCACCTCCAGACGGCAGTAGCCAATTAAAATGCAACACAAGCTGGTGAGACAATTAAAGCTTTCATAACAGCAGCTGCTCTGATTGGCTCAACAGCCAGTGGTGTGTCATGAATAAACCTGCACTCAGGGAGCACAGAGAGCCAGGCACTAAGCGAAGTGAAGGGTGTCCCAAACTAGAAATCAGTACCGGACCCCAAAATTCCTAGTGGCAGTCTGCGTTTGAGAATGTAGCCATATTTACTTACACACCCAAGAAACAGATTTTTTGCTTTTACTTCAGGGCACATTTAGTCGCCAGTTCCATTGCCAGCAACTGCAATTCCTGCACACACTTGGTGTAAAGTAAGCACTATAGGGGGTTTCTGGTCGTTTTGCACATGCTCAGTAGGAAATAATCGCTCAACTGCAGACATCGACTTTTGGTATTTTGCACACCTCTGAGCTAGGCACCAAATGTTTCCAGTAGAGAGACACTAGTTTTTTCTTCCATTGCAGCATTGTTGCCTAAATACACCCAGAGAAAAATTTACAAGAGGACCACTTATCTTCCAAATATTGGAAAAAAGATACCTTTTTGTGCCTTAAAGCAAGTTTATGTGGAATTGCACCTTTTGTTTAATCTGCATTTTGCAGTCTTATTTGGTCAGGATGTATACTTTTGAGATAACTGCTTATTTTTCATTTGCAATACATGGAAAATCATTCACTTATAGAGATGGTTATATAACGATGAAAGTGTTCATTTCAGAAAAAAAGAACAGCATTGCATAATTAAACTAATTGCTTCTGGACTTCATTAGGTGCATGTAAATCATTTTTTGTAGATGTGTTCACTTGGGCTTTGTGAGTGTCTGTCTGCTTTACGACGTGACTTGGTTTAATGGATCCTTAGTACAATGCTGTAGTACTGAAAGTACTTCTATCTTTCCGTGAACTGCTGTCTCTTAGCGGCAATGTGTTATTCATACAGTTGCTATAGTTACCACGTGGGATGGAAGTTGTTACATCATGGAATCCTAAGAAAGCAAATTTTCAGATGTTGTGTAATGTTTTGGATATCATGGAGGGTGTATCATTTTCCTTTGTGTCATCCATATGTCATCTATATAAATATTTTATTAAAAGCACCTCTGGTTATACTGCTTTTTACAAGAATATAGCATTTGCAGATAAATAAAATATACAGCCCGCTCTGTTTTCAGCTCCTACAAAAGGAAGAGCACAAAGTGTAAAATAATCTCTTCAATACATACAGTGCTTCATGACAATGGCATATGAGTCAGTCAAATAAGATCCCCAACCGTAGCTCACATCTCAGCAGATATTCAGTTGCATTATTATGAAGGTTCTGTTCTGTGGTACTGATGCTACTTTGGAAGTAGGAAATTTAGGTTTTTGTTGTCTACAATAATACCACTTTTACACCAGAACGGCCCGGTGGCACCTGGGTTTCTGGACGCTCTGAGCCGGCGCTTGGAAATTACATCATCTCCAAGTGGAAGGAACCCCGCTAGCCGGGAACCCTGCGACGCTGACGACACACTGGGGCCAAGCCCAGCACCCGGGAAAGCTGCTGGGCTGCTCCCAGGCTCCGTGCACCCCCAAGCTTTGTTCTGTGAGGTTAATGGATGCCGCACACAGGCATCTATTCACCTCCTCCCAGCCTCCACTGCTGTCTGCATAGTACCCCAACCTCCAATCATTAACTACAAGAAAATGTATCCTGGCGACCCTGGTCCCCTACAGCACTGCTGTTCCAGGACCAGGTCTCTCACTGCAGATAAGAAGGAACTGGTGAGAAGGTCAGAATGCATCAATTGTACAATGATTCGCTGCCAGACTGTCATTCACATCTACTGTACTGCTGAGCTGTTAGTCTTATAGGAGAGATGTACCATCATATTATCATCTTGCAAGACCAAGCTAAGCACAACATTGAATCACAAGAACCAAACACCGTTAGGGCTAGCGACTCGGTTCTATTTAAAGTCTTTCCTTGTCAGTTTTGCTTCTTGGACATCCTTGGAAGCCGACTCACAAGGTGACTTTTTCTATGGAATAAAGAGATTTTATTAGATATAGCTGGCTCCTAACTGTTGTAGACCTGCTGTATAAAATCAACCAGGAGTATATGACAAATACAGCAATAACCCATTAGAATTGTCTGCTCCACTAATAAATTAGATGACTCTCTAGTTCAAATGAGTCATTTTTGATTCTGGCAATTATCAGAAAAACACTTTGTTCCATCCTTATTTTATTTTTTTAAGATGTAGCAGTCTAGGACTTGATGTTTTGTTGGATGTAAGGAAAACTCCATGTATCCATAATGGATTATTAGCGCAACACTCATAAATCTTAATTTCCTGCTTTAATTTCAATAATGTATTTTCATATATATATTTTTTATGAATTCCATATATTTATAGATATTTGGTGAGTCACTTTGAGCTCGCATAATACCATTTTACTATGCAAAGGGTGGTATTCAATTGTTATATTTTGCTCGATCTTCCATCTAAAATTATGGCAGATGTTAGGGCTATATTCAATTGATCTAGGTTTTGTGCATAGAGCGCTCATTATGGTCGGGTTTAGCCACGCATTCACACATTTCAGTTCATCACCCCTGGGGATAGGGAGCTGAAATGGTGGTGGAAAAACAATTGGCTACCACCAAAGTGTTTTCTTTGGAATAAACCATGATCTGATTGATGCGGTATAGTTCTAGAACCCGGCTTGCACCTTCAATATGTCAATTTCATTATTTCTTCTTTTTGGCAGATTCATGAACCACAGAGCGCCAGCAAACAGCCGCTACAAACCAACCTGCTATGAACACGCAGCCAACTGCTACACACATGCAGTAAGTTAACACACCGCCATGGAAATTTCAACAAGCAATGTACTTACAGCCGCCAAGATTCCGCCAACTGCACCCTACTTGTCAGTAAAGTTTGCAGGGATTCTTTTGATGAAACTTATTTCTTGTGTGCACATTCAGTAACAGGGAAGGGGTAAAGTCATGAAATCCTATCACATTATGGCAGTACTAGTTCAATCAGTTAGTTTGATGCATATAGCACTTGAATCATTGCTATTTAAGCTAGGTACACACTTAGTAACAAACAATGCGACAGTTGTTCCATTCAATGTCTGCTTGCTGTCACTGCTCACCTCGTCAGTATTCAGCTAACCCCCCCACATACGCCGATTCCCCCTCGCTCTGGTTTTGGAGCGAGGAACAATCGGTGTTTGTGGCTGCAGAAGCAGCGAGACCTGAGGCTAAATGCTGCGGGCTCCCTATAAATGGCCTGTGACAGAAAGGATTTTCCCTGAATGTAGATTAGGCTGGGCGGCCAGCGAGGGGGTTAAACAGTGAGGATCGGTGGTTTTCTTTTTTTTCCCCCTTGCTGGCTGGTCACCCCAGCATTGAATACTACCCAATATATTATATCTAGGGATTGCATGCAATTAATTGTTGCTCCTGTAGACACTATGCCCTCATCTTGCAGAACAGAGTCCAAGATATCATGTGGTCCTGCATGAGTGATGTGTACTACATCGTACATCACGTCATCATATCTGATGTGCAGCACAATGCACGTGTATACAACACATTGGGTGTACAATGGTGGCTGTGGTCCATCGCAAATGACAAGATTGACCATTCTATCCTGTAGTAAAGTGGTTCTTAAAGTTTCTTGACCAGAGCGCCCTAGAATATCAGCATTTGTTCAAGGCACCCGATGTTAAACATTTTCTTATGGATAAATAAAAAAAATAAAGTAATGTGTGCTTAACTGTCACCCTCAGGTTCAGTTATATGGTGGGGAACATAGCTGTGGTTCTAATTTTCCATACATTTGATGATTGGCAGCCACCAGCATTGGTTTTGCCTATCACTTTGAGTTTAAATAATTAGTTTTGGTTGTGGATGCCCAACCCGTGGCACAATTCCAATCATCCCGAGGCACCCCAGGGTGCCTAGGCACACAGTTTGAGAACCACTGCTATAGTGTGTACTGAGCTGTACAGTACAGCTACTGTATTTAAGGTTGACTGTGCAGTAAGAGCGCTACAAGATTTCATCAATCACAATATTATTTCTGCGCACTATTCTTTTAACCATTTTTCTGCCATTTTTACACAAAAATACTCAAATAGTAATTCTTTTTTAAATAAAAAAAGTGTTTTTATTAACCCTTTGAGTGCCAGCGTTGCTGTGAGAGTTGTTCAAAATATCTGCTAAAAATGCCAGCCGCACTCACATTATTTAACTAAATTCCAATTAATCGACCTCAGATCATTTGCCAGCAATAACTAAAGTGATTGATATTCGTCAACTACTGCCCTAACATTTTTAGTGGGTATTTTGCACATCTCTTACAGCAACATTGGCAAGGTTTAGTATATATTGTATTAAAAAAATATAACCCTAAGGTTAGGTCCTCAGCATGTTCGTACCAGGGACCGATGTTTCTGTCCTGTGCATGTGCAAAACTTCTGTGGGGGGCGGGATGAAGGCACCCTGCACGAAAATGCTGGGTTCGCCTAGGAAAACACTGGGCGTCCCAATGAGAACGCGGGCAGACACCTAGCTTCCGGGGGCGGGCGGCTGATGTCACAGGTTTCAGCTACCTGCCCCGTTCTCGGACCAGGACGTCGCAAGTCTAAATCAGCAAAGACTGACTTAGATTTGCGAGCACTTTAGAAATCATTTGATGGACGGCAACCATTGAATGATTTTGGGCCCCACACTGCCCTGCAAATGAATGTGTATCCAAATCATCCATTCGCAGTGCGGCATTCACTGAGGGGGGGTTCCATGGCTTACTAAAGCGGCAAAATACTGCTGCTTAGCGAGTCAACCAGAATCAGGCCCATAGTGGTAATAGATCCCTGTGTTTAAATGGTAAGTTTATTACTGAATAACATTCAGCTATATTGGATGTGATCCATACATATTGCAATTGTGCACCTCACCACTGGATCAAATGCAGCTACAACACTCCAGTCCACATAAAATCCTTCTCGGACATATACTACAACTATTCAATGCTGTAGAGATGAAAAGTGTCAGAGATTTTGAACATTACTATCTATTAAGAGAGCTGAGCAGACTTTCAAAAGACTTTCGAATGGTAATGTCTGCAACTGACTGACCTAAAAATGTACAAGAGCATATCCTGCTCCCAGCCTTCTCCTAGACAATGTATTTTAGTAATCCCTTTTCTTTACATTCAGAAAGCTTCCAACAGGAAGTTACAGATTATACAATCATCTGCCTTTTATCGAAACACCGACGCTGGAATCCTGACCGCCACAATGCCGACAAGGGGGATCGTGGATCGCCACGAAGCGGGCCCGGTGCCTCGCTACGCTCGGCACACTATTTTATTCTCACTCTATGGGTGTCGTGGACACCCATAGAGGGACAAAGTGCCGGCATTGCGGCGGTCGGGATTCCGCCGTCGTTATTTCGACCGTCTGGATTCCAACCGCCGGGATTTTGATTGCATTCCCTTTATACTGCCAGTCACCAACACAGGTTAATCTAGTATAATTGCCACAGTACAGTTAAAATAAGTCTGATTTATAACAGAAATAAATACTCATTATAATGCCCTTTCGCGCAGAGAACATACCTAGGAGAAAATTAAATTGATTTCTTTTTGGGTGGCAATAAAAAAAAAAGGTACTTGTTTCCTAGCACGGCCACACCGATTTACATCGGGGTGGTCGTGTCGGAAAAATCGGGTCGATCGCATCGCATGCGATTTGGTCGCATGCGATGCGATCGACGCGACCGACCGATTTTGGACCCGATTTTTTTTTTTTAATGAAATGTAAATCGGGTCCCTGGGACACGATTTTACATTGGATTCAATGTAAAATATTCCCAACCCCCCCAAATGTCACGGCGTACACCCCACCCCACGATAGACGCCAACCCGAAGCGTGGCGAGCGCAGCGAGCCCGCGAGGGGCGGCGGTGCGCGTCCTCCGACCTTTTCATTCCCCTACTATCCACGTCGGCGTGGAGTTGAGAATAGAATAGTGTGGCGAGCGCAGCGAGCCACCGAGCCCAAAGCGTGGCGAGCGGACGCGGATACCTTCACAGGTAAACGCGTCCCTTCGCGGACTTCACAGGTGTCCGCGTCGCCACGGACACCTGTGAAGCCCGCGAGGGGACGCGTATAACTGTGAAGGTATCCGCGTCCCCACGCGGGGCTCGCTGCGCTCGCCACGCTTCGGGCTCGGAGGACGCGCACCGCCGCCCCTCGCGGGCTCGCTGCGCTCGCCACGCTTCGGGTTGGCGTCTATCGTGGGGTGACGACGGGGACATCTAAAATGTGAAATGGGTCGTATTGGCCCATTTCACATTTTTCAAATTTTTTCAGGATTTCAATGTTAAAAAATCTTTTAACATTGAAGCCTATGTAAAAATCGGGGGCATCGCGTCGGGACCTATGTTAATGGTCCCGACCGACGCGATGCCCCCGATATTTTACCTTTCCCGACACGATTTCAATGTTAAAATATTTTTTAACATTGAAGCCTATGGGGAAATCGGGGGCATCGCGTCGGTCGCGTCGGGACCATTGTTAACGGTCCCGACCGACACGATGCCCCTGATATTTTGTCCTAGCCGGCCAAATGGACCTGATTTCAAAGGAAATCGGGTCCATCGTATGGATCGTGTACCTTAACTAAAGGTACACGATCCATAAGATTTGTGGCCGTGCTAGGAAACAAGTACCAAAAAAAATGTTCCCCTGACAGAGCTATTCCAGTATTCTGCCAAATGGGGCCAACTTCTTTACTTGTTGTGCTTGTCACACCAGTATGAACCAAGTTTAGATGCATAAAGATGCAAAACCTGTGGTAAATCCTTGTTATTCCAACCAAATGGGGGTTGGGGCCCCAAACAGCCAACTTTTTACGGATTACTACTTGCCACAAAATCATGCAGTAATTTAAGATTGGCAAACAATAATAGATCTGCCTTTGGGTGCCCAATACTTATGGGCATTCTAACAATAGCTAAATTCCCCGCTTCTAGTGTGAGATTGGTGTTATAAGTGGGTCAGTATAAAGAGGGAGCACCGGCGCCACAAATTCATTAACAGAAGTACTGTACTTATGCCCCAGCAGTTTCATGCCCCCCAAATGTTGCCAGCAAGTGTAGGTGAGCACATCATGTAGCATAACCGCTGAAAGCAATGTATCCTCCTTCAATGGATGAAGAGCAGAATCCTGCTCTTCCAAGTCACAGAAGGCTGCTGTTTGTTTTTCTTTTGGCTTAAAACCCCCAGCTAATAAATCTGGCGTGTTCACATCACAGCTAGGAAGAACATTTAGTAATTGCAGAAAGCATTTTAAGTCCTTGCTATTATTGCTAAAAGGTTCCTTCTCCCTAGCTAAGTACTGTAAATAATTAAACAAGACTTGCACGCATCATTTCATTTATTTCTAGTAAACACTCCATAATAATGATGTATGGTTGTTGTGCAGCCTTTCTTGTACAAACGGTTTTCCACAAACATTAAAATAGGTAAGTGTTAGCAGGTAGAAACTTTGTGCAGGATTGTACTCCTCCCAATTACAAGCCTTAGCCTGCCAGCACCACATGCATTACATGAAGATTAGGAAAACCTATGTATTATACTGTGTAAAGTCCTGTAGTATGTTAGACTTTTCTCCGGGATGCCTCTTTGACTTCTATGGCCAGCAGCAAAAGCAGCCAAGAACCATGGGCATGCGCCTACTTCAGTATTGTGCATTTGCCGGTCCTGGTGCCTTTCATCGATGATGATGATGATTCTATAGTGGCATATTCACACATGGGGGCAGGGAGAAATATATTAATGAACATCTCATACTAATATTTTCCCGCCTTTTTACCAGTGGCTACATTGTTTGTTGGTGACTTCCAATACATTTTAAAAGCTGCAATGGAATGTGAAATAAGATTGAATATCCGCAATTAAATAATTTCAGGTATTACATACAAAGAGGCTTGAAGACCTGCTTTTCCATGAAACAGAAGATAGTTATTTTATTTATGTTTAGATATGTTCTAAATACCGGCCATTGCAGACATTACTGTTCTGGGTCTTTTGTATAATCATGATTACCTGAAGCTGTGTTTAATATGTGCCCGTGTGTAGACAGTGCAAGTATGAGTCATATTTTTCATTCCTACATTTAACACTGTAGAGTAAGTCTTGACATGTGTCATGATCTCCCAGGTCAAAAGAAATGTGAAGCAATAAAAGTATTTATGTACCTACTCTACTGGTGAGTACTCTGGTGACTAGGCCCTATTACCCTTCCTATGTACATGACGGCTCACACTGCTAGCACTTTTGTGCAGAATCAGGTGGTCAACAGCAATTGGCACACTTGCCTGGAATTTAATTTTCCCATTAATATTATTGGTTTGTGCAGCGCTTCTTTCATGGTGAACGCAGTCCATCTTGTTTTTTAATTGATCTCCCATTGATATGACTAGACAGTGCTACTTTTCCATGTGAATATAAAATATTATGGGGGATATTTATAAAAGCTTTATAAAATAATAAAAATATAAAGTTGAAAGAGATAAATTACCAACCAATCAGTTCTAAAGCCCCATACACACTAGCCTGGTATGCTGTATGAGCTATATCGGCAGTGTCTCCCTCTGAAACTCTGAGAATGTACACACTGAACGATATCTGTAAAGGAATTTGTTCAGTGACAATACCTGAACCCGTCAAACATGCGGATTGTTGGCTGCAAAACCAAAATGGGGAAGGGGGGGAGGGGGGGTGTTATACACACTAGACTTTTTTTAAAAATATAGATCACTCAGAAGAGCCCTTCTGAGTGATATTTTTTTTTTTTTAAAGTCTAGTGTGTATGGGGCTTCACAATAATTTTGTACAATGACAGTTAAAATACCCATACACTAGGCCGATTCACATATGATTTGGTCCTTTTTCCTACAATTGTGATGATAAAATGCATCAAAAGCATCCAAATCTCAAGTGATTGACATAGAGTCCGAAGCGATGTGCGGTCCCTGGTACATGGCATCCAGAGCCTGCGATTCCCACCAGCTGCAGGAGAGACAGGAGAGAGAGATTGGCTCACATCCAAGACAGGCAGACTTGGCTGGGATTATACAAGAGAATATATACAGAGATTAGTACCCTTGTAAATATCTCAGAAAGCGCCACACAATTGGATAAAAACATATATACCATAAAAAATATTTTATTAATATTAAATTAATATAAATATAAACAGTAAAAATCTATACCAATATTACATAAAAAACAAATAAAACATACACATACATAGATTCCCTATGGATTCAGATTCTGGTTGTCAAGTTAACCAATAATTCTGCAATGGAGTTTTCAAGTTTCTCAGTCCCCTACTATGTAGTTGTATACTGTACGTTCTTTGACTCACTCTTGATATATATGCTGCAAAGAGGGTGGTTTTATAGAATAACAGTGCTCCTAAGAATTAATGAAGAAATGGATTTAGCTGATGCCGGTAGAAAGTCACTGTCCGCAGATCCAGCTACCCCGCTCAGCGGTCGTCGACGAACCGCTGATGCTGTAGTTTGCAGGGAGCGAGCTGTGCGCCGTCAGCAGTCAGTATGGGTGGAAAACACTGAACTGCCGTAAAGCAGCTGTAGTTGTAAGCGGTGTAAGGCAACTCACCTAGATCAGCAATTTACGCTTAGCCAGAAGCCGGCAGGATATGTACAGTAGGTGGTGAGCCGCCCGGGCATGCAGGGCAGAGTCCAGGTGATTGGTAGTTAACGAGCCGTCAGATTTGGATTCATCTCAATACAAATGGCCAAACCAGCACAACCAGACATTTTGGGGGGTATTCAATCTGGGGGTCACGGTTGTCGAGCTTGTCGTCTGCTCGACAGCCGTGACCCTGCCTGCTTGACTGAGAACACACAAGCGGGATACAATGTCCCGCCTGCAGTGGGACAAGAAGGGGGCATGGCCGCGAGTTGCTGCTGGGAAGAGGCGGGCTGCAGCTGGCAGCTCGTCACTTCCCGGCCGTTCTATGCAGAACGAGCCCGATTGCTTGTGAAGTCGGGCTCGTTCTGTCGAGCTCCCTTGTTCAATGCTGGTGGGGAAGACTGCATTGAATAGGGCCCAGCGGCCATCTCCCCCTCAGGAGATTGTTGCCGGTGATTGAATACCCCCTTTAGCTGTCAAGGGAGTATGTGCAGACTCCAATCCTCAACGCGTTTCTCCGCAATGGGGCATTCAGTGGTTTCATCAGGAGGAAAATGGACAAAGGTTCTGGGCATTGGAGTTTAAAAGACAAGTATCCAATCCTGTTAGAGCATTAATTAGTACCTGTGAGATGTGCACAGGTGATTTTTAATCCTTGTTGGGTTAAGTTAGAAAACGTCCATGCAATAGTAGTCATTTCTGATTGTGTATTTTATAGAACCATTTAAAGGTGATACAGGGCAAATTCATGTAAAAAAAGTTTCTTATATATATAAAAAAATATATATATATGTGTGTGTGTGTGTCTGGGATTACATGCAATATATGGTGCGTAAAGGGACCACACATGATATATAGCATGCGATCCTTCCCAGGGGGAGAAGTTGCACAACTGTATAGCCAGCTTAAGTAGTAGATATAGTACTGATATGTCAGAGTTATGTAAGAAACAATCCTTTAATATGACCCCACTCTGCTCCAAAGATAGGTACTTCAATATTTCTGTACATAATAATAGTGCCCTTATTATTCGTACAAACACAACATACAATAACTATCCCTATTTCACCATTTAGATTCTTATATCAAGATGTAGGAGAAATATATGTTTTGTAAATGACAGTCTTACTACAGCAAACAGATAAAAGATCATCTGTTATCTGACGTGACAGCAAGAGGTTCATGCAAAGGGCATATGCTACAGACAGAGGTAGACATTCATCTGGAGATTAATGCAATAAGAACTGATTGATTGGTTGCGGAGAAATACGTTTCCTAGACCATGGTATCACACACATGCTTACGTTAATTTTGTCATATTGAAGCCTGAGTTTACAGGAATCTATGACCTGCAAACTGGATTTGTTATAGGGAACAGGATTGCCACCTAGCAACAGCAGGTGGGTAAGGCAGCAAGCCTCCCAAATTCACTGGTGCAGGGAGGAGTGAAGAAATTTCACTTCCCCTGCACAAATGGGGCAATGCTCCCGCGGTCGCATGCAAGCTCAAGTCACGCGCCAGATTTTTCAGAAGCACACTGGTGGCAAAACCATTCCATGGAAACCGTTAGATCTGGTAACTTAACATCATAAATGAGGCGTAATCAATTTATTGAACTGTAACGGACAACTTTCCGTGAGAGAAATAACTAAAAGTTCAAGTGTTTAATTCGACTTGTATGAAGTCAATGTAGGAAGATAGCATCTGCTGTAAACTCTTATGGTGTGTACACACGGTGAGATTCCCTTGCTATTCGACTTAAGATTCGAGTGCTATGCAATCTTGGCTAACTCTAAATTTGCACTATATAGTCATTGCTGCCCTGTCTATCTGGGTTTCGATTTGTACTGTCCCAGAAGCGCGCATCGGGATCGCAAGGTAAAAAACCTGTGCGATCTGCATGCGATTTTGACTATATAGTCAAAATCTCATATCAAATCTCACCGTGTGTACACAGCATTAGGCAGGAGTGACGGCATTGGAGGAAGATAACTTCTGTTCTTGTTTGGATGGTGATTGCGGCTTCTTTGGCTCCCTTATTGGGCCTTGGTGGGGAAAATGATTGGAGGTTATTACCTCCTGATTTGGAGAAGCAGAGGAAACAACAGATCTAGAAAAATTTATAAAATATTGGGATGGATGGGAGCTGTTGCAAGCTGGCAATCCTGTTCCCTAGAAAAATCTGGCCTATTATAAGCATAGCCCTGTTAATTTTTTTCAGGAATGCCATTTTGGACGCTCCTGGGGAATCTAGAGTGAAGCTGGACTCTCCTTCCCTCTCTGCCTTGTCTAATAGTAAGACCATGGGCCCTGCTGCATCCACTATCTTATACTGGATGTTTCTCAGTGTAAGGTCTTTTATGTCATTATGCCTCCTTTCTCCCATTACGGCGGTTAATGCTGGGTCTATGTCAGGGGCAAACAGAACAGGTACCCGTACATGAGCGTAAAGGTGCCCATACACGGTACAATTGCTGGGTGCGATGAGATGCGCGCTTCCGTGACACATCTCATCACACAGCTCAAAAAGTATGTGCTGCACATACTTTTTGTACTAGATCTCATCTCATCTCATTGCATTGCAAAACCGATGCGATGCGATGTAGTCCAAATTGTGCCGTGTATGGACACCTTTAGTGTCGCTCTGAAAGCCAGCTATGCAATTTTTTTAAGCTCTGAGTTATGCTTTAGAGCCCAGTGGGTAATATGTAATTTAGATGGCGGGGTTCTACCTGCTAAAGCCACACTGGCCATTTGAACCTCGCCAAATTCCCCACGCTGAGAAGAAGAAGAGGTTCTGGTAATTTCCTCTGATTTACAATACACAGAGGAAGACTGGCCATGTTCCTTAGAGGAGTGGTGTGGCTGTCCGATAGGTGACCCCATGTACAGAGAACGGATACCTTCATGATGCCTGCTACATCCCTAAACCTGTTTAAAATGGTTCACATGATATTTGTGATAAGTTAGACAAACTAAACATAAGCAATGTTTTAAAAAAAAAGCTGCAGGCCACCTAGGTAGGAATGTTACTAATGTGCACATGGAGGGGGCTCCCAGATTTTTTAAACTCCTCAGGGACAAATGTATACTTTTACAGAAATATAATACTAATAAAAAAAAGGTTTGTTTATTTTATTAAACAGATTCTAAAATTAGGAAGTGTGTGTGTGTGTGTGTGTGTGTGTGTGTGTGTGTGTATGTATGTATGTATGTATGTATATACTTTAGTGCTGGGCACTTTAACGGTTATTAACATGTGTATTGCGGGCGGCGGAGGGGAGCAAAAAGCATGTATTCCCCCTGGCACCGAGCATTTATAATTAGTGTTGTTTCTAATTGTAAAGTGCAACGGAATATGCTGCACTATATAACAAACTGTAAACAAATAAATGTAACCCCTATGGCAGCAAGCATTTATTTCTCCCCCTGGCAAAAAGCATGGACCCCCCTATAACAACAAGCATGCAATCCCCCTTTGCAACAAGCGTGGAACCACCTATGGCAAAGAGCATGCAATCCCCCTTGGCAACCGTATGCATTCCCCCCTGGCAATGACTATGGAACCCCCTATGTCAACGAGGATGTAATCCCCCTGGCAATGAGCAGGCAATCCCCTTCAGCAACAAGTATTTATCTATAGAGATAGATACCTATATATTATGAAAAGCTAGAAAAATTGTCTACGTGTACATTGGTCTTTGGAGGTTACTTTCTCGCTACATTTGCAAAGTATCCATGCATTCAATATATCACTATGCAATCCAATGGCATATATATATACTCCCCCATAAACTTATTGTATTGGTTGACAGAAAATGTCCCTGTTACTTGTGTCCTTTTATATGTTGGCTTGCAGCAGGCACAGCATTGAAATTTCCTTGCATGTGCCTGACACGATGCCTCAAGCTGCAGCTCTGCATGCATTCTCGTTTTCTGTCCCATCTGGCGATGACATCTTGCGGCTCTGTTCCTGCATATATAGATACTATACAGATGTGTGCTGTGGCACGATTCTGCATGTATGCCATTATAAAAAGTGCCCACACTTTGCGGTGCTTCCAGAAACATCGTAACTGGATCCATCTGTATGAACGGCATTATAATTTGCGCACCGCAGAATTGTCACTTTGTAAATTGATGTAACCATCTAAAATTTGGCTCTGTTCCTCTTCTCTCTAGGCTGCTGCTAGACAAAAGCAAAATAGAACATTGCTACCTTTGATTAGCTTGGTCACTTTGCAAATTGTTGTTGAATATTTGTGATATGTCCCCACCAGAAATGATAAATGTGTTGTCTGTGAATAGATTTTAAATAATAATTATATTGACCAAATTAGTTCTAAATATCTTATATATTTAGAACTAATTTGGTCAATATAATTAATATTTAAAATCTATTCACAGACAACACATTTATCATTTCTGGTGGGGACATATCACAAATATTCAACAACAATTTGCAATTTGCAATTTCCAATTCAAACTTCAAAAAGCTTTGCAATTAAAAGGAACTAAATCAAAGTAAATGCACATGTGCCAATAGCTCTGAAGAGATTACAGGGAAAAGTGCGTAGAAATCAACATTTCCATCTTTCCATTCTTCCTGCCGAAAAGGCGGGAAGACATTCTCTTCCTGATTTTCTCTATACCCGTGGCAGGCTCACTCCTCTCCATTCCCATAGTTTGGTCCCCAAACAGCAGCAGTTGTCATCTGACCATGATTAATGTATGATCAGTGCATGCAGACCTCTTCCGTATTATGAACGATGTGAAGTACCCTGTATTTCATTGCTGGGACAGGCCTTTAGTGCGAGATATTCCTTGGAAATTCTAAAATATGATCAAGGTATTTGAAATAGAAAAGTATCATTATTTATATATATATATTACTGTAGAGGAGACGTTTCAAAAGCTGGAAACCTTGATCACAGGGCTCAATGCTTCGATTAGGATTTGCTCTTTCCCCAGATATTATTTGCAGGTGTTTATCCAATTATCAGCACCGTGTATGTTTATGTTTGCACTTGTATATACCATAGCATTGCTGCTTCACCGCTTTGGGTTTCCTACCATTTGTGAGGAATTTGCATTGCGTACGGGGCTGAACATGTCTGAGGATTACCAATAAGCATCAAATAGTTTTATTGCTTTCATTTTGATTTAAGTTCTTCTGTAACAATGTAGGATCTTTTGGGTCTTGCGCAGCATGGTATCCATAGGAGAGCACACGTAACTGAATTGTCACATTTATTGGGTAGGCACCTGAATTTCTATCTTTCTAACATTTGTGTCCCCTATAGAACTCATTATGGATGTCTTGTGACTTAATTATGCATATTTCGCTCTTTTATTGGTTACAAGGCTACAATACTTCGCACGTTGGTTATTTGTTACTCAGCAGCAGATTTAGTGGTCATGGTGCCTCTAAGCACAACAATAATGGCGGCTCCCCTCTGCCAGTTTCCGTTGTTTGGTTAGAAGACCTGATTTGATATATTTATGTATGTACAGTATGGAAATGTGTATGTTGGAAATATCAGATATCTGTTATTTTTGCATATAAATTCTGTTACGTTTAGTCACACAAAGAGCTGACATAATTAGACATGCTCATGTGTTTCTTTTCAGCCTGTAGACAAAGTGAAATTCTTTTTATAATCACTAATGAATACCGTGCATGTTCTGTGTAGGTGGAATTAAAAAGCCTGTGACTCATCTAAACAATATCTGCAATTTGCTTAATGGAATGTTAACTACCAATGAGTAACGGCTTTAGCCTCTTGCACGTCAGCTTTTGGCTCAACTTTTTAATTATGACATGTGCAGGGCGCCACTCTTCTCGCCGTGCATGAGCTTTGATGAACCTGCACTTAAGTAACTGCTAATGGCCTGCACCACAACACATTAAATCAGTGACTATATAGTCTGTCAGACATTCTGTACTTCTAGAATTCACAAGCCAAATACAATGTAAAATTTACATTGGTCTACAATCATTATTTTAATGAATACTTTAAATCGGCTCTAGGCGCTAGTAATTTTCAGTCATTCCTTATGTTGTTTTGTTGGAACATCAAGGAAATATTAAGGGTCTAATTCGGGTTGCACCTTAACGCGGCCTGCCAAACGCCCGAATCTCTTTCCTGCCATGTGAGGGAATGTCCCAACAATCAAATGATTTCTCTCCCCTTCGGAAATAAGTCTGTCAAAGTGGGGGTGGGCGCTGATATCTGTATATCAGCATGGATATGCACACCAGACCGGTGCTAGAAACACCACAGCAGACAGCGAAACTCCAGGCAGGGAACAGGAACTGCATGGGTTTTCAAAATTGGCAGCTGCTAGAATGAACACTGTATCACATTGTGCATTTAGGTGACCTTTTTGTTTAACCCCTTTTTTTTTAAGGTAGCGCTCCCCACTGGGCGAGTTTTTTAGGGGGAGCGCTCCCTAAAAAAAAACACCACGCTGTATGTAGAGTCCAGGCAGCGCCGCTGATCACAGTCAGCCGCAGCCGGCGCCCAAACCCGGGTTGTCATAAGCCGGCGCCACAGGCTGTAATACAACTGACAGGGGGAGGGAGGAGGGAGGCGCTAAACAGTGGCAATCCTGAGAATTTTCCGGGCTTGCCAGTCTGGGCACTAAGGTATAGCCCAGAAAATTCTAGGGATTACCAGTAAAGGGGTTAAAGGGTTCTACAAGTTATACAGTTATTTCTACACTCGGACAGGCCCTGCCTAAAGGTTCCAAGTGCCCTAGTCTAATGCACATGTAGCTCCCCTTGTAATGCTGCTAAACACACATGTATAGGGACTCGCCAGTCATACTACCCATGTGCATGTAACTAAGGTTATACAATTGGCATGTATGATCTCATGCATGTGGCATAGGAAGGAGACTTTTGCTTTAGGCTGCCCAGCTAGCGCTGTAGCACAATGTACATAATGTAATGGTTCTATCAGTAAGTTAAGGGACAAACACATGGGGCAATTTCAGCCCCTTTTCAAAGTGATGTGACATGGGGCAGTATTCAATGAGAATTTTCTCTGTGCATTGCGAGAGGTTTTTTTCTCTCGCCATGCACTCGCTGTGTTTTTACGGAGATTCTCCATGTTTGGAGATTCTCCGTCACGGGTACACTATTCAATGTCGCAGGGGCTTGTTGCCCCTCACGGCGAATCTTAACCCCTGCAGCGGACGAGTGTCCGCTGCAGGGAGCCGTGGGTCGGTGGCAGGCAGGGAGATTGAAGTCTCCCTGCCTGCCCCATAACGTATGTGGAGGGAAGGAGGGCTCCCCGGGACCCAGTCAGCACAAGCGGCCCCCCCCAGCAGGGGACTGGGTATATTCACTGCTCCCGATCGTGCATATGTAATAATCGGGTGCAGTGAATATATGAATATCTAATGAGTGGCTCTCAGCTCCGGCCTCCTGCTGGCTGTTATGTTTAAAAAAAAAAAAAAATTAATATATATTCATGTGCTATAAGCACATGAATAAAAATAGCATTCCCCTTCACAGAATAAAATTCCTGATTTTTTTTTTTTTTTTTACACCAAAATGAAAAAAAAAACATATTTTAAAAGTTCACATTCCACTTCTCCATGAAAAGATGGAGAATTGCTACATGGAGAGACACAGCGAAAATCATTTAAAAAGACGGCGAAAATATCACATTGAATAGGGTGGTTCACTTTTTGAGACCAAAATTCTCCATCCAACGCGAAAAATTCTCCATAAAACACGGAGAATTTTTCTCATTGAATCCTGCCCATGGAAAAGGTTGACATGAAGATACTTCACTATCTGAGTGGGCATAGAGTGAGAATATAATAGTGTGCCCAAAGCATGGTGAGCCAGGAAGCTTTCATATTGGAATTATTCATATTTTAGAAATAAGACCCAATTCTCAATAAAAGTTGGCATTGTCGTTATTTTCAATGCAAGTTTCCAATATTCTGATTCCCTGAGGTTTTTTTAAATTTAATATTTATTGATGAGAATTATAAAAAAAAATGTTTTATAAACTCCACTAAAGGCTACTTAGCGGGTACTGTAGTGCTCCCAGCTCCCTCAGACACCGTATCGTGAATGAGATTCAAACTTTTGGGGCATACATGCTTGGCGATGAAAGCCTCATTTTCAAGCGATCTAACTAGATCGCTTAGAAATGAAGCATGGCTGTGTATGGCCCCCTGGTGACGGTGCGCTTCGCATGTCTCTGAAAAACTATTTAAAAATGTTCAACTATGTGCAGTCCAAGTTTGTGACAAAGATCGTTTGCTGTAAACAGATTTTTCTTGAAACCTAGATTTGCATTGAGCATCTGTATTTGAAGGTCTAGGCACTGACCTTTAAAGTAATGCCTACCGTGACAGCTACAGACTGTAACTGTAAAATAACCTAAAAGTGGAGCGCAGTTCCAAAAAGATCGAGCATTCTCCAATTATAAAGTGAAAAATAAATACATAAAGGTTCTCATGTTAACATATAGTTCTAAAAACAATCCTCTCCAGATTTATAACCATCTGTGTTGGTCTGCGTTACTGAATCTTTCTGTCATTTTATCTTGGATGTCATCTCGCTACCTCAAATGTAATCTTTTCAGAACAGAATAATTAATATTTCCATCGGCAAGTAGTAGTTGCCAACCTGATACAGTATCTGTATCATGGTTGAAAGCACAACAATCAACACTGCTCCTCAAGCTTAGGTGTCGTCCTTGATTATGAACTGTCCTTTTCCTTCCCCCACATTGAATCTGTTTCAACATTCTCTTGTATACGTTTAAAATAAATATCCACCGATGCACCCATATCTTGCACAAGACACTATAAAAGATCTAATTCAGTCTCATTTATCTGCTACTTTTGACATTGCAATAATCTTCTTACTGGTCTTCTCCATAACAGAATTTTATCATTACAATGCATTTTGAATGCAACTGCAATGTTCATTCTTCCTCCCTAAATGTTCATTGTCTGCTAGTCCACTGTTAGGCAGGTATTCAATGATATTTTTCACCCTGTGCAGCGAATCCTGTTTCTGATTCTCTGCACAGTCGCTGGGTTCCAGAGCGCTGCCAGCCCTCCCTCTCCCCCTATTCAACGCCTCAGGGGCTCACTGGATTTTTAATCCCCCTGTGAATGCCTCAGGGAGCCAGGGGGGGGGGGGCAGGGTGACGCAAGGCAGGGAGATGGAAGCCTCCCTGCCTGCGCCGGAATGTGTGGGGCAGAAGGAGTGCTTCTGGGGAGCTGGCAGGGGATGCGGGGGAGGGAGCTGCTGCACTGGCCCTGCTCATGCATATGTATTGAGCGGAACCAGTCAACCTGAATCACCCCCATAGTTCGGTATATACCGGGTAACCCCTTTAATTTCCAGTACTGTGTACCCTGTTCTACAGTATATTACTCCAGCCTATACAGTACAGTTCCAGATGATTGGGTAATCCATAAGGTTTAAGTCCTGGTGGCATCCTAAGTACCAGTGTGTACATCTAACACTAAAGGAACAATGGGCAGTTGTTATAGGCAGAAGAGCATCTAGTTAGCTCTTGGGCTCTTATACAATTGTCTGGTATTCCATAACATTTTGTTACCTGTAATCTGCCTAAATGCAATATAAAGTACTTCTTTGCAAACCTACTCCAACATACTTCTCTGTCAATCTCAGAGGTTTTCCCATCTGAACCTCTTCTCTTTGCACAAGATCTATCTCTCATCCATACTTATTATCTGCTTTCATTCACAGATACAGGACTTTTATCAGGCTACAATCACTCTATGGCATGCCCTCCTACAATACAATAAGACTTCCCTCTAGTCTACTAACCTTCAAGTGTTCCTTGAAAACTCACCTATTCAGGCAAGCTTATTAAATTCCAAAACCACCCACATAACCTCCATAAGCCTGTGTGTCTGGATCATAGAGACCACTATGAACCTCTGCATTCTGGTTGGACCAATATACAATAAGTGTAACCTTGTTTATCATTGCCAATTTCCCTAAAGATTGCAAGCTTGCGAGCAGGGCCCTCTTAATTTTTTGTGTGTTTTTTATTCCCCAGTCTTTTTTTAAATAATAAAAATTATTATTATTATTATTACTATTTGTTCTAATGCTAAAGTACAACTAAATATTCAGGTGACATATAAGCAACTGTTAATAATAATTACCATTTTGCACAGAAGGTCAAGATGATTGATGATTCGTCCATTACTGGGCCGTTTTCACGGCCACCAATTCAATCACATTCAGGAAAATCTATGGTAGTAAAAAAAACCTTTCTTTACTTTTTCATTGGTGAGTGCTCTTTTTGTAACTAATTTGGCCACTATAGATGGATAAACTATTCATTTTCATATTATAATATGCCCCTAGATATTGTCCCTGTATGTCTGGTATTTTTTATTATTATTTTGTTTTACAAGATGATGACACTGGTCCCTGTTATTGCAGTCTATGTATTGCTCAATGTCACTTTTTGAAGTCTGCTGACTACGAAGGATATATTGCACAGTGTACCGTGCCTTTGCTGAGCTTGCCTTTTCTTCAAAACATTCCTAAATCCACCAGTTGATTCGCATTGCTTTTGGCTTTGTTTTCACTAAAGAAAAAGCTACAGTTTCATGGAAAAGTCCATTGTGTATAATGGATGCCTGCTTTATGGATGACTAGGATGAAATAGGAGATGACTATACTTGTAACATGGTATTGAACCCTCATTATAAAGGACAGGAAGTTAAAAGCACAGCATAATAAAGAAATGGGGTACACTAGAATCTAAGTAGTCCTGAAATATATTAATATAACAATTATTAATATATAGGCAAAGCATTAGTGTGATATAGGAACTGACTTCAATTTTCCTAAAAATAAAACCATGTCTTGAAATACAAATGATTTTTTTTTTATAAATATTAAAAATAAAAATCTATAAACAATCAGTCTGTTGCATTGTCACCCAGTAATAACATGCAAGCATAAAAATATATTATGGAATCAAATAACTAAGGAATCAAATTAGAAATTGCCTAAATCATATTGCATTCACATGTCTAGTCAGAGTGGCATCACTAGTCTTTATGATACCCAATGCGGCTGCAGGGAATAATTTGCTGGATGAAAAAAGGGTGTGTGGGCTCACTGTGATGGGGTGTTACCTCCCTGAGGGGTGTGGCCTTATGACCAGACCCCCACTTTTTGTTATTCGGTGGGAGGAGGGGTCCAGGAGATGCGGGCTCCCCTTGTGACAGGAGCCAAGTGCTGCATGGAATGTTATACTGTGCAGCATTCAGCTCCTGTCATTGAGCAGGAGCCAACAAATTGCTGACACCTGCAGCCTGCACCCCATTTATAAAAACCACTGGCGAGGCAGCTAGGATTTCTTAGGCTGTGGACTTTCTAATCCTCACTAGTGAAGCACACCGGAGCCATTGCAAAGTCGTTAGCATCTGCATTCTCATATGCAGCATTAATGCAATTACTAGGAACATCTACTCCCCAAGAGAGTCTATGGTCATGCAGGCTGGCGCAGTAGTAACAACGCTGGCAAAATTTCTCTGAGTGTATGGCCACACTTGAAGGCCTATACACCTGCATACTTGCCGCCACTCAAAAATCTCACTGCAAGCTGCATCACAGAGTACAGTGTTATCCCGACACACTCGTAGTCTGACGATAATGGAGCAGTTGTGTGAAACATGAATTAGGCCCTAAATTGTGAGGACACCTCTCCTTAACATATGGTCTGTACATATAATGGATTGTGGGCAGTTTTATCAAATCTGTCAGAGAGAGAAAGGACCAACCAATCCTACTGTAATACCCCTTTCACATTGCAAAGCTGGGATCTCAATCCTGGCTCTGGCCAGTGTCCGGCGCTTTCAGATTAAACCTGGGTCGCCCATTATACAGAGGGTGACCCATGTTTAACCCGGATCAGGTTGGTTGACACGTCATCAGACACATACAGTATGACCCGCACCAAATAATGTTTTGGGAATATATCCCTGTGGATGGATTTTTTCAAAAAAGAAGAAACTTTTTATAAATATTGTTACTCTTGGTTTTAGGGTGCTCTCAACTGATTTAGCGTTTGACTTGTTCAGAAAGAGAAGGAAAGAAATCAGTTTTCACTGGGATGCACTCCTCATCCACATTGTCCCATGGGACATAAAAATTAGTACATGTTCTTTATTGGTATGCAATTAAAGGTAAAAGGCCATCATTTATTATTCCATTTGGTCAATTTGATTAATTGTCTGGTGACCTGGTATAACGAGTCCCTGTGGCAGGGATATTGATAGCGAAGTATTAAAATAAAGTAATGTATATAGATAAGAAAAGAAAATAAGAAGATTAAAATCTGTAAACTGTTGTTTTAATCAGGTTTGCTCTGATAGTTTGGTGATAACTATCAGTGGTATTGTCAATACCACTGATAGTTATCACCAAACTATCAGAGCAAACCTGATTAAAACAACAGTTTACAGATTTTAATCTTATTTTCTTTTCTTATCTATATGATAATCTAAATGATATTTTCCAAGCTCTGTTTGACAAATGTCAGGAATTGATTGGTTGGTACTTCTCTCTCCAAGCCTTGATAAATCTGCCCCTGTCAGTTACAGTTAAGTCTTTTGCGTGAACATACAGTAGACCTAGTATCAGCAGTTTTCATTTAACAACTAGAACGTGCCATGATGTTAGTATTGCATATGTAATCTATGCTTAAGTAAATAGCGTACGTTTCCCAGCTGATATTAGAATAATAAGTATTACACTAGTCCCACATTAATAGAGGACAGGGGATGAAAAATGTAGCAGGAGTCCACCTTTTAGCGGTCTTTGTCCACTACAGTCCTAAACGCCGATAGGGTCCATTCCGCTGAGCTAAAAATAGTAAGGTGGGAACGGTTCCTGCCTGTAGCTGGACAATACTACTGTCGCTATGGCTGATCAGAGGCACTTACCTATTTGTTTATGCTAATGTGTTTCTTCAGCCTGGAAAATAGATATGTTTTCCACTCCTTCTAGTAGGCCATGTGTCAGTACAGTTATTCTCAGTGTTCCTATATAGGCAAATTGTAGACAACTATGACAGTACATTCTGTACCATTTCCTTATTATGCAGTTGTTCACTTTTAACCCTTTGACTGCCGAAATCTCTCACATCTTTTTTTAACCAACATTTTTTTTTTAAAATTTATAGATTATCTATATTAGGTAAACATTACAGGTCATTATGATGAATACAAATGTTTGCTTGGCAATTTTCCCACCTATTTCGACAATTCACTTGGCCAAGCCGTACAGTATATGCAGATAAAAACATAGACACAGCGCTGCCAAGTTCATCATTTATCATATTGCCCACACAGTTACTGCACCCTCTCCTTGGCAGAGTATTGGGGTCCTACTTTTATTCCGGCCTATACATTTATAAATTAATAAATATCCCATGCCCCCTTTTGTAGGTGTTCTTTTAACTGTGTTTTGTCTATTCTCTAAAATGTAAGCATTTGTACAATTTAATTTTTTTCTAGTTCCTCATTGTCCCATCTATTGTGGGAAGTGCTTTATTACACCGCATGTCAGATGACCGATGGGAGAAAATAACGGCATGGATTTATGGGATGGGCCTATGTGCCCTTTTTATCGTGTCCACTGTATTTCACATAGTTACCTGGAAGAAGAGTCATCTCCGGTATGTACCTTTTTATTATAAAGCCACTTTTTTTTGTTGCATTATCAGAATCATTGGTCATCACATATAAAGCTCTGTTCACTAAGGCCACTTTGCAGTTACAAGCTAATATATTAAAATATACCACCATGTAGTGTTCCAATCATTGCAATTAGCTAGGATTGTTTATCTTACTCTGGAATGATCAGTCAATCACAAGTAAACCTTCTGTTCAGTCTGAATGGGTGGACAGTGGCAACAATGTTCTTGAACATCATAGATGGAGGTAAAGTACCAGCCAATCGGCTCCTGTAATTTTTCAAAGACAGCCTATAACATAGCAGTTAGGAGCTGATTGGCTGGTACTTTATCTCCTTTCACTCGCATCATCGTGAGCGGGTCTGAAGAAACACTGACGACCCGCTCACAATGTGCATCGTGAGCGGGTCGTCATGGTGTGTACCCCACATAAGTGAAGAGATCCCACAGTTCTCATTATACAAATATCCTACACCTATTAGTCTCTTCTAGACCAGGGGTCCTCAAACTATTTGCTCTGGGACCCCATCAGACAATAAAAATAATTACAGGGACCCCCAGTAAGTTACTGCAGAAGGCCATCACATCACATGTGTAGTCAGCAGCATTGTGGAGGCACAAAATGAGGGGAGGAGTCTAAAATAACAGACAACGCAAACATTTTCAGACTCTTTGAACCACTGACTGAGATTAGAAAAGTCATCAGCCTGATGGTCAGCAATGTGGAGTCGCGACCCCATACTGAGCAGGTCAGGACCCACAGTTTGAGAACCGCTGTTCTAGACTATACATAGATCTGAGCTTTTTATAATGATCTTTATCGTGAAATTGTGACTTATTTAATTTGACTCCAGAGTTCACATGGGAGATAGCTGACTCCACAAACTCACTGTGGACCTCGCTATACCTTTTTTGGGGGTTAGCATTTGATATTGTAAATTAACTCCCCGTAGCATTGTCACTATACAGAACAATAATTGGCAGCTCTCCCTGACATACTGAATTATTTATCTAACCGTGGATCAGTTACAGAAGTATCCAGACAGATAAGCTTTCCTTTCTTCTTTCCAGAACTGTAGAACACTGTTTCCACATGTGCGACAGGATGGTTATCTACTTTTTTATTGCCGCATCTTACGCACCATGGTGGGTATTACAGGCTTTGTTATCTATGATAGATTTTAGAAATGTGCATTATTTTCTTATTCATTTTAAAGTTCTGGTGACCGTTGATAATAACTGGGGCAGTTTTCACAATTGTTCGTAATAAGTACAGATATATTTCATACATCTTTGCCACACACTAAGTCACGTGAGAATCTGCTAGCTCTTGGCACCTTTTTTGACGAAAAGGGCATCTTAACCCAGGGTTGCCTACTCTCCCGAAATGGCCGGGAGTCTCCCTCGAAAATCGGGTCCCCCTCGCGGCCCTCCGGAAGGGTGTGCAGCCCTCCCGGATTCAGGGGACTCCCCCTGTGCCCCCGACTGCTGCATTTAAATGCCGCAATCCGTGGGTCTCAGAGGAGTGGACGGAGCTAAAATGGCAAAATCTCGTCATTTTAGCCCCGCCCCCTCCATGGAGATTCATGAATTCAGCAGTTTAGCATAATGGGGGCGGGGTTTAGTGACGTCGCGCTCGAGAGCCCCCCCCCCCCCCCCCCCCCCGAGCAGCTGCTGAAACTCTCCTCTCCGGGCTTCTTGCGGAGAGGAGAATATTAAAGTCGGCAACCCTGTCTTAACCACAATGCAATGCAAATAGGAAGCTCAGTGAGACACTGCTGATTAATTTGTTATGACACTTGTATATCTCTGTGTGTTCTCCAATACAAGCAAAGTTCTGCTCCATATACAAACTCAGTAACCAACAATATACAAGTGTCGTTTTATCCAATTAGTCAGCAGAGTCTCCTCGCGTGTCCTAGTGACATTGCATTGCTATTAAGATGCAATTTCTGCAAAAAAGAACAATTCAGCAGACCTGCTCAGGGAGTGGCTGCTCCGTCACGCCAGGAAACTCACACTGAATGTTGTATTGAGGCTAGATTTATGTGGACACATCTATATGCTCTTGGTGGCAATAATAATATTATCTGGCATAACTTATTTAGCCTTTTTCTGGACAAGCTGGGCAGTGGCATATCTATAATGGGCATACCCATTTCTTCAACATTTGTTTCTTTTGAGTCTCACGGCAGCTTTGCAAAATCACTGGAAAAATGTCAGCTGCACTATGTTCTCTCTTAAGAAGACTCAAGGCCCATACACACTGGGCGACTTTGAGCTGAAAGTCGCTCAAAACAGCAGGTTTGAGCGGCTTTCAGCTCAAAGCCGCCCAGTGTGTAAGGCCCGGCGGTGAGGGCTGCTGGGAAAGCTGTTCATTGTCTTGTTTGGACGGCTTTGCATAGCGCTCTGCTATACAATGCCGCCCCCCTCCATCGCGCCGGGCAGGGGGAAAGCCGCTCAGTGTGTATGCACTGAGCGGCTTTCCCGGCAGCAATGAACGTGATCATCGCTGTCCATACACACTGGGCATAGTCGCCCAGTGTGTATGGACCTTTAGGGACAGAGCTAGATTCTACTTGTGCTCAGTGCTGCCGCCTAGGGAGGTGGTGGCCCATTCAGACTGCCTACAAACCCATTCCTCTCACAATACTTCCCTGATGGTGGGTTTTGTTTCTGGTTCATTATTTTTGTAAAAACAATATATGTATTTAATCATATATAGGACGAGTAGTACAGACCCAGATATTTAATGAGAAGTGCACTTGCATGACTCTCCAGAATACTTCAAATGTGTGACGTAAAAAGGGGTGATGCCTAGGAAAAGAAAAGTGGTAAAAATATATCTTACATGGCAGATTGACAGTATAGTAGCTTAGTGTACAGTACCTCCTTGTGCTGGTATATAGTAATTTAAGCAAATGCCCACCATTCAGTCACAGTCGTCCTTAAGAAAAGTTGTCCAGCACCAGCACTCTCATTGTGCGTACAATGATTGTGCTGATCTGTTTGGGTTGACTTCTTCTGGTAGTTCAGAATTTTTTATTTTATTTTTTTCAGATAAAGTTTCAACAAATAACCATACATTCTCATGTTGTTTAAAATGGTCTAAAAACTATTTTGCCTGTGACTTTAGGTTAAACCTACGTGAACTTGGACCATTGGCATCTCACATGAGGTGGTTTATTTGGCTGATGGCTGCAGGTGGAACTGTTTATGTATTTCTGTACCATGAAAAGTAAGTTGTTTTTTTGTTTGTTTTTTTACACATTGTATTTTGCAACTTTGGGGGGTATTTAATCCGGTCCGATATTCGAAACAGGTGGAAGTCGAATTTAAATTTAAAAGTCTAATCTTTTTAAGGAAAGGGTTGTGGATTGTCGAATCCGTGGCCCTTTTCCGACAATCTACTGCTGTTTTCATGGATCCAACTGCTTTCCGACTCTCGATAGTCGGAACGTTGAATTCCGACTGTCCAGTTAGTGTGGGAAGCCGGCGAAAGCAGCCGGGTTTCCGACTGTCGGGACGTTCCAACAGTCCCTGAATTAAATACCCCCTTTAATGTCTAACTTGTATTGTATGTTACAGTTAAATGCCCATTTGTGTTATGTATAAAACCATGGTTATCGCATGTTTGCACTAATGGTTGAAGACCTCAAATGTAGAACCCAAATGGTTCACTTGTTTTCTCTGTTCTGCTTTGTTTCTCTTTGGGTCAAGCGTTGTTTAGTCTTTTGTGGGATGAACGCTTCGTTCCATGTCCTACATCAATCTTCCAGAGAGTAACATTACTCATAATTACCCTTAGATTAACATTTGGATGCCCTCCCCACCACTGCATCAGTTATTGGTTGAATCATTGGGGGGTTTTATTCTTTTTTTTTTTATTATTATTATTGTTTTGTTTAAATGCATGTACAGAACCATTTTATATCTGAATGGTTAGCAGTAAAGCTAAAGACACTGTTTATTACAATGGTAGCAAAGGTCATGAAAACTGGCCAAACTAGATTTACTTTCCGTGCTTAAGAGAAGAAGAGAATAATAGGGAAAGTATATTAATGGCCCATACAGAAAATGTCCTGGCATTGGGGTCCATTTAAAGTCCCGAGAGGACAATGAGGCAAGCCTTGTGACTGGGGATAATAGTGATTTAATCTCTATTTTAGCAAAAGGTTCTTTAATGTCAGAGCTGTGGAATGCACTCATACAAGAGCTGGCATTGGCAGACACATACTGGATTAATAATCCAATATACTGTAGCATGTTGATCCAGCTTAAGCTCAAATAAATAATTTTTTCCCTATTGAGGTAATTGCACTATACACTATACATGAACTTGAATTTGGTTTAACCAACACAACAATTTAACCATGTAGTTGCTAACGATTTTCTTGTTATTTTGATCTGCATTGTACACGTACATCTAATATTTATTTTTGGGGGAGGACCATATTTAAAGACTATGGTCTATTTTGTAATGACTGCCATTGAGCTGGACGACTTTTTTGTGTGTCATTCTGTGCAACATATTTTGCAGGTAAGTATAACACATGACTTGCAAAACTGTATGCAGCGTGCATTTTTTGGCATCCTCATAATGTACTACGAGATGAAGTCTGCGGTGAGGGATGTTCGGTATAGACACCAAGATTGGGGGGTTAGGATTAGGCAATGGATGCAAGAGTTAAGCCCCGTACACACAGGGGGGAGATATATTGCTAGCAATACATTGCTGAGCAATATATTGCCCAGTGTCTCCTTTTCATCAGCGACCAGAGATGGTCGCTGATGAAAGGGAACCCCTGCCGGCGGTGCCGCAGGGGTAATCAGCTGGTCGCAGGAGCAAGCTCCTGCGACCAGCGATTAGAATGGGGCTGAAAACGGGAGCGCGCACCCGGCGATTTATCGCCAGGGCACACTCCCATCACTGACAATATGGTCACCTGCGACCATATTCCCAGCGATTTCAGCCCCTATCGCCCCCGTGTGTACACAGCATTAGGGTTAGACACTAGCGTAGAGGGTTAGGGTCAGACTGCAGAATCAAGAGTGTTCGAGTTAGTAGGGAAGGTTGGGATGGGCAGGGGAAGGCTAACTATACTTGCATAACTCCTGCCAGGATTCCCGCCTTTCGGATGCCGGTATCAGTATTCTGAATGCCAGTATTCTGTCTGCTGATCATACATATGTATCCCTGTATACCAGCTGCTGCTCTTTATTACTGGCATGTGCACTAATTAATAGGCAGGATTTTTTTTTTTATTATTATCATTATTATTATTTACAAATGTCCTCAAGGTTTTCATAAATTGGTCTCACTTGTGCAATGTCTGTGATTCTACATCTGAATGCTTAGCAGAGAAAGCATGTATAATTATCTACTTCAACTTTGACACAGCTTGGTGAACTGTTTGTTCTGTAGTTATTTTACCCAAGCATTTCCTCTACACAGAGTTCTAGGCATTACTAGTGTAAATAGACAAACAAGATGTGAACGTTTTAAGCTGGGTACACACTAGTAGTTGGAGCATTGGCTGGTGTTTACCGGAAAATTGTCTGTGAACTATGTTAACAGACCTATCGCCTCCGCTGTATAGCACAGTCAATGGCCGATATGCCTGCAGATATATCAGCACGTCGTGCTGTTAAGACTGCCCATGCACTTGCTGCAGAGGCAGCCGATAACAGGTATCGCATCTCACTCAGTTGTGACGTCAGGCATGACGCATCAGGCAGACTATTGCGAAGTGTGTAGGCATTTACCCATTTTTAGATAGGTCAGCGAATGAGCCAGATGGCCAATTTGTCATCCTAGTGTAGTGATGGCTAACCTTGACACTCCAGCTGTTGTTGAACTACAAATCTCAGCATGCCATGCATCAGTTTAGGCATGGCCAAATAGTAAAACTGTATCAGGGCATGCTGAGACGTGTAGTTCAACAACAGCTGGACTGTCAAGGTTAGCCATCACTGGCCTAGTGTGTACCCAGCGTTAGACCAACCATCTATTTAAGATTTGATTAGACATTTAAATATGGTATGAAGACATTTACACGCCATGCTGTATGAATACTTCTACAAATGAATGATCTGTATCTGCCCTTGCTTGCAACAGAACATTTTTTTCTCCGTAGAAAGTTTTATCACATGTTAACGATTATGATTCTATAGGGCACATGTAAGCCCTTACTGCCACCTTGTGTTCATTTTGCACTACAGATTTCAAATCTAGAATTCATTTCTACAATGATGCAGTTAATTACGCCATTGCACAATTTCCTTTTAAGTGTCAACAGGAAATACAAATCTTACAATCGTTTATAGAATGAAGATAATATTGCCATAAGTTTTAAAATTTTGGTACTTGTTTCCTAGAAGGGTGCCCATTTTACATAGAAATGCATGGTAAAATGTAAATCGCGTCGGTCGCATCGCATGCGGCCAAAAAAACGCATGCGATGCGACCGACGCGATTACCGATTTTACATAGGGAACAATGTTAAATGGCCCAATTGACCCGATTTTACATAGGGAACAATGTTAAATGGCCCACAGACCCCAAATAGCCACCCTGAAGTGTGAAATGGCCCCCCCAATTGTTAACGCCACCCCACGATCAAAGTCAACCCGAAGCGTGGTGAGCGCAGCTAGCCCGTGAGGGGTGGCGGTACGCGTCCTCCGACCTTTTCATACCCCCACTATCCACGTCGGCTTGGAGTTGAGAATAGAAAGTGTGGCGAGCGCGGCGGAATACGAGCCCGAATCGTGGCGAGCGGACGCGGAATACATGTTAAGTAATCCGTGTCCCCTCGCGGGGCTCGCTGCGCTCGCCACACTTCGGGAGCGTGTTCCGCGTCCCCTCACGGG
Source organism: Crinia signifera (assembly GCF_055691185.1). Classification (NCBI taxonomy): domain Eukaryota; kingdom Metazoa; phylum Chordata; class Amphibia; order Anura; family Myobatrachidae; genus Crinia; species Crinia signifera. Next base: position 202,599,425 of record NC_139222.1, read on the forward strand.
GCGCACTACGCACGCCACGCTTCGAGCTCGCTGCGCTCGCCACACTTTCTATTCTCAACTCCACGCCGACGTGGATAGTGGGGGTATGAAAAGGTCGGAGGATGCGTACCGCCGCCCCTCGCGGGCTTGCTGCGCTCGCCACGCTTTGGGTTTACGTTGATCGTGGGGTGGCGTTAACAATTGGGGGGGCCATTTCACACTTCAGGGTGGGTTTTTGGGGTCTGTGGGCCATTTAACATTGTTCCCTATGTAAAATCGCGGTAATCGCGTCGGTCGCATCGCATGCAATTTTTTTTGGCCGCATGCGATGCGACCAACGTGATTTTTTTCCTTGCGATGCCTAAGATCAAAATCGTGGGCGCCCTTCTAGGAAACAAGTACCGAAATTTTTATTTTTTTATACCTGTAGTAAAATACTGTACGATTGCTATACCACGTTAAATGTTGTACAGTATATCCTAATAGATTATCAATCCGCAAACCACATATTCCACCTCTATATTTCTGCTTGTCTGTATTAGTCGTGTGTGTGTGTGTGTGTGTGTGTATATATATATATATATGTATATATATATATATATATATATATATATATATATATATATATATATATATATATATATATATATATATATATATATATATATATATATATATATATATATATATATATATATATATATATATATATATGGAAGAAAAGATGGGTGGATATACGGCGCAGGGTAAGGCTAAAGACCACACCAGCAATAGGAAAATCAGCCAATAGATTTGATAGTTGTAGCTGATGACACTTGATCCATAAATTGGATGCAGCCACCTCCAATACTCCCAGGACTCACGGGAGAAGCAAAGGTAATCTGTTAAAATAAAGAACAGGAGGGGCGCTCCATAGTGTATCACACAGACGTTTTAATAGTAAAAATACATCCAGGTTAGGCAACAAATGGACTCGTACCAAGAAGAACACTGCTGTGGGCTGGGTACCACAAGATTCAATACATGAAATGCCAGGCAACCTCCTACCGCTGATCCGGGGCTCTGCTGGAGACCACGACCTCCCGCTGGGACAAGCAGCGTGCCGGGACAACCACACAGGAACAGACGCGGTGGGGGAGCTGTACAGGGTAAGAGATGTCGTCACAAGCCCCGCCCTAACGCGTTTCGTAATGCAACTTCGTCAGAGGGCGTGGCTTGTGACTGACAGCTCTCCGTATTTAACACACTGATCCACCAATCAGGGCGCAAAGGCGCTACTACGCACCTGTTAAGTGTACAATCAGTGCGGCTGTCTAAGGCAAGCCCGCAGTGATAGTTCCACATGGAACCCTATATGGATAGTTAAAAAATTTTTTTAAACTTTAAACAAACATAAGTTTTTTCAAAAAAGTATATAACTGTCCCGTAGGACCAAGTAGATATATGGAAATGCGCAAATAAACAATTATATTGAAGCGCTAACAATTTAACTGTGTGCGCCTCCATGTAGCTATAAGGAGTGCAACAGGTGATGTTATTAGCCATTGAACCAATTATTTATAGCCAGTCGCACACTGGGTGGATTATTGAGCTATGCAGGCAGTGCAAACACAGTGAACATGTCACAGATTATATCTACAGCGCTGACATGTACCCAACCGGTACCACAGATAACAATTTCATATAAAATAAGGCAGAATTTATACAAAAAAGAAAATATAAAAAGCAGCAGTATATAAAACTATTTTCAAAAAATGACATACACCACAATTAAAAAATATATATCATAAGATAAAAATATTAGCAGCAATATAGGTAAAACATGAGAATATAATTAGCGATTTATGAAGGGGGTTATTTCATACCCTTCATTCAAGCCGAACGGGGTAAGGGTATTTAATGTAAGGATCCAGAACGTCTCTCTTCTTAGAAGCGCTCTGTCCCTGTCACCTCCACGTTTATTTGGGGTAACAATCTCTATTCCCTTCCATTTCAGACCTGTTACATCGCAATTATGAAAATGTTTAAAATGTCGTGAAACACTATGATTTAAAATGCCGTGTTTAATATTACGGGTATGTTCCAATATACGGGTTTTTAAGTTTCTCTTAGTTTTTCCGATATATCGGAGCCCGCACGGACAAATTAAAAGATACACCACATAAGTGGAATTACAATTTACAAATTGTTTCATATTAAAAATCTTGTTTTGACTAGAGTAAAAAGAAAACCCTCTATCAATTAATGGACAAATTTTGCATCTCCCACACGGAAAGCACCCTTTTAGATCCAAAAATGTATTTGAACCCGCCAATCCAGGTGGTTGCACTGTCTCAAGTTGACTCTTAGAGACAATAGCTTTGATGGTCTTTGCTCTGGTATATACCACTTTGGGGGCATCTCCAAGGTGGGTACCCAGCACGGGGTCGCGTTTAAGGATATGCCAGTTCTTTTTTAGCACATTAACAATACGGCGCTCCTCATCATTATATTTAGTGATGAACAAGCATTCAGAATTTTTTATATCCATTTGGTCCTTACTTTTATATTCAAGGATCTCATCTCTCACAGAAGATCTGGCTCTCACTAAAGCAGTATCAACCAATTGTTGGGGATAACCCCTTTCTCTAAACCTATCTGAATAGATCTGAGATTGTTGGTCAAAAGTATCAATGTCAGAACAATTCCTGCGTAAACGCAGGAATTGGGAGTAAGGGATATTGTTCCTCCAGGGTTTAGAGTGACAGCTTTCGTAGTCAAGGTAGCTGTTACTGTCTACACTTTTAAAAAATGTGCATGTTTCTATGTGGGGTACCAGTGGGAAATTCTCAACACTTAGAATAAGATCTAAATATTCGATCTTGATGGGTTGAAAATTGGAGGTGAATGTAAGATTGAAGGTGTTTATGTTAATAGCCTCCATGAACTTCTTAAAGGAGACTTCGTCCCCCCTCCATATTAGCAAAATATCGTCGATATAACGATGGAAAAAAACGATATTTTCTGCCAATTCACCGTTCAACAGATGGGTTTCCCACTCCCCCATATATAGGTTAGCCAAGCTGGGGGCACAAATCGTGCCCATCGCTGTGCCCCACAGCTGCAAGTACCAGTCCCCCAAAAACTCAAAATAATTATGTTTTAAAACAAAATTAAGGCAGTCACATACAAATTCCTTTGCTGTAGATGAGATCAAAGGGTCCCTGGATAAAACTGATTCAACTGCAGACAAACCACCTTCATGTGGGATGGCTGTATACAAAGACTGAACGTCAATACTGGCCCAGTTATAGCCAGATTCCCAATTAACATTTTTAATTAATTGTAGCATGTGGGTGGAGTCTCTGACATAAGTTCTCAACTTAGGTACATAGGGTTTGAGTACCGCATCCACATATTCAGAGACCCTAGAAGTCAGGGAACCCACTCCCGCCACAATTGGACGACCAGGAGGACGGTCTAATCCTTTATGGATCTTCGGGAGGTGGTAAAACGTAGCCAGGTTTGGTGTTGGATTATACATATATCTATATTCCTCTATCGTTAGGACCTTAGACTCCATACCAGTTTTGAGGAGATTCTCAAGGCTTTTTATGAAGAGGGGGGTGGGGTCGGCATCCAATTTTCGATAGGATTTAGGGTCACCCAAAAGATTATGGGCTTCAGACACATAATACTCCCTATCCATGATCACGACCCCGCCCCCCTTATCCGCACTCTTAATAACAATGTCAGTGTCACCAGATAATTTTTTCAGTGCTTCAGATTCTTTTCTAGTAAGGTTATTTTGATGTTGATTTTTCTTTAACCGCAAATTCTCAAAATCTTTTTTAACAAGATCTGAGAATAGTTCTACATACGGCCCCTTAGATTCAACGGGATAATATACAGATTTATTCTTGAGACCAGACAATGAAGGACTAGACACTGGCTCATTAACTGTATTCCAATTTTTGATGACTGCATCTGATTTTTTTAAATGATGACGTTTAAGAGTGAGTTTCCTCACGAACAAGTTAAGATCTATATATAGATCAAATTTCGATGGACCGGTGGAAGGGGCAAACGAGAGACCTTTTTGAAGTACACTGGTTTCCACTGGAGAGAGGGTTTTCTTAGATAAATTAAACACCCCACCTCTATTAGTATTAGGTAATAATTTTACTGGCGAAACCTCATTTTTGGCTCTCTTCCTGGATCCGGTTCCTCTCTTTCCCCTCTTTGTCTTTTTATACCGACAGAAGTTCTGTACTGTCTGGGTTGTAAGTTTTGACCCTCTGGGGTCCGGGCCTGGCCTAAAAAATCATCTGTATTTGACCTAAGCCTCTCAAAACGATTATTATGAACAACACCCATAGGATATCTATCCTGTGTTCTCTGTCTATAATTATTCTGTTGTGGATATTTTTTATAAGGAGTTTTTTTATTTTTATATGGGACTTTTTGCCATTGGTAGGTACTAGATTGATTGGGGTACCTAGGGCGTTGGTTCCCTTCAAAATTAATACCTCTTTCCAATTCAGGTTTCTCCATATTTCTATTAACTTTAGGATCAATGTGCCATGTTCTAATTTTATCGGTTTCATAATCCCTTTTATCTCTCTGAAATTTCTTTTGTTTGGTCTCAATGACCTTTGTCTCAATATTATTGACTCTTTTATCAATCTCAGTTTTACTCTTTTTGTATAAGTCACTGTCTTTAATTTTGTCTATCTCAGGTTTAAGGTCATCTAGTTGTTTTTCCACATCTTTCAGATTTTTCTTTTTCTCAGAGACCAATAATTTCATTAAACCAATAGAACAATCATCTAAAACCTTATACCATTCGGTCATGAATTTTTCATTCTCATGGCCACTAGTAGGTAATTTATTCAACCTGAGACCACGTGGGATTCTCCCACAGCTGATATAATTATCGAGACCTTTAAGGTCCCACCAAAGTTTCGTTTCACGTACTAAAAGCTTCTCAAGGTTGGATAAGATACCTGAGGCGTCCAATCCGGACTCAGAAGGTGCTGGTATACAAATTCTTTCATCAAAAATGCGATTGCATTCTTGTAACCTTCTATCATTAATTTCACCATTCCTATACATGGTGTAAGGCAAAAAATACAAACAGTGTACACACAATAAAAGAAAGCAACAAAATTGGAATATATATATAGAAACCAAAAAATGGTATTTAAATCTCCAATGAGGAGATATATAGCGTCTTACTGCAGCCAAGTCCACTCAGAAAGTCCAAAGCACAAGTTCATGGAAGAAAAGATGGGTGGATATACGGCGCAGGGTAAGGCTAAAGACCACACCAGCAATAGGAAAATCAGCCAATAGATTTGATAGTTGTAGCTGATGACACTTGATCCATAAATTGGATGCAGCCACCTCCAATACTCCCAGGACTCACGGGAGAAGCAAAGGTAATCTGTTAAAATAAAGAACAGGAGGGGCGCTCCATAGTGTATCACACAGTCGTTTTAATAGTAAAAATACATCCAGGTTAGGCAACAAATGGACTCGTACCAAGAAGAACACTGCTGTGGGCTGGGTACCACAAGATTCAATACATGAAATGCCAGGCAACCTCCTACCGCTGATCCGGGGCTCTGCTGGAGACCACGACCTCCCGCTGGGACAAGCAGCGTGCCGGGACAACCACACAGGAACAGACGCGGTGGGGGAGCTGTACAGGGTAAGAGATGTCGTCACAAGCCCCGCCCTAACGCGTTTCGTAATGCAACTTCGTCAGAGGGCGTGGCTTGTGACTGACAGCTCTCCGTATTTAACACACTGATCCACCAATCAGGGCGTCTCAGGTTGAATAAATTACCTACTAGTGGCCATGAGAATGAAAAATTCATGACCGAATGGTATAAGGTTTTAGATGATTGTTCTATTGGTTTAATGAAATTATTGGTCTCTGAGAAAAAGAAAAATCTGAAAGATGTGGAAAAACAACTAGATGACCTTAAACCTGAGATAGACAAAATTAAAGACAGTGACTTATACAAAAAGAGTAAAACTGAGATTGATAAAAGAGTCAATAATATTGAGACAAAGGTCATTGAGACCAAACAAAAGAAATTTCAGAGAGATAAAAGGGATTATGAAACCGATAAAATTAGAACATGGCACATTGATCCTAAAGTTAATAGAAATATGGAGAAACCTGAATTGGAAAGAGGTATTAATTTTGAAGGGAACCAACGCCCTAGGTACCCCAATCAATCTAGTACCTACCAATGGCAAAAAGTCCCATATAAAAATAAAAAAACTCCTTATAAAAAATATCCACAACAGAATAATTATAGACAGAGAACACAGGATAGATATCCTATGGGTGTTGTTCATAATAATCGTTTTGAGAGGCTTAGGTCAAATACAGATGATTTTTTAGGCCAGGCCCGGACCCCAGAGGGTCAAAACTTACAACCCAGACAGTACAGAACTCCTGTCGGTATAAAAAGACAAAGAGGGGAAAGAGAGGAACCGGATCCAGGAAGAGAGCCAAAAATGAGGTTTCGCCAGTAAAATTATTACCTAATACTAATAGAGGTGGGGTGTTTAATTTATCTAAGAAAACCCTCTCTCCAGTGGAAACCAGTGTACTTCAAAAAGGTCTCTCGTTTGCCCCTTCCACCGGTCCATCGAAATTTGATCTATATATAGATCTTAACTTGTTCGTGAGGAAACTCACTCTTAAACGTCATCATTTAAAAAAATCAGATGCAGTCATCAAAAATTGGAATACAGTTAATGAGCCAGTGTCTAGTCCTTCATTGTCTGGTCTCAAGAATAAATCTGTATATTATCCCGTTGAATCTAAGGGGCCGTATGTAGAACTATTCTCAGATCTTGTTAAAAAAGATTTTGAGAATTTGCGGTTAAAGAAAAATCAACATCAAAATAACCTTACTAGAAAAGAATCTGAAGCACTGAAAAAATTATCTGGTGACACTGACATTGTTATTAAGAGTGCGGATAAGGGGGGCGGGGTCGTGATCATGGATAGGGAGTATTATGTGTCTGAAGCCCATAATCTTTTGGGTGACCCTAAATCCTATCGAAAATTGGATGCCGACCCCACCCCCCTCTTCATAAAAAGCCTTGAGAATCTCCTCAAAACTGGTATGGAGTCTAAGGTCCTAACGATAGAGGAATATAGATATATGTATAATCCAACACCAAACCTGGCTACGTTTTACCACCTCCCGAAGATCCATAAAGGATTAGACCGTCCTCCTGGTCGTCCAATTGTGGCGGGAGTGGGTTCCCTGACTTCTAGGGTCTCTGAATATGTGGATGCGGTACTCAAACCCTATGTACCTAAGTTGAGAACTTATGTCAGAGACTCCACCCACATGCTACAATTAATTAAAAATGTTAATTGGGAATCTGGCTATAACTGGGCCAGTATTGACGTTCAGTCTTTGTATACAGCCATCCCACATGAAGGTGGTTTGTCTGCAGTTGAATCAGTTTTATCCAGGGACCCTTTGATCTCATCTACAGCAAAGGAATTTGTATGTGACTGCCTTAATTTTGTTTTAAAACATAATTATTTTGAGTTTTTGGGGGACTGGTACTTGCAGCTGTGGGGCACAGCGATGGGCACGATTTGTGCCCCCAGCTTGGCTAACCTATATATGGGGGAGTGGGAAACCCATCTGTTGAACGGTGAATTGGCAGAAAATATCGTTTTTTTCCATCGTTATATCGACGATATTTTGCTAATATGGAGGGGGGACGAAGTCTCCTTTAAGAAGTTCATGGAGGCTATTAACATAAACACCTTCAATCTTACATTCACCTCCAATTTTCAACCCATCAAGATCGAATATTTAGATCTTATTCTAAGTGTTGAGAATTTCCCACTGGTACCCCACATAGAAACATGCACATTTTTTAAAAGTGTAGACAGTAACAGCTACCTTGACTACGAAAGCTGTCACTCTAAACCCTGGAGGAACAATATCCCTTACTCCCAATTCCTGCGTTTACGCAGGAATTGTTCTGACATTGATACTTTTGACCAACAATCTCAGATCTATTCAGATAGGTTTAGAGAAAGGGGTTATCCCCAACAATTGGTTGATACTGCTTTAGTGAGAGCCAGATCTTCTGTGAGAGATGAGATCCTTGAATATAAAAGTAAGGACCAAATGGATATAAAAAATTCTGAATGCTTGTTCATCACTAAATATAATGATGAGGAGCGCCGTATTGTTAATGTGCTAAAAAAGAACTGGCATATCCTTAAACGCGACCCCGTGCTGGGTACCCACCTTGGAGATGCCCCCAAAGTGGTATATACCAGAGCAAAGACCATCAAAGCTATTGTCTCTAAGAGTCAACTTGAGACAGTGCAACCACCTGGATTGGCGGGTTCAAATACATTTTTGGATCTAAAAGGGTGCTTTCCGTGTGGGAGATGCAAAATTTGTCCATTAATTGATAGAGGGTTTTCTTTTTACTCTAGTCAAAACAAGATTTTTAATATGAAACAATTTGTAAATTGTAATTCCACTTATGTGGTGTATCTTTTAATTTGTCCGTGCGGGCTCCGATATATCGGAAAAACTAAGAGAAACTTAAAAACCCGTATATTGGAACATACCCGTAATATTAAACACGGCATTTTAAATCATAGTGTTTCACGACATTTTAAACATTTTCATAATTGCGATGTAACAGGTCTGAAATGGAAGGGAATAGAGATTGTTACCCCAAATAAACGTGGAGGTGACAGGGACAGAGCGCTTCTAAGAAGAGAGACGTTCTGGATCCTTACATTAAATACCCTTACCCCGTTCGGCTTGAATGAAGGGTATGAAATAACCCCCTTCATAAATCGCTAATTATATTCTCATGTTTTACCTATATTGCTGCTAATATTTTTATCTTATGATATATATTTTTTAATTGTGGTGTATGTCATTTTTTGAAAATAGTTTTATATACTGCTGCTTTTTATATTTTCTTTTTTGTATAAATTCTGCCTTATTTTATATGAAATTGTTATCTGTGGTACCGGTTGGGTACATGTCAGCGCTGTAGATATAATCTGTGACATGTTCACTGTGTTTGCACTGCCTGCATAGCTCAATAATCCACCCAGTGTGCGACTGGCTATAAATAATTGGTTCAATGGCTAATAACATCACCTGTTGCACTCCTTATAGCTACATGGAGGCGCACACAGTTAAATTGTTAGCGCTTCAATATAATTGTTTATTTGCGCATTTCCATATATCTACTTGGTCCTACGGGACAGTTATATACTTTTTTGAAAAAACTTATGTTTGTTTAAAGTTTAAAAAAATTTTTTAACTATCCATATAGGGTTCCATGTGGAACTATCACTGCGGGCTTGCCTTAGACAGCCGCACTGATTGTACACTTAACAGGTGCGTAGTAGCGCCTTTGCGCCCTGATTGGTGGATCAGTGTGTTAAATACGGAGAGCTGTCAGTCACAAGCCACGCCCTCTGACGAAGTTGCATTACGAAACGCGTTAGGGCGGGGCTTGTGACGACATCTCTTACCCTGTACAGCTCCCCCACCGCGTCTGTTCCTGTGTGGTTGTCCCGGCACGCTGCTTGTCCCAGCGGGAGGTCGTGGTCTCCAGCAGAGCCCCGGATCAGCGGTAGGAGGTTGCCTGGCATTTCATGTATTGAATCTTGTGGTACCCAGCCCACAGCAGTGTTCTTCTTGGTACGAGTCCATTTGTTGCCTAACCTGGATGTATTTTTACTATTAAAACGTCTGTGTGATACACTATGGAGCGCCCCTCCTGTTCTTTATTTTAACATATATATATATATATATATATATAATATTGTGGCTCGATAGCACAGAGTATCTTTGTGTGTGACTTTTCTGTTACAATGTATCTTATTTGCAAAGAAAAATAATATTCGGCAGGTCTATATTCTGTGTTTAACCACATCTGTATCTGCATACAAAATGCTGTGTTTTACTGGAAAACACTGTAACTTAGTATTTAATATGCAGATACAGCCACAGTCCCACAAAGAATATAGGCATGCTGCAGAACGGTGGCCCAGTTGCCCTGAAAGGTCGACTATAGACCATGTCATTTATCTTATTTCACTAAAATTCACACTAAATTGGAGTGCGGCCTCTTGTTCCTGGTATTTTATATTAACAACCTTTGGAAGGCACCCCCAGTTCTGATACTTCAATCAGAGAGCTGGTCTACATCGCATCTCTATATAGATATATAAATTGTATATTTATTATTATTTTTATATTCCTGACAAAAAAATGTTAATACAATTTTCATGCCTCAGTGTGGCTGAGTGTGGAGTATATTGGGGACTGCAGCTTGTCGGTCCGGTAGGGGACCCAGTTCTTAACAGAATTGTAAGTGTAGAGCTGGTCTATTTTTTAGATAGATCAATAGAGATATAGGGCCTTATTCTAGTTCACTCTTTTTGACAAAATCCTTCTTAGATAGACAAAACCATGTGCACTGCAGGTGGGGCAGATGTTACTTGTGCAGAGAGAATTAGATTTGGGTGGGGTTTTACTTCAAAGTGAGATCTATATTGCAGTGTACAAATAAAGCAGCCAGTATTTACCCTGTACAGAAACAATAACTCACCCAAATCTAATTCTTTCTGCACATTTTACTTCTGCCCCCCTGCAGTGCACATTGTTTTGTCCATCTAAGAAGGATTTTGTCAAAAAAAGTGAACTAGAATAAGGCCCATAGAGAGAGAGGTTTAAATGAGACAGCAGCAATCCTAGATTTGATGAATCAACAAGATAACGTGTATTGGTCACAGCATACCTGTATGCTGTGACCAATACACATTATCTCTTTAATTCATCAAATCCGTGAGTCCCTCTGTCTCATTTAAACCTCTACATCTATTCTGCAATGAAGGCGTCATGGTCAACGGAACCTGCAAATAGGAGTGCAGGCCTGTCTACCACACACGCATACACACACACACCCCAAATAGCCAACACTCCAAACTCCAACCAAGTGTCCTTCGGTGCCTGCAAAAGCCGCAGTTGCCGCCACTCGCACAGAGCCCAGACAGTGGCACTCAAAGGGATCAAATAATTGACACTACTCCTTTGTTTGGGTAATCAATGTTAAAATGCTTTAAGCATTTTCATCAGGAATATAATCGGTACAAACACAGATACTTACTTAAATACCCTCCACCAACATCAAATCACCAGTGGCCCTTCCGGTCACCGAACCTCCTGCTCAATGCAGACGCGCTCAATGATGTCATCAGACCTTGACCTGTGTGCAAGGCAATGCGAAGACATGTTGCCTAGCAACCAGTGTAAATAACTACACCAATAATATGAATTACAAAATAGCAGCAAATAAAATTTTAAAAATTGTAGCAATAATAACAATTGACACAATGTACAGCACTTCTCTGGGATAATAATAAAAAAGCACAGATGTTAGTAAAACTACTGATAATGAATTTAGTAATGACATAAGAGTGCTAATTGGACTAATGTTCTTCTGGCATCCAAAAAGTGTAAACAATAGGCTATAAACAAAAATACATAATAAGAGGCTTAAAAACAACCCAAACTCAGCTGGTTATTCAGGCCAAACAGTGACTAGTGTGTTAAGGCGGGTAATCCACTGAGTTTCACATTGGAGTAAGTACCCCCTCTTAAAGTACATAATCTGATCGATCATGCGGTGGAGATTTTATGACTTTGTTCAAGAAAGTGACGGGCGACCGGTTGGTCACTGGTGCCCGTGTTGATGGTGGAACGATGAGACGCCATCCTTTCTTTGAACATCCGCTCCGTCTTTTCAATATATGGCTTACCGCAAGGACAGATGATCTGATTAACTACAAATCTAGATTTGCAGGTGAGATGATGTCTGATCAAAGGATTTCCCAGTTAAGGGGTGTTCGAATTTGCTAGCCTTAAGCATGAACCGGCATGTGGTACAGCTGCATGTAAAGCAACCGCATGCTTGTTTTAAAAAAAAATGTGAGGGTTTCTTTATGAACATATCAGAAATATGTTGGTCAGAACCGATATTTCTGATATGTTCGTAAAGAAACCCTCACATTTTTTAGAACAAGCATGCAGTTGCTTTACATGCGGCTGTACCACGTGTGGGTTCATTCTTAAGGGTAGCAAAGTCCATTAAAACAGTGAACTGAATGGTGGAGGAGAGGTGCCCCCCTTTTGAGCAGGAGCCCGGCATCTGGTGACTCTGTTGCCTCCCAGACTTCTGCTCCTGCTACGTATCATTTTCATTTGCAGAATCTGCTTTGCAAATAATATGCATTTAATTGAAAAAGTTGCACAGAGAGGTATATATTCGTTTGATATCTGATCCATTCCGAAATTCTTTTGCCGGAATGGATCTGGCATCCTTTATTCAATGCAGCAGCCAAATCCGACGTCTGATTTGGCCTCTGATGCTCAACCGGCCGGTGCGGAGAGACCGGGTGAGCGCAGCGGCAGGAGCCGGGACAGGGCCATTTGAGCTGCTCTTGCCCGGTGGCGGGAGGGTGCAGGCGGTGGCGGAGAGGAGGAAGGTGCGGGGTAAGCTGTTGCTGCTTACCCGGCACCGTCCTCCCTGCCTCAATTTGGCATCTTTTTATGTCGGATTGAGATTGACGGAAACACAGCCAAAACATTTCGGTTTTGGCTGTGTTTACGTCAAAAGCAGGTGGATTAGCTGCTATTCCGTCCAACACTTGGAAACCTTTCGACCTGCCGAAAAAAACAACAGATAGCATTGAATAGATCGGAACCCCTTCTGATCCATTCATGTTGACATGCATTGAATACAGTATACCCCAGAGACTCTCGGCGCATATCATGGCGTGACTAGAAGGTGAAAGGGGGCTAAATGTGTGTGGACACCTCTGTATATGTGTGTGAGTTTGTGTAAGGCAACTTGGTTTATTGCAAAGTTGGTTGTGATTACACACTAGGTCAGGCCTGGCCAACCTGTGGCTCTCCAGATGTTGTGAAACTACAAATCCCATCATGCCTTGCCACAGTTTTTCTATAAGGTAGTGTTAGAACTGGTGCAAGGCATGCTGGGATTTGTAGTTTCACAACATCTGGAGAGCCACAGGTTGACCAGGCCTCTGCACTAGGTTATAGTAATTGTTATCTTGATGATATTTGTTACATTTTCCCCATTAAGTACTTGTTTTATTATTTTAGGTATAAGATTGTTGAACTACTTTTCTACTTAGCAATGGGATTTTCACCAGCTTTAGTAGTGACATCAATGGTAAGAATTTCTATGTTCATGTGAGACCATTTTTACCTCTCAACGTCAACATTAAAAATATAGCCTGATCTATTTATTAGACTTACTACCTATTGATAAAAGGTGACAAAAAAAACTATTGTAATTTGATAATGCAAAACTCCAAAAGTATTGGTCCACCAATTCTGCAAAACAGTAAAGATTATTATTTTTAGCAACCTCGATGTACCGCCAAATCCTTACAGAGTATGAATGTTTCTCAGTTTTTGCATTAAGGCCACAGTTATTCCTTTCAGGAGCAACAATTACTGGCAAGTTTGTATTTTGCCCCTCCTACTAAATTTAAATATGTTAATAAGAATTGGGATGCCATTTGATATGCGGCAGAGTATTCTTTTTTTTTCCTTTTAAGGATTTGGCATTCACACAAAAAATGTGGATTATATGATTTTCTACAAAAACATGAACATAAATTTTCAGATTTTGAATCATTTGCATTACTAGTATTTTAATTGCCACCCTTAGTTATCTTTAAGTATATATATATATTTTTTTTCAAGTACGTTATTTAATATGTGATGAAATAAAAAAAATACTATATGTGAATACTTGGTAACTGATGGGTAACATATGCTTTATATATATTTTGAGTTTCCTTATGTTTTCCGTTTTCACCATTACAGTCCATGGTATCAATTATTCATGTTAGGACATGTATTATGCAACTTTCTATATTCTTATTTTGAACACCATGGATGGGATTTAACCAGTGACCGCTCCAGAGGGAGGGCTGCAGCCCAGCTCAAAATTCAAATAGTGAAGCCACACCAACTGCTATTCCAAACTGACTCACTGGCAGTTGGTGGTTCTCCCCTATTTGAATTTGAAACTGTAATGCAGCCCCACCGCTAGAGCTGCCACTGTATGTAACAAAGTCCGAGTTTGTCGAATGTCCGGGATGGCAGGCCAAATGTACTTTTTTTTTTTTTTAAAGGCAATCATTTACAAAGCAAAACCATGCCTCATAAATGATTGCCGCGTTAAAAAAAAAAACACCTGAGTTCGGCCGCCATCCCACACATCTGCCAAATTTGGACTTCATTACATCCCTCGCCATGTTTCAGAATGTACATTTTTAACCCCTTCCCGACACATGACGTATATATACGTCATGTGTCGGTTGCGGGGGAATCAAGCCAGCTCACGGAGTGAGCTGGCTTGAAAGAGAGCAGGTAATGGCTGTATATTACAGCCAGGCACCTGCTCTCACGGCCACGAGCGGCGAGTTCGCCGATCGTGGCCGTTTAACCCTTTAAGCACCGCGGGCAAAGCGCCCGCAGTGCTTAAATAGCTGATCGGAGGGGGGGCGCCCCCCTCCGGCGCCGATCGCGGCCCCCCGCGGCGAGATCGGAGGGTGCCGATCGGTTGCCATGGTGGTAGCCAGGGGTCTAATGTAGACCCCTGTGCTGGCCGTGTCAGCATTCCTATTACATCCTGCCTGAGAGCTCTATGGCTGAACCTAGTACAGGCGATCGCGCCCCCTAGTGGTCAAGTACACTAGGGGGCCTTGTAGTAAAAGTAAAAAATAAATAAAAAAAAGTTTAAAAATAAAAAAAAATATTAAAAGTTCAAATCACCCCCCTTTCCCCATTTCACAAATAAAAATAAATAAAAAATAAAAAATAAACATATTTGGTATCGCCGCGTTCCTAAAAGTCCGATCTATTAAAATATAACATTAGTTATCCCGCACGGTTAAAGGCGTAAACGGAAAAAAGTTCCCAACGCCAAAACTACGTTTTTTGGTCGCATCGCCTACCCAAAAAAAAATAACTAAAGGAGATCAGAAAGTCGCCCATATCCCATAATGGTATTAATTAAAAAGTACACTTCAGCCCGCAAAAAATGAGCCCTCACCCAGGTCCGTAGGTGGAAAAATAAAAAAGTTATAAGCCGCAGAACATGGCGACGCAAATTAGAAAAAACGTAAAAGTTGCTATTTTTTTTTTAGTGGTAAAACATAACGAAAACTATATAAGTTTGGTATCACCAGAATCGTAACGACCCATAGAATAAAGATAACCCATCATTTTAAATGAACTATGAACTCCAAAAAAAGCGTAACCAGCGCAAAATTGTGGAATGGCGTTTTTTTTTTTTTTTACCCCACATTGAATTATTTCCTGATTCCCCAGAATATTATACGGTATAGTAAATGGTACCATTACAAAGTACAACTTGTCCCGCAAAAAAAAAGCCCTCGTGTCTATAAAGCCGGAAAATTAAAAAAGTTACGCTTATTTGAACGCAAGGAGGAAAAAAAAAAAAAATTAACAAAAAAGGCAATGTCGGGAAGGGGTTAATGGCTGCATGACATGACAAATTGAAATGAATACCCTGCACCTGTCATATCATGCAGTTTCTCTATCCTGTCTGGGTTGTCACACTATCACACTCTGGTCTGTATCTCAGCACTGAAATACAGACCAGAGTGTGATAGAAGCACCAAAGTAGAGCGCGACACCCCAGCTAGAAACTGGACGGCTTGTGACAAGTGCAGGGTGCTAAAATGCGCACAGTTGAAACGCACCATTTATTAGTACCAAAATAAATTCTTACAACCCCCATAGAGGGAGAATAGAATAGGTGGCGAGTGTAGCGAGCCACTGTGCTTGCAGCGTGGTGAGTGTAGCGAGCCCGCAAGGGGCTTTGTTGTGCTCGCCATGCTGTCTGAGTCCGGCAAGTCGGGATCCCGACTGTCGGAACCCTATACCACACCCTCATGCACAGTCCACAGATAATTGAGAAGCAACATAAGGAACTATCACTTTTGGGACATTTCCAACAGCAACTGATATTGTAACATTGCAGAGAGATCTGTTGATTTCACAAAACAAGTCCATTTAATGAATTAAACAAAGTGTATTTATGCTATATGCATTTCATCGTTATATCATTTTGACAATTCAGATACATGCTCTATAATTCATTTAAAAGTACATTGCTTTTATTAATATTAACATTTTGTATTACTGACACTAATGTTAATGTGAAAATATGTGTTATACTTTATGTTGGTCATTGAGCATTTAATATATATATACCCCTCTTCTACAGAACAACACTGAAGGTTTACAAGAGCTAGCCTGGGGAGGGCTGATCTACTGCATGGGCGTGGTGTTCTTCAAAAGCGACGGGATCATTCCTTTTGCACATGCTATCTGGCATCTCTTTGTAGCACTTGCAGCTGCTGTACATTATTATGCGATTTGGAAATATCTTTACAAAAGTCCATCTTCAGATCTCATCCGACACTTATGACAAAATGTTGTGGGGAGGGGAAACATTATCAGTATTACTTGACTCCTTAAAGAATGTATGAAAAGGCAAGTGAGGTATTCTAATCAAATGCACTGACTTATTTGGTTCTCTACAACGTACTGTGAACAAGATGTGAATCTGAATAGCAGTTAATATTGAGGCCCATTCCTCAGCCAGTTTGTTGCCCCTAGCTTGCTTGTTCTAAGGTGCTGCTGCTGACACTAGTCCTCAGCAGACAGCTCTTGGAGCCAGACGAGCTTGGTTACGTGACTGGCTAACCTAATGTTTACAATACAAGAGGTTTTTTTTTTTTTTTTTTATTTTTTTTTTTAACAACGTGTTGACTATACTTTTTAAACACAGATGTATTTCTTTATAACGTGAATTCATACATTTCAAGATTTAAAATGCCAAAAGCTAAAATGAGGGTATTTTCTTTCCTCTTTTTCTACAAGCCTTGAATAAGAAAAAGTACTTACATTCCAAGAGTTAGGTGCATATTGCGTATGCTTGTAAAAGATGGAGGAAGCCCTTTTGGAAGCGGTCATTATATAACAACGTTTTAATTGGTACAGGCTTGATTTACATAGTCATGCAGTTTGCCCTTAAGCTAGATAAGGGCAGTGATGTTTATAAATGATCTGACACTGTCATTATATATGATCTGACACTGTCATTAAATATGATCTGACACTGTCATTAAATATGATCTGACACTGTCATTAAATATGATCTGACACTGTCATTAAATATGATCTGGCACGGTCATTAAATATGATCTGGCACTGTCATTATATATGATCTGGCACAGTCATTATATATGATCTGACACTGTCATTATATATGATCTGGCACGGTCATTATACATGATCTGGCACGGTCATTATACATGATCTGGCACGGTCATTATACATGATCTGGCACGGTCATTATACATGATCTGGCACAGTCATTATACATGATCTGGCACGGCCATTGAGTATTTCTACCATTGAAGTCATTAATTAGGAATATTTTATATATTGCAGTGGTTCTTAAATCATGTTAGCGGAGGTTGATAACTAGAATTTGCATAGCATTTTATAGAGACTGTATTAGTCAAATATTGTCTAACGACATGTTTGAGTTGATGAGCCATTGCAGACATTTTGGCTTAAATTAAAGCACTTACTATGGATCATACTTAAACATAAACAACGGAAGTAATGTGACAGCTTATGACTCATCTTTTTAAAGGTGGACTTATCGTGTCTTCTTTTATGAACTGTTTAAAGAACCACTGTTCTTTATGACTAGTGTTAAGCAAGAGACATGATAATATGTAAGAATTACTGTATTAAAAATGTACTAAATGTGTTGGGGTTGTATTCATTAGTATTAATAATAATCAATATGTTTCTGTTCATCTTTTACTTTGAACAAGTAAACCAGGGGTCTCTACACCCCAGCAAGCCCTCTCTGTAAACCTGTTATGAACTACAAACAGAAAAATTACTAATTGTGTTTGCATATAATTATGTAATTTGTAGAAAATTGAAAACGAAATATGTTTATTACTGAAAAAAGCAGAGCAATTGCTCACAAAACTAGTTAATACACATAATTTAGAGCCCAGATAGAGAATATTGAGAGTCCATGACCTACATCGTAATTATGCTGATACGAACCAGTGACGCTCATTTCTACATACAGAAAGTTGTTAATGCTAACATTTTAAGACCGTTATTTCCATCATCATGTTTATGGACCTTAACACATTTTTCAGTGTCTTATATTAAGATGAACAGCTGATATACTTTTTGTTTTTTCTTTTTTGTACAACTGCATTAAAGACACTATGTCTTTTTGTGAAATGTATTCCCAGTAGTCCTTGCTCCTTTTGTATTGGTTTCCTGGCCAACATGACGTGTGTTGTGATGTTTTTGAAAATCTTTGATGTGTACACTGAAATCTTAAACTACACATGTGCTTGAGATGATACTAGCCCGCAGAAGAAGCCTCATGTCGAAAAGACTTACCTCACCCTTTATATTTATCTTTGTGTGTTTTGCTTATTAGCATTATTGTTATGTCTTTAGTCAATTTAACATACTTTCCTATGGGGAGAACTTTTATACACACAAAGGGGTCAATCCATCTGTGGGCGATGTTTTCACCACCACGAGTTACTATGGCAACAGCCGTACTTACAGCGGCTCGGACTAGCAATTTTTTTTACAGCCCCACAGAGCTGCATACAAAATTGTGCGAATTTGGGGTGTGATCGGGCCATGAGGGGTGCAGGATGTGGTGTCCAGTGTATCCATGCCATTGCAATGGCAACAGGCACCCTTTGCCCGCAATTGAATAGCCTCCATTGTTTCCAAGCTGGCTACTTGTTGGAACATTTTTACTTGATTATTTTGAGAAAAGGAAGGAGTAAACCTGATCATATATACCTACTAGTGTCTTGTTAATATGCAAAAAAGTGAAAAATTGTACTGTATGTCAACTGTTGGTTTCACCCAGTTTTATTCTTGACCATTCTACCTACTTTTTCGTATTTATTTAGCTGATGGTATGACTCCTCTGTTCTTATGAGTGTAGGAGTAAAAAATGTTCCATGGCATCAAATACAATTTGCAGCTGCCAGTGACTACCATTGTGTACATCAATTTTTTTTTAGTAGGAATGATGGTAATGTGTGTACTTTTTATTTTTACAGTATATAGAGAAATGTCATCCCTGAGATCCCTAAGGTACATCATTGCATTACATAGTCATGAGGTCTGACCAGTATTTGTGACACACTGTTTCAGAATGTAATGATAGGTTGCATTCTCATGAGCATTGTGTTTCTATACAAAATGGCTGCCTTTACTGTATGTTGGTGGCAGTGGCATAATATAATCAGCCAACCACTGACAAGAGAAAATGGACTATATTAGTTTGTGATTTAAAAAAAAATCAGTAGATATTTTGATTAATGAAACATGCTTATGATCATTTTTCTTTAATGTTTCATATATCTAAGTCACTACAGATTCCAGAATGGACATAAACATAAATTCTTAAAAACCAGTGTACAGGGCTGAGAGAGTATAAAAGTAAAGTTTTTGTCTTTTAAAGGAAATCTTAAAATGATATCTCATTGCACTTAATTAAACATTTGATATGTTGCTCAATTAGTTTTAACTTGAACCAAATCTCCTCTCTCCTTTTGTGTTACTTCATTAGTATTGTGTCTTTTGTATAACTAGTAGGACCTTAGATATGAAGAATGGGCTTATTTTGTTATACAATTTAACTAACTGCACGTTATTTTAATTGCCCAAAAAAACACTACACTTTCAACAGTTTGTGGTGTAAAACAGTTGCCTATTAATGTAGATCTTTTTTCAAGTAGTATTACAAAAATAAAAAACTTTTGTAGGTTCATTTGCTGGTCACTAAAAACGGTTAAATTTCACAACTGTTCAGTGGTATTATTGGAATGTTATACTGAAAAGCTTTAATGTACGAAGTCCATAAGTTAAAGAGTATTCATTTGTTATCCACTGAAATGGACCAGGTTGGGAATAAATCGTTGAATGGTGGGCTGGACGAAAAAGAATTCCCTACAGCAGGGCTCGACAAATTTCTTTAACATCTAGGAGCCAGGGTAAAAGTGTAGGAGCCAGACAAAATAAAAACAGGCACGTTGAGCGCGCGCCAAAGTTTTACACCGTAATGCCTATTACACGTCACACACCCATTACATATTATACCACATGCCATAATACCCATTACACGCTATACCACACGCCGTAATACCAACTGCATATTATACCACACGCTACAATGCCCATTAAATGTTCTTCCAAACACCGTAATGCCCATTACATATTATGCCACACACTGTAATGCCCATTACATATAATGGCACACACTGTAATGCCCATTACATATAATGTCACACACCGTAATGCCTATTACATATTATGCCACATAAGTGCTTCTTACCTACTGTACATGCTTGTTTCTATGGGTTTCTTGCTTGATGCCAGGCAGGGGTGGATCCAGAAAAAAAGACGGGGAGGCACCATTATAGGACAAGGGGGTGGTTAGTGATGCCAGGGATAGAGAGGAAGAGTGGGTGGAGAGAGAGAGGGGGGGAGGCAGAGGAGGTCAGATTGAGAGCAGAAGTGGGAAGAGTAAGTGGCTGGAGGGTCTGCTACTGGATAAGTAGTAGCAGCACAGTGCTGAGAAACGGCCTAGTAGAGCGGCAGCAGGGAGAGACCCCCTCCCTCATCCTGTGCCACGCGCCTGCCTCTATCTGTCCCTGCCTAGAGCAGGGGATCCCAGCAGAGCAGTGCACAACTCACCCAGCTGCCGCTATATCACAGCAGGTCCGCGATGCAGATATTTCAACCTCAAGGCAGTTCGCTCCTGATTGGCTGCTGAACCCCTTTGAACTTTGAAATAGCTGCACAACGGACCTGCTCTGATACAGTGGCAGCCGGGTGAGTTGTCCACCGATGTGCCCAGCTGATGCCATTATCGCAAGTCACCACTTTGCCCCAGGCAAATCTGGTCACCAGGAAGCAAAATCTGGTCGCTCTGGTGACCTGGCCCCCGGGTATTGTCGAGCCCTGCTCTACTTTTTTTTATCCTTTATGAGAAAACTGGGGGGTGGACTAAAATTATATGAAGATAACACTTTTCGATTGTGTGATTTTATTTAATTTTTTCCACTCCCAAATGAATATGGTGTTCAACTCAAAACGAGTTAAAAAAACATACTGTGCTGTGACTTATTCTTCGTCAGAAGTAATAGTTAAAAAAGAATATATACTGTAATCATCGTAAAAACTAATTTGTATTAAACAGTTTTGCGAATCGTGTTTTTTGAAATACAGATTTTTTTCATGATATTTGGTTACTTTTGTGACCAAGATGCCATATTTTATGGCAAGCGGTTTTGTTATCCTCTATTTTTGCCTGTAGGCTAATAAAGGCTTCTAAGTGTCCTCCTCGTAATGCCGATTGTACCTCTATCTAGAAGGTTTTGTATTTTGTAATGATTTGGGTTATGAATGCAATCCATACATTTCACCGTTTTGTTTGTACACTTCGTCCTTTTGTATCTTTACCACCTAGTTGAAATCCATGTGCGTTTCATATGCCTTTTTAACCACTAAAACACACATAGCTGTTCATCATGTTTCTGACTGTTGTATCAATTGTCCCTGTTTTCCTCTCTTGAAGTATTAAAAGAAGTCTTTGAATTGTAACATTTTACTGTATACATTTTTACTTGGCATCTTCATACATTTGATTGTAAATAATAAAAAATAATAACTTAATATCATAAAATGGTTGTCGAGTTTTGTTTCACAACGTCTATGTCTATATTAGAGCTCCAAAGTTTTTGGTTATATAAGTAAAGTATACTTATTAGGGAAACTAACCTGGCTCCGTTTTTGTAATCTTGAGATTGAAAATCATTCTTAATCCCGGAATTGAATTTTACAATGAAAGTAGTAGTATTCTATCCTTTCTCCACCCCCCCCCCCCCCCTCCCCTACGGCACCCCTATACTGTACCTCCTCTCAGCTACAGTTTCACTTATGTTAGTCGCACAGAAGTGGTCAGAGGGGGCTTGTTGTCTGGCTCATTGTCTGGTCTTCTCCCAGGCCAGCTCTAGTGCAATAGCTTGAAGTCCTCTGATGCGGCTGCTCTCAGTCACTGATTGGCTGGAAGTGCATCATACAGAGACGATGTCACCTCGGTGTGGGCTCCCATCCTTTCTATGACTGACTGCTGCTTCATGGGAACCCATCTTTTCTACAGGGAGCTAGGAGAGCCTGAAAGGACCATATCCAAGAAGGTTAGTATTATCCCACTGTTCCCAGTCCAATCCACAGTATATTTTTAATCCCGTTATACCTGGGATTTAGTTATTAAAAGCGTATAAATGCCAATTTTTTTATATATATATATATATATATATATATATATATATATATATATATATATATATAGAGCAATTGATTCATAGTTCCTCACTAGACTTCCCATTGTTGGTTCTGTCTTTCTCTATATTTAAAATTATCAATAATATTCTCTTTATTCTTTGCATTTTACTGCAGTGTGTGATTTTTATTTGGGCCCCTCTCATGCCTGTAATTCGGTTATACATCCCCCCCCTCATACACAAGGGTGACTTGCCCTAAGGACAAGTCGGCCACAACTTCCCCTGAGCTCCCCCAGCAGCTTCTCTGGAGAGCTTGCTAGATTTGGCACTCGATGTGCCATTTTTTTTTACATGTGATAAATTGCTTGCGATTTATCACCTGTAAGCCCGTGGAGCTGCAGACGGGGGGGGGGGGGGGCTCCAGAATTGAAAAATCCTATTCAAAAGACTTGGTGGCCACTGATTGGCTGAGAGAGCTCTCTCAGCCGATCAATGGCCACCCAGTCTTTCGAGTAGGATTTGTCAATTCACTTTCTGGACCCCGCTACCTGCCCTGTGGACCCTGCTCGACACTCCCCGCTGGCTGCACCCTGCCAGATACAGTACATTGCAGGTACTTCACTCCTACGATGTGCTGCTGATGGCTGCACATAAGATTTATCTTATGTACAGCCTGTCCAACTTCCGTTCCGATGTGCGCAGGAACGTGTATCTGATCCAATCGGATGTTATACACCTGTGATTGGCCTGATCTGCTGGAATCGGGTGAAATTGGGCCCAAATCGCATAGTGTATGGGGACTTTAAGGGCCTGATTCTGAGTCAATGCATAAATAACATGTTTCTGAGTTGCTCAAAAGCGTGATTTATGCATTATTGCATATGTCTGGCTCATTAAAAGTCATGCTTGAAATCTTTATGCGTGAAATGGGCATGCTGTGGGCGTGTGAAATAAAGCCTGGGGGAGTGCCATCTTCATTTGTCTATAATAGAAATATAAATAATATAAAAAAATTGTGTAGGGTCCTCCCCATGAGCCAGCCCTGGTTTCTGGAATACCAGAGGGAAAAAATTAAATAAGGTCCCCCTATATTCGTATTTTAGGGACCATCTCCAGGCTCTTGAGCCGGCCCTGGTTCTCAAAATATGAGAGACAAAATGAGTAGGGGTCTACTGTAATTTATAGACCAGCATCAGGCTCCACTAGTAGAGGGTGTAATGTCATAGCCAGGGGGGGATCGTGGGGGGTCAGATGTGGGGAGGTTCTCTGGCTTCTTCAGTCGCTCAGAAGGCCCTGCTCATCTGCCTGCGCCACCCTTGCGGGAGATGTGCAGGATCTTCTGAGCGACTGCACAACATTATCTGATGTGGCTGTTCTGAATCATGGGCAGATTCAGAATGGCGGGGGCATGCATTTAAGCCGCCGTGTGGTCTGCACACACATACAGCGATTTACATCCTTTTTGGGGCATTTTCTGAGTGATTTAGTAAAATGGCTCAGAAAATGCCTGAATGTCTCCTTGTTTGTACCCTAAGGGTAGATTTTCTGACAGAATTATTGCTAGGTGCAATAAATCTGTCAAAACTTCTCAAAAACAGAACTCTTGCATCAGGGAGGTGCATTTGCCAAAAGTAATAATTGTTGCAGCCATGGATGCTTGAATCTGTATGGCTCTGTCATTAGTGCTACAGAAACTTGCATTTGCATAGAGTAAATCTTGCGGCCACTGCATCACACACATTTTTTTGGAAACAATTCATACAGTTTATGCAAAGAGTTCCACTTAAAAGTGGAACTCTCATACATTTATAAGATCAGTCCATTAACTCCTAGATCATCTTATGAAGTGAGAAGTTCTACGGTGATTTTTTTTATGTACTGTAGGTCAACTGTCATGAAAGTTTTCCTAAAATATTCAGTTTACCAATTCTTTGAGATTTCAAAGTAAAGAAAAAATGGCAAATAGTACAGCACCTTATTTAAAAGGGGGAACATTTATTAATATACTAGTAAGCCCACTCAAAGCAAAAACTTAAAAAGCTAGTCTGCTACCTTCTGTGTTTGTGCATGTGTGAGAAAGAGATATAGTTTCACTCTCTGCCAGCAGATGGCAGGGTTTCGGAGACTAACGGACACCAGACGTGTATATATATAGATGATTGCACTCACATGTAATAATAACAAAAAAGCAGATCATCACCATTGGGTGATAGAGATATTTATTCTGTGAAAAGACCTCCCCTCACCACCCCAGCAATCGTTTCAGGCTCCGGAACACCAGAAGGAGACACCAGGGTGAAGGTGAGTGGAGTCAGCTTTCTACCATTGGGCAAAACATTCAGTGATTCCTCCTGCCATGGGTACACCAGTTTAATGCATTTTGGATACCAGGGTCCTTTATCAGAAGCGTGGTGTGCGCTTATAGGTCCTTGTTCAGATCTGATCGCCGTACAAATTTGTTCTCAAAATAGGCAAAACCATGTGCACTGCAGGTGGGGCAGATGTAACATGTGCATAGAGAGTTACATTTGGGTGGGGTTTGTTGAAACTGAAATCTAATTGCAGTGTAAATATAATGCAGCCAGTATTTACCCTGCACAGAAGCAAAATAACTCACCCAAATCTAACTCTCTGCACATGTTACATCTGCCCAACCTGCAGTGCACATGGTTTTGCCCATTTTGAGAACAAATTTGTACTGCAATCAGATCTGAATAAGGGCCATAGTATCTAACTAGCAGGAGGATCAGAGCAAATAACGTGCACCTGGCCGCATTTCTGATTAAATCCGGTACCGGAAATGTCACCTTTTGGCAGGAAGTAAGATGGCGCTCCAGGGATTTGCTGGTCACCATGCATTCCATCTTCCTACTTTGGAGGAAAGAATATTGACAAATCACGCAGTTACACCTAATTTAGTGCAAAACCACATGGCATTAGACATTAGGCCAGTGGTCAGGGAACTCGGTCCTCATTACCCCACGCAGTGCATGTTTTGCGGGTCTCCACACAGAATCACAAGTGAAATAATTAACTCCACCTGCGGACCTTATAAAATGTGTGTGAGTAATTAGTACACCTGTGCACCTGCTGGGTTACCAGCAATACATTCACTGTGTGGGGTAATGAGGACCGAGTTCCCTAACCACTGCATTAGGCATACGCTCTCCTTTTTAAATAGGGGCTAATTAAAAAAACATATATTCTAACATCACAATGATCCTTTCTTCATAATTTCTCATGATCTGTTTCAGATGTCCATAATCACTGAATGGTCAAGATATATATAAAATAATTAGAAATAAGAAAACATAAGTGGATCATGACCTGTATAGGTTAAAATAGCACCAATAACATAAAAAAAAAATTAAAATGTAGGGAAAACAAATGACTTAAAGTGCAGAAAATGGGATTCATAAAAAACATTTGATTTGGAATTTACCATTTGGGACAAGAGTTATTAATTTAAAAATCCATCTCATCATCATTTGAACTAATCTGGTCTCAAAATTTTTGTTTTTTCCGGGTTGGGGATATTTGTTCTATACCGCAAAAGGATTTGAGTTGGAATTCTTTTGATATGTGGACATTTTTAAAATGGTCTGTCACGGTATGAGTTTCTAGTTCCTTACGAATATTATACACATGTTCAGGTACCGTGTTTTTAAGGTTTTTTTTGTAGTTTTACCTACCTAAAACAAACCACATTTGCAATTCCAAATAATAAATAAAAATTTTGGAATTGAAAATAATAACATTTATTTGAAGTCTCCATGTTTGTAAAATCTTTGACCTTACTGGTCCCTTTTACTGTTCTGCACATTAAGCAGAGCCCACCCCTGTGAAATCTCTTGTACGGTCACTGACCCTGGGTAAGGTTTCTAGTCTACTTTTCATAAGCACCTCATGTAATCGGTCTGTCTCCCCTTCTTACTAGATTGTAAGCTCCTCAGAGCCTCCCTTGGCCACAAGCCTCTAGTACAGGGGTGTCCAAACTTTTTGCAAAGAGGGCCAGATTTGGTGAGGTGAATATGTGTGGGGGCTGACACATTAGGAAAGTAGAGCTGTGAAGCCACTATAGGGGTGATTCCAATTCCCCTTCACTGTATGTTCCCCACTCTGCCCCCATTCATTGTATTTCCCCCAGCCTAACCCTCCTTCACTATCTGTTCCCCCAGCCTGACCCTCCTTCACTTTATGTCCCCTACTCTGCCCCATTCAGTGTATTTCCTCCAGCCTGCACCCTGCTTTTCTGCATGTCCCCCACTCTGCCCCCATTCAGTGTATTTCCCCCAGCCTGCTCCTCCCTTCTCTGTATGTCCCCCTCTCTTTTTACCCCAGCCTGCTCCTTTATAGTATATTCCCCTGCCTGACCCTCCTCTGTATGGCCGCCTCTGTAAGCCAGAGACAGATGCCTAAGCTCCCCGCTCCCACCATCACCCTCCTCCGCAAAGTCTGCTCTGCATGCTGCTGCCATCCCCCCTCCTCCCTCCCGACACACTGCTGTCACTGTGATCACTACAGGCCGCAGGAGAGGAGATTGCATACCGAGGAAGGAGTGGAGCCCGGGAAGGGGACAGGGGTTGGACACTTACTTACTAGAAGACGCCGAACAGTGGCTGCCGACACTCTCTCAGCACTGCACAGTCACACAAGGTAATGTGCACTCGCCGGAGGCCCCTCCTCTACAGTCCCACACTGTGCGTCCTGCATCTAATGCTCCGCCTGCTTCTGGCTGGAAGCTGTAGGCCACTTAAAGTGACATCACGGGCCGCAATTGGCCCGCGGGCCGGACTTTGGACATGCCTGCTCTAGTAGTAGATTGATCAAGTCCTCACTACTTATATTTAAGCTGTAATGTGTATTGAACTGTTCTTTACCTGTACTTGTTATTTATTCAATGTAATGCTAAGTTTTGTCTCTCTGTACTGTTGCATTGTACGACACTGCAAAACACTTGTGGCGCCCTGTAAATAAAATTGTAATAATAAAATAATAATCTTTCAAAGATGATGCTTCTCTATATATAAAGGATGGAAAATCTGGATTTTCACTTCCAATCGCTGGATCCCCAATTATTTTTAAAAATAACTTTTAAAAATTAGGGTTAAAATCACAAATAAAAGACCATTTGTTGTTGTTCTTTGGTTCTATAGCAATTTTGTCTTTTAGAAGATCCTCTCTAGTAACCTTTTCTGCTCTTACTTTAGTTTAACTAAATCTTTCTCATCATAACCCTTAGCTAAGAAACGATCAGATGTTTAACTTTCAGGAATTGGCTATAGGGATTCCCCTCAAGCAAATTACTGTGATGTTGACTATTTCTCTCAATGGGGCAGATGTATTAAGCTTTAATAAGAGATAAATGCAAGGGTGATAAATAGAGATAACCATCCAGCCAATCAGCTCCTTACTGACTTTTTTCAAACAGCCTGTAACATGTCAGTTAGGATGTGATTGGCTGGACGTTTATCTCTCTTTATTACCCTTGCATTTATCTCTCGTTAAGGCTTAATACATCTGCCACATTGTAACTGTTTTAGTCAGTGCTTTTTTTGTGATTGCTGGTACAGATCATATTATCCTTCACATATATATTTAAATCAAGGAATACAATTTTTTCTCTACTTAACTTTTCTTAAATTGAGGTTAAAAGCGTTCTAGTTTAATTTATCACAGAACTGTAATAATTAATTTTATCACCCTTCCATGCCAGACTTGCCCCCAGTCCAGGCCTGGATCAGATGGTAAGTTCCTCCCAGTATGCCATATACATATTCGCATAACTGGGGGCAAATCTGGTCCCTATCGCTGTACCAATCATTTGAAGGTTAACATTACAATTAAAATGGGAAAAGTTATTCGATAAAATGTATTAAATACTTTCTAACACAAACTTCTTTAGTTCTTTACTCATTGGTTTAAAAATTAAGACACCGCCATTAACCCCTTTGTGGGGTCAATAATTGTGTCAAAGGGGGATATATCACCGCTGATTAAAAAGTGATTGCTTTCACATGCAACTTTCTCTATTTTGTTTAAGGCCTCTTTAAGATATGCTGTTGTTATTTTGAAAAGGGGTTGGAGGTAGAAATCCTCCTCGGCAGGTAGGTTTGATTTTAGACTGTGTGCGCCGTATAAAGTCTGCCTGCCGGTTGGATTTGTAGGACTTTTGTGAACCTTTGGTAATATGTAAATTGTATGGACTGAAGGTTCTTTAATGGTATTGAAATCATGTTTCGACTTACTGATGACTCCTTTTGTAGGGGCATTTGCTGTCAATTTGTCTTAAGCTTTTTTAAATATGGATTGACGGGTCAGATTTCAACTTTATATATGTTGACCCACTAGTTGACTGTCAGTTTATTTCCTTGATATAATCCTCTTTCTTTAAAATCACTAACCTGCCCCCCATGTCAGCAGGCTTAATTATAATCTCCTTGTCTTCTCTGAGTGTCTTAATGGCTTTCACTTCCTTCCTATTAAGCTAAATGTTTTTTTCCTCTTTCTTTCATAGGGTACGCTGGGAGTATTAACAATGGGTTATAGACAGGTGATTTGTGGAGCTGGCACTTTAAATCTTTTAGTGTGTTATCGACTCCTCCCCCTCTGCAGTTTTAGAAATGTGCCTGGGAGAGCCGGTCACTCACTCTGGAGCTCCACATATTTCTCTTTTTACTTTCACTTTTCCAAGTTCTACAACAGGCCCCTGCGAGTCTACTACATGGGAGCTGCTGGGGAAACCTGGTCCCACCTTTGGAGGTCTGGAGTCTGCATCATCAGCTGCAGGGATATCAGTCCCTGGGTATCTTGCATCCCACAGTGGAGATAAAGCCCCACCAGCCGCCGCCTCCGGCAGCATGGCTGAAAAGAGAGGCTTTTGTATGTATAGCCTGGGTTCCTACTTAGTGGGATCCTGGGGCAAATGGCGGCTCTATACAGGTATGGAGAAAAAAGGCACTTCAGGTGCACTGTTTCTCCTCTGCAGCAGCACCTGCTATATGCGGCTGACCCCCCCCCCCCCCCTCCTTTTAACAAAGGCAGAGAGATGGGTCTCATCCCACTGCATAATAGACAAGATACAAGGATCAAATCCAATGGGTTCAGATCGGTAAAAACTTGTGTTATAGTCCTATAATCACTATAACTGTTAATACTTGCCCTGCCATTGCCTGATATGAGTATGCATATAATCATCCCTCCTTTCATAGACAACAGTGTCTTTATATAAGAATCCTTTCTGTGTATGCGTGAGTGGAATGTGACTCACAAAATGCATCCAGGAGTTCATAGCTCCCTGCATGCTAAACCTGTAAGAAGGTTGACAGACCTCTGAGGGAGATCACAGTATTGTGCTGAATGATTGTAAAGGCCCCTATACACTAGTCTAACTTGTCTTAAGGACAAGTTGGACCAGTTTGCCCTTAAGAGCCCCCGACAGCTCCAGCTCCCCAGGAAGCTTGCTTTATGCCATCTTTACATGGAATAAATGTGATTTATTGTATTGTAATCCCGGGAAGTTGCTGCTGCGGTGGCAGGGGAAGGCAGTGGGGAAATGGGCAGCGGCAGCTGGGAGCTTGTAGCGCTATGGGACGGGAAGCGGTGCTGAATTTGAAAACCTACTTTGAAAAGACCGGCTGGACGCTGATTGGCAGAATTCTCTCAGCCAATCAGCATCCATCAAGGTATTCCCCTTTCACACTGCAGCTATAACACAGTATATTGCCATTTTTTAAATGTTTAGAAACATTTCTATTTCTGAAAGGTCCAGAGTGAATTTACCGTTTCCAAAAAAATGGTATTTGTAAACGGTAAAAAAGCAGTTTCAGACCCATTTTTTTTTTTTTGCAGTCTGAGCTGGTCTGAAATGGTAACCAGGCAGCGGTCCCGCTCCGTGCATATGTAATGAGCGGGGACCCAGCGCAGTGCATATTTAATGAGCGGGTCCCCTCCCTCTGCATATGAATTGAGCAGGACCCGCTCATTACATATGCATGGGGCGGGGACCAGCTCATTAAATATGCACTGTGCTGGGTCCCCACTCATTAGATATGCATGGAGGGGATAGTTAACCCACATGCGGGCGCACAGCAGCATAGGGTGTAAGCTCACCCAGGCAGGTGCTGGCAGCACGGAGAGCATCGGGGCTTCCTGTTGCAGCAAGCTGCACACGGTCCTGTTGTATTGCTGTGGATGAGGATGGGAAAAGCAAAGTATCACTGGCACGGATGACTTGGAGCTTCCTTGCAAGTCGCTCATCGTCTGATGATCCGCTCTGCCAGTCCCTCCATTGGTTACCTGTATCTTACTGTATTCAATATAAAACACTTCTACTAGCATATAAAGCTATTAACCATACTGCACCAGCATATATCTCTGCACTTATCACAAAATATCTCCCATCTCAACCACTCTGCTCTGCACAAGATCTGCGTCTCTCTTCTGCACGGATCACTAGCTCCCATTTACTATTACAGGACTTTCATCGGGCTGCTCCCATCCTATGGAATGCTGTTCCACACACAATAAGACTCTCCACTAGCCTCCAAACTTTCAAGGGTTCCCTGAAAACTCACCTCTTCAGGCAAGTCTATCATATTTAAATTCCACACGTATAACCACCATCTAAGGCACTTATGTATTATCGTGCTTAGCACAATAATAAACAATAAGTTTCAATAAAAAATGTATTTTAAAAAAGAGACATATAATAAAATATCAATGAGAAGTGCACTCCATATGGATTTCAATGGACAAGACATTACAAGACAAACTACATATAACAAACAGGCTGAATCAATTGTTAAAAATTGGCTGTTATGAAGCTAGAATATTATTGTATGGGCATCAATTGATGGATGTTAATAAGCAAGGCATATACAATATATACTGTAATTACCAGTCCTGCATAATATTTCAAGAGAAGGTCTCTGGTGGTGGTTACTCCAGCTCTGGTGATGGACAGTCCAACCTCTAAATCAATGGAGGTGCTCCCCTGATGTTATGGAGAGAGAGCCATTCGCCAACCAATTGAAGGTATTAACCACTTGTATATTTATGTTTGCGGTAGTTTGCGTAGCGGTCACTGGAAATAATCAGTTGGATTCAGCAACAAAACGCGTTTCTCCGCCTGTATATGGAATCAGCGGCTTCCTCAGTTGATCTTCCATTCGGCAGGGAAGATCAGAAGATGCAGCTTAAGATTTGTGGGAGTGCGCATTGTATCGCAATTGTTCACGACCGCAAACGATTGGTGTTAAAAATTGGCCAAAAATCATTGTAATGTGTGGCGACCTTTGAGGCCTCCATACACTATGCGAATTTGGGCCGATTTCAGCTCGGGTGAAATCGGCCCAAAATATCATGTGTGTGTGACATCCGATCCGATGCGCAAACCCGTCTGATCGGATGCGCGGTCCCGCTGCTCAGCTCCCCGGTTTTACATGTGATAAATCGCAATCGATTTATCACATGTCAAAAATGGCACATCAAGTACAACATCGTATGTGAGCCTCCCGGGGAGCTACCGGGCAGCTCAAAGGAGAACTGGGTCCTTAGGACAAGTCGGCCTAATGTATAAGGGCCCTTAGGCTTAGTATCTATATCTGACACCTTTTGGCCCCACTGGGTGAAACCAGTAAAGGATGTTAAAAAGAGATTACAAAACCCAGATTACATACAAACCATCCCCACAAGATCTTTCATTTACTGCATTACTGTGTTCTGATTGCACAGGAATTCCTACTCGCCATTGAATGATAGCATTCAACTAAGTAAGAACATCAATCTTATCAGAGCTCTCCCGAGCCACTTTCCTGTGGATTATATCTGCCTCATTTAACATGTATCTACAAAACTGTATTTTGGCAAGATAAAAACATAGATCATTGTTGTAAACTTCATTCCAAATCTCTCTTTCTGCAATATCTTATCCCTTAAGTGCTGGTTTTATATTATTATTTTTTGTAAGCAGATAACTCAGTGCTTGATGATAGAAGATTTCTGGTCATTTCTTATATGCGGTTTCACTAAGTGCAGGGGAACGGTGCTGAGTGTAATCTCTATGCTGCTTGATGTGAAATGTACAGTACAAGTGTACACGTGTGCCTAATTGTGGGAGAGTGGTCATGTACCCTTTGAATTAAACACAGAAAAATGTGTACTTTAAGCACCTCCCTGGCCAGACTGCAGCACAGCACACAGCGTCATGTTCTGGGATGAGAAGAACTGCTGCTGCTGCCAGGTAATGGGGGCCCCTCCATCAGACAAGGGTCAGGGGATGGTAATTGAGAGGCCCCCTGTCACTTGTTGCTATGCTTAGCATACACTATATACTGAACACACACACATGCTAGCAGGCAGTGGCGTAACTACTTATTTTGCGGTCACGGTCCCGTCTCTCCCAGCGCTGGCTCCTGCTGCTGTAACAAAAAGGGACTCTTAGAAAATGGCTGCCCCTATACTGCAGACAGAAAACTGTCTGCAGTGTGGGGGCAGCCATTTTCTAAGTGTCCGTTTTCATTATAGAAGCAGGAGCCAGCGCTAGGAGAGACGGGACTGTGACGGCACGGCAGGCAGGTACCCGCAGACAGCAGCGGGTAACTATAGCCCCGCAGACCCCCGGCGCCCAAACTTTCTCTGCGCCTCCCCGCCACCGCGGGGGCTGCGGAGCTATAGTTACGCCACTGCTAGCAGGGGGCCCACACTACATACAGGGCAGTAGAGAGCCTGGCTGGGCCCAGCTACTTTTCAGGATGTGTGGCCTAATTATGAGATTCTAAAGTTGCATGACCATGCCTAATTATTGTGGAAGGCATGCACCCTTAGAATAAAACACAGACAAAATAGCACTTTAAGCACCTCCCTGGCCACACTTCAGCCCAGCACACAGCAACATGTACAGGTTTGAGAACTGCTGCTGCCAGATAATGGGGATCCCTCCATCAGACCTGGGCCAGGGTAATTAGTACCCCCCTCTCACAGAACCACTGACTACATCTAGCATGCACATGCCAGCAGGGAGTCAAAGTAATATAGTACTGTAATACCGTACAACACAGTACACATATGGCAGCAAAGAGCACACACTTTATACTGTCAGGGGTGGATTGGGGACTAAAAGTGTCCCTGGAAAACATCTGGAAGTGGCATTGTGTGGGCGGCAACAAATCAATAATGGGCAGAGCCAGGGACTGATATTTACTGTATACAGAGGAGGGGGAGGGGCAGGGGACAGCAACGGGGCACTGTGCGGTGCTACTGCTGATACACAGAGATGTATGGGGACTGACTCAGGACAGGGCCGATGCTTGGGTGTTCGGCGCCCTCCTGCAAACTTTAAATTTGTGCCCTCTAAAACTTTACAAAGGGACAGCATACATCGAAAAAAGATGTGTGGTCTTACAAGTAGGGGATGGAAGGGGGCATGGCCACACAATAATACTCAATTTTCAAATTACACACACAATAGCACAAACTTATTCACATTACACAGCACCAGTGCTGTAACCAGACATTTTGGTGTCCCTGTGCCCAAAAAAGGGGAAAAAATTTGAAGCACATTACAAATATAGACAATGCAGAGGAGGTGAGAAGACGGGGTTGCAGGGCGCTGTGCACTGTTCGGGGACAGCTGAGAAGTGGGAGGAGGCAGGGCAGTGTACAGCTTCAGGGTAACTGGAGTCATAGGGCAACCTCGCATTCGGGGGAATAAAGCCCATGCGTATACTGTACATGGGCTTACTTCAGTTCATATGGACTGGGTTTTGTGGTTTGTTATTTTTTTAACACCGTGGATGCCTACTTGGGCAGATAAGGACTGATCTATGCCAGATGGATGGTAAGTATATATATTTTTTTTCTCAGGTATCCTTTTAGACTTTTTACAGGACAAGTGGACCAAACCTAT
Organism: Crinia signifera; assembly: GCF_055691185.1. Classification (NCBI taxonomy): domain Eukaryota; kingdom Metazoa; phylum Chordata; class Amphibia; order Anura; family Myobatrachidae; genus Crinia; species Crinia signifera. The sequence continues at coordinate 202,633,819 of NC_139222.1, forward strand.
GGGATCAAATTAGATATGTTTGTATGTGTGAAGTAGGTAATAAAGTTATACTTTCTTATGTGTTTGGTCTCTTATTTATGTATTGGTTCTGTAGCGGGACTACAAATCCCAGCAGGCCCATTAATGCCCCGCATCCTGGGATTTATGGTTCTCCAAGTCCCTGCATTCAGGGGAATCTTGTTGGGTCTTTTAGTTCTACTACAAAACCCAATACTTTATTCTTTTTTTTAACCATTTATTTTTACACCATAAGTCCAGCACCCAGGGGTACTGCTGTGGCATTACCCTGATGGCTTTTTGAGCCTGAAGCTAGCTTACAAAATACGGGGGACCCTTCCTCTTTTTGTCCCCATATTTTGGGAGCGAGGATTAGGCCAAGAGCCTGGTGCTATAGAAATACAGGGAGACCCCAGGCCTTTTTTTCCCCTGTATTTCTGCAACCAGCACCGGCTCAAAGAGCCCAGGGCTGGTTATGCTCATGGAACATAGAAACACCGCACAGATCTGACTGATCTGATCAATGCTTCAGCCTTGTCCATATTTGGCTGCCAGGAAACTCAACAGCTAGATATGAATCACTGATCAGAAAATACGAATCCAGACAATATGGCAGATTAGTAAATTAGCCGTATTCTCAGGTCTTATTTTTGGACCGATCCTGATCGTACACATTTGTACCGTGGATAGGACGTGATCGGCATTCTTAGTAAAATTACCCCATTTGGGTGTTATTTTAAATGGGGTTTGGAATGATTCCAAGTATCTGCACTACTGGTCCTTTAATTGCAAATCAAGACTAATATTTTCCTGCTACACCTCTAAAGGTGCCCATACACGGTACAATTGCCGGGTGTGATGAGATGCACGCTCGCGCGCACAGCCCAACGAACAGCTCAAAAAGTATGTGCTGCATTTTTGTACTAGATTGCAACTCATTGCATTGAAAAATGTAAGCGATGCGATCTAGTCCAAATTGCATAAAATAATACCCCTTTTAGACCAAAACGCCGGGTCGCACCCGGCTTTTTGGACCCTGGTTAAAGCCGGGTGCGACCCGGCGTTTAGGGGCATTTACACCGGACGGGCTTAAACGCCCGCACCCCCCTCCCGGCACTTGAAGATGACAGCGCGATGTCATCTTCAAGCGCCGATCGACGCCGCCGTACCCGGAATGCTGCTGGGGGCAGCCCAGCACTAAGGTAAGCTGCTAGGCTGCCCCCAGTCCCCGCGCGCACCCCCCGCCATTGGACAGGAGGTGAATGGATGCCGCACACAGGCATCCGTTCACCTCCCGCCGCCGCCGCTGCTGTCTGCAGAGTATAGCAGACAGCAGCGCCGGCTGTCAGTGTCAGACTGACAATCCGTCCAACCTGCGGACGCTGCGGTCCGCAGGTTGGACGTTCCCCATTCATGTAAATGGGAGCCGGGTCATCCGACCCGGCGTTCCCATTTACACCGCCCTCTACCTAGGTCCTAGTCGTGTTCTACCCAGGTCAGGACCTGGGTAGAAGTCCCGTGTAAAGGGACACGGCGGTAGGGATTTACACCACCGAAGATCCGGGTCTGACCCGCCGCTGACCCGGATTTTTCGGCGGTGTAAAAGGGGTATAATTGTACCATGCATGTGCACCATAACATAACACCTACAAGAACTGTTTATTAACTTTCACTTTTTTTAAATAGCACATTCTACTGTTTAAAAAAAGAGTGCCATTAATACCAAGCCTGTTAGCAGTTCCTATGCTACTTTTGTGATATGTTCATGTAGCCAGCAGATGTCAGTATTGCTATTCCTATAACTAAGCCATTGTTTTCCAAACCTTTTTCATTCACGGCATCATAGAGAATCAGCTTCTTTTTCTTTTTCTTTTTCTTTTTTTTTACAGCACCCCTAGGATAAAAGGACCCCTAGGATAAAACAGCACCCCTAGGATAAAACAGCACCCCTAGGATAAAAGGACCCCTAGGATAAAACAGCACCCCTAGGATAAAAGGACCCCCTAGGATAAAACAGCACCCCTAGGATAAAAGGACCCCTAGGATAAAACAGCACCCCTAGGATAAAAGTTTTTTTATTGATAACTTTAGAAAAAAAATACATGAAGTAATTTGACTGTCATCCTTCTGGTCAGTTATGAGGTGATGTACAGTTGTGTTTCTGACTGTCCACTTTGACTATAATTTAATTTGGTCTTGGACCAACATAAGACACCCTGCAATAGCCTTGCAGCACCACAGGGTGCCTAAGCACACAGGGCCTTATTCTAGTTCACTCTTTCTGACAAAATCCTTCTTAGATGGACAAAACCATGTGCACTGCAGGGGGGCAGATGTAACATGTGCAGAGATAATTAGATTTGTGTGAGTTATTTTGTTTCTGTGCAGGGAAAATACTGACTGCTTTATTTTCACATTGCAATATAGATCTCACTTTGAGGTAAAACCCCACCAAAATCTAATTCTCTCTGCACGAGTAACATCTGCCCCACCTGCAGTGCACATGGTTTTGTCCAGCTAAGAAGGATTTTGTCAGAAAGAGTGAACTAGAATAAGGCCCACAGTTTGGGAACCAGTGAACTAAGCCAAGACTTTGGCTATTTACAATTTCACTTCACAATGTGTTAACTAACATTTCCACTGAGATTTGTCATGTTTTCATTTGGAACTCACTCATTGATTTTTCACATTCCTCTCTAACACACATTGAGCGCAGGCCTCACAACCCCCATCTCGATAAATTTACATGAACATTTATTCAAACTGCTATTTGGAACAAGCGTCCCTTCTTTAAAAGTCATTACACGGGTGGATACCATACCTCCCAACTGTCCAGCTTATCGCGGGAACATCCAGGGCCGGCGCCACCACTAGGCAGCTCTAGGCATTTGCCTAGGGCGCCGGCACCTGGAGGGCGGCAGTTCGCCCTCACCCCCAGCATGGAGGGTTAGCGAACTGTGGTACCTGTGTAAAAAACTTGCGTCCCTGCAGTGCTGGAGCGTGCAGGGGTGTCCGTGCCGCCGGGGGAACCTGCGGCGCTGTCATTGTTTATAAGCTGGCCGTGGCTGGCGGGGTCCCTACAGTGAATAGAAAATAACTAGCGCTATGCGCGCAGCGGCGCGGGAAGCGCTAGTTATTTTCTATTCACTGCAGGGACCCCGCCGGCCGCGGCTAGCTTATACACAATGACAGCGGCGCAGGTTCCCCCGGGATCCCGGCGTTCAGAATTCCAACGCCGGAATCCCGACAGCCGAAATGCCGACAAGGGGGGGACGTGGGTGACATTTTTCGGGACTTACTCTAGGGGTAAGTATTTTAAAATAAGTGCAGCGTGTGCTGTGTGGGCCCATTACCACTCCACCCATTATAAATATGCCACTGTCAGGGAGGTCCTAGTATAGCAGACATGGCTGCCACATCTACTGTGTGGGCTGGTGGTGGAAAGTAATTCTCCATTTAAGGGGGGGGGGGGGGTTTTGTCCTACGGTAAGGTTGCCAGACCTATGTAGCTAGAGCTGACAAGGAATCAGGCGTACCATTATTCTTGGTTGGTGGATGATACAAAGTGCCTCCAATTCCAGTTTAAACCACCATCATCTTCTGCAGCAGCTTAGAACTCAATCTATAACTCTGTGCCATGTGTGGAGTGAAGCACACTGTATTGTCATGCTTAGTGAGCAATGGGTTCTTTTGGATTATTTGGTGGCATGGTGGCCTCTGAAATAGGAATGGGGCACCCCTAGTCTTGATGAATTTATAGTTTGCCATCAGGAACTCTAGTTGATTCCTTTTGTATTTTATAGTGGTCTCCAGTATAGTGAATAACAGTATAACTACTTCTTGCAGTGTTCACAAGAATGCAGTCTGTATTGCAGAGGTTTAATTTTGTATTGAGAAGAAATAGTGAGTTTATTAAGACACTCCGTACATTTTTTTATCAGTCATTTCCTACAGTATTTCTATAGTAATTAGCAAGGGGCGCTGAAGTGAATCATGAACTCGATTTAATTTAATAAAATTTATTAGGTACACAAATTCAGTAAATTCTGTGCGTGTGCACAATAAGAATAATACTATACATACAATAACAACAATAATAAAAATAAATAGAAAAATAGAAAAGAAAAATGAAAATGAATAGAAAAACAAAACATGAGGGGGGGAACAATGGACGAATAGTAAAAACAAATTAGCAGCACTGATTTATCAGCCTATATTAGGCACAGAGCACCGTCCAATTGTGTGATATACAGATACCCGCGTCCGGGTATAGAAGTGAGTCCTTAAGCATGTTTGGCTTTAGTTAGGGATATCCTTGATCAAAAAGACTCAGGTATTGCTATAATAAGCACATCGGATATTTAGTGGTTTAAGGCCAAATGCCCAATAATTTGCAAAGGACAATGTCAGCAATAAATTTTATATTACCGGTCCTTGGGCTGAATGGTCGCCGCTTTTATGGAGGGTCTTCACTTGGACCTGATGCCCGGAGACGCCGCTTAGATGGTGCGACTTTCTTGTTGGTTCACCGTTGTTCATCCTTGGACCACTTTTGGTAGCTACTTACCACTACACACAGGGGATGCCCCAAAAGACCTGCCATTCTGGAGATGTTGTGATCTAGTCTAGACAATTTGTCACTTGTCAAAGTCAGATCAGATCCTTACATTTGCCCATTTTTCCAACTTAAAGTATAAGGCATCAAATGAAAGCCCTGACTGCTCACTTGCTGCCTAAAATATCCTGCCCATTCACAGGTGGCAGTGTAATGAGATAATCAATCTAATTCACTTCACCTGCCAGTGGTTTTAATGTTATGTCTGATGGTTTTCATTTCAGGCATTGTTTTTCACACCTTGGGTGAGATGCTGCAAGCATCATCGCCAGTCTCCACATGCATTTAGTAATGTCAATGGATAGCTCTTGTGGTAAAAGACATATTTTGTGATTATAGGACTTCCGGGTTATGGACCCTGAGTATATGCACATGCGCCAAATGATAAGTGCTATCAGGGATGCTGGGAATGATCCAGTTGGATCCCTCATAGCAGAAAACTGCAATAGAAGCCCATAGGCAACACTGATTTGAAAACCACATTTCCCACTGCGTCCAAGCCCCAAAATGTATTGCAATCCGGGCTTGGTGTATATGGAGGGTGTGGCCAAATCTCGGAAAACGTACATTTTGGAGTGTTCCCAGGGCAGAGGGTAATTGCTCCTGATGATTGAATAGCTGCCCAAGTGATAGCCAAGGTGTGGGCTACGGTAGCAACTTATGGAGCTTTCTGAAGAAGTTGTACTATGCTGTGAGACCCGTATGCTGCAATGCTGTAACCATTCTTGCTTATGCTGATTACGTGGTATGCTGTGTACCTTCCTTCTACTAAATAAAGACCAAGACTTCATCTTATCCAGTGTGTGTGATTCCTTGTTACATAGGAAACTAGTAAAGATGGTGTAATAGCATTACTGCATCACAGCACCACAGCCTGTGGAGGTTATATATTTTCCTTATAGATAGGTGGGTTTCCTCTGGGTACTCGTTTCCTCCCCCAATCTAAAAATATGCTAATACGTTACTTAGCTTCTGACAAAACATTAACCCTAGTGCGTGAGTATGTACGTATGTTTAAGGCAGACTAGATCGGTCAAGTGGCTCTTATCTGCCAATCAATTGCCAAAACAGAATTTTAAATTCAAAGAATTTGTGCATCAATAAATCCAACTTTAAAAATAGATATCAATTAATGGCCACACTAAAAATGTACTAGTTTGCTGTAATACAATTACTAATGTTCAGCAATGTTAGGGTAGTTTTGGATAATGTAGTTTGCAGATCACAGGACTGAATTATTGTTTAAAAAAGCACATCTGAAAGATTTATTTTTTAAAAGTTTATTGTACATTACAAATAAAGGAAATGATTGGTATCAACAAGATGCAATTCTGTAAAATAAAAAACATACACTGCTTGGTAACTTTATATCAACAGTATTATTGTATGGTGTTGTCGATATTATACAATGGTTTATCTCCTTTGACTGATTATTTCCAATACTGTATTTCTGTAAAACCTATAGTTTATCTTAAAATTTAGTTGTTACAAATACAGATAGCAGCTTTTCCCATTCATTTTCAATAATACCTAATCATGTAGAAAAATAGATCATCTTAGCATTGAAGTTATGAGTTTGACTGTAATAAACATAAATATGCATTTTTTTATGTAAATGTAGTCTTTTAATTAGTTATTATATAATTTCGATAGTTACCTACTGTATAACATTTCCAATAGGATGATCGATCCCATAAATGTATTAGTAAAACAATTAAAGTCATAGGTGTAAAAATGCCCTATGAAAAATCCCAGAGGGCAGGTGTAGGTTGGATGTGTGTTACAGTAAATGTGAAAAAGCCAATTGTGGACCTACTGTAGCACCCAGTTCTGAATTTTGAAATGAACTGGACAGACCACTTTACTGACAAAGTGCTCAGATCTGGGAGGCTGGTCTACTCTCTCACGAGCCCATGATAAATACCCAATTGCCTATCTATGACCTTCTAGTGAGATTGTTAATCAAATAGTACTATCCAACTCCGAATTTATCTATGTGTCACACAGAACAAGGCACCAAAATATAAGTAGACGAACAACCTCAAATCTACCTTGAATGCCTATTGATCATATTAGCAAAAGATCTGACACATTAATTGTCGCATTGCCATTAATCTACAGGCTGAAGAGGTGAATACTGTTATGGGTATATTAGTCTCTAAATGTAGAATTATCAATCCAATATCGATGATATATGCCTGTATACCAAGATCAGGTCACTATTTAAATATGCTATAATTCTGTACATCTATCATTACAGTTACCAAGGCAAACAGTAACCCTTTTCTGATGACATTTGCTTCTCAACAACATAACAATGGAACACTATTATACAACCAAAAATAAAATTTTAGCTTTATCATATGTGATCACTATTTATTTACCCATTAGCAATTATTATGGGCTTTTATTAATGTTAGATATGCAAATCAGACAACGGTCTAGGGATGAACACTAGTTGATCCATATAGCAGCTGGTACTTCTTATGTTTTGCTCAAAATAGATATCGATTGGACACAACAGTTGCCAATATGGTTTACAACTAAAACTAAATCCGTTATCAAAATAGCTCTACGTGGCCTGCTGTTATCAGGTTAGGGCCATTATGATGATGTGCTATGTTAACTAAATTTAATAGCTACAGTAGGTTAACATTTTTGGTATGTTTTCCTATCATTAGAAGCAATGTGTTTGGCACTGCGCACCCAAGATGGATCGTTCTTCCACTCAAATGTACAAGTGGTAAATTGTTCCCATAATAAAGGGCATCTCCTTAATACTGCACAATAAAGGAAAAAGTATGAATACAGATATATCCTCTCTTAGTTTATTCGCTGCATGCATATGCATCGTGGATCATGGAAGCATACATAGTGCGCCAGAACACTATTCACGGACATCAGCTCACGATTGATGTTGCTACCCGCTAAGATGAGTTAGGACTCACCTGCAGATGCTCCTTAATGTTCTAATGAACCAATTTGTGTTTCAAAATGGAAACTCATGGAATAATACTAAAGTAGGCCTATCAATTATTTTTTTAATACTATTGTTAGAAGTAAGAAGACATTTCATGGCTCATTTGTCGTGACATTTTTTTGCCATTGGGACTGTCAATTGGCTATATTCCTCAACTATAGACACTGTCGTCCTTTGAAACTTTGGCCCATCTCTTTCAAAAGCAGAATTTAATGCTAAAGGTGTGGACATCCCCAAAGCACATATCATAAGATTTTTTGTTGGCTCTGGACAGTGGCTGTATTGGACCAATAACAGCCTAAAATTTCCATGACTGCAAATTCTTATTGGTCAATGCAGCCATGCTTCCTTTGCTGTTTTACGCATTTTGGGGCCGCTACAGTACATACCGCTGGTGGGCTTGGGACTTTGCAATGGAGAGAATTGATTGCAGTGCTTTTTTTCACCCATTACCATCTTTAAGTATGCAGCATAAGCTCTTTTCTTTAACATTGGGGCATCAATAATAACTATTTAGTGGCATTTGTTCTTATAATTAACATTCAAAAGCTGTCTTGTTGATAAACACACGACATTTTGAAACCAGCAGAAATATAGACCTTACATAAAAAAGTAAAAATAGACATAATATATTAGCTTAATATATTTTTTTACTTAATATATTCTCTATATTTTTAGATTATAATCACTGTGCAAAATAACTTAAAATATATTAAACCCTGGGATGTACAACCAATTAATATACATTTTGTCTATGGAAAAACCTCATATTAGTCAGATTAACCACAGTATAAGACAACACCATAAATTTCCTTATATTACACATCTCTTACATTCTTTCTGCTACAAAGCAAGCTATTGGCCCAGTATGCAAATAGGACAAGACAAAATGAAACTTGTCATTCAGTATTGCTGTAGTGTGGAAAAATGGCAGAATAATGATTAAAAAAAATAATGATTTTCATAGTCTGTAACCTATACAAGAAATACTGTCCTTGGGTTCATTCCATTTTTTAACACTACAGCTTAATTGTTACAGAAATAAACAAAATATACAAAAGGGCAATGAGTTAACTTTTCTTACGATTTACATAATAATCATATTTTGCAAATCAAACTCATTTCACAGCTACCAAGTTTAAAATGACATCACAAAGAAAATACATATTATATCTGAACACAAATAAACCACAGAGTTCGTTACAAAAATTGAAACTGTACATGCAAATATTGTGAAATGCAAGACTTATGAACAAAGGCTGGTGTGGAAGGTGTAAGTGTGAACAATTCATCTTGATCTGAGCTGCAACATTTTATAAGAGTGTTGAAACAATTCATCTACAACATTGCACTTAATTTGTAGAAGAAGGTATGCATATTTTAGATAAAAGAGAATGACCAAAAGAATTATCAATAACTGTAATGTGTCAACGCACATATTTATTGGCAACATTGGAGAAGGTCATCAACATACACATTTACATTTGATTAAAGGGGATGACTATCAGATCCCACTTGTTTTAAATGAAACACCCTAATGCAGGGTACACACCAGAACGATCATGATCGTGAGACGATCGTATAATGGTTGCACGATCTGTTGGAGCACACGATCTGCACACAATCTGCATACGATCCGATTACAATCTGTACCCAATTGAAGGGATCTTTTACAAAGATAGGATCTCCAAAATTACCAAATGACCAGCAGGGACGTGCATCGGATTTGAATCTGATCTAAAACATGCCTAAACAGGCCCAATTTACATACAATCGGTCAAAATTGCATTAAAATTGACGGGCTTGTGGCCAAATCATTATGGTGTGTACCCGGCATAAAGGATCTGTAGATTGCTAATAAAAAGAGACATTTCTTAACCCTTTGAGTGCCAACATCTCTATAAGAGATGTGTAAAATAGCCCCTATAAAAAGCCAGTTTCTCTCACATTTGTTATATAAAGTCAAATAAAAAATGTGTGTAAAAAAAATTATATATATTTTCTATATAAGGTAAACATTACAGGTCATTATGATGAATAAAAATGTTTGCTTAGCAATTTTCACACCTGTTTCTACAAATTCACTTGGCTCTCAAAGGGTTAAAAATACATTTGTTCCAATGTAGGTCTTCATGTTACAGTATTTGTATAGTCCTAAGCAGATGGTAACCTTGGCAATTTCAATTTGTACAGCAAATCTGCTTATCTCTTCAAACATACTGTACCACCCTTATCTGTTTGATAGATGTTATTAAACAATCCGTTCGCACTGGTGTCAAACTCATGGTCCTCCAGCTGTTGTGGAACTACACGTCCCAGCATGCCCTGCCACAGTTTTAGCAATCCATTATATAAAATCTGTGGCAAGGCATCCTGGGACGTGTAGTTCCCCAAAAACTGGAGGGCCATGAGTTTGACACCACTGCAAAGCATACTGAATATGAAATAAAAATACTAAACCCTGTAAAACCAGGTCAACTATTGTGTTTAAACTTTTTTCTGTAGAGAACACAACATACAAACAGGGTGTAATACTCTCCATCTCACAATGAAGAAATTAGGGGGAAAGGGTGTTCTAGCAGGGTTAGGTTGCTCACCACATCAGAAGAAAGTGGTTTATAAGTCAATGTGATTCAGATTCAATAACTCATTTTAAACCACCTTCCTTATTACCATGGAGAGCTGTTTTAGAAATGAAGGGTAGAAGTGCATACTAATTAACTTGAGAAAGAGAACAAAAGTGTAAATTTACTTAATAGGACACTCAAACCTTCAACTCCACAAAATAAGAAACATGTAAATGTGTTATTTGAGCCAGTGAAGTCTATGCAAGTGGCATGTCGAGTGATAAATATTATTGCTATAGGTATATGGAAAGTGCAATAATTAAGCATTGGGCTCCTGTAAATCTTAATGATTTCTGTCAAGGAAAAAAAATGAAAATATAAAAAATGTATACAGATTAAAAATCTAACAATGAACACTCCTATCATGCTGTTTGTTATACAAAGACGGATGAAAATAGATATTGTGATGCAGTATTTTATCATTATATACTGTGTGTGTGTGTGTGTGTGTATATGTATATATATATATATATATATATATATATACATATACATACATACATACATACAAGTATTACACACACTCACACATTTGGAGTTTGTTGCCGACTCAGAGACGTTTGGTGATGAAACACAATGATGGAGTATGTTTGTGTTATAGTCTGATCTGTGGTGTTGAGGAAGTTTAACATACAAAGTTGATTTTAAAAATCCTTCTTGCTCCAAAGTTTTCTAGTATCACCATAATTTAAATCCAAATCAAAAATGGTGGGGAAAAAAGCACTTTCTACAGCAGAATTTTTTTTACACAGTCTTTGTACCCTTCTATGAAGAGTTTTGTAGTATACAAAGTGCAAAGACAAACACACATACAGTAAGGAAATTAAAAAGAAAAAAAAAAGTAAAAAAAGAGAAATTGCAAGTCTGTTTCTTTTTCCAGTAAAGTGCTGATAACAGAATTAGCTTGGTTTGTGTTTAGTGCTATTCGGCAGGGATGAAGGTGTCCATCTATCTCCATGGCAAGAGACGTTTACACAGGCCCGTGACGGGCTTCATACTTTGCCAAAATGTTCTTGCATTTGCCAAGCTCTTTCCGGAGGTCCGCAACCTCCAGTCGTAAGGCAGAATTTTCCTTCTCAAGGAATGAGGCCCGGATGGCAATCTGATTCTCTTTTAGCCTTCGTGCATCTCTAGACCGCTTGGCTGCCATGTTGTTCTTTTTGCGCCTTGCCCAATATTTTTCATCCTGCTCATTTGTTCAAGACAAAATAGAACATTATTTTAGATTTTGGAATAATAGAACATAGAATGAAATACACAGGGGAATACTAAAACAGACACTATAAAATACTTTTGTAGGCTTATCTAGAGGGCAAATATAATTTTTTTATGTTTAACGCAAAGGTTCTCAAACTCTGTTCACAAGACACCCTAACAGTTCAGATTGTAAGGATAAATATGCTTGGGCACAGGTGACCTATTTAGTGCCTCAGACCATTTGATCTGTGCTCAGCCACTATACTTAAAACTTTGTCCAACTTTGAGAATTATCCTAAAATATTAATACAAATGCAAATTACCCTAAAATACAAATTTCTGGGCCGTGCTTTATACTTGTGCCCTGGGTATCTGACCCTCTAACTCAGCACTTCATACAGCCCTGGGCACAACAAAAACCTTGTCAATTAGATTTATTTAATTTGCACTTTATTGATTAGGGATAGTTGAAGATAGCCTGTTAATTGGTTAGTGCAACATTGTATTTAGTCTAACAAAACCTTGACTATATAAACATGGCCCTTATTCAGATCTGATCGCAGTACAAATTTGTTCTCAAAATGGACAAATCCATGTGCACTGCAGGTGCGGCAGATGTAACATGTGCAGAGAGAGTTAAATTTGAGTGGTTTGTGTTGAAACAAATTTAAATTGCTGAGTATAAATAATGCAGCCAGTATTTACCCTGCATAGAAAAAAAATAACTAACTCAAATCTAACTCTCTCTCTCTATATACATCTGCCCCACCTGCAGTGCACATGGTTTTGCCCATTTTAAGAACAAATTTGTACTGCGATCAGATCTGAATATGGGCTGATGTGTGCGAATGAGAGTTCGTCACAAAAGATAGAGTAATGTGTTTCTTTTGGCACAGCACAAATACAATTCCAGTAATGTGTCAGTCCCGTACTTTCTTTCAAACTCCCCAGGGATAGATTTACTATCATCTTACAAGACATCGCACATTATTATTACCTGGAAAAAAAATGCAGCTGGCCAAAATGTAATCTTCAATTTTCCATCTAGCTAACCTGCCACAAAATCAGCTTTGAAGCAATTAATTATGCAGTCACTCGAGTCACAGCCATCCTTATTTTAACAAACTGCAAAAGTAAATCTTTTAATCCTGCCATGTTCAAGCCAAGGTTGGCAAGCTGTGATCACGTGCCCTCCGGAGGGGATTGTCTGGCTTAATCTCCCTAACCTGTCCCTAGAATCAAACAGCCAATCAGTCTCCTGTAATAGAACAGTGAGCCAGGATTAAGTATTCCGATAAGTGACCAGGCCAAATGATGTGATTAAAGCAAGACTGAGGCACTCTAGATCATTGGCTGGAACATTTAACTGGCTGTCTGGTGTCAAATTTCCAAAATAATTTGAAAATGTTTTCCTATTTCTCATGTGACACTAAGAGGATGTGTATCTATATTGTATCCAAGGTTTCGGTTCCATGGGGAAACAAAATGAAGCAAAATAAAGAAATCTATAATTATCCCACGATTTATAATGGAGGGCGCCAAACTGAATCTACTGTACAAACAATTCACATGCAAGCGCTCAAGTTACCTACAGGCCTAAGAGACAATGTTCACTGTCACTTCAGAACCACTTGAAATAAGTTACTTTCCGTTATCAGAAGTTATTTTTGCACAATACGTGTACTGTCTCTCACCTATATATGGATGTCGGAACAGATTTAGTTACTCGGCACAAGTTATTCCGCACCCTGTTAATTCACATGTCACACTCTGTATGGTCTCCTTGTGACCAGATCTCATCACATGGCAAACTACGTATTTAATGTTTTGGATGACCCTCTCCATTGTACTCAGTAATTTAACAACAACACCCAATGCTGTTTCGCATGACATGCTTGCAGTTGAGCAGTTTCACATTAAAGATATGTCTTGTCTTTTAAAACCGGTCTTTTCTCAAAAGTGTATGGGGCCATAGATAGAGCTTTCTTTCCATTTTCATTAGACTTTGGTCATATTAATAAGTGTTGGCCGTTTACTCTGTATGTCCGATATTTTGATTATTGAGAGATGGATGAAGGACAGAAAGTTAAACAGAGAATTGTGGAAACACTCTGGTACAGTGCTGTTCCTACAGTTCAATGTTGAAATCAATCATCTGTCTATTCATCCCTCCTTCATTCACTTAAAGATGGAGTAGGCAACCCCTAAAAATATACTGAGAAAAACAACAATCCACATACGCAAATGAAACTCTCGATAGACGATATAGGTCAACCCTATTACCAAATTACTTCAACTGAAAATCTGTTACAGGTAGGTCAGAACAATTCTAATTGGGGATATGAAAACACCTGAAATATAGATCTTATACACCGTTTCCAACTTACCTTCAGATCATCAGGTATAAAGATTTTACGAGCCTTTTTAATCATTGGCTGTGGCTTTAGCTCCTCCTCTGAGAACTTGTGTTTTCGTGGATCAAACATCTCTTGCCCTGGAATACTGGAAAGGGCGAGATCTGCAGGGTCTGGTTCATATCCCACAGCCACTTGAATGGATTCTGGGTCAATTGGACTTGGGGTATTGCGGTTTGTGGGCAAAATTTGACCTGAAAGAAAGTCAGTAGATTTCATTAGATCATATCTCCTAACACTTCTCTTTACTGCTTATAGTATACTAAGAATGTTAAATACACCTAGGCAGATGCATTCATATGACCGCATGCAAATTGGCAGACTGCATGTTTAGCCTTTTATGTTTTCAATCATCCGGACAGGCCAATGTCCATGTGTAACAGCCCATACACACTAGAAGATTAGCTTTCCAATCTTGCTGGTTGGAATGAAATTCAAGAAATTTCTGGGAACAAATTACAATCAACCGTTTGCTCCCAAATGCTGGAAAATGGACAAAAGCACTCATCTGCATAAACTGATTGAACCAATTTGTCTTAAGGACCAATTTTTTTCTGTTTTCCATGTTTAGGAGCAAATTGTCAATTGTCATTTGCTCCCAAAAATTTCCAGCTTTTCATTCCAACCAGCCAAATTGGAAAGATAATCATCTAGTGTGTATGTGCCTTTATTTAGCTTTTCTCCACCTGCCCCAGTGCCGGGGATGCTAATGAAAATTTGCTCTCAACAGTTGCAGTGGACTGTAGGTCAGTGCTTTTTTGTCATAAAGGTGCAGAAAATGTATTTGAGGGTTTCATTTGAAGACATATCTATATATGTTTTATTAAATATATGCAAATAGGGAGCAAAAAACTTACAGTTTGCTTGTAAATGGCTCAATGATTATTTGTAGGAAACAATCTAAAAAAAGCACCGGGAATGAAAAATAAGAGGACAATGACCTCTTTATCCTTCAGAAACGAAACAATCTACACTAGATGCACTTTACGTAATTATGGTATATTTCAATGCTGTACTGTTCTATTCTCTCCCTCGTTGCTATGGGATACTTTCCAGATATACAGTATGCCTGGTTTTATCATTTTGATTTATTTCCTAAATCCTATAAATTAATGCTTATATAGAAACATAATATACAAAAGCTAAAAATATTTGAATGAATTCATACACGATACTGTGAATACCATTTTATGAAATGGAAAACTAAAACGATGAAGTGCATTTTTACATTTTAAAGCTTTACACGAAAATACATTGCATGGGTGCCAATATTCTCTGTTTAATATTCTAGATATAATTTCTCTCTGAAATATCAAGCAGTACAAATCACTGGCACACAACTCTTGCATGTCTTCCAAGTGATTTCCCCCTCATTTAATCTAAATTGTATGTCTTGGACTCTGCTGTAAAGATTGTGCAGTGCTGGCAGATGCAGCTCATATACAGAACCTTCTTGACGGTTTGTATGAATGACAATGCTCCTATCCTTAGCATGGACAACTGGCAAGTTCTCCATTACATTAACACAGTAAATACAATTGATGATCTGTCTCAAATCCCAATTTTGGGCAATAAATAAACTGTCATATTATATAATCTGCTACAGCATTTTAACCTTTTTACTGCATATATATATATATATATATATATATATATATATGTACAGAAAAGAAAGGGAGGTCAGCACCAGGTAATATAACAGGAGAGAGAGGAGCTAGGTGCCTATTCTACAAGATACTCCCCCTACTACTTATTAGGGGTGTCTGCTCAGGTCCTAAAAAGACAGTGGTGTACTGTCTCTATTGGAGAGGGGTTATTGTGAAAGGTACTTAGAACCCGGCGACTACGGTTAAAAATATATATATATAAGAATAGGCTTAGTGTTAAAAGATTAATACATTTATTTTACAGGTGAATAAAACAATCAATAAAAAATAGGGGTGGGGATACCTCAACAATATATCAGACTAGGGAGAAATTTCATATACAATAGAGTGTTATAAAATGACAAAAAATATATATGCTAAAACGTATGCACCATTTAAATGGATAAAAATACAGCTCAGAAGCTGCCCGACATGTTTCGTCTCTAAAGGACTTCCTCAGGGGGTGGGGACAAGCTGGTGGGAGCAGATATTTATGCAGTGGCAGACATTACATCACTTCCTGTAATTAATTAATAAATCAATTAAGAGCTAAAACGTGTGCTTCCATAACATTGTGCTATAGAACACTCATAAATGGACCGATAATACTAAATCATGCAGATGTTAGCAATTAATTAGTGTACACTATTGTAGTTACTACCATGCATACAATATACGATCGGGATAGCGGTGGAGTGGGGCGCAACGTCATTTCCGCCGAAATGACGTTGCGCCCCACTCCACCGCTATCCCGATCGTATATTGTATGCATGATAGTAACTACAATAGTGTACACTAATTAATTGCTAATATCTGCTAACATCTGCATGATTTAGTATTATTGGTCCATTTATGAGTGTTCTATAGCACAATATTATGGAAGCACACGTTTCAGCTCTTAATTGATTTATTAATTAATTAATTACAGGAAGTGATGTAATGTATGCCACTGCATAAATATCTGCTCCCACCAGCTTGTCCCCACCCCCTGAGGAAGTCCTTTAGAGACGAAACATGTCGGGCAGCTTCTGAGCTTTTTATTCTCTGCACTAAAACTAAGCGATTCCATTCAATTCTTTTACTTTGATCATATTTTGCATCTTATCTTGTTTATGAAATATCTCTCAGTATTTGTATCCATTTAAATGGTGCATACGTTTTAGCATATATATTTTTTGTCATTTTATAACACTCTATTGTATATGAAAGTTCTCCCTAGTCTGATATATTGTTGAGGTATCCCCACCCCTATTTTTATTGATTGTTTTATTCACCTGTAAAATAAATGTATTAATCTTTTAACACTAAGCCTATTCTTATATATATATTTTTAACCATATTACATACAGTACCTCTCTGTACAGTATATTGCCAATCTGTGCAGCAATATCATAATAGCCTCTCCGAGCTAGTATATAGTGAGATTTACCATACTTGTGTAACTAGTTCGTACTATACCTTCCTATTTCTTCCTACATTTGCATAAAAAAGATTTTGTGCAAGCTACATGTAACAATTGATCGATGTTTTAGAATGTATAACAGTTTATTATCATTTATGTATTTTGGGTCATTTATATATTTTTAGTCACTTGTTATTTTTATTTTGTATACTATCCACTATTCTTCTTGCATTGTCCTTATTTCCTTAGTAAAGGTTTCATGAATTACCTTACAACTTTAAAACAAATAAGAACAATGACTACTGCTGTCTGCCAGCAGAGGGCGCAAGTCAGTTAGGTTACTGCTTAGACACATCAATGAGCTGAACTGTCATTAAACAGATGAAAATCCTGATTAAAACTTTATTCTGGAGGCAGCAATCAAACAGAAAGGGTAGAGAAAGCAGCCTGATTAAGGAGTCGTCCAAGTGCTTGATTGGCGTGACTGAAATTTGCCAGTGACAGAAATAGCTTTGATGCAATCACATGATGTCTTCAAATTGGATACATTTGATGTATTCCTTATTTAACCTATCATGTACCATAATACTGACATTCTGGAAAAGTAAATGTACATATGCTGACCCAACATCTCTCTACCCCTATGTGAGTTTGGGCAGAATCAGAAATACAATATAAGCCCCAACCAATCAGCTTCTGTCATTTTTCAAACACAGCCTACTGTATAAAAGGAGAATTAGAAGCTGATTGGTTGATACTTTATCTCTCTCCAATGTCTGAAATATCTACTCAATATTTTTAAGGTCTATACACACTGGGCGACTATGCCCAGTGTGTATGGACAGTGATGATCGTGTTCATCGCTGGGGGGAAAGCCGTTCAGTGCATACACACTGAGCGACTTTCCCCCTGCCCGGCACCACCAGCGGGGAGAGGACGGCTTTGCATAGCGCAGCGCTATGCAAAGCCATCATCAAAGCCGCTCATCTGCTGGTATTACCAGCAGATAAGTGGCTTTCCCAGCGATGATGCGGGAGTGCGCAGCAGCGGGGGCATACACACTGGGCGGCTTTAAGCTGTAAGCCATTCAAACTGGGTGTTTTGAGCGATTTTCAGCTCAAAGTCGCCCAAAGTTGTGTGTGTGGGCCTTTTCAAGTTTTAGCATGTCATGTATGTATTTGATATACAGTATAACACACAATCTCACTCACACACACACACACACACCCTGCTTTAATACATTATTCCATACAACAGACACTCTTAAGGTGCCCATACAAGTAAGATTTATCTTCAGATCTGGCTGGTTGGAACAGAAACATGGTTATGGATGAGTGACAGTTTGTCAGTTTTCCAGCATTTCCAAGCAAATGGCCAACTGTCATTTGCTCTCATCCATAACCATGTTTTTGTTACAACCAGATCTGAAGATAAATCTGCGTGTGTATGGCCACCTTTAGAAAAAGGCTATGCATGGATATCTCAGAAACTGTTGGAACCAGAAGTTTAACCTTTTGAGTGCCAATGTTGCTATGAGAGATTGTGGAATCCGCAGTGCCTGTATTCGGCGAAAATAGCGGCGGGGGTTGAATACCCCATAAGTTTATATATTTTATCACAATCATTTTTTTTATCTTCTTAGAACTTATTAATGAATTGGAGCTTTTAAAAAAAAAAAAAAGATTAACAGACTAAAAATGATGCTTATTTAGTAGGTGCTGTACTTATGTCACTTGTTCAGCCCAAACTGTCCCTTGAGATTTTTTTAAAAAGTCAGTGTGTACGGTATATGCATGTGCCTCAGCTCTAAAGGAAGCAGAGTTCCATCAGTATGTATACAATCATGATTCTTTAATGTCATACTTTCGTAAAGATACTATTAAAAAAAAAAAACTATGCCGTCTAAACCTGGCTTTTCAAATCTTATTTGCTGGAAATGTTCCAGACATTCAGGGTCGAGCTGTTAAAACCAGTTCACAATCCTAATTTTACTTACTAATCCTCTCTAATATTAACTCTCCACATGCAAGACTGAAAGGCTGTACTGTGTGGATGGTAACTAGTAGACAGGTGGTGCATACTGTACAAGGCAGATTAGACCAGGCTTATCAAGATTCTGCTCCCGTAAGGCACGTCCACCTAAATAGATCTTCCTTAGCCCTTCTAGTAGTGATTGATCAGCGAGTCACATGTCCGAGTCTCAGTTCAGTGCTTTCCATTAGCAGTGTGCATTCACAGGGGCCAATACTCCCTTGTACGCAGAGCTGTTTAGGAAATGGTAGAGATTTATCAAATCACGGAGAAATATAAAGTAGCAATCAATGAGCTTCTGTCATTTTACAGGCTGTGTTTAAATATCCTTTCCTGTCCTTGTACCATAGACATGTGCTTCATAACAGTATATGATTATCAGAATGAAGGCACAATACTAGAGTCAGCAAAAGTACGCACCAAAGATTTATCTCCACAGTGGGAAACACAAGCAAGTGACTACATCCACCTGGTCATAATACCTAGTCTGACAGGATCATATTTATAGGAAACAATAATAACAAATCCTTTATCATGTCCTCTCAGTCACGCTCCTGCAGCCAAGCACTCTCTGCTCCCATATTGCTGATGGTAAGATATGTGGGATTCTGGGAAACCAGACTGAATAACATACATTTCTCTGTGAGCTATTCTATAAAAAAAAAAAATGTATTGTCTTAAAATGTCTTCTCAAATATCAAGTTTCTGGTCCTGCTTGTGAGTGCACGTGCAGGGAGACCCTTCTCTTCTCAGAGCTATGAGAATACCTTCTCAAAGTCATTTGCATATATGGCCTTCATAAATGATCTTTTGCTACTGAAAAACATTTGACTTGCTGCTGAACATATTTCTAAAGGCTAGTGCGAGAGTTTGCCCCGTATCTTGTACAGGACACATTCTGTACCAAGAGTTCACCCAAACTGCACCAGACATAATTATTAAGGCCTGAAAATAATCTTTCATTTTTGCGGGGTACTTTCCAAAGCGATCAGTGGGTGATAGGCTGTCTGGACATATGGATACAAACAAAATATAAGCAGTTAATACCAATGACATGGCAATTGATCAGCAAAAGGACATTAATAAATTCATGAACCTGTCTTATACCAAACCTAATGTGACAGAACCGAAAGCTCTGGTAGTGCTGCTAAGTTACCATGGGAGATATTGATCCAACCTTCTAAAGAGGACAGAAGTTGCCCATAGCAACCATTTAGATTTTTTCTATTTATGTTCAAGAATATGCTAGATAAATGATACCTACAGATGGAGCCCGCTTCATGTAGTGGGGGTCTGGAGGTCGGATCGCCAACCACCAGCCCCCAGAAGGGGATGCATGCGTGTCCCCTTACAATGGAGCTCCCTGCCGGTACCCACCGCCCGGAAACTGGGCCCATCCCAGTTAGATGAAGCGCCAACTCGCCAGTGGGGGCATTCTGGCGAGCCCCGACGCTGGCTGAGAGGCGCTCCATCTGTAGAAGCTGATTGGTTACTACGAGCATCTCCTCCACTCTTGAGAAGCTTTGATACATCTCTGCTATGTCATCTATTAAACCTAGAGGCATTGGTACAGAAGCTTAGGGAAATAGTGTAGAGAAATAAAGTACAAGCAAACCAGCTCCTAATTGCCATGTTACAGGTTGTTTGAAAAATGACAGGAGGTGATTGGTTGGTACTTTTATACCTCTCCAAGGTTTGATGCATTTCCCTCCTAGTACTGTTAATAAATCTGTTAATGGGTATGCTGCATGTACTCCGATAAATTGGCAGGATTGTTACCAAGGGACTGTTTAGGGAGTTTGATCCGTTAAGATGCAAAATTGCAGAATTATGGCTAAGACTTTAAAAAACAAAAACAAATTGTTCTTAAACAGCAAGAGTTGCAACCCAAGACGGGGTGGGGATTGCAATGAACAGCCAAACAGGGATCGCTGGCACTGAGCTGCAACAGCAACACTGTATTTGGTATGAAAAAAACATGGTTACTTTTAAACTTATTATTATGGTTCCAGAAGTAGTAAGCGAAATGAAGTCATCATGCCCTTAATAATCAATGAAAAAACTAACAAAAAAAGGACCCCAAGCGCTAATAAAAATGAGAAATTATATATATCATAATTTTTTGGAGCAGTAGGTATGTTTTACACATGTAAGATATATTCTATTCTTGAAACTTGCATTTGTATGATACATATGTGCATTTGATTAGCATGGTTATTATTTGTACACGACTTTCATTCGACAATATTAAATATATATAAGAAATAAGAATACAAATATGTAATGTGTTCTGATATCTTTATTATATCTGCCATATTAGATGTGGTGTACTGATTTTTAAAAGATAATAAACAACGAGCCTATAAAACTGGTCCATTCATCAATCTATGAAAATGCATCTTTAAAATGACTATTACCTTTGTTAGACCTCACAGTATGTATGAAGCGGACTTTGAGAAAATATAGCAATTATCGGAGCCGAAAACCCCGAAAATTGTATGTGTATGTTATATATATGGAATCGGTACATCTGTCAGACCAGACTCAGGTCTACAGTCATTAGGTCGACCCCAGAAGGTCGACTGGCCCCAAGGTCGACCTTGGTCCATGTCGACCTTAAGTCATGTCGACCTTGACCCATGTCGACCTTTAACTCTGTCGACATTGGGGCCAGTCGACCTTCCGGGGTCGACCTAATGACTGTCGACCTAAGTGTGGTCTGACAGATGACCGTTTCCCAAAATAGTAACAGTGACATTGGGGCAGATGTATTAAGCTTTAACAAGAGATAAATGCAAGGGTGATAAGGAGAGATAAATGTCCAGCCAATCAGCTCTTTACTTAATTTTTTTCAAACACAGGCTGTAGCATGGCAGTTAGCAGGTGATTGGCTGGACGTTTATCTCTCCTTATCACCCTTGGATTTATCTCTTGTTAAAGCTTAATACATCTGCCCCATTACATCTGTATGCAATTAAATTAGACATCTGTGTACAGTCATATGCATATGAATTCAGCTATAAAAGTTCTGTTATTTTCAAGCAATGTAAAAGGAACTGCAAATCTAGAATTTTGATGCAAATAAGGATAAAATATAGGAATATTGTCTTAAACATAAGGGAGGCAGCTACTTTAATATTGTATAGATAGAATTTTAATAGACAACCCTTTCAGAACTAAAATGTAACATGTACAACACTGTACATGCAGAAATTGCTTTTGTTTATTACATATTCCCTATTTTTTAGAGGCCTTCACATTTGTACACTGTGGGTGGCAAAGAGAGAAAATACACAACAAAAGTGGTGATATTAAGGTCATCACCAACTGAAGCTGAATCATGAAAGTCAAATAGCTTTTTGCTACCACTCAAAGATGATCGCAATAAAGACCTCTGTTTTTTTAGGTTGATGCTTCAGATTATTGTCATAAAGAACCTCATAAAACTCTACATAAAAAATCCAGAATTTTGCCACTAGTTAAAACAGTTCCCATGGCAACACAGAATGTAGAAAATTTCCCAGACAAATGTTCAGCTTCTTTAAAAAAATGAATTGCTGATAAAATGGACAATCTTTTCTTACAAACTTTTCAGCTACACTTTGCTGGATGTCCCAACCATGGAAATAATTACCTTTACACCTTAATGATATTAGCGTACTTTGCATAATATCTACCGGTAGCTTAAAGCCAGATTTACTGAAAGTGACCCTTATTCTCACACATAGCGGCTCGTACCTTTTTTATCCACCCCCCACCCTGTCACCACCGCCGCTCCTCCTGGTCCCCGCAGCGTTCCTGGCACCTGTGCTATGATGACAGCCACTGGGACTGGTGCATGCGCAGTACAAACCTCTGTACTGTGTATGCGACCAGCTTCTATGGGCTGCTTCAACAACAACCCATAGAAGGGGAATCATGGTCCCAGCGCCTGTATAATACCGATGTAGGTACTGCGCATGTGCAAACTTCAGATTTTTCGCTCGGCAGCCCATATAGAGGCGTCCCGGAGGGAGGGAACACCTCCCAATGGGACTGTCTTGGTGACTGGCAGGTCAGACTTCCAATAGGAACTCACTGCCAGTCACAGTGAAGCCAGTGCAGTCTCATAGGCTTCAATACAGTAGCAGATTTTACCTGGGGGGCTGCAGTCCTGCAGCCTATAGGTAAAAACCACCACTGCACATATCACATGAATGCCAGCCCCTCTTATGCAAATTGTACATTTATATGATGACAAATAAAAAGAGCCTCAATGCCATAATTTAAACTATTTAAACATGTAATAAACTTTTTTTTACAGCGATTTTGTGTTTGAAGAGTCACTAGACTGCAGGCTCCACAGTCCAGGAAGAAGTTTGCCAAAGAGTTAAAGGCTTCATGCTAGAGAAAAGTAAGATTTACACACCAAACTAATGGGGAGATTTATCAACGCATGGAGAGAGCTAAAATAGTAACAAATCAGTGTTTGTCATTTTACAGTCTGCATATAAAACAATGAAAAGAAGCTGATTGGTTGGTACTTTATCTCTCCCCAAGCTTTGATAAATATTCCCCTGAGTTTACTGAATTTCGTTAACAGGGATGCCTCATTCAGGGGCAGATTTATTAAGCCTGGTGAAGTGATAAAGTGGATGGGTATGACGCACCAGACAATTACCTCATAATTGTCAAGTTAAAGACTGGGTTTGGAAAATGACAGTTAGCTGCAGTCACTTTATCACTTCACCAGGCTTAATAAATCAGCCCCTTATTTCCTTAGCTTCAGTTAGGCATCAACTAAATGTAAGCATACACCCACCTTCAACTTTGTTGTATATGAAAGTATAAGCCCCTTTACTGCTGATAAGCAAACAACTTTAATGCAGGTTAGATTTACCATTCTCATTGCCTATCATTTTTAATTCCTCTCCCTTAGATGCCAGGAGTGGATAAGCTAGTGGGCCTCAATGGGTGCGAGGCTGGGCTAATGGCATTATTAGCATTAGAGATGTGCAGGTTCGGATTTACCAAGATCTCAAAATGGGATCTTATTGGCTATCTTGATGTCACATGTTTTGGAGCCAAAACATGTGAGAGCCAATAAGATCCTGTTTTGAGATCCATGTTAATCCGAACCTACACAGCTCTGATTAGCATTGGGGCAATTTACAAAGAGCAAAGCTAAAATGACACAATTAGCATACAATAGTGTCATTAGGCCATGTCCCCTGTGCAGGGACAGTGTTATATTGTATAAATTTCCACATTCTGCAAACTTCACTAGAAAGTGGGAGCAGGAGGGGTGTCTGCTCCTCTGTATATTAGAGAACCCCAACATCAGACGCATACAATATGTTAAGTATATATCAGACTGTCTCAGTGCATGTTTACTGTACAGCTACAAGAGCAAGGTATTAAAGGCATTTAATATGAAAATATGGTAGCCAATTTCACTTTCCAATTCTAAACCAAAGCAATTATTTAAAAATTTGCCTTTGGCTATTGATTTATTTAAAAATAACTATATCCTATCTCTGAGTAAACAATATAAACAGTTAATTGTATAGTTCAGAATGTACAAACTATAATAGATGTAACCTTGAATTTCTGTGTATACTAAAATATACTATTCACATATGGACTTTCCCAGCCTCATGTACAGTATATTGATGATTACCTGACAAGGTAAACAACATACAGTATGATGCTATAACAACCTTAGCATAAACATGGAATACATAGAGGTACAGCAGTGGATACCAGGGCAGCAGATGTTACAAAGCATTGCAGCTGGAGGGTTTCATCTTTGGTTTTCCAATAATTAAATATCACACACAGAGATTTATATTGAAGAAATTAGATAGATAGATAGATAGATAGATAGCAAATTAATTTGTGGCCAGTTGGTCTGCCCTGCCCACACAGCCTGTTTCATTAAATAATGTATCCAGTAATATGCAACATCATTTCACTGTGTTGAATAAATTGAACATTGATTTTAAGTGGGTTTATTTGTTTGTACTCCAGGCTAGTTACAGTACACTCCAATCTCTATGGTACCGACAGGTTCTCCAGCCCTGGTGTGGATCCTTTCAGTCACACTGCTGTTGAATTGCCTTCCCAGTTTAATTAGGTTAATTACTTACAAAATGTACCGTAGGAACAAATGAGAAGAGAGAAGCAGCAGTATTTGGGCTGGTGCACCCTAGTTCCCCGTGTAAGCGCAGCTGCACTGACCGCTCTCCTGTTGCACTAGCAGAATCCTACTTGATCATGCTGGTGTTCTCCAACTGGAGGTCCTATGAGGCAAAGCCTCACAGCTAAACTCAAAGTGACAGTAGGACTGCTCCTACAAGCTCTGGGACCATTTCTTATGGAAGCCATATTCCATATGAAAGGGACAACAGACCTTGGGCCCCCAAGTCCCAAGCTGAAGAATCCACACATGAGTCACACAGTAGGGTCACAAAAGAAATATATTTGAATAGACACAGGGAACTGTCCCCCAGAGTAAGAATTCACCACAAAAACATTTATTTAGCAATGTGCCCTTCACTTTTGTTTATATCAGAGTAACAGCCTTGACACTGTGCAAACATTTGAGTGAAGTCAATGGTATAGCTCACACTTCAAATTTGTGCGACCTTGAAGTCTCTGTCTAATCAAGAACTCTGTTAACATATGGACTTTCCCAGCCTTCTGTATAATGATTTAACATATGCTAAACAAATATAAGCATTTACTGTAAATGAAACGGATTCAGTACTGAATCCCGGCGGTCGGGATCCCGGCGTTCAGAATCCCGACAGCCGAAATGCCGACAAGGGGGGGACGTAGATCGCCCCCCCTTGCGGGCCCGGTGCCTCGCTACGCTCGGCACACTAATTTATTCTCCCTCCAGGGGTGTCGTGGACACCCACGGAGGGAGAATGTGTCGGGATTTCGGCGGTCGGGATTCCGGCGTCGGGATCCCGACCGCCGGGATCCCGACCGCCGGGATTTTAACTGCATCCCAATGAAACACAAAGAGGGCAAGGGAGTAACTTCTTGGGCAGCACTTGCTAAATGGCAGATTATTGGCTTCCAAGCATTCAGGTCACATACCTGTATATAGTGTTCATTCTAGCACCCACCATCTTTGAAAACCCATGCAGTTCTTCTTCCCCGCTGTAGTGCTTCTAGTACAGTGTGGTCTGTATATCAGCACTGATATGCAAACCAGACCTGTGTTTGAAACACCACAGTAGACAGCGACACCCCAGGCAGGGAACAGGAACTGCATGGGTTTTCAAAGATGGTGGGTGCTAGAATGAACACTATGGGGGAAATTTACTAAAGGAAATTTGTAAAAAATAGGTGTAAAAATAGGTGTATTTGTATCCAGAAATACACTTATTTTTAAAATTTTCTATCCCGAAAATACGGCAATTCATATTCGTATTGATAGCACATCAATACGAATACGAATTGCCGTATTTTCGGGATAGTAAATTTCAAAAATAAGTGTATTTCTGGATACAAATACACCTATTTTTACACCTATTTTTTACAAATTTCCTTTAGTAAATTTCCCCCTATGTATATACACTTAGCACATTTTGCAAAGTAAGTACCTCATCAGCTAGTATTGTGTATCTTGCTGGTGAAAAAGAATAATTGCTGCCACAACCATTGTTTAGGGAAGGCACAGAGGTGTGCAATTAGCACAGTTGGTAAAAAAGTCAAATAGCGGTATTAGTTGTCAGTAACAGCAGTACACCAATGGTAAGAAGCGAAGATACATTTGTAAAACCTCTGACACCAAGGAAGAGTATGCACAGGTGTATTAAAAAGGTTTGGGGAAGTGTATAATTGTATTAGGGGGAGATTTACCAATGCTTGGAGAAAGATAAAGTAGACAGGGGTAGTACCGATCAATGTCTAATGTGGGGCACACACCAGGGCGATATGGCCCAAGACAAGCGAATTTAGATACATTCTCGACCAATTGTATGTAAATCGGCCGTGTTTTGGGCCATTTTTCTGCCTTTTTGATGCGATCCCGATCCGATGCCAGCCCCGCGGGTCGGTCAGTCTTTTCTGAGATCCTACCTGCTGCACCCATTTATGAATAACACTTATGACAATGACAGACTACCCTATCCTGAAAACATGCACTGCAGCATTGTACATGAATCTCCAAGCTACTACCTCTTAAAAGGGGTGTGAGAGCACTTAAGGAGTTTTGGAAATACCAGCTTTCGCACTATGGTGATTATTCAGATCTGAAATTCAAATTTGTTCTCAAAATGGACAAAACCATGTGCACTGCGGATGAAGCAGATGTAACATGTGCAGAGTTACATTTGGGTGGGGTGTGTTGAAACTGAAATCTAAATTGCAGTGTAAAAATAATGCAGCCAATATTTACCCTGCACAGAAACAAAATAACTCACACAAATTGAACTCTCTCTATATGTTACATCTGCCCCATCTGCAGTGCACATGGTTTTGCCATGTTTGAGAACAAATTTTTACTGCGATCAAATCTTAATAAGGGCCTATGTTGCAGACATTTGTTAAAAGGCAACCTACAATATCAGGCAGTATACTGTAGGTAAGGAAATTCAACAGTGCTTATACAGCATTAGATACAGGGGTGCTGTATACATAGTGTATACTGTAGTATACAGCATGGCTTTACTCAAAAGTGGTTCCTAAACTGACTTATCCCAATATATTTCATTATATTGGGATAAGTTGCTCTATCATTTTCCAGGTTAATGCTGAGTATTTTACTGTATTTACTCAAAAAGCTGAGCCTCAAATGATTTTATCTTCTGCTTTTAATAATAAAATACTGCAAATAGCATTACCATATTGTAGTCCATGGCAACCTGAAAACAGGCACTACAGCTGTAACGGAACGAAAATAAAACTTTAACACAAATATAATGCTGTCATTTTTTTAGGGACTATTTTTGTTTACTTTTATTAAAACACATGATATAATTGAAAATATATTTTTCTCTTTTTTATTCCAAAATACCTGGTGAATAATCCGTGGAGTAGTGAGTTTATTATAGGTTTTCCCTGACACTGTAGAGAGATGTCAGAGGGTACACACAGGTATATCTATCGGTTTTAATAATGAGTAATCGTATTTGATATCTGGCCAGCGAAGATTCATAGTCCACCAGCAACCTGGTTCTTCATATGGAAAAACACAAATAAAAGAATGTATCATTGGATGGTTATTATCACTGCCTTAACATCAGCTGTTTGTACTGGATATTAGCACCTATACTTTGGAGTAAACATATTTAGCAGTGTGAATAGTATTGGCTGCACAACTAGCCAAGAAACACGAACATACAGATGTGTAATAACTTGAACGGAGACTCTTGCTCAGTATTACTCTTTATAGTTTCCTACTGAAGTATTGTATTAGGCAGGAGCAGAAAGAGCACGAGGTGTGGATGACCCTCAACCACTGATGGTTAGAAACCATGAATGGTTGCCAGCCAATGGTAAAATGATTTACTATACCTTTGATGGGGATGATACCGATAATTTCCCACCACTAATAGTAGCCGTGGTCCAGGTATTTTTTTCTTCCACTCTTGCATAGTGGTCCAGGAGCTGCGCAGGGCTACTAGGCTGTCAATCGGTAGCTCTGCACCATGCTTGGCTTACACCAGCGGTGTAGTTAGGTGCCACGGTGCCTAGAGCAAGGGCATGTCGCCCCCCCCCCCCCCCCCCCCCCGGAGGCTCTCTCCACAAAATGTACACTAACCATTAGAATATAAACAAAATAGTTCATCATAAGCAGCAGTAACCATGACCACATTTTGTGGATTCTTCCGAAAATGGTCCTACATCCTATGTCTTCCTATGTTACTAAAAAGAGGTAACTCCATACTTTACTATACTGTACTGTACTGTACTGTACTGTAATGCCACAATATTTCTCTGTTTCTGGGATTTGCTGTGTGTGTACAGCAAAAAAACGGAATCCATTACAGTTACAGAAAGATTTATAAGAGAATTTTAACTTGGCAACAGAGAGGGGTTTTTTTTGTTATTTTTTTTTTCCTCTGGAACCATTTAAGGAGACATACAGTACAGCTGAAAGCACAGGAATTATGTTGTGTGCTGAAATCAGACAGATACTCTGAAACAATTCATCTGAAATGAGCAACCTTCATGTTCTACACAAAAATAGATTCCAATATGTTTTTGTACATGAATACTTTTTATTATCTTCGCTGAATCTGCTGGAGTCTTTTTCATTCAGTTCTGCAGGGCAATGGGAAATGTCTTAATCTGACCCAAATAAATAGGTTTACTTTTTATCTCTATATTCAATAATCTTCTTCTGCTTGTGTAGAAGATGGAATGTGTATCCAAGCCTCTCTTTAAGAGTCAAGTCCAATTGCTTTCAATGATGTGTTATGTATTTTCTTAATCCATACTTACTGACTTCTTATCTTTACCCTCCAGGAGAGTTCTCAAGTGGTCATTGGAAGGAGGGAGGGGGGTTGTTTAAATTTATGTCATTATAGCTCCATTCACTATAAAGCAATGTTGCAAATTCTGAGAGCAAGGTGTCCGGACCAATACACCATCCATATACACCAGCCATTAAGAAAGAAAGCCATCAATTATTTATTTGTTTACATTTCTATGAGAATTTCTTAAATCGTTTTCCCCTCAGTTCCCTGGTTCTAAACTTTAGTCTGTGCAAGTGGCAGTGACTGTTTAGGTTGAAACAGTGACTTGGAGGCAGTTATCTCCTATTAGATTCTACCTATAGAGTATTAAATTAAAAATACAATAAACTAAGGGAAGGCTTCAAATAGCCACAGATGCTGCAAAAACAGGATTTGCTTGTAATCTTATATTAGCTAATATCTGCTCTCATACTATGGAGGTGACAGGAGAAATCACCTCCCGTGCTAATTGCATCTTCCCATAATTGTCTTGTAGCCAACTTATCATGCCTTTACATTCACAAATACATTTATATATATATATATATATATATCTAGAGAGAGAGAGAGAGATAGATATAGATATATAGTGGGGGTAGGTCAGCACTCTGACTGGTAGTGTCCCGGTACCATGTTGCCTTCCTTGTTGGTAGGTACAATAGAAAAGGAAAGAGGCGGCACTCACGGTTTTTGAAAAAAAAAATGTGTCTTGACCACGTACAATCCGACGTTTTGAGGTTTGTAACCTCTTTTTGAAAAAGAGGTTACGAACCTCGAAACGTCGAATTGTATGTGACCAGTACACGTTTGTTTTTCAAAAACCGTGAGTGCCGCCTCTTTCCTTTTCTATTATATATACACAAGTGTAGGATATAGAAGTGCGCATAAATTCTCACCAATTGTCTTATGTGACACATACAATTTGGAATAAAAGACAATGATTTTATTCAAATACAAATACAGATGCGGTCATTTCCATCAATTCAGTAAGCAATTCTTCAGAATAGTAACATCCAAGTTCATATATGACAAATGAAGAAACCCTTCTGGGTGGGAATGGAACCCATGACCTCATTGCTCTGAGGTAGTAATGCTAACCATTACACCACCCGTGTACTGTAGTCCATACGGATTAAACCATTTTGTCATATAGACACCATGTTCGCACTCTGGAAAAACTGACTTAACCATATGATGGAAGAAAACTTTTAGGAATATTGAGTAAAATGTGGACAATTTAAAAAAGTTAGATTGATTTATCTATACTCAAAGTGTGAGCAGCTGCTTGTCCTTTTGGTGTGTGTGTGTGGCCATTATTGCTTGTATTGACGATGTAGCCAAGTATAAGCTTTGTATATTTTTAAGGACTCTTATGTGTTTCAGATTTTATTGTGGTGATAGAAATAGGTTTCCCTACACAGGGTCGCTGAAAGCCCTTGACCATCCCGTTCAAGGGCTTTCAGCGACACTGTGTAGGGAAACCTATTTCTATCACCACAATGTAGCACTCCCAATATTTCCAGTTAAGGAGCTGCCTGATGTTTCTCCATTCAAGTGGCTAACACATATGTTGGTGGTGCAACTGAGACATAAAACACAGATCTGGTGATGTACTAAGCCTAGGAGACTCAAAGTGGAGAGAGAGAAAGTGCAACCAATTAGCTCCTGACTGCCATGTTGAAGAATATATTCTTCAACATAGAAAATACTTTGTATTTCTTAGGCTTAGTATATCTGCCCCTGAATGAGTAAGTTTATAGCACTCCTGTTCTAGGGTTGTAGAGCTGTCTCTGTCTGCTTAAGTTCACTAAACACTTATTTTTGAAGTTTGTAAGTTGTGTAATATATAGGAGATACTATAAGAGTAAATTTATTTGCCATCCCATGGCTTAGTTGTTTCAAAATTAGTTACTACATTGTATTATTCACTGAACAATATAGTATTACAAATATAATTAGAGTACAGTATGTACTGTACTTAATTGCTTACAGTGTACTGTACATTCTCACTGATGATCGTGAAAGTGAGTGGAAGTTTGTACTTTCTAGTTAGCACAAGTCATGCCACGTGACATAACATCATACAGTTCACTTCCACACCCAGGACACAGAACACTGCCAACTATCTCCTACTTGTTCATCCAGATGTAGAAAAGAATCTTCAAAGTTACAAGACTTGGCAGAGTACCTGGACAAGCAATGCATACACAATGTACAGGAAGTGCCAGTGTGTCCTTTGGGTTCCATGTGAACTAACTAATGACAAGTATTGAACAATTCTGTTTTATTTAATTCACAAATATTGCACATATGGTGTAATCCAAGAACAAAATGTTACACTAGAACCTAAAGTGAAACTGTATTCACATTGAGATATCTCTCTCTCTCTCTCTCTCTCTCTCTCTCTCTCTCTCTCTATATATATATATATATATATATATAGTTATTTAGAGTATAAAAAATTATGACCATTTTGGGGATATATTTGGGAAAAAATATCACCCAGTTAAGTAGTTAATAAAGTGTAAATTTGGGAATATTGCACAATAGTAAATTAATATATTACATTGAAAGTAGTGGTGGCAGCTTGCACCAATAAGGAGGCAATGGAAACTACCAAAGGGATTCAGATGCGTATCGCTGAGCCAATTACCAATCATCAGAGAAGGTGTGTTTTCTCTTCTACTTGTCATATCATTCACCCAGCACCATGGGTATAACATGCCCACTACAAACAGCAGACTTTAAACCAAAAAAATAATAATAAAGAACACGATGGTGGGTGCAGCTTGTTTACTAAATGTCTTTGAACAGGCCCATCAAGCTAGCCTTGGGCCTAAATATGTAGACTGGTTTATATACACATACTGTACAGTGTTATAGGAGTAACCAGCATTTTCAATAATAAAAAGGGATATTGTCCACAAGCCTGTTTGCTTCAGGAAAGCTGCACTTTGCTTTTACTAAAGACTGACTGATTGAATTGAATGTACTGTGAAGGCCTTGTGACCAGGGTCAGACGCTTGTGACGCACTGCTACAGCCCAGAGGGACTGAATTATGGCTTTAAATAAAAGTCTGTTTGTTGATCCACCATTATAATAAAAATGCATTATTTTATTCCGAGCTGATTCCTGATTAATCTGTCGCCCATGTAGAGACAATAGCAGTCTACAACACAAATTAGCAGAAAATGGTAGTTTAAGATAACAAATATACATTTTAAAGGTTGAATAAAAAAGGAGATCAGACCCTTATGAAGTTATCAATGTTTATCCCCTACTCATTCATCTGTCAATAGATTGGAAGAGTGCAGGGGCGTTATAGCCTCTGTATATTACACATGTTTATTGAATAACACTTAGGGACTATGTGGACTATGTCATAGGTTCATTTAGACTTCATGGGGCCCTAGGAACGATACCGGTTTGGTTCCTCCCTCGAACAATCCACAGCACTATATCTTTGCTGCTGATTGCAGGCGGCATCGATAGAGTGCACAGTCTACCTATAAATGCTTAGCTACGTGAACATCGCCATTGCGTACAAACATGAATCAGGCTCTAGGTCTTTTGTACGTAGGCCTCATACCTGTGTCACATTTAAAGTGAACTCTGGTTTACAACATTTTTTATTCTTTCAATGAACATCAAAAGGAATTTGGGAGTGTGAGCAGGTCCTTTTGATGTCATGACATCACACAGTAGTCACGCAATTCTCTTCTGGGAACGTTTTGGATGGCCAGGATATCTTTATGTGGCCACTTAGCACCTGCGGGTCTCTAGGCAGATGCCTAGGTTGCTTGTGGAAAAGTTGCCTCTGGTCTATGTACTAAGCCATGGAGAGAGGTACAGTAGATGTAGATAAAGTTAATGTTTGAAAGATTGCAGTTAGGAGGTGATTGGCTGGCAGTTTCTCAGTCCACTTTATCTCTTCACGAGACTTAGTACATAGACCGCTAATTTCTCTCACTATAAACTGCAGTATGATTTGAGGATTTTGCTGTGCGAATATACTTGTCATAACTACAGACCATTGCAACAAATTCACCTACAAATAATTAAGAAAAGCTTTCAATCCTCCCAAAGTATTCAAGAGATTTAAGAATAACCTTATTATTTGAGAATAACCTTATTATTTATTCATTTTCTCTTACTATATATATATATATATATATATATATATATATATATATATATATATATATATATAGGTACTTATGTAGTATCTGGGCTGCCGATTTCTAAATCGGGTCGGATCGGGAGATCGCATCGCATCGCATGCGACCATGCGATGCGATGCGATGCGATGCGATGACCCGATTTTTCCATAGGAATCAATGTTAAAATGGACTGAGTTCATTTTAACATGGAATTCAATGGGGAAAATGGGTCATTTTCATACCCCTACTATCCAAGTGGGCATGGAGTTGGATATAAACCTGTGGCGAGCGTAGCGAGCCACCGAGCCCGAAGCGTGGCGAGCGAAGCGAGCCCCGCGAGGGGACGAATACCGTCCCCTCGCGGGGCTCGCTTCGCTCGCCACGCTTCGGGCTCGGTGGCTCGCTACGCTCGCCACAGGTTTATATCCAACTCCATGCCCACTTGGATAGTAGGGGTATGAAAAGGACCCCTTTTTCCATAGGAATCATTTTAACATTGATTCCTATGGAAAAATCGGGTCATCGCATCCGATGGTCGGATGCGATGCGATGCGATGCGATGCGATATCGCATCGCATCGCATCTGATTGTATGCCTTAACTTAAGGCATACAATCAAAAAATCGGCAGCCCAGATACTACATAAGTACCTATATATATATATATATATATATATATTAACACCAGTGTAATTCCATAATTCTAAAAACTTAATATTATTAAAGCCACAGATTTGGGCTTTTTCAATGATTATTTTGGTGACATTAATGTTGGATATCATGGGACACTTTAAAACTTACTGTATGTAGTAAACCAAATTTTACAATTTTGTCTGATGTTGGTAATAAATTAGTAATACCGCTACGGTCACTCCGCAGATTTCTTCATTGATTACTTATTTTTCTCCCTATGCATATGTTTTTGTGGATGTAGCATGGCAAAATGCAGTCAAAACTGAGTTTTGGCAGCATTTCTTATACATTGCAGGACATAAAAGGGAAATGTTCACTGCCCTTCTTGTTCTGGAAATATCTCTGAAACATCTGAGCCTTTGTGAAATGAATTTAAAGTTAACATGTGCATAATGGTGCTACGGAGGTTCTGATTTTATGGAAAGAACCAGTATGACCTATTATAAACAATTAGTAATCAATTAGCCAAATATGTGTGGGTCTTGTGTTACTGTCCGTCCTGGTAGAAACATGCAATGGGACAGTACAGTACAGAACCATGTGTACAGTGCAATCTGTACTCGTATGGAATAAAATGTGAGCATAAGTATGTGAGAAACGTGCTCACACGTGTCTCAGTTACAAGCTGTGGAAGTAAACATGAGAGGGGCGTGTTAAGTGTGTGCGTACACCACTTAATTATCCAGCCATTCGAGTATGGTACAAATAGGTAATGTGATGTTTTTCTCCAGCGATAATCTTTTATTTATTTATTTATTTTATAAGTAGAATTAATTGTTTGCCTCTACCAGGCAGCAGAACATATTTAATCAGGGATTTATCTTTATAATCCAGGCTCATTTTGCATTGAGCTTTCAGTGGCAATTGATAAGGGTGGTGTGTATCCTAACAGCTGTATTGTAAGTACAAATTACTTGTGTCTTGTTTTACAGTTTATACACATTCAGTGCAATGTCCTTAAATGATTGGAACAAGAGCACATGCTGCCTTGATTTTTCCATCATGAACCGCGCCACTACGCATCACTGGTTACAAGGTATACGGTACTGCCGATCTCTAAGTCAGTCAGCTTTTAATAGGTCCATTCTGAGGATACAGAAAATATTTTATAGCATGCTACAGATGAGTCTGCTAGCCACGGCGATCACTGAATGGTATGACTAGTGGGTCCGCGAATGTGGGAGGGTACTGCATGCATAGGATCACATGGTGCACATGCTTCCATGGCTGATTCACACACGGGCACGAATAATCACACCCGTGATATGCACCCATACAGCGAATGCATACATTTGTAAATCTCTATTTAAATCAGTGGGAATGGTCTACACATGTAGCATTGACCTTAGGATACAATTAGCATGCAATAGCGTTGGGCAATGACATGTAACATAATCTCTAGGTGCTATCCTTAGAGTTGTCTAACCAGGACAACCGTAAACAAGGCAGTGTTATAAAGTTATAGGAGATCCATATCTTCAAGGACAGCAAATGCCCCTATCATTCATCATTCTGGTTATGCCAAGACCATTAACGGCAGGAGAAGTGTTGCTTTCTGTTGGGAGCTATAAGCTCATTAAGACCAACAGGCCACAGGAAGTGGATGGTACTGCCCAATGCTATAAAGGGGAAAAAAACTATTGTTGATATTCAGAGGTATATAATTACACCAACGTACACTTGTTCATACAAAAAGGCAACTTTTACCACACCAACCATTTCTTTTTGAAGAATATGCAAATTAAATGTAAAAATGACAAATCTACAAACATATTTTATAATGTTCATTGTCAAACGGGAAGAGGAACCCATACAACCTTCGCTTTGTAGATGCTACATTCTAATATTCCTTGTTCACCAGTGGAAAAATACAACACATCTTTTTACATTTCTTTTCCGATTTCTCAATCTGCACAAAGGCCAAAGAAGTTAAGCTAAATAGTTAAGTGAATGTCTTGAATTGCCTTGATGCACACAGCTATTTGAAGTCATGTCTTTATATGGACACAATGCATCAACAAAGGTTAGTGGTTTCTGCATAAGAGTGTGGGCAATCCACAGGCAGCCTTGAGAATTCAAATTCATCTTGTGCTACTTTGTCCTAGAGCCAAAAAAATCGATGTGCAATGGCCAGTAATAGCTAAAAACGTCCATATGCAGAAAATATATATTGAGAGAGAGCGAGCAGGCATCCACTAATTTAATATAGAAATTGATTCAAGTTTTATAGCAGTTTATAAGTCTTCTGATGATTGTTTTATGTATAGCTGGAATGATTAATCTCCATTTTAGAACAATAAAACATTATCTGAAAAACAATACCAGTACTGGGAACTGTCGAATTCCACCCCCCAAAAAAGAAAAAGCATTGCATAATAGTTATATATACAGTAAACTGTATGCATATACTTTACTTCTACATTTGCACCAACATATTGTCAGGGGCATAACTCCCAGGAGCAACGGAGATGCTTGCCTCCGAGCTCCAAGCCGTGAAGGGACACCTGCATGTACAGCAGCAGCCTTGTGGTTCACAGCAGGAACCAAGTGTGGCTGCTGCTCCTCCAACGGAGCTCTGGGCTACATGCACCGCTACTGCATAGCTAATTGGCTCTATCCCAGGTGACCTACTAACACCTGCAATAGGGGACATAAGAGTTCCTGTCTGGTAGCACTCTGGGGGTTATTCAGGTTGACACGCAGCGCTGCTTCATTCGCATCGCTGGGTGTCATTTTTCATTCGCATTTGCCACCGCCTCCCATTCGCAGTGCGAGTTCCCCCACATGGCTGTGACTGGATGTTTAGCATAAACATCCATTAACAGCATATGGGGAAACATCTACATCATTCAATGGTTGCCGACCATTAATTGATGTGGAAGGTGCACGCATATCTAAGTGACTCACAGGGTGATTTCCATGGGAACACCCAGCATTTTCATGGGAACGCCATGGGAACGAGCATGGGCGAATCCCCCAGCCCGACGTCCCATGCTCCCCCAAGCCTCCAGCCCGCAGTCTTGGGTGCATGCACCCAGCGAACACTCTGTTCGCTGTGGTCGCGCACACCCGGCGCATGCACATGCGCATTTAAAAACATTGCATGCGAGTGTGTGGACCAGAATAAGCCCCTCACTCTGTGCAGCAGCAATGATGGTGCGCCTGCCACTGCTGCTGGACTGTTAGATGGCACCAGTGATCACTGATTCTACATGTAGCAGGCGGTTGAATCACGTTAGTCTGATCCTGCTTTCCCTTTCTTTTAAAGGGGGCACCAAACTAAACAGATATTAGTAACTATATGTAATGTATGTATTTATTTAGAACTAGATCATCTATAATATTTTATGAATGGTAGATAGCATACTGTAATATATATATATATATATATATATATATACTGTATATCTTACGAATAAGTATACCTAAACCACATGATAGCAGTGTTTATGTAATGTTGGCATGTCATCCTTTGACAGAAGTTCTAAACAATGCTTACCAGGTCTCAATGGATTGTGCATGCAGTTCTGGGGCACCAAGCCTGGTAGGATGGATGTTGATGCCCGACTGCTCAGATCAATGACGGAAGGTGATGTTACAGGTGATTGTGGCAGACCTGGCTGATGGGAGCTAAGTTCATGTGAGGACTGACTAGGTGGAATACCATTCTCAGAAAGAAACTCTTCCAGGTCCATGTACTCCAGCTGGAACGTATCTCCATCATACGGCAAGGTCTTGTCCCAGAGTGTCGGCCCCAAGAAAGCCGATTGTGGGATAGTTGAGCCTGTGGTGTCATCTTCCAGCTTCTTCTCTTTATCTTTCTCTTTACAGAAGGCTGAGGAAAAGGTAAAGAGGCAATGTTACAAGGCTGAATTAAGATTTGCAATATGTAATTACAGTAATTAGGATTCTCTATAATACTGTACATTAAAGATGTGAAAAAAGTTGAGATTTCCTTTGCACAGTTACCAAAAACATAAAGTATAGTAGCTAAAAGCAAGCAGACAACATAGTCACTTATCAAAGTAAAATAAAGAAGGGTTATAATTGTATTGAAGTTAACAGAGAGAGGCATTTAGAATGAAGCCAACTTTTTCTTTAATGATCCCGTAAAGAAAGGAATTTATGTTTTAGGATCTATAAAGATTCAAAATACATGCAATATGGGAATCATTGATAGGTGTGTGCACATTCCTTGCAGCTACAAACTGTTCATATACTGCACTGGACATCTTTAGAAGCCAAATGGTAAATTATGTTATACTTTTCAACTACTATGCCGTGGCACACTAGTGTGCCTTGAGCTGTTCTCAAGTGTGCCCCCAGATCTAGAGATGCCCAAACCGGTTTACAGCCACCACCAGCTCAACTGTTATTTACTGGTCTCTTCTTTTCATGTAAAGGGCCAATGTATTTTATTTTCTATGGGGGCCAATGTATTTTGCCCTGTGGGGATCTCATGGTGTGTCTGGGCAATTTTAAAATATTATTTAGTGTGCCGCAAGGTAAAAAGGTTGAAAATCGCTGACATATAGTATGCATCTTTGTGCACTTCAGCAGTACGTAAGGTACATACTAAAGTAATTCAAATCTATGCAGAGAACACAACTGAGTTGTTCCACGACTAAATTGACACCAGGGAAATGTCTATCTTATTCTGGGCATACATTTTCATATACAGGGCCAAATGTAATAGCCTCTGAGATGCCGGGGGTGCAGGACTTTATGCCAATATGTCTGTTTTTTTAAAGCAGCAATCAATTGAAAACCAAAACCAATCTGGCTTTACTTTGTAAATGATTGCGGCTTTAATAAAGCAGGCAGACTCGCAGAAAGTGCTGAACCTCCGGCAACAAGGAAGCTATTACATTTAGCCCAAAATGTCTGTAAATGTTTGAACGCAGTGGAGAGACGGGAAGTGTTCTGAACAAATCCTGGTCAGCTCAGATTGTGTGTACACACTGCAGCAATGTTAATGATGGATGTAACAATGTTCCATCCTTCATGCATTATGACACTAGCGATGAGCTACGATGTTAGATATCCAACACATCAAACCTAGCTTCATCACATCCGGGAATGTGCCTATTGGCTGTACACACTGAGCAATATAGGTTATACTGTATATTGGTTCAATCCCCCCAAATGTACATCATGTTGTTCAGTGTGTAACCAGCTTTAGATCAACAGATATTTTAACCAACAGACTAATACCAACCGATATTGTGGTCACACACAGTGAGTTATTTCACAATGTATGGTCATAGTATCTTCTTTTCTCCCCTGTGAAGGAACAGAGGAGATGTTGGACAGTAGACCATGGCAATGTATAAACGGCCAGAAGTGGCTAAGCAATTATTGGATCAGTCGGGCATGTTGGAAGATTCTTCTTTCTAGACTGTCCGATCATTGCCATACACTATACAATTATCATCCCAATCTGCCAATAATCAGCAGACCGGGCCAATAATTACACAATGTGTGACTGGATGGAGATGGAAGCTAACAGAATACAATAACCATCCACTATTACCTATCTTCTTGATGTGAGACTAGTTTAAAATGTGTAACTCATACTACCGTAGCCCTTGGGTAAGGGGACCTCATATTCAGAATCTAGTTTTGTAGACAGAACTTCCTTTGCTTATGGTGTTTTGCTACTTAATGATAATGTCAAACACATACAAGTGGTCACCAAGTTCCCCTCCTGTAGTCACCATAAGAATCACTGCTAATACAATTACTCCAAGGCAGTATGCTGAATGCATAGGGTATTTTTTGAGACTTTGAAGTGCCCCAAATTAAAAAAAAAAAAAAAAAAAAAGTCTCTCGCTTCCGCATAATAGATCCTAGATCTGTTTTTGGACCTTGTGGAGGAAAACAGATGAGCAGAAAACCTACCAGAGATATCATTATATCACATATGATTTACAAGTTGGATGATATTTATTTGGCAACAGGAGTAAATAATATTCTCTTATCATTTTGAAACCTTTTATTTCACTTAACTAAGTACAGTAGTATACATCAGACTGGTGATAATATTTTTTGAAGACCGTGTCTATGGTTTTTTTTACTGTCGGAGCAGCTAAACTTCAAAATAATCACAGTGACACTAAAGTGGCAAAAGACGTCCAATCAAGAAAATGGAGCTAGTTTGCTAATGAAAGCAGGCAGATAAAAGGCGCCCCCAATATAGTGTGCATCATAGTACCCTAAAACTTTAGGTACAGCTGTACATTTATAGGAACCGTAGCTGCATGCACCATAGAATTGCTGGGTACTGTAGCTGCACTGTAATCTCATTAAGGAACCAATTAGGCACAAATAAGTCATGTGTTTGCCTGCTGCATTTACGGACAATCCTTTTTATCCCTCAATCCACTGCCAGCCAAGAAAGACAAAAATCCAACAGTTTTTAAGGAGCTCAGAATCACACAGACCAGCACATTGTGGCAGGCACTACATTCTTAAGGTGAAAACACATCGGATTCTTTGTATTGAAACAATGATTAAAGGAGAAATGACAGGCAGTTCAGTGCCCATACTGCCGATGAACAATGTACGGAAAATACACACTTATCAAGCACATAAGTATAAGGCATACCCCTACCAAGGAAAATTTATATATATATATATATATATATATATATATATATATACATACATACATACATATATACACAAATATTTTCTCCCTAAGTAGGGTTATGTCTATATTGATGTAAAAGTGACAATTATAATAGTAAGACATGTTTATTATTAATAAACGTATACTGCTACTAAAACGTAACCATTTGGAGAAGTATTTCTAGGAGATAAATCAAGCGTTTTGCAATTTTTAACAACATCTAAACAGATATTATAATAGTTTTAGCGCTATAGAGACATTTTTGCACATAAATGAGCTAATGTGTATACACTTGTATAGAACTGAAGTGAATGTCATTTACCTTCTTCGTGCTGTAGCGGCAGTTTCAGGGGGTTCTCCAGCAGAGATTTCAGCACTCCATAGGTTGGAGGTATAAAAGTTGGGTTCAAAGATAACACCCTTGACATCTTTTCCATTCTTACGAATGTGTCAATATATTTTGATATAAAAGTGATGCCAGAGAAATGCACGGCTGAGATGTGCAGAAGTTCTAGCAGGTATCTGTGCAGCTGGAGACCTGTTACACAGTAGCTCCTCACTCTCCTGCTGCAAATACAGATCTGTGCAGTGATGCTGCGATCAGTCACATCTCCATGTGCAGCAGCTGAGAGCAGTGACATCACAGCCACACCTCCCCTCCTAAATAGGAATAGCTGGGAGTGCTCCCGTACTGTTCCACTTACTGTACCAGGGATATCTTGGTTGTAGTTGACGGCACAGCATATTTTTCTCATGCCTAGTGTTACTTTTACAGTAAGCAAATAATGTGTAGTAATAATATTGGTTTTTCTTTTTGGAAATAATATTTTATATTTATATGCTTATATTAAATGTAGGAAATATATTTTACATTGAAAAAAGAAACTTTATTTAGCTTAATTTAGATTTTCTGCTAAAATAAGAGATTTCACTGAATGCAACTGGTGGTTTTAGTAGACAGAATAATGTTAGTAAAATGTCCATTGCAAACAATTATTATACATTATTCGTGGTTACTTGGTTAATGTACGAACAGAAAATGTAATTATCCAGAATCCTGACAATATCCATGGCAACCGGTTTCTAGGATGCAAATTTAATAATGATCATGTTTGGAGCCGCTCCGTCGGTGGAACGTGGATAGGGTAAGTACTGTATGTGTGTACTGTACATTAATGTGGGTACTCTTTACCTAGAAGGGCGCCCATCGTGGCCATCTCGGGCATTGAATGCACTAAAAAGTCGGGTGCGATGCGACCGACGTGATGCCCGCGATTTCCCATAGGGAACAATGTTTTGTCAATTGAGACAAAAATGTCTCAATTGACCCGATTTTCCTGTACAATGCCTCAATTGACCTGATTTTTCCATAGGAAACAATGTTAAATGGGCCACAGATGCCAAATAGGCACCCTGAAGTGTGAAAAGGCCACCCCAATTGTTAACGCCACCCCACGATCAACGTCAACCCGAAGCGTGGCGAGCGCAGCGAGCCTGCGAGGGGCGGCGGTATGCGTCCTACGACCTTTTCATACCCCCACTATCCACGTCGGCGTGGAGTTGAGAATAGAAAGTGTGGCGAGCGTAGCGAGCCCGAAGCTTGGCGAGCGGACGCGGATACCTTCACAGGTATCCGCGTCCCCTCGCGGGATTCACAGCTGTCCGCGTCCGCTCGCCACGCTTCGGGTTGACGTTGATCGTGGGGTGGCGTTAACAATTGTGGGGGCCATTTCACACTTCAGGGTGCCTATTTGGCCTCTGTGGCCCATTTAACATTGTTTCCTATAGAAAAATAGGGTCAATTGAGGCATTGAACAGGAAAATCGGGTCAATTGAGACATTTAACATTGTTCCCTATGGGAAATCGCGGGCATCGCGTCGGTCGCATCGCACCCGATTTTTTAGTGCATTCAATGCCCGCGATTTTTTACTAACGATGCCCCCGATCAAAATAGTGGGCGCCGTTCTAAGTAAAGAGTACCTTAATGTGTTTATTAAAGTTATACTTTTCTGTGTCTTGGCCTATTTTGTTTACATATTTTTCACAATAGAACTACCATGCTGGGATTTGTGGTCCTCCAAGTATCAGCATGCGGGGGAGGCATAATTTTGGGGGATGCAGTCAATTTAGCTACAATCAAAATCCCGACGGTCAAAATACTGACAACCATTGACCGACGGTCAAAATACCGACATTTAAAATACTGACGCGGTCAAAATACCGACACGGTCAAAATACCGACATTTAACTTGTTCATACTTTACATCCCAGTGGACATGGAGGGGAAATACAATAGTGTGCCCGAAACATGGCGAGCCATGCGAGGGTACGCGGTACTACGTTTGACTGTCCATGTCGCACAGACATGTGCCGACAGGCAGAGTTTCATGCCCTACCATGCACTAGGGCGTGGAGGGAGAATAAAATAGTGTGCCCGAAGCATGGGGAGCACAGCGAGCCATGCGAGGGGACGCGGTACACTCATACAGGTTTTATGTCGACCTATGTCAACATACAGACCAACATACAGTAATATGAATAATTACTTGCGTATACTTTTTGACCTGTGTGTGTGTGTGTATATAAATATATATATATATTTATTTATGTCCATGGGCGGATTCAGGGGGGGCACCCGGGCACGTGCCCCCCCTGTCATTTCAGACATAGCTCATTTTGTAGCTGAGGACCAGGGCTTTCCAATGAGTCTGACCCCGTGGCGCTACCCCCCCCCCCGGGAACCGGAGATATCGCCTGGCAAACCTGAAACGTTTTCCCCATAGTATAACGTGGGACCTGTTAATTCCAACCCCCACCCAGTTCCGACGGCTGCCAGTTCCCCCACTGGCATCACAGAAGCTCGTGGTTGATCTCATTCAAGTCGCTTTAATCTGATACCAGGCAGGTCCATATGGGTCAATTGGTTCCGGAGATATTGCGGGTAAACTGATTTTTTTTATTTTTTAAATATAATTTCATAGCTGTTCATGTCCTTTGAGGGCAGATTACTCTGGAACCAAAATCATTTGAAGCACACTGAAAACGTCTTATTATTATTTATTTATTAACAGTTTCTTATATAGCGCAGCATATTCCGTTGCGCTTTACAATAGCAGACAGTGATACAACAAAACAGGGTATTTACAGACAGTCAAAATGTAGGAGGGCCCTGCTCGCAAGCTTACAATCTATAGGGAAATAGGCATTGATACATAAGGATAGATACTGTATTCTTTATTGCATCGATTCCACCAGAACGCAAGGTTCTATGACTGGTTCTGGAATTTGATAAGCTTGCCTGAAGAGATGAGTTTTTAGGGAACACTTATAGGGTTGGAGACTGGAGGAGAGTCTTATTGTGCTTGGGAGGGCATTCCACAGAGTGGGTGCAGCCCGAAGAAAGTCCTGCAGTCGGGAATAGGAGCGAGTAATGAGTGTGGATGAGAGACGCAGATCTTGGGAGGAGCGTAGAGGTCGTGTTGGATGATAATTTGAAGATATGTATGTTGGTGTAGTTTGGTTTATGGCTTTGTGTGTAAGTAAAAGAATTTTGTATTGAATACGGTAAAATACAGGTAACCAATGAAGTGACTGACAGAGTAG
Source organism: Crinia signifera (assembly GCF_055691185.1). Classification (NCBI taxonomy): domain Eukaryota; kingdom Metazoa; phylum Chordata; class Amphibia; order Anura; family Myobatrachidae; genus Crinia; species Crinia signifera. The sequence goes on from NC_139222.1 coordinate 202,678,269, forward strand.
CTTTGCAGACGATGAACGTCTGGCTAGGAAGATTAGTCTTGCAGCTGCATTCATAATGGACTGTAGTGGTGAGAGTCTGTATTGGGAAAGGCCAATAAGGAGACTATTGCAATAATCAATGCGTGAGATGATGAGAGCATGGGTTAGAGTTTTTGCAGTGTCTTGTGTAAGGTAAGGGCGAATTATAAATATGTTTTTTAGGTGCATGTGGCATGATTCTGAGACAGATTGAATGTGGGGTACAAAGGAAAGTTCTGAGTCAAGGATAACACCTAGGCAGCGAGCTTGAGAGGTAGGAGTGATTGTCATCTTCTCAACAGCGATGGAGATATCAGGTTGGTAACTACTATTTATTGGCGGAAATATAATTAATTCTGTTTTTGAGATATTAAGTTTGAGGTGGCGAGATGACATCCAGGATGAAACAGCAGAAAGGCATTCAGAGACACGGCTCAATACAGATGGGGACAGGTCCGGGGAGGATAGGTAGAGCTGAGTATCATCCGCATACAGATGATACTGAAATCCAAAGGAGCTGATTAGTTTGCCAAGAGATGAGGTATAGATTGAGAAAAGCAGAGAACCTAAAACTGAACCCTGAGGTACTTCTAACTGAAAGAGGTAGCGAAGAGGAGGTAGAATCAGAGAAACGAACACTAAAGGAGCGGTTAGAGAGGTAGGATGAGAACCAAGAGAGGGCTGTGTCTTTAAGACCTATGGATTGTAGTGTTTGTATGAGAAGTGTGTGGTCAACAGTGTCAAAAGCAGCAGAGAGATCTAGAAGAATTAGTAGTGAGTAGTGGCCTTTAGACTTAGCAGTGACCAGATCATTCACAACTTTAGTCAGTGCTGTCTCTGTGGAGTGTTGGGCACGAAAGCCTGACTGATGCAGGTCCATTAAGTTGTGCGAGTTAAGAAAGTGTGTGAGGCGAGTATAAGCAAGTCTTTCAAGTAGTTTGGAGGTGCATGGAAGTTGAGAAATGGGACGGTAGTTTGAGAGAGAGCTTGGATCAGAATTCTGTTTTTTCAGAATCGGAGTAATAACTGCTTGTTTGAACAATGAAGGAAAGACACCAGTAGAGAAAGAGAGGTTACAGATTTTAGTTAAGATTGGAATGAGCACAGGAGACAGAGATTTACTTATTTGCGAGGGTATAGGGTCAAGAGGAGAGGTAGTAGAGTGGGAGGCAGAGAAAAGTGCAGATACTTCATCTTCATTTTGGGAACAAATGAAGCAAATGCTTCAGAGGGCTCAGATATGGAATTGAGCATATCACCAACTGAGTTGGAGCATACCAATTCATCTCTGATCTTGTCAGTCTTATCCCTGAAGTAGGAAGCAAGATCTTGTGCATGGATAGTGGTTGGTGGCTTGGGTGAGGGAGGGTTGAGAAGGGATTTAAATGTATTAAAAATACGTTTTGGGTTAGAAGCTTGAGCAGAAATGAGAGTTTGGAAATATGTTTGTTTGGCAGTTTCCAGGGCATAACTATAGTACTGGTAGATATTCTTATACAGGTATGTAAAGAAATCCATTGGACTGTGAGATTTACGCCATTTACGCTCAGCTTTGCGTGAGATATTTTGTAGGTGTCTCGTTAATTTAGAGTGCCACGGTTGGCGTCTAGGCCTACGTGGAGTGTGGTGGGTAACTGGAGCCACTTCATCCAGGGCTGTTTCAATATGATACTTGTCTCATGTAAACGGGTCAGTTGATTCCGAAGACAATAATCAGGCGCAGACTAAAGATCAATTTAATTGCTCTGAATAAATACTTGTAGGATAAGGTAGCAACTGGTATGCAGCTCCCAGCAAAGGTTAATAGAATAGAAATAAACAAATTATTGAGAGCGCATATGAACCAGTAAAAAAATAAACATTTATTAAAAACAACAGTATTAGACACTTAAAATGGTAGATACGGTAATTAGGTAATAAATATGGGCAATAATCCCTTATAGTAGGCAAGGTCCTATGGACCAGAGTCCTCTGACTAATTAAGTCTCCAATTTTTAGTTGAAAAAATAAAAATCACTCTTGCTTGTAGCATCCAAAAGCATGGATTTAGTGGATACAATAATTGGATTCAGTGTCTAAACATCTTAGTGAGCATTTAATAGATGTGTAGTGTGCCATTGAGTGGGCATCTTACACTGCTGAAAGTACATGTCTTGCTCCACAAATGGGCGTTTATGCTTAAATGCTTGTAGTTGCAAGATATTTCTATATAACTTTAGTAACAATATATTTTGGGAAGCTTATCAAGTTTTGATATTAAGTAGGATGCACAGACCAAAATTGAATTGATGGGACAAACATTACTTAGGGCAGGTTAGTGAAGAGGTCGAGGCACATTTGGTGGGTTGGGGCTGCTGCTTTTAAAGATTTATACTGTATTTCTTCCTTCATCTGGTACAGTGCAGAACCAAGTAAATGGGGGGAGAAGAAATAATGATGCCAACGGGTTCTATGAAGTTTAATAGGCGACAACAACTGCCCGAGTACAAAATTGCTACACATATCGGGATGCATTATAACGTGTTTAATAAAATGTGGAGCCCAGCAATGTCTCACAGAATAAAAGCTCCCAATATTATTTTGTTTAGACAACATAACCCACACATGGTGTTTTAGGTGTATGAACACACAAGAAAATGAGCCATACTCCTGTCCGGGTCCAGGCTTGAAGTCATTTGAGCATACACATAAGAGGAAAGTCTGAGTTGTGTGTAATTAGGTAATTGTTCTGAAATGTCATATTTTCAGTACTCAATTCTGTGTTTGATCGAATAATGTCAAATTGTAGGGGATTTTAATAGCCTTGCCGGATGATTCTAGACATAGTCGTTGTCTACTTCTGTCCATTGTTCTGCACCATTTTATCTGGCCATTGTTCATGTAAGCATTACTTCATGGTAATACCTTGGGAACACTGGTAAGCCCCAAACACTTCTTACACATTCCTAGTGAGCTACATAAAATCAAACAGACATTGATGTTGTCTGTCCCATCCTTGTGTACTGTTGTTTCCTCTGTGTAAAATATTAGGGGAAAAAAAACAAAATTAAGACTGCTTGTGGTTATGCATTGTATGAATCCAGGAATCATCAAAATAAAAAAAAATCTGTATCACCATTTTTTGGATAATTAGTACCTCAATGAGCTCTATGCATGTGCAATGGGAGAATCTGAAAGAGTTCAATATAACTCACCACTAAACACTATAGCTGGGTGCACACTAGCAGATATATCTGCAGATCAATTGATCTGCAGATATATCTGTGGTCGAATCGGGCAGCACGTTCTCCATACACACTGCCCAATTCGTCCTGCCTGACTTCACAACATGCGCCCGCTTAGTTGACCTGTCAATCACCATTGGCTACTGTGCAGCCGGTGTACGGGTGATTTGACGATCACCTGTACTCACAGCACCATCTTTAGATAAATATATATATTGGGCATCGGCTATGTTGCACAACCGATTCAATATGTTTGTGAACAGTGCTGGTAAACACTGGACGATGTTCAATCAATATATCAGCCATTCAATCGAACTGCTCTTATATATCGGCCAGTGTGTATACAACATAAAAGTAAAGATTTTATTATCAAACCAATGTTCTAAAACACTCTATCTTATACCCAAATCCATCACGGTGCAGACTTTCACTCGGAATTCGAGAACACTATAAGCTCTTCTGCAGATGGAATATGATCATAGTTCTGTTTGTACAGTCCTGCAACATTATTCATTACATTTTCCTTAACAGATCAAGCCAAATACTATAATATTTTTACCTTTTTTTTGTTGCATAAATCAGCAAAGCATAATAATCTTTGTAATCTTTGCCAAACAAGAGTTTGAGTAGTTTTACAAAAGTGACATTAGAAAATGTGTTTCTCCCCTGCTGTCCGTGTACTGAGCATGAAAGCAAAAGCTTTGTGCTGGTTATAAACTGCAATAATCTCACAATAGCCCAGTGGGTATTTACCTGCTCCTCAAGCTGCATTTCAGGGTTTTTTTCTGCAAGAAAGACTCATTTATTTGTTATCGCAGCCATTAAATTAATTGTGTAAGCTATCACTGATGTCAAGTCAACCTCTACATTTGGAATAGCAGTGACTCGCAGATGTCAGAGGCCTGGTGCTTCTCCTTCAAATCCATAAAAGTTCCATTGGCTGAATTCACACAACCGCAAAACCATTTTGCTCTGCAATAAGTGCGTAATTGAAAAAAACTGAAATTTTCAAAGGTAATTACAAATGATTATAAGGGCTTTTCAAAATGTAGTTGTCCGTTGAGATCTCCAATGCTCCATGAGAAGTAAATAGGAGCCTCAGTGGTTCTAAAGAAACACATTAACCAGTAATTGGAGACTCTGAATACAAAACACATAGACAAATTTTAGCTATTACAGCATTCATTTCATCTGACTTTGTTAATAGGAAATCAAATGGATACAGCTTCAAAGGTTGGTGGTGAGTCTTCTGTTCATCGTCAACTTGACTTGATTTGCAATATGGGTTATCCACAACATAAAGTACACTGTAGCAAATAAAAGCACACAAAAGGGCAAAAAGCTCTCATTCACACTAGTTTCTTTCATTAACATTAACAATGAATAGATAATTAGTAAGATGGATCGCATAGTGTAAAAACGAATTTGAGTGTATCAATACAGGAGCTCCAAAATAAGGGTAGGCATAAAAAATGATGTTCACATTTATATGTATAACAGCTGAAACAGATTCTGTAGCAAGCAGGCCAGGTACACACCAGGACGACATCCAGGTAAATGGGTGGTGTAATCAGATGAGATCTGGCCCCACTGCTCCTCACTGTCCCAATGATTGGAGGCTACAAGAAGTCATGTCCAATACCTTTATAAGGCATACACATTTTAATGATACACTTGATTTTAAAAGGATTATTTCAATCCACACATGCCACCAGGGTCAACTGCCCTATGCTAGAATTTGGCTTTCCATTCTATAATGCTAAAGGAAAAGGAAACGATGCATAAAAAAAATGTTTTATGACAAGATAAAGCATTTTTGCACTAATTTTAATGTTACAGGTTGTCTCCCATCATCTATATATATGTCTATGTATATGTGTGACTCCGAAACTATGCTACTAGCTTTGGAAGCATTTGCTTTGAATGGGCTTACTAGTATACAATATACAGCACAGAGAGTTCGACTTAGATAGTGACACATTTTCTTTCCCATGGCTCCATATACAAAGGGAGGAATGCAGAAAGCATTGCAAGTTTGCTGCCAATTCCTGCAGGCATACCGGCGTCTAGTAACACTGCATGCATGAGAAATTTGGCAAAGCAAGGCTCTTGCGGAAACAGCCTCCCTTTACGATGATAGGACTGGATTTTTGGAGTCCTATCTGCGCATGGGTCCACTAACACTCGCTTCACTAGGGATGCTGGGAGGGATCCGGTTGGATCCCTCCCAAATCTACAGCATTTTTGGAGATTTGCCCGTATTTTTTTACTTTCATGCATCTCATCCTATATTTTTGTTCCATTCACAAATTATTATTTTTTCTAAAATTATCTGCAGGCATTCAATCCTGGTCGCTAGGTGGTGACATACCAGCTCTCAAGAAATCATCACCACTTGAACCAGCCTTGGATTATCTTGTTTATCAAGTAATGTAACTTCATTGAGGTACTATCTACATACAAAGAACTGCTTGATATCACCTACTGGATGCTTACTATCCATGGGAGCTAATAACCCGAACCCCACCAACCAAGTGGTACCATTCAGTGATCTTCCCACATGGCGACAAATCTGGTAAATATTTAATCTCCTCCTACCTCACAACTCAATTTAAAATTTTGAACTGTTCAGGGCTTGTCACAATCCAACTGTATTTTGTGTGTTAATTATCTATTGTTGTATTATTACTTTTATTAAATATACTAATCATTCATGTGTTTTAGTGCTGCTTCTTTATACATGTGTAGCCAACAAATACTGTACTCATATGTGTAAAAAAATGTCACTTGTTTCTTTTGAGGACTGACTATTCTCTACAATAAGCCCTAACTGTGTTAAGAGCTGCCTCTGGTGGGTTAGTGTCATTCATGTTCTGTGGGAGATATATGTTTTCTCCAGATCAGCACTCCAGGTTTTTCTGATCCACCTTGACTGGTTTTTATGCATACCCTGGTCTTTGGACGTGGCTGCCTGCTAGGCCTCTTGGTATATAGGTATCCTGTCTGCACTGAGAACCTGCCAGTTATAGTCTTGTCAGAGGCTTGTTAGAGTCTGGTTAAAGTCCTCAGTATTCATGTGATACTCATTGTATTCTGCTGGTTCCTAGACATTCTCAGATTCCTAGTAAATAACTGTCTGTATATACTCCAGAGTCTTGGTCCTATTCCAGCCTGTGTCTGAGGAGTCCTGCAGGCATACCTGCCGTGTGTCTGAAATCCTGCCCTGAGAGCCATTATTTCCAGTCCTGTCGGCGTTCAAAGTCTTGGTCCCAGCCTAGTAGATCCCCTCATTCCAGCAATGGAGACAAGTTATCTCTCTGCTATTTCTTGATTCTTCATGTATTGTTGCATACATGTGCCCATCTTAAAGGAATTATTGATATGTTTAACACCTTCATGCATTGTTGCATTTACAGTAGTTAGGTAGAAAATTGTATCACTGTTTCCTACTTCATGACCTTTGTTAGTAGACCTGCTTAGTAGTCACCTGTCCAATGATATTTGTATCCTTTCCCTTGGGGGACAGCTTGCCACATTTTGCTTAGTTTCCCATTTTTACTGATTTTTAGTTAGTCCTACTCTTGTCCGCTCTGGAGGTGTTGGGCACCTTGTCTCCATGCAAGGCCTGGTGGCACCGGACTTGGGGCAGACCTCATTTGCCCCTTCAAACGTGGCTATTATAGGTGAAGTCTTAGCTCTGCAGGTGCCTATAATCTCTGGAGGGATTAACAGACTGAGGGTTAGGATCATGGCTTGTCCTCACCAGTAACCTTTGCTTGGGTTTTCTTTCAGAACCATAACAATCTGCTTTCTTTTGGAGAAACAGTTCAAACAAGCACTCTTAGCAGCCTTGGTTGCACAGGTGTTTTTTGTTATCAAAAATAATGATATTCCATTTAGTGTGCAGGCAGCAGTTATTACCACATCCTAGGTATGTATATTATATTTACAGTATCTAAATTAAATCCATTTAATTCCATCTTGTCTACATTTTCTGTAAATGTTAAAACATAAGTTTATGCATATATGACAAAGCCATCTAGTATGTGGCATATGACACAGGTAGTATTTCAGAATATACTTAATTACAGCAGTGGCATAACTTCATCCAAGTTGCCCGGAGGCAAAAGCAATGTTCCATCACAACCCTGGTCCTGGATGAAGACATGAAGGCCAGGATGACATCACAGAGTTCATGCTGCTCAGACTCTGTAACACGTGAATGTTTCTTCTAGCTATAGTGCCGGAGCAGAAGTGGTGAAGGGAAAAAAGGGGTCAGAGCATCACTGCACTGCCAGTGCCTTGATGCAGTGATTCTACAGTAAGTCAGGATAGCCAGACTAGGTAATGAAAACTGTCCACCGGAGAAGTTTAAAATGAATGCTGCTGCCTGCATCACATGCAATAAGAGCCCTGACTGTCATTTTGTGTGTTGTTCTAAGGCAAGCGTTCCTGCAGCCCTGCTGCTGATAGCTTCCCACAAGGTCAAGCAGCCGATGACTGACAGTCATGTTTTGTTTAATGGTGTACCAACGTGCAAGCAGACAGGCTCTGGAGGCAGAATACCTGCACCCACGCCACAGTAGATATGTTTATGAAACAAATCAAATCTATTTGTATAGAATGAAATTCTGGGGAGTGGGGAAGAAAGTTTCAGTGAGTGTGGCCATAGACAATACACAAGCGCCTCCCTCCTTCACTTCGCTGACACTGTGACTTGACTTTGTTGTCTTCAGGGTCACATCCACTTCAAGAGCAGAATATAGGTCACAGAGCAGGAGTAGAACTGCTGATGATGATCTGCTCTACAATTGGTGGCTCATCTGTTCCAGCAGCAAAACACGGAGTATAATGGAGAAAGTGTCCCCTTCAGGGCTGGAGCTCTGTGACAACTTACTCCTTTGTCTCCAGCAGTTCTGCCACTGCATTAGAGATACTGTTTCGGGCAGTTTAATTCCTTGAAATTATTTTCCATGTCCATCTAACTTTGATGATGATTATAACATTTTACTAGCTTTTTCCAGTGTCTTTTGCACACCCTTATTTCATATATACGTGCTTGCAAGGGTTTCCTCCGGGTGCTCCGGATTCCTCCAACAATCCAAAAATACACTGGTACTGTAGGGTAATTGGCTCCCAACAAAATTAGCCGTATAATGTCTCTGTGTGTGCCTGTAGTAGGGAATATAGATTGTACGCTCCACTGGGGCAGGGACTGATGTGAATGTTCAAATATTCTCTGTAAAGTGTTGTGGAATATGTGCGCGCTATATAATTAACTGGTAATAAATAATAAATATACTGCCATTAGCAATCTTGCTGTAATGCAGGCATGTCCAAACTATGGCCCTCCAGCTGTTGTGAAACTACAAATCCCATCATGCATTGCCACAGTTTAGATATTAGGGAATGCTAAAACTATGGCGATGCATGCTGGGATGTGTAGTTTCACAAAAGCTGGAGGGCCACAGTTTGGACATTCCTGCTGTAAAGCCTCCCTGTATACAATATTTAATGTTTTCACTGTATTGCTTTGAGTGCAAATATAAAGAGAATATATGGAGGATAGGCTACATCACGGGTGTCAAACACAAGGCCGGCGGGCCAAATCCGGCCCGCCAGACCTCGTCATGTGGCCCGCGCGAGGAGATAGCTTGCAGGGCAGTGTGTCCCAGCTCCTGCCTAGGCCACCTCCTCTCACCCACCCCACCGTGGCCGTCTTACCTGTTCATCCACTGTCGGCGGCCATGTTCCTGTAGGCACATATGTATGCGGCTACAGAAACATGGCCGCCGGCCTCCACGGCTACATGGAGGAGGGCCCGGCCGCCTGTTCCCTCTGATGCCCGGCAGTGACAGACACTGGGTGGGGACGTCATGACGATGACGCCGCCCGCCCATGCGTCTGTGGATAAGTAGGAGCAGGCAGGGAAGCTGGACCGGGAGTCGGGGACAGTGTGGCCGCAGCAAGCAGTGAAGAAAAGCTGGAAGCCGCAGCAGCTGCAGGACAGACGGAGAAACAGTAAGTGAGGATGAGGATCACACTCACAATAAAAAAATATATATATATCTGCTGTTTCCTGAGGTGTCCCTGTGTATAATAATAATAATGCCATGACACCACAGGCTGCTCCTCCTGTATAATCATTTATGTGTCATGGCATTACTTTTATTATATTATACAGGGGGAGCAGTCTGTGGTGTCATGGCATTCATTTTATATTATACAGGGGAGCAGCCTGTGGTGTCATGGCATTATAATTATACAGGGGGACCTACAGATACAACCGGCCCTTTGAGGGTGACCAAACTGCTGATGCGGCCCCCGATGAATTTGAGTTTGACACCCCTGGGCTACATAATGCTGACCATGCAATAGGCATCTAGTTGTCAAATCAACCTCTACTTAACTTAAAGTCATATTAACTGGAAAGAAAAGTTACTTGGTATTAGAGGAATTTAAGGAATAAATAATTTTATTTTTACTGCATCCTGTAAATATAGTGGCCTCTATAACATTTCATAGTAACATAGTAATTAAGGTAAAAAAAAGCCATCGAGTTCAACCTATTTGACTTTTACTGAAGTCAGTAGTTATGTCATATATATATATATATATATATATATATATATATATATATGATTCCCTTAGTGTATCCAGTTTGAATTTACATTTATTAACAGTAGTTGCTGTAATCACCCCCATCCACAATGATTTCCAGAATTTCACTGCTCTAACGGTGAGAATCCTCTTCTTAATTCAGTACGGAATTTATTTTCCTGGAGCCTCAGTACATGCCCGCGTGGCGCGTGTCCTAAGTACAGGCCAGTTAGTGAAAAATCCTCTCCCAGCTCCATATGATTCCCAGTCCTGTATTTGAACATACTAATCAGATCACCTCTCAACCTCTGTTTCTCCAGTGAAAACATATTCAGCCTGGTTAACCTATCTTTGTATTCTAGTGATTTGAGACCTTTTACTAGCTTATACCTCTTCTACACCACCGCAAAACCCCAGGTCTTCGGTGGGTCAAACCTGGGTCAGCGGTGGTGTAAATGGGACACGCCGTGTCCCTTTACAAGGAACCTCTACCCAGGTCAGGACCTAGGACCTGGCTAGAGGGCAGTGTAAATGGGTACGGGTGGGCACCGCAGTGTAAATGGTGTAAATCCCGGATCCGACCCGGCTTGGAGCCTTCATCCAAATGCTGGGTCGGATCCGGGATTTTTGGTGTAAAAGGGGTATAAGTCACCCTTCTCTATACCTGTTCCATTTCATTTATGTTTCTTTAAAGAGATTTAACGTTCAGTCGTGTCCCATTACACAATTTAGGTGGATTCAAGTATCTCATTAGTATTATTCACACACAGTGGTATATTCAATGACCAGTGCCGATAGCTCCGCGGCACAGCTTGTGACTCAGCATTCAATTGACCCCCTTGTACATGCCGTTTCCATCTGGGTTTTGCTGGGTTTTTTTTCAGCTATTTGGAAACGACAAGGGCTGCCGTTATATGCAGCGACGTCGCTGCATTAGTGGCGAACCTCGCCATTTGGGGGAATCCTTGCCGATGGTGAGTATTCCCCCAGAACATAGAATAGGGTGAGTGGCCAGCGAGGGGGTTAGACGGTGAGGATGGCTTGTTTTTGGCTATGCTCACTGAAAACAAACCACCCTTTCCGCAGAAACCCCCTTGCCAACTGCATTAAATACCGCCCATAAACTTTCAAGGATATAAGACGTGTGGGTTATCCTGTCGCTGATAGAATATTTCAGAATTAGGGAGGATAGTGAACTGTATCTTCTAATTCATAACAGTGTTTAAACTTGTTGCATATGACAAATGGTTCTCCAGCTAATCAGCTGCTAACTGTCATGTGTTCAGCTATGCGCTGTTTTTATGTGTTTTAAAATTGACATTTTCGAGGTGATTGGCGAAAGCACAATTTTGTAAAAGCAATGAGTTGACAAGTTACTCAACTTTAACCTGACAACAAAATATAACCACATGTAGATTATTTGGTACTTGTTTTCTATCTGGGCGCCCAGGTTTTCTACGTACGGCACCGTAATGAAATCTGATCGCATCGCATCGTACACATACACGATATTGAACGATGCGATGCGATTCGATTTCCCATAGGAAACAATGTTAAATGGGTCAATTTAGCCAAATTATCATAGGAACAATAGTAAATGGGCCAAAAACACCCCTGAACATTGAAATGTCCCCCCAAAAGTAGTTGACGCCACCCCGCCATCAACGTGAACCCGAAGCGTGGCGAGCGCAGCGAGCCCGCGAGGGGCGGCGGTACGCGTCCTCCGACCTTTTCATGCCCTACTATCCACTAGGGCGTGGAGTGAGAATAGAATAGCGTGGCGAGCGCACGCGGATACCTTCACAGTTATACGCGTCCCCTCGCGGGCTTCCCAGGTGTCCATGGCGACGCGGACACCTGGGAAGCCCACGAAGGGACGCGTTTACCTGTGAAGGTATCCGCGTCCCCTCGCGGGGCTCGCTGCGCTCGCCACGCTTCGGGCTCGGTGGCTCGCTGCGCTCGCCACACTATTCTATTCTCACTCCACGCCCTAGTGGATAGTAGGGCATGAAAAGGTCGGAGGACGCGTACCGCCGCCCCTCGCGGGCTCGCTGCGCTCGCCACGCTTCGGGTTCACGTTGATGGCGGGGTGGCGTCAACTACTTTTGGGGGGACATTTCAATGTTCAGGGGTGTTTTTGGCCCATTTACTATTGTTCCTATAATAATTTGGCTAAATTGAGCCATTTAACATTGTTTCCTATGGGAAATCGAATCGGATCGCATCGCATCGCATCGTTCAATATCGTGTATGTGTACGATGCGATGCGATCAGATTTCTCTACGGAGAATAGCATGGTGCGCAATTAACTTAGCGGGCGCCCAGATAGGAAACAAGTACCGATTATTTCTAGGAGTTTCACTACAAAAAGATGCAGTTGTCATGAAACTTGGTTCAGTAATTATTGCAGACACAACGTTCTTGAAACAAACTTCCCAACATACAGGACACTTAACTCTAGATACATTGAACACTCGAAAAGGAGCATGGACTGTATAAAAGGGGTGTGGCTTCATGGAAATGACGTAACTGGAAGCCACACTTCCAGTTTACATCACTGTGGGGCATGCACAGCACTCTTGAGAGCTCCTGGCCATGCCCCAGCCCCTCTATTACCTGTGAACATGCCTCTCCAGATTCACATGCCTCTCCAGATTCATCTAGGACTGGTTCTTGTCAGGTATGAACAAAGTTACCATACACACAATTTGTGAAAGGGATGCAAAAACTACACAGAGTAAAGGTTGCTTTCTGGTTGTGGGCAGCCTCAAAACAGCTTCTCAACATTTAGGGGGAATCCAATTACCTGCACTGTATTCAGGGGTTCAAGTATGTAGAGTTCAAGCTGACTGCTTAGGCTGGGTATTTATTACATGATGTGTACCCTTGCCAACAGCACAACCGATAAAACGATATATTGCTTGTGGCATACACACTGAATGATATATTGTGCAATCGCGAGGTATATTGTTCACAGTCACATTCACCTGGATGCCCAATGGGATGACCCAACAAATGACCAATAGGAGCGCATGATCACAGGGAAATATTAGGCGATATAGCTGATATATCGTTCTGAACCATGTTGGAACGATATATCGTCTAATGTCTTAGAACCATAACATGATTTTTCTTTTTTTTTAAGTAAACAAAATAAATAAAACCTATACAGAGTAAAAAGCTTGGCTGTATATTATAAATTAAAATGGAACTTTTAGCAGGAGTTTAAAAGTCTATAATCCAATCTTACAGCACAAACTCAAGCAAGGATGATAATACAGGTTGAGTATCCCTTATCCGAAATGCTCGGGACCACAAGCATTCCGGATAAGGGAAATTCCGGTTTTGGGAATATTTATTTTTTGCCATACTTACCTGCCCCTGGTGGGTCCCCGATGGTCCCTCGGCGTCTATGGAGTCCTCCGGCGTCAACGGAAGGCCACCAGCACCAGCACCGTCTCCGGCGTCTCCAGCGGTCCCAGGAGTGCTTTGCGCAAGTTCCCAGGCGCGCCGGTGACGTCACCGGCGCGCGTGCGCACTCGCGCAAAGCACTCCTGGGACCGCTGGAGATGCTGGAGAGGATGCTGAAGGCCTGCCGTGGACGCCCGAGGACTTGGTAAGTATTAAAAGAGGGTTGGGGGGGGGAAAAAAAAAAATTTGAATTACGGTTTTTGTAATAATTCGGATACGGGATACCTGGCCTGTACCACACTTTCTCTTCATTTTATAACAGTGAGAGTGAATTACAAATGCTTAATGAAGTCCCTCAATTATCATCTTGGCTTTGTCATACTCTCTCTTGTACAGTATAACAGGAAATGCTAATCATCAATGTCAATAGCCCACAAACAGAATCATTACTTTCCTCTAGATTAATGCAGGGAGAATGGCATATATAAAGATCATGATAAATGTCCACATTGCGAAAATAACTGCACATAAACAAGGTTTAATCAGTTTGCGGAGAACCCTATAAGACAGAACACAAATTTACAATGTTTGCCAAACAAAGATAACATGGTAAATCTGATGACAAGAAGAGTTATGAAACTGTTCTTGTTTCCAAGGCAGGGTGACTTGTTTAGTTTTCAATCTATGTCACTCTTTCATTCACAGTCGGCACTAAAGTAGAACACACAAGATGTCGGGATGAACTTAGGTGACACATGATAATAAGGCAGCCAATAAAACAGACAAAAGCCCAGTAATTTACCACAACCAGGCCGCAGTTTTTATCATGTAGTAAGTGACACAGCAGACAAATTATATTCAGCCTGGTTCTAAAACTCAAGGTTTGCCCTATATCAGTGTTGTCAACTCCCTAGTGTCTAGTTCACAAACAAAACTACCGAAAACATCAACTCTGTGCAAATTACTAGCCGAAGTTTTCAGGGTCTGATTTAGTATTAGTTGCAGTTTTGAGAAAAATCATGCCAAGTCCTGCCCTGCAAGAGCTTGCATAACTACGGTAGCCCTCTGCCTGCACAGCTTAACTGCATCGGCAGGCACTGGGCTGCCATGTTTTGGCTCATTGTGGCTGTGTGATGTCACACAGTCACCCTGAACAGGCCCAAAAGCATCTAACTCGCACACGAAATAGGGTGCGTTTTTTGGTAAACGTTACCAAAAATCGCAAAAAAATAAGACCATGTTCTGACTGGCGAATTTGACAGAACCATGCACAGATCAGTGTGATCTGTGCATGGTTCTATCCAAAAAAAGGGTTAAATACAAAAAAAGAGTGGAAAAAAACTGCGTGGGGTCCCCCTCCTGAGCATAACCAGCCCCGGGCTCAAAGAGCTGGTCCTGCTTTCATAAAATCACAGGGACAAACAAGTTGGGGTTCCCAGCACCAGGCTCAAGTGAATGGTGTGTCCAGTGTCCAGCACTGAGCTAATTGACAGCAGAAAGGGATGAGTGTATATTGGAAGGTATAATTACATTTGTCAATGCTCGGACTCCACTTCATCCATCGCTCTACTTTACATGTGTTAGGATTGGTGGGTTTTATCTCCCTATTTTTATTTTCTTGAAATGTACTTTACTTAAGTGACTTTGACTTTCTACCAATATATCTAGTAACCTTTTTCTGTAACATAAGCTTAAAAGTGTTTAATTTAAATAACCTTACTTTTAGTTCTGGTGTCTGTGTATACAAACAAATTCTCTCAAGAGATGTTACCAAAATATAAATAATTCTGTGTGCAGGCAAAAGCCATAAGTTTTCCTTGGATCATACCCTAAACATCATACTTTTTGTTGTGACCATGTTGAAATTAACACACATGCTCAGGTATCCAGTAAAGGTGTAATTTGGTAGGGATTTGCAGATTGGTGTATCTGGGGAAACGCCGTGCCTAGGATTGTGACAATACAGTGGGGATAAAATTGATTAGGAAGCTAAAGGTGCCCACACACTAGAAAGATCTGCGATCGTAAGATGTGCGCATAAATTAGCCTTGAAATCTTTTGTCCGTCCTGGACAAAAGATTTCAGGCAAGCGCACATCTTTACCAAAGATTTTTCTTAAGATCCCGTGTTGAGTGAGCGGTTCTGGAATGTGATAAGCTTGCCTGAAGAAGTGAATTTTCAGGGAAGGTTTGGAGACTAGGGGAGAGTCTTAAGGTGCCCACACACTAGAAAGATCTGCGATCGTAAGATGTGCGCATAAATTAGCCTTGAAATCTTTTTTTCGTCCTGGACAAAAGATTTCAGGCAAGCGCACATCTTTACCAAAGATTTTTCTTAGGTGCCCACACACTAGAAAGATCTCCGATCGTAAGATGTGCGCATAAATTAGCCATGAAATCTTTTTTCCGTACTGGACAAAAGATTTCATGCAAGCGCACATCTTTACCAAAGATTTTTCTTAAGATCCCGCGTGCGTTCCTATATGGATCTTTTGTTAAATCTTCTGATCTTTTGTGCAGCACGTGGAGCGCACATCGGACAAAAATCGTCCGATTTTCGACCGATTATCGGTAAACATTGGACGATATATCGGCCGATTTATCGGAAATCGGCTAATCGGCCCAAAAATCGTTCTAGTGTGTGGGCACCCGCACGGTAGAGCATTCCAAAGAGTGAGTGCAGCCCGAAGAAAGTCTTGCAATCATGCATGGGAGTGAGTAATGAGGTGGATGAGAGACGTAGATTGAGAGAAAAGTGGTCGGGTTGGGTCAGGTAGGTTGATAGGAAATGATGTTTTCAAAAGAATGGGAGGCTGCTCAATCTCCTCCTTTCACTTCAGAGACCTGTAAACCACCTCTTCCTTGAGTAAAACACAGTTAAAAAAAATCTAAGATAGAAATTTGGAAGCAAATATATATATTATTATTATTATTATTATTATTATTATTATAATTTTATTTATAAGGTGCCACAAGTTTTTCGCAGCGCCGTACAAAGGAACAATACAGGGAGACAAAACTTGGCATAACATTGAATAAATAACAAAAATACAGTACAAATAAAGAGCACCACAGTTCAATACACATTTCAGCTTAAATGTAAGTAGTGAGGACTCAATCAACATACAACTAGAGGCTTGAGGCCAATGATGGAGATGAGTATGCAGACGAAGATGGTCACTGAGTGTTGGAGTAAAGGAGAGCTGTGAGTGAAATGTGAAGAGAAGTGGGCTTTGACAACAGGAGGGAAGAGGGCCCTACTCGGAGGAGTTTACAATCTAGTAGGAAGGGGAGACAGACAGATTACAAGAGGTGCAAGCGAGGGGGTGGTGGTTAGATAGCAGGATGTAAACAGGCAAGGGGTCGGAGAACCAGCTGGTTTATGCAGTGGAAGGGTACGCTTTGATGAATAGGTGAGTTTTCAGTGCCCGTTTGAAGCTTTGCAAGGTCGGGGAGAGTCTAATGGAGCCAGGGAGTGCGTTACACTGAAGGGGTGCAGCACGGGCAAAGTCCTGTACTCTAGCATGGGAAGCAGTGATCAGGGTGGAGGAGAGACGACAGTCGTCAGCTATATATATATATTTCTTTATTTTTCCAGTGAGTCATCAACAAATTGTATTACTGTATATTATTTTGTGATATTTCTGAAGTAGCAAAATGAATGGAAGTGTTCTAGCCTGAGGCCGGCTATACATCAGAACTTTATGTAGCCAGCTGATCCGACAGGACCCTGCATTGGCGCTCTCACATGCCATGCTGCATTCATTAGCACTGCATTGTTAGCAATATCTTATGGTTGACCATACAGCAGAGCCAACACTTAACAATAGGGCAGTACGGATGGTGTCATGGTTAGCATTACCGCCTCACAGCACTGAGGTCATGGGTTCAATACCCAGCATGGCCCTAACTTTGCGGATCTTGTATATTCTCCCTGTACTTGCGTAGTTTCCTCCGGGTACTCCGGTTTCCTCCCACAATCCAAAAATATACTAGTAGGTTAATTGGCTCCCAACAAATTAACCCTAGACTGTCTCGTGTGTGCACGTGTACATGTGGTAGGGAATATAGATTGTAAGCTCTACTAGGGCAGGGAATGTTCAAATATTCTCTGTAAAGCGCTGCGGAATCTGTGTGCGCTATATAAGAAATTGCTAATAAATAAATATGCCCAATATCTCAAGTCTGATTTTCTCAGAAACAACAAATTGGAGATATATCGTTCTAGGGCATGGGTCTTCAAACTGTGGCCCTCCAGATGTTGTGGAACTACATGTACCAGCATGCCCTGATAGTTTTGGCATGCTCTTATAGGAAAAAATGTGGCAATGTTGGAACATGTAGTTTCACAACATCTGGAGGGCCACAGTTTGAAGACCCATGTTCTAGGGTGTACTCACCATAAATATCCACCATTATATACTCAATTGTTCAGTCTGTGTGAATGGACAAAGGGAAACATTGTAAATACTCCTTAGACAGTTTAAAAGTCTTATTTGCATGTAAAAGTGGCAGTAGTGCCTACTGGTAGTTCTCATATGCATGCAAATTGCCTTGTATATGAGATGCCTTCCTTGTTTACATTTGGTGCGTCATTACAACATCATCAGTCATTGAAAACTTGTACCAGCTCAATGAGCAACCATATTGCCAGCGATTTGTTTGTGCTGCAGCGATAAATCGCTGGGTGCACGCTCCCGTGTTCAGCCTCCTAATGGTCCCTCCACAGTTCCCCCAGCAGAGTCTCCTGTTCATCAGCAACCATCTCTGGTCGCTGATGAAAAGGAAACACTGAGCAATATATTGCACTGTGTACACAGCTTTAAGCGGAGCGTTATCAGCACATATCGCTGGCAATATGGTCGCCGAGCGACCATATTGCCAGTGATTTCATGTGCTGTGGGAGATAAATTGCCGGGAGCGCACTCCCGCGGCCATCCCTTCATGGTTGCAGGAGCATGCTCCTCCGATTATGGCTAAAAATTGCTGGTCACTGGTGCACAATGCACTGTGCACCCGCGATTTCTAGTCAAAATGAAGTAGACAGAATAGCTTGCAATTTTCAGCCAAAATCGCTGGTCGCTGATTAAAACGGTACACAGCAATATATTGCTGAGCGATTTTAAGCCAAAATCGCTTAGCGACCAAATCGCACTGTGTGTACACAGCTTTAGGCATGAGAAAATATGTCAGAGAAATACACCCAGGAGAGAATAATGTTTAATAGAAATGATTTATTTACAGTTTCATATATAGTGCAGCAGTAACAACAGACAGACTTGGAGGTAAGAGGTCCCTGCTGCAAGCATGCAATAGAAATGGTGATAGACAGACATGGAAGCCATCTACAAAGTGTCACAGTGGTGATTGGCTTGATCCCAGGACAGAACCGCTTGGTTTGGTTAATTATCAAAGGCACACCATGACTGGTCATACAACTTAAGATAGAATGATGAGGGACAAATCCAAAGCAGTTGGGTTGGAGAATGTAGAATGGTGAGAAAAGAAGCATACTGCATATTGTTCAATTGTTCAATTGTCAAGCAATGCTCTTTGAACCAAGAGCAGAAAGACACAATTTCAATGATTGATAGAAATGAGGGCCTTATAAAGACAACATTGACTTGAACAAAGTTCTGATTGCATTTAAGTGTGTGGGGGGGGGGGTTCATACACATGTGCTTTGGGGCAATTTCACACGTTTTCTCAGCCTGATCTGCAGGAATCGGTTGAAATTGGGTCCAAATCGCATAGTCACGGGGGCCTTAAGACTTCTCCTATACAACTTGGGACAAAAGATCATATAGTGCAGGGCTGATCAAATTAGTCCTCCAGAGCTACCAACAGGTCACATTTTCCAGACCACTTATCTGGTGCACAGATGTAGTCGTTACTGTCGCATTTTCAAACATTTGCTGCATTCATTCCTAACCGACACATTTTACAGATCACAGGTGGTCTAGTACATTTAAAGGCCCATACACACAGGGTGACTTTGAGCTGAAAGCCGCTCCAAACAGCAAGTTTGAGCGGCTTTCAGCTCAATGCCGCCCAGGGTGTATAGCCCGTCGATGTGCGCTCCCGCATCATCGCCGGGAAAGCCGCTCATCTGCCGGTAATACAAGCAGATGAGCGGCATCGAGGACATGCAAAGCTGTTCTCCCCCACTGACCGCGCTGGGTAGGGAGTAACGAGGCTCAGTTTGTATGCACTGAGTGGCTTTCCCCCCAGCGATGATAGCGATTATCGCTGTCCATACACACTGGGCATAATCGCCCAGTGTGTATGGACCTTAACTATTGATAGATCTAGAGTAGCAATCTGACCACCTGATATATGGTATAGAGCCAGCTTTAGGCAACACATCACGAAATTCACCTTTGGCTGATATAATATTGGGGGTAAAACATACTTACCTACACAACCGAAAGCTGCGGGAGCCTCACCGGATTTGGGGAAGCCAACCCCAAAAGAGTGGGTGCACCTCGTGCTTTGGAAGCGGGTTGGATATGTAGACTAAGTGAGGAATCACGGGTCCCTGCAGCGGGGATAAAAGGATGTTAACTACTGTCATTTTAGCCTTGCCCCTTCCTCAAGCACCCGCAATGCGCAGGATTTACCATCATTAGAGCATGGTCTAATTATGCGCTGCCCCAGAAGACCCCATCTGCATTTTCTGGGAAGTGCAACCTCTAGGTACAGTATAAACACCTTAATGGTGCCCCTACACGGTACAATGGTCAGAAACTTTTCAACTTTTTAGTTCAAAACGCATCAGGTGTAGAACACTTAGCAGTCACCACACTGCAACATCACTGCTCATAGGTGTTCTATGAGCCGTGGGAGCTCATAGAACACCTATGGTGATGGGATTGTGCCCATAACCATACCTCCCAACATGAACCTCTCCAGGAGGAACAGGATGCTCTGTTTCTGGACTTCCATCTTAATTTATGCTTGCCATCACCTGTTTTAAACAGGGTAATTGATATAAAAGGTGTTTCAGCACAGGTGATGGTAATCCATAAATTAAGAGGAAAGTCCAGAAACAGAGCATTGAGTCCCTCCTGGCAGGGCCATAACTGGGGGGGGGGGGGGGGGGCTAGGGGGTCACGCGTACCGGGCACTGGAGGGTGGGGGCGCTAGTGTGAGGTCCCGGCAGCGTGGTCCCAGGGATGGGCAGCAGGGGTCCAGGGACTGGTGGGTTAACGCTGGCTCCTGCCGGGTCCCGGGGACGGGCAGCGGGGGTCCGGGGACTGGTGGGTTAACTCCGGCTCCTACTAGCACTGCCAGGCGGTGGGCGGGAAGCAGGTTTTGAAAAGACTTGCCGGACGCTGATTGGCTGAATTCAGCCAATCAGCGTCCGGCAAGTCTTTTCAAAGTCATCAGCGCTTCCCGCCGCCAGGCAGATAGCGCTAGGAGATGGAGTGAGTGAAGGCTGCCGCTACACCAGTCCCTGGACCCCTGGACGCTGCCTACCCCTGCAGGCTGCACACAGGTATGTTGGCAGCGGGGGTCCAGGGACTGGTGTAGCGGCAGCTTTCACGGTACTTGTTTCCTAGCACGGCCACACCGATCATGATCTTGGGCATCGCAGGTAAAAAAATCGCGTCAGTCGCATCGCATGCGGGCTAAAAAATCGCATGCGATGCGACCGACGCGATACGGCGGTACGCGTCCTCCGACCTTTTCATACCCCCACTATCCACGTCGGCGTGGAGTTGAGAATAGAATAGTGTGGCGAGTGCAGCGAGCCCGAAGCGCGGCGAGCGGACACCTGTGAAGCCCGTAAAGGGACGCGTTTACCTGTGAAGGTATCCGCGTCTGCTCGCCACGCTTCGGGCTCGGTGGCTCGCTGAGCTCGCCACACTATTCTATTCTCAACTCCACACCGACGTGGATAGTGGGGGTATGAAAAGGTCGCAGGACGCGTACCACCGCCCCTCGCGGGCTCGCTACGCTCCGGGTTCATGTTGATTGTGGGGTGGCGTTAACTAATTTTGGGGGGCCATTTCACTGTTCAGGGATGTTTTGGGGGGTTTCTGGCCCATTTACCATTGTTCCTTATGATGATTTGGGTAAATTGAGGCATTAACATTGTTCCCTATGGGAAATCGCGGGCATTGCGTCTGGACCATTTAATCCTTTTTTAGCCGCCTGCGATACGACCGACGCGATATTGACTTTTTTCAATGCATTTCAATGGGAAATCGCGGGCATCGCGTCGGTCGCATCGCAGACCACTAAAAATTACCCACGATGCCTGCGATTGTGGCCGTGCTAGGAAACAAGTACCGCTTTCACATACACAGCCGCTCGCTATTTGCCTGGCGGCTTTCACATACACATCCTTTCGCTAGTTCCCTGGCGGCGGGAAGCGCTGATGATTTTGAAAAGACTTGCCGGAAGCTGATTGGCTGAATTCAGCCAATCAGCGTCCGGCAAGTCTTTTCAAAATCTGCTTCCCGCCCACCGCCCGGCAGCGCTAGGAGCCGGAGTTAAACACCTAGTTTTGGCCCTGCTCCTGGAGAGGGTCATGTTGGGAGGTATGCAATAACCACATATATCTCAAATTGGCACAGCAACGATGAGTGTGGTTACATCTGTACAAATGCTTCATATAGTACATCTGTTGCTGGTAATGGAGGGTATGCAGCATTTTTCTGCTTCGCTCCTACTCTAGTACATTTGAAGGATCCTTAATATTTTCAAGTACCCCCAGGAATGGCTGCTCAGGGGGTAGAATAGCCCATAAATATTATTTGGTAATACCATACCCTCCAACATGACCCATTCCATTAGGTACAAAATGCTCTGTTCCTGGACTTCCCTGCCAGTGGCAGTTACAGATGTGAGCCTGCAGCACAGTCCAATATTCAAAAAGGGGAGCCACACCAGCTGCCATCCCAAACATCACTGAGAGTTGAGGTGACCCCCCCTCTTTGAATATTGGACTGTGCTGTAGGCTCACATCTGTAACTGCCACTGGCAGGGAAGTCCAGGAACAGAGCATTTTGTACCTAATGGGATGGGTCATGTTGGAGGGTATGTAATACTGACATACTTGCCTACCTGACCCTCTCCATACGGGAGAAAATGCCCTGCTCCTGGACTTCCCTGGTAATGTATGATTGCCAGCACCTGTGGTGAAACACCTTTACCCAGCTCTCCACAGGTGATGGCAATCATACATTACCAGGGAAGTCCAGGAACAGAGCATTTTCTCCCTCATGGAGAGGGTCAGGTAGGCAAGTATGTAAATACTCCCCTTCATGTTTCCAGAATTGCATTATTCTGGAAACATGTATGAACTGTATCAATGCCTGTCACTGAAACCAAACACACCACTAGGAGTTACTGCAATCTTCCGAGCCACGCAGTTGCTTATCGGTACAGGTAAGCGTTCTCCGTTCTTTCACACATAACGCATTGGCCACTATACTTCTAAAAAAAAAAAAAAAAAACACACGAGTCCATGATCATCCTACAAAGTACTCCCGCCCGCGTCACTTATGCAAACATCCCTATCCACAACCTAATAATTTACCCGTTTCACTGATCACGTTGCACAAAGCGCGGACGGTAAACTATTGTGCTGTCACGTGAAGGGGAAAGGCTGACCTACATTTAGCCAATCAGGAGAGAGAAGCAGAAGAAAGTCTCGAATCCCTTGGAGAATCACGTGGGGATCGTGCTGTCTTGTGGCTGCCAAAGCCAAAAGGAAGCGGGGTCGCGCCCTGTCAGACAGACTAGGGTGCGGGGGCGCGCAGTGTCAGGCAGACTAGTATGCGGGGAAGCGCAGTGTCAGACAAGATTATATATTGCGGGGGCGCGCATTGAACCACTAAATACAAATAATGCATAAGAGTGTTGCTGCTGCCCCCTAGTCATACAAACCAAAACTACAGCACTAAAACGTCGACTATAGTACGTGTCTGCACTGATAAGAGAAAGCATCAATCCATTTACTGCATTGACGCATGAAATATCACAAGATAAGGCATTTCCAAGGAATTTCCAAGGAAGTCACTCATTTATAATTATAGGAATTGAATAAACTGTAGTAAAACAACCATGCAAATCTATACTGCTTAGAGTATTATTATGTTACATATTCCCTACTGCAACTCGTAATGTCAAGGAGGGATGCATTGGTAAAAGCATACCCTCCAACATTTGGAGGGCAGAAACCGGTACACAATTGAAAAGGGGGTCTGGGTAAAGAGAGAGTGGCCACAGGTAAAGGGGACGTGGCCATGTTTCCTTTCCGAATCATTACATTTCCAAATCATTAAATACTGCATAATCACATCATCTGTGGAAACAGTCCGAGCGATTGATAATAGTCTGCGGCTCCCCTCACCGGTGGCTGGTCACCACTCACCACCAGGCTGCTCGCAGGTCGCTCCGGTGGTGGCAGCAGCGTCGTCCTCGCAGTTGAGTATTGCAGCCACAGGTCATTTGGTGCAGCTGATGGCTCTAGATTGGCAGCAGCGTCCAGTAGTTGGATTCATGCCGGGTGACCTCTGTATGCACAGCACTGCGGGAGCGGGGTCGCGGGCTCAGCTGACGTCATAACGCAGAGGCACTGCAAGGCTTTACTGGGAAAGAGGGACTGTACTGACTGGACCATGGACGTGCGGTGAGGTAAATGGCTCAAGAGTCCCTGGCAAGTATCAGAGCCAGATATGCACACAATTTATGTACCATGCGGTCACTGGCGTAACTATAAGGCCGCAGCCCCCGCGGTGGCGGGGAGGCGCCGGGGGTCTGCGGGCGCTATTTTTTCTCTGCCAGCTCCCCACTGCTTGTGGGTGCAGCGGGGAGCTGGCAGGGGGGTCCGTGCGGCGCGGAGGTACCTGTATTCAGGGAGAGCCTGGAGGTCCTTGTGCCGCTGAGTATGATGTTGCCGCCGCCGGGGTCCCTGCAGTGAAGTGGAAATAACGCGCTATCTCCGCCGGAGATAGCGCGTTATTTCCACTTCACTGCAGGGACCCCCGCAACATCATAATCAGCGCCGCAGGCGCAGGGACCTTCAGGCTCTCCCTGAATACAGGTATCTCCGCGCCGCACGGACCCCCCTGCCAGCTCCCCAGGGGGGTCTTTTAACGGGGGGGGGGGGGGCAGCGGCAAAATTGTCCGGGGGGGGGGGGGCGGCGAAATTGTCCCGGCGGGGGGGAGCATAAGTTTTCGTTACGCTACTGCATGCGGTACATACCAGCATTATAAACATGTGCAGCAGTGTGTACTGCTGGAGATTCACTGAGTTTTGATAAGAGATGTGCAGAAAAAGTAGCCAGGTGAGGCCAGGGCCGGTGCAAGGTTTCGTGACACCCTAGGCAAAAAGTCTGCCAACTGCGCCCCCCCCCATAAAAATTAGCAAATGTGTGTGTAATATATAACACATGCCTATTTAATTATTTTAAGTTTGTCTTCCTTTTTTTTCTTCAACTGCACTGGCAGAGTGCACACAGTGCAGGGGCCACGGTTTGCTCCTCTGTCCTCTCCCAAGTCCCAACTTTCTGTCCCCATGTGCTAGCTGCGGTGCCCACTGGCTCTACCAGGATGCTCCAGTCCTCACTGTAACGCTGTAAGGAGGCCGGACTGCTCTGTCCTGCTGAATACCATCAGCAAGCGTAGCAGCAGTGGTGGCCGCGCCTGTGTGCCTCCCGCAGCCAGCAGTGTACATACAGAGCATGGTTGCGGGCGAGCGTGTCTGCGGGCGGGTGGGCGAGTGTGTCTGCGGGCGGATGGGCGAGCGTGTCTGTGGGCGGGTGTGCGAGCGTGTCTGCGGGCGAACATGACTGCGGGCAGGCTTCACACAGGCGCGGTCACCACTACTGCTACGTTTGGCTGATGGTATTCAGCTTTGATCCACAGATCTGCAGTGCTGTGACAGGACATAGCAGTTCTGAACTGGCCAGCCTGACTTGGATGCTATTAAGCTCATCCGAGCTATCGGGGATGGGGAGTAATAAAACTAAAATGAATGTGCAGCTTGCGCTGCCGCCCTCTAGTGGCCGGCGCCCTAGGCAATTGCCTAAACCTGCTTAGTGGTGGTGCCGGCCCTGGGTGAGGGACTGCCTCACCTGCCATAGACTTTTTACTCCAGCGTTTTGACTATAAAAATGATTAGAATAATAAAATAAGATTTTTATTTGTATATTTGACATACTTTATCAATTCAGAATGCCAGCATATGCGCTAGTATGACAGGAAAGGCTGTGCATCACCTGCCTCACGCCACTGGACTGGACACAATCTACACCTTCAAACCAGTACATTTGGTACAATTTATTTTAGCCGATACAGGGCGAGATGTATCAAATGGAAAATGCGGTAAAACCCAGATTTTACCGCATTTTCCAATGTATCAAAAATGATACCGCACTGAAGGGTATCGCCACCTTTTGGTGGCGATACCCTATAGAAGCCTATGGGCTTCTTTTCGCCGCCCGCCGACGCAAACCCGCCGCCTCGCCGACCCCCCCTCTGGCTTACCTTGCTGAAGGGTCCTCCTGGACCCCGGAAGGTAAGCCCTGCCTCCCCCTAGTGAAGCAGCCGGACATCCTTCCGGCTGCAGGGGGGATGAGGAAGCGCCGGGGACAGCATGCATAGCTGTCCCCGGCATGAGGGGAGAGCGTGGCGACAGGGAGGTGACGGAGACCCCCCGCACACCAGTGTACAGGTATCGCGGGGGGCCTCCGTCACCGCACCGCGATGCCAGCCGCATATGTTAGTACATGTGCGGCACCATCGCGGGGGGGGGGGGGGGGGGCGGCGAAGGGCGGCAATGTATTTTAATACATCCCGCCCATAGTCTGTTAAAAAACAGTACTGTACCTGCTATATCGTTACAGTTGGAGGGTATGTAAAAGGTGGCCATACACTTGTGCAACTATTCCGAGGGAAGAAGTCACACGCGATCCCCCTTGATAGTTATCCTCCTAGGGTTGCATACAATGAATCCTATGCAATCCCAGCCAAGCCTGCCTGGTTTTGCTGATAGTGGGACACACTGTGTGCCGTGGCCCTTATTCAGATCTGATTGCAGTACAAATTTGTTCTCAAAATGGGCAAAACCATGTGCACTGCAGGTGGGGCAGATGTAACATTTATAGAGAGAGTTAGATTTGTGTGAGTTATTTTGTTTTTGCGCAGGGTAAATACTGGCTGCTCGATTGTTACACTGCAATTTAGATTTCAGTCTCCGCACACCCCACCCAAACTTAACTCTCTATTCACATGTTGCATCTGCCCCACCTGCAGTGCACATGGTTTTGCCCATATTGAGAACACATTTGTACTTCAATCAGATGGGTCCTGCGTCCTCGCATGCAGAGCCCTTTAAGACCTAGCCATGATTGACATTTCTGAAAATGGAGGCATGTCAGAGGCACAGCAGGGTGCGGCTTCAAATGTTGCCCTAAACTGTGACAGGAGCCAGGTGCTGAGAGCAATGTTACAGTGCAACATCTGGCTTGGATCACTGGCCCTTTGGTGTCAACTTGGAGGGTTACACCCACATGCGGCTGTCTTGCCTCAACAGAATAGAATTGTGACACTAAGTCACTACATACAACGCTCACTGTTTCACTGAACAGGCACTCAATTTAAAGAGAGTCAAGACATGAATTAACTCAATACTCCTTAGTTTATTATACAAGTATCAAGCTAAAACATCATACAATATAATTCTAACAGTCTAGAGATTATTGGTATAAGTTTTCAGTTAAAAGCATCAATACATCACCGGATATTGTAGCATCACCCGAAGCTTTGTCCTTGATTGGGGAATTCCAGCAATCAGCACGGGGAAATACCGGGACTCACGTAGCACGTCTGCTGCGTCCAAGATGAATTCCAACTTCCCCGTAGAAATCCCCAACCTTATATACCTAACTTTTAGGTAATGAACTATTAACTAACTAGCCAATCTTATATATCTAACTTTTAGTTAACGAACTATTAACTAACTAGTGTCGCCTCGAGCAAACATCTTGCGACCACGCATCATACTGTACTGTTGGTTTAAACTAGTTTTAACAGCTTTTGCCTCTTGTAGGTTTGAACTTTAATAACCCATCCTGCATAAGAAAGTTATGGCTTGCTGTAGCACAAGATGGAAGACAATTATTCTTCTTTATATCATACACACCATACAACATGCGCGTCACAGGCGTATCCACCACAGCGGCCCGCCCCCTCTGCACCACCGTTGTGTGAGAGTGCTGAAGACAGTGTCTGCATTGGAGGACATCGTGGTATGAGCATTAAGAATGATAACATTTGTAAAGGCCGAAATAACGGAGAGAAAGGCAGAGAAATATCACTAATGGATTTAATCTAATTATGAACCACCAAACATGCAGAAAGGCCCCCACATGCCCATAGTTTTGCGATAGCCTGTTTAATTGTAGTCCACACATTAGGACTTAAGACCTCATCCATCTCCTTTTCCCATGTTAGTTCATGAGTTTCTTTTAGAGGTCGGTTATGGGAAAGAAGTAATTGATAGAAGGTAGAAATTAGTTTTTTAGTTAAGTAAGAATGTCGACATAGAGATTCTATAGGAGAACAACATAAAGAAGTATTCGGTACGGATCTGAAGGTATTGATGATGGAGCGAGAATCTGGATCGGATAGAGGAAAAATCTGTGAAGGAAGTCAGAGGAGCAATGCATATCGGGAATAGAATATTATGATGGATACAATAAGGCCTTGTAATCTAACCTGGGTTCAAAAGTGGGATTGTTTCATAAAGGAGTCAGTACGGGGTGGAAGGAATGTAGAGTATAACATTTGGCGCAAAAGTCCCACATGTGAAGGTGTGTTTTGTAGATGGTGAAAGTGTAGTGGATGATGTGCAAGTAGAGGGGGGGGGGGGGGGGGGGGGCATAAGAAATATTAAAGTCCACTCTCTGAGAGGGGGTGGGACATGTCATAAAATGCAGTTTTTTTTTGTAGTATTTAATGATCCCAAGACCACCCGTAGTGTGTTGCTTTTGTAGGAAGCACATCCGAACTCTAGGTTTTTTTACAAGCCCAGATCAAATGAGAAATCTCTTTCTGTATTTGCTTTAAAGCTTTCATGTGGATAGGTATGGGAAGAGTTTGACAAAGATGAAATAGCTGGGGGAGGACTGACATCTTTATATAAGCCGAATGTCTAAACAAGAGATAAATTGCTTATTCCTGGAAACACGGTATGATTTTATGAAATGGTTTTCATTTCAAAGCTATGCTTGCAAAGACTGATCATTGTAGTTTATTTGTGTATCAGTCTGCAAAAAAAGTTTACAAAGGACTTGACTAGCCTCTGTCATAGACTTCTGTGCGATGTGCCTCAATGTCAATGGGCTGGTGGAGAAATGGTGAGGGTGTGGGTCAAAAACCCCAAGCTTTATGGAAGGACAGTAAATAGAGGAATACATTAACAAAACACCATCCAGCGGGGTTTATGTCTCTATGGTGTGTGTCTGGTTGGCTTGATAAGCTGCGCTGGAGAGGAGCTGTGCTGATTGTCCTAGTTGAGACCCCTCCAAAAGCGTAGGAGAAAGTAATGAGGCATGGAGTTTGCTGCAGAGCTGTTTCATTTCTCACTATGGGGCAGATTTATTAAGCTCAGTGAAGTGATAAACTGTCTGTTTTTTTATCACCGGCCAATCAGCTTCTAACTGTGAAGTTACAGGCTTGGTTTGAAAAATGACAGATAGGAGCTGATTGGCCAGTGATGAAAACCAGACACTTTATCACTTCACCGAGCTTAATAAATGTGCCCCAAAGTCCAGTAGAAACAGTTACAGCTGGTAGTATATTGGGCATGTCTGCAATTCCCATTCTATCTTTGAAGGGCTCCTACTACATAAAGGAGTACAAGGAGCCCTGGATTCTGTAAAACACAAGGAGCCCTGGATTCTGAAAAACACTGTCTTGTGAGGTTTCTGAAGACCGTGGCCAGAGGTGTGCCATGCACTTCAGAACAGGAAGGATTATTATCACTATAGTTTTTTATTTAGGTAGCACAGATGGTGTGATGGTTAGCGTTACTGCCTCAGAGCACTGAGGTCATGGGTTTGATTCCCACAATGGCCCAAACTGTGCAGAGTTTGTATATTCTGCATGGGTTTCCTCCGGGTACTCCGGTTTCCTCCCACAATCCAGGTCAATTGGCTCCCAACAAGATTACCCTAGAATAAATGTGTGTGTACATGTGGTAGGGAATATAGATTGTAAACTACACTGGGGCAGGGACTGATGTGAATGTTCAACTCTTCTCTGTAAAGTGCTGCAGAATATGTATGCGCTATATAAAAAACTGGTAGTAATAATAAAAAGGCACCACAAGTGGTACACAGTGCACTCATTAAAACATACAGTGTACACAGAACTAAATATAATAGTAACTGAAACACTAAAACAGCACAGGTAACAATGAGCACCACCAAGGATCTAGTTGTGCAGCACAAATGCTTTTCATTCAATGGTGAGATCTCTGGCCCTTATTCTGAATCGAGCGGTACGGCCCGCGTGCGGCCGTACCGCCGATGTTTTCAGTCTGCACATGCGCAGAGGTCAATCTGCGCATGTGCAGCCCAATTCGCCGCAGACGTAGTTCGTCCGCCGCAAAGGGGGCGTATAGGGGCGTGAGGGGCTTCATACCCTCATTTCCCTATGAATACGCCCAGCGTTTCATGGGCGTTCCCATGCAAACGCGGGGCGTATGCATGCTAATGAGGGTATGACGCCAGTGATGGGGGCGGAAAGCTGACGTCGCCGGATGTCAGCTCTCAGCCCCCATACAAGCTATCACACGGACGATTGTCCGTGTGGTCTCAGCTTGCGGGACCTGGTGGGGCGTGCGGCCCTGCCTTCGATGGTCGCCGACCATCGAATGCAGGGGGCAGCTCCCACCATGGTGGAGGCGTACGCCCCACCATTTTCTTGCGGATCGCCAGCCGTCCGTGTACGGACGGCCGTGGCGATCCGTATAGTAGGCGGGGATTGGTTGGTGCGGCCGGAGCCCCGTATGCGGCTCTGGCCGCACCGATCAGAATAAGGGCCTCTGAGACTTGAAAGTCCAATTTTCTGTTGAACAATCACCAGTTTCTTCTCCCAACAGTTCTGTGCAGCAAGTGCATATATAGTGATGGTTGCTCTAAGTAGATGACAATAAATAAAAAACTGTAATACAGTAAAATTACTAAAAATAAAAAGTGTGCATTTATTAATAAATGTATAATTAAAATGAAAAAGAAACAATAATAATTGGTAAAAAAGCTCAAGCCTGAGCATATCAATTTTGAGAAAGCAGCTGCATCCAGAATAATAATAGATATTGATAACGTCACCTCAATAAGGGGGTTATTCTCGTCCACTCCTTCTGGCAAATTCCTTCTTAGATGGACAAAACCATGTGCACTGCAGGGGGGCAGATGTAACATGTGCAGAAAGAATTAGATTTGGGTGAGTTATTTTGTTTCTGTGCAGGGTAAATACTGACTGCTTTATTTTTACACTGCAATATAGATCTCACTTTGAAGTAAAACCCCTCCCAAATCTAATTCTCTCTGCACAAGTTACATCAGCCCCACCTGCAGTGCACATGGTTTTGTCCATCAGTGTCCCTCTTTTTGGGCCCAAAAGAGTTGGTCCGAGTGAATGGTGGTGAAGTGGCATCCTTTTGAATGCTTCCTCCAGTTGTATAATGGGGGTGGCATTCCTCCAAAGAACTGAAATATCTGAAGCATTGAGGGGTCCACTAGATCCCAGGATAGGCAGGGTTAAAGAGGTGGCTTTCCTCCACAGTGATGTAAAGTGTGTGGTTGGAATCCTGGATCTTGGAGAAGCTTGGATTGTCTTGTTGGTGGGGAATAGCACTCCAGGTGGTTTCAGGGTCAGTATCTGGATGAACAAAGGTTCACAATGGTAACTGGGAATGTGGTTTTAACCCCAGGGCCATCTTAACAGCAGTGTAGGCCCCTGGACAAAGCAATGCACTGTGTCCGCTACACACCCATTCATGGGAATAAAAATGTAAATGCCACAGTGATGTATTTATAATGGGTGCAGTGTGTGCACCCATTTCTTTTATATTTAATCCTCTGGAGTCCAACGATAATGGCCGCAACATAGATAATGCTGCCATGGGTTGGAGGGAGAAGGCTGCACATGGGCGTCCTCCTCTCTTACAAATCTTCTGCAGGGCTGTAACAAATATTTTGGTGCCCCATGTCAGAAAGAGCTAAGGTGTCCCCAGTGACGTCGAGGGGGGGCAGTGACTTTTTTCTCGGGTACGGGTCTGATGAAGGGTCCCGGGTCCCTTGCTGCCCTCCCCTGCTGCAGAGAGGCGGGAGTAGACAGGAGGATGTTGCTCTCCCCTGCGCAGCACATGCTGCTCAGTACCATGTGTTGAGCATGGGAGAGAGGCAGTTGTAGCAGCAGCCTGTCCTCTTTATCCCTGAGCGGGTGTCCCACCCACGAGATGTTTAGCCACCCACTCACGGCCCATCATGCCCTGCTTGGTTTTTTTACAGGGGCATGGTCACACCCTTCCTGTTGGCCATGCCCCTCCAGTTGACCACACATGCTTTTTACTGGGGCCCGGCAGTGCTGTCAGCAGCCCTGGGTGTCCCTTCCCCACAACTGAACTAAAGACAGGAGCGTGGTCTCACTGGGAAGGGGAGCAGTCACAAAACAATATCCAAAATTATAATTATTCCACAGTAAGGCAATCTGGCAACTGTCAGTCCAAATGGGCAGGGATGGGAAGGATCAGCCATCGGCCCTTCAAATACTGTGGACCCTTTTAACTGCCCACTTAGCCCAGTGGAAACTATAGACCCAGGGCTGGTGCAAGGCTTCTCAACACGCTAAGCATAACTTCAACCCTACCTACTGCCCCCCACCCCCCCATGCTGCCTCCAATAACCACTTACCAACCCCTTAGTTGATTTTAGTTCTACCAGCTATACCCCTATTTATACTGTATTTTTCAACACACCCTGTACGTTACCTTGTAATTTGTTTTTTGTTTGCTATGTATGGCGCTGCGGATACTTTGCGGCGCCTTATAAATAAACGTACTACTACTACTACTTAGTTGCCTAACATTCCAGAATGGCAGGGAGACTCCCCAAAATCGTGTGGTCCCCTGCTTTCACTGCAGGCCTAGTTTCACCACCCACAACGGAGTACAGGGAGAATGGGGCAGCAAACTGGGGCAGTATGTCTAGAGGCGGGCTGGGCCGGGGGGTGGCAGAGTGCCACATGCCCCCCAGGCCGGTATGACTAGCTACTGGCTGGGCCGCTGTGTGCGTACGCTGCCGCAGCCCAGCCATCACTGCTGCAGCCGCTGGCCACCTCCGTGTATTCAGCACAAGCTTCCTTGCCGCACAAATGTAAGGTGACGGCCTCTCCCAAAATGGCCGCCACCTTATAGGAGACAGACACTAGAGGTACTGCTATACCTCTAGTGTCTGTCAGAAGAGAACAGTGCGGCCAGCGCTACCCGGAAGTGCGGATTCGGATAGCGCTGGCATGCTATTTAAATGGAACCCCTTGGCGACGAGCATGTACCCTTGCTCCCCCCTGGCAAAAAATCCCAGGCAACAAGCGATTGCCCCACTGCCCCAGGCAGCTGCTTAAAGCTGCCTAATGGTAGCGCCGGCCCTGGATAACCCTGTGTAACCCTCTTAGCCAGATGGCAACTATGTACACCCAGGGCTATTTTTGTGCAGGCTCCAGCAGGAACTGTGGCCCTTATTCTAGTTCACTCTTTCTGACAAAATATTCCTCAGATGGACAAAACCATGTGCACTGCAGGTGAGGCAGGTGTAACTTGTGCAGAGATAATTAGATTTGGGTGGGGTTTTACACCTGCAGTGCACATGGTTTTGTCCATCTAAGAAATATTTTGTCAGAAAGAGTGAACTAGAATAAGGGCCACAGTTCCTGCTGGAGCCTGCACAAAAATAGCCCTGTGTACACCCATGCATCAGCAAGCAAGTCCTGCCCAAACAGATGGCTATTAAGTTTTAAGAATAATTTTTAAACTTTTTCCAGATGAGAATTCCAGCCTTGCTACACACATGCCTTCAATAAAGCCAGCAGCTGCTGTTGCCACCTTTAACATTAATTGCGACCTAAATCACTGGTGTGAAATGTTATTCACTGTGAACCAAACACAGCCTGAGAGGTCATACAAGTGACAACTTGGAAAGAGAGACGTAGGTGATAACTTTAAGCAATACGCTGTACTTTTGTATACAAAGTCAATTTAACAAAGTTTCCAAGAATGGAGGCATTAAAATAAGTATGTCTTTTAACTTGAACGATAATGAGACAAATATTTAGGGCCAGATGCACTAAGGGGGGAATTCAATTCATTATTCCGACTGTCGGGACATTCCGACAGTCGGAATCCCGGCCATCCGACACTAATTCGACTGTTAGTATTTAATGTACCGACAGTCGAGTGTCGGAAAGTCCAGAAAACAGCGGCGAATTGTCAGAAAAGCGCAGTGAATTCGACAATCCAACAAAACAGACTCAACTTAAAAAAATTCAGATCTGACAGTCTTCAATGCTGTTGGTAATGGCGGCATTGCTGTCCTTACCAACAGCATTGAATAGGTGAGTGCCAATATTTCCCCTGTTGGAAAAATCGGTACAGATTGTAAATCTCCCTTAAGCTTTAATAAGTGATAAAGTGGAGAGTGATAAACAACCAACCAATCAGATTCTCTCATTATACAACTTCAGTCTGTAACATGGCAGTTAGGAGCTGATTGTCTTGAGTCCTGTCTCTGCAGCCATGGCAGAATTTGTGGTTTGCCAACCAGATCCCAAAGAATGAAGCTCAAGAATGTAAAAATATCTCCAATGTTGAAAAGGGTATGATATTATACTTTTAGCCATAACTAAACAGCCACTTAATCACTGTGAAGGACAATTTAGGCCCCCATACATTAGTCCAACGTGACCTATAGACAAGTCAGACCCAATTCCCCTTGAGCTCCCCCCACAGCTCCCCAGGAGAGCTCACTGACGATTTGGCACTTGATGTGCCATTTTTACATGCAATAAATTATAAATCTTCCGGGAGCTGGAGACAGGGGACTGCTGTCACACACCTATGTGCAGAGTGGAGAAGCGCCAAGCAGGAGAGTCGCTCCTCCTCTCTGCGTCCCCGGCAGGCGAGGGACAGTGGGCTGGACATTAAAAAAAAAACATTTAAAAGAATGGGTGGCTGTTGATTGGCGGTGAGAACTCTCAGCCAATCAGCGGCTGCCCATTATTTTGTATGCTTTATTTTAAATGTCCAGCCCACCGGGGATGCAGAGTGGGGGGTAGTGTCTCTCCTGCCTGGTAATTCTCCACTCTGCAGATAGGTGTGTGCCAGACCCCCCCCTCCCACCCCCCCACCCAGGAGCTGGCAGGGGGGTCCGTGCGGCACGGGAGTACCTGTGGTCATAGAGGTCCCTGCGGTGCTGAGTATTAAGTTGGCGGGGTCCCTGCAGCGACCTGGAAATAACTAGCGCTATCCGCTGGGCGGGGAAAGCGCTACTGGGTTTGAAAACACTTTCACTTTCAAAATCAGAAGCGCTTCTCGCGCCGGCGGATAGCGCTAGTTATTTCCAGGTCACTGCAGGGACCCTGCCAACTTAATACTCAGAACCGCAGGGACCTCTATGACCGCAGGTACCCCCGCGCCGCATGGAACCCCCCGCACGCTCCTGCCAGATTCCCACGAGGGGGAGAACGATGAGTGCAGGGGGGTCAGTTAAATACTGACCAGCGATCGGTAACAGCGAGCGATAGGCACTGTTCGCCGTCACAGCTCACCATGGGGCATCGAATATACCCCTTAATCAGTGGTGCAAGTAGAAAAATTGTCTTAGTGGTACTGTGCTGCGCGTGGTCAGGGGCGTGGTCATGACACAAGGGGAGTGGCTACAAGACAAATATGTGCCAGATATGCCCCCATAATGCCACACATATGCCCCCACAGTGCTAGATATGCCTCCACAATGCCACACATGCCCCCCACAGTGCTAGTTATGCCCCCCAGTGCCAGATATGCCCCCACAGTGCCACACATATGCCCCCACAGAGCTAGTTATGCCCCCGGTGCCAGATATGCCCCCACAGTGCTAGTTATGCCCCCACAGTGCCACACATGCCCCCACAGTGCTAGTTATGCCCCCGGTGCCAGATATGCCCCCACAGTGCCACACATATGCACCCAGTGCCAGATATCATATGCCCCCACAGTGCCACACATATGCCCCCAGTGCCAGATATCATATGCCCCCACAGTGCCAGATATCATATGCCCCCACAGTGCCACACATATGCCAACAGTGCCTGATATCATATGCCCCCACAGTGCCAGATATCATATGCCCCCACAGTGCCACACATATGCCCCCAGTGCCTGATATCATATGCCCCCACAGTGCCACACATATGCCCCCAGTGCCACATATATGCCCCCAGTGCCACACATATACCCCAAGTGCGGCATTTGAAGTGCCACACATAAACAGTTGCAGTACAGTGAGCAACTCACTGTGTCAGGTCCTAGGTCCTGTGTCCTCTCCGGTCCTGTGTCCTGTCCGGTCCGGTCCTCCTCTAGCCCCCTGCCACCACTGCATGTTTCTGGGGAGGGGAACGCATCTCGCGTCTCTCCTGCCCCACATCTATCTCGCGGGCTGGCTCCTGATTGGCTGCCAGCCCGCAAGCACTGATTAGCTGACAGCCGACTGTGTCACATTGACACAGGGAGGGGAAGGAGAGACGCGCAATGCGCTCCCCTCCCCTCCGAAGGCAATCAGCTGTGGCAGGGCGGCGGAGGCCACGCCCCCCGCCACTTTCATATGCGTGCATGCGCATTGCAGGTATATTTGGCTATTTGTTATGGCGGTACGGGGTACCGGCAATATATCTTTTACTGGTACGCCGTACCACCCCGTACCGCCATACTTGCACCCCTGCCCTTAATATTATGTGGAGTTAAATGCATATGAGGTTCTCATGAGGTGCCAACCACTACTTACATAGTAACAATAATTCATAGCAAAAATGAAAAAAGATAAATAGATTTATATTGTAACTGATCCCAGTGCACCCAAGACATAAAAGTCAAACACTTTATTGGTATGCATTAAAATTATTCAATATTATAAACTCAAACGGTGATATATTAAAAGAAAGGAAAGTGCAAAAGTAAGAAAATAGTGTTTTAAAATAATATTCCTAATGGGCCAGTATGTATTTGTCTGGCTATTATTATATAGAAGTCTGTTACTAATTAGCTATACTTCTTGTTAGCTGTGGCTGGTCAGATGCTAAACACAACAGTGGGAATTTACTAAGATGAGAGTTCTTTTTCACATGTAGATTCTGATTGGTTGCTAGGGTTACCACCTTTCCCCTTTAATTCCGGACACATATTAATTACACAGGTTCTGTGGAAGTTTAAAACCAGGTGAAATGGAGTCTTGAAGTCATCCAGCCACAGAACCTGTGTAATTAATATGTGTCCGGAATTAAAGGGGAAAGGTGGTAACCCTATTGGTTGCCCATAGCAACATACCATGAGAAATAGAACTCCCATCTTAGTAAATTTCCCCCAGTATCTCAGGGTTATATGTCTGGGTGTTCACAATTTTGTCTGAGATATTGTGGCAGTAAGCAAATGTTACTCCCCTTAGCTGCAGTCACTCAGCTGTTCACATACCAAAACGTTATTTCATCACACTGCTAAACCTACACATCACTGAAAGCACTATATTCTTGTACCTGGAATTGTATTTAGTGGAGTGTTGCTGGATCTAAATTGATCATTATTTGCTGTGATTTCCCCCTTTCTTTTTATGTAGTTTTAAATATTTATTTTATGCTGCTGTCCCCATACATTCAGAGCTGCTGCTTCTTGTCAATACAGCAGTGTTAAGTGTGCTGCATCCCCTTGCATGGCTGTGCTCTCCATGCTTCAGGCACGGTGCCTCGCTGCTCTCGGCACACTATTGTTTCCCCCCCGCCCTCAGACCAGGAGTTAGGCCCGCCCACTGGCCAATCATGATTGGGGAAATGGCTGGCGGACAGGCCTAATTCCCTGTCTGTGGGTGGAGCCCCACATGTAAAAAGAAGACCGGCTTGTGGCTACAGAGTTGCAGAGGTCCCGGAGAAGTACCGAAGGCGGCTGGTGACTATGATTTCCCCAAATGAATTCTTCTGGACAAGGGGATCAAACTACTACTATCAACATAGGTAAGTATCTGGATGATTGGGCTCCATATGTAATAAAGTTTTATTTCTCTGGCTTGTGTATTTTTTAAAACTATTTGTACTGCTGTGAAATGACATGTCCCGGGCGGGCCCTTTAGTGCCCTGCATGCTGGTACTTGTGATTCTCCAAGCCCTTGCATGCAGTGCAGGCTTGCTGGGACTTGTAGTTCCACAACAATACACACTACTTTCATCTTATTTTAAATATTTATCAGCCCGATGCCCACAGCTCAGAGGCATCGGGGACAGCCCTGGGCTTTACCATGGGCTGGTAATTTCTGGATGGGGGGACCCCTTTATTGGGGGTCCCCACTTCCCCAGGATCGATGCCCATACTGGTAAGTCAGGGGGTGAATGTTTTGGCCTTGGGGACTTGTATAAAAAGTCTCTCCCGGCTGTGGCATTAACTTGCTGGCTGGTTGGGCCCAATGCTGGTTCTTGAAATATGGGGATGCCTACGCATTTTGTCCCCCATATTTGGGGAACCAGGAGCAGCCCTTGAGCTGGTTTTATAAAATCAAGGGGACCCCTATTTAATTTAGCCTGTGATTTTATAAACCCAGGACCGGCTCTTTGAGCCTGGGGCTGGTTATTTACCTTACACACAATTTTTAACACGGAACCATATACAGATATCAATGATCTGTGCATGGTTCTGTAGAATTCCTTTACTTAAAATCGATTATGTTGAACTGGCGATTTTTAGTAACATTTACCAAAAATGGCATCCCATTAAATTTGCGATTTCTATACTTTATAATGGGAAAACATCTGTATGCGAGTTGAAGTGCTACTAAAAATCACCAGGTCAGAATGTGCGAATTTGCAGCAAATAGTGTGATTTTTTTTCCAGCAAATCGGATCCTATAAAATGTGCAATTTCCGTAAATATTGTGATAAAATCGCAAAAAAAAACAACGAGTCCTGTTAAATGTCACACGATGTGTTCAGCACTGATAGTACTACAGGTAAACTGGGACCACCTATAATTATACTGATGACTGTATAATATTAATAGCAGTACTGGCACATATGCTGAATATGTACTTTGTCTTCAAAGTTTGCCTTTACTATAATAATTACTGGTTTGCTCAACAAATTAGTGCATGCCAACCGCAGTACATAAGCAAGATTCCAGGTACTGTAGAAAGGAATTGCAGTGCTGGGCAGGTAGCTGGAACTAAATTGCTAAAACAATGCTGAGTATCCCACTCCTCCTCATTATAAAATGATTAAGAAAATGTAAATTGCATACAGTAAAATGGAAAGTAGTTGCATCTTAAAGTAACTGTTTCACCCCTTCATTTTACTTTCTAAATTAACTTATATATGCATTTTCCCTGTTATTAGAAATTTCTTAATGTGTCCCCATTTGTATTTAGCTTGTAGAAAGTATCTTTACATAAGTTAAAATTAAAGATGATACAAGGAATATTATTTGCAGCCGAAATACCTTTATTATGTTCTCCTCCCTGTAGAACAATTTATGGTATATTTAAATAAATAAATTCTGTCTCAATAAACAATTCAGCAAATTTGAACACCAGGTGCTGAAGTTTTGTGCTATTCAATATGTTTTATATGCTTGTTTTTCACAGGGAGCAGCAATTAGGTGGTAATGGGAACATGCAAAATAAATAAACGATTTAAACTGAAACTCTGCAGATTTAAAGTTCTCTGTGTCAGGTACATTGCGGCACTTTTGTCAGGCATGGAAAATCTTCTTTGTTACTATTGTAATAATGGCACATTCTAAAATGATCAAAGAAAATAATATCATATATGTATGTGTGTGTATACATATACTGTACATAAGCGAAGGTTTTTGTATTTAGCTACAAAATATTAGATCTAATACTGCAAGTTGCAGTAAAATGACTTAATCCTGATCAACATCAAGAAGCGCAGTTTAAACATTAAAGTTATTTTGTGTCTCGTTATACTGGAACTTGCGTATACTTTCTGAGTTCAGCGTACTTTATACTTGCATTCGCTTAAGACCAAATCGCATGTGTTTGACATCAGGTCCGATGCGATGTGCAGTCCCATGAGACTGAAGATCACACCTGCTGCAGGATAGATTTATTGCATCGACAAGCCTTTCGGCAGGCTTGGATTGCGTACACTGCATCGTATACATAATAACTGCACATGGTGTATCATAAGCATACCTTCCAACTTTCTATCTCCTCAAATCGGGACCTGCCACACCAAAAAAGCTGCAAAGCTATACTGTGGGTTGGCGTGGCCTCTGCTAAAGGGCTGCGGCTAGCGCCCTGATCCCCCGGTTAAAGCATTTTCAGGGGCGTGTCCAGCACTCTCCTAGTGACTGGGCAGCCCCCAGTCCCCTCCCTGCACTCCCTCCCTCCCTTCACTGAAGAGATGCCGTGTTCATCTCTTCAGCGATCACCGCTGCTCTGCAGATGGGAGGTATGCATATGTAGTCCTGGTGCCCGGGAGGTTCAAAGGGGGAATCGCGTCCGACTTCTTACCTAATAACAGTCACCCTAGTGTAGGGGTACCAGTTCCGCAAGTAAAACCTTAAGCCCCATACACACTAGCCTCCAATATCATTATCAGCAGTATCAGCGGTACGCCCGGGTAAATGATATTGTACATACACCCTGTGAACAAGATAGGTAAACGATATTGTCAGTGATGTCATCTCCCCCCGACGCGATGAGTTCAAATCGCATGAAAGAACTACACCGTGTGCGGGCACCTTAAGAACCTCAGATACAGTAGTATCTCCTGTACTGTAATTTAAAAACACTTTGTCTGGAGTCTGAGACTAATGGGGTCAATCCAATTAGTTGTGCGTTGGTTCCTGCAAGCCATTCCCACTGTGAACTTGCACTACAAATTTAATTTGCAACCCAATTTCAAACTCACATTGATATTTATAAGAAGAAATTCACATTTTGTATGCACATCCTCCTGGTGAAAATGTGTGAAAAATACAAGTAATAAAAACGACAGGACAGTTATACTCCCCTTTCCAATGTACAATCATGCACTTGAAAGGGTTTCTCTAAAACGCTCAAAAATGGGTTAAATGATGTGGGATACATACATGTACATGGAAATAGTGTATTGGCAGAAACATGACTATACAGACATTACTCTGTGCCCCTAAAATACTGGAAATAATTTTTTTTTGTAAACACTTGCTATCATTTTTTCCACCATTGATAACAATCATTGCTTAGGCACCTTTTATACCTCCAGTACTTTCCTTACTAACAGCCTTATGTATGTCCTGCTATGTCAATTGTTACTTTTTTTGGGGTAAGGATGGTTTCTCACATTTTCCTGCTCTTCTCCCAGTTGCCTTTTTGTGCACAACCTTAATGTGGGAATCACTTTTTTTAACTGATTCTTTCTAGTCAAAATCGCCTGCCAAGATTGCACAGTGTGTACACCCCTTAAGTCTAACATACAGTAAATGCATAATATAACACAATTGAATATATTACCAATATTAACATTGGTTCGAACGGAGTATGGGTGGACATGGGGATAAAATGTTAATATTAAGCTGTTTTGCTTACAAATGGTATTTTTTATTTTCGCAGACTTAAGAATCCATGAGTTATTGCAGCCATGTATGAGGTGAGGCACTTTTGAATCAGTCTCTCAGTGATTTAAGCAGTAGTAGCAGTCGAAAGAAGAGTTGACTATTTCAGACCGTTCCAACTTAGACAACTAAGTCACTGTACAATTAGAAGTAAACATGTACATGCTATCAAGGCCATTCATTTTTCCTGTACTAGCTGAACACAAAATATCCTAAACCATTCTTTCACTAATAACTTCACTAAGCTGCTTTAACAAGAGGGTACCTGATCAAGCTGGAAGGTGTTAAAAATGTGTTGTCACTTCTTGTAATGTGTGATGTTCTATTCAGCAGCATTTATCTTACAAACCAATCTTGCTTGCCACTTGTCTCTTAATTTACTCAGTCATTTGTGAGTCTTGTATTCCTTGGTCAACCACTGTAGCAGAGAAACCTACAACATGTACCTGCCATCTTGGTGTGAAAATAAACACTTAATTTTCCTGAAATGGCAACAAAAAGCTACATTTTATTTTCTCACAATTTCTTGCTAAAGACTTTGTTGTCATTCACACGCTTCTGTGATTATGTTGAGAAGTTTATTTGACAGTAGTAAGCTAGAAAAGCATTAGGGGAGTATTTCTGTGCTTTAAACTTTCACTCTCATCCAAAATTATTTACCTTGACCATAAAGCTGGGCACTCACTTGTACAGCAATACGTTCAATGCAATTTTACTTAAATTCCGCTTACGGAGTTTATTCAGAGTTATTTTGTTTCTGTGCAGGGTAAATACTGCTATGCACGGCGCTGCGGACACTTTGTGGCGCCTTATAAATAAACAAACTACTACTAAATACTGGCTCCTTTATTTTTACACTGCAACTGATATTTCAGTTTGAACACACCTCACCCAAACTCTGCACATAGTTACATCAGTTACATTAGCTCCACCAGCTGAGCATATGGTTTTGTCCATTAAAGATGTTGAGATCCTTACTGAATAACCCCCTACGTTCAGCAGTCCGGTGTGGACTGGGGAGTGTCACATGCTCCCTGAGCTTACATCCCCAGCTACATGATCAACCATGATCACCCTGCTTTTGGCAAGGTTTAGTAGATCCAGTCTCTGTTACAAGCTATCAGAATATGTTTGCTCCTCACCTCCTGCTGAGCCGTCCC
This sequence comes from Crinia signifera, assembly GCF_055691185.1. NCBI lineage: Eukaryota > Metazoa > Chordata > Amphibia > Anura > Myobatrachidae > Crinia > Crinia signifera. Next base: position 202,720,552 of record NC_139222.1, read on the forward strand.
CAGAATCACCAACAGTGAATTTCCTACATAGGCTGATTCCATCAGCAAGGCCGCAGGCTGGATTTTCAGGCCGTCTGCTGCATCATGGGAGGTTCCCATCAGTGGGCCTTATTCAGATCGGATCGGTACGGCCCGCGTGCGGCCGTACCGCCGATGTTTTTGTTCTGCACATGCGCAGAGGTCATTCTGCGCATGTGCAGCCCCCTTCGCCGCAGACGGATTTCGTCCGCCGCAAAGGGGGCGTATAGGGGCGTGAGGGGCTTCAGCCCCTCATTTCCCTATGTGTACGCCCCGCGTTTCATGGGCGTTCCCATGCAAACGCGGGGCGTGTGCATGGTAATGAGGGCATGACGCCCTCATTACCATGACATGGGGGCGGAAAGCTGACGTCGCCGGATGTCAGCTTTCAGCCCCCTTTCAAGCTCCCACACGGACGATTGTCCGTGTGGTCTGAGCTTGCGGGAGCTGCCGCGGCGTGCGGGCCTGCCTTCGATGGTCGTCGACCATCGAAGGCAGGGGGCAGCTCCCACCATGGTGGAGGCGTAGCCTCCACCATTTTTGTGCGGATCGCCAGCCGTCCGTGTATGGACGGCCGTGGCGATCCGTCGGGTGGGCGGCCCTTGGTTTGTGCGGTCGGAGCCCCGTGTGCGGCTCTGACCGCACCAACCAGAATAAGGGCCAGTGTCAGGTTGAGGACTGGCTCCAGCAGTTGTCGAGCCCAGCAGCCATCCCTGACCTGCCTCCCACTGTATGGAGCCACTCTGCTTGCACTGACAGGCTGTCTTTCCATCCAAACGTACCCACCCCACAGTGCAGCATGCCAGTCCGGCAGATTCTTGGGTTTGCATCAGGCTTTCATTTTCTTTACTTTAATTGTTGAATCCCCCTAATGTCCACCAGAGCTGCTCTTACTGGTATTGCTTTACTCGCCTGTATGTCTCCCACTGTGTTTTGTACACATGGCCTTATATGTAACTTTATGTTACTGTTCAGTCTGTCATTTGCAATTTATTTCTCATCGATTCTTTTTAATTACGTACTATTATTTCTTGCCATACTATTATCCATACAATGCTTACACGCACAATGTAACCAATTTAGTGTGCCCATCAAGGCTGATGACCCAAAATGGCTGCCATACCTTGTTGTAGTATCTCCATGCTCTATGAATTTTGTGAAAAGATTGTTCTCTATTTCTACAGTACAGTATGTTCCTGTGTGTACTGTATCCTGCACTGTATTATGTTTGAGACTGTGTTTTGTCTCATGCTATCTATTAACTCTTTGAGTGCCGAGTGAATTTGTCAAATAAACATTTTTATTCATCATAATGACCTGTAAGGTTTACCTTATATAGGAAATATAATTTTCTGGTACTTATGTAATATCTGGGCTCCCGTTTTTCTTATGAGATCGCGTCCACTCGCCACGCTTCGGGCACGGTAGCTCGCTGCGCTCGCAACACTATATAAAATCAACTCCATTCATAGTTGGATAGTAGGGGTATGAAAAAATGGGGTGCATTTAACATGGGAGCCCAGATAATACATAAGTACTAATTTTTTTTACACATTTTTTATTTGAATTTATATAACAAATATGAGCGAAGCTGGCACTTTTAGAAGATATTTTGCACATCTCCCACAGAGATGTTGTCACTCGGTGGGTTAAATATGCCGGTACTTGTTTCCTATCTGGGCGCCGCTAAGTTAATTGTGCACCATGCTATTCTCCGTAGAGAAATCTGATCGCATCGCATCGTACACATACACGATATTGAACGATGCGATGCGATCCGATTCGATTTCCCATAGGAAACAATGTTAAATGGATCAATTTATCCAAATCAGCATAGGGAAGAATGGTAAATGGGCCAGAAACCCCCAAAAAACCCACAGAGCAGTGGAATGTCCCCCCAAAAGTAGTTGACGCCACCCCGCCATCAACGTGAACCCGAAGTGTGGCGAGCGCAGCGAGCCCGCGAGGGGCGGCGGTACGCGTCCTCCGACCTTTTCATGCCCTACTATCCACTAGGGCGTGGAGTGAGAATAGAATAGTGTGGCGAGCGCAGCGAGCCACCGAGCCCGAAGCGTGGCGAGCGCAGCGCGCCCCGCGAGGGGACGCGGATACCTTCACAGTTATACGCGTCCCCTCGCGGGCTTCCCAGGTGTCTGCGTCGCCATGGACACCTGGGAAGCCCGCGAAGGGACGCGTTTACCTGTGAAGGTATCCGCGTCCGCTCGCCACACTATTCTATTCTCACTCCACGCCCTAGTGGATAGTAGGGCATGAAAAGGTCGGAGGACGCGTACAGCCGCCCCTCGCGGGCTCGCTGCGCTCGCCACGCTTCGGGTTCACGTTGATGGCGGGGTGGCGTCAACTACTTTTGGGGGGACATTTCAATGTTCAGGGGTGTTTTTGGCCCATTTACTATTGTTCCTATGATAATTTGGCTAAATTGAGCCATTTCACATTGTTTCCTATGGGAAATCGAATCGGATCGCATCGCATCGTTCAATATCGTGTATGTGGACGATGCGATGCGATCCGATTTCATTACGGTGCCGTACGTAGAAAACCTGGGCGCCCAGATAGGAAACAAGTACCAAATATGATGTAAGATGTGAAACACAATTAGAGTAATGGGCAATTCTTTACAAGCACATGGCTGTATTTCATGTGCTGATGTTAATGACAGTATGTAACAAGAAAAATTACAGATTTTATTATAATAATCATAATAATCATAATGATATTTATATAGCACTTTTCTCCCAATAGAACTCAAAGTGCTTTACCATTGTCTTTACAGTAGATATGAGTAAAATGCTTGAGTAAATAGGTACGTCTGTAGTCTATTTTTAAAGAATCTACAGTGGGGGCTTCTCACACTGTGGCCCTTATTCTAGTTGAATTGGCCAGATGCATTTTTCGGACGGCCATACGGATCGCAGACCGTCCGAATGCGGTAAGATTCTGTGCGAATGGACCGCGAGTGGATGTTTCATGTGAACACCTCCCTCATCTGTGGAAACCTCCCCCATACTCCGATGGTCACCGATCATCGAATGATGGACCGAGCGGTCAGGCAGCCCCGAGTGCTCCAGACCACTCGGCCATTTTTCTGTGTGAAAGCAGGGATATATAGGCGGCCAGTTGACATCCGGCTATGTCAGTTGTCCGCTCCCCACACGTGCGTCACGGCCAGATTATCATACGTACGCCCAGCGTTTTCATGGGAACGCCCATGAAATGCGCGCGTACACATATGGTAATGAGCCCAAACAGCCCTTCACGCCCCTCTTTTCCCCCTGCTTGGATGTGTCTGTACAATCCTTTTCTGCACGGAATTCACGCCGTGTTTGGACGTGTAAGGCATTTGCACATGCGCAGAAACGCCTCTGCACATGCGCAAACACAATACATTGGCCGCCCGGCCAAACACGCAGCCGTCCGACTCAATCAGACTAAGGGCCTGTGCGAGGAAGAGAGTTCCATAGAGTTGGAGCAACAAAGTTGAAAGCTCGATCAGAGTTTTTTTAGTGCTGTGCCCCCGAGCGTAAGACCTGTCAGTTGGCTATGCTGCCGTCTTGTCCTGTGATTTATCATCAGGACTTCTGTTTTATCTGGGTTCAGTCTCAGCCAACTGGCACTCATCCACTCCTGGAGCTCAGCTAGGCAGCCATTTAAGGTTGTTATCGGTGCCTGGAGTGGTAGACCAGGCCAGGACATCTTATTATGTCACCCAGCAGAAGCATGTATACTGCAAAAAGCATGGGAGATGATATAGAACCATGTGGGACACCACAAGACAACTGCACTGGTGGAGAAGAGTATACTCCCAATGAAACTCTCTGTGACCTGCCAGTGAGAAATGATTTGAACCAGCTAAGGACTGTGCCACCCAGACCACAGAAATTCTTCAGGCACTCAATTAGAATCCCATGGTCAATGGTGTCAAATGCTGCAGAGAGGTCCAGAAGGATTAGGATGGAACAGTTTCTTCTAGCCCTTGCATTTAGATCATTGAGCACACATACCAGAGCTGTTTCTGTGCTATGTCTTCTCCTGAATCCTGGTTGGAATGGATCATAAATGTCATGGGTTGACAAATGGGTCTCTAGATGAGTTGCAACCACTTTCTCAATAACCTTTCCTAGAAAAGGTAGATTTGATACTTGCATGTAGTTGGTCATGCAGTCAGCGTCTAAATTAGATTTTTTAAGAAGTGATCTGACTATTGCTTCCTTTAGTGGTTCGGAAAAAACACCTGTCTGCAAAGAGATTAGTTCCATATACCCTAAAAGAATCTTGGATGGGGCAGGGTCCAGATCACAGGAGGAGGGACGCAACAGTCAGGAATTTCCAGCAATGTATTCTACATCCACTTGGTCAAAGATGTCCCATGAAGGCAGGTGTCTTACATTGGCAGGCTTGGTATGTTGGTACTCCTTTGGTGTCACTGTGGGGATTCCAGCCCGGATGATAAGATACTTTATCTGCAAAGAATTTTTCAAACTCATTGCATCTTGACTGGGAGAGGGTTACATCAGGCTGCAGACATGCTGGTTTGCAAAGCATCTCCAATGTACAAAAAAGCTGAGCTGGCCTAATTTTTGCTGCCATGATCTCATTTGAAAGGAACTCTGTTTTCTTGTGGGTGATTGTTGATTGGTGTTTTCCAATGTGTTTGATTAGATTTAATTTATGCTCCGGCAGGTTTGTCTTCCTCCATCGTCTTTCAAGTATACAACCCCTTTTCTTGAGATCACGAATACTGTTGTCAAACTAGGGTGCTTGATGGTGTGGTTTGCAGGGTCGTATATGCACAGGGGCGATAGTATCCAGTGCCGCTGTCACAGCCCTGTTCTAATAATGGACTAGAGAACATGGATCTTTACTGGTCCCCATTACTGCCGAGAGGTCCAAGTTAGCTGAGATCACCTGTACGCGGTGGGCAAGCCATTACTTATGGCCATAACTACGCAAAGAACCTTATCGCTCAAAATGCTACATGTTATTGCAATGATTATTTGATTATTATTATTAATAAATTGCAACCTTGTCTTTGTTTGCAGTACTACTTAAAGGTCTCCGCACGGTCGCACCTCTCCTTACCGGTGTGCACCCCAGGAACCCACCCCTGTATACTTATAATAAACCTTTGATGAAAGTGTTTCCATTCACGGTGTTCAATGATATATAAAAAAAGATAGAGAACATAAATAATTATCTTTTTTTTATTATGTAGATCCTGGATAAGAAATCAAATTTCAGCTATAAAAATTGTGTTAAAATTTAAATATAATATACTTTATGTGACTTATTAATATTTTGTTGAATGTTAAGGATTTTGTTTTGTTCATTATGGGAGTACACAATACTCTGCTATTGGTTGAATAATGACATTCTTCCAATGTTCTTCAATGGTCGCTAGCTTTATACCAAAATTCTGTTAAGAAGTACATAAACTGAATAGATAAAAGCTCAACAGGTACAGTATTTGCCCATATCACAAATGTAATTCACACATGATCAGACAAAACACAACCACCATTAAAGTATAATTCATTTTATTATTATTTTTAAGACAAAAACAAAACATACCATAATGAAGACTTTTGTGTGATCAACATAGGTTTTTTTGTTAGATTATTTTTAAATGTAAAACTTAGCAACTACTACTGCACTAGAAAATAAAAGCATGAAAAACCCAGAACCCCTTACCCCTAAAATTAAAACCCTAAACATTAAAATAGGATTGCTACAAGGCATACTTACTATGCCGCAGTTGTCGAAGCTGCCACGTAGCATCAATTTGTATTGCCAATTTAAAATCTGTAGCATAGTAAATATACCCCTGTAAAAAATGTAGCCACACTCAGCTTTGCTGCGATATGTACACATTGCCTGCAAATAGGGCGCACGTGTGTGTGTGTGTATGCGGATACCCATATGGATACATGTAGCGATCGTCAGGCATGAACAGTCTTAGCCTGGTACACCATGCAGCATGCTGTGATGTGTATGCCTGTGCTGACAGATCACAGCACAGCGGAGCTTGACTACATCTGTACGTGTTGGACCCAAACACTTCAGTTAAACCTCTAAATTATCACTATAACCCAACCTACACATTCAGTCAATATACTTTAGCCACTACTTTTAATTTAAGAAATACATTAAGCATGATTGGATTCTTTGGCATCTTATCGCCATGGTGATGTCAACTTAAACAAATATTAACAAATATTTTCACAGAAAATAGTCACTAAAGTGTGTACAATAAAGATACAAACTCCAAAAGCTTACAGGGATGCCAGGGGAATATATCATACTGTAGGTGGATGGCACAATAACCATAAACTACTGTATGCCACTAGGCTTGGCCAATGGATCCAGAGCTGAGTAGTATCTCCTTGTAGCTAGTCATCTTTACTTTACCCACTTTGCTTGGTCTACATCTTGAGAATAGCGGAATGCTGTGTGCTTTTAGTCACATGCAAGATTAGTGCAATAATCATATAACACCCAACAAAAATAGGACATATGTTACTGTACTGTACTAGTATCCCATCAACTTCATTTCACAACAAAGGTTACATCACTTTATACAGACCCTCAAGCATGTCCCCTTCCATTATGTGCAAAATTATCTGCTTCTGGGATTAACTATTAGGGATACATTTACTAAGATGGGAGTTCTATTGAACATGGCATTAGCCATAGCAACCAATCAGATTCTAGTATCTTCTACAATGTGCTAAATTAATAAGTAGAATATGATTGGTTGCTATAGTCAACATTCCATCTTCAATAGAACTCCCATCTTAGTACATCTACCCTTAAATGTATGGTTGTGGTCAACTGTGCGGAAACACCTTTCAATAAACAAGTTCAACGCACATGATGGTAAAAGGGAAGTCTAGAACAGTGGTTCCCAACCCTGGTCCTCAAGTACCCCCAACAGTGCATGTTTTGCAGGTCTCCACACAGCATCACAAGTGCTATCATTAGCTCCACCTGTGGATCTTTTCAAATGTGCCTGAATAATGAGTGCACCTGCTGGGTGACCTGGAAAACGTGCACTGTTGGGGGTACTTGAGGACCAGGGTTGGGAACCACTGGTCTAGAAGCAGACCATTTTATTGTTAATAGAAGGGGTCATATTGGTGGGTCTGCTTTATATTGTTAACTACTAATAAAGTTTTCACAGTTATAGTCTTTTCACACAGAAAATGAAATTCCCAGGTAAAGCATTTCCACCTGGAAATTTCATTAAAAACATAGGTAATTTTTCTGTATGAAAGGGTTGATCCGGATCTTAAACTCTTGGATCTCCGACCCTGCAAAAGACCAAGGTTGGGGACCCAGAGTTTAAGATCCGGATCGACCCCTTCACACAGGAGAAAAACCTGTATAGTGGAAATCTCCGGGTCTAAACTTTTTCCTCTCCTGTGTGAAGGGGCCAAATAAATTGGTGCTGGAAAAATTGCTGGGTTTTACAGCAGCCACCGCTGTCTGAAAACGTTATTCGTACATCAGAGCCATTGGTTCTCTTCTGACTGTGATCCTCCATTGCTCATTGTTAATTTCCTGTCTGTGTATATTGTTGTAGTGTTCTAATAAAAATGATTGGAAATCCCCACACTACCCCTAACTAAAACAATGAAACCTAGTTTTAGGCAGACTCTCCAACATGATCTCTTCCACTAGTAATAAAATGATCTGCTTCTGGACTTCCCATTTCTTAAAAATGTGTACAGTCACCTGTCTTAAAATTGCACTTCCCATTAAGTACTACACAGGTGATGGCAATCCTAAGGCATGTGAGAAGTCCAAGAGAGGGGAATTTTGTACCTGGTGGAAGAGGTGTGGTTTTGTAGGCCATGACATTTCTGTAGCAAGCTACAGTAGGTACGATGAGTAACCGAGACAAATCAAGAAAAAAATACATTGCACACTACACTAGGTTTACGCCTATTAAACATAGTCATGTACTCTGCTATGTCCATTACATATTCTGGGGGAGATTCTCTAAGCAAGAAATGCGGTAAAAACCCCGTTATCTGGGTTTTTACCGCATTTTGGGATGCTGTAACGTGGCGGGGGGTAACGCCAGAAAAATCTGGCGATGGGCCATAGAAGCCAATGGGCTTCTACCGCATCCCACCGCCGCCCCGCAAAGACCCCCCGCCGCCCCGCATCGCCCCCCCCCCACATCGCCCCCTCACCTGTGTCCGGGCAGCACAGAGTTGTGCTGCCCGGACCTGTGACCCCCTCCCTGCACTGATCCTCTTCCGGGTGCAGGGAGGAGGAGAGCCCGGCGCAGCAGCAGCAGCGCCGGGTGTGGGAGGGAGGGGGGAGCCACCGGGACCTGCTGGGACCCGGCGACTCTCACCGCAAAGGACAGCTCTTAACGCAAGAGCTGTCCTTTGCTATAATTATCGCATATGTTAGAACATACCTGCCCTTACCTGCCCAAAGAAGAGGAGCTTGTTAGCATATTAACTGCACAATGGATCTAGCAGGTGCTGGGATCTTTTGATCGCATCGACTGCAGCCTATGGAATCTAGATTGGGCTTCATGAAAGACAAGGATTGGCTTATTACAGGAAGCCAGCTCTGCCTATCACATCTCCTTATGGGACTGCCTGTCTGTTACTGACATGCAAGTCTTCAAATAGGAAGTATCTGACAGTTAAGGTGTAGCCAGTGCATTCACAGACTGCATCTCTCTCACTGACTTGACCTGGCTGCTCCGAACTGCTGCCCTCCAGTGGCCTGTACCACATTCAGGCAGGAGCTGAGGCTGGCTGTGCTCTGTGTACTTTGTTCGGATTGAACAGTAGCCACAAACATTAGTAGCCCTATTCATGCATAGTTTACGATTATCATGAAATGCGCATGTGCAGAGTGGGTATTGCATTGCATCTGCCTATTGTATGTGGGAGGCCGGCATTGCCAGAAATGGGGGCATGTTACCCTAGTTCTGGGAGGGGCAATGCCAGGGACTGAATCGTGAGGGGGTCACAATGTTTGATCCCAGACAGCAACTCTGGTCAACCCCCTATTGTATTTGTATTGTAAAGTGGTCTACGAGCAGCTGGACAAATGTGATCCATGCTGAATGAGGGCCAATAATAGGTGCATTTCTAGAAATCTGTGCTTTTTATCATGAACATATTTTCATTAATACTCATTTTGTACTAGAGGTAGACAATATAGCACTGGCAGGACATGCTGGGATGTTCAACGGTATCCGGACTGATCATAGACTGACGCATGATAGACAGTCATATGGTCGACCACTAATGGTAGACAGTCACAAGGTCACCAGGGTCAAAAGGTATACAGTAAAAAGGTCGACAGGGTTTAAAGGTCGACACACAATAGGTCGACATGGTCAAAATGTAGACAGTAAAAATGTCGACATGGTTCAAAGGTCAACACACAATAGGTCGACAGTGTCAAAAGGTCGACACGTGATATGTCGACATGGTCTAAAGGTCGACATTGTCAAAAGGTCGACCTGAAAAAGGTAGACATGCATTTGTTTACAAAATTTTCAGCCGACATGTGCCGGCAGGTGGTATTTCATGCCCTACCATCCACTAGGGCGTGGAGGGAGTATAAAATAGTGTGCCGAGCGCAGCGAGCCCAAAGCATTGCAAGCCATGCAAGGGGACGCAGTACACTTAGACAGTGTCCATGGCGACCTATGTCAACATAGACACCCTAAAAACTTTAAAAAAGCATGCCGACCCTTTTTCATGTCGACCTTTTGACCATGTCACCCTTTTTCCTGTCGACCTTTTGCCCCTGACAACCTTGTGACTGTCGACCATATGACTGTCTATCATGAGTCAGTCAATGTTTTATACCATAACCATGTTCAACACCTTAAGTACAATACAAAAATATACTGCAAGCAACAGGCACGGTACTGGACATGGAGGCAATGACCCAGAGCAACCCATTGGTCCTCAGCAAAGGTAAAATATGGATGTGTGATTGCAATTCCCAGCACTACATACAGTACCAAGACATACAAGGTAATCTAAAGCCCTTTTTTCACACTTCAACTATTCTTATTGAATTCAAATATTAAAAGGAGTTCCCTGACTAAAGCCTCATAAAAATACTATAATAACAAAATATGGGGGGGGGGGAACCAATTGCAGGTGAAGTTCTCACACTTTATAGCAGCTTGAACTTGCACAATATTGACTGCATCCCTATAGACCATGGGTCTTCAAACTGCGGCCCTACAGATGTTGTGAAACTACAAATCCCAGCATGCCTTGCCACAGTTTTGCTATAAGGGAGTGTTAAAACTGTGGCAAGGCATGCTGGGATTTGTAGTTTCACAATATCTGGAGGGCCACAGTTTAAAGACCCATGCTATAGACCCAATCTATACTATACGATTATTTCACCCTACAGTGTGTTTACAAATTCACATGTCTACACTTTCAGAATCACTGGAATGTTAACACAAATGATACATTCAGAAGAGGCATTGATTTACATTCCTTTGCTGGCCAACAAGAAATACTTGCCCACATAGACGTTGAATTGAATTATGAGATGGGATACAATGAGTTTGGCTGTGGAACAATTGTCAGGGGTTTTTACAAAAAAGAGTGGGTACTTGTGTAGTTTCACGGCGCCACCGCACGCACAGTCTGTCTCAGAAACTTGGCAGCTTGCCAGACGCTCTGTTTAACTGTGCGCGTGCCGCTCTAGCTGTTCTGAGCGCAGCGCGGGGCTGCTTCCCATATGTAAAGCAACGTTATCAGCGTAGCACCGGGCAGCAGCTGCCCAGCGCTGACAGGTCACTGTGGTACTTGTAGTTCCACAGTGAAATAGGCAGTCCTGCGCACCGCTGACAAAGGGGGTGTCCGAAATGTACACGCTACAATTTAGACGCTTTAGCGTCTGAATCCCGAGTCCTTGCAAGCCGCTAAGAAGGGGGGTATCTGGATTCAGACGGTAATGCGTCTGAATTTGGTAGGGTGTAGGGGTACATAGGGGTGCACTGTGCAAAACACTCCTAAACCTGTTCACAATGACACTAGTCGACGTAACAGCTGTCGACCTTGTTAATTCCACTATCGACGCCAACCCGAAGCGTGGCGAGCGGCGGCGGTACGCGTCCTACGACCTTTTCATAGCCCGACTATCCACGTCGGCGTGGAGTTGAGAATAGAAAGTGGGCGAGCACAGCGAGCCCGAAGCGTGGCGAGCGCAGCGAGCCCCGCAAGGGGACGCGAATACCTTCACAGGTATCCGCGTCCCCTCGCGGGCTTCAAAGGTATCCGCGTCCGCTCGCCACGCTTCGGGTTGGCGTGCATAGTGGAATTAACAAGGTCGACAGCTGTTATGTCGACTAGTGTCATTGTGAACAGGTTTAGGAGTGTTTTGCACAGTGCACCCCTATGTACCCCTACACCCTACGAAATTCAGACACATTAGCGTCTAAATCCAGATAACCCACTTCTTAGCGGCTTGCAAGGACTCAGGATTCAGACGCTAAAGCGTCTCAATTGTAGCGTGTACATTACGCTTCGATGATAACGTAGCGCTGCGCTGAGAACAGCTAGAGTGGCACGCGCACATGCTACGCTGGTAACGTAGTGCTGAGAACAGCTAGAGCGGCACGCGCACAGAGTCTGGCAAGCTACCAAGTTTCTAACAGACTGTGTGCGCAGTGGCGCCGTGAAACTACACAAGTACCAAAGAGTGATATTACTGAACTAACACTGCAAGTGGTCATTACCAAAAGGTCTTGTCTGGTAATTTGTAACATTACAGTGACTGATCACCGGTAGATAGCACAGCATACAGATTAGTAATCCAGCCATGGTTTACGGTCAGAGAAGAATAACTTGGAAAGGGAGATTATCACAGTTTCAGCTCTGGTAAATCTCTGGGAGTGTCCTCTCCACTATCCTCTGGGCAGCCAGAAGTGAGAGCGCTGGTTATAGGATGGGACCATGAGGTGGTTTCTGTGACATGACTGCAAGAAAAGAAGGAAATAAGTTAGTTATTGGGATAATAAACAATTGTGTTCTACTGTGTTACCATGAACTATAAACAATGGTCTACAGCATTATGGTCGACACCATTAGGTCGACATGGTTCTAGGTGGACATGGGTCTAGGTCTACACAAGCATTAGGTCGACAGTCAAAAGGTCCACATGGGTTTTTTCACTGTTTTTTGAGCCGACATGTGCCGGCAGGCGATATTTCATGCCCTACCATCCACTAGAGCGTGGTGGGAGAATAAAATAGTGTGCTGAAAGCAACGAGACACTGTGCCCGATGCGGTCCACTTGAAACTGTGTCCAAAATTCAGGTAAAGAAAACAGTAAAAAACCCCATGTTGACCTATACACTATCGACCTAATGCTTGTGACGACCTAATGACCCGTCGACCAACATGCTGTAGACAAACGATCCCAACCCGATTTAGTTACACTTATAGGAACTGAAAACAAAGAAATACATAACTCCTGGTTTCTCTATGCAGTTTTTCACAAATGCATGGCAGTTCTAGCTTTGGTGTGTGCTCTGTCTGGTAAAATGGGAATACCAATGTTGGTAATCATGAATGGGCCTTTTAAAAGTGCTTGTAATAAATTACAGTTTATTATTTACAAATGTTCTCAAATGTTTCCCCCATAAAATACTAATTATTGGAAACTCGTTCATGTCTAGTGATGAGTAAGGTAACATTGAGGCTGTTTGTGTATTACATTTGTACTTTTGACCATTTTAATGACATTTCATTGTGTATATGCAAAGCAGTTCCAATGCATATCCACCTTCCACCTCGTCTCTGTCCACACATCCATCTGCCCTCTCTTCTCTTCCACTGACTGCCACTTCACGTCTACTCTGGTCACTTACTTCCATGCTCAGTCTACGCCATCCTATTTACTACCAAGTCTCTCTTAGATAGATAGATAGAATTCCTTTATTCGTCTCACAATGGAGAATTCCACTTGCTCTAAGTGCAACGTAATTTTGGCACCCAATCTGGTCACTTTTCACACATTTTTGTTGGCAAGCATGGGGAGCTGTGAGCAGAAATGCTGGTGATAGCAGCTGTTCACATCCGAATGGAGCAACAATTGAATTGCTCCACCAGGCACCATGCACTGACAGTCACTGGAGAGAACAATTGAATTCCCTCAATGTATCTCTGCAAGGCTCAGTGGAAAAGAGGCACATCTTCATGGATTTGGGATATTTGCTGCAATCGAGCAGCTTCAGCCATCAATGTGCCTATTTCTCACAAACTGAAAGATAAATAATCCCTGGTGTTATATTTCAAGACATATCTGGTTTTCTTGTAAAAAAAAAAGTACATTTGTGGCTTGCCACCACTGAGCCCCTTAATTCTTACCTACAGTATGTACAGTAAAATGTAAGTCAAACTAAATGATTCCTTTCAACCCTAACATTTAGGTTATAATGGATTACTAGTAAAGAGTGATACAGTAGTGTACTAGTTTGTGCAGGTATACAAATAGGAAGCACTAAAGGAGATTTAGGGACTTGGTTGAGTGTGATGTGTATATTGCACAATATCATGTCACTGCCAGCAGCTGGATCAGCAATTGTTCTCTCCCCCTTCATTCCCTTCACTGCCCACCATCAGCAGCTACAGGTTGCAACTGAATTATGACCATGGAATTCCAGGAATCACATCTTATCTAACTGGAACAGGTTATATCAAAATGCCTGTGAACAGAGCTAAATATTCATTGATCTTGTTAATCTATCTCCTGTAGGCGCCATGCATATTTCTTAGGTGTGCACGTTTCACAGTTTATGTGTGGCATGTTTTTTCACTGAGGAAAAATGGTGCCATTTCCAAAGGGTAAAATATTAAACCATCTCATTATTGTAATTAAATGAATGATGTTCATTAACTCCATACTTGCTGACTTTTGTGTACTCCTCTCCGGGAGAAGCCCGGAGAGGAGTTCCGATATTAGCATGTCAGGGGGGCGGGACAGATTTAATCAAGCCCCGCCCCCATGCTCAGCAAACAATACAATTTGCTGCATAAAGATGGCGCCGTTTTCATTCATTCAGTGCATCGCGTCTTGCCGCCTCGGCATGCCGACAATGGGACACGCGTGTGTGTGAGAAGCGGCAATGGGATGTGCGAGCATGCGAGATGTTTTTCCGAATGGCACGCAGACACAGCACACTGCCGGGATGAATGAAAACGGCTCTGTATGGTATATTGTGTACCCTGTTTAAAAAGACATAGCAAAAAACTGACACCCCCCCCCCCCCCAATTATAGAAGTTTGGCACACCCCCACCAGGAAATGTATGTCCCCCAACCCCCTCTCACCCTTCTGTCTGCCTCTGGGACCTGCAGATCTACTTGTCTGCGGTCCCGGCGCTCCTCCCCATACCTTGAAAAATGTTCCTTGCAAAATGGCTGCCACCTCATAGCAAACAGTTATTAAGAATGCAAGAGGAGGCAGCACATTTTGTAAGATGCATTTTGGCAGAAGGAAGAGTGCCAGGAATGCAGACAAGTAGATCTACAGGTCCCGGGAGCGGTGCAGCAATAGCCCCCTAAGGGCCCAAGGCGACAAACTTACCCAGCACCTCCAAGTGATCGCCGGGGCATATAAAATCATAGTTCACTCAGTTAATAAATATATTTATAAAGACTGTCAGACTTGCTAGTGTAATTCTAAGAGACTTCCACACATTTGTCTCTTCAGAAAACAGATAGAACAAACAATAACTTACATTGTAAATGCTAGCAGTGTGTTTCAGGAGGAGGCATGACATTGCTCTGGCTCCTGATAAACATGCAGAAAACATCTGGTCACTAGGTCTAAAAGATTAATTCCTGAACAGTCAATTGCCCCAGTATATTTTTAGCCCTGTTCATTCAGCGTGGTTAAAGAACTGTGACATACAGTAATCAGTGCATTGAATATCAAATTTAGCTGCTCTAAAAAAGCTGTGGCAATCACAGGACTCTGAAGCTTCAACATTTCTAAGTATTCAATTTCACAGTACAATAAATTCGTCAGAAGTCACCTCAAAGTTCTTATTTTGGCAAATACCAGTCCACATCCATAAGTCAACACACTCTTTCTGGAAGTTCATGAAACGTAGCTACCATAACAAGCTGTGTGAGGTCTGCAGAAAGCACAAATGATACAGGAGGAACTAGGGAATAATAACTACAGAGTATTTTCTGTCCTGGGAATTGTGCGCACTTCTGTATCTGTCCTCTCTTGCATTGCACCAGACTTCAGCACTGTGGAGTGAAGTCTTATGATTAAGGCATGATTGATTTAAGTCTTATTTGGAAAGTCTGTTGTATATATACTTGCCAAAAATGGGCTGAATTATCAGTTGGTCCAATTACAGATGTGACCTCATACACGGTAACTTTTTGTTGCACTAAACAGCCGTGCCAATGCTTTTTTTGGTCAAACCGTGCATCTCATTTGTGCAAATAAAAATACTGGAAGCTACTTTGCTATCAATTCGACGAGCAACATTTGGATATCTGTCATGGGCTGCACATTTACCCATTCACTGTTCATCTCTGCTGAGGTGCGGCTCTGGGTGCTCTGTGTCTTCCCGCAATTTTCCCATTGTCTCTGTTGCCTTCCCGCTGGTATCCCATATGCACGAGTCCTGCCAACTACGTCAGCTGGGTGCTGCTATCTACCCATAGTCAGCTGATCGGGGACTCCCCAATAGATCTGCTGCTAGTGGTCACCTGCCCAATCACAATTAAGCAGGGGGTAAAGCAATCAGGCCACTAGTAAATCATCACAGCAACATTGCACATCTAGCCACATCCCTTGACTCCTGGTTCCTAGAATTCAGTATTTCCATTCCTGAACCTGTGACCAGTGATTTACGGTTTCTTTTCAGCAATAGTTCAAAACTATATCTCCAGCTTCCTGACTTTGGGCCTTATTCTGCTTGGTATGGTGGGACTAGGGTGGCCAATCCCGGGATCGGGATCGGTGGGATCCCGGGATTTGGCCCCTAAAACGCCGGGATTTCAAGATAGTGATTAAA
This sequence comes from Crinia signifera, assembly GCF_055691185.1. Taxonomy (NCBI): domain Eukaryota; kingdom Metazoa; phylum Chordata; class Amphibia; order Anura; family Myobatrachidae; genus Crinia; species Crinia signifera. The sequence goes on from NC_139222.1 coordinate 202,736,638, forward strand.
ATGCCACATTAGAACATAATAAATATACATGTAATGAGGGTAAAAATGTTGTTTTATTAGGGTGTTTATTAAGGTAGACAATTGAGTTAATAGAAAACAATTATTGAATAACAGTTAGAATAATTAATTGTCTTCATTATAGTTGAAAGGCAAGATTTGCAGTGCCATATATGTGAAGGGTATGCCACCGTGCACGGACGTACGCTCACTCTCACGATCGGTGACACACGCTGAGTTTTCCATTGAAAAAAGGCGAGACCTGTCCGTGCACTGTGACGTACGCTCAGATATACGTAAGAATTCGGTGTGAAAACGGACGAGACCCATCCGTATACGGTGGCGTACGCTCAAGTGTACGCCACTCCCCATTGTCGGTGTTTGTGACCGTCCGTATGCGGCTGTTCTGTGGGCGGACTTTCGCTCACCGTCCGCGTACGGGAAACGTACGGTGAAACGGACCATACATACGTTTCACCGACCTAACCAGAATAAGGCCCTTTGTCCTGCATGTGTCAAATCTCAGTGTGTAGTCTCCATCATTGAACGTACCACAGATCTTGACCGCTGGCACACAATTACGAACTGCATCGGATGTACCGCTGACACATTTTTTTTATTTTTATTTATTACATTTATTAAGTTTCTAATATAGTGCACACATACCCTGCAGCGCTTTACAGAGAATATTTGAACATTCACATCAGTCATTGCCCCAATGGAGCTTACAATCTATATTCCCTACCACATGAACATGCATACACAGACATTCTAAAGCTCATTTTGTTGGGAGCCAATTAGACTACCAGTATATTTTTTGGATTGTGGGAGGAAACCGGAGTACCCAGATGAAACCCACGCAAGTACGGGGAGAATATACAAACTCTGCACAGTGACAGCGATGGTGGGAATCTAACCCAAGTCCTCAGTGCTATGAGGCAGTAATGCTAACCATTACACCATCTGTACATATGACTTCTCTTATGTGCAGCCAATCTAACCTCTGACTCTGGTCTGATGAGCATGAGGGCCACGCATCGGATGTCCTACACATGCAATTTAGGCGCATTTCTCGGCCCGATCCACCAAATCATTCCCAAATCGCAAAGTGTATGGGGCCTTTATAAACAAAGTACATTAAGCATCAGTGCCATACAGTATGTTGGGTGAGAACAAGAGGGGCTTATATCTTTTTATATAAATTATATGTCATTTTTTTCCTAAAAGTATTTATTATAGAACTGCACAAATAGTGAACATGTAAAAATGATATGGTATAATATGTAAATATATAGACAACAAATTAGCTATATTAATAAACAAATGAATGAAAGATTCTGGGTTGTGAGATTCACACCTAGACTCATGAAAACCAAAGAAACAAGAGCCAATATAGCTCTGTATGAAACATATTACTCTCATTAATATTCAAAATGGAGGTTTACCTAAAGATAAAACTTCTAAATTGTATCATGATGTTAAATTATATGTAGTTGAAAGCAACATCTTTAAATATTATAACGCTACTTTAAAAAAAAAATAGTTAGCAACTGTGGAGGATCTAACCGTTGCAGAGGAGCGGGGTTAAAACAATGCCGCCCAGCTCCCAGCTGCTGCTGGTCCCAGCCTCCAGTTCCCTGCACAGGGACAGAGCATGCGCAGTAACTTCATACATACTGCACATGTGCTGGCCCAAGCCTCCATGGGCTGCCTTTGCAGCAGCCCCCAGAGGCTTAATCGGGTTACCAAGTCCTGCTCATACGCAGTGTTGTCCGCAGCACTGCGCATGTGCAGAACTAGTTTTTAGGGCTGCCCAGCATTTGTGAACAGAGAGGCATCCTCGAGGGAGGGAGCACCTCCCAATGGAACTGCCTTGAGTGACTGGCAGGTCGGACTTGCAATAGGAAGTCACTGCCAGTCACATTGAAGCAAGAGCAGTCTCACAGACTGCATCTGGCTTCACTTAGCAGAGAACAGTGGCAGATTTTACCTGGGGGGCTGCTGCCCTGCAGCCCATAGGTAAAAACCGCCACTGGTTAGCAAGCAGAAGTGAGAATGGCTTTAAAGAAAGTAGAATGATTGAAAATTGAAGTTATTCTACATCGATTTACAAGTTCTACTCCAAGTAGAACTGGTAACATGCTGAGTTCTCATTATTTTCTAACATAATCCAAATGTATGACATAAAAAGTAAATGACAAAGTGAGGTGTCTGCCACTTCTGTCCTTTATGTAATTAAGTTTAACTACACTTTTTATTGACTTGCACATTCCCAAAATGATTATCTAGTCTTCACAATCACTTTCTGCAGAGGGCTTTGATTTTTTAGTATTTCTGGACCTCTGATGATCAAATCATATTTTACCTATGTCTTAGAGCATGAAATAAATGACTGAATATATACAAAAGTGTATATTTTATATATATATATATATATATATATATATATATATATATATATATATAGCGTTGTGTGCGACCGGCACTCCACAGAGACTATGGTCATTGGCTCCCGGTGCCCTCCAAAGGTAGAGTATGCAGAGATAGTATCGGTGCTGGCGGCACTCAATGCGGGGAGACTTCGTGATGAATAAAGACAAGCTGACACCGCACAGCTTGGGTGCTAACAGTTTCGGAATTTAATTCCTTCGTCAGAGTACAACAAAAATGAAATAAACTACTTACCTAAGTAAGCTCCCACACCGTGCACCTTCACCGTGATCCCCAGCGTCCCAGACCCGGTGACCAGGGGTGACGTCATCGGCGCCGCGCCCCGCATCAGCCGGAGCGGGTTGCTATGGGGACCTGTGTAAACAAAGTGAAAAAAGGATTAGAGCCGCATAGGTACTGGGGGTAAGATGCCCGCACTAGAATACAATCAATGGCAATAGGGCATAATGTAGGCATGGAAATTATGACATGCATGCAATTAGCAAAATCGAGTAACTGAAAGGTAAAAGAGTCTGAGAAAACAAGCTACTGGTCTTCAGGGGGGAAAAAAGACAGCAAACTGAGGCATGCAGGTTGAGTGCTGGTAGTTCAGAGAATGGGGTTATAAAAAGCAACTGAGGGACAAATATTCATTCAGTCCAGACGGGGCAATGGTGTTAAGTTTATAGATCCATAATGCTTCCCGCTGCAGGAGCAGCTTGCCTCGGTCACCTCCTCTCTTCGGGGGGGATACTTGTTCGATCATCCAGTATCTAAGTGATGGGAGAGTATGTCTATGGTCTTTAAAATGACGGGCAACGGGCTGATCACACACTGCCCCCTCCAGGGCCAGCTTGATTGAGGATCTGTGCACTGTCATACGTTCTTTGAAAGTGCGTGTGGTCTTACCCACATAGAGCAATCCGCACGGACATCTAATGGCATACACGACGTATCGGCTGCTGCAGGTAAGTACTTGGTGTATTTTGATGTTACGACCTGTTTGAGGATGCTTAAATGTACTGCCGGTCTCCATGTGTCGGCAGGTGGTGCAGCCGATGCATTGGTAATTGCCAGGTTTCTTTGTCATGAAATGAACCTTTGGTGTTATGCCCATGCCTGCCACATCACTCTTGACAAGGTAGTCTCTCAGGTTCCTCCCTCTCTTATAGCAGGGCAGGATTGTGGCAGTTCGTAGCTGTGGTAGATCAGGGTCTTCTGATACCAGGGGCCAAAATCGCTTGGCTGTGTTAACAATGTCCATGCTGCGGGTAGAAAAAGTGTTGACAAGGGGTATGCGATTGACCTGTGTCTTGCGCTGAGTGTTGGTTCTCAGTGTGTCAGCTCGCGGGACACCTAATGCTTTCTCCTTGGCCAGTGTGAGTTGTTCGAGGTTGTAGCCCCGAAGGAGGAACTTACGCATCATCAAGTCCATTTTAATGTTAGCATCTGTATCGGAACTGCATATCCGTCGTACCCTCAGGAACTGGGAAAAGGGTAATCCCTTTTTGAGTGCTGGAGGATGATGACTCGAGGCTGCAAGAAGGTTGTTCCTGTCAGTGGGTTTCTGGTAGATGGTGGTGGTAAGTCCTGTCTCCGTGATGCTTATGCAGACATCCAAATAGTGGATCGAGCTGTTACTGTGCTCGAAAGTGAACTTGATGTTATCGTCAGCGTCGTTCATTTCGGTGAGGGTGTTGATGAGAAGCTCTGCCGGACCTGTCCAAATCATCAGGATGTCGTCAATATACCTCTGATAGAGGGCCAGATGTTGGGTTATGTCAGGTTTGGATAACAGAATGTCCTTTTCGACTTCGAACATGAAGGCATTTGCATAGGTCGGGGCGACGCAACTGCCCATTGCACACCCCTTGAGTTGCAGGTAAAATGCACCATCGAATTGGAAGTAATTTCTGGTTAGTGTGCATTCCAGCAAGTGGAGATAGAACATGATGTCGGGACCCTGGTATTTCGTGCTGTTGGTGATAAGTCTTCTTGTCGCCTCCAAACCCCTTTGATGGGGGATATTGGTGTATAAACTTACCACATCTGTGGTACAGAGTATACTGTTGGGAGGTAATTGTGGTAGTTGTTGTAGCTTCAATATGAGGTTAGTGGTGTCCTTCAAGTATGCGGATTGCTCCTGGATAACTGGCTGAAGATAAGCGTCCAAGTATTGGGAAATAGAATAATATAAGGAACCACGGGCCGAGATTATTGGACGGCCAGGTGGATGCGCCGGGTCCTTGTGGAGTTTTGGGAGTGTGTAGAGGAGGGGAATTTTTGGATTGTGCACCTTAAGGGCTTCCATACAGTATTGTGAGATAATGTTGTCCTGAACGGCTGAGAGGAGAATAGAGTCGAGTTCCTTCTTGAATTCGGTAGTGGGGTCCGCTGGCAGTTTCCGATAAACGGTAGCGTCAGCCAGTTGGCGGTAGATGTCATTCTTATAGAAATCAAGGTCCATCACTACCACTGCACCCCCTTTATCGGCTGGTCGCACGATAATATCCTGATAGCGGCTAAGATCATTCAAGGCTTTAAGCTCAATGCGAGACATATTCATGGGCGTTCGTGTCGCCTCAGGAATGTCGGCACATACTGTCTTATCAAGGATCTTGGTATAACTGCGAATAGAGTTATTAGAGATTGGGGGGTCAAAGACGGAGGTGGTTCTTATGGATGGTGGTAATGATCTGGGGAGAATGGCTGTGTCCCCAAAATGTTCTTTTAAACGTAGTGCACGGCCGAATTTGTGCATTTCGATTTTACTATTGAAGGTGTTGTGTAGATTGGTCGGCACGAAGGAAAGCCCTCGGTTAAGGACAGACATTTCAGTGTCGGAAAGGTTCCTTGCAGATAAGTTGAATACTAGGGTTTCTGACCCTTCTTTCCCCTTGAGTATCCTTTGCCACTGCCTCCCTCTCCTAGACCTGGTTCTAGTGTGCCGGGTCTTGCCCGGGTCTTGGCCCCTAAAGGGGGTTTACGTTGGTTAGTGTCGGTAGAGGTTGATGGGCGATCGGTATCGCTGGCAGATGAGGTCGCTGAGGTTTCTGTGTCAAGGTTCCTCTGGCGCCAGGTGCGTGCCCGTCTGCGATCCCTAAACGGTTGTTGTTTGGTTTTGGGATTGTTCACCCACTCATATACCCTATTTTCAGCGTAGTCTCTCTGTACAATGGTGACTTTGTCCCGTTTGAACTTTATGAGATCAGCTTGGTATTTGGTGGTTTGTTCGTGCAATTTGACGATCCAATCCTCAGATTGGTCAGATCTTATTGTTGCCAGGTGTAGTGCTTCGAAATTTGAAATTTTTTCTTTGGTGATTTTAAGTTCTCTTCCGGCCTCCTCGATAACGAGAAGCATGAGATCAAACGAAGCTTTGTTCAAAATTGCCGCCCATCTTCTACAAAATTCCAAATTATGACGACCAATGGTAGGTACGTTTTTAATTCGGAAACCTCTCGGAATGTTTTTAGCTCTGAAATAATCAGACAGCGTTATGCCATGCAGTAAGTAATCAATTTCTCGCTTCCTGAGTCTCAATAGTTGTATAAACAGTCTTTCAGGGGTCTCAACCCCACCAGTGGTAGCGAGGTTCTGGGTAAATAGAATTTGGTCGGCATCCGACCCTGAGAAGGTCAGGCTGTCACTTGGGTCCAATTGGATCCTTGTAAATCCACTGGCTTGTTGCGGTTCCATAGAGTGGTGTAACGTGAATGTGAAGAAACGTGAATGGTGCTGAATGGTAGCTCCTTTAGTTACGGTTGCTGGGTGCCTTGTCAAATCCCCAATAGACGGTACTGTTGGGTAGATATAGCGTTGTGTGCGACCGGCACTCCACAGAGACTATGGTCATTGGCTCCCGGTGCCCTCCAAAGGTAGAGTATGCAGAGATAGTATCGGTGCTGGCGGCACTCAATGCGGGGAGACTTCGTGATGAATAAAGACAAGCTGACACCGCACAGCTTGGGTGCTAACAGTTTCGGAATTTAATTCCTTCGTCAGAGTACAACAAAAATGAAATAAACTACTTACCTAAGTAAGCTCCCACACCGTGCACCTTCACCGTGATCCCCAGCGTCCCAGACCCGGTGACCAGGGGTGACGTCATCGGCGCCGCGCCCCGCATCAGCCGGAGCGGGTTGCTATGGGGACCTGTGTAAACAAAGTGAAAAAAGGATTAGAGCCGCATAGGTACTGGGGGTAAGATGCCCGCACTAGAATACAATCAATGGCAATAGGGCATAATGTAGGCATGGAAATTATGACATGCATGCAATTAGCAAAATCGAGTAACTGAAAGGTAAAAGAGTCTGAGAAAACAAGCTACTGGTCTTCAGGGGGGAAAAAAGACAGCAAACTGAGGCATGCAGGTTGAGTGCTGGTAGTTCAGAGAATGGGGTTATAAAAAGCAACTGAGGGACAAATATTCATTCAGTCCAGACGGGGCAATGGTGTTAAGTTTATAGATCCATAATGCTTCCCGCTGCAGGAGCAGCTTGCCTCGGTCACCTCCTCTCTTCGGGGGGGATACTTGTTCGATCATCCAGTATCTAAGTGATGGGAGAGTATGTCTATGGTCTTTAAAATGACGGGCAACGGGCTGATCACACACTGCCCCCTCCAGGGCCAGCTTGATTGAGGATCTGTGCACTGTCATACGTTCTTTGAAAGTGCGTGTGGTCTTACCCACATAGAGCAATCCGCACGGACATCTAATGGCATACACGACGTATCGGCTGCTGCAGGTAAGTACTTGGTGTATTTTGATGTTACGACCTGTTTGAGGATGCTTAAATGTACTGCCGGTCTCCATGTGTCGGCAGGTGGTGCAGCCGATGCATTGGTAATTGCCAGGTTTCTTTGTCATGAAATGAACCTTTGGTGTTATGCCCATGCCTGCCACATCACTCTTGACAAGGTAGTCTCTCAGGTTCCTCCCTCTCTTATAGCAGGGCAGGATTGTGGCAGTTCGTAGCTGTGGTAGATCAGGGTCTTCTGATACCAGGGGCCAAAATCGCTTGGCTGTGTTAACAATGTCCATGCTGCGGGTAGAAAAAGTGTTGACAAGGGGTATGCGATTGACCTGTGTCTTGCGCTGAGTGTTGGTTCTCAGTGTGTCAGCTCGCGGGACACCTAATGCTTTCTCCTTGGCCAGTGTGAGTTGTTCGAGGTTGTAGCCCCGAAGGAGGAACTTACGCATCATCAAGTCCATTTTAATGTTAGCATCTGTATCGGAACTGCATATCCGTCGTACCCTCAGGAACTGGGAAAAGGGTAATCCCTTTTTGAGTGCTGGAGGATGATGACTCGAGGCTGCAAGAAGGTTGTTCCTGTCAGTGGGTTTCTGGTAGATGGTGGTGGTAAGTCCTGTCTCCGTGATGCTTATGCAGACATCCAAATAGTGGATCGAGCTGTTACTGTGCTCGAAAGCCAATGACCATAGTCTCTGTGGAGTGCCGGTCGCACACAACGCTATATCTACCCAACAGTACCGTCTATTGGGGATTTGACAAGGCACCCAGCAACCGTAACTAAAGGAGCTACCATTCAGCACCATTCACGTTTCTTCACATTCACGTTACACCACTCTATGGAACCGCAACAAGCCAGTGGATTTACAAGGATCCAATTGGACCCAAGTGACAGCCTGACCTTCTCAGGGTCGGATGCCGACCAAATTCTATTTACCCAGAACCTCGCTACCACTGGTGGGGTTGAGACCCCTGAAAGACTGTTTATACAACTATTGAGACTCAGGAAGCGAGAAATTGATTACTTACTGCATGGCATAACGCTGTCTGATTATTTCAGAGCTAAAAACATTCCGAGAGGTTTCCGAATTAAAAACGTACCTACCATTGGTCGTCATAATTTGGAATTTTGTAGAAGATGGGCGGCAATTTTGAACAAAGCTTCGTTTGATCTCATGCTTCTCGTTATCGAGGAGGCCGGAAGAGAACTTAAAATCACCAAAGAAAAAATTTCAAATTTCGAAGCACTACACCTGGCAACAATAAGATCTGACCAATCTGAGGATTGGATCGTCAAATTGCACGAACAAACCACCAAATACCAAGCTGATCTCATAAAGTTCAAACGGGACAAAGTCACCATTGTACAGAGAGACTACGCTGAAAATAGGGTATATGAGTGGGTGAACAATCCCAAAACCAAACAACAACCGTTTAGGGATCGCAGACGGGCACGCACCTGGCGCCAGAGGAACCTTGACACAGAAACCTCAGCGACCTCATCTGCCAGCGATACCGATCGCCCATCAACCTCTACCGACACTAACCAACGTAAACCCCCTTTAGGGGCCAAGACCCGGGCAAGACCCGGCACACTAGAACCAGGTCTAGGAGAGGGAGGCAGTGGCAAAGGATACTCAAGGGGAAAGAAGGGTCAGAAACCCTAGTATTCAACTTATCTGCAAGGAACCTTTCCGACACTGAAATGTCTGTCCTTAACCGAGGGCTTTCCTTCGTGCCGACCAATCTACACAACACCTTCAATAGTAAAATCGAAATGCACAAATTCGGCCGTGCACTACGTTTAAAAGAACATTTTGGGGACACAGCCATTCTCCCCAGATCATTACCACCATCCATAAGAACCACCTCCGTCTTTGACCCCCCAATCTCTAATAACTCTATTCGCAGTTATACCAAGATCCTTGATAAGACAGTATGTGCCGACATTCCTGAGGCGACACGAACGCCCATGAATATGTCTCGCATTGAGCTTAAAGCCTTGAATGATCTTAGCCGCTATCAGGATATTATCGTGCGACCAGCCGATAAAGGGGGTGCAGTGGTAGTGATGGACCTTGATTTCTATAAGAATGACATCTACCGCCAACTGGCTGACGCTACCGTTTATCGGAAACTGCCAGCGGACCCCACTACCGAATTCAAGAAGGAACTCGACTCTATTCTCCTCTCAGCCGTTCAGGACAACATTATCTCACAATACTGTATGGAAGCCCTTAAGGTGCACAATCCAAAAATTCCCCTCCTCTACACACTCCCAAAACTCCACAAGGACCCGGCGCATCCACCTGGCCGTCCAATAATCTCGGCCCGTGGTTCCTTATATTATTCTATTTCCCAATACTTGGACGCTTATCTTCAGCCAGTTATCCAGGAGCAATCCGCATACTTGAAGGACACCACTAACCTCATATTGAAGCTACAACAACTACCACAATTACCTCCCAACAGTATACTCTGTACCACAGATGTGGTAAGTTTATACACCAATATCCCCCATCAAAGGGGTTTGGAGGCGACAAGAAGACTTATCACCAACAGCACGAAATACCAGGGTCCCGACATCATGTTCTATCTCCACTTGCTGGAATGCACACTAACCAGAAATTACTTCCAATTCGATGGTGCATTTTACCTGCAACTCAAGGGGTGTGCAATGGGCAGTTGCGTCGCCCCGACCTATGCAAATGCCTTCATGTTCGAAGTCGAAAAGGACATTCTGTTATCCAAACCTGACATAACCCAACATCTGGCCCTCTATCAGAGGTATATTGACGACATCCTGATGATTTGGACAGGTCCGGCAGAGCTTCTCATCAACACCCTCACCGAAATGAACGACGCTGACGATAACATCAAGTTCACTTTCGAGCACAGTAACAGCTCGATCCACTATTTGGATGTCTGCATAAGCATCACGGAGACAGGACTTACCACCACCATCTACCAGAAACCCACTGACAGGAACAACCTTCTTGCAGCCTCGAGTCATCATCCTCCAGCACTCAAAAAGGGATTACCCTTTTCCCAGTTCCTGAGGGTACGACGGATATGCAGTTCCGATACAGATGCTAACATTAAAATGGACTTGATGATGCGTAAGTTCCTCCTTCGGGGCTACAACCTCGAACAACTCACACTGGCCAAGGAGAAAGCATTAGGTGTCCCGCGAGCTGACACACTGAGAACCAACACTCAGCGCAAGACACAGGTCAATCGCATACCCCTTGTCAACACTTTTTCTACCCGCAGCATGGACATTGTTAACACAGCCAAGCGATTTTGGCCCCTGGTATCAGAAGACCCTGATCTACCACAGCTACGAACTGCCACAATCCTGCCCTGCTATAAGAGAGGGAGGAACCTGAGAGACTACCTTGTCAAGAGTGATGTGGCAGGCATGGGCATAACACCAAAGGTTCATTTCATGACAAAGAAACCTGGCAATTACCAATGCATCGGCTGCACCACCTGCCGACACATGGAGACCGGCAGTACATTTAAGCATCCTCAAACAGGTCGTAACATCAAAATACACCAAGTACTTACCTGCAGCAGCCGATACGTCGTGTATGCCATTAGATGTCCGTGCGGATTGCTCTATGTGGGTAAGACCACACGCACTTTCAAAGAACGTATGACAGTGCACAGATCCTCAATCAAGCTGGCCCTGGAGGGGGCAGTGTGTGATCAGCCCGTTGCCCGTCATTTTAAAGACCATAGACATACTCTCCCATCACTTAGATACTGGATGATCGAACAAGTATCCCCCCCGAAGAGAGGAGGTGACCGAGGCAAGCTGCTCCTGCAGCGGGAAGCATTATGGATCTATAAACTTAACACCATTGCCCCGTCTGGACTGAATGAATATTTGTCCCTCAGTTGCTTTTTATAACCCCATTCTCTGAACTACCAGCACTCAACCTGCATGCCTCAGTTTGCTGTCTTTTTTCCCCCCTGAAGACCAGTAGCTTGTTTTCTCAGACTCTTTTACCTTTCAGTTACTCGATTTTGCTAATTGCATGCATGTCATAATTTCCATGCCTACATTATGCCCTATTGCCATTGATTGTATTCTAGTGCGGGCATCTTACCCCCAGTACCTATGCGGCTCTAATCCTTTTTTCACTTTGTTTACACAGGTCCCCATAGCAACCCGCTCCGGCTGATGCGGGGCGCGGCGCCGATGACGTCACCCCTGGTCACCGGGTCTGGGACGCTGGGGATCACGGTGAAGGTGCACGGTGTGGGAGCTTACTTAGGTAAGTAGTTTATTTCATTTTTGTTGTACTCTGACGAAGGAATTAAATTCCGAAACTGTTAGCACCCAAGCTGTGCGGTGTCAGCTTGTCTTTATTCATCACGAAGTCTCCCCGCATTGAGTGCCGCCAGCACCGATACTATCTCTATATATATATATATATATATATATATATATATATATATATATACACACACATACACATACACACTACCATTCAAAAGTTTGGGATCACCCAGACAATTTTGTATTTTACATGAAAACTGACTTCTATATATCAAATGAGTTGCAAAATGACTAGAACATATAGTGAAGACATTGACAAGGTTAGAAATAATGATTTTTATTTGAAATAATAACTTTGCTTTCGTCAAAAAAAAAAAAAACTCCTTTTGCAGCAATCCAGCATTGCAGAACTAGCTGTTAATTTGTTGAGGTAATATGAATAATTTTCAACCCACGCTTTATCAAGCACCTCCCACAAGTTGTATTCGCTTGATGGGCACTTCTTGCGTACCATACGATCAAGCTGCTCCCACAAAAATCTGGTGACTGCGCTGGCCACTCCATTACAGACAGAATACCTGCTGCCTGCTTCTTCCCTATATAGTATTTGCATCCCATACATTTCATACACACTTCTAGTGGGTGGGGGGCATGGGGGAGGAGATTGTGGTACATCAACTGAATTATAAATACAAATAGTGTTCAACTGTTGAAGAAAACAAGTGTACAATTACGATGTATTGTAATTTACGACTCTTAACATTGTTATCTTTGTTATTGTTTATCAATAAATGTCTTTCAGCTATTCTGTTATTGTTGAAAGCATTGTATGTGAACATGACACTTTATGCTTCAATAAAAAATATTAAAAAGAAAATAGTATTTGCATAATTTGGAGGTGTGCTTTGAGTCATTTTCCTGTTGGGAGGAGGAAATTGGCTCCAATCAAGCGCTGTCCACAGGGTATGGCATGGAATTGCAAAATGGAGTGATAGTCTTCCTTATTTAAATTCCCATTTACCTTGTACAAATCTTCCACTTTGACAGCACCAAAGCTACCCCAGACCATCACATTACCTCCACCATGCTTGACAGATGGCATCAGGCACTCTTCCAGCATCTTTTCACTTGTTCTGCATCTCACAAATGTTCTTCTGTGTGAGCCAAACACCTAAAATTTCGATTTGTCTGTCCATAACACTTTTTTCCAATCTTCCTCTGTCCAATGTCTGTGTTCTTTTGTCCATATTAACCATTTCCTTTTAATGGCCAGTCTCAGATATGGCTTTTTCTTTGCCAATCTGCCTAGAAGGCCAGCATTCTGGAGTCGCCTCTTCACTGTAGACATTGACACTGGCATTTTTTAGGTACCATTTAATGAAGCTGCCAGTTAAGGACCTGTGAGGAATCTATTTCTCAAACTAGAGACTCTAATGTACTTGTCTTCTTGCTAACTTGTGCACTGGGGACTCCCACTTCTCTTTCTACTCTGGTTAGAGCCTGTTTGTGCTGTTCTCTAAAGGGAGTAATACACACTGTTGTAGGAAATGTTCAGTTATTGGCAATTTCTCGCATGGAATAGCCTTAATTTTAAATGGAACAAAAGAATAGACTGTCGAGTTTCACATGACAGTTAAATTTTTCTTGCCATTTAGAAATTGAATGTGATCTTCATTGAATAAAAAAGTTATTTTCTTACACAAAGAACAAAATTTCTAAGAGACCCCACACTTTTGAACGGTAGTGTATATTATACACACACACACACACACACACACACACACACACACACACACACACACATATATATATCCTAAACCTCAGAAAAGCTCTTAAAAAGTTAATAATTTTATTAAAACTTGATTGTAATGTACACATTTTACTTACATTTCTTTTTGATCTTTAGAACTAAGATAAAAGCAACTTTGTAAAAGTGGCTTAAAAAATATCCTGGTGTTTTCAAATCCAAACGGCTCTCCTTCAACTTAAACTCTGGAGACATTGATATCGGAATATGAAAGGTGAAACTACATACGACAACAGCAAAAGTATTTGCTTAACTATACTTGGTTTTAAAGATTCTATTGGTTCCCTATAATTCTCATCTATTTGATAAATCTCCAAAGATCTAATTACCTGTAAAGAAACACAGGAGTCCTGCAATATGCAGGAAAATATAATTATCAGGGTTGAATATTTTATAAATCTGAGTTTAAGAGAGTGGTTATTTGCTAAATATATAAAACTAAAGGCCCATACACACTGGGTGACTGAGCTGAAAGCCGGTCAAAACAGCATCTATCTACATACAGGTACCGTGCAGGCTGTTCATCTCTCTTATACCCTGGCGTACCCTTTGTGTGTATATACACATTGATGCCTACATCAATATCTATTCACAACAGGGCTGTGTACTGGCTACAACAGGGGTCACCGGCAGAACCACTTTATTTGTTTCATACCTCACCACCCTTATACAATCGCTCACCCACTGTTTACTATAAATAACCTGTATACACAGTGGGACGCAACGTTGATATGGGATATTGATAAGGTATCTTATAAGTACTGTCACCTGAGTATCCCTCTCTTTAAGGGATCTCTGAATGCGGCAGGCCCTCACTACCAACCCTGCGCTGTAATCATCAGGGCTGGGGGGGGGGGGGTACTCACTGTAACAGCAGAAGCCTGCTTTTATTACTACCTGTCCTGACTGCATTACACCACTCTATCATAATAACATTAAGTGCAACACATATGGTCCCAATGGTTGCTAATCATGTTGTTTTTTTGTGTTGAGTGTGTTCTGAGCACAGTTAGTACTGAGATGATTACACCTTAAGGGTCTCTCGCTATCTACTGAAACATCTACTAATACATGATCTGATCCCCAAAAAAATACAACTGATTCAAGATATGGAATGGTACTTTACGTTTATTATTTATACTAACTACATAACATTTTTGACGGCCTGACTCTAATACTTTATTTATGACCCATAATACCAATACCAATTGGCCTCTATTCACATTGACAAAAAAATTCAGACAAAGGGGTGTATTCAATGCTGCCTGCTCACTATCACAGCTTGCAGGGTCAGTATTCAACTGCATATGCCAGAAAAAACTGAGCAAGGGGGAGTTGGCGTATGCGGCCGCTAAAACAGCGAGACTTGCGGCTAAATGCAGCGGGCTCATTGCATTAGCCGCGAGTCTCGCTGTTTGGGAGAATCCTTGCCATCATCGAACAGCAAGGATTCCCCCAGAACGCTGAATAGGGTGAGCGAGGATCCCTGCCCTTTAACCCCCTCGCCGGCCGCATTGAATATGGGCCATACAATTGATCCACTGATTCATGGCATAAAGTGATTATTTATGCATTAGATGTTTCTTGACTGCTAACTGACTCATGATAGGAAGTGACGTGTTATGTGTGTTAATATCATGCTTAATTTATAGTCATGCTTATTAATTGCTAACTAACCCTACATGGCCTGATCTGCTTACATAATTGTAATAATGCTTTATTTCCTTGATGCACATTCAACATTACTCAGACCCAAGTGAATGTTGTGTTTTTTTATCATCATTAGCCGCTAATTAATCTTACACGGCAGTGGTTCCCAAACTGTGTGCCTAGGCACCCATGGGTGCCTCAGGACACTTGCAGGGGTGCCTTGGGTTGGTGGACCAAGCTCAATTCATATTATTTATGGTCAATGTACCAGGCAAAACCAGTGCTTGTGGCTGCCAATCATAATATATGTGGACAAACAGAAGCAAATCCTGTCCCTCACCAGATAACTGTGACATAGAAACACAAAGCACTTAATTTAATATTTATTTTCTGAATTTCTCGAAAAGAACCTAGGGGTGCCTTGAAAATATTTTGATGCTCTAGGGTGCCGTGATTCAAAAAAGTTTGGGAACCACTGTTATACGGTCTGACTTCCATATCCTATGGAACTAGGTAATATTTTATTTCTGTGTACCATATGGCTGCTAGTGAACTCTGAAATGGACCTACTGTATGACAAAAAATTGCCGGAATGTTATGGTGTTTTACCATATATTTTTATTTCTATGACCAGGAATCTATTTAGGCACTATACCAGTACTTTTGTTACAAATTCTGGTACACAGATAACTTGAAAGTGTAAACATTTCACTGCTGTCTAGTTTGCTCATATTAGTGTAGTACACCCTCTATAACCCAGACCTAATGACACATGTGGTAATAACTTTATTGTCTGTCTGTCTGTCTGTCCTCATGTTGTCTGATTTCTTTTAGACTTATATTAAGGTTTTTTAATAAAAGTTATATTTTAATTGACATACTGTAATTTGTAGAAGGCCAGTGCCCTGCCTGGGGAGATCTTTCTCAATCCTCTCTTGGATAATTTTCTCCCCCTACTAGACAGTGCCTAATTCAGCGATTCCCAAACTTTTTTGAATGAAGGTGCCCTAGAGCAACAAAATGTTTTCAAGACACCCCTAGGCCGAATGTTTCTTATTCAGAATTTCAGAAAATAATATTAAATTAAGTAAATTGTGTTTATATGTCACAATTATGTGGTGAGGGACAGGATTTGCTTCTGTTTGTCCACGTATATTATGATTGGCAGCCACCAGCACTGGTTTGGTCCGTTACATTCACCATAAATAAGAAGCATTGATCCTGGTACACCAACCCAAGGCATCCCTGCATGTGTCCTGAGGCACCCCAGGGTGCCTAGGCACACAGTTTGGGAATCACTGGCCTAGTTTCTCTGCACAGTATAACAGGAGGAAGGGCCATGGGTATGTTGTGTGGCATGTATCAATTTTCCCGTGAAACATTTATAGTGGGTATTTACGAAAGCTTGGCAGAGATAAAATTGTGAGAGATAAAGTACCAATCAATCAGCTTCTGTAATCTATTTTTCCAAACACAACCCATAACATGTAAGGCTGATTGGCTGACTTTATCTCACATCAATTTTCTCTCTCTTTGAGCTTTGATAATTATATTAATTTTTAATCTAGATGAAAATGTATTTCTTTTTCTGCATTACTAAATCAGAAACTACAACAAAAAGGTCCTAATGCCCATTTTTTAATTATTTTAAATTATTTAAATTACCTTTGTGGCAGATACAAGGAGATAAACATTAAGTACACAGAACCAGCAATACTGGAAAGAAAAGTGTTAAAATATTAAACTATTCTGTTTTCCTCTTTCTAAATTATTTGATGAAAGACATTTTCTACATGATGCATGCCATCTTTTAAAGGCTGCCTGCGGTTTATTTGATTGTAATTACACATGGGATGGAAAAAGAATAAAGAAAACATTTTAAAACTGTACAAGGGCGTAATACACATAGGGACACTTCATAAGGAAAATAATGAGGGGAAGTCAGTGGGGCACCTGTCAGACACAGGTGTTTCTGATTATTTTGCTAATAAAGAACAAAACAAAATACTGTACAAATGATCTTTTTTTCCCTCTGCACATGAAATATTTGAGAAATCGGTTTTATGTATATAAATAAAATAAATAAAGATCAAGCCCAACTCTATTGGTTTAGCATCCAATAATGCAAAAAATAAAAATATATACTATATAATTCTATGCTGCCACTAGACAGGTAAAATAAGTAAATATAAGAATGTTATAGACTACTATACAAGGTGGATTGTCTTGTAGTTAGAAGCCTTTACATTTAGGGTGGATCTTTTAAATACGTTTTGGTGTATCTGACACTCCATTTTCAATACGCTGTAAAGGTATGTAGGTTCATAGGTAAATGCCCAGAAACCCCCTCCTTTTAGAAAATGGCTCAAGTTATGACAACAATAGCAAAGGTATATAATATCAGGTACTCTTTACCTATCACGGCGCCCATCGCGGGTATCGCGGGTACATTTATGTCTGGCCGCGACGCGACCGACGCGATGCCCGCGATTTCCCATAGAAACCCATGTTAAACATGGAAATCGCGTCGGTGGCTCGCTACGCTCGCCACACTATTCTATTCTCAACTCCAGACAGGTAAAATAAGTAAATATAAGAATGTTATAGACTACTATACAAGGTGGATTGTCTTGTAGTTAGAAGCCTTTACATTTAGGGTGGATCTTTTAAATACGTTTTGGTGTATCTGACACTCCATTTTCAATACGCTGTAAAGGTATGTAGGTTCATAGGTAAATGCCCAGAAACCCCCTCCTTTTAGAAAATGGCTCAAGTTATGACAACAATAGCAAAGGTATATAATATCAGGTACTCTTTACCTATCACGGCGCCCATCGCGGGTATCGCGGGTACATTTATGTCTGGCCGCGACGCGACCGACGCGATGCCCGCGATTTCCCATAGAAACCCATGTTAAACATGGAAATCGCTCGGTGGCTCGCTACGCTCGCCACACTATTCTATTCTCAACTCCACGCCGACGTGGATAGTGGCGGTATGAAAAGGTCGGAGGACGCGTACCGCCGCCCCTCGCGGGCTCGCTGCGCTCGCCACGCTTCGGGTTGACGTTGATCGTGGGGTGGCGTAAACAATTGGGGGGGCCATTTCATAGTTCAGGGTAAGTATTTGGGCTCTAAGGCCCATTTAACATTGTTTCCTATGGTAAAATCGGGTCCATTCAGCCATTTAACATGAAAATCGTGTCCATCGGGCCTTTTAACATAGATTCCTATGGCAAATCGTGGGCATCGCGTCGCGGCCATCGTGTGCACATTTATGGCCGGCCGCGACCGACGCGATGTCCATGTTTAACATGGTTTTCAATGGGAAATCGTGGACATCGCGTCGCGTGCGGGCATCTTTAGCCCGCATACGACGCGACCGACACGATTTTTTACCTCACGATGCCCACGATCAAGATCGTGGGCGCCGTGCTAGGTAAAGAGTACCTAATATCATTACTAAAGCTGAAGCTACATCATGCAGATTAAGGGGTTTTCAGTCAGTGCACTGCAGGTAGCTAGTATGAAGAAGAGACAGGTACCATAAAATGAGGTGGGAGAATATGAGCTTAGGACATTTGCATTAATGTTTACATTAATGCCCGGTGTCTTTGCTAGGTTTTTCTACCATTCCCCAAGACTCCCGTACTTTCTCCATTGTTCTGCAGAGTGTGAAATTGTGTACTGCATTTAGATCAAAGTGGGCTAAAGGACCTTCCACTGGTTACCTTTAGAAACCACATGGAAAGGGAAGCGATGTAAGCCCTATTTCTGACGAGATTGCTTAGATATATAGTACATATTGCTCTGTGTGTATGCCCCCCAGCGGAGTTGGAAGGAAATATTGTAGGTATAGAAGTTGGGAGCATGCAGCCAATGAATAGATTCACAGATGCATCACTAATAGAGGGTGCATACGGTGAGATACTGTATGCACTATTTTTATATTTGATTTTGCTTATAGAAGACTATACAGTACAGATCTGTACTATATAGTCAAATTTAATGCATTCTGCGCACCATTCGATTCGATCCCAATGGAATCTGGATCTAATTGCAAGCAAAATCGCACTTTGTGTACCCACTATTAGGGCCAGATGCACCAAGCTTCAAAAAGTGATACAGTGGAAAGAGATAAACAAGCTTCAGTCATCAGCTTCTGGGCCAGATGCACTAAGCTTCAAGTGGCGAGTGATAAACAATCAGGCTGGGTTTCAAATATGACAGTTAGGAGCTGATTGGCTAGATATTTATCACTCTCCATTTTATCACTTTTTGCATCTGGCCCTCTGTCATCTTCCAAACTCAGATTGTAACATGGCAGTTAGGAGCTGATCGGCCTGGCCCCTGGTTGTTTATCACGCTCTGCTTTATCACTTTTTAAAGCTTGGCGCATCTGGCCCTAAGAGCAATGGAAATATTGAACGTACAGTATGTTCTTTATTTCAACATTTTGTAAGTGTAATACTGTAGGGCAGGCATTCCCAACCACGGTCCTCAAGGCACAAAAACAGTGCAGGTTTTAGTGATATCCAGGCTTCAGCACAGATGGTTTAATCAGAATCCCTCAGATACTAATTAAGTCACCTGTGCTCAAGCCTGGATATCTAGAAAACCTGAACTGTTGGTGTGCCTTGAGGACCGTGGTTGAGAATGCCTGCTGTAGGGTATAGAGAAAGCTGAATAATAAGAAAGCAGAGAGTGGGATTATTTGTGAATGGAATAGGTATAAAATATATGGAACAGAAATGTTTTGCTGATCTGTCACTTTAGATTAATCTAAGAAAATTAACCTGTAACCAGCTTTAATTTACCAATGTTTTGTGTAGCAGTATTTTTCCAAGGCAGGACAAGTCCTGTATACAAGAATTTACAAGTGGACAGCAGGTGAAATCTAAGTGGTATTTGGGGAATGATTGGTTAATTATAAAGTGGGACAATGTAATCTGAATCCTTTAACACATTTAGGGTGAAATTTACTAAAATGTGAAATATACTTCACAGGTCATGGTGCTATGGGCAACCAATCAGAAGCTACTACTTATTTATTTACCACCCTCTAGAAGATAGTAGACAGGATGTGATTGGTTGCCCATAGCAACATGACCTGTGAAGTGTATTTCACATCTTAGTAAATTTCCCCCTTAATGTCATAAAATTGATAAAATACAATAAAAGCTCTGTTTTTATGACGGGGTCATTATACTTTTAGTTGTGAACTATGAAAACTAACCAAATGGAATGAAATATGCAAGAACAGAGTTTTTATTGTATTTTATAACTTTTATAACATTAAATGGCAGGTATTCAATGCGGCCGGCGAGGGGGTTAAACAGCGAGGACTGCAGAAATCAAGCAATCCTCGCTGTTTAACCCCCACGCCGGCCGCTCGCTCTATTCAACGTTCTGGGGAAATCCTTGCCGTCACAGGACGGCGAGAATTCCCCAAAACAGCGAGACCCACAGCTAATACAGAAAACTCACTGTATTTAGCCGTGAGTCTCGCTGCTTCTGGAGCCGCATCCGCCAATTCCCCCTCGCTCAAAAAAAATGGAGCGAGGGGAAATTGGCGTATGAGGGGGCTGCGTTGAATACTGACAGGGTGAGCGGTGACAGTGAGCAGGAAGCTCTGCTCGCTGTCACCGCTCGCCCACAGCAGTGAATACCTGCCAATGTGTTAAAGGATTCAGTTTACATCGTCACACTTTATAATTAACCAATCTAGTGGTGGAATACCTTTGGCGCACCTTATATACTGTTCTTTCTATCTCCTTTTCTTCCCCTACTAACAGAAGGGACATATAAGGTTGCAGCCTCCCTACATAATAGCGC
The DNA here is from genome assembly GCF_055691185.1 of Crinia signifera. NCBI lineage: Eukaryota > Metazoa > Chordata > Amphibia > Anura > Myobatrachidae > Crinia > Crinia signifera. The sequence goes on from NC_139222.1 coordinate 202,757,398, forward strand.
ATATATATATATATATATATATATATATATATATATATATATATATACCTTAGTAGTGTGCTGAGTGTCTCCCCAGTAATCAGCAATGAGTGACCAGAAGACTGTACTAGTAGATTTACTCAGCCCAGTAACAGTTTGGTAGACAGTGGGAACAAACTAAATATGAGGCACTGATTGCTGTACATAAACCCCAGGAAAAGGATACTCAGGAGGAAAATGAGAAAATGAAGGAATTCAATGTTGAGAGCTAGTCAGAGCCCGGGGGCCGATTGCGGCCCCCGTAGCCGGTCTGAGTGGCCCTCCCACGCGCCCGGCGGTTTTCCTGGGAGTCAAGTACAGGGGAATTCTTGCGAGAGGTCGGTAGTTCTTGCGAGATTCCTCGCCGGAGCGTGGGACGGCTGCAGCAGGACAATTTGAAAGAGAAATTTTTACATATGGCCCTCAAAGGATTTTTTTCCCCATACAAACGGCCCTTGGCACAAAAAAGGTTCCCCACCCCTGATTTAGATGCTCACGATGTTGGAAGGACTAAAAGAAAAATTCCTTGCAAATAAAACCCTATTACTTAAATACCTACAATTATTGTAATAAGCATGTTCTTGTTATTTTTCTTTTTAAAATATCTAAATAGCCCATCTCCATAATGGTATATCAGCCTTAATCAGAGCAGTGGCTGTAAAATCAATTGGGTATATTCAATACCGATCACGCAAGCTATGATGGCGAGCAGTGCCTAATGCTCGTCATCATAGCCCGCCCATTCCACTGACCCCCTGCACTCGCCAAATCCACCTCGCTATTTCTAAAAAGCGAGGTGGAATCGGTGCGTGCGACCGTCAAAATGGCAAGGCTCGCGGCCATATGCAGCGGCCTCCGAGCGGGTTAAATGGCAAGGATGGCTTGTTTTAGGTGATCCTCGAAGAAAACAAGCCATCCTCTCCATAAAACCCCCCTCGCCAGCCGCATTGAATACACCCCAATGGAGAGCAAACTTAAATGTTACCAAAATAGAGATGAAGTTCTTTAGAACCCAGAGACTGCAAAGTGGTGAAAGTTTTACTTGCAGGTGTGTCCTCAGACGCGCTTAACTGTGTGGCATCTGTTTTGCTTGAGTGTGCATTTTAGTCACCATCAGTTATGACAAAACGCTTCACAAGACTGATTAATGTGACGTGGGACACTTGTATATATACAGTATGTGATTCTTAGTCTGAATTTCCATACAAAGCACAGCCGCTGCATTGTAGAACTTAAGGTGCCCATACACTGAGGTGATTTGGTCCGATTGCGACCAAGATTTTTTTTGCTACATTATACATGGCTTGTATTTTAAATAATTCAAATATTTTTGCATGATACACTGATGAGGAAGTGTGTGTGTGTAATACAGCACTGCTCACTCTGTAGAGGTCACCAAAACACCACTTACCACAGCTCTGTGTTTGCAAATCAGCTTTAGCAGTCTGTAGCACTCCCTGTGTGCCAAAGGCATCCCTCTCATGTGTACTTCTGTAATCTTACCTATTCCCAGCAAGGTGTGACTCAGAATGCTTACATTGCTTAGCACAACTACTCACTTGATAAAGTACTTGATACCATCTGCTGTGTATGTTTCTTCCCATCCATAAGGGAGACCTAAGGACACAAAAAGAGACACACACATTGATCAGGAATACTCCCAGGAAAATGGAGTCACACTGTACTGTACTTCATCTTTGTTTAATGTCAGAACAGAATCTTTCTTTAGAGAGATGCCGAATGTGATTTTACATAGCAAAAATATATTTTGATACATTATTCACTGTTTCAGCATTAATAGAAGAAATACTAATATATATGATAGAAAGTTCTAAAGCTGTTTGATACATGGAAGACAAATAGCAGAACTTTATTAAGGGGGGGGGAGCATATGCAGGTGCACTATGCAATCATTACTGCTCACATAATTTATATATATATATATATATATATATATATATTAACTTTGTATTATATTTAATTATCATATAAGAGGTACGCATATATTTGGCCAAAGATATCAACCTGCCCACCAATGTAGAGGTCACCTCTATCGAGGGTATGCGGCCACTGGGTATACAATGTCTAGGTCGACCACAAATGGTTGAAAGTCACTAGGTCGACACATTAAAAAAGGTCGACACAATCTTATGGTCAACATGAAAAATGTCGACATGAGTTTTATTTTAACCATATATAATGTAACCCTGTGGAGCAGGTCCCTAACACTCTGGCATTCACGTCTGGGTCGCCAACCATTAGCATAAATATGCTATATAGAAAACAATGAATCACCCTAATGGTTGATTCTGATACTAACAATTGTTATGACAAAAGTAAGGAACTCATTCAGTATGCATTGTATTTGCAAGCAAATGCGATCCTTAGCAATGCAAATGCAGTAGGTGTCACACACCACTTTGCTACATTGGAGATTGCAGAATTAAGATTAGAGAATCATAGTCTATGATCAACATCACGACGGTAAAATGAATAAGCCTCAGCCTATGTCTCGCAAAACTATGCCTCGCGATGCCTTGCCACTCCTGGAAGAGGTGGCAACATGCTCCCTTTTTTGTTAACACGGGTTGCCCTGCCTCTCCACTCACCCCAAATGCCTCTGCCTGTCAATCAGGCAGATGCATTCGCAATACTGCAATGTGACTGCAGGACCCGTACTGGACATGCGCAGAATGGGTTCTGCCCACACACAGCTTCATGATAATGGGATACTGCACTACGGTTTGAAGATGCAACCAGTAGTTAATGAGAGCCTAAGAACACAGAACTGGTTTTTATTATTTTCTTTTTTTAAAAGACAGCAGGTACATACCTAAAAGCCTAATCCAAATTTATCCTTAAACAACTATGTACTGTACTGGTCCAGAAAGCACCTAACCCAGTCATGACAACCACACAAGACACTGACTATATGGTAAACAATTTAGCTAAACTAATGTTAACACTTTGAGTGCCAACATCTCTTTGAGAGATGTGCAAAATGCATTGCTCACATTTGTTATATAGATGAAACAAAAACAAAAAAGTGTATTAACGAACATTATGGGCCAAATGCACTAAGCTTCAAAAGTGATAAAATGGAGAGTGATAAACAGCCAGCCAATCAGCTCCTACCTGCTATGTCACATGCTGTATTTGAAAAATGCCAGGCTGGCTGTTTATCACTCTCCAATTTATCACTTTTGAAGCTTAGTGCATCTGGCCCTATATATTTTCTATATAAGGTAAAATTTACAGCTCATTATGATAAATTAAAAGGTACGTGTGGCAATTCTCACATCTTTTTTGAAAAATGAAATACGGTAACTAAATACTAACACAAATAAAAACTAGAAGAAAAAAAATAAATGACAGCAATGTTCTTCCCTTTAAAAATCTCAAAATAAAAACAACAACAACGATTCAATGGCCACAATGACATGCTTACAGTACTAATGAATTATTATAAGTAAACGGAGTCAATCTGCATTCAGCGGCAGCTAGCCTTTCCTCTCCTTTTGGCATCTCTGTTTTGGACGGTAATTAAATGTTTCAAAATAGAACTAAAATTGTGCAAATCGCTCTGACCAGCTTCATTCTCTGCTTTTCAAGTGCAGAATAAGATTGGAGCAGCGGACTTGTGTGTCACATGACCTCCTCTGCACAAAACATGGAGACCATACAGCATACTAGAGGTGGTGAGAGTGCAATTTTTGTACTTGGAACAACAATTAGACAATGAGTTGTCAATATGGGCTCCAGTAATATATTAATCTACCTATTGTATAGTAGAAACATCTTATGATACCAAGAGGTTGCTACATTAAGGGGGGTATTCAATGTTGGATCACGGCTGTCTGCTCGACCGTGAATTTGCAGGCGGGATTTAATGTCCCGCCTGTCACGGGTCGAGAAGAGGGCGTGGCCGTGAGCTGCGGCCGGGAATCGGCGAGCTGCGGCTGGGACCTCGTCAATTCCCGGCCGTTCTCAGCAGAACGAGCCTGACTGCTTGTGAAGTCGGGCTCGTTCTGCCTAAATCCCCTGTTCAATGCTGTCGGGGAAGACAGCCATCTCCCCGTTAGGAATGGCTGCGGGAGGATTGAATATCCCCCTTAGAGTATGGATAATCTAGAAATAGAAGTATAGGAACATTTTTCAGTGTCCACAACAAAAAGTCCAACAACATTTCTAAAGGACAACAACATTAGTTACAGTTTCTTATATAGCGCAGCATATTCCGTTGCGCTTTACAATTGGAAACAACTGTGATAAAACAAACTGGGTAGTAACAGCCCGATATAAAGGTAGGAGGGCCCTGCTCGCAAGCTTACAATCTATCGAGAACATCCTATACAATAAAAGGCTAATGTTGCTCTGTCGGGTGTGCACAGCCACCAACGCTGACATTACTACCATGTTATTCCATCAAATTGACGAGCTGGTAACTAGATATATGAAACTGAATCCATTTCTCTTGACCACTTTAAAAAAAAAAAAAGTACACGTGAGTGTAGTCTCTCCCCATTCCACAAGCTCCCTAATGGGCCAATTAGCTCCTGCCGTCCAGTTTTTCCAAGCTTTGCAGGGGTCAGGCCATGGATATAACACAGCAGTGTGTGTGTGGCTGAAGGAGGTGAGCAGAGCTAATTAAGAGGGTGGGGGGGTTATTTTATGTTATTCTCGTGTTAATTAACTGTGGCGAAAAAGTTCTAGAATGCCATTGAAGTGTCATTCAAGTGGCATTTCTAATGTGACAAAGACATGTGCACAGTACCTTATCCAGATGAGATGACCCTGATACCGGTGTGTGTTATATCTTAACAGAATGTTATTTATTTAAATGCCAAAGCCTGCTGTGATTACTAAGCATATACAGACAGAGGGATCAAGCAAGTGCAATAGGGGATTATTAAAACATCAGTAAAAAGACCTACATAAAAGGAGACCTACATCATTATTTGTTTTACATCTTTTACAGACATATTGCATAAAACTTATTCTGAGGTATCCAATGCGTTACCCCGCCAACTCACCCGGCAGCTGCCAGGGAGGCTGGATAGCACATGATACATTATATGCGATCTCAGTCATGGCTGCGGGATTTGATAGATCCTTACAGCAGCCCGTGAGATTTTGATGCGCATGCAGCTCACATCAAAACAGTCAGGAACAGCATATGCACTGCTCTGCATCGGATTGGCTGCTGAGAGTCATGTGATAGCAAACAAGATGACGATGCCCATGGTTGGTAACTGGAGGGAAACTCAGCATGGTGTAAGATTAGCTGCAGCCTGTAGGTTTGGTAATGGAGAATGGCACAGCAAAGCACTGTCAGGATGAGCGGAGTGCAGCAATGTGATGTGCACCAGTGTGACAGGATGGGCGCTGCTGGATGATCGCCGGTCGCACAGGGCCGGGCACCAGAATACCTACTGCCTATACATTGCGCGGGGAACTCCAAGAGCACTTCAGTGCATGCTTGGAAGGTACAGTATGTGTTTCTCAGACTCCGGATTATGACACTATTTCTTTATGCCAGATTTCTTTATGCCCTTGCCATCTCCCAACTAGGCTACTACACTTCCTAATCTACAGTAAGGTCTTTCCCCCCCACCTCTCCTCTTTCTGTGTTTATTTGATTCAAACTCTTATTTCTTTTAATACCATCTCTAAATTAACTAAGCTCCCTTCCTGCCTTATACTATACAGTGACATGGACACTTGGTGGTACCATATAATAAAGATAACAATACCCTCCAGTTTAGCTGCATGCCCTCTTCCTCTAACATTTTTTCTTCTCTGCAGGGAACTTTTTTCTTCTCTACCATGTTGAAATTCAATTATATGAAAGCTTCTATCATGTTACAGTACATTCTCCAAGGGACCAAAGCTATCCAGAAGAGACACTGCTGTGCACAGCACTATTTTTTAGTAGTAAATGACTGCCTAGGTGTCCAATTAAAAATAATTTTTTTTTCTGCAATTAATTTCAAATAATATACCCCAAAATGAAAAATGAATTTAAAGGAGTAACATGGTTCTTAATATGCAAAAGAAAATTGTCAACACCATTAAGCGCTACTTCCAAGTTTAAGTGAAACCATACATTTAGAATGGAGTACAAGAACAAAAAGAAAAATGCAGCGCTCTTTTAATGATGCAATCAAACTGATAATACAAAACACATTTATTGCTAAAAATCACAAAAAAATTATTAAAAAATTATAAAAGCTGTACAGGTTAAGATACAAAGAATGGGTTTAAAGTGCAATAAAAATATGGCATATGGACCTGTCAAGAGAATAATAATATAGGATATAACCTGCTCTGGTCACTCAAAGTTCCGGCACAAGTGGAGAATAGACTGTATGGAGTCCAATCATTTGTAATCCCAATTTGCTGCTGGAGGTGTCCTAGTCCTTGGGAGGACTGTGTGGTGTGGGGGATCCTCTCTAGATTGCGGCTGTACTTGTTTAGGGATGGGTGCTCCAATAGGGTGTCTCCATATGGTGTTTTTGAGGGTATCCCAAATGTAGAGTCAGAGTGGTATAGGGATCCTCTCAATAAAGTGCAACAGTGCCTGGAAGGTAGATTCCCATTTGGGGGGAAGGAAAGCCAAGTCCAGATAAATAAGCAAGGACCTGGTTTCAAATCTCAGACAGGTCCTTAGAACAGCACCAACGCATTTCGCTGTCACTCTAGGGACAGCTTTTTCAAGTTGACTGCCATAGGATCAGACCCAGGTATAAATACCTTCTTTAATTGGTATTAATCAACCTCATTGTAAGGAAATTGGTAACACCTGTGCTATGCAGGTTAAAAACATATGAATGCATATAAAAAACATATAAAGAGACTCGGAGACAGACACTTACATTGATAACTAATATCGCAAATATATCGGAATAGTAATATGACAATAGAAAACATTGTTTTGATACAATAAAAAACATCATTTGGACATGTGACCTCGGAAAGTATTATATACTTCCGGGTCATGGGGCAACACATAAACAGCCAAATATAAACAATTCATAAGAAACACTATGATGTTAAATACTCAGGTTAGCGGTTCACTCGTATAGATAATAGTAATCAACATTAGGTAAATACCTCATAGTTATAACATCACACGGCCAATCTATGGGCCTTATTCTGGTCGGTGCGGCCGGATCCGATTATGCGGCCAGGACCGTGCGTGCGAAACCCCGCCTTCCATACGGATCGCCAACTCCGTCCGTACGCGGTAAGAAGCTGGCCGAACGGACCGCACGTGTATTTTACACGGAATACGCCTCCTCCATCTAAGGGAACCTCCCCCATCATTCGATGGTCGCAGACCATCGAATCCAGGACCGAGTGCTCCACCAGCTCCCGCAACCTCAGACCACACGGACATTGCTCCGTGCAAAAGCAGGGATCTGGGCGGGCAGCTGACATCCGGCGATGTCATATGTCCGCCCCCTACACGTGCGTCACGGCCGCATTACCATACATACGCCCAGCGTTTGCATGGGAACGCCCATGAAACGCAGGGCGTATGCATATGGTAATGAGCACAAATAGCCCTTCACGCCCTCTCCACCCCCTGTTCGGAGTGTTCACATATCATGCAGGATTTGGCCGTACGCCCCGCTCGCACATGCGCAGAGACGCCTCTGCACATGCGCAGACACAAAACATCGGCGGCCCGAACGCACGCGGATATATCCGCACCAACCAGAATAAGGGCCTAAGTGTGGGGCGCTGGAACGCAGATCGTAGTTTGTGATGTATGGATCAGGATATCCGTATTGCGTCATTTCCGCCCAATGACCCGCAAATGCGGAAGTGGCTTCATGAAACATATATACGTCCAAGCGCCAGGAGGATAAATAAGTAGTGTACCTCTATAATACATAATACATGCCACTTCTTTTGTCCCAATGGAAATGATATAATTTCCATTGGGACATAAGAAGTGGCAACCAATATTTCCAAAAAGTTATGTATTGTACTCCATTCTAAATGTATGGTTTCACTTAAACTTGGAAGTAGCGCTTAGTGGTGTAGACAATATTCTTTTGCACATTGGTTTTATTGTTGGTGATTTACAAACACTAATTTTGTAGACATCTGAGCTGCACAACCTCCTTTGGGCTTTAATTCTAGAATAACTTTTTTAATGGTTCTTAATATGCAAACCTAAGACCCATACACAGTAAGGGGGAACAAAGGTCATGCTGCAGCTGCAACATGGCCGTCATTAATGATATCATTCCTTGTTCGAAAATGCTTAGATGAGGGTGGGATCGCATATCATTAACAATGCGCAGCGTACACAGTGGGCATATTTTCACAATATCACTCATAAAGCCATTTCTGAACGATATTGTAAACAATATAGTCTAGTGTGTATATTACATACATTACATTAGTTATAAATGGTTGCATAGAAATGGGCATACATTTCTGTGGAGAGTTATATAACAAAATAAAAGATATTTTACTTTGTATTATATCTTGTACTAAGGAAACTTAATTTTCTTAATAACTAAAATTCTCTGGGTGGTGAGAGTTCTATTCTGTTTACGTAAATACTAGTTACCAGCATGTCAAAAGAACTGAACAAAATAACAGTAATGTCAGCACCTGTGGCTTTGCAAGTCTGAATGGAGCAACTCCGTTGGGCACCATCTAGTGGCAGCTGGCACACACACTTTAATTGTCCCCATAAAGGTGATGAGCAGTGTTAGCCTTTTGTTACATAATATTTTTCTATTAAAAATGATGGGCGTTTAATCATTTATAAAGGAGAACGCGAGCGTTATCACAGTACATTCCGTTTGTTCTCTTCGTGTACAAGATCACTCCCAGAAGTATCCCACCGTCAGTCAATAATAACTTGTATTGTGACTGTGTTTGATAAAAAAAATTTTTTTTGTTAATAACAGGATGTACGACCTTCCCACTGCTTCATTCATCTACTGATGGTGTGGATGCCGGCCAGGGATGCTGCGTTCTGTTTGAATAACAGCAACAGCACGGCAAGATATATGGGTTAGACAAAAGATGGTTCATGGTGACATAATTTTCTCTGGACAAAGGTGAGATGAAATATTATTCTTTGCAGAAAATGGCAATAACAGAGTCAGGTTCTTGGGTTTAGTTTTCTGACAATCATGAATTACCAGTAGCAAAGAATAAGGAAAAAATGAAATCTGTAAAGCTCTGTCAGCGAATCATTCCTGGGTTATAACAGGGTTGTCACAAATGTAAAACAAAAACAATTAAATGTATAAAAAGTGCTAAAACAGCACCACTACCGAAAAAAAACAAATTACTAATAATTCCTAATATTGAGGATAAACAGTCCATCACAAACCCAGAGTATTCTTATATTGCAACACACACCGCAAACTAAAAACAGATCAAAACATCTATGGAGGGCTTTCTTTCAATTTGGCATGTGATGTTGCACGTAAATGGACTCCCAGGGAGCTGTTCAAGCGAAGTTCGATGTGATACATCGCAGGTGCTAAAAAGCACCCACGATGTGCCGCTGATGGGTCAGATTACAAATTATCCTATGTGATGTATCTCATGCTCCAATCCGATGTGGACAGGAACGCGCATCAGATTCGATCTGATGTCAAACAGTTTTCGGTACTGCTTTCCTAGCACGGCGCCCACGATCTAGATTGTATGTGTGGGGCTGATATCTCAAGCATCTCATGCATCTTATGTGTTTGTGCGGCATAAGATGCATGAGATGATGCAATCGACGAGATTTTTACATTGGAATCAATGTAAAAAGGCCCCAAAACCCCAATTTCAATTGCTAACCCCCCCTCATGGGTGAAATGGTCCCCCCATTGTTAACGGCACCCCACTATTGACGCCAACCCGGAGCGCGGCGAGCGCAGCGAGCCCGCTTTCTCCGACCTTTTTCATACCCCAACTATCCACGTCGGCGTGGAGTTGATTTTATATAGTGTGGCGAGCGCAGTGAGCCACCGAGCCCGAAGCGTGGCGAGCGCAGCAAGCCCCGCAAGGGGATGCGGAATACATGTAAAGTAGTCTGCGTCCCCTCGCGGCTCGACACGCTTCGGGTTCGGTGGCTCACTGCGCTCGCCAGGACGCGTACCGCTGCGCTCGACACGCTTCGGGTTGGCATTGATAGTGCTGGTGGCGTTAACAATGGTTATTGGGGGCTCACGATTTTTTATCTCATGGATCTCATGCATCTTATGGAATCCGCGGGTCCATCGCGTTGATTGTATGCCTTAAGTACCTTAAACTTAAGGCATACAATCAATGAGACGGGCGCCGTGCTAGGAAAGCAGTACCCAGTTTTCATTCGATATATATGACGGATTCGTCAGAATCAGATGAAAACATGCCAAATCGCACCAGTGTATGAGCACTGCTGCAGTAAAGCTGAAAGTGCCAGGTGCCAATTTATTTATTAAAATAAATCACTTTTATTTTTTAGCTTTATATTAAATCTCAGTCATGTCTTTATGTCACAATATATACATGATCAAAAGAAAGCTAAGAGAAGTAAAATGAATGATATGTGAGGTGGAATGGCTCAAACACTGTAATTAGAATAGATTGAGAAAAAGCTCCTGGAAACGCACAAGCTTTTTTTTTTTTTTATATTTGATTGACCTCTTCCATAGAAGTAATAAGGTGCACGCAGAGAAAAAAACCCAACATTATAAAGTACAGTATAGTAGGCTATTGTGCTGTGAAGATTGATACGAATCTCCATGGAAACAACTGAGCCTGACATTGAGAGGAGGTGAGGGCCAGACTAAGCGGAACGCGTCATCTGGCTTCCATGCTTCGTAATCAACCTTCAAGCATTTATAGAACTAACTGACTCATTACTATGCATGGCTGTCAAAAATAATAACTACGTAATTGTCTATATTTATACAGAGTTAAACAATTTGATGCAGTCAATGTTAAGTGGAAGAAGAACAAAAGGCTCAGTCTTGCAGCACAAACTTAATGCAACACTGAATCCTCAAACGCAAAAAATGAATAAATACAGTATGTGCCTGTTACCCGATACAAAAGTGCTATTTCCATCAATGAACAAACAAATGAATCAACATGTTTACATATGGCACAGCAGTCAATTTTTTGGTACTTATGTACTAACTGGGCTGCCGATTTTGAAATCGGGTCCATCGCATCGCATCCGACCATATCGCATGAGATGCGATGGACCCGATTTTTCCATAGGATTCAATGTTAAAATGGATTGAGTCCATTTTAACATGGAATTCAATGGGAAAAGGGGTCCTTTTCATACCCCTACTATACAAGTGGGCATGGAGTTGGATATAAACCTGTGGCGAGCGTAGCGAGCCACCGAGCCCGAAGCGTGGCGAGCGTAGCGAGCCCCGCGAGGGGACTACAGAAAGTGTGTGTCGAAGTTGAAGACCGTGCCTAGCCCGACTACAGTAGTTGAATTACAGGTGGATCAATTACACTGCTGCTCTAGGCATGTGAATATATGATAAATACAGTACTGTACTTAAGAGAATGGACTTTTTTAAGTAAGATTTTGTAACAAATATTGCTTTAGTCTTCACATATGTAGTGAGACTCAACTAAATGATATAAAATCCTAAACATTTGCATGAACATTTCCATTATTCTAATGGGCACCTTTTGCACCTAAATGCAAATGCTCCTTTCTTTATCCATCAAATTATATTTACTTAATTGGATATACCGTACTGTAGTGTGTCTTTTATGCTAATATAGCTATGAGGTACTGGCCAATCACGTTGTACTGTTCTCACAGCCACTCACTACCTGTTCAGTGTTACCAATGAATAGATATTCTTACTGTAACGTAGAATTGACAATTAGGAAAAAAGGAGTGTAAAGTGTGTTCTCGCTACCTCACTCCATTTAGCTCCTGATAAAAATGATAAAATATTGTGTGAACTTGTTAGATATCTATAGAGTGGTACAACACATTAAAGCCCCCACAATTTATTCAAAATGGTCGAGATGCATAGGGGGTCCTGGCACCTTAGGTATCTTGCGCTGCCTGGCATAGTGAGGCTAGATGTATGAGGATAGATCTATATGGGTCTGATTCTGAAGTAAAGCAAAAAAAAAAAAACGTCGAACTGGGCAAAACAAAGTTGCACTGTAGGTGGAGTTGATGTAACATGTGCAGAGAGATTTACATTTGGGTGGGGTGTGAAAATGGAAATCAAACATGCAAAGATGAAATGCAGAAATGCTACATGCAAAGCAGCCAGTATTTACCCTGTATATATATATATATATATATATATATATATATATATATATATATATATATATATATATATATATTTTTTTTTTATTTACGGATGGTGTAATGGTTAGCATTACTGCCTCACAGCACTGAGGTCATGGGTTCCATTCCCACCATGGCCCTAATTGTGCGGAGTTTGTATATTCTCCCCGTGTTTGCGTGGGTTTCCTCCCACAATCCAAAAATATACTGTAGGCTAATTGGCTCCCAACAAATTAACCTTAGAATGTTTGTTTGTGTGTGTGTGTGTACGTATATGTGGTAGGGAATATAGATTGTAAGATCCACTGGGGCAGGGACTGATGTGAAGGTTCTAATATTCTCTGTAAAGCGCTGTTTCTTATGTAGTGCGGAATATGTGTGCGCTACATAAGAAACTGTTAATAAATAAATAATATTCTCTCACTCACACACATTATATATATATATATATATATATATATATATATATATATATATATATATATATATACACACACACACACATTTACTCCAACTTGGTTTATTCCAAATACAGTTACTCGCTTTTAAAAAAAATTTACTTCCATATCAGAATACAATATTTAACATAAACACTTCTAAAATAATATATATATATATTTTTTTTTTTTTTTGATGAGGTGGTAACAAAAGCACAACAAAGCAGATTAAGATAGCAGGAAGAAATAAAGTTCATGACATACACTAGATGTTCTCAGCTAATTAAGTCAGTAACCCATTTGAATTAAGTTGCTTCTGCCTAAGAACCAAAAATGCTGCGGTAGAGGATTTTCAGTACAAGTCTGCAATCTGTGAACTGTAATCAGCCAACTGAGCAACACTCTGAGCAGTAATTCAACAGATAATGTGATCTTATGTCCCAGGGGAGCGTTAGTGAGTCTACATCTACTGGCGACCTAGTTCTTATTATGTATAACCGCGCTCTTAAAGGATTATATTTCATTTATCTAACTTCTTGTTTTGTGCTGAATTTTCAAAAGTCGGGGTGGAGCTTGTATTTACTCTGTGGCATAGGGGGCGAATAAGGCTTGAGGTGGGAAAGAGGTCAGTCAGTGGTTACATCAGTACAAGGTGTAATGAGAACCTGCTTAATCGCAGAACATAATGTACAGAAAGAATAAATAAAAAATACAGCTTAAAATGAATTACTTGCTTGGGACCATTGTTAATTACTAGATAACTGCTTGAAAACAAATATTATTGTTTTTCTTTTCTTTTTAAGTGACGTTATGGACTAACACTTAAACTTTAATAATTGTCCAGACCTCTATTTTACTGTGTTAAACCCAATTAGCCAGATAGTATGCAAGGAACAGTGGGTATAATAACACTGTGGATCTTTCATCTTAATTAGTAGTATCTGGAAAGGTGAGAAAACTTTCCAACAGTGTCCTTCGTTCTTCCCCAAATTGATGATTCTTAAAGAAGTGAACATCTCAAAACACGCAAGGGAAAAGGAAAAAATAAATCACGAAAAAAACATGATCACTAAATTTGTAATTTGAATTAAAGAACAAAAACCCTCGTTAAGAGACATTTTTGATGCTGAATTTACACTGCTGAAGAACTTCCTTCTCTAAGTGCCTTGCAGGAGGCTTGCCCACCAACAGAGGAATAATACAGTGTGCAATCGATGCGTTCTTCAAACAAATCGAATGCTTTTAATGAGTTAAGTATAGAAGGTTCACAGCCTTGGTAATTAGTTCCTGCAAACCTTGCCTGTTTATATGCAATAATGAAGAAAAACTGTAACCTACACAAACTGCACTGGCAGCTAATATCTTGTTCTGTTAAGAAGCTGCAGTAGATACAACTGCAAGTAATGAAGAGGTCTACATAAACTTCCAAATAATATCAAGATTTAAGCTGTGTCATCCCCTATCACAAGTGTTGATGCAATCATACGGGATGCGGTCATTTGGTCGAATGCATTATGGTCGAATGTCATTACATCGAATCCATTAGGTCGAATTGCTAAAAGGTCGACATGATTCTAGGTCGACATGGGAAAAGGTCGAAATGATTCTAGGTCGAAAGGTCATTAGTTCGACAGGTCATTAGGTCGACAAGGTCATTAGTTCGACATTGTCTAGGTCGACATTCACAAAGTCGACATGGGGTTTTTCACTGTTTTTTGAGCCGACATGTGCTGACAGGCGGTATTTCATGCCCTACCATCCACTAGGGCGTGGTGGGAGAATAAAATAGTGTGCCGAGCGTAGCGAGGCACCGTGCCCGACGCATTGCGAGCGCAGCGAGCGATGCGAGGGGATGCAGTGCACTTTAAACTGTGTCCATGTCGACTGTGTTGACATTCAGGTAAAAAAACAGTGAAAAACCCCATGTCGACTTTGTGAATGTCGACCTAGACAATGTCGAACTAATGACCTTGTCGACCTAATGACCTGTCGAACTAATGACCTTTCGACCTAGAATCATTTCGACCTTTTCCCATGTCGACCTAGAATCATGTCGACCTTTTAGCAATTCGACCTAATGGATTCGATGTAATGACATTCGACCATAATGCATTCGACCAAACGATCCCAACCCAATCATACCAGTACTTCGGACTCTTGTATTTCTGTGTGCTAATAATACACTAAACACACTTACATACGTTCAATTCTGCACTTACCCTTTAATATTTATAAGGTTTCTACCCCTTTTCCATGACCTATTTGAAGGATAAAATGTTTGTTTACCTATTTGGTTCTTTGAATTGTATTAACTGACACTAAGGAATCTTCTTTCCTGAATTAGTTGAAAGGTTAAAAACTAAACCTAACTGAACGATGAGTGGATACCTCCCAAATTGCTGGCTTTGTGACTCGGGATACCCCCACAGCTAAGCCGCACTGGTGCCCTAAAGGTGCAGATGTAGGGGGATTTTTGCTGTTTTCACTGAGAATAAATGGAATTCGCATTCTGTTTAATCAAAGTTTTTTGTTTATTTTCCGCTTGCGGAAAGCAATCGGAAAATCGGAAAAGACGCGGTTTCGTAGATCTATGTCTTTTTTTCTGCGGAAATGGCTGCGAATTCATAATTTTAGCGGGCATGCCCACGAATGCAGTTCAGCTTCTCAAATAGCTGGATCTGCAAACGTGAATCCTGCCCATTTTCCTGGCAAAAATGACTTAAAAAAAGATTGAATAGCAAAATCCCCTCTCCTAAGCAGTCATACAGATGCTGCAGTTTTGTCATGCTTTCTTCCAGGGGTTTTGACCAAATCCTAAGCAATCTGCTCATTTGTAAACTGCAGGACATCAATAGTTGTTAACAAAACCACATCAAAACTACTGAATGGTAAAACATCTTATACTTATTTGTTAGTTTAACTCCCAAGCTTTGACAATGCTGCACGGCGGCAGGTTGTAAACAATAAACAGTCAAACACCAATAACTTGTGCATTGCTTGGCAGCAGCTTCCATCCTCCAGCGGCCAAATGGTCCCTACCATATTCGCAATTCATCAGAGCCAGACGCATATACTCTGAACACACAGATGCAGTAAAAGAAATTAGTGCAATGTCCAACAAATATTTGGCCAGGGGCTATCCTTTAAAACTGCTCTGCACAACTCAACTGTGTCAAAATTCAAAATTCGATACCCCTTGACATGCAGCAGCAGCTACATTGTTTATTACATCAAGTGCCCCTGCGGCCTGTTATACGTGGGCAAGACCATTCGCCAACTAAAAGAACGCATCGCCATGCATAAATCCAGCATCAGGGCAGCCTTGGGCTCTAAGGGCTCGGACCAGCCAGTTGCGAGGCACTGGAAAGCTCTGCAACACAGCCTCCCCAGTCTGAGGTACAAAATTATAGACTGGGTACCTGAAAGCCAGAGAGGAGGTGACAGGGGCCGCACCTTACTGAGGCTTGAAGCTAAATGGATCCACCTTTTGGATACCGTACAACCACATGGACTCAATTAAATGATGCCCTTTGCTTGTTTCCTCTGATTCTGCTTTTTTCATTCTCCCCTTTCTTGGATTTATCCTACAGTTTCCGCAGGTCACTCACACTTAGTATGTATTTTCCTCATGTCATGATCTCTCTTTCCGTCTTCGTTTCTGCGCTATCTTCTCTCTCACTTATCTCTGTCTCCCCCTTGTCTCTGGCCTCTGCCGTCACTGTTATGTCTCTGCACCTTGCAGTTTCACCTCCCACTCCTCATGCGCTTGTCACCCTATTTATGTCGTGTTCACCGCTCTGCCTCACTATCCCCACCAGGTTCACGCTCACCTTTCCTCTTTTCTCCTTTTTGCCCCCCATTCCCCCCTCCTTACACAGTACCCCCCACTTCAGGGGCTTCCGCCTGCCCTTTATTCCAACCACTGATTTAGTTCGGACCCTGCCACTGGCAGGCCGGGGTCACCCAGCACACCCTGCCACATCTCTTTCCAAGTCTGCCCCGCAGCTTCGCTGATGGACAGCTCCTACACACACCTGTCAGCCCGGACCTTGCCACTGGCTGGCCGGGGTTACCCTGCACACGCTGCCACATCTCCCTCCGAGTCTGTCCCGCAGTCTTTCTGATGCGGACAGCTCCCCCACACACCCGTCAGTTCCCGCACTCCTCCGGATGCATGGTGTCTCCTTTGTTTGTCCCAGTTTGTATTCTGTCTTCGTCACTGTCAACTCCAGCTGGAGACTGCTTCTCCGTTCCGTCCTATATGTATGTACTCATGCTCCCCTGTCATGTTTGCTCGGTCCTGCAGTTCCCTGTATGCACTGTACCTCACATGGTTTTTCCTAGTTTGTTCCACAGTTGGAACTTTGTCTGCATGTACAGTGTCATTCTTTATTGTTATCCTACATTGTGTACCCATTGTTGCATCTGCATTCCCCCGGTGTCACATCGCTGTTTACATTTATTATCATGTACATTGGTTATGCGATTTCCTGTTTTTCAGGTACTCGCTGCAGTTAACATCAGTATGCCTCAGGCAACACTGACTCCCGTTCGTCCGGTCTCAGCCGTCCAGTTCTGTGGTGTTCTCTCACAGGGCAAGTGGATACTTAGCCCTTGCCCGCTCCCCGCTTTCACTCAGACGCGTCTCTCAGCGTCTGTGTTGCCATGGCTCCCACACTCCGGGTGTTCCAGACACACCCCCCGGTGACCCCGATTAGCAGTCCTGTGCGCCTCATGACGTCACTGACTACCCGCCGGGGCTGCGCTGGTGTTGGCTGCACGAGTTCCTTCTGACCCCCCACATCCCTATAAATGTAAGTACTGTATCATTCACTTACCATGTCTTGATAAAGGGCTTTGCCCGAAACGTTGACATAAAAAAAAAAATAGACACAAGTTATTGGTGTTTGACTGTTTATTGTTTACAACCTGCCGCCGTGCAGCATTGTCAAAGCTTGGGAGTGCCATCCTGCCTGTCTGCTACATTCTTCCTTTTTGGATTGGAGTGGCAACCCAAGTAACTGTCCTTTATGGTTTAAGTGCCGGGAACCTTTGTACTATATATATATATATATATATATATATATATATATATATATATATATATATATATATATATATATATATATATATATATATATATAGACAGTTGGGTTCTCAGGTTGGCACTCTGGTTAAAGATAAAACTGTTCCGGTGCCAGGCACATAATGTGGTTAATAGAAAGCACTTACCCCCTCGCAGAAAGGTTGCATCACAGAGCCCCTCCCCCCGCCTTCCTAGCTGTCACTCAATGGAGATGACGAGCCAGGTCAGTGGAGGTCTGGTTGACCTCATTTACATGTTTTTTGGCGCAATTTTATGGTATATATGTTTGCTCTGCTGCAGTGTGCTTCACCTCTGATGAAAACTGCTCACATGCAGTTGAAACGGCTGTCAGGTCGGCAGCTGTCTCTTTGTGCAATGATGTAAATGCAATAAACCCTTTTTTTCTTCACCTACTACCGTGTGCCGGCTCCAATCCTTTCTGCGAGGGGGTAAGTGCTTTCTATATATATATATATATATATATATATATATATATATATATATATATATATATATATATACACACACACATACATACACAGTATACACACTAGTAAGCCCCTTGAAACAAATGCTTCAAAAACTAGTAAGATGGAGTTTCACTCGCTGTCAATAGATGGCAGTGTTTCAGAGACACACACACACACATACATATATATTGGAGTGTGGTATAACACACCGACAGTCGGGATTCCGACAGTCAGTAGCCCGACATCGGAATCCCGACTGCACAGCGGGGAGAACGCAATGAAGCCCCTTGCGGGCTCGCTACACTCGCCACGCTGCGCTCACCACGCTGCAAGCTCGGTGGTGAACTGTGCTCGCCACCTATTTTATTCTCCCTCTATGGGGGTCGTGGACCCCCACGAGGGAGCAGTCGGGATTCTGACGTGGCAGTACTGACTGTCGGAATCCCGACTGTCGGAGAGACGTCCGGCACCCGTACACTGCACAAGGTTTAAATCTCTTCTCCTCTTAGCCCACTTCCCACCTGTGGCTGTGCAGATCTGAATACCTGGACTTGAGCTGTGTGCCTGAAATCCCACCCATCTTTCCTCCAGGCACACCTCAGAGACCCATTCCTGGCTTTGCGGTGAACCAGGTTCTGTTACCTGGCTGCAAAGAACTCTTTCTGAGGCTGGACGGCTCCTAAACCCTTTACAGGGCAGTTGTGACCAAAGAAAAACTACCCCTGTTAACCACAATATATATTTATTGGTACTTGTGTAGTTTCACGGCGCCATCATGGCGCCGTGCGTCTGAGTCCCCTTGCGGGGCACGCTTCGCTCGCCCACGCTGCGGGCTCGCTACGCTCGCTTCGCTCGCCCACGCTGCGGGCTCGCTACGCTCGCCACGCAATTTAAAATCAACTCCATGCCAACATGGATAGTGGAGGTATGAACTATCCATGTTGGTATGGAGTTAAGTTACTTTTTTGGACATATTTCGTGGCGAGCGTAGAACCCGGAAGTAGCACGGCGCCATGAAACTACACAAGTACCTATTTATTTATTTAGAACAAGCATTACTTGCTCATTGTGATGTGAATGAACACATGATTCATTGCATTATGACAATACAATAATGATTGTTTTTTTTTTTTCACCATAAGATTTGCCCTGAATGGTTCTCCCTGTGCAGTAAATCTCATTATCATTATGTCAAGAAAGTGGGGCAGCTTATGAAATGAAAAGGCATCCCCTGCTGGTACAAATAAATAATGGTGGACACAGATTTCTAAACGGAACATAACTCATTGTGGATATTGCGCTTTAAAGAAAATTTTAAATGAAAAGTTTATTTGGTCACACAAAGCATGGGCCCACAAAAGCATTTACGTGTATAAGCAGTAAAGTAGGAAATGAAGATTTACATTTTACAAACCTGGGGAAAAAATAAAGTCAAACATTTCAAATTAATATCTAAAGTCCATCATGAATTGATCTGCGAGGGTAATCTTCCTAACCAGACGTTCATCGTCTGCAAAGCTACTCTGTCAGTCACTTCATTGGTTACCTGTATTCTACCATATTCAATATAACATTATTTTACTTACACACAAAGCCAACAACCAAACTACACCAACATACATATCTTCTCTTGTCTCAAAATATCTTCCAACACGACCTCTACGCTCCTCCCAAGATCTGCGTCTCTCATCCACAAAAATTACTCGCTCCCATTCCCAATTGCAGGACTTTGTTTGGGTTGCACCCACTCTGTGGAATGCTTTCCCAAGCACAATTAGATACTCCTCCAGTCTCGAAACCTATAAGCGTTCCCTGGAAACTCACCTCTTCAGGCAAGTTTATCAAATTCCAGAACCAGTCACTTAACCTGCATATACTGTTCCTATCTAATCACATCCCCACTGTACAGTCCACACATATCCACTCTTTCTTTTTCACATATTGCATCCTCCTGACCCCTGGCCAAACTGCTGGGTCACCGTATCTTACAGCACACCAGGAACCTTGCATTCTGGTGGAATAGATGCAATAAAGAATACAGTATCTATCCTTATGTATCAATGCATATTTCCCTGCATAAGCTTGTGAGCAGGGCCCTCCTACCTTTTGACTGTCTGTAAATACCCTGTTTGTTGTATCACTGTCTCCTTTTGTAAAGCGCAAAGGAATATGCTGCGCTATGTAAGAAACTGCTAATAAATAAGTAATAAATAAAGATATGGGGTGGTAGACAGAAAGGGCAAAACAGAATAAAAGTAATAAATGACAGTGGTGTGCAGAGTTGTACTTACTGTATAAACCAATGTTCGTACAAAAGTGTATTCCCATACTCCATGGAACAGTACTGGCTACTTGAAATGTGGTCGGTAGGTCGACACAAAATAGGTCAACAGTCAATGGGTCAACCATTATCCATTATTGGTCGACAGGCCAACTGATTGTTGCTTTAAAAAAATGTAGAAAACTCTCATAAAATCTCTCACCTTCTAGTTATCACATCCTATTACATTTGGCCTCTGTTTTGGATTTTTTTTTTAACTCAGTAGGGTATGAAAAGCCAGAAGGTGGGAGATTTTGGGAGAGTTTTCTAATTGTAATTTAATTATATGGCAAAATCAACTTGGTTTTCAGTGTAAATGATTGCTGCTTTAAAAAAAAAAATTGGTAAAACTCAAAATATCTCACTTTCTGATGCCAACACCCTATTACATATGGCCCCAGGTGTTTTTTCACTATTTACTATCCAAGCGGACATAGAGGGAGGCGGTAATAGTGTGCCCAAAGCATGGCAAGGGAAGCAAGCCTTGTGAGTGGATGCGGTACTTCTATGTTGACATAGCGCCAAAATAGTAAAAAACTCATGTCGACCCTTTTCATGTCAACCTATTGCTTGTGTTGACCTTTCGACCCTGTCAACCTAAGCCATATTGACCTTTTAAATGTGTCAACCTTATTGTTGACCCCATGGCCCATACCCGGCTACTCACAATGGATTCAATTACAGTGGCAAACGCAGGATTTTCAGAAGGGGGTTTCCAGAGGGGCGGAGCAAAGCACGGAGATGGACACTTAGGTGACCCAGTATATGCCGGGTCAGTTAAAGTATTATAGATAGACCAAATGTATATAAGTAATAATAAGTAATAATAATAATAAAAAAAAATATGTATATAAATCTCCACTATTTATTATCAGTTAATTTAGTGTGTGCAGAGCCACTCCAATGTCTGTCTAAACAATGTGGTCACAAGCCATAGGGCACCCCAAAACTAGGAAAGGTGAGTGCCGATGTTAAGTGTATATATATATATATATATATATATATATACATACATACATACAGGGGCGTCAACAGCAGTGTAGACCCCTGGGCATAGCAATGTATTGGGGCCCCTACCGATCCTCCAGCGGTAGGGGTGGGGGAAGCTTTGATGTCCTGCGGGTGGTAGGGGGTGTTATATAAACCGCTCAGCATGTAGGGCTCAGTAATTTCCACTAATTACCCCTTTACTGCACAGATGGTGGGAGATGGGGTGGGAGAAGGGGGCATTGGGCTGAATGAAGGGGCCCTGATACATAACTTCCAGGGTGGTAGAGGATGTTTAATATGCAGAGGAGGGGTGTATAGTGGAGTGGGCTTATTATTCATAATTTACTGGTGGGAGGACAGCTTGCTTGACTGCAGATATCTCCAGTTCCCGGAAATAGATTTCTTAAATTTTAATGGAAATAAAACTAGAGAATCCCACCTACCAAATGGTGTTGGGGACTAGGGGATCAGAGTTCAGGAGGCAGAGCAATCCGCCAACGAGTATATAAAACTACATACCAGGTATGTGGAGCTGGAGCAGTAACCAGCTGCTGGAAGGCTGATATCTCTGGTTCTGGGAACAGTAGACAAGCTACTAGTGTCCATCAAAAAAGCAGAGTCCCAGCTTTTGGAATATACCCTCAGAAAAACTACAAGTCAGACAGAACCTGAAATATCTGACTGGGAATAACAATTAACATGCTTGGATGGGGACCACTGCTTTGAAGTCAGATATCTCTGGTTCCCAAGGGCCGATTTTTACAATTCTTGTATCCATGGAAAGAGGGGACCCTCAGCTTTCAGGTGAAGGCCCTTAGACTCCTGGGGGGGTTCGGGGTACTCAGAAACCCCCCCTGCATGCGCTACTGAATTAGATTATAGGAATACTCAGAACTGATACTGAATGGAAAAGTTGCGTAAACCATACACCTGTATTACTCCTAACATTTTTTTTAAATATCGATATGTTAATACACAATACCTGCATCTGTGATAACCAAAATGAACCAAAGGCTATACTGTATGTTTTAGAACAATGTGAAAATATATTTTGTCACACAATTAGAAATTTTCATTTGATAATAAAAACCCTTAAAACTCACAATCAACTTCTATCAAGGAGCGGACAGATCTTGAGAGGTCTTTAGCTTCCGCTGCAAGAGCTGCCATTACACCCATTCTACTCTTGCCCAGTCTTGAAATTTGAGAAGAAAATGTTGGAACACGTTCACTAAAAATAAAAGTATAGAAATAGAGATAAAAAAAACACTGCTACTTACAGTAAAGGCATACAGAAGTAAAAACAAATACATTAAATTATTGAATATGATCTCTTTTACAATTCCAAAGGAAAGAGCACACCTCTTCAGCTTGAAAATAAAAAAAATAGCATATTCACCTTGCAATGATTGTTACATGGGTTATGTGAAAGAAAGCAAAAACAAGGTCAAGGATCAAGAGGGGCGGGATTCAATTAGCCATAGTAATTAATCGCAGCTAATTTATACCCCAGGATCTATTCAACTGGCCCTGAAAGCTGGCACTATTCAGGTTTTTTTTTTCACCTGGCAGAATGCAGGCAAAACTAAATCCCCAATAATTGCGGCGCCAATTTTTTTGCGCCCTTGATAGTGAAAACATACAGGTCCCAGAACTTCTCAGGTCCTTTGTGTTTTTTCCCAAAAAACAGGATTTTTTTCAGGTCTAAAAAAATGAATTTAACGGCAGATAAGAATCATTCAGCCCATCTAGTCTGCCCCTTTTTAACCATAGTAATACCTTAAACCAGGCATTCCCAACCACGGTCCTCAAGGCACACTAACAGTGCAGGTTTTAGTGATATCCAGGCTTCAGCACAGGTGGTTTAATCAGAATCACTCAGGTACTAATTAAGTCACCTGTGCTCAAGCCTGGATATCACTAGAACCTGCACTGTTGGTGTGCCTTGAGGACTGTGGTTGGGAAAGCCTGCATTAAACTCTATTTGATCCTTATTTATTCGTAAGGATGTTCTTATGTCTTTCCCATGCATGTTTAAATTGCTCTACTGTCTTAGCCTCTAACACCTCTAATGGGAGGCTATTTAACTTGTCCACTAACCGGTCTGTGAAATATTTTATTTCCCTTAAGTTTCCTCTGAACCTACCTCCCTCCAGTTTCAGTGCATGTCCTTGTGTTCTAAATAGTTCCCTTTATTTGAAGAATTTTTCCCTCCTGTACATTGTTTAACCCCTTGATATACTTGAAATTTTCTAGGGAGGGAGATAGCCAGGAGAGAGCAGCATCACAGAGTCCAAGGGAGTTAAGGATATGGAGAAGGAGAGGGTAGTCCACAGTGTCAAAATCACAGAAAGGTAAAGAAAAATATGCACAGAGTAGTGGCCTTTAGATTTGGCAACATGAAAATCATTGCAGACTTCTGTGAGAACAGTTTTAGTGGAGTGGACAGAAACCAGACTGGAATAGATCAAGCAGGAAGTGGCAGAAAAGAAAGGCGGTAAGGCAGTTATAGACAATACGTTCAAGGAGGCAAAAGGGAGGAGAGAAATGGGTTGATAGTTGGAGAGAATTAGGATCAAGGGTAGGTTTTTAAGTATAGGAGAGACAAGAGCATGCTTGAAGGCAGGGGGGACCGTCCATGATGAGAGGCATAGATTGAAGAGGTGGGCTAGATGGGAACAGGCAGAGGGAGAGAGAGGAAGGGGAGGAGAGAGGAAGGGGAGGAGGCAGGAGGGGGTAGGGTCAGAGGGGGGATGAACAGATGAGGACCATGTCTTCCTCACCAGATACATTGGAGAAGGATGTCAGAGATGGTAAGGAGGAGGGGGGATTGTAATGGGGAGGAGGTGGTTAGTTGCTGATGGTTTGGTGGGATGATATGTCCTGACATATGGAGTAAATTTTGGATGTGAAGTAAGTATCAAAGTCAAGAGCAGAGAGTGAGGAGGGGAGGTGGAGGTGGGTATAGGAGGGAGTTGACAGTGGCAAGGTTTTTAGACTGGGAGGAGATGAGGTTCTTGAAGTATGAATGTGAATATTTTCAGGTTTCTGGTGTATTTGGTGTGCCACATTTGAGGTGTCCATTTTGAAGGGGGAATAGTGATTGGTGGAGCAACAGAATCAACAGCAAAAGTAAGGGAAGCATTAATGTTAGAATTGTTACCAGATATTCTGGCTCTTACTGCTTGTTATAATAGGGCCGATTCAGACTTGTTCACACAGGTTCGAATTTGGCTCTGTCCCCGTGCATATGTTATAATGCCCATGTGCAAACCCAATCAGCAATCACCTTCAGCAAATTTTACATTCATCGAGGTGCTCACTGCCTGTTTGACTGGCAGGGGAGTCTCGGGGTGAGAACTTGGCGTTTCATGGCCATGCCCACAAAACGGTGACGTAGGGGTGCACTCATAGAAACGCTGGGAGGACCCCAGCAAACTCAGGCAAGCCCCTGTCTGCTTGGGGTGGGAGGATGACATCATATCTCATCAGTACCAGCCCCCAATTTGGCCATCTCCCTTCAAATAAAAAGTCCTGGCTTACATTTTATAGCAAACAGAGGAAAAATCATTTGATGGTGAGTAACTATACAATGACTTTTCCTCTCTGCGGATGCATGCAAGCAGAAGTGTAAGCATACACATCCCCTCGCAGTGTAGCGAGGGAATTCGGCTGGTGGTGTTGGGGTATATGCAGCCTAGGGAGCAGGTCTGAATTGAGCTCAATGTTTCCATCACCAGTATGTTCTCTATGGCACCAATTTGGCACCAAACTTTCTTGATTCCTTAATTATTAACATCACTAGAATATGTGTGAAGGTTCTTGGAGAGTTTTAAAGGCTGAAAGACATGCCAGGAATGTGGAAGTGTTCTACCATGCTCCACGATCTATGGAATTGTCTATGTTGAGTATCAACAGGAATATTCATACCAGGAATGGATAAGATCAAGGATATTGTTTTCCATAAAAAATAGCTTGCGTTTCCTCAGATCCTTAATAGTGTTATGCAGGGCTATTTTTTTGCAGGCTCCAGCAGGAACTGTGGCCCTTATTCTAGTTCACTCTTTCTGACAAAATATTTCTCAGATTGACAAAACCATGTGCACTGCAGGTGAGGCAGGTGTTAATAGTGCAGAGATAATTAGATTTGGGTGGGGTTTTACACCTGCCTCACCTGCAGTGCACATGGTTTTGTCCATCTAAGAAATATTTTGTCAGAAAGAGTGAACTAGAATAAGGGCCACAGTTCCTGCTGGAGCCTGCAGAAAAATAGCCCTGGTGTTATGCACCGGAAGGATTCTTGAATAGGAATACTGTAGTTTTGAATAGAGAGATAAAGGGCCTAATTTAGACATGATCGTAAAGCACCTTTTTCAATCCCTGAAGATATTTTGTGCAGAAAATTCAATTCCATCTATTCAATGTTTTTACATTTTTTATGATTTTCGGAAACAATCGAAAATTGGAAACGACGTGTATCTGCGAATCCACATCTTTTTCCGTGGAGACGGCTGCTAATTCGCAAATTCGGCAGCCATTTCCAGGAATGCAGATTTGATTTTTTTAAAGAGCCGAATCTGCAACAGCGAGTACTTACAGTAAGTCCTGGTATTTCCGCAGATCAGAAATACCGAGAAACATTGAATACCCCTCTATATTTAGAAGACTTCAGGTTCAATTTTCTTTTTGGAGCAGGTTGGCTGAGAGATGGTTCTGTCATTGGGCACATCTGTATTCTGACTAGAGTACTTGACCTTTTAATTCTCTCTCTTCACGGACATTTCCCTCATATTTCTCCTTTCGTCCTCATATGGCAATAATTATCAAACAGAAATGGCCTACATATGTTAGATTTCATAACCTAAATTTGGACAGTGCTTCTACTGTCCAGTAACAAAATCAAGGACTCCTCTAGAGAATACCACAATCCTACATGAGGAGGCAAAGAGGCTTCATTTACTGTAAGAATTAAATTCCTCTTACTATGATGCCTGTCTTTATAGTTCATCTAGGGCTATTGAGACTGAAGCTACAGACAAAATCATTTTAATGCAGTTTGTAAATAAAGTTTTTTTTTCTTCATACATTCTGTTTCAGGTTCTCCAAGGGGCCCTCATCTTCTTATAGAAGTAGTTATAATAAACACATTAGGGATAGCTACATCAAATTAAGGAACCATAATCCAATTCAATAGATTTTCATCATTAAAAGATTACATACTTTCCAGTCTTTTAGTATTAGACTGACATTTCTCTAACTGTGACTACTCTTTCAAGATCATTTACGTGATCAGAAGATGAACTGAACACCACTATTTTTAATTAGTATTCATCAAAAGGGGATATTTGTTCAGATGTCTATGTTGTCAATACATTTATCCCCAAAGATTTACCTATAAATATTTGAATGTGCAACCTCTTCACTAGAGGAAATATCAAAAGCATCTAAGAAATCGTGTTGTGAATTTGAACATCTTTCTTCTACATCTGTGAAAGAGCTCAGGCTTTCAACCTCTTCGGGGCAAATTCATAATTTTAGAGATATATAATAATAAAAACATTTTCAGATGTTTTATTAAAGTGATAATAAAGAACAAGTTAAGATAATTTTTTTTACATACGTGCCCCCGCCATGTCGGTCCCTGTCAGTTTTGTTTGTCTATTTCCATCTTATCTTATTTCAGATACAACATTCTGCCTAATTTTTCCCCCCGCCCCTTTAATTTAATGTTGCTGCAATTCAAGCTTTGGATTCTTCATCATGTTGCTTTTGTGCCAAAGGTGTACTATGGAATCATTAAGAAAATGGAACACAATACTACGGCAAAATGTTTTTTCGAATGAACATAGCGACAAACAAACTTGTTGTATTGCTTGACAACAAATGTTCCTGTTACTTGGACAAACAGAGGTGTCCTTTTATATTTTGGAGCACAGCCCCCTGCAGCAGTAGCCAGCTATGGAATCACACACAGACCTGCCACAGTTCCACAGCCAGCTAATTGTATTAGCACTAACACAAAACATACATACAGATGGTGCCAACCTCATAATTAGCGCCGGCACACCGAGGCGACCTGACAACCTGAATTGTTGTTGAATATTTGTTAGGTGTCCCAATCAAATGTGCAGAAATTATAAATGTGTTGTCTGTACATAAATTTTAAATATTCATTATATTGACCAATTTATCTTTAAATCAAAGTAAACGTACACGTATGTGCCCATATCCCTGAAGAAGTTAAACCCTTGTTTAATATTACAATTTTTCCTCACGCAAAAGAAAAGCTTGTAACATAGAGGTAACTGAATATTCTGCACATAGTGGTAACTGAATATTCTGCACATATCTCACAGAGATGTTGGCACACAAAGGATTAAACAAAGTTAAAACGGTGTCAGTGGAAAAGATGGGTGAAAACAGCAGCAATGAATTTACATGTCTGGAGTTTTTGGCTAGGCTAGCCGAATAATCCAGACTTGAATACCCTGCTTAGTTTTTTCAGATGATTAAGTGTCCAAAACTAAAAAAAAACAAAAAAAAATAAGGGAAAGCAAGCCACAATGCAAGCTAGGCATTGTTTACATTTACGTTACATTTATGTCACAAAAGCCTAAATATTCAGCTTTCCTACTACAAATGCATGGAATATTTACTCACATTAATATTGATTCTTGTATTTTAGGAGCATTTTCAGACTGACCATGATAACCAGCCGGCAAAGAGGAGACACACATTCTTACCAAAGATTTAACGTGGAGCTTGAATCCTCGGAGAGCACTTCATGGATGTTCTGCATGCAAAGAGAATTATACAGTATGTTAGACATTTATAAATTAACTCTAATTGTGATGATGCGTAGTCATCTACTACTTTTTTTGTTTGTCTAACATCAATGTAGACATAAACAGGATAGTAGAATGAGCATGCCAAAATTCAAGATACATCAAGTTTTCCCCCTAAAATTTGAAAAATATGCTCAGTATGAATACCTGCTGTTTGAGAGTGATCGCAACTGATTGGGTCTGCCCATATAGCCACTGGCCAATCACAAGAGGACAGTGTGAGAAAATACACGTGATTTCTCAAGCAAATTGAACTCTTGACCACTCCAGGTCAAAATAATTTAGCTACCGGTACAACCACAAGTATGAATACAAGTATTTCCTATGTGGATTAAGAACATAGAATTAGAATAAAGAATTAAGTGGATAACACATGCTTGGGGGAGAGTTTTAATCTGCCTGGTTCATTTAACATTGGGGAGCAGGCTTCTTGTCTCACATCTTTAATGTGACCCAGTCCATTCTGTCAATTGAAAGTGCTGGTTATGGCACTTGGGGGAAAAGCCAAAATGTACAAAATAAAGTACAATAATAAACTAGACAAAAACAACAAAATATACTCAAAATTCAGTTAATATACTATAATGACCATAACAAAATGGTATGCTTAGTTACTGCAAAAATAAAAACTCCCATTAAGGATCTAAAACAGAAGGAAATTATACAAATAAAACATGGAGGCAGTCCCCTACAGATCAAAGAAGAACAGTGTACTAGAATCAACATTTTAAATTTAGATGGCATCATCGAGAAAAGGCCAGGTCACCAGATATAACATCCATGGAAAGTACTTAAAAAGGTTGACTTATGTAGTAACTGATCAGTAAATCCATACATCTAGCTCAGTGAGTGGCCAGCTTGATTTTTGTTTTCCACACACTATAATAATCGTCTTTTTTATCATTATTAATTATTTATTTACTATGATAGAAGACCGCATTGATATATATTGGTATAGCTCTCTAATTCTTGTTTCTGGATACATTTGCTAAGTTCTCTTAACAGGCAACTTGGGAAATACTTAACACCCAATTGGAGGGGTTTGTAGCAAGCAGATTAATTGGGTTCACAATTTTCTTTTTACATTTAAATAAATGTAAAACAAAACAAACAGTTTTGGAATAAAACCTACTGACAACACATATATGCTTAAGCTCAACTATTCTTGAATCATTTTGCCACCTAAAGCGTAGCTAGTAGATTCAGGTGACAATTTATTCACAGATCAATAATATTTGACAATACGAATTTAGTAGCACTTACAGCATTACCACACCTAAACATTGGGATCTAGATTGGCACTTACCTGCTAACAAAACTGCTCCATAAACACTAGAAATGTTATATGCCTAATGAAGTGTGCAGTGTATTAAACATATTCATTGTATGCAATAGATGTGTTGCAGCCAAGGTAGACAAATTATCTTTGACTGCATAAATAGTGCTTCATGATATACAATTACAAAAGCGGAATTATATTATTGTGCATTGACTGAAGAAATAGACATTCTCCTCAGTCCTCTGGAAGCTATCATGAACCACAGAAGAACTATGAACAAGAACCCTGCACATTGCCTAGAGATCTGACGTCTGAATGTGCAAGAACAGAGATTTCCACGGTCAGAGGCCATAAACACAGTATGTGAAATGTAATAGGATGAGAGATTCAGAAAGTGAGATATCTGGTAAGAAATCTCCAGTTTTTTTAAAGCGGCAATCATTTATACTGCAAAACCAGTTTGATTTTGCAGTGTAAATGATTGTCACTTTAAAAAAACTGGAGATTTCTTACTAAGTCTCTCACTTTCTGAATCTCTCATCCTATTAAATTTCACCCAATAATACCGATTGGTGTGTCCTGATAAACTGCTTGTGCCAGCTCTATGGCAGGTGAAGTTTCTGTATCCGAGTATGGCCTGCTATGATAATGGTCGGGCATCTGTGTACTCAACCATTTTCACCAACATGCCCATACTACGGACCACCTCAATGGTTTTATTGTGTCAATCATTTGCAGCCCTTCTGCCCCAAAAATATAAAAAAATAAATCAACCCCCTTACGGGTAAAAAGACACACAGGATCTGGGTTAAGTTCAGTTTATCAGGGACTCTTATTTTTATTTATTTTACTTGATATTGTAGACAGCTAAATAACCCTACGGGATCAATCAGCGAACCGAACCCCCCCCTCCCCCACCCCCAGCCATCATTTTCACTGTAGACATATTAAACAAAGTTAAGACACGTTGTAAAACAGCATGATTATGACAATATGAATTTGTAGCGAAAATATGTTATATTGTATTTGTCAAAAAACACTGATTGATTGTTAGAAAAATATATTTCTGGTTCTTCACAGCAACCTTGAATTAAAATACTGCCTAAGATGAAGAATAACAGATATATAATAAGATTCCATTAAATGTGCCACATAAGGGAAAAAATCCATATAAGACTGAACACAAAGCTTTTCAGAGTCTAGTACTGTAATAATCCAGATGGTAATATTTCACTTAAACCTTAGACATGTACATTTTCTAAATGGCTACTGTAATTTTACTTCAGCTGAAAGAGGAAAATACTTAATTATTTTCTTTTATACTTCCATGCTGTTATTTATAAGAATACATGAAGTGGAGTGGATGGCTTTGATTTGCGAGAACTTTTTGTGGCGATTTCTTATTGATACAAAAAGTGGATAAGTGCGCTTTTACATACTCAAAGGAAATTTTCCACCTAAACACAACAATTATATGTTTAAAGATAATTAATTTGTTCTACAAGTAATGGTCTATTTAATCTTTCGTTTTCTTGAATGCTTCAGGTGGGTTGGCTTTCGTCAAAGTTGTACGTCATCATCTCGTATATTAAGATACTAAGCCAAGTGAGAACATACAAAAGAGCAGTATTCTAACAGTGTGGATCAAAAATCTACGGGCAGCCCTCGAGATTTATATAGATGCAGTTATGAAGTACACTAATTTAGTCTTAAACATCGCCAGTATATACAATTTTGATGGGACCTGGTCAATCATTATGAGTTTTAAATAAATAGTTTGCAACACTGCAGTTGTTACTAATGTCCCCAAATAGGACCCATTGCTTACTCTGTGCAGGTCTGATCCAGCATGGGTATATAAAGGACCGTATTCAACAAGTTAACAACATCCACTTTTTGGACAAGCTAAGGTGTAATAAAATGATAAATTAAACTCTACAATGAGAAGATTCAAAATTAACTTATTTTGTCTTTTTTTTTTGTGGGACTCTCTGTGCACTTACCCCATGTATTTGGCAGCTGTCACTGGTATACACAGAAAGCTCCACAGTGGAGGAGCCCCGACGGTTTCATCCCCCTGCAGTTTTACCCAGTAATTTCCCTAGTGACCCTTTATCCCCATGTGTGAGGGACTGCATCAGATAGTTATATTTTGTGACTTTGTCATACTCCATGGCAGCCCATTCAACAGAATTAATATAAAAGTACCCAAGCAATTGAATGCAGAGGACAATATAAATACCAACACCACATAAAGCTGCATAATCACACATTTACACAGTATCTGAGAGTCAGTAGCCATATTTGCTTATGTAAACCATATAGGAGAGCAGTTATTATCTGTGGCCATGGTCACGTCTATAATAATGTGTTATATTGAGTGATCTATCTAGAATTAGGGTGCATGGAAGGGGCATCACCTTCATTTGCTCCAGAAATAACAACAAATAGTTGTATTGTGTTGCTAAAACGTTCAATCTCAGACAAATCTATTGCAGAAACATTGTAATAAATGTCTTGGTTTAAAGGAAAAGTTGATAGATCCCTATCCAGAAAAGGAAGATTGGCTCTTAAGACTACTTTACCATTAAAAGGTATTTAAAATGGTTCTGATCACTATTGTGCATGAGATGCTGTATCTCTTCTGGCAGAGGTAATTGCCACTACAAATGTACATCGGAAGTCATCCACTTTAGAGGCTTCAAACATACTTATGTAACAGCAATGGGTACTAAGCTGAGATCACACAAACAAGTTAACAAAAGAACAATTTTCGGTACTTATATGTTAGTTGGGCGCCCACTATAGCTAGTACGCTCATACCCCCACTATCCATGTCAGCATGGAGTTGATTTTAAATAGTGTGGCGAGCCACGGAGCCTGAAGCGTGGCGAGCGTAGCGAGCCCCGCAAGTGGACGCGGAAAACTAAGCAAATAACTTAGTGGGCCCCCAACTAACATATAAGTACCCAATTTTCCTAATGGGAAACAAAGAATGAAAAACTCAGGAACTAAGTAATCTCATATATTTAACCAATGTTTATTTTCTGTGCATGCTTTAGTCACACTGCGCATGTGGCCAGAGTCTGAGCACTTGCTCAGAAATGTATTAAATGTATTGGGCATTACTGGCCAGTGGCTATAGTGGATCAGGCCCATCTTATTTGCGTATTGCTGGAGTGTCGCAGGTGTGTTGCTGAAGTGGTTGAAACTCAGAAGCATGAATGTTGGGAGCCATGATCTAATAGACAATGTACACCATGCTGGTGCAAAAGTCCCCTGAATGCACACCAGATAAGGACTTGTATCGGTATCTGCACAAAGTCACTGAAGTAATAATAGAGCCTGCAGTGTCATCTCAAAATAGCGATGTGCACTGGAAACTTTTTGGGTTTTGGATCTGGATTGGTTTTGCCAAAACCACCCTTTCAGGTTTTGGTTCTGTATTTAAAAAAATAATAATAATAATTTACCTACACTATTATTAACCTCAGTAGAATTCATTTCCACTCATTTCACCATTTCATGCTATTTTTTATATTTGTGTGCATGATTGGGCTTAGATCACATAAATCTGGGCAATGGCGTGGATGACAGGGTTTTACCTCTAATCATCACCAAGGCAATTGGAATCCAAAAGCATTGCTATTACATCTTTATTTTCTTAGCACTCAATGGCCAGTATTCAATGCCTCAGATTCGCCGTTTTTTTTCAGTGAATCTGGCAATTCGCTGGGTTTACGGCGAATTTTCTGTTAGAAAAAAAAATTCTCCCTATTCAATGGAGGCAATTCGCCACAAATGAACAGCGAATGTCTGCCGATTCGCCGTAAATTATTCTCCACAATTCGCCTGGGGTTTTTAGTGGAATTTGCCGACAGTGTATTCAATGCTCAAATGGAGAACTGCTTTCTCCATTGATTTTCGCCATGATTCTCCGTTTAGCATTCGTCATCTTTTTTAGGTGAACTGTAATGTGATCTTTTAAATTAAAGCGTGTTTATTTATTTTTTTGGTGTTAAAAAATCAGAATATTTTTCCTATGAAGGGGCATGCTATTTTTATTCATATACTTGCAGCACATGAATATATTTTTAATATATATATTTTTTTAAACAATATATATATTTTTTTTTACACATTCGCCAGCAGGGGGCCGGGAGCCGGAGCCGCTCATTAATATTCATATATTCACTGCACACTGATCCCGATGATCGGGACCAGTGAGTGCAGAGGCTCCGACCCCAGCAGCACCCTGCAAGCCCTTCTGCTGGGGGTGAGGTGAGGGGAGGGAGGTGAGGGGAGGGAGGTGAGGGGACGGGAGGGGGGAGAGATATGCGGGGGACAGGGACGGCTCCAGCAGTAGCAGACCTCTGCCTCCGGCAGCCACAGCACGGTGATGTCAGCGCTGGGACTGCTTAAGCCGGAGGCTCTGCTGCTGCTGGACCTGTCCCCAGGCTGTGCGGAGGCTCCCGCCTGCATCAGCGCGCTCCCCCGCCGCGACACCAGTCCCTCCCATCCCCCTGCAGACTCCAGACAGGCATGGAGCATCTGCACAGGGGGATTCGTCACTCTTGCCACTATTCGCCGTCAGGGGCAGCGAGCCTCTGACGCATTGAATAGTCAGGGCTGGCGGCGAATTGAAGGGGAGAGAAAAATCATGGCGAGCGCACTGTGAATCAAAAACAGGATTCGGTGCCATGCGCTCGCCATTGCATTGAATACTCCCCAATAGATGAAAGGAAACATAAGTTAACTGGAACCTTTATGGAACCGATTGTACTCCTGTCCCTTCTGTCCTCTGATGTTGTGACGAGAGAATAATCTTTGTACCTTTGTATTCTAGTTTGTTGCCAATATGTCCCCTTTTGGAAGGAAAATATGCAAATCAGTAAGTGAAAAGCTTCTTGAGTTTCTATGTTCTGCCAAGTGTTGTGTGACGTTCTACCAACAGTCTCAAAACACAATGGTAGGTTATTTGGATTCTGTTAATAATGGTCCCAGTATGTTTAGAGTGGTATGGAATTCAGAATGTAAGCTTTAATGGGATAGAGCAGACACTGATGTAAATGAATCAATATTCTCTGGAAAGCATTGCATATTACCATGGGCTATACAAATAATAATCATTATGCTGTGTCACAATTATAAGCTGGGTTTGGCTCTGCTCATACCTTCCATTTTCATAATATGCAGGAAGCAAGCAAATGTTCCTCCTTAAAATGTATTTCCACTTGCTACTGCTGTCTTTGCAACATGCCAGCTGCAAGCAGCCAGCAAAGTCAATTTTCTCATTATGTAAGTCAATACCCTTCTCAGCTGCAGAATAATATATACACCAAAATCAATCTGACATCTCGGACCAATGTTCACAGTATTCACTGTATTATAATGAATAAACAATAATGTTACCATTCTACTTACCATGGAAATGTATAGTATACAGGAAATGGTGTTGTTACAAGTGGTAACTAATCAGTTCTAATAGAGATTAGAAAATGGAAGCTAACGTCAGCGTAGTTGCTATGAAATAACATAGTATCTCAAACTAGAATTATTTGTATCTTGCAGCTGTTAAATAATAAATGCTTTGAAGGTTTGGTGATGAAACGTCATGATAGAGAATGATCACAACACAATAGGTTCTGCCTAGAGCTAGGCCAATCCCAATATAAAAAACAAACTTTGAGGGACAAAAAGTTCTCCCTGGTGATACTGGGAACAATATACCTCAGTGAACCATAACATTAAAACCACTTTCTAGTCAAGTGAACAACACTGATTATCCCATTACAGTGGCACCTATCAAAAGAAGGGATATAATATGCCGCAAGTGAGCAGTCAGGTAAATATATAGCTACTGTAGACAATGGAGTCAGAACATTTACAAAATGGCAGGTCTTGGGGGATGTTCCTAGTATGCAATGGTTAATACTTATGAAAAGTGGTCAAAAGAAGGACAAGTGGAGACAGGATCAGTGATGCTCAAAGCTTATTGATGAGTGACTAAATTTTGACTATAATAAAAAGGTGTCCGGACACACAGTGCACCATACTGTAGCTTGCTGCATAAGAGACTGTGTAGCAGTAAACTGGTAAGACTGCCCATGGTGATGATTAGAGACAGGATTATATGCAATGTAAAAAGCTTGAAAAATACTTAAAATATGCATGACAAGTGTTAAAATATGCTACATTTAATAATAAAAAAAGTAATTTGTAACTTATTTATTTAAGGTACTCTTTACCTAGAACGGCGCCCATCGCGACCATCGTATGCACTAAAAAACGGGTGCGATGCCCGCGATTTCCCATAGGGATCAATGTTAAAAGTGAGATTGGACGCGATTTTAGTGTTCAATGCCTCAATGCCCGCAATTTTTCCATAGGAAACAATGTTAAATGGGCCACAGAGCCCAAATAGTCACCCTAAAGTCTGAAATGGCCCCCACAATTGTTAACGCCACCCCACGATCAACGTCAACCCGAAGCGTGGCGAGCGCAGCGAGCCCGCGAGGGGCGGCGGTACGCGTCCTCCGACCTTTTCATACCCCCACTATCCACGTCGGCGTGGAGTTGAGAATAGAATAGTGTGGCGAGCGCAGCGAGCCACCGTGCCCGAAGCGTGGCGAGCGCAGCGAGCCCCGCGAGGGGACGCGGATACCTTCACAGGTAAACGCGTCCCTTCGCGGGCTTCACAGGTATCCGCGTCCCATCGCCACGCTTCGGGCTCGGTGGCTCGCTGCGCTCGCCACACTATTCTATTCTCAACTCCACGCCGACGTGGATAGTGGGGGTATGAAAAGGTCGGAGGACGCGTACCGCCGCCCCTCGCGGGCTCGCTGCGCTCGCCACACTTCGGGTTCACGTTGATCGTGGGGTGGCGTTAAAAATTGTGGGGGCCATTTAAGACTTCAGGGAGACTATTAGGGCTCTGTGGCCCATTTAACATTGTTTCCTATGTAAAAATCGCGGGCATTGAGGCATTTAACACTAAAATCGCGTCCAATCTCACTTTTAACATTGATTCCTATGGGAAAATCGCGGGCATCGCGTCGCACCCGTTTTTTATGTGCATGCGATGGCAGCGATGCCTGCGATTTTTTACCCCCGACGCCCGCGATGCCAATCGCGGGCGCCGTTCTAGGTAAAGAGTACCTTATTTAAAAATCAGCACACAATCAGTAAGTAGAATAAAATATTGAAAATTACCTATCATTTAACATTTTGTTGCCCTTGAAAACAAACAATCAGGTACTGTTCCAAATGTTCGGAGGTAAGATTGTGTCTTCTTCGATCACTCAAAATATTTTTAGAAGTTGAAAAGGACCGTTTCACATCCACTGAGGTAACTGGGTAGTATCTGAATTTGGGTGCTATGTTGGCACTTATTGTTTCTGGCTAAAGTTTACCCATCCCCTTAATAAAACTATAATTTTGACACAAAGGTTCAAAGCCTCGGATTTTGTTCAAAATGTTTTCAAAATTTTCTTTAAGTTTACACAGGAATACTTCTGTCAATGTGGAGTTAATTTGGCTGATTTTATTCATTAACTGAATAGATTCAGTCAACACCAAGCCTTGAGTTTCAAGCTTTTTAATAAAGGTTCAGGAGCTTCCTGCCACAGACTGAGTTTTATTAAAATGGATTGGCAGCCTAGAGCAGTGTCAGAAATAGTGTACATCCAAGGTCCCCCACACTGTGCACATATTGGCCCGGCCTGTACAATCTACCA
The DNA here is from genome assembly GCF_055691185.1 of Crinia signifera. Classification (NCBI taxonomy): domain Eukaryota; kingdom Metazoa; phylum Chordata; class Amphibia; order Anura; family Myobatrachidae; genus Crinia; species Crinia signifera. Next base: position 202,794,871 of record NC_139222.1, read on the forward strand.
CTACCTGGCCAGCAGCAGCAGGGCAAAGCAGTGCCCTGACTTGCGGGTGGAAAGGGGAAAAATGGAAAAATACTGTATGCACCATTACTAGATTTTAGGTAAAATATGCAATAACCAGTGACAATGGGCAAAATATGCAAATGCGTATGCAAATATGCGAATGCATATAATCCTGTCTCTAGTGATGATTGTCTACCATCAAAAATATGGACAATGGGCATCTGAACCAAGCAGCAATGGAAAAAAGGTAGTCTGGTTTGATGAATCATGTTTTCTTTTACATCATATGAACAGACGGGTGAGTGTGCGTCATTTACCTTGGGAAAGCATGGCACAAAGAGGCTCTATGAGAAGAAGATAGTAGCAGTGTGATGCTCTGGGCAAACCTTGAGTCCTGCCATTCACATGGATGTTACTTTGACATCTACCACCCACCTAAATATTGTTGCAGACGGCAGCTTTATTTCCTGAGGCCAGTGGCCTCATTCAGCATTATAATAAACCCAGCACACTGCAAAAATTGTAAAAGTGTAAAAAAGTAATTGTGCATATCTCAAATAACCAGATGAATACCTTAACTCATGGGTCTTAAAACTGTGGCCCTCCAGATGTTGTGAAACTAAAAATCCCAGCATGCCTTGCCACAGTTTTGCTATAAGAAAGTGTTAAAACTGTGGCAAGGCATGCTGGGATTTGTAGTTTCACAATATCTGGAGGGCCACAGTTTGAAGACCCATGCGCTTAACTCAATGTTAGCACATAACATGTATTATCTACTGTAATTACTATTAAATGCCATTATTATTCTACATTTGAGACATTACCCTCCTCCTAGTATTGGTCTAGCCCCCCATTTCCCAATCACTATCTTCACTCCTAATATGGGGCTAGTCATACGTCAGGTATGTCAGGTATGTCGGGCTAGAAAATCCTGACATACCTATTCAATGTGACTGTTGGAATAATCGTCATGGATTAAATACCGCCCCCACCCCCCTATATAGAAAATAGGCTTCATAAAAAAATATCATGTTTAAATAATAAATAAAAAAATGTGCAAAATACTGTCTCATGCTGGGTATGTACTAGGCCCGTAATTGAGAACTTTTGGCACTCCAGCTGTTACAGGGCATGCTGGGATGTGTAGTTCAACAACAGCTGGTGTGCCAAGGTTCTCCATCACTGCATTAGGGGATATATCACTAGCGGGCTGGTGGGAGTATGCAAACCATAAGTCTGTGAATGCTGTCATTCAAAAAAGATATTGCATCGACTGTGCAGCACCGCCGATGGCTGATATATCGGGCTGTGTGTACAGGCAGAATACTTGGATAAGAGAAGTTACATCATCTGTAATTATGGAATATTCCAACCAATCATGAAGGTATCTATATGCAGCATTTAATGAAAACAATGGCAATTAACATTTATCATCTTCCATCCAACGTAAAAAAGGAACATAAAAAGACAGCCAAAACAGTGAGGCAATGATGTGCCTCAAGCGCAGAATGAAGAAGAATACTATTACAGACATACCAAACAAGAATGCCATAGTTAATATGCGGCCTGCTCTTGCTGCATGTCATGACTGCTGGTAGTGAGATACGATACACAGTGATAAAACTCTGCCTTCAAGCTTCATTTCCTGAGCACATTCCCAGGATTCTTCTATAGAAATTAAATTCCAAAATTCTGTAAAAATCCAAAGGTATATTTACGAAACTACAGACCTGCCAACTTGGAAATAGTTCCACATGTGATCCCAAGCACAACTCTTACGACCTATTAACCCCTTCCCTGGTACTCCCAAGAATTTTTCGGGCTATGCTCAGGTGCGCAGACTGGCAAACCTGGAAAAATTTTGTGAGTGCCACTGCCTGCGCTCCCTCTTGCCGGGCAGTGCCATTGAGCTGAGCTCTGACACTAGCGCGGTGCTCAGCTTCAGCCGCTGTCCAGCTCCTGCTGCTCGGTCCTACACCTCCTTCCCCCGGCTGTGTGCGGCGTGACCTTGCTAACATCACGCCACATACGCCAGAATTGCTGGAGGGGCAGGGCAGCAGCTGATGGGAGTGCTCAGCTGCACTGCCCGGCCCATGGAAACGCAGTGTGTGTATGTTCGTGTGTGTGTGTGGGGATTTTAGGGAGCGCTGTGTATAAGGGGTACTATTGTGTTGTAAGTGAATAATTTGTATGCACAGCAATGATCACTGAAATCACTGGGCTGAAAATTGCTCCAGCTATTTTCACCACTGTGAACAGATTTCCAAAACAGGACTCTATGGAAAGCCGTTCTTCTGGTGAAACTAGCAGATGAATGACGGCTGCTGTTGATGATGAGGGAGCACGCATCAGCGCTCACTGCCTGTCCATACACACTGGGCGGGCTTTTGAGCAGCTCAAACGACAAAACTGAGCTGCTTTCAGTGTGTATGTGCCTTAAGACGTATCTCCGAAAAAGGATTCCTCCTTTACCCACACCTGTAGAGCTGTGAGAGGAATTGCACTGACAATCTCAGGAGAGAGTGGGCCGCAGTGTCCCACGGGCAGGGTGCAGTTGGGAGAGACAGTGATAACCACTGCTCTGCAAAACAGCCGATGATCTCTGAATACATGACAGACGCAGGCATCTTAAATGACAAAAAGATGGCTTGCAGCACTAGTCCACACCCCCTCTTCCAGTTGCCCTGCCCAAACCTCCAATGTCCCACCCCCTTTTGGGGCAACGGGAGGATCTTGTTCAAACAGACCCAAAGATGGAAAGTATGGCTATTTCTCTTGACTTGGTAGATGTGTAAGAATATACTGCATGTTTTGTCCTTGTTGAATATGTAGTCTAGTATGGTCTCTATGTGTTCTCTGCCAACCAAGACTCCTTCACACCTAATGGCTAGAGGGCTGTCAGATTAACAGCGAAGGAAGGCCCAGTACATAGTGCACTTTTTCTGTTCTCAGGCAGACACTGCCTATACTTCATGGCTAGAGAGCTGTTTAGAGTACTACAGAAGGCAGGACCAGCACACAATACCTCCTATGTTTTCAGGCAGGCTTTACACATACATCATTGCTAGAGACCTGTTTATAGTACAATAGAAGACAGGGTCTGCATATAATACTGTACACTCTCTTTGTTCTCAGGCAGCCTTTCCACATACCTTATGGCTAGAGAGCTGTGAAGAGTCAGACCCAGAATAGAAAGCAGCTCAGTATGCAATTGAGCTATCATCATGAATTAGGCTATAATAATGGAATACAGAGACATATTTTATTTCAAGTAGCTATGGTAATTTATTTATTTATTTATTTGCAGTTTCTTATATAGCGCAACAGATTCCGTTGCGCTTTACAATAGTAAACAGTGATAAAACAAACTGGGTAACAACAGACAGACATGGAGGTAGGAGGGCCCTGCTGCAAGCTTACAATCTATAGGATAAATAAAATCGTAGTATCTTCGTGTGCTCCCATATAAAAAAAATATTGAATAAAGGAAATCCCTATCTGATGAAAAGCAATTCTACTGTACAAATATTCCTTAATGATGAGTATAAAGGACAAAGCAACACATTTATGCTACAATACATCAGCTGTATGGCAGAAACATACCTCTACAAACTGTAGCAGCTTTTCTGTGGACACTTCAAAGGTTTTCCGAGCCATCTCTGACTTGCGTAACTGGCAATCAAGGACCGTAACCCTCCGCCTCAAATCCTGATCACTGTCCTGCACAAAAAGATAAGACATTTGCTTTACATCATCTATATTTACAACCTTTAATAGATTTACTAAAACTCCTAAAAAATAAATGTTGCCCTTAGCAACCAATGTGATTCTACAGTAGGTACCATTTTAAGGCGGCAATCATTTACAAGGCATGGTTTTGCCTTGTTAATGATTGCAGCATTAAAACAACCTTCAGCTGGCAACCCACACCTCTTGCAACCCCTATTATGTATGCCCCATATTATTTAAAAGTAGCATTCCTGTCAATACAGAATCATGCTGTATAACTGTACTTTGTCCTCGGTCATGGATGTCATAGATTAGTGTATTATACTGTGCTCATATATGATGTTTTCCAGAATGAGATGCAAACATAATTTATTCTAGAGAACCAAGGTTTGTCACATAGTAGCTGTGTATTCCAACCCTTCCGGTTTTTAAAACTGCTGTTTCCAATACAGGGTGGTACATATATATTTGATATTCATTGCGATTGTCAAAAAGTCTGAAGGAGAATCTGGACAACAATCACAAAGACCATTATAATGCTGAATCAGGAACATGAAGCTCTCAGACTCAGGGGTGTAATTACTAAAATGGGAGTTCTAATTCAAAGTTGATTGATAAATTCAATTGAGAAAAATCAATGTAAATTGACTGTTAGTAAATATATACCATATAATGATGTATGTTCATATTATAATACGGATGCAGCTGCTGAAATAGTCTGGCTCATAGACCCAATGTTTCATTATTCAGTTATACTCCCCTATGCTAGCCTGGCAGTAGCACAGTGCTACACAAGAATACAATGTGGCCTTGTCTGCTGGTGCGTACACTGTGAAAGCCATTGAGAGAGCAGGTTACTGTTATTAAAACAGCCAGGTTTCACTGATAGTCTGTTATATCACCAATGAAAAGCAAACTGCACTATTATAGACCGTTCTATTCACAGTACTTTTTACTCACAGGCTCCAGTGATCCCACCACATCTAGTAGTGACATCAAGTCAAATCTGCACATACGTAAGCTATTTTGTATATCAGACATAAGAGGAGGTCTGTACTGCAGATAAGTACAAACACGCACTTGCACTTTGCTTCACTGCCAATCCTGATGAAAAGGCTTTGGCCTTGAAACGTTGATGATACTAATGGCTGTATTATAATTTTGCGCTAATATATCGTTGTGTAAAGTCTGTTGAGTGCGATCTGTTTTTTTTTTTTGCCTACGACTGAAGAGTTGTAACAAAGGGGTAGATGTATGAATCAGTGATAAGGGAGGAGAAGTGAGCCAGAGGAGGAGAGGCCCATGGCAACCAATCAGCTGCTCTGTATAATTATATATTATGCAAATTATAGATGTGACTTCAATGCTGATTCGTTGCCATTTGTCCTCTGGCTCACTTCTCCTCCCTTCTACCCCAGAGAGTGAAAAGGGATTTATGTAAAGCGGTGGAAGTGAAGACACCCAGACATTATAATATTCCAGAGTGCCATACTACACGCATTCAAATATCTATCTATCTATCTATATGTCTAGTGTCTGTGAGTCTCTGAAACACTGCCATATACTGGCAGAGAGTGAAACTACATCTCTTTCTCACACATGCACAGACACAGAAGGTAGCAGACTAACTTTCAAATCTATTGCTTCGAGCAGGCTTACTAGTGTATATGTAATTGTTATTATATTAGTATTAATTTAGGTATACTAACTGGTTTAAAGCATACAGCAAAGGTTAGAGTAAATAAATAAATGGGAAAATGTGATCACAAAAATATTAATTAAAAAATTATAAGAAACAAAAGGCTACTGCACTCACTATTCCTAGATGTGGGGTGCAATATTTACACTGGGTTCTCCAGCACAGCTGTTTAGGAAATATAATACCAAAGTAATATGATATACTTTTGATATATGATATACTTCTGATATGGCTTTTGTTAGTGAGGAAGATTATGCCCAGGGGTTTAAGTGGTCCAGAATGGGGCAGAACTTCATTCCGTCAGTTCCAAATGTAGGTGGAAAGCGTTCTGCCTCTGATAGCCCACCTTGCCAAGCCAGACAGTACTGCCTGATTTATGAGCCTGTGCGGCACTACTGGGGCCTTTATTTGTAAGTAGCACTAATGGCGGCATTATATGTATAGGTGATGCTATTACTGTGGACATTATGTCTTTGAGCGCACCTCTTTTCTGTATAAGGAGTACTATTGTGTTGTAAGTGAATAATTGACACTACAGGTTGAGTATCCCTTACCCGAAATGCTCGGGACCATGAGCATTTTGGATAAGGAATTTTTGTGTATTTTGGAATATTTTTTTTAATACTTACCCTGTCCCCGGCGGTGCCTCGATGGTCCCTCGACATCCATGGCTACCTTTTGAATAATCTTCAGCTGCCTCTCAAGTCCCAGGGGTGCATTGCGCAAATGATCTGGTGAGGTCACCTCCGCATTCGCGCAATACATCCTTGGGACCGGCGATGGTGCGGAAGAGGATTTCAGTGGCCGCCGTGGACGAGTTAAGTACCGGGGAGGGAAACAAAACAAAAAAAGAAAAACTCTGAAAAACCAAGGGTTTTCAGAATATTTCAGTTTTTGGAATACATGAATAAGGGAGACTAAACCCTGTACTATGTAATGGGAATTAGATTGTGCTACTATATGGCATAATTTGAATTTGGGGTACTATTGTGTGGCCTCACCCCTTCACTGCAGGATCACACCCATTTTGTGCAGTATGTACGGTTTCATTTTAGGTCTATAAGAGGTAGGGCACATATTTATAGTTTGCCGAACACCTTTGCACCAGCCCTGGCTCCGCCCACCCAATAGAAGTGGGGGTAGGTGACATGAGAAATGAGTTCCACCACATTTCCAAAACCACATAAGCATTAGTTATGCCTAGCAAACAACCCCTCCCCACATTCTCAGTTTAACATGTCTGATGCTGAATAGCTTGGACCAATTTAGGAAAGGGTCAGGCGACGCAAAAAAAAATTTTTGGTTTCTTTTACTTTATTCTTTTCCTGCAATACTTCAACCACCAGCGATTTGTAGGTTTTAACCAAGCAATTTGGTTTCTCACCCCCTAAATTGATAGCTAGTACATACGGCGATTTGGAAAGCCAAACTCTTAGCTAAATCGGAGCTGCAATGCAATGTCAGATTAGCACAGAACAGTATATTTTATCTGAATGATGCACATCTGGAAATAGAAACGTAGCGGTTTAACCGGTGATGAACTGAGTGACAAGGGTTACATCGGCAAACTGCACAAACTGTTTTTTTAGGGCATTCTGCTGCTTCTGAGGACAATGCTATATGCGGGTGTCTTGGCTGTGTTTTTTATCATACTGATCGATGTGCTGAAAACTCAGCAGAAATGAAAACCGTTTGTGATAGGACATGACTAGAAAAACACTCCAGGCACATTCTTGTGAAGCTGAAGACACACATAATAGTATGAAACACCTTGCTCACAACTTCTCATTTGCCACCTTACTTCTTTTTTTTTTTTTAAGAAAAGCTTGAAAAACTATGCTCTTTGTAAAATGAGAACTTTGTTTCATCAAGGTGTGCCCACACAACCCAGGAGAATGGCTGACAATCTCTATAATTCTTTGCTTTGGTGTACTTCTACATATGCAGCTGGCAAAACGGTTGTTTATTATGTAAAGGGCAATAGAGATTCCACAGCAAAATTTATATGATTATCTTCATTGTAAAGTTTTCTAACTTCAAACTTTAATTTATCAGTTCTCAACATCTCATCATTATACAGTACTCGTAACACCGCTCAAAGCAAAAGCTTCAAAAGTTAGTCTGCTACCTTCTGTGTTTGTGCATGTGTGAGAAAGAGATGCAGCTTTACTCTATGCCAGCAGATGGCAGTGTTTCAGAGACTCACAGACACTAGACATATGTATATAGATGATATACAAGTTATGCAATTTATGGGCAAAAAAAAAATGTATAAAAGAACAATGTACAGTTAGAAGCAGTGTCAGATTACTAGAAAAGCAACATTTGTACCCAAAAGCAGGTTGTGATGAAATAATGTAAACAAAAGCATGGTCTTTATAAGGGCAATATTCGCTGTGGTGAATTCCCCCAGTTAATGGATTCGTCCAGGCTATCCAATTAGCCCAGATGATGAAGCACTTATTGCAGATTATGGGTGCTCCCAAAGCATAATCTGTGATAAAAGACCTATGGATCCGCAATAATGTATGAGTCTGAGAAGTGATTCAGGATCCCATGGGATATTGCCCAAAAATGGGTCCTTTTTTGGCCAAAATTATCAATCCTCCTCACAACACCTCCTTGTGGAACTTCAATCTTGGAATCTGCTTCCTGAGCCACCCCTGGGTGCTTAGGCACTCAGTTTGGGAACTACTGATGTAAGGACTTCACCACATCGACATAGTGTATCCTCATTGTGCACCATCCCTGCGCTAGGCCACGCCCCTACTCGTATGGTCACACAGGACTTCGTCAGAGAGCCCTCTGATGAAGTTCAGTGTGATGAAATGCGTAGGATTATCTATAAGAAAGTATGTAACTGTAATGCTGAAGGTAGAATAAGTCTTTATAGCTGGCTAATTACTATTCATAAGAGTTGTTGCAAGATTAAATTAGCCAAGAGCTGCTGATAGCAATTTTTCCGCACATTACAGTGGACACAGGTGCAATTGTATTAAGCCTGGTGAAGTGATAACATGGAAGGTTATAATGCAGCACCCAGTCAGCTCGTAACTGGCATGTTTCAAACCTGGCTTGACAGTTAGGAGCTGATTGGCTGGTGTGTGATAACATTCCACTTTATCACTTCAATAGGCTTAATACATCCCCTCAGCTCATCGCCCCACAGGCAGAAAGCAGATCATGCCTTCTGCAATTTATACTCAAAAGGCATTGGTTCCTTAGTTTTATAGTAGTATGTTTCCCACTAAATAGTTCACTATAAACATTGTCACAGATACTTTCTAGCAGAAATACAAAAAAATAAAAATGGAAAGAAAACCTACTAATCTGTAGAAATGATGCCATATGAAATTGTCTTTGAACATATAATTGTGGCCCTGTATTCTGTGTATTCCTTTATAGTCTATGATCATTCACTTCTGTTTAGGAACGGAAGGAACAAAATGATGCTTTGAAAGCACAAGGCTGCTCCCAGAAACCTCTGCCTTATGCACCAATTTACTGTTGTGTTCTGCAAAACAAGGTGAGCAGGCCATATCTCCCAATATTCAGGCAGATGGGTAAAAGGCTCTGACTAAAGGGATATTGGTCAATTGGGGCTATCTTGTCTGAATCAAGATAGTTGGGGGTTATCCTCTTTATAACATTGAAGTGGACATTTTTAGCAACATGAGGAGAACCCTGCAATCAAGTGTTCCTGTACGAAAGTTCCAGGTCTAGTACAACTTTGCTAATGTTAGTGCTTCTATCGTATTAGTTTGATATATGACAAAGAGAAACGGGCACCACAGTCAGGCTAAACATATGGTACAGGCTACAATCAAATGTGAGAGTGTTGTCAGACAGACTGGTCACTTGAGAGAACACCCAGATATAAATATCTGGAGACAAAGAGGGGGTGTTTGGCATTACTGCGGCAAAGATGCATGAAGTCATATCTATACCTGGAGAATCCTGTAAGTCAGTTACACAAAATGGGGCTTTCTGACCAAAAATATGGTACAGGTTACAATCAACCATACAATCAAATGTGAGAGTGCTGTAAGATACACTGGGCACATTAGAGAATACCCAGACATAAATGCCTGGAGACAAAGAGAATCATTTACTAAAGCTTCTAAAAGTGGGGATCATTGTCTAGCTATCATTTCTCTATTGAATCCTAGAAAAGTGATGGACAGAATGTTGCTATGAGCAACATTCCCACTAGAGATGCTAATCCCAGGGCATTTTTTTCAAACCAGGGATTAGGAATTGAAAATTGCTCAATCCTGGGATACTCAGGATCCCAGGATTGGCCTCCCTAATAAAAACAAACCGGCACATTTTCTCACATGGGCGGGTGGTGCGACTGGAAGCGTGGGAGGCGGGAGTGGTTATGCAGCTGTGCTGACCACATCATGCGGCACAGAGCTGCACGGCCGGAGATGGAAGCAGCCCGGCGGCATCAGAGCGAGTGTTCAGGCAGTAGACAGCGCATGTGCAGTCTAATCCCGGGATTGGAAACTCCAATCCTGGGATTCAAATAACGGCAATTTTTGGGCCAAATCCCGGGATACCGCCGATCCCGAGATTTCCCAGCCTAATTCCCACTGCAAATTTACACCAAATTTAGCACTTAACATCACAAATTGGGAATTGTCCGTTTTTTGTAAAAGTAAGATATCAGTACTACAAATAAAATCAGCCATACAGTAGCATTTCAGGTAACATGTTGAAAATGTAAAGTTAATAGGAGATAATGGAGTTTTCTCAACAATCTGCCAGACACATCAAAGCCAAAACGGCAAAGTTTGAAATACTCCCATTAATAGCTTTCTGGAAAGTAGACCCCTGTCTAATGTACAATCCAATTATCCATGTAAGCTTCTGTTTTTCCAAGGCACAAATAATAAATAAAATAAAAAAAACCCTACTTTGTAAAGGAAGGGTCATAACACCCACATTGTTCTCAATGCCGCAGATTACTGTGAATACTGAATAACAAGACAAACACTGACCTACTTTACAGGAATAGATGAATAGAGGGAATGAAAGACAGGGAGAGGGTCATGTGACTGCAAGGAGGGAACCATGGAAACAGGATGAGATTGCTGCTTAGCTTACTTTATTTTGGCCAGAATGATCAACTAGTTGGGCTTTCAGTTCCATGATTTCAGCTTCCAGTAGGTGTATGACTTCTTCATAGTCCATCTCCATGCCACTAGCTTGTCTCTGTGCTACTTCTGCGAGGTGGATTCGGCTACGCAGAGCTCTCGTCTCCTCAATGGCAGCTTTCGCTTCCTGAAAAGAGCAAAAATAAGCAATAAAGAAACACAGATTAGATGTATGAAGCAGTGAGTGATAAGAAGTGATAAAGGGGCAGATTTATTAAGCTCGGTGAAGTGATAAACTGTCTGGTTTTTATCACCGGCCAATCAGCTCCTACCTGTGAAGTAACAGGCTTGGTTTGAAAAATGACAGGTCAGAGCTGATTGGCCGGTGATAAAAACCAGACACTTTAACACTTAACCGAGCTTAATAAATCTACCCTAAAGTGCCTGGTACTTTATCACCGGCCAATCAACTCCTGACTGTTAAGTTACAGGTTGTGTTTAATAAGGGACAGTTAGGAGGTGATTGGCCGGTGATAAAGTACCAGTCACTTTATCACTTCTCCTCCCTTATCCCTGATTCATACATCTACCCCCATGTGTGATAATTATACCAGTAACAGGAGACTGGACATGCTGGGTGATCATACAAATAACACAACATACATGTAATACAAAAATACAAAGCTGTTACTAAGGAGCTTCACGCAGAACTGGGCAATGCTGAAATTGCACAAGGGAAATTAATGACAGAAAATGCACATGGTTCGTAATTATAATCCTCTCAGTTTGACGGACATGAAGCCAGCATTTGGGGGTGGAAACCTGCAGTTTTCTGGGTGTGTGTGATAAAATGCAGGCATGTCCAGGCGTTTTCGGCAAAAGAGTCTGTGACATCAGTGATGACTTTCACCCTGTCCAAGTTGCAGATTAGTGGAAGCCTCAGATCTACTCACATTTGCACAGACAGTAAAATAATTTCAGTGGTCAGCAAATTGTGTATGGATTACGAGTGGATACCGATTAGAGATCCATTCACAATTCTCTCACAATTATCCAAAGGGTGGTTACTCTTTCAGTGACTTACTTCTCACAGTCCCCTGCGATATCTCACATTAGTGATCAACTCTGAATCAGGCCCTATATTTTACAAGACATGGGGACAGATGTACTAGGCCAAGACTGGCCAAACAAATCCCCGATATCTTAACCCCAGTTCAAGTATTCCTGACCACCTAGCTGGTGCCCAGTTTAATTTATTACTAACTGTCACACATGCGGCATTCATTCCTAACTGACAAATTCTACAGATGCACAGGTGGTCTGGAAGATGTAAACGGTTGGTGGATCTTGAGGAGAGATCTGGTACCACTGTACTAAGCCTTGGAGAATGATAAAGTAGAGAAAGTATGAATCAGGACATGAGTGTGTGTGACCACACCATAGTATATATTCTAAGCACTTGACTGTCCATCAAAAACACAAATATATTGGCATATGCACTAAAGACACCTGCCTCTGTTATACTGCTTTTACATTGCAAAATGCAGGGTCGCACTGTAACTTTCAAATCCTGATGCAACCCTGCATTTTACGCTTTCTGGCCCCTTCAGCAAACCGGCATGGTTTTGCGGGGAGGCGGGGCAAAGCGTCATTGGGGGCAGGGGAGGAGGCAGTACTTGGAGCTAGCGCTGCTCCAAGCACTGCCTCCTCCATCAGTGTGAATGGGAATCGGGTCACTCAACCCAATGAACCCATTCACACTGCACAGCAACGAACCGGTAAGAGCCCTGCTTTTTTACCGGTTTGAAATGCCGGTTTGCAACATGCCGGCATGAACCCGGTAATTAGGTGCGATCTGAAAGGGGTATAACAGTATTTGTGGCATAAGAAATACCCCACAAGCTCTTGCAAGTAGGGACCCACTTACAGATCATGCAATCGTGGGACTGTTCTGATGAAATTGGGACAGTTGGAAGGCACAGTAAGTGCAATTGCTCAGAGATAGTTTACTGCAAGTTCCTTTCTACTTGACAAAATGCTGCATATATTTTCATTGACTTCAAAGCTCAATATTGAAAACAAGTATGAAATTACCAAAGGATGTTTAAATATAAAATCCAGTGGCTTGCCAAAGTCTAAATGCTTTAAAAAGTAATCAATTTTCCAAATGAAGCTCAGGAGAAATTAATTAACCTAAGGACTTAGTTTAAGGTCTGATAGACTAAATAAAAAACATAAAACCCCATATTAAAAACTACTCTAAACTAGTCTAGAACAGATTATGAGTTTTCTATCATTAAAAATCCTGTTGTTTGTACAAAAAAAAAAGTAGAAATACACTTAACAAATTGTAATTAATGTGTTATTCAAAGATAAAATAAAATGCAGCAAAGCTCCTAAGCACTTGGGAGTTGGAAAATTGACTCCCAAATAAGAACCAGCGTTTGTAGTACAGTTATTGGGTTCCTGTGTGGTTTCTTTTATCTGCTATTACAGTTGTTGTAAAACTGAGATATTGAATAGACCGGTCAAATTTAATGTGACCCCTTTTAACACGATAGATTCTTTTCACATCAGGTGCTGAGATTGATAATCAGGCAGCATTAAACAACAAACTAGAATACGTGGCTGAAGGTTATTGATGAGAATGGGACAAAGACATAATGTTCTGTACATTTTCATTAGAGGAAAAAACATTGAAAACATCTCTGAAGCCCTTTGCCATACCTATTAAAACTTTATTTCCTTTTATACGGGCAAGTAGATTAACAACAAACAAAACAAACATAATGTCTTGTCTGGATAATATGATCACTGTAAATCAAGCCAAATATTATTTAATGAAACATAAAATGAATGTGCTTTAATAATGACTCCTATGTAGAAAATGGGAAAATAAAAACTGCCGTGAAGATACAGTGCCTTGCCACAGCCTATAGGGGGCGCTACTGGTAATAGGAACATTTGTAATGCAGAGACAGTTTTCTTCATATAGAATTGAAGAAGACAGTGGATGAAGGCGTTTTGAAGAAACTGAGATAGTTACAGTTTGAGATAAATTATTAAGATTGCGTATTGGGCAAAGTGCTTTTATCCACAAAATAGATCGGTAAACAGAGCAGTAACATTTAAAACAACATTGTAGCAACTTCACAGATGATATCGTGGATGCTGACCGATTCTTCAGAATTTGCAGATACCCAGAACAGAGGTATGGAGTCTAACATGGTGAGGATTTTCACCAGGTACCCATGCAAGGGGATTTGGGCTTGGCTGTACCAGACACAAAAAGTATTTTGCCTGGATTCCTAAGTATGGTGGCTTGTGTACACTGGAACAAGAACTTATATGCACCTGTAGTAACATGGTCATCAGACTGGAAGAGGACCAGAAGGAAGCCACAGGTACAGTAAAAGACAGGAGCAGTGAGGGAAAGGAGCACATGATAACAGCACCAAGGGTGGGCAATAAGTGGCCCTCCAGCTGTTGCTGAACTACATACCCCAGCATGCCTTGCCTTAGTTTTGTTAATCTGCCATCCTGAAACTGACGCAAGGAATGCTGGGATGTCTAGTTTATGAACAGCTGGAGGGCCGCTTATTGCCCATCCCTGTGTTAGCCTATACTTTGGCACAGGAAAGTGTCTAAGAACTTCCTTTTATAAGGTAGAGGTTTAAATTTAGCACCAAACATGGCATCACATTTAGGAGTGCCTATCCCTTTTTAATTTCAACATGGAGCCATATGACCCGATGGTAGTCTTGGCCACCTATTACTGCTGGGAAGTAAAGAAACCACAGTCAGGGGGATACTGTGGTGGTCATCTGCTTGCAATGTAAATGCCATAGAATGGCAAGACCATTACCAAAGGACCCAGTAAGTTACGGTAACCCTGGGCTCTGGCGAACTGTGACTAACATTTTTCCTATGAACCCTAGGTCATAAAATCTCTATCTATTAAACACAATTCTGGAAAGTGTTACATAACACCTTCATCCACTGGACTATTTAATTATTACAATGGTCATTCAAATAGGGTGTTTAACCATCAAAGCTGGTACTGGCTTACTGGCTTTGTATGCATAATTCATGGGAAGATCCATGATAACATGACTGGGAGGATTAGGGTTGATCGGGCACACACCTCATTTGAGTACAGATTAGGAATATGATTCTGTTCAGTGAAATAACATTGTTTAAAATGTGATATTGCGTCAAAGAAAGGACTTGCTTTTTCTACCATATGTACAGTATGTGCTGATGGAGACTGGATTCTGACTGATACATTTATTAGCATGGATTTTACAACAAACGCATTTCTAGATGCACTCCAATGAAACAATTGTTTAAACACAAAACTGTAATAAAGAAAGTCTCACTGGCCCTTATTCTGGTTGGTGCGGTAATATCCGCGTGCGTTCGTACCGCCGATGTTTTGTGTCTGCGCATGTGCGAGCGGGGCGTACGGCCAAATCCCGCATGAAAGGCGAACACTCTGAACAGGGGGTGGAGAGGGGCGTGAAGGGCTATTTGGGCTCATTACCATATGCATACGCCCCGCGTTTCATGGGCGTTCCCATGCAAACGCTGGGCGTACGTATGGTAATGCTGCCGTGACGCACGTGTAGGGGGCGGACATATGACATCGCCGGATGTCAGCTGCCCGCCCAGATCCCTGCTTTTGCACGGAAAAATGTCTGTGTGGTCTGAGGTTGCGGGAGCTGGTGGACCACTCGGTCCTGGTAATCACAGGTGGTCCTCTGTTGTTGGCAACCATCATCCTTTTGTGTTTGTGTGCTACAGTAGTTCAGTAAATAAATAAATAAATTGGACCACTCGGTCCACGATGGTCTGCGACCATCGAATGATGGGGGAGGTTCCCTGAGATGGCGGAGGCGTATTCCATGAAAAATACACGTGCGGTCCGTTCGGCCAGCTTCTTACCACGTACGGACGGAGTTGGCAATCCGTATGGAAGGCGGGGTTTCGCACGCACGGTCCTGGCCGCATATTCGGATCCGGCCGCACCGATCAGAATAAGGGCCACTGTCTCTACTGTTGTTGTTAATAGAAAGCTGTGTACACACAGTGCAATTTTGGCTATGGACGATTATTGGGCTGATTCTGAGTTGGGAGCACAGCATATACAGCACATAAGTTTGTATATGGAATAAACCTTGTTGCTAAGAAAGGGATGCAAAAACATTTTGTATCCAGGGTAAAAACTGGCAGCTTTGGTATATAGCTCACAAATGCTGGGAAACTCAAGTTTTACATGACAAATTTGATGCCCTGAGGAAGTCTACCCAGCTAGAGGAAATGCGTTCGGTTGACCTTCCTTATTTGGGACTGAGCTTAGCAATAATATATTTCTATGTGTATACAAGAGATCTAAAAATAAAGTTCTGACAAAGAAAATATAAATAACGTGGAGGGCAAGAAAAAAACATTCCAGAGGACTATTCCATGCCCTTAATGCCCTGCATAAACAGGTCCTAATAATTTACCTGTTTTACATTGGTAAGCTCTGCAGACAACTGGCTTTTCTGTTTTTCAGATTCCAAGAGCTGTTCCTAGAGAAAGAAACGGGAAAATAAAATGAATTTGAATTGTTCTTAGAGTCTGACATAATGACTGTGTGCAAAATACTTTTTCTTATATCTTGTGGTAAGCACGCATGGTGTAATGGTTAGCATTACTGTCGCACAGCGCTGAGGTCATGGGCTGGAGTTTGTATATTCTCCCCTTGCTTGCGTGGGTTTTCTCCGGTTTCCTCCAACAATCAGAAAATATAGTGATAGGTTATCTGGCTCCTTACAAAATTAACCCTAGAATGTCTGTGTGCGTGTACATGTAGTAGGGAATATAGATTGTAAGCTCCACTGGGGCAGGGACTGATGTGAATGTTCAAATATTCTCTGTAAAGCGCTGCGGTTTGTGTGTGTGCTACATAAGTAACTGGTAATAAATAAATAAATAACAGACATGGTTTTAAACAGAATATAATACTCTTGAATGTATGCCTGAATCGCCAAAAGACAAACTACTGCAGGCAAGACCAATAACAATTTTTTTATTTATTTACTGAACTACTGTAGCACACAAACACAAAAGGATGATGGTTGCCAACAACAGAGGACCACCTGTGATTAGCTGACTGAGAATGTACTGATGTTGATTGGGGTCTTCATTTAAATAATATACTGTATTTCATGTACTTTGTTTAGCATTTTTTTTAAGACAAGGTGAAAAGTTGTGCCTAGATTTCTGTAACTGCACATATGCCTATTACTGCGATTATTGGCGCATTTTTAGACAACTCTGAAAAAAGTCCCAGTAAGAGATGAGCAGGGGCTGATCTAAATATAGCCTCAGGCTGTACTTAGTCTAGGAGTCTTATGGATAATTAAAGACTCCCTGTAAATGCCCCCATACACTACGCCGACTTGTCCTAAGGACAAGTCGGCCTAATGTCGGCCCCGACTTCCCCTGAGCTCCCCCGGCAGCTCCTGATATGATTTGGCACTTGATGTGTGCCATTTTTTACATGTGATAAATCGGATCGATTTATCACATGTAAATCCGGGGGAGCTGTGGGAGAGCAGGGTCTGGGGGAGCTTGCAGGCGGGGGGGGGGGGGGGGGGACGTCAGGGTCCGTCTGGGGGAGCGGGGACCAGAGACTGGAGAGCAGGGTCCGGTCCATGTGTGATGAGAGAGGGTAGTCACCTAGCGGCAGGAGAGGTGGCGGGGAGCGGGGTCCAGTCCAGCTGCAGGAGGGGAGCACATCCAGCTGAGACTAGGTAGCGGCAGCTGCAGGCGGGGAGCACGGAGCGCACGGCGCATAATAACAGAGTCCGGTTAGCGGCGAGCCGGAGAATAGGAAACATCCTATTCAAAAGACTGGGCGGACGCTGATTGGCTGAGCTCTCGGCCAATCAGCGTCCGCCCAGTCTTTTGAATAGGATGTTTCCTATTCTTTCGCTCGCCGCTACCCGGGCATTGTTATTATGCGCCGTGCGCTCCGTGCTCCCCGCCTGCAGCTGCCGCTACCTAGTCTCCAGTCCACACACTAGCTCACTACCCCTCCTGCAGCTGGGTGACTACCCTCTCTCATCACACATGGACCGGACCCTGCTCTCCGGTCCCCACGCCCACAGACCAGCTCAATGCTGGCTGCACATAAAATTTATCTTATGTGCAGACCGACCGACATCCAGATCTGATCCGATTCGCACGGGACCGCGCATCGGATCAGACAGGATGTCATACCCTACACGATTTGGGCACTTTCACCCGATTTCTCAGCCCGATCCTCCAGAATTGGGTGAAATCAGGCCCAAATCGTGTAGTGTATGGGGGCTTTAAGATTAAGTACTGTAAATCAGTCATCTGGGGTTCTGGTCTAATTAAATGTTCAAGACTGATATAAGCCAACAAGCTGCAGTGTTTAAACATATTCACAAACAAATACCTACCCTACAAGCGCTATGGTAGCAATGATAATATGCTTCTTTAAGTGTAAATGTTTACACATACACATATATATTTTAGACAAATAAACCTTAAGGTTTCACATGTGCCATTAAGGCTTCTTAGATATGATCTGAAATTTCACAAAACTACTGAATCCCTACCATTCAAACTAAAAAAGCAATGTAATTCCCATCATTAAGGTCGATGCTTAATGGATAAGTTCCTTGCGCAATGCCAATATGTTATGCCATCACACCCTGTGGTAAACTGCAGATTCAGCACTCTCACAGAGTGGTAATGCCTTCACTCACACAATAGCGGTACTGCTTACTCACAGTCTGTCATGATCCAGTGTTTAAAGAAACACTTATTTGTCATCCAAGTGTTTCTTCAGGTTTGCTTTGAGATGTTCTCCTGTGTGTTCCCTCAGCAGTGGTCATGCTTTGGGCTTCCCGTTGTCCAGCTGGCGCCGTCCATGCGTGTTTAGCGGTGTCCACTTTACACTGACACTGCCTGCAGTCCCCTATGGCAGCACTCTATTGTGCACTCTGCCTCTGTCATGCGTGTAGGCCACAAGCCACTTCTCCTAAACATCGAGTACCCCTCCAATTCCCAATACAGGTGCCCCCATCTTGGATCCATCCACATGTTACTCCTCCAGCTGGTGAAATTCTGATATCATCCTGCAATATCCAATCACCATCATGATGATACTAGAAGTATGCTGGAAGAAACACAGTCAACTCGTCAGTGCAGTGATGTCCACTGAGAAGCTTCTTTGGGCTCTCCTGTACTCCTGGTGATTGACATTGTGTAGAACTACCATCCTACTGCACAGCCTAACTCCTGCCAGTACCTTTACTGGGAATTCTATTTGGCTCCAGCCCAAACAATCATCCTATTGTATCTGTTATCAGCTACATTTTGTCACCATCGCATTACCATTAGTCACCATCGATCACTGCTCACTTTCATCTACTACCCGAGTCCCGCCCATATCTACCAGTCACCACTCGATATCAAGTTAAACCTCGATATCAGCCACCATCAGGGTACCAACATCGGTAACTGTCATCATCAGTGGGCCCACCTGTGCTAGTGGTATCTTCCTGAGCCAGTCATACTTACCTGCCGTGCTCCCTTGTTGTTTCCAACACACCATCTGTCAGACCTTCTAACCGCATCATGGTTACAAGCGGTCTACCATTATCCAGATTATCCAGTGTTGTCTTTCCTGTTCCAGTTGTCTCCATTATCCTCTGGTGCCAGTTCAGAATGTTCATTTTCAATTCCAGATGATTCCTTTACTCTTTGCTCCTATATACAGTCTGCAGTCATGCCTTCGAGCCCTGAGCTCTCTCTCCATATTGTGAGGATTTCCCTCTATTTGGACTAAAGTTATAAAAGAAACAAGCTTCCACTTCATTCCAGCCCCAGACCAGTCACCCTTCAGAAGTGACACAATCTATACAACTCTGAGCAGTTATGTGGCATACCTATCCCACTTTTTGTCTATGGAATTTCATAGCTTTAAAAAAAAAAATGATGCTGTGAAATTTAGGTAGAGAGCTTTACCCGCTCTCATCCCATCAGCATTTCCCTCACGTTAGTCTGTACATCAGTTTTTCTTTTGCTGTGGCAGGTGCTGGATTCATTTATTTATTAAAAGTTTCTTATATACCACAGCATATTCCATTGTGGGTTAACAAATGTTAAACACAAACCTCAAACAGTCCTTAACCAACAAGTGGTCTCAGCATGCCGATACTTGGGGAATGACAAGTACCACCATGTATGGGTTAGAAGGGCCCACTGGTACCTGTAGTCCTACAAAAAAAAAAGTATCGGGGTCTACCCTCTGAAGGCATAACCAGTAATGGGCTTTTGGAGCCATGCTGGTTCCGGAAACAAGGAGGCAAAATAGTTAAGGGGTCCCTCCGTATTTTAAAGAACCAGCATCAGGCTCCTAGGTGTGGGGCTAATCAGTGAAAAATAGAATATTGTCTTTACAGGGGAACTATAGGTTACATCAATGTAGCTCCGGCATGCTGGTACTTGAGTAACCACAAGTGCCAGCATGCCCAGTACGTAAGAGACCACTGGTAATTGTAGTCCACGTGTACAGTAAAAGAAATTAAAAAAAGAGAAGACAAAATGGCGGTCTCCCCCAAGGAAATACAGTTAGAAAAGGCATAGGAGTCCTCTGTATTTCAATGAACCAACACCAGGTTTCTGAGACGGTTCTGAGTGAGAAAATTAGGAGGCGATAAGTTGGGATCCCCAGATTTCCATCAACCTAAGCTCTTTCGCATGGCCGCTTCCACCTGGTGAAGAGCAAGACAAACATGTTTCTTTCTATAGGAGTCCCAGAGGAGGTGGTGGGAATGCAAAAGTGTTTAAAGTCTGCCGCTCACTGGATGAAGAGGGAAAAAAACAATGGGGAATGCAGCAAACCCCCCATCTCTCTCTGTCAGAGGGGTGCCGGGCCTTAAACCCCTGCCTACCTGCAGGTGGCCACTGCACAGGCACAATTAATTGAAATTCCTTATCTTTAAAATGGGGTATATTTTACTGAATAAAAAAAAAAAACCTGTAACTTAACTACAATAAACATAAAATCAAAAGGCCATGCACTGGAAGATATATGTATAAAAAGAAATAAAAAACTAGTTCTTCATTCATCATCTACCCTGAGTTATGGTTTCCCAAGAATCCCTCATAGACTACAGTAGAATAGTATCAGTTTTTCATAATCAGGAATTGGGTGAAAAATAGCTTGTCAGTTCCCCAACAACTTTTTTTTTGCCCTGAAATTAGGCCTGCATCAATGGGCGACAGTTCTATGAGTCCTTGCCAAATTTCAGCTCAGTACATCCAAACAATTTTGAAGCATAGCCCCTCAAACACCATGCACCAACTCATGAATACCTTATGGAAGAATTCTGTTTATTCGATTCAGCCTTAATAACACACACACACACACACAAACCAGACTCAATGGCCACCATATAAAGAATGTATAGAAATAATATCCTGATATAGAGAATTCATGAGTATACTGTATAGACGAGAGATAACAAAGGTGGCTCCTTCTTGACCTGACAATGACACTTGTAAGACTAGTATTATGTTCCTATTCTAAGTACAGGTTGAGTATCCCTTATCCGAAATGCTTGGGACCACGAGCATTCCGGATAGGGGATTTTTTCGGTTTTTACAATAATTTTTTTTAGGCTTACTTACCCGTCCCCTGATGGTGTCCGGTGGTCCCTCAGCGTCCACGCAGTCCCCGGGCATCCACAGCAGGCCTCCGGTATCTTCTCTGGGTCTCCAGCGGTCCCAGGAATGCATTGCGCGGGTGTGCGCGCGCACCGGTGACGTCACCGGCGCTCGTGCAATGCATTCCTGGGACCGCTGGAGGCCCTGAAGAAGATGCCGGAGGCCTGCTGTGGACGCCCTGGGACTTGGAAAGTATGAAAAAAGAGGGTTAGGGGGTAGAAATTATTATTTTTTAATTATTCCAAAAACCACGGTTTTTGGAATAATTCGGATAATGGATACACGGATACGAGATACTCAACCTGTAATACTATTTTACCTACAATTCACTTTTATTGATTAATTCCAACCAATAGAATACCCACATGTAATCTGCTTTGGCTAGGAACCAATAAATAAAAGACTCAAAAGTTAGAAAAAATCTGATGTTAAAGAGGAAAAGAAAGAAGGGCGGTTTTTTTTTATCTTTAACCCTAGGGTACAGTGGTGGATTTATGTGCAATGCAATAAAGTTTAATGTGGTGCAGCATGCTTGGTGTCATGACATCATGCTGTCCTGCTGCTCTGAAAGCAGAGGAACGACTAGGCAACTTACTTGCCTAGTATGAAATCCACTGCAGAGGTAGTATCTCTGAAAGTAGCCACAATCCCATCTTTACCAGCCACAACATTTACAGGTTGAGTATCCCGTATCCAAAATGCTCGGGACCAGGAGAATTTTGGATAACGGATTATTCCGTATTTTGGAATATTTTAATATTTCAATTATGTATTTTGAAGTATCTTGCATTTATGCTGTATAAACACATAAAATAAACACAAATATATTTTATTACCACATAAAATACACACAAATATATTTTATTTGTTCAAAAAACAAGGTTTCAAAACATGAAACAAAATTTGTGTACTATCTCAGATATTAAATTTGAATGCCAAGCAATCATTTTCTTGTACATATATAGTGCCAGTTACATATCATGTCCCCAGTGATGCTGTTACATATGTCCCCAGTGAGTTTTTAGCTAAACAATTTTTTTTTCCCACTTTCTGGAAAGTATGGTTTTCGGAATAATTCGGATAACGGATATTCGGATACGGGATACTTAACCTGTACTACATTTGTTTGACAATGTACTACAAATACAGGGCACACTAGTTTTTTCAAGTGATATTAATCTCTCACCGTTCCATAGCCAAATATCCAATTTCACATTAACCAAGAGCTAGTATGACAGCTTCTATTTAAGGAACAGATGTGCAGAAAAATAAAGCGCAAAAATTACAAATATCATAATCAACTAAACCTTCATAGGAACACAATGAGACAATAAATCTATAGCAGTACATGAATTATGGTTAAAGTTTTTACTTGGCTTTGTAAAACAAATGCATTAGCATTAATCAAAATAAACCAGCTACTGCAAATTGTAAATTAAATAATGTTCATCTCTTTGCCACGGGACTATAAAAGCAATGACTACAACAATTTGGTAGGTCAAAGACGATGCTTCACATCCCCAACATATGTAATTTGGAACCCAAGCTATTGTTCACTATAGTAAAGATAGACAACTTTGTCAAGTACATGCATAAACTAAATAAATCCTCGCTCTATGGCCCTTAATCGCAGTACACATTTGTTTGGAAAATGGGAAAAACCATGTGCACTGCAGGTGGGGCAGATGTAACATGTGCAGAGAGAGTTAAATTTGGGTAGGGTGTGTTGAAACTGAAATCTTAATTGCAGTGTAAAAATAATGCAGCCAGTATTTACCCTGCACAGAAACAAAATAACTCACACTAATCTAATTATCTCTATACATGTTACATCTGCCCCACCTGCAGTGCACATAGTGTTGCCCATTTTCCAAACACATTTGTACTGCGATCAGATCAGAATAAGGCCTATAAGTGCTGTCACATCCGGCGCTGCACTGTCCGCTCGTACAGGTTGGAATTCGGCAATGTCATCGATGGTGGGGGTGTGCGCTTCCGCATAGTCGCTCATAGCCATGTGCAAGCGCCAGAAGGGAACGCCTTTGGTGTGTTTTTCACTCGCCAGGGCATTCGCAAAATGAGTGACAGGCGGGGTCGGGTGGTTGCTTTGGTCTGACCAGCAAAGCAAAGGGAAGGGGGGCTGGCAGCTTCCGATGATCTGTGGTGGGTTTTGCTGGGGCAGGACCAACCTGCCCTGGTAGGTTGGTCCTGCCCCAGCAAAACCCACCACTCAAGGGGTTAATTCATGACTAGTCAACACAAGAGCACATGCTGCATATCTGCAGAGAGATGTTTGCGTTTTGTGTAGAATGAATAGATGTGTATTTAGCAACAGAGAAACTGACATTCTGTAACCTTCTCTAGGTGGGTAGACATATAATTTAATTTTTTTTTATATTTCCGGTGCCCATTTTCTGACCTCAGCAAGGCTTTCTAGCAGTTTCATGATGACATTCTAGTCTGTACACCTGCAACTAAACAGCTTTTCCCTCAGTAATTATGCCTAGTAAATGATGACAGAAACAATTGGGACCACTTATTCAGCTGTGACTAAAGAAAGAGACTGCTGTTCGAGAAACTCAACACTTTTGGTCTCATTACAAGTCAGTCACCTCTTGGCCTGATTATAAAATCACACATGTAATACTGTAGAAAGAGGGCTGCTTAACATTAATAACAGGAGCATCTGCAGGAGAGGTCACTTTAACCTTAAGCCTCAGTCAGCATGGGAAGATGGAAGATAAAAACACAACTGTTATATAAATACATGTATTTTCACTTCATTAATGAAGCAGTGTGGATTTATGCTGGCTTCTGGGGAAACCAACCATTTCAGTAGTGTTTAGTAATAGGGGAATATTCCTATAGCGTGCATTAACATCAGAGGTGGTTGGAACTGCAAATTAAAAGCAGCACTCTCTCAGGGCCAGATTAACAATGGGGAGGATGGAGCTGCAGCTCCAGGCCTCCACATAACATTAGACCAATCACCATGGCAGCATGGTGATCACCAGACAGGTACCAGCTGGCCACACATTTGGTTAACAAATTGCTTATCGGCGATTCTGTGTAAGAAAATCGCATTGCATGCAATTTTTGCGTGCGATGCGATCGCATGCAATGCAAGTTCCCTATGTAAATTATTAACTACACTCTGGCCGCGGGTGCGATGCGATTGCATGCGATTTTATAGGGTGCGATGCCATTGACTTTGCTATACATTTGTATGAGATGCAATGAGATTTAGGAACCCCCCCACTATCGACGCCACTTTATATAGTGTGGCAAGCGCAGTGAGCCACCATGCCCGAAGCGCGTCATGCCCAGCGAGGGGACGCAGAAAACATGTAAAGTAATCTGTGTACACTTGCCACGCTTCGGGCTCGGTGGCTCGCTGCGCTTGCCACACTATATAAAATCAACTCCACGCTGACGTGGATAGTGGGGGTATGAAACGTCGGGAGGACGCGTTCCGCCGCCGCTTGCCACGCTTCGGGGTGGCGTGGATAGTGCCTAAATCTCATTGCATCTCATACAAATGTATAGCAAAGTCAATGGCATCGCACCCTTTACAATCGCATATATATATATATATATATATATATATATATATATATATATATATATAGAGATAGATAGATAGAGAGAGAGAGAGAGAGAGAGAGAGAGAGAGAGAGAGAGAGAGAGAGAGAAGGTGCATAGTCAGGTATTTTGTGGTACTGAATACTCCTACTGTATGTGGGGTTTATAGGCACCAAAACAAATTGACAGCAAATACTATATTCTTCTTGGCTTCATTCTTCTTTTCAGTTTTTCAACAATGCTGTTGGTGATGGAGACTAGTTACTAAACCACTTACTATGCTTTAACCAACAGCATATCACAGAGTATCTTGCTATCTTGCCCTCTGCATACCATGCTTCAGCTGCATTAGTGATGTAACTGCAGATGGGAGAGGCTTTTCACTTAACTATTTAGACCAACGTTCTCAGTAGCGGACCCTGAAACGGTAGCCACTTATCAAACTCATCTGAAATGTCTTATGGCTGTGCCACAGAAACATGGCTACTCTTTTTCTCATTACCCGCATTGTCTGTACTAGTGGTTTTAATGAGAATGAGAAAAGTAAGCTTCCACAGGGTTGATCCTTAATTCTGGACCAGGTACAGGACTTTGACCGTGCTGCACCCCTTCAGTGGAATGCACTCCCTTGCTCTATTAGACTCTCCCCGTCCTTGCAAAGCTTCAAACGGGCACTGAAAATGCACCTATTCATCAAAGCGTACCCTTCCACTGCATAAACTAGTCCTGAGGCTGGTTCTCTGACCCCCTGTCTGTTTACATCCTGCTATCTAGCCACCACCCACTTGCTTGCACCTCTTGTAATCTGTCTCCCCTTCCTTCTAGATTGTAAACTCCTCAGAGCAGGGCTCTCTTCCCTCCTGTTGTCAAAGCCCTCTTCTGTTCACATTTCACTCACAGCTTTCCCATACTCAACACAGTGACCCTCTTTGTACGCATACTCATCTCCATCATTGACCTCAAGCCTCTTATAGTATGTTAATTGAGTCCTCACTTCTTATATTTAAACTGTAATGTGTATTGAACTGTGGCGCTCTTTATTTGTACTCTCGTTTTCTATCTATTCAATGTAATGCCAAGTTTTGTCTCCCTGTACTGTTCCTTTGTACGGCGCTGCAAAACACTCGTGGCACATTATAAATAAAATTATAATAATAATAGATAACTATCCTAAAGTTTCACTCGCTACTGGAAACTATTAAGATCCACTAGGTTCCCTTTGAACTGCATTATTTGACTCTTAAACCATTTAGAAATGATGTTGTCAGGACAAACTGCTCTCACAGGTGTTAATCTACTAAAGCTTCTAAAAATTAAAAGAGGTGATGTTGCCCATAGCAACCAATTAGCATTACCGATAAGAGATGTTTACTCCACAATGGAGCAGATGTATTAAGCCTTAACAAGAGATAAATGCAAGGGTGATAAAGAGAGATAAACTTCCAGCCAATACTCTACACTTTTGGCTGGACGTTTATCTCTCTTTATCACCCTTGCATTTATCGCTTCTTAAGGCTTAATACATCTGCCCTAATGTCTGATTTCCTTTTTCTAAACTCTGAAAATCTAACCTTACATCTGACCACCAACATGTACCTACAGGCAACATTCTCTTCTATAACCGCAGAAAGGTTCGGAGAGAATGTCTTTAGAAGACAATGATCACCATTCTGGACTGTCCAAAGCAGTACAAAGTCAAAGTCAATAATGTTGTTTTATATTTATTTGTCGTTTTAATAATGTTGTTTTATCATTTAAGTTTATTGCTCAAATGATTATGGGTAGTATTCAATGATCCCAGTTCGCTGTTTTTTTTTTCCGGCGAGGATCATTTATTTTTGGCAAGAGGACTGGCCTTCTCGCCAAAAAAAAATGATCCTCGCCGGAAAAAAAGCCATTGTTTTCTTATGGGAAATGTTGGGTACCTCGCCGTTTTTGTATTCAATGCTAAAACGGAGAATGCTGGTCGCTTTTTTTTTAGGTATACTTCTAAGTTTTGCTGTTAGCATCTTTTTTAGGTGAGCGCAAGTTACATATTTTATTTGTTTTTTTTGGTGTCTACAAGTCTATTTTTTTATTATTTGAAGGATCTATATTATTATTTTTTATTTAGAAGCGCCATATTAATATATTTTTATTTTTTTGTGGAAATTTTTCCCCCCCATGATGCATTTTTTTCTCACTGTTTATTCCACCCATATTTCAGTTATTACCCATGATTCACCTCTTCTTTCGTTTGGCCTTTGAGGATATGCACACAACATTAGCATTCTGCTGATTTGGAATAGTTTTTTAGGCTAATCTGTATTTTTCTGCATTTCTCTGCAATATTTAAACACTGAATACAAATGGAGCCATTTACACCTCGTACACCGCATTGGTCAATGCTCGCTGCCAGGGGCGGTGAGCAGCTGACACGTTAAATAGTGTGAGCAGGAGGCATGGCGACAGGTGGAAAAAACAGCGCATGCACGGCAAGCGTTAAATGGCGTACGCTGTGTTGAGCTTGCTGGAACATGCAATACTGCCCACTGTGTAAAGCCTAATCCGTATCCATCCTTTTTTGCCTTGTGTACATACATACTGTATACAGAGTGGACAAATAGACTCATAGACATATGGGCAATGAGGAAAACCAAGCATACTGAAAGCAAGGACTTTCCACAATTTCCTGCGGCTCCCGTTCATTGGGCAAATAATTTCCTAGCATGATCAGTTTCATGTACAAAACTGAGGGATTGCTCGGGCTCCCTATAATTAGGACTAATATGGTTACAAGAGAACACTTCACTTTCTTTTTAAGACAGGGGGCAAAAAAAAAAAATGGGCTGGGTGGAGGTTGTGGTCACAAAACAAGGGGAGTTGCCTTACAGGGAATGCGAGTCACATCCTAAATTTCATTGCATGTGGAGCATGGGGTACAGTTCTAGTGGGTGACATGGTGAGTGTGCTGGAGGGGTCTGCTAGTGGACAGTGTGAGTGTGCAGGGACAGGTCTGGTAGGAGACAGGGCGAGTGCGCAAGGACAGGTGTGGTAGGGGACAGGGTTAAGGACAGGGTTAGTGTGCGGGGAGAGGTGTGGTAGGAGACAGGGTTAGGGACAGGTGAGTGTGCTGGGACAAGTCTGCTAGAGAACACCATAGAACCCCCCCCCCCCCCCATTGTTTTTTGCAGTAGTGTAAACTCGGTCTACTTTTTAGTACAGTATTCCCCTTCAGTTGGTATCCCCCACCCCTCACCTTGGTTTTACTCTCAAATCTCCAAGCTCCTTTCAGGCAACGTAACAATGCTGATGCAGGGAACCGGTGCTGCAGACTAAACTGCCAGCGACTTTTTTCCCCTCTGTAGCACGAACAGCCAGGGCCTGATTTAGGGGTCAGATCGCCCCTAGCACCGGGAGGGAGGGGAGGACCCGGAGACTCGGCTCAGCTGTTGCCGCCCCTGCACGCCCACTACACAGCAGCCAATAGTCTGTGTGTATTCCAATGAGCGCTGGGCGGCAGTGGCTCAGCCTGAGCCAGTGAGCTGAGCGACAAAGCCTCCGGACGGGACCGTAAATATCATTCATGGGCGTGGCAGCGGTTATTGACAAGCGGTTGTGCCGCTCCCCGCTCATCCTGCTGCTGCCCACTCGACTATGCTGCTGCCACTGCCCACTCGGCCATCCTATGTTGCCAGTGGTCAGGAAGTCAGTCACCACTCTGACTCACAGGCTGCCTGCCGCCAGAGCAGGATTAAGGCTGTGGAGGGCCCAAGGTACTTAAGAAAGGGGGGTCCCAAGGTAAAAGTAAGTAAATTTCATAATATATATATATATATATATATATATATATATATATATGCCTGGCGTACGGCATGGACGGCGTGGGAACAAGGAAAAGGTATTTAAATCATTGTATCCTGTTTTATGATTGTCTTCTGCACCTTGATAAAGAAGCCGTAACGGCTTAGAAACGTCGGTGATACATCCAGGCTCCTTGTCACGGGAATGGGATTGGATGGGTTCGTGTGAGTGTCAGGTACCACACTGGAGGCAGCAGGCGTAGGGTTAAATCGAGCCGGTTTAATAAAAGATGGTTTCATGGATGTACATAGATACTTCTCTTGTACAACGGGCACTCAAATACTTCTTTGAGGCAATTCGGAAACAAAATGAGCAACTTGCTATAATTTGGAAAAGTCCGGTGAAAGACTGGGAGAAAACGGCAATACGGTGCTGTACAATGCCTCTGGAAGGGAATGGAGGTTGGGAAGGTAGCCAGAAGATGATGAAGGTAACTGGGCACAGGTAGACGGAGAATGAGCAGGCTGGATGAAGAAACTGCCGGCGGGGTTGCTGAGCCAGAGCACAGGTTTCACAGGGTTAACCAATGGTTAGGACCGAGAGAAGGCAGGAGAGTAACAGACAGGCTGAAGACTCTTTTGCACTGACACCAGATAGCTCCTGACAGCCTCCCTAAATCCCCAGGGAGATGCTGCCATTGGCCACAGCGGTGCAGTGGGCTGAACACCATTCCCTGGCCCAATACCGCATAGCCCTCAACCAAGATGGCGGCGCCAGCCTCTGGACGCTGCTGACGTCCAACAGACTGGCGCCGGCCGCACAGAGTGAACCCCAGCTACAGGCGCCCTGCTGCGTTCCCCCTCTGCCGCCCAGGACCCAGCGCCAGACAGGAGAGTCGCCGACGCGCACGGAGCGGTGAGTAGGAGACACGCTGCGTGCCGCCGGCGGCTCTCCTGACAGTACCCCCTCCTTTCGGAGTGACCCTCTGCTTTCTGGGTATTTTGTGGGGATTCCTGCGGAAGAATTGTTTAACAAGGACTGGAGCATGGAGGTCAGAGGCATTCACCCAAGAGTTCTCCTCGGGACCATAGCCCGACCATTCCACCAAGTATTGGAGATGCGAGTGATGTCGACGACAGTCCAAGACTCTCTTGACTTCAAATTCGGCATCTGTACAGACGACAGGAGCTCTGGGAGGCCTTTGTTGGAAAGGACTTAGTTTTAAAGGCTTGAGCAACGAGACATGGAACGAATTTGCAATTTTCATAGAAGCCGGAAGTTTTAACTTAACAGCAACTGGGTTGATGATTTGTGAAATTTGATATGGACCTATGAAGCGTGGGGCAAATTTCATCGAGGGTAGGCGTAAACGAAGATGACGGGTGGACAGCCATACACGATCTCCGATCTTGAAGTTAGGTGCAGCTCTTCGTCGGCGATCTGCGAATCTTTTATATCGAAGTGCAGAATTTGACAAGGCTTCTTGAACTTTGGACCAGATATGTGAGAAGTGCTGTAAAGAAAAATCGACTGCAGGAACCTCTGATGCCGGAAGATTGGCAAATTCAGGGGAATGAGGATGTTTTCCATAAACAGTAAAAAATGGGGTATGACCAGAAGAAGAATGGTAGGAATTGTTGTGAGCAAATTCGGCCCATGGAAGAAGATCTGACCAGTCATCTTGAGAGGAGGAAATGAAGAATCGTAGAAAGGTCTCCAAGTCCTGATTGACGCGTTCGGTTTGACCATTGGACTGTGGGTGGTATGCTGAAGAAAACTGAAGCTTGATTTGCATGGCTGAACACAAGGATTTCCAGAAACGAGCTGTGAATTGTACCTCACGGTCGGAGACTATTTCAGACGGAAGTCCATGTAATTTGAAGATGGAAGAAACAAAGAGTTTGGCCAACACAGGTGCACTGGGAAGCCCTTTGAGAGGGAAGAAGTGTGCCATTTTAGAAAATCTGTCTACGACGACCCAGATCACCGTGTCTCCGTTAGAGACTGGGAGGTCGGTGATGAAGTCCATCGAGAGGTGTGTCCAGGGACGACTTGGAATGGGAAGAGGATGAAGAGGACCAGCTGGCGACATACGGGATGTCTTGTGCTGTGCGCAAGGAACACAGAAGGATATAAAACTTTTGACGTCTGTGGACATAGAAGGCCACCAATAGGAGCGTTGTAAGAATGTTAGAGTCTTTTGCACCCCTGGATGACCAGCGAAACGTGAAGCATGGGCCCATCTTAATATCTTGGTGCGTAGTTCCTTAGGAACATATGTCTTCCCTGGAGGCGGCACGGGAGTAGTCGACGTAAGTGCGAAAACAAGCGGGTTCAGTATGGTTTGAGGTTGGATGTTTTCCTCAGCGGAAGAATCAAAGGACCGGGACAGGGCATCCGCCTTACTATTCTCTGAGCCGGGACGGAAAAGAATTTGGAAGTGGAAACGTTCAAAGAAGGTGGACCACCGTGCTTGGCGGGCAGTGAGACAATGAACATTGCGCAGGAATGAAAGGTTTTTATGATCAGAGTAGACCGTGATTCTGTGTCGTGCTCCTTCTAACAGATACCTCCATTCTTCGAATGCTAGCTTTATGGCTAAAAGTTCTTGTTCGCCAATAGGATAGTTTCTCTCTGCTGGAAGGAATTTTTTGGAGAAATAAGCGCAGGGCAGAAGTTTATTATCTTCGTTTCGCTGAAGGAGGATAGCCCCTACTCCCTCGGATGAGGCGTCAACCTCTAGAAAGAATGGCTTGTCTGCATCCGACTGAAGGAGGATAGGAGCAGCAAGGGGTGCAGCGATGGTAGAAAAGTTATGAATGAATCGGCGATAATAATTAGAGAATCCAAGGAATCTCTGCAGACCTTTTAAAGTGGTAGGAGCCGTCCAATCTTGTATGGCCTTGACTTTAGCCGGATCCATCTGTAAGCCGGACGGAGAAAGAATGTGACCCAGGAAAGGCACGGTGGAAGCTTCAAAGACGCACTTCTCAAGTTTACAGTAGAGGCGGTTCTTCCGGAGGCGGGTTAGGACCTCTTTGACAGTCTGACGATGACTCACAAGATCTGAAGAATAGATGAGGATGTCGTCCAGGTAGACAACAATTGAGTGGTAAAGCATATCTCGGAATATGTCATTGACAAATTGCTGAAACACAGCCGGGGCATTACAGAGTCCAAATGGCATCACCAGATACTCGTAGTGGCCGTCTCGGGTATTGAATGCCGTCTTCCACTCATCCCCAGGTCTAATACGAATCAAGTTGTAAGCGCCCCTCAGATCTAATTTGGTGAAGACAACGGCACCTTTGATTCTATCAAATAGTTCGGATATTAATGGTAGGGGATAGCGATTCTTGATGGTGATATCATTTAGACCACGGTAATCTATGCAGGGTCTCAAAGATCCGTCCTTCTTTTTAACAAAGAAAGGTACTTGTGAGTTATCCGGGCGCCCGATGTGGTCATCGCATGCCATTATAATAAGCATACGATGCGACGCGATTTTCCATCGCGTCGTATCTCGTCGCATCGTATGCTTATTGTATGGTATACAATGGGATGCGATGCGACGCGACGCGATGTTTACACTTCCCGCCCATT
This sequence comes from Crinia signifera, assembly GCF_055691185.1. NCBI lineage: Eukaryota > Metazoa > Chordata > Amphibia > Anura > Myobatrachidae > Crinia > Crinia signifera. Next base: position 202,827,118 of record NC_139222.1, read on the forward strand.
TTTAAACCCGCCCTCTGGCACATCTGGCAGAAAAACAGTGTGAGGTAGTTTCCAGAGGAGAGAGCAAGTGTTTTACTGAGAGAGATATTGATTTACAGCGTTGTTCCATATTTGTGAGGTGAATTTTTGGACATTTACCCCAATATTGCCCCATTTGGCCCCTTACACCTGCCCCATTTCACCCCTTACACCATTATTGCCAAAATGGCTTTGGTTGATGGCATCTTCAGCCTCCCAAAAACTGAGGAAGAGACAGTCGCATTCCTGCAGGAGAAAGGGCTGCTCCCATTGACTGCCACATGCCCAAATGGGCACCCTATGCGCCTGTCCCTGAAAGAGCGCAAATGGCGCTGCTATATTAAAAGCTGCAGCAAAAAACAGAGTCTGCGGGCCTCCCTATTCTATCCTGGGTGCAGGCTCCCATTCATGACGATCCTGCGCTTTATCTGGTGCTGGTGTGATGAACTGACATCAATCGAGTTCTGTGCAAAGAATTTAAAACTATGCAATAAAAGCACCGTTTTTTATAACGCCTTGATGCGGGAGGCATGCCAATGTGACTTAATGGCACAGCCTCAACGGCAGATTGGAGGCCCAGGGCAAATGGTGGAGGTTGATGAAACCCTGTTTGTAAAGCGCAAGGCCAATGTTGGCAGAGTACTCCCACAGCAGTGGGTGTTCGGAGGATTGTGCCGGGAGACAGGGGACTGTTTCATGGTCGCAGTTCCCAAACGAGATGCACCCACTCTCCTTGGTGCAATTGTGGAGCACGTGGCACCTGGCAGCACCATCGTCAGTGATTGCTGGCGCGCCTACCAAACCAGTGAACTGGAGCGGGCTGGTTACAGCCACTTGCGGGTAAATCACCGCTTTAATTTCGTCGACCCAGAGACTGGTGCACACACACAGAACATTGAGAGACTATGGGGGTGTGCAAAATGGCGCAACAAATGCCAGCGGGGCACAGCCCGCCATCATCTAGATTCCTACATGCAGGAGTTCGTGTGGCGAAAATGCCTGGCGAGAGACAACGCATTTGAGCGTATTCTGCATGCGCTCACGTTAGTTGATAAATCATGATGTTGATTGATTATTGTGTGCTTTATGATTATTTGTTATTGTAATTTATTTCATTCTTATGTTAATTACACAGTTATTACCTTTAATTCAGTTGTCCTTAATGTGTCAGATATGCATGATATTGATGAATGATATTGGATGCTCACAGCCACTCCACTATCAACGTGAACCCGAAGCGTGGCGAGCGCAGCGAGCCCGCGAGGGGCGGCGGTACGCGTCCTCCGACCTTTTCATGCCCTACTATCCACTAGGGCGTGGAGTGAGAATATAATAGTGTGGCGAGCGCAGCGAGCCACCGAGCCCGAAGCGTGGCGAGCGCAGCGAGCCCCGCGAGGGGACACGGATACCTTCACAGGTAAGCGCGTCCCTTCGCGGGCTTCACAGGTGTCCACGTCGCCATGGACACCTGTGAAGCCCGTGAAGGGACGCGCTTACCTGTGAAGGTATCCGTGTCCGCTCGCCACGCTTCGGGCTCGGTGGCTCGCTGCGCTCGCCACACTATTATATTCTCACTCCACGCCCTTGTGGATAGTAGGGCATGAAAAGGTCGGAGGACGCGTACCGCCGCCCCTCGCGGGCTCGCTGCGCTCGCCACGCTTCGGGTTCACGTTGATAGTGGAGTGGCGTTAACAATGGGGATGGGACTGACATTGTGTCACTTTTTGGGACACTTTCTTGGGGGTTTTACACTGCAAAAATCGGGTGGTATCGCATCGCATCGCATCGCATGCCATGTGGTTAACATGCGATGCGACGTGATCACTTTACATGGTACCCGATGTAAAATCGGGTTCGGGTGGTCATCTCGTCGCGTCGCATCGTATGCCATTTTGTTAACATACGATGCCATGCGATGCGACGCGATGCGTATACGACCAAAAATCGGGCGCCCGGATAACTCACAAGTACCCAAAGAAAAACCCCGCGCCGGCGGGTGAAGTGGAGGGGCGTATGAAACCCTTTTGTAGATTCTCCTGTATATATTCGGACATTGCTTTTGTCTCAGGTAAGGAGAGTGGATAAATGCGGCCTCGTGGAGGGACTTTACCGGGTATAAGTTCAACTGGACAGTCCCAGTTTTACTGAAAACATCACTATAAGCAGCATACTGAGGTGGTACTGAAGGTTCAGACTTGCTTGATGATGTCTGCCGAAACGGAATCACTTCGGAAAGACAGGAAGAAAAACAGTTTGTGCCCCAGGTCTCCACCTCCATAGTCTCCCAGTTGATACGAGGATTATACTTAAACAGCCAGGGTAGGCCAAGAACCAGTTCATGAGTGGACCGTGGAATGACTAAGAAATCTATCATCTCTTGATGCAAAACCCCGACTTGAAGGAGGAGGGACTGGGTCTGGCAGGAAACTTGGGCGTCAGGAATTCTGCTCCCGTCGACTGCTGTCAAGAAGAGGTTCTGAGTTAAAGGCTTAGTACAGAGAGAGTGTTGGGCGCAGAGTGCTGCAGAGAGAAAATTGCCCGCGGCGCCAGAATCTACCAATGCTCTCAACTGAATGGAACCTTGAGGGGTAAAAAGCTTCACTGGTATGGTAGAGTCTGTAGTCATAGGAGAGGTAACCAATACTCCCAATCTGGCCTCTCCTTTGCCGATTAGGAGAGGTCGTTTCCCGGACGTCGAGGACAAGACAGGACCATGTGTGATGATGCTCCGCAGTACATGCACAGATTCTCCCTTTTGCGCCGTGCTCTCTCTTCAGGTGACAGGCAGAAACGATTTGGGCTCCTCGGGAGGTTGAGGTGGAGCGGACACTGGTCTCGGGACAGGAATCTGGGAAGTCGGAGTTCGGGATTTAAAGTGGTCGACACGACTCCTCTCCATCTGCCTCTCATGCAGGCGGAGATCCACCTTATTGCATAATGAAATTACTTCTTCCAGTGTAGCCGGCATATCCCGCGTGGCTAATTCGTCCTTCAAGCGTCCGGACAGACCATTTAGGAAGGCGGATTGTAGAGCCTCATTATTCCACCCCAACTCGGACGCTAGGGTCTGAAACTGTACCACATATTGACTGACTGGACGACTCCCCTGGCGGATTCTTAAAATCTCCATTGCTGCTGAGGTCACTCGTCCTGGCTCGTCAAAGATGCGTCTGAAAGTGGAGATAAACCCGGAGTAATCAGAAAGGAGTGGATCGGAGCGCTCCCATAATGGGGATACCCAGTCCAAAGCAGTACCAGTCAGGAGGGATACGATATACGCCACTTTGGACTTCGAAGTGGGGAAATTGAAAGGTTGAAGAGTGAAGTGAACCTCACACAGATTTAGGAATCCGCGGCAGGCCTTCGGAGATCCATCAAACTTGTTTGGTGTGGGTAAATGCAGATGAGCGGACACGGTGGGAGGTGACGTGGCCACCGGGGGTGAACTAACCTCTGTGGTAGACCCAGAGGCAGCTGCTTCGGCTTGAGGCGGAGATAAGGTCTGGAGGAACTGTGCTACCTGTTGCTGGGAGGATTCCAATTGCTCTAAACGGGCCACAATGCTTTGGAGCACATCGACTGGAAGTCCCTGAGACCCACTCGAATCCATTGGGTCAGTGCAAACTGTCACGGGAATGGGATTGGATGGGTTCGTGTGAGTGTCAGGTACCACACTGGAGGCAGCAGGCGTAGGGTTAAATCGAGCCGGTTTAATAAAAGATGGTTTCATGGATGTACATAGATACTTCTCTTGTACAACGGGCACTCAAATACTTCTTTGAGGCAATTCGGAAACAAAATGAGCAACTTGCTATAATTTGGAAAAGTCCGGTGAAAGACTGGGAGAAAACGGCAATACGGTGCTGTACAATGCCTCTGGAAGGGAATGGAGGTTGGGAAGGTAGCCAGAAGATGATGAAGGTAACTGGGCACAGGTAGACGGAGAATGAGCAGGCTGGATGAAGAAACTGCCGGCGGGGTTGCTGAGCCAGAGCACAGGTTTCACAGGGTTAACCAATGGTTAGGACCGAGAGAAGGCAGGAGAGTAACAGACAGGCTGAAGACTCTTTTGCACTGACACCAGATAGCTCCTGACAGCCTCCCTAAATCCCCAGGGAGATGCTGCCATTGGCCACAGCGGTGCAGTGGGCTGAACACCATTCCCTGGCCCAATACCGCATAGCCCTCAACCAAGATGGCGGCGCCAGCCTCTGGACGCTGCTGACGTCCAACAGACCGGCGCCGGCCGCACAGAGTGAACCCCAGCTACAGGCGCCCCGCTGCGTTCCCCCTCTGCCGCCCAGGACCCAGCGCCAGACAGGAGAGTCGCCGACGCGCACGGAGCGGTGAGTAGGAGACACGCAGCGTGCCGCCGGCGGCTCTCCTGACACTCCTGGTATTATTTCTTTAATCGAGTGCCGCCATCCCCAGACTCTAATATGTATATGTATATATATATATATATATATATCATACACACACACGCCCCCGTTCCCTTTACACCTCTCTATCCCCCCATCACCTCTCCCCCCATAACCACTGCACCTCTCTATCCCCACCCCTGCACCTTTCTGTCCCCCCATCACCTCTCTGTCTCCCAGTCACCACCCCTGCATTTCTCCGTGCCCTCGTCATCCTCTCCATACCCCCCTACACCTCTCCACCCCCCCTAGACCTCTCCATCCCAGGCCCCCCTCCTGTCACAGCCACACCCCTTTATGATACATTGCTACTACTTCCATAATATTAAAATTTAAAGCACAAAAAATAAATTCCTCAAACCTGCACATTTATCATCCCCCAGGCGGACAGCAGGTGATGGTCAGCAGGCGGCAGTCGATGGCCGAGCAGCAGGATATGTCCGGGTGAGCGGATGGCAGGGTATGACTGAGCGAGCAGGTTGCACACTATGGGCAGATGGCAGGATATGGCCAGGCAAGCGGGCAGAAACAGAAAGTAGTGTAGCAGCCCACATGCTTACTCTACAGTACTTGCTGATTCTGCTGGGGTCCGACTCCTATCAATTAATTGCAGCCTGCGCGCCAGCCACTGCCAGCACAGGCTGCAGTTTAACTTGTTGCCAGCACGGGCTGTGACAGCTGACACTGCTGCCGCCCAGGCCAAGTAGCAAGTCCGGTGTTAAGTGCAGCTACAACAGCGGGTCAGTGAGGGGCGATCCACCGTTTCCTGAGGCAAAACTCAGGCGCCAGCAACAAATTCCCATCACTTGGCATACAGTACCTCACTCTCCACACCCTTGCATAATAAGGGAGCAGAGAGCAGGTCACTGTAGGTGCCACATAGTGCTGGGGATTTGTTTCCAGCATCGGAGTTTGGCTGCTCGCCAATGGATGACCATCGATAGCTACAACAATCGATGGTTATCCAAGTAATATTTTACGTGCCCCAATATAAGCAGAGAATTCCAGGGGAGAAACACTGAGCTTGATCCACAGTTAGGTGTACAGTATGAGGGGAAAAAAGGTGCAATTCTATTCTGTAATAAACCGTGTTGCAAAGAAAAACTGGGTTTACACTAAAATTTTGAATAAAGCCAGGACAATCTCCTCCCGATTACAAATCCCTGTCCACACTATTCTGTCCCACCTGCAGTGCACTACAGTTATACCAGGGAGTAGAGGACTCCTTTTTTAGTGAGCAATAAGCAAAAGTGTTTATCTTCAAGGCGTAAGTGGCCTACACACGCAGCGACAATGCTGAGCTTTGCTGGATCGCTCAGCACACAGCAATGATTTAGGTGCATTCTTTCATTTAGGTTAATGCTTATTACAATGTAATGGTACTGATAGATTATCTTCACCACATATAATAAAATGTTTTGTTTTTCTCCTGACGATGAAATCCCTCATTTACAGAGCTTGTGTTGATGCCTGAAAAGTTTGTGGAGATGACGTTGATATTATCCACAGGTCACGGGTCTTCCCTGTTATTTCATCTGAACCTAATCCAGTATATATGGGATTTTCTGGAACAATTCCTGAGACAGGATTCATTGTAATGACTTTCATGTGGAAGAATAGTGCAACCATTCTTCACAATTTATAGTTATTACAGCAGTGTGTGCACACTGTGCTGGCTACGAAGTTCAAATTCAAGTTCAATTACATTTATAAAATGTTATTTCATTATTAAAAAAAAATTGGTACATTTGGCTGAGGACATCCTCAACATTTATATAAACCCCTTCAGTAGTGTTTTTTTTGGGGGAGCGCTCCCCACTGGGTGAGTTTTTTATGGGGAGCTCTCCCTTAAAAAAAAAACACCACTGCTTCCCTGGGTCTGGGCAGTGCTGCTTAACTGTCAATCAGCAGCTGCCCAGACATGCCCACCCGCACCCCGTCCCCGGCAGCTGGCTTGAACTCAGCAGCGCTGCCCGGCTCTAAACAGTGGCAATCGCAAGAATTTTCCGGGCTTGCCACTGAATGGGGTTAATATGCCCAAAAGAAAACATACAAATATAAATTACATCCAGAAATAAGACTTAAAGGGGGGTATTCAAATGTTTACATTTGGGCGACATTCTCTCCCCCCCACACACACCTTTCAAATTCACGCATCTGACGTCTTTTGAAGTGATGGTCGGGTGCGCTATTCAAATGTTTTTTCTTTAGATGTTTAGGGCGGTATTCAATGTCAGGGTCACGGCAGTCGAGCTTGCTCGACCGCCGTGACCCATTCCCGTTCTCGGTCAGCTCGACCGAGAACACGCAGGCGGGATTCAATGTCCCGCCTGCCGGGGAGCGAAAAGGGGGCGTGGCGGCGAGTTGCGGCCGGGAAGAGGCGAGCTGCAGCCGGCAGCTCGTCACTTCCCGGCTGTTCTCAACAGAACGAGCCCGACAGCTAGTGATGTCGGGAACGTTCTGCCGAGATACCCTGCTCAATGCTGTCGGGGAAGACAGCATTGAATAGGGCCCGGCGGGCATCTCCCCGGTGGGAGGTGCTCGCCGGAGATTGAATATCCCCTTTAATCTGTGTTAGTTGGTCTTAATTAGCATGCCCATTTATTCCCCTTTTTTAATCTCACACACATTTTATTCCTTTTTTTTAAATCACAGATTGCATACCGTATATGGGGGGTATTGAAATGTTTATTTTTAGGCGTCGGTTTTTCACACCTTACAGATATGCGCACCGTGGGTGAAATTTAATAGGATGATAGATTCAATGCAGTGTAAATTATTGCCGCTTTAAAAAAAACCTGGAGATTTCTAACCAAATCTCTCACTTTGAGTCTCTCAGCCTATTAAATCCCACCCCCTTCCGCGACGTCTTTTGAAGTGATAGTCTGGTGCGCTATTCATTTGATTGTTTTTATTCCTTTGGTTGTATAATGTGGTGTTGGTGGGCTGAAAGATCATGCCCATAATTACGCAGAGCATTTTCATGCCATTTTGACCTCCCCCCGCCCGCCTATTTTGAGTCTCCTAAAGGTGGCAGGTTGTGGACTCCTAGGGGTGGCAGGCTGCAGCGATAGCCCGCTGCAGACTTGCACTACAACCTGCCACCCCTAGGGTAGACAACCACCTGCCGTGCTGTGCAGGGAACCACCGTAAGAAGTAATGGGGTACGGCGTACCTCTTATAAATATGTATCAGGTACACCATATCATGTGTCCCTGAGTCGTCATTTTTTTTAAGTTAAAAAAAGCTGCCGCATATTGTAATTTAACGTCCACTTGGGTGCACCCTCCTTATTTATTTACAGTTTCTTATATAGCGCAGCAGATTATGTTGTGCTTTACAATTGTAGACAGTGATAAAACAAACTGAGGAGTAGATTTAGTAAGCTTGGTGAAGTGATAAAGTGTCTGGTTTTTATCACCGGCCAATCAGCTCCTACCTGTCATTTTTCAAACCAAGCCTGTAAGTTCATTTAGGAGCTGATTGGTCGGTTATAAAAACCAGACACTTTATCACTTCACCGAGCTTAATAAATCTGCCCCTGAGTAACAACAGACAGACTTGGAGGTAAAAGGGCCCTGCTGAAAGCTTACTCCTTGATTATTGGGAGCTGAACAGCAGCAGGACACAAATCAAATACAGACTGTGTAAACATGCACAGTCTGTACTTTCGGACGCCAGACTCACCCGCCTCCTTCACTGCGTCCTGCTCCATGGAGCTACGTGTGTGGGACACTGCAGCATGCTCAAGGTTGAGTCATGTGTATACTTCCGCTCCAGCAGTGACACTGACAACCGCGGACTCCCTGGTTGAATGCAACCAGGGAGCCCGCAGGTGTTAGTGTCACCGTTGGAGCGGCAGCACATGTGACAGCTGCCTGGAGCGGTTCCCAACCTTTTTTCTCTCCCATACCCCTTGATTAGGCTTTTCATTTATGAGTACTCCCTCCTCTCAATTTGAAATATCCACAGTAATTACAAGTGGAATGGAAGTGAGAAGTATGTGTATCCTTAGGAGTGTCCTTATATTAAGGAGCAGAGGAGAAATCGGTTCCCGTTTACACCTGAAGGATTAGTACCACTGCTTCCTCCACCTGTCTCAGCGCAGGGCAGTTGAACACTGTTGTCTAAGGGCAACGCGTGTAGCTTCCAGTGGATTACAGGTAGGGAAAAGCACAAGGAGATGCTGAAGATGGAATCGGAAGTTACATGACGTTATTCATCTCCACGGCAACAGGATACTTCTTCCGCTATTGGTAGACCTCCACTTTTTCTGACATTACCAATATTATTTTCAAGTACCCCTAACTGGTCTGCAGAATACCTCCAGGGGTAAACGCACCCTAAGTTGTGAGCCATTGATCTAGACAGAACAGGCAGTGAAAAACTCTATGAAAGAAAAAGGCATTCATTGAGCCTATCAATGTGCAAAGAAACACAGCCTGTCACAAAAACATAAAAGAAGCTAATAAACATCAATATCATCTGTTTCTTTATACAGACATACTGTACAAGACACAAATGCACCACTACCCTACTAACCTCCTACATAAGGGAGTACAGTGCTAGCACACGATAATGGTGCAGCAGAACTGTGCATATTTAGAGAGGACATGGTTAAGAGGAATAAAGATGAAGAATGACACATGACATAAGGCAGAACCTACATACCATTCGCTAAAGGGACCTTTTCCTTCAAGTAATAGGTCCACATCAACTTCTAGTGGGAATATTTACTTGTGACGAGTGATGTGGGCCACCGTGCCCGAAGCATGGCGAGCAAAGCGAGCCCACAAGAGGATAATGCAGCCTAAATAAAAGAACATAACCTATAACAAATCTAGATTGGAGAAAAAATAGAAACGCTATAGGGGCGTCAAAGAACTTCCACCCTCATCGGAAACCGCATCTGGGTTCTCTCCACAAAGGGCATATAGATTTTACCCGTGATAAACTGGTGGTTAGGACTGCCATCATTTGTGGGGAAAACATGCTGTGTATTCTCAAGCCCTGGTTTATGCAGAACCCAGCATGTGACTTAGCGTAAACAAAACAGTATCTCAGATATTGGCGGGAAAAGTAACAGAGTGAAGGTTTTCCAACAAGAAAAAAGTAGGTGGGACCCCCAGAGAGATTTAAGTTAGTTTCATTTTAACATCAACAAATAATAGTAATAGGTTGTGAGTTAGCTGCGAACTTGGCAACCTTTTGGTGATGTGTTCTCGCTCAAAAAGCCACACTCACTTGCTATGTAGCATGTCTGCAAGAAGCACGATAGTTTATTAAAGGGGAAAAAATGGAACCTCTAAGCTCAACCAGCTCTAGTGCTGTGTATAGGCTGTTATTGGAAGAATTGGGGGTAAAAAGTACATTAAGATTCCGACTTCCGATCCACGACTAGGCTTGACCAACCAGGGCTAGTGGAACAACAGAGCGAAGAGCACAAGGATGGGGATCCACTACATTTTCACCAGCATATACCATATTTATGATATCAGCACAAACTTTTAGATATTTTTTAATTGAAAGTCACCTGGAGGCAACTCAATATCCTCCAAACAGCACTACAAGGACCAGCATTCCCTCCAGCTACTGGTGGCATTTATGCCTCTCAGGTCAAGTTAGGTCAGTGATACACAAAAATTGTATATTGCTAGAAACAATGTAATCAATCAATTACAGATGCTTGCAAGGGAGTGCAGCGTTAGTACCACCATAAGAGACGCTATAAAGTGGCTGGTGGCATAATCATATCATTGCAAATACATATAACATTTTATCATCATATGGGTGTAAATATAATTTACTAGTCTATTATAGTGTGATGTAAGAATAACAGTAAATGTTGCATTTTCTAGTCTAGTGTAGATTAGTCCATCCTTTGCAAGCACCTGTAATGGGACTATCGGCTGTAATTTCCCAGCCACCACCACAGCTGTCTTTGACATGGTGACATGGATGTTACTGTGTCTGAAAAATCCCAGCCTGGTGTGGCCTGGTAACTTGTTAATAAAATACTTTTTATCCACACATGGTTGTGTGTCCTGTTTTTATTTTAACTTTTTTTGTACAGGTGAAGTATAGATGCCAGTGGGATCTTGATGCAAATGCATATGTGCACTTGTGGTTCTGCAAGCTCCATCATTTCCTGGCATGCTTTCCTGGGGCTAGTACTGTAATTCTTCTGTAAAGATATTGTTTTATTACAGTTACTTATGCACCCTGCATGTGTTTCTTTTTACTGTCCCCATTCCCCTGGGGGAATTAGCCCTGGTGCAAAATAGCAAAGGTTGGTGGAATGATGGTTGTGGGACAACCACACCTCTATGATTTGAGTAGTTCTTGCTAATGAATCCTAGTGCTGGTAACAGAAAAACAGTGAGGACCCCAAGCACTTTTATCCCAAAATGTGTCAGATGCCAGCCTAATGGAAAAAGTTGCACACAAATACACGCAGGCATGGTGCAACGAGAAGGCGCAAGGAGGCTAGAAGTATGTGGACACATCTGTCACATTTATCTTGCTGCCCCCTGCAGCATCTATTAGGGATATCACTCAGGTGCATAAAAGGGGAGGTGTAATATTGAGTAAGAAACATTTTGAAGACAGATTCTGTTGTGGTGTGGTCAACATTCTGGCAAGTTAGGCTGTACTTGCATTCTATTACTTATTGTGACATCAATCTCTACTGAAAAGTACAATTTACTCTGCCAGACAGAAGGAAAAAAAAAATGTGAGATGGCATTCTAAGCTTTAGGTTCCTTGTGGTGTTAGTAGAGCCACAGCAGTGAGCTCATTAAGCTTCCAGCTAACAGACAATAAGATTTATTTGCTAGGGCCCAGAGGTTCCAGAGAAAAGTCAGTAATTACACCCATTATTACATCCTTCCACAGTGAGTATTTAGATGTCTCTGCAATGATCTCAGAAACATTCCTGGAGTTGATTATGGAAAGTGGCAGGACAGCGTACAAAGTCAAATGTGGTACTGGAAATTCTGTTATAACACTTTTTAAATCTGCTTTTCTTGCCTTCTACTAGATTGACTTGGAATACATATTATTTATAGAAAATAATTGGAATAATAAAATCAGAGAGAATGTAGTGATTGTTTTGCCAAAGACAGAAAGCAGCTTTCACTGCAACCTCTTCTGTCCATTTATCCTGGAGATGCAGATCATGCTCAGTCATGTCACATGACTTTAAGGATTATGGGATTTATTGTCAGTGAAGGGAAGTACACCAAATATAAGGGTCAGGTCATTCAAGTGATTGTGTATTAATGCATTCTCCACTTACCTTCATCATTTTTAACTGTGAAAACGCCTCATCCCGCTCTTTTTTCAGTCTGTCAACATCACTGGAGAGATCACATGACTGAACCAAAGACAGGAAGACAACCATAAAATAAAGCTTACATTTCAGAAAAATCAAATACGGTGGTGAAAAAAGAGGCAGTTGAGTAACAATTATTAATGCCATCAGATCCAAAGCTGTGGCATTTCATTGCCATGGTTTGTTCTAGAACTTTTCTCACAGTAAGTAATAAAGACCATATATCATTTTAAAATAACCAATCTATACGTCTGGAAAAATAATGAGCAGAAATTTCACTGTGTCAGGATTTCATAAGGTAATTTCCCAGAAAACATGTGTAATTGTAATGTCAACACTGAAATTCTGTTTGTGCTAGAATGGAATAGAATCACCTTACCTGCGTTGTCACACTGTCCAATAAATGCCTGACTTGATGTTCTTTAAGCATCATGAGGTCCTGCCCAAGATCTCGGTCTTGTAAAGGCAGATTAAATATCTTTTTGGCCACCCTCACAAAATCTAAGATATACAGAGAAACTAAATTACTATAAAAACACCAAATATTAGTTCCTTTTAAAGCACCAGTAAATGTTACAACTTCTGATATGGTGCATGGAGGTTAATCTGACATATTACTGTAACTCTTTTTAAATTACCTTTTCCACTTCATTATAGATAACAAAAAAAAAAAAAAAAACTAATATATTTTGTGTCCTCATGGGTCTCGGTTAGGTCAAAAAGCTAAGAATGCAATTGTTAGAATTACTAATCTAAAGGTGCAAAATACAAAACATTGCTGCTTAGGAGAATATAGATCCTGACTACACCCTTTTCAGTAACAGAGAAGGTATTATACCAGGACTAGCGCAGACAAAGCAACAGTTTGCAGCTTATGGTGAACACCAAGTGTCCTGTCAACAAGAACACTCAAAAAGATAGGTGACAAATGAAACCAAATCGGTGACACCACTTAGCGCTAACTGACTCATCAAATAGGGATATACATATCTTTCATGGTACAAGAGTCCAGATGTAATTCCGGTTTTGCAGGTACCTAGAACAACACAAATGATATACCCTTTCTCCCACGTTAGTGAGAGGATTTGGAATCAAGGGTATATCAATACAAAAAGATCATAGTGTAGTACCCGAGTCAAACAAAGGTTTTTATTTTGTACAGGGAACTAACAATATTTGTAAATAAAATAGCATATATTCACAATTTCTTTAGGAAAAAGCTGCTGCATAAAACTTCTCCCGTCCGGCCTTGGCACCAAATGTTGAATTTAGGAAGCTTCGGGCACCGGTATCCCCAGTTTTCTAATGGTCCAGGAAGGGTGGGTAGCAGTCCAGCCAAAAAGTCAAAAGAGTATGCGCCTCACTCAAGTGTCCAAGTAATTGGACAAGAGTCCAATTACATCTGGACTCTTGTACCATGAAAGGTATGTACCGTATATACTCCAGTATAAGTCGACCCGAATATAAGCCGAGGCACCTAATTTTACAACAAAAAACTGGGAAAACTTATTGACTCAAGCGGGACCCTCTCTCGAGTATAAGCCGAGGGGGGCTTTTTCAGCATAAAAAATGGTCTGAAAAAGTAGGCTTATACTCGAGTATATATGGTATATCCCTATTTGATCACTCAGTTAGCGCTAAGTGGTGTCACCGATTTTGTTTCATTTGTCATATACTCTTTTCAGTGCAATCAATGCTTCTTCTTTAATATTTATTTATTTGGTGATTTACAGAAAAAATCACCTCGAGACAAGTATTTCAAAGCGTTAGTACTCCAGAAGTGTGGGACAGGATTTTCCAGTCTTGTTCTTAATTACTTTATTCAAAATCAGTGCCATTGCTATTAATGACTACCCCCACTCAACTCAAAATCGAATGCAAATTCTGGCTCCCACTAGGCCAGAATTTGCATGCGCAAAGATCGGAGAGGACACATCTATACTCTCTGAAGCCAATATGCAATTTATCTACTCTACAGCTGGGTACATACTACACAACGTGTGTACCCAGCAATATCGGCATCAATAGGGACCACGGGGGTACCGACACCGGCAAGTGCATACACATTTGCCGATGATGTCGGCAACAAACAAAGGCGGGTGGGAGCGGTGCCCATGCTGCATTCTGCAGCTTGGTCCTGGTTAACTATGTCCCCCCTTGTCTGTACATGCAGGATGATGGAGGACATGGATAATGATCCGCCAGAGAACACATCATTGGCGATATGGATCATACACACTAAGCGAGATTATAAATGATATCGCTCAGAAGGGAAGAAATTTGAAATATTATTTAAAATATTGCTTCGCTTGAGCTATAAACTTAACGGCAATGTCATGTATATAACATTACCCAGAAGTATTTTTTCCCTGAATAGGAATTGTTGATTTTCAAATCGCACCAGCTGCAACTTATCTTTCTGCTCCTAACAAGGTTTCAGTGAAGTGATTTAGGGTGCAAGCCTTCAAAATGATTTCTAAAAACCTTGATATATGCTCTAGTATGGGGCATACAGATATGTCATTCCTCATCTTGCCTCGGTACATAATGAGTCGCGGCACACAGGGCACATGAGACCTGCCAACTGTATTTGCATATGATATGCTACATTACAGTGTTTTCCACAAAAAAAAGAATAATATAGTCATTCCGCCTATCATTAAATCAGCAAAGTCTGCCTGTGCCTTGTATTTGTACACCAATCCTAACAAGCATTTTCTGTGGAAAAATGGACTAAAACACGCTCGACAATAGTAAAGGTGCTCACTGCTAGGCACAGCTAGAAGATCTGTTTATTGTGACTGCAGCAACAATGAGGTAGGATACATCTCTACGCACATATAGAGGAAGTAATATAACTTGTATATACAATAATCACCTCCAAATGACACATTTCCATTGGCATCCATCTTTACGTGGGATTTCATCAACTGTTTCTGCTCCTCAGTTGGGTAAACACCAAGGTAGTTCAGTGCCTGCATATGATATACAAAGAGCAAATTATGGATAGTAAAAAGATGTACAGTGAAAATGTCTACAACATGGAGCCTGTAACAAAAAGTACTATAGTGTAACTACAAAGGATGTGACTCTGAGTTGGACGCAGCAGTGATATCAGAAGCAGTGGAGCGAGTGTGTATGAGTTGAAGAGAGCACGTGTCCTGATTTTGTACATTAAGAGTACGGACCATACATTTGGGTGCACGGTAGCAAAAATGTAAGGTGCTTTCCAGGATGGAGATTGGGAGGTAATGGGGGATGCTAAAAGATGTACAGAGATGGTGCGGCTTATGGCTGTGGCATGTCACTGACAGTAGTTGGTGTTAAAACACTCACATAGGACGCCATACCCTGATGAAGAAACTTCAACTGCCATTGGTACAACTAATAATGCATCTAAAAGATTTCTACCTCTGTGGACACCGACAGCATCAGATGCACAGATGTATACCAGGGAAGGACTTTGTAGTGGCATTAGCATAAAGAGGCGACAAAACCATGATTGCATATACATCCAACTCAGAATCAGCCTTAAAGTACCATAGAAATGCATAATACAAGTTACACAAATGTACTTATGTTTTTCTACAAAAAATAGTAACTGTTAATATATAGATTTCATATGTTAGAAGACCAGGAATGTATTTTCCATTACCTATAAAAATGACAAACCATTAACAGGGTCCTGAAATAATAAAATAATCTTACTTTTTTGCATATGCACACTTGTTTTCCCCAAACTCCTCAGAAATTGTTGGATTTATTTATTAGTGATTAGGTTGAATGAGCGGAGATCGGCAGCATTACAGACACTGGCGGAGAATGCAGGGATGCATACAGTATAGGTCGCAAGGCTCCTCTGTGATTGGAGGCTGTTAGAAGATAATCTACCGGCAGACACCCACTCTTTGCTTTCGACAGTAGATAATCTTCTAGCAGCCTCCAATCACAGAGGAACCGAGACCCATCTGCACCCCTGCAACTGGTGTGGTCACATGGGTGGAAACCTAAACAAGGTGGGCTTTAGCTGATGATCCATCTCTCCTGCTGCTTTTGCAGAGATGAGGCAAATAGTGCTCAGGAGGGAACACATGTGGTAGCATGTTAGTGGGCCCAAATTACGTTCGAGAGTACATAGTGCCGCACATGTATCAACCACAATGTATATTTCAGACTACAGCACTCAATCTCAATGTTTTGAGCTGTGACAATAAGGATGCGAGTGGGTTAATAGCAAACTCTTACCATTTCCAGTTTCTCTACTTTCAGTTGGACATCAGGATTTATAGAAATCAACCTTTCCCGGCTGTGTCCCTGATTAGGAACTGTAAATAAGAGACACCAGGGTGTGTGTTAATTACTGAGGTTAATGGCAATTCATTGCAGCCTGATGTTTCCTGCTCCCTTCAACAAGTCAATTAGTCATCTGATTGCCACAGTCAATCAATTGTTGTACAATGGAGAGTGTTTGTGAAGGTTACTGAAATATATATGTGTGTGTTTGTGTGCACCGGTTTTTCGTCACGCTAGAAGAAATCAAGTAATTGCCGGGGTGGCCTACTGGATGAATGCATATAACAAATCCTCAGTGGGGCAAGCTTCAGCTGCAGAAAAAAGAGGTGGCACTCAGCCTGGTAAAGGTGTTTATAAGATCATATCCTTCACAGGTCCGGAGCACCACCTGGAATCATGATCCCCCACCGTCGCACCTGGAACAGCACTAGAGGTATGCCAGAAACCAACATTCCTGCCGTTAGCAGGGGATCATTATTATAGGTGGTGCTGCGGGCCTGTGGAGGAGTGTGCCTGGTAACACTGTATTATATATTGCGGTATCCAGCCCCCAGCATATTTATGTTTGATACGCATACAGTATTACATGTTCTTTTAAACACCATTCACCTGCACTATGGAGAGCCCCTTATGTTTTCTATTTTAACAGACAAATCACCTTCCCCTGGATCCTGGTGACACCGACTGGAGGGAGAAACAGTCCGTATTGTGGACTTTAGAGACTATATTATCCATACCCCTGCTTGGGTACTGGTGATCTGGATTATATCATCACAGTGACTTGAGCACTTTCCACCTTTCTCATCATTTGCAGATAAAATTTCTTAACACATCTTACTCCATATCAAGAGACACTTACATTAGAATTCTGCCACGCATGGCCATAGCAGTTTATTTTATCTGTATCTTGCCCACCTCTAATACACCATTTCCAATCACAGTTCCTCAGAGATTCTAAGCAAATAAAATTAGAGCAGCACTTACATTGCAACTCCAGTGTCCCAAATGAGCCTCATTAACCTCTGCTCAACACTACCCAGTGGTAAGGCAATGCACTTGTATAAGCTGGGTCTCAGCATCCTCCCTCTTGACCTGACCAAACCCTAAAGAGAAGTACTCCACTCCGTGTTTGTGCCCCCTTAACATGTCTGCTTCCCGGACTGGGGGTTCTTAAAAGGATCTGTATGTTGTGATCTATACCCACTTGAGGGAGTGTGATTTCCTCCCACAGTCATTCAAAGCAGGATGTGGCAATCTGTGACAACAACCAGCTATTGGTGGTGTAACCCTGTTTCATGGGTATCCTGAGTCCCATTAGGGGCTGATGTGCCAGTAGAAACATACTAAATAAATAAAAGGCTAGAACCAAAAAAAACTACCTAACATCTTTGTACCTCAACAAGAACTAAATTAAAAAGGTCTCTTGATAGATTGCCGTTTGTGGCACATGGTACATGGATTATAGGTCTGTCTTGTTATCAAATCATGAATGAAACACATAGTTCCGTATAAGATTTGTTTATTTGTCAGAAATAGCTAGCCTATGTACAATTGGTTGGTGGGCTTAAAGTGGTCCTTGAGAGGTAGTGGAACTCCCCTAACGCCACCCCCATTAGGCAGAGAGTAGACTAGTGCAGGGAATTTGTGCCTTACCTTCCAAAGGTCCCACAAGGAAGGGGTGTAGTCACACAATAGTAACTCCAATTAAAATTACAACACAGTTGTTAGGTTTCGGGAGTGAACCTGCAGCCGGGACTGCTGTTTAGAATAGCCACGGCGGGACCCTACACTGCCTCTGTTGACCCCCGAAATAAGGTGACCGGTTCCTGCAGAAACTAGGCTTCGTCTGTAGCCACCACATTTGAAAGGGCGAGTTAAGCCCGCCCTAGCTCCGGTGCAGCCAGGAGTTATGTGAGGACCAGGAACCCCCTAAGGGTACGGCCAAAAAGGTAATCTAGCTGAGGTAGCCTAACTAAAATTAAAGAAGGCAACTTGCCAAAACTAACTTATGCAGCTAATGCACCAGCGACCTAGTCGCCAACCAGCAGCGACCGCGTCGCATACACAAGAATAAAATACACCACACCAAAAGCACACAAAGAACAATACGTACAAGACAATAAACACGGAAGGTAGCACCTATACAAAAGCAACTAAGTATACAGCGTACTGCTGAGAGAACACCCCTGCATACAAGCAGAGGGTGGCCAAATGAAGATAGAGCCCAGAAGGGCCACAGGCAATAATGAGATAAGCAATGCCCCAAGTAGGGGTACTCACGGAGACCAGGAACCAGCTGACCAGGCAGGGAACACCACAGGGACGCATTCCCTGGAACAGACAGGCACTGGAGCAGAGAAAGGGAACAGGCTGATGAATAGCACAGAGCACTGAAGCTATCACCGGCGGGGGTGGACTGGGCTAGCTTCCCTAAAAAGGAAGTGTGCCCAATCAGAAGGAGAGTCCAGCCCCCCTAACGATTACCAGCTGGGGAGGTGTGCACCGGACAGCGTCCTGCACGCTGCCCAGTCATGCTAACACGGAGAAGGCTGCTTCCGCCACCAATCTCCCCCGGCGTCCTACGTTCCGGGCAACCCCAGCTCCCTTTGCCAAAAGCTGCGTCCGGCCGCGTTGTCCCCCAGCGTCTCTGGTTGACGAGCAACCAGAGTTTAGGAGGGACGCACGGCCGGGCACCCCTGCAGCGCCGGAGCGTGCCTCCAGCGCGTAACAACAGTAGCACAATCATATACCCATTACACTGCATGTAGTGCTCTTGATTCATATTAAATCACACAGTGGTGCCCCTTATACACTTAATGTACACAGTAGTGCTGCTTTTGCACATCTGTCTCTATATCTCCAGCAGGTCACCGTCCATGTCCCTCCAGCAGCTTCCCCACCCCTGAGTTCCTCCAGCCCCCTCTCACCCTATGTTCAGCAAGCAAAGTGCCTGCTCCTCTTCGTGGCTCTTCTTCACTTCAGCAGCAGTGATGGTATGACATCACATACGCCATGCCAGAAGAAGCAGCAGCTGGGACAGGTGTTTCTGTTGGAGTTACTGTTCAGGGCTGTAGTAGAGGTGGAACTCAGTTCCCCCTACCATTAGAGGTGGTGGAACTCATTTCCACCCCATTCTCCCTCACTTTAACCCCTGGTGATAAGTAATATAGGATACATATTGATGAACTTGTATGTCCACCGCGGTGAGCTGTGGCAGATGAGTCAGTTTCGGTGCATACTTGAAGCCGAACTCCTTGCACATGAGTGGCAATTTCTTTTGTCGCAATGATCGCATACATGTACTGCATGCCAGAACCTCCACATTTGCTCTATACGTGAAACGCGGTAGTAAGTATGCAAATGTGATCAGTGGTGCAGTTCACCCTTGTGTCAGAGGCGATCACAGAAACCACACACATGGCCAAATGAATTGTTTAGAAATAGCTTGGCAAACTGTTTGTCTGCGCCAGAGTAGCGTGACAACGCTGCTGGTTGCTTTAGTAACAGCATTGAAGGGCCTGTATTGGGGTCCACTGTGACCAAGGTTGGGTCATGAGTGGTAACCTCAGCATCGTTTTGATTTAGAAAATACATATCTGACGTCCTCGGTCGTTATGGTCCCTCTCCCGAGGGACCCGGTTGTGGAGTAGCGGTATCCATGCCGTATTAGTTCTGCACACTAGTATTTGGAGCCCCATAACTTCTTTCCTGGTGATCAGATTCTCAAAAAATTTTCTTGACTCTGTACCTACGGCTCCGCTCTGCCAAAGTTAATGGCGGTTGTCGGTTTTGTGGCGGATTTTGACTCTGATCCTTGCTCTTCTTTCGTGGCATGACTCGGTTTCATGAATTCAAAGCGCAGCTGCTTCTAAAATTTTCATAGTAGATAAATAGTTGTTGTATTAAAGGGTGGGCCCTTTTAAGCCCTTCCGAATGAGCGTCTGTGGCACTTGTAGTTTCAGAGCAATGGTATGAAAAAGAATCAAAGTGCTTCAAATTGTACTGAAATTTGTCTGAAACCCGCTGATGCACCACTGAAACAATAAGGCGAACATTATGTGTACACATGCACAGTCCGGCCTATGAACGGGGACTAAGTGGCGGAGCGAGGAGCAGTACATGTTTTTGTGAGAGGGAGTGCAGCCTGCATTACCCCCCCCCCCCCCCCGCACGTGCGAGAGAGACATGTAATCGATGTCAAAAACCACAGTTGCAGGTGGAGATGGTATGGTTTAAAGAGGCACTATTTAGTGCCTACTCCTTAAGGTGCCCATACACTACCATGCTTTGGGTAGATCGGGCCGAGAAATCGTACAAATCAGAGGTGTTTGACGACCCCCTCAGGGTCAGACGCTCGGTCTTGTATGTATCAGACTCTGACTTGTCCCCCTTCCCAGCGGCAGGGGACAGGTCCCATGCAATACAGTACATCACTATTGAAAGGCACACATGTTATGTATTGCATGCGATCCTGCCGCCCAGAAATATACTGGGCGACTCACAGGGGGTCGGATCACCATACACTGTGCTGTGATACATCAGAGTAGCGTATGGCCACCTTTAGCCTTCCTACTTCCTAGTGTCCCCAGATAGGACAATAAAAAGGAACAAATGGGGGAAATTTACTAAAGGAAATTTGTAAAAAAATAGGTGTATTTGTATCCAGAAATACACTTATTTTTGACATTTACTATCCCGAAAATACAGCAATTCGTAGTCGTATTGATGTGCTATCAACGCAAATACGAATTGCCGTATTTTCGGGATAGTAAATGTCAAAAATAAGTGTATTTCTGAATACAAATACACCTATTTTTCACACATTTCCTTTAGTAAATTTCCCCCAATGTGTCTGGTCTTGTACACTGAAGTCTGCGCATTTTCTGCTTCCATAAGCTTGGAGACCAGGTTTGTATGATATAAGTTAATCATTTTCAGTATTTCTATAAACATACCGGTAAGTATTGTTCATAATCCATAGTCTTTGACTGTAAAATACTGATTTGCTATAAACATTTTTTTGAATAAAGAAAACACACTCCGATTCCTAGAGCCATAACAGTTGGTATGCAGGGTTATACCCGCCAAATGATTGATCACGACATTCTGAAGTGAAAAAAAAAAAATCTAACTCTCAGCACCACCTTCAACCTCTGCTGCCCTAATCCTCATACGCTTCTTCCTTCCACCGCACTACAGCAGCAAAGGAAAGGGAAGGCAATCTACTTCAACATGACATTAAATTGAAAGCATGCTGCCACCATGGTAACGTAATCTTGCTTGATTTTACAGACATCTGTTCATTATGTGACTTCTGTTAGATCTATTGATTGCTACAGCTACTTGGAGAATGCTCGACTGGCTCTCCTGGTTATTCCAGACTTTTCAGCTAAAAGAGGTCTGCTAGAGGGCTTATTTTAGGAACTCACAGACTTTTCAATTCAGTCGCCTTTATCCACTTTTTCTAAAGCCCTGCCTGCATCTTTTGTGTGTCCCATAAAGCCTGCATTATGTTGCATGTTCTTTAAAAGATTGAAGTAAGATTAAAGTGTGAAGATCTTAAGGACGGTACCTGGCTTGTCTGATATATTCCTGTCTGGAGGGGTGGATAAGCGCTGCTCCTTACAGTATCCACTTTGGCTCTGTGTAAACAAACAGATAGTGGAATGATTATTTACTTTAAAGGTTATTAGCAGATAAATTTCACATTAAAGAGACCTGCTGCCGAGTGCAATAAGTTCCGAGTTCATCGGCCGTACAGGTTACCAGCCGAATTTACAGGGCAAAATGACGGTCCCCTTTAAAAAAAACACCGGCGACCGGCTGGCATTCCGTACGACAACCAGGGAGGGGGATTTACATCTGGATGCTTACATCTAAATCCTAAATTTAGTTTGACACACAAAATGAAATATAACCAAACACAGTCAATTCTTTGCAAGTCAACCTTCTATATTGTGCTTTAGGAGAGGTCAGATACAACTCAGCTTATACCCAACTCACACCAGAAATGCAGGGACAAACCCGGGAATTCAGTTGCCGGGACAAGCAGGGACATTCCCGGGTTTGGACCCATTCACACCAGAAATGTCCCTGCATTTTCTGGTGTGAGAAGGGGGCGGGACGGAGGCCGGCAGGAGGTGGGGAGGAGGCGGGCAGTCGGCGGGCAGGCAGCGGGATGGCGGCGGAGGTGGGGAGAATACTCACCCCGGTTGCTGGTCCTCCGTGCAGGCCAGGGATCCACACAGGCGGCGGTGCAAATGACGGGACAGGCTGCGAATGAAGATGACTCAGCTCTCCGGCATCCTCACTGCCGCCGGAGAGCTGCGTCATCATCATCCACCGGCTGTCCCATCATTTGCGCCCGCCGCCTGCATTAATTCCCGTCGGACAGGACACGGAGGACACGGCAACCCGGGTAAGTATACCCTGTACCTTTCACACCAGCCAGGTTCCCGGGTTGAACCCGGGAACAACCCTGGTACCTAGCCGGGTTGAAATTTGCCTGGGACTTTGTCCCGGGAACCTTTCACACCAGTGCTAGTACCGCGTTGTTCCCGGACTCAACCCGGGAATTTAGGCTGGTGTGAATGGGGTATTAGTATCAGATTTAAGACAGTGGATGGCAATATTTTCTTAGTTAGAACAATATTTGTATATATCTGGGGACAAAAAAAAAAACTCAGCGACAATTACATGATCCTAATTGTAAAGCATAACAGAATGTGTTGATGCTATTCAAGTAAATGTTACTGAATAAATAAGTTGCTAGAGAGGTTTTTTTGGGGAAATTGCATTAGTGAACAGGAAAAAGTTAATAGTTTGCTAAATGTATATCTTTTGGTGATATAACTGACTATTGTAATTTTCGATAATTCTGTCTTAGCATCACAACCCAGCATTGACCCCTTGGGTCTTGTGCTGCTTGTGTGATGGTCAGTGGTGCACCCCCGAGTTATAAAGTTATCAATTGAGAAAAAAAGGAAAGAGAAGAAACTCGGGTGGGGTGCACTCTAAATCCCCCAGGGAATTTCTTCTCCTTTTTTCTCAATTGAATAAATAAGTTAGCAGCCCGCTACACAGATATTACATATATGTACTTCTTCTTTTCTACTTCCTCCCCTAATTCAAAATCTTTTTTTCCTGACATGACTTAGGATATTAATTTGAGGATTTGCTACCACTATAGAGCTTTGGTTAAGAAGAATATTTCATATGTGTATTATGGTGGGTGCTGAATTAGCCCCGGTAAGTTTTCTCGTGAACAAAGTTCCGTTCTCGGGCAATGACATGGTATACTGGATTAAGTATACAAATCCCACGTGTTATGGGGCCTACACACATAGCAATGTCAGGCCATTTACTGAGCGATGTTACTACATCGCTCCGTGTGTAGGAGCATAGCGATAATGATGTGCGGCCTCACATGCCGCTATCGCCCTGGTGATTAATATTCAGTGTGCTGGATAAATCAAGTCAATCTCATTTGTCAGGGCCAGTGTTGTCAGTGGAGAACACTGGCCCTGACAGATCACTCAGCACACAGTGCTGGCACATCGCTGTGTGCTGAGCGATCTTGCTGAGCGATCTAGCATCGAGAAAAAAAAGCATTCCTAACCCTAGTATCCCTGGTATCGCTCAGAACGCTCAGCAGGGTCGCCAAATGTGTAAGGCCGATTACTGTGACTCGGAGGGCTGATAATGCAGGATTATGCTTCAAGAGTAAAGTAAAGCATAATACCCAATAAGTGCCGGGATCGGGTTACCTGAACATGCCAGGCGAATTAATTCGCTGCTGTAAATTACCGCAGCCAATAGGTCTAGTTGACATATTGCAATAAATGAAGCAGTTGGCTATATGTTCATACTTACTGACACACTGCTTTTAGGGGAACCTGGCATAGAGGACAGCTTTGTAGAAAAATCCATTCGCTTCTGAGCATTATCTGCTGGTAAAACAGTGTCCAGGTGTGTTTCCCCATGTCTGATGAAGGAGATCTCCCAGGAGGAACACTTTCTGCAGGGTATACAAGACATCTAATAATGGGACAGATGTATTAAGCCTGGCAAAAAGATAAACTGATAAACGCACCAGCCAATGAACTCCCAACTGTCATATTTCAAACACAGCTGATTGGCTGATGCGTTAGCTCCTTCCACTTTATCTCCAGTTTATCTCTTCACCAGAGTCAGTTTCATTCACCCCATCTACTCCTAAAAACTTCTGAAGTTTCAGGCTTATAACAAGATTTGAGCAACTAGAACTAGAAAATATTTAAATATGGCTACATCTGTCACTCAAAGTGGGTGTCTGTGTCTATAACGCTCTGTTCCTGGACTTTCCTCTTAATGTGTGATTGCCTTCATCTGTGCTGAACACCTTTCTGAAAAATTAACCTGTTTAAAACAGGTGATGGCAATCATACATTAAGGGGAAGTCTAGAAACAGAGCATTGTGTCCCTCCTGGAGAGGGTCATGTTGGGAGGTATGTGACAGAGAACCAGCCCAGTGAGCCCACAGACAGTGCCCACTGCCTTCCCATGTTGCCCAGCACTGCTACTCCACAGCCACCAGGTGAGCGCCCCCCTCCCGCGATTTGCGGCAAAACCTCCCCCCCCCGCGCGCCCCCCCCCTCCCGCGATTCGCGGCAAAAACACCCGCTCCCCCGCGACCCCCCCTACCGCGATTCGCAGCAAAAACACCCCCGCGACCCCCTCTCCCGCGATTCGCTGCAAAAAGAACCCCCCACGACCCCTCATGCAATTCGCGGCATAACCACCACCCCTTGACCCCCCCTCCCGCGAATCGCGGCAAACCCTCCCCCGTGACCCCCCCCCCCGATTCGCGGAAAAAACACCCCCCCACGACCTCCCTCCTGCGATTCGCGGCAAAAAGAACCCCCCCCGCGACCCCCCCTTGCACGATTGGCGGCACCCCCCCTGCGACCCGCGATTCGCGGCACCCCCCCCGCAATTCGCAGCAGCCCCAGGATTAAATGGCACCTGCAAAACACTGACATGGCTATGGTCGACAATGAAAAAGGTTGACATGAGTTTTTGAAGATTTATTTTTAATTTTTTTTTAATTTTTTCATATTCATTGTCATGTGTCGACATGGACACCAATGAAGTGGCACACTTATGTCAACATTTACATGTGTTGACCTTTCTGTGTTGATTTTTTCTTGTGGCGATTCGCGTCACACCCCCCCGCAACCCCCCCTCCCGCGATTCGCGGCACCCCCCGTGACTCCCCACCTCCCGCAATTCGCGGCAACCCCCCACCGGAACCCCTGTGAACCCCGCCCTCCCGCGATTCGCGGCACCCACCCCCGCAACCCCCCTCCCGCAATTCGCGGCACCCCCCCGTGATTCGCGGCAGCTCCAGAATTAAATTGCACATGGAAAACACTGACATGGCTATGGTCGACAATGAAAAAGGTTGACATGAGTTTTTGAATTTTTTTTGTCATTTTTTGAATATTTTCATATTCATTCTCATGTGTCGACATGGACACCAATGAAGTGCCACACTTATGTCAACATTTACATGTGTTGACCTTTCTGTGTTGATTTTTCTCTTGTGGCGATTCGCGTCACACCCCCCGCAACCCCCCCTCCGGCGATTCGCGGCACCCCGGCACCCCCCTGCGACCCCCCCCCTCCCGCAATTCGCGGCAACCCCCCACCGGAACCCCCATGAACCCCGCTCTCCCGCGATTCGCGGCACCCACCCCCCGCAACCCCCCCCTCCCGCAATTCGCGGCACCCCCCGTGATCCGCGGCAGCTCCAAAATTAAATTGCACATGGAAAACACTGACATGGCTATGGTCGACAATGAAAAAGGTTGACATGAGTTTTTGAAGTTTTTTTTTAATTTTTTGAATATTTTCATATTGATTCTCATGTGTCGACATGGACACCAATGAAGTGCCACACTTATGTCAACATTTACATGTGTTGACCTTTCTGTGTTGATTTTTTCTTGTGGCGATTTGCGTCACACCCCCCCCCCCCACAACCCCCACTCCCGCGATTCACGGCACACACACACACACCTCCCCCGTGATTCTCGGCACCCCACACCGTGACCCCCCCTCCCGTGATTCACGCCACACCCCCGCGACCCCCCCTCCCATGATTCGCCGCAACCCCCGCCCCGTAACCCCCCCTCCCGCGATTCGCGGCACCCACCCCCGCGACCCCCTCTCCCGCAATTCGCGGCACCCCCCCGCGATTCGCGGCAGCTCCAGAATTAAATTGCACATGGAAAACACTGACATGGCTATGGTCGACAATGAAAAAGGTTGACATGAGTTTTTGAAGTTTTTTTTTTCATTTTTTGAATGTTTTCATATTCATTCTCATGTGTCGACATGGACACCAATGAAGTGCCACACTTATGTCAACATTTACATGTGTTGACCTTTCTGTGTTGATTTTTCTTGTGGCGATTCGCGTCACACCCCCCCCCCCACCCCCCCCCGCAACCCCCACTCCCGCAATTCACGGCACACACACACCCCCCCGCGATTCTCGGCACCCCACCCCGTGACCCCCCCTCCCGTGATTCACGGCACACCCCCCGCGACCCCCCTACCATGATTCGCCGCAACCCCCGCCCCCGTAACCCCCCTCCCGCGATTTGCGGCAACCCACCCCGCGACCCCCCTCCCGCGATTCTCTGCAATCCCTCCCCTCCCGCGATTCGCAGCATCCACCCCCCCACAACCCCCCCTCCTGCAATTCGCGGCACCCCCCGCGACCCCCCCTCCTGCAATTCGCGGCACCCTCCGCGACCCCCCCTCCCGCGATTCGCGGACACCTAAGTTGCAATACAGGGCATCTTTCATACAATTCTAACCATATTTCTCATATACAAACGTTCACAAATTAAGGGGGCGCAGCCCCTTACGACGGTGTGAAGAGCGCCCGTAGGGCGCGATGAATCACCTAGTATTTAAATATTTGTACATGAAAAAGATTTAAAAAAAAAACATAATAATGTAGAACCGAGTTGGACTAAAGCATAAGAAATCCAAAACCTACAAAGCCCCTCATAATGTCTACACAATTTATTTAATGGGATATACATACCGTATTTATCGGCGTATAACACGCACAGGCGTATAACACGCATCTTCATTTTAAGAGGGAAATTTCAGGAAAAAAATTTAAATTTCTAAATAAAAACTTTAATTTTATCTGTTAAATTGTTAGTTCATTGTTGCGCCGTACACAAAACCCCACTTTACTTCACTACTTTACTTGTACCTGACGGGTACAAGTTCTCCTACCTCAGACAGCGAACTCTCGCAGTGCAGAGCGTTGCCGTGGTTACGCTTCGACGGCCGCGAGAATTAGACGTGAGGAAGGCGCGGCTTGCCGTTGCCTACTGATTGCCTCACACTCCACACGCTGCTACTGATCCACGCTGCTGTGCGGTATGTACGGAATATTACCGGTATATCGGCGGTGTATATGGTAAAAACATGGCTTTTTAACATTATATCGGCGTATAACACGCATACATCATTTGCCCCCTATTTTCAGGGGGAAAAAAGTGCGTGTTATACGCCGATAAATACGGTATATAACCTACTGCAGGTAGAATTCTTTAATTTTATTTGGTTACTTCTTAGATCTTGGTTTAGATGAGCAGATTATGATGGGTAGAAGCCAGGTAGAAATATAAGAAACCACCATGATGCTGCTTTGTTTTATTATCCACACAAAGACAAAACATGAGAGAAGAC
The DNA here is from genome assembly GCF_055691185.1 of Crinia signifera. Classification (NCBI taxonomy): domain Eukaryota; kingdom Metazoa; phylum Chordata; class Amphibia; order Anura; family Myobatrachidae; genus Crinia; species Crinia signifera. The sequence continues at coordinate 202,854,940 of NC_139222.1, forward strand.
AAATTTTCCCTACACTCAACACAAATAAGAAAAAGGAAAATGCTGAGGTATGAATGCTTGTTACAATGGTAGACACAGTCTAGTTATGTATACTTACGGGGGGTATTCAATGTGTCGCCGCTATTTCTGACGGGGAAATAGCGGTGGCTCCCTATTCAATGCTGTCTTTAGCGCCAGCATTGAAGCGGGATCACGGCAGAACGGGCCCGACTTTAGAAGCTGTCGGGCCCGTTCTGCCGATAACGGCCGTGGATTGTCGCAATCCCGGCCGCAGATCGACAATCCACGGCCGTTTTTGCGGCCACGCCCCCTTTGCGCCGATCGGCAGGCGGGACATTGAATCCCGCCTGTCGTTCAGCTGTCGGGCTGACCGCAAATGGGCCAGGATCACGGCTGTCGGCAGGGATCGACAGCCGTGATCCTAGATTGAATACCCCCCCCCATAGTTCCCACAAATACAGCTGTAATTTACTAGCCTGAGTAAACATTGACCAAACTGCATAGTAAAAAGTGTACCTTAATTTTGCTCTATTTAATATGCTTTTTGCCTCCTCACATGACACGCCAACCAATGATTCTTTATTCACAGATACAAGCTGGTCTCCAGGTCTTAATCGTCCATCCTAATGAAAGAGAGAATTATCAACTAGAAGGCTTTGAAAACCCTTCCCTAATGAATTGGGGTATGTAACTTAAAAATCCAGTGACACACTAGCCATATATTGTACAGCCAATGGGAACATTATAATAACAGTATTGAAGTAAAATACATGCTTTACTTCGCATCAGGCTGTTGCTATAGCACATTAACCCCTTCCTGACGCAGCCAGTTTTTGCGTTCCTGACAGAGCCATTTTTTTCAAATCTGACATGTCTCACTTAAGTGGGGATAACTTTTTTTTGCTTTTACTTATCCCAGTGATTTTGAGATTGTTTTTTCGTGACACATTGTACTTCAAATTAGTGGTAAATTTGGGTCGATACAGTCTGTGTTTTTTTGTGAAAAATACCAAAATGTCGTGAAAAAATGGAAAATTTAGCGATTTGCAAAATGTTAAATTTTCTGCTTGTGAGACAAATAATCATACCACTCAAAATAGTTAATAACTAACATAGACCATATGTCTACTTTATGTTGCCATCATTATTTCAACTTCCTTTTAATTTTTTTGGACACTAGGAGGCGTAAAATATGAATAGCAAATTCTCAAATTTTCAAGAAAATTTCAAACACTGATTTTTTTAGGGACCAGTTCAGTTCTGATGTGACTTTGAGGGACTTGTATGTGAGACACCCCCATAAATGATGCCATTTCAAAAACTGCACCCCTCACAGTATTCAAAACAGCATTTTGGAAGTTTGTTAACCCTTTAGGTGTTTCACAGGAATTAAAACAAAGTGTAGGTGAAATTTCAAAATTTCATTTTTTTTGCAGAGTTTCAATTTTAATACATTTTTCTAACGAATACAGTAGATTTTACTAGAGAAATGTGACTAAAAATTGATTCCCCCAATTCTTTTGTTTTCATAAATATCCTATATGTGGCCCTAGTGTGCACGGTGACCAAACCACAGGCTTCATAATAGAAGGAGCACCTACTTGATTTTGGAGCCTCCTTTTTATGAGATTATTTTTTAGGCACCATGTAGGTTTCTAGGCACCATAAGATGCTAAAAGTTAGGAACCCCCCCACAAGTGACCCCATTTTGCAAACTACACCCTTCAGGGAATTCATCTAGGGGTATAGTGTACATTTCAAACCCCCAGGGGTTTCACCAATTGTGGTACAACTGGGCAGTGAAAATAAAAAAAAAAAATTTTTCATTTTCACAGCTCAGTTGTATCAAAATTGGTGAAACCCCTGGGGGTTTGAAATGTACACTATACCCCTTGATGAATTCCCTGAAGGGTGTAGTTTGCAAAATGGGGTGACTTGTGGGGGGGTTCCACTGTATTGGTGCAACATAGCACCCACCATTCATTCCACCAAAATCTGTGCTGCAAAATCCAAAAATCACTCCTTCCCTTCTGAGTCCTGCCATGCACCCAACTGGTATTTTTTGGTCACATGTGAGGCATTGCCGTACTCGGGAGAAATTGGGGCACAGATTTTGGGGTGCTTTGTATCCTTCATTCCTTGTGAAAATGAAAAATTTTGAGCCAGAACTGCATTTTTCTGTAAAAAATTACATTTTTTTACACAAAAATGCAGATCTGGCTCAAAATTTTTCATTTTCACAAGGAATGAAGGATACAAAGCACCCCAAAATCTGTGCCCCAATTTCTCCCGAGTACGGCAATGCCTCACATGTGACCAAAAAATACCAGTTGGGTGCATGGCAGGACTCAGAAGGGAAGGAGTGATTTTTGGTGGTGGAATGAATGGTGGGTGCTATGTCGCATTAGCAAGACCCCCGAAGCACCAATACAGTGGAACCCCCCCACAAGTGACCCCATTTTGGTCACCAGCTTTGGGAGGGGGGCTGGCGCTGTGGCTGGCGGGGGGGTGGGAGGGGTGCTGGCGCTGCGGCAGCCGGGTGGGTGGGAGTGAGGGGGGCTGCCGGGTGGGAGGGGGGGGGGGGCTGGCGATCGGTGGTGATCGGTGCTGTTCTTAACAGCACCGATCACCACCGATCACTGTGTTACCGAGCGGCTTAGCCGCCGGTAACACAGAAAACGCTGCAATTGGCTGTTCACATTTGAACAGCCAATCGCAGCGATCGCCGACCGGGGCTCAGGGACAGCAGACATCTCCAAACTGTCACCGCGTCTATGGACGCGGTGACAGTTTAAAACCATGACGTATATATACGTCTTCGGTCGGGAAGTACCTCCCGACCATGACGTATATATACGTCTTCGGTCGGGAATATCTATCTGTATATATATATATATATATACACACATATATATATATATATGTATATACACACATATATATATATATATATATATATGTGTATATACACACACATATATATATATATATATATATATATATATATATATATATATATGTGTGTGTGTATATACACACACACACATATATATATATATATATATATATATATATATGTGTGTGTGTGTGTGTGTATATACACACATACACACACACACATATATATATATATATATATATATATATAATCATTTCATTTTATTTTTTTTCATTTTTACTATGTCCCTAGTGCCTAGTGCTGCTGCTGCTGCTGGCGGGGGGAGGGAGGGAGGGAGGGAGGGGGGAGGCAGCGCTGCGGCGCATAACAGCACCGATCACCACACGGCTGCCGGGTCCCGGGTAAGATATAGTGCTGCCGGGTGGGAGGGAGGGGGTGACCGCGGATCGGTGGTGATCGGTGCTGTACTTAACAGCACCGATCACCACCGTTTTCTGTGTTACCGAGCGGCATAGCCGCCGGTAACACAGAAATAGCTGTGATTGGCTGTTCACATTTGAACAGCCAATCACAGCGATCGCCGACCGGGGGGGGCATTCCTGCCCCCCCCGGGCGGCGAGGGGGGATGTCTGCTGTCAGGGACAGCAGACATCTCCAAACTGTCACCGCGTCTATAGACGCGGTGACAGTTTAATGGCATGACGTACATTTATGCCATGTGTCGGGAAGTACTTCCCGACCATGACGTAAATGTACGTCCAATGTCGGGAAGGGGTTAAAATTATTTTACATTATTTTATTTTTTTTACAGTGGGGAAGGAAAAGATAAAAATGCGGATGCCAGGAATTCCTGCTGCAATAAGAACAGCAATAAAAACAGTATGTTGGCACCTGCCAACTGAGATGCACAGATATTACTCACCTGCAACAAATCAGCAGAAGAAAACCCACTGAGGAATCAACTACAAGTGTTTGTTACTATGGGGCAGATTTATTAAGCTTGGAGAAGAGATAAACTGGAGATAAAGCGGAGAAAAGGTAAAAGGAAATAAAGCATCAGCCAATCAACTCCCAACTGTCTTTTTCAAACACAGCTGATTGGTTGATGCTTTATCTCCTTTTACCTTTTCTCCGCTTTATCTCCAGTTTATCTCTTCTCCAAGCTTAATAAATCTGCCCCTATATTTGTTCTTTTTTTGTCATTTATATAAAAAATATATTTCTATTTTCTATATGTACTCGTCTACATGTTTTCACCATTGATTGCGAAGTGGCCAGTGGCCATCAATGGTAAGAAACTATGCATAGGATGATTGATAGTTTTACTCAACAATGGTTATCCTTGCTGTTTCACTCACTTGCCCATGGTTCAATATGGAGTCTTGGGGTGGAACTTTAAGGTTGCAACCGGAGGCAAAGCTAGGCTCCGTATCCCAATACCAACTGGAGGGGGAGGGGATCTGCATCATCTCCACCATTAATGGCAAAACTATTCAATATTGGGATTAAACCAGTTGTTCCCCCATCCAGTGACAGGATGCTAACACTCTCTGGGTGAAATTTAATAGAATGATAGTTTCATAAAGTGAGAGATTTGGTAATAAATCGCCAGTTTTTTTTTAAAGCGGCAATCATTTACACTTCAAAATCATACTGGTTTAGCAGTGTAAATGATTGCCGCTTTAAAAAAACCTGGAGATTTCTTACCAAATCTCCCACTTCATAAATCTCTCATCCTATTAAATTTCCCCCTTTGTTTCCTGGTATATATATTATATGTATGTTATGAGGATTTCATAAATAGCACCAAACAGGGAGATAAAGCTGATAACTAGAAACATAAGTGCGGACTAATGCAGACCGTATACAAATTCACATACAGTACATACAAAATTGTACAGTTATCCTCATTATGTAGAGGAGAAAGGGTGGAGGGCCCTGCTTATGCTTATGTATACAGTATGTCACACTGGATACAATATATCCAAATTTCACTGGCTTTAATTATTGACAAAGAGGTGGGGAGAGAATAAAGGTCCACACTTTGACCATTGTAAAAAAAAGGGGGGCACAAAATGCCCTTTCAGTGCACAACTTCTGATAAAAAAAGTATATATTGAAAATATATAATAATAATAATAATAATAATAATAATAATAATAATACAAATATTTTTTTGCAACTGAATGGAAACCAAGAGAGAAAAAAAAAGAAACTAAATTTATTTTAAAATAAGTGAGCAAATATGATTCTTTCTATGTGAAGTCACTAATGTAATTTTGTAAAAACGCCTTATCCTTGTCAATGTGACCATATACTCTATTAAGCATGAATCTAGGTTAGTACTGCGTATACTCTCACAGAATATAGTTCATCAAGATAACCCACCGTTATGTCACTGCAGAATCATTACATTGACCTGATTACACCAGTGGAAATTTAAGCTTGTTAACACAACCCAGAGCTGAGAAAATGTAATAAGACACATACACATCACATACTGTATGCATGTTCCTTTCTAGCATCTCACCTGAAATATTGTCAGAAAACAATCTATTAAATGTTTTATACAATCAGGTTTTTATATGTGTGGGACTTTGGGATTTTAGATTATGTAATATACAACAGTATCCAATTATCAAACATACCATGAACATAAACACTATCTGATGAGGGTAATAAAAAATAATGAAGATAAAGTGAGGAGGTGCCATGTTGGGAAAGTACTGGCATACATACCAACTAAAGGCCCCCATACACTATGCGACTTCTCCTACGGGAGAAGTCACATCCAATTCCCCTTGAGCCACCGGGGAGCCTCTCAGGTGGAAGGATCGCATGCGTTACTTCGACATGCAATGTATTGCATGCGATTCCCGTTACATGTCGCCGGGAAGGGTCTGACACTGCGATCTTACAGGCATGACGTATGATCTCCGGCTCTGATCTGACGTGCATCGGAACAGACGTCAGACACATGCTATTTGGGCTGATTTCACTCGATGTATTGTCCCGATGCGCCACAAATGGGTGAAATCCGGCCTAAATTGCATAGTGTATGCAAAATGCAAGCCTTAAGAAGTTGAATTGTGAAGGGTGCAAGGTGAGGTTGCCACAACTTGTATAAGAGTTCTGTCCGCCATAAAGTGGGGCCACTGCCACAATGACACACATCAGTGAATTAACTGTAAATAGTAGGATCGACCCCTAGGAAGGCAAATGGTGGCACTGGACTCTCAGGGGGAATGGAGTAGCCTGAAAGGACCAAAGAGAGTGCTGTCTACTCACAAGGGATAATCTTGTTGGTATTGATTTTTTTTTTAAATTAATAATATCACAATAATACAATAAATAGGTGACTAAATATCACAGTTTGTAGCACTTAATATCACAATTAGTATAAGGAAAAACCTTAAATATAGCCTGTCACACAAGTGTGTAAATGTGCAGAAATCAGTTAGGATGCCGCTTGTTCAGTAACACAATAACCATGTTAAATAGTCAACATTTATTTATCATTCTATTGGCATTAGCCCAGCTTGGCTGATTAACCTAATTCTGCTGTTAGTAATGTCCTATATATATAAATTCAATCAGCAAAAACAAAGCTGTGTGCTGATAAGGGGTTAATATCAGCTGTCAGTGCTTATAAGGCAGTAATGGAAATCCAATAAGTAAAAATCTAACTTTCTCTCCCACTCCAAATCATGAGAACCAATGGCCTGTCATGTTTACAGTTTTTGGCATTTTAGCTATTTACCAAAACATTTCTAAATAAGTTATAAAGCAGTAGTTCCCAAACTGTGTGCCGTGGCTTCCTGGGGTGCCTTGGGATTCTTACAGAGGTGCCATAAGTTGGTGGTCTAGGACCAATTCAAATGATTTATTAGAGTGGGAGTACCAGCAGTTAGTATTCCCATGTCGGTATACTGACCTTTGGAATCCAGACTGTCGGTCAGTCATACCACACCTGTTCTGGGACAGCAATCTTGAATCTTAGATCAACCTGTACAAGAATGTGTGCAAGTAAAAGTATGCAGAAGACCTGGAATGGCTCCGAAGTATACCACATCGTCTATAAAACACTGAGGAGGCGGTGTGATGGCATGGGCATGCATTGCTGCCAATGCCACTGCATCACTAGTGTTTATTGATGATGTGACAGAAAACAGATGCATCCGGGTGGATTCTGAGGTGTACAGGGACATACTGTCTGCTCAGAATCAGTCAAATTCACCAAAGATGATTGGAAGGCGTGTCACAATACAGATGGACAATGACCCAAAGCATCCTGTGAAAGCAATCCGGGAGTTTTTGTTTTAGTTTGTATTTTCAAGGCAAAGAAGTGGAATATTCTGCAATGGCAGAGTCAATCGCCTGATCTCAACCTGATAAACGCATGTATTTCACTTGTTGGCAACTAAAGGCAGGAAGACCCATGAACAAACAACATATGAAGACATCAGCACTAAAGGACAGGAAAGCATAACAAACGAGGAAACCCAGGATGCCCATGGGTTCAAGACTTAAGGCAGCCATAGCCTGCAAAGGATTCTAGACAAAGTATAAAAAATTGGCATTTAATTTTATATTATATTACTTTGTCCAATTACATTTGAGCCCCTGGCATACAGGGGACTGTGTATAAAATGGATGCAATTCCTTATTGGTTTATAAACTACTAATTACCAGCCCGTCTAAAATGGCGGAACATCATAAAAATAATGTCAGCACCGTCGGCAGTATGCGCCTGAATGGAGCTAAACTTGAATTCCCCCATTAGACATCCTCTAGTCCCCCATCATCCCCCCATAGAGGTGAGGAGCAGTGTAAGCATTTTATTATATGTGATTTTTTGTTCAACCCCTTGAAATAAAGTGGCCTGTGTTTTCCTATGTACGTACAATGAAAAAAATTGGTCATGCATACAAATTAATCTCCACTCACAGTAGGACTAATAGCATGTAGATCAATGTACCTTTTCCTAAGTTAGACTTTAACCCACCCACGCTGAGGATGGCTGAACCAGGTATATCAAGGTACAGGTATGGGTCATAGGGTCAACAGTCATTAGGTTGACCACTATAGGTCAACACATGAAATAAATAGGTTGACATGCATTAGGTTGACAGGTGTTTTCAGGGGGGGGGGTTGTGTCTTTCTCGACTTAAGTCGACATGGACGCCGCCATGCTTCGGGCACCCTATTACATTCTCACTTTATTCCCACTTCAATAGTTAAGTATGACGAATGACCATGTTGACATAATGAATGTCGACCTAGTGACTGTCGACCTACTGTATACTTTTCAACCTATTGCTTGTAGACCTAGTGACCGCATCCCCAAGGTACTGTATCTTTGGCCTTCACAGGTGGTCTTCAACTGTAAATCACTACTGAATTATTCTACAATATGTAAAAAACTCTTTTTATCAAAAGATGGATTAAAACAATCGATTTAGAGAGCATATACAAAAATAGTCTTAAACAACAAAAAAAATTGGTTTAAAAACTGCTCACATACAGTACATCTAGTCTCCTTGAACGTTAAACAGCCATGACAAGCCATGGCGTGACTCAGCAGTGCCGATAGTCTTTTTGCTTGATTTTGCATCTTAATCACATCACTACAGTATGTGAGTGAATAAGACTTTGCTGATGAAACTGATATGTAGTATGCCTATATTCTATGTAAGACTGCAGCTCTATCTGCATACAAAATGCTACGTTACAGTGTTTCTATGGAATTAGACTTTCAGTAAAAAAAAGAAAAAGGACACCCGATGCTGGCAGGAACTGCCGGCTCCCGCAACGCATCTCGCGGTTCATGATGTATTAAGGACACATTTGTACCTGCCAATAGGAGCTATACCAGGAGGAATATGGAACACAAAATACGGACAAGTTAGGGCTGAAACACTGTGCTGGTTTTGATGGTTTTTAAACATTGATGAGGAATTCATTCATGTGGGCTATATTTCTTTCATATTATTAATTGCAGTAACTAATGGAATAAGAACTTCTACTAAAACACATACAGTACTGGGCTAAATGTAATAGCCCACAATTTATTGTGTCTAGATAGTTGTAGCAGATTTAATGCGGTAATTAACTTACAGGCAAAACCAAACTGGTTTTGGCTTTAGACTAATTGCTGTTGTAAATCTAGTTAGTATTTCTCTAGAATTGAGTCTGCTCAGGCAGATAACAGGCTATTACAACATTGGGCCCATTTTGTTTATTTTAATGGCTGTTCTGATGATTCACTGAAATTGGCCTATATTTATATGTCGTACGATCAACCGCAGGACCTCATTTACCATCATCTAGCATTTAACTGGACGTTTGTAGATTTCTCATGCCACATTATATTCCAAATTGAAACAGTCATCGTGCAACATTTCAGGCTTCAAAACTGTTTTGGGGATTAAATTACACTGTAACTTTATCATGATCTACATGACCTCATTTACTAACAACTTGTATTGTAATGAAAGGAGCAGGTTATACATTTAAATCAGCAGGATATATATATTTATAACCTGTTTTGTCCTCTGCTGATGAGGAATAATTAAATCTGTGACTACTATTCTCTTTTGTTTCATCGTTAAATTAAGCAATCATACACAAAAAAGAACATCATATCTGAAAATTTAAGAGCGGTTATTAAACACTGATTACTCTCTTTGCACAACCCCCCCCCCGCTCCTATTTTCTTAAAACAATGGGTGTACCCATCGAGATCAGCAGTGGCAAGGACCCAGCAGAATTGGCAAGTGCATTGGCGCACGCCTAGTCAGCGACATACTGCTGGGAGATACAGTATTTAGATTTTGTCATTCCGATCCATCGGAAATCGGCAAAAACATTACAAATATCATCCAATGTGTACCGTAGTTTAAGTTCCCTAACAAGTTATGTTTTGCATTATCTCAAGAACTGAAACCAGTTAAAAAAAAAGGCTACTTTCATTTGAATTCAGCACCCTCAAAACACCCTAAATTTGTTCAAATATCCTTGGCAATAAAAAAAAACTTGCCCCCATTTCCCATAGATAATTATCTTTATATGCAAAGGTGGAAGCTGCAAACTATTACATCTGGATAACGTATTATGTAAGATCTTCCACAAGTAGAATGAAATGATGTCCTTATGGCCAACAAACCTCTTAATGGTATAGTATAACTACAGAGGTATTCTTACTCATGTGGCCCCATGTAGCTTACTCATGTAGCTGCAGTGTTTGTGTGACAAATCTAAAAATAGAACAATGTTGTTAAGAGAATTCCTAGTGAATTAATGAAACATAAATGCTAGTTAAAGCAAGAATAGCTCCCACCAATATGTATAGGTGAAAGTAATGCTGGGTACACACCAGGACGACTAGGGCCCGATCCCCACAATCTAGATCCAATTCCGATCAATTGGATGTAGATTGTGTGCTGATTGGGCCCTTTTCTGACCTGGTGTGGACCGATACCGATCCGATGCGCGGTCCCGCGGGTCGGTCGGTCGTTATTGAGATCCTACCTGCTGCAGGTAGGATCTCAATGACGACCATACAGCCGGGTGCGGGTCGCCATCGGATCGGACCCGCTCACGGTGCACATCGTGAGCGGGTCGTGCCCCCCCGCGTCACCGTGAGCGAGTCGGACGAGACACTGACGACCCGCTCACGATGTGCATCGTGAGCGGGTCGTCCTGGTGTGTACCCTACATTAGACTTTAGTAACGTACCGATTACATGTATCTCAGTCTGTCCTACAATATCCAAAGTATCAATCATTGTCATGAGAGGGGCAATATTTTACAGGTTATATTTATATTCTTTTGGGTTGTGTCATAATTTACTCATTTTTTGTGCACCTTTTGGCGCAAGAGACATAGTGTGATTTAAGCTGTAGATACGGTGCGATTCTGGCTATCCATTTTGACTATATAGCGAAAATCAAATAGAAAAAAAGTCTATTCAGTGAATCATCAGAACAGCCATTAAAAAAAAACAAAATGGGCCCAATGTTCTCATAGCCCGTTATCTGCCTGAGCAGACTCAATTCTAGAGAAATAGTAACTAGAGGAATAAAACTAGATTTACAACAGCAATTAGTTTAAAGCCAAAACCAGTTTGGTAATTACCGCATTAAATCTGCTACAACTATCTAGACACAATAAATTGTGGGCTATTACATTTAGCCTAGTACTATGTGTTTTAGTAAAAGTTCTTATTACATTAGTTACTGCAATTAATAATATAAAAGAAATATAGCCCACATGAATGAATTCCTCATAAATGTTTAAAAACCATCAAAACCAGCACAGTGTTTCAGTCCTAACTTGTCCGTATTTTGTGTTCCATATTCCTCCTGGTATAGCTCCTATTGGCAGGTACAAATGTGTCCTTAATACATCATGAACCACGAGATGCGTTGCGGGAGCCGGCAGTTCCTGCCAGCATCGGGTGTCCTTTTTATTTTTTTTCACTGAAAGTCTAATTCCAGAGAAACACTGTAACGTAGCATTTTGTATGCACTGAATAGGTCAGAACCACTTCTGATCTATTCATGTCGGAAACTGCCGTCTTTTCTGCAAGACGGCAGTTTCGACAGTGATTGAATATACCCCGTAAGGTTGAAACTCTGATCTATCTTAAAGAAATAGGTTACTATAGCTATGACACTTTGAAGCTTTACTCTACCAGTTTAATTGAAGATTAATGACTGGAAATCTAAGCAATGAATTTATAAAGTGCATTGGAATTTCTTTTCCTTCCAACTTTCTTCCCTTTCCAGAATACTGAAATGATTCTGGCAATGCGACTCACTCAATGTACAAGTTGGGATACACAATTATTGAACATGTCTTCCTCCTAAAATCATGTAAGTTATGTAAACACAGAATAATTAATGTTTTGAAGACTATATCTTCAAGTCATTGATGACCTCTAGTGGTGGAAAGGTAATTGCATTTGGAGATTAATATTCCTGTTCCTGAAGAGAACATGCTGCACCCACTGGGATAAGTTCCCCTCGCTGTAAGAACAGCTCAATTCACCTTACCCAAAACAAATCTCAGTAGTTGTAAGCATAATTCCATCTAAACTACCTGATATGAAGCAATAAAGCACTTTTCAACAATATTTGTGACATTAAATTTTTTTAACTAAACTTTTACATAAAAAGAGAAAACAGTTGGATTATAACACTTAGTAGTCAAGCCAATTACCTGCCAATTTACTGGGAGATATAGATCCAGCACCCAGTCCCAAAGTTTGTCACCCTAGTGGAGACTCTGACATGAACAAAAACTTAGGGAGAGGACCCTCCAACTACAAGAACCAGTGGTATAGTGAGCAGAGTGTTTCAGAGACAGACTAGGAGCTGTGGTGCTGAATACACAGTTGGTGACTTAGAACACAATGAGTACAACTGAAGTGACAGAGACAGTCAACTTTACCTTGCAATGAGCAAGTGAGTTGAAATACAGAAGACTTGCTTGAAGTCACTCTATTAAACCTGACAACAAACTTGCCACTTGAAAGCACTATGACTTTTGACAATATACCCGAGTGCTCTGATAATAGCTCAGGTAGAACCATAATGGAATTGGAATGAAAGTGGCAAACAGGAGCCGACTTGAGCCAGACAAGATCCGCACTGGAGAAAATAGTAGGCTGCACTGGCCTGAAACTGTAGAATGAATGGAACCTGGTGGAGAATAGCTGATCTGGAGGAGAAAACTGAACACAGGCTGAGCCAATGTTTGGTCTCAGGAAATAGCAGTGAGCTGCAGGATGAAGGTAACAGCCTCATAGACAGAAGCATTGAAGTGGCTTTCACAGATCCCAAAAGCACAGGTTCAGACAGCAGACCAGAGACTGGAGGCACATACTGGAAAGTGAGCAGGCATACTAGTAAAGTACCATGTTGGTCAAAGGGTTTACGTGTGTCGAGTGTAACTTTAAATAGGGCGCACTGTAGAACAGCAGGACAGTAATGTGTGTGCAGTAGACAGGACATGAGCATCTAATGGCTCCCATATATCACCAGTCACAATGCCCCAATTCCCCGACCTGCCTGCACTGCCACCGATGATCAGCGATCTGTTGGGGAATCGGAGTAATTAAACATGTCCAAGACAAAGGAATGCCAGAATCCTGACCAATAATGGGATGGGGGAATCAGGATTTTATTTCCGGATAAGATCTTTACACGGTACTTGTGTACTTTCACGAGGGGGGACACGGATACCTGTGAAGCCCGCGAGGGGACACGGATACCTGTGAAGATATCCGCGTGCCACGCTTCGGGCTCGGTGGCTCGCTGCGCTCGCCACACTTTCTATTCTCAACTCCACGCCGACGTGGATAGTGGGGGTATGAAAAGGTCGTAGGACGCGTACCGATCTCATGCAATCGCATGCGATTTTAGCAAAAATGCCCAAAACCACGGGAAAATCGCATCGCATTCCATCGCATGCCACTACATATGGCATGCGATGGGAGCCGTCAAAGTACACTAGTACCCTTTACACTCTCAGGAAACAATAAATATATACATATACACACACACACACACACACTAGCAAGCCCGCTCGAAGCAAGTGCTCCTAAAGCTAGTAGATGTAGCTTCACTCGCTGCCAACAGATGGCAGTGTTTCGGAGCCGCAATGGTGGTACTTCCCCTCGTAGAGGTGAGGAGTAGTTAGCCATATATTTATGTATTCCCCAAAAAGTTGTATAGCCCCTTTCATAAAATGGATGAAGATAGTTTTCCAAGAATAATCTTTTATTTCCTTCTTTCAACAGTGGTAAAAAAATGCGTCCCCTTCGTTACCACTGTTGAAAGAAGGAAATAAAAGATTATTCTTGGAAATCGATCTTCATCCATTTTATGAACGATTACGGAGCTTGTGGATATTTTTAAGTGTTAAGGCGCTATACCACTTTTTGGGGAATACATTCAGGTTGGGGGTTTCCTTGCCCTCGGGAAACATTGTGGCTAAGCTTCCAAGTGATTAAACCTTGTAAAAACAATTGTTATCATTATATTAGCGCGTGAGAAGTATTGGGATTAATACATTTATTTATATTTGAAAAATAACAACATTAAAACTACTCACTTTTTGACAGTCTCCCCCAGGGATGATATCCTTAATGTGGATAAATGGTCCTTCTGTTCTGCTTATGCCACCAACAAGGCTCAGGCCAAGACTAGTTTCTTTGGGTATGGCGACTGTCTGGATCAAGTCCTCACTTGAAAACAATAATTTGTTCATTATATGAAAATGCCTAAAATGTGGGCAGAAGAAACTGATGCTACATTGTAATTCTTTCAATTGAGACAGTTTAAATTAGTCAAAAATTATGGAAATATATACAGTACATACAATGCTATTTTTGTGCAATTTTGGAAAGGTGGATGTAGTGCTATCATCTGCATAAAAAGTATATTATTGTGGAATTAAGTTTAAAAAAATGATTTTAGTTTTACTGAAATCTCAATTAAACACAAACTAATATTCACTTTTAGGTCAATACTGGTTTCATTTTATTTGACAAACTGCCTCATCAGTTTTATTTAAAAACTACTGCACCCAGAAGGCGATTTTTGATAGTGGCCTAATTTGACTAAGCAATTGTGACTTTATGCACTGGAGATTGTGACTATGTTCACTATGATAGTCTACAATATAGTCAAGATAGACTTGCCTACACAGTATATTTTGCTAGGCGATTCTGACTTAGCAGGGCTGCGCATTGGTATCTGACCTTTGAAAAAGCTGAGACCCTCAGCGAAATGCGTCAGTGCCTAGCACCCCTCTCCAAGCTTTCCTTCAAACACTTTGTGGATTACAAATCACCACCTTCATTTTTGGATACCTGAACCAGGACTCTATTTGTGGACTCAACCTCCGATTGAGCCTTATTAAGGAAGTAAGAGGGGTGCCATTCCCTAAATCCAAAACGCAATCTAATTTTGCACCATTTTTCTGAGAATATGTAATGATATATTGTCATTTAATGATATTTAATGTGTGTATTGTGATGTTTTTTTAGGAATAAATAATTCCTATATCATACTGTTGGTTAATCGTTCCTCAAAGCGCAGTTTTCCTCTTTCTTGCTTTTTCTGCGCATTGGTATCGCCTGCATGTTTAACACCAGATGATTTTGACTATCTAGTCAAAATCGCCTGCCAAAATCACACCATGTGTACACCCCTTTATAATACAGTATCAGTAAGCCTCAATTACACAAATAATCAAGCTCAGGGGCGTGATGTCTGGAAGTCCTGCTTTTTGGGAGGTACTCATCTCCTGGTGCTTATGCAGTGGAGTTGATTCTCACTTGGGAACCAAGTAACCTTAAGCTGGGTATACACTACATGATTCGCGGCACCATTAACAATATTGGCGGTGGATCTGGATGAACAATCTAGTACTTAACACTGAACATTATCGTTAACAATATCTTTCAGCTACATCACCTAGCCACAATGCAGGGGTCGTTAACGATTTGCGGGTACACACAATAATATTGTTAACGATATCTTTATCTTGTATATCGTTTGCAAATATTGCATAGTGTGCAAAATCATATTGCACTACAGGTGGGTCAAATTCTGTTTGTCCTGTTTGGTATGTAGATATGGAGAAACCATACGGCAACATTTATTTAGTAAACATTTACACTTGAATCCCACATATTTAACATGTGTTACTATATAAACACAACACATTCTTAAAAAACAAAATATACTGTATGTTTTGTCAGGCAAAGGGGGATATCCTATTATCCCTGAAGCTGCTGTGAATCAGCGCTGCTAATAGGATATCCCCAAAGACACTGGTCCTACAAACTCACCAAAATATTACTTTACTCTTTTAAGGCTGCTCCAGGCTTTAGGCTGTATTAGAGACGCTATAGGCTGTACTATTTATTAATGACACTACCGTGCCCTGTATGATCCCCTTTGTGGCACAAGGAGATTTTTCCTGGGAAAAATGTGGTGGAATGCTGAACCAACAGATCATCTGACTGGCACAAGGACTGGGTCCTATAAACATAAGTCAGCAAAGCCCTGACCATAGTCAAAGAAAGAAGGGAGCTCCCTCTCTAGAATGCTATCAAGGTCTAAAGACAACGGGATAAGAGGTCAGGGGCCAGGTATAATAGCTTCAAGCTCAATAGCTGCATGCGGGATCCTGGCCGAATTTAGATGTTTTTTTGTTTTTTTTTAAAGGGGCATTGTTTTGCCTTGTATATTTATTTATTTACAGTTTCTTATATAGCGCAGCATATTCCATTGCACTTTACAATTGTAAACAACAGTGATAAAACAAACTGGGTAGTAAAATGTAATAAACGTGCCTTGCTTGTAAGATTACATATATACACTGCTCAAAAAAAAATAACAAAACACATCCTAGATCTGAATGAATGAAATACTTTTATTAAATACTTTGTTCTTTACATAGTTGAATGTGCTGACAACAAAATCACACAAAAAAGACCTTGAAAAAGCTGTCCTAGTACAGTGAAACGCGTTGGTGTTTAGGTGTTTACCCAGGAGCCTTCCTTTACCTGCCAATCCATCCTGCTGATTCTTCTGGACTTGCATTTTATCTCTCCCAATTGGGACCCATTTCCAAGGCACAGACGCACTTTAGAGAGGATCCCCCCCACTTACTTATTCTATGGACTGGGACACCTCCAATCCACCTGGAGATTGTAGATTGGAGCCACTTTTCCAAGACAAGCACAGCCGCACTTTAGAGAGGATCCCTACAAATACCTTCCATCCCCATAAAGGATCGGGACACCTCCAGCAGCATATCAAGTATCTTGGACTTCCTCCTCATATCTCTCTTCAATTGTGCCGGGACTTTCAAGTTTCCAGAGCAGGTCATATACCACTATATTGGCAGGTTATATTGTTTTTATTGCAACTCAATGGTTATAAACTAGTTTTTTATTGTCTTTTATCTTTAACATTTTTTCAAATAAATATGTATTGTACATCATATTAGTGTGATCATTAAAAGAGCACAGCATACCCCCCTTTCTTGTTCTATTTTCCACGGGGTCTGACTAATCCCTACTGCAGCAGCTCATGTTGAGTGAACAGCCTTGATAAGCGCTCTATACAGTTTACTGTATTTGTTTTTTCTTTACGATCTGAAGATAAATCTTACTAGTGTATGGGCACCTTAAGTCACTCTCTAGTGACTCAGCTTTGCAGTGCCCTGCTACGTGAACAGGGCGGGCAGCTGATATCCGGTGACGGCAGCTGCCCGCCCACGGAAGGTGGGTAGGCACCCCCCCGTTCGCATGGGGATGTCCAGCATCCTACAAACGACCCCCCGTGATGCGCGCACCACAGAGACTATGAAAGTCTCTGAAGGTGCCTGCACATGCACATAAGCGAATATGCGGATGCGTAGGCCTTCACCATCGCTCCCCGTCATGAATTCACAATGGGAAGAATGAACCAGAATGACTTCCTAAGCACAGTCTGCACAAATGTGAAAATACCTCTCAGGAACCAAAGCAGCAAGACATCAAATAAGCTATTTGCCAGGAATAGAGACAGAGTTAAACAACGTACATACACCCCTTTTGTGAAGATGGCGCTTTGTTTGGAATACTCATAATTTGGTTTCAATTAAACCATTGGATTTTTCATTGTCAAAACTATCAAATACAGGGATACTGCACCGAGCACAGGCACTGCCACAGCCTCAATTATTGTGAGAAAATCTAAAAAGCTTACCTTAGTGGAATGGAGTTTGCCATGATGAAGTTCTTCAGTCAGACCTAAACAACAAAGAAAACATCTTATTAATAACCAAAAAAACAACAAATTAACACTTTCTGCTTTACTTTTAATATTAGAAATATAAGAAAAATAATTAAGGCTTAGGCCATGTAGCGTTCATTCTAGCACCCGCTATCTTTGAAAACCCATGCAGTTCCTGTTCCCTGCCTGGGGTGTCACTGTCTGCTGTGCTGTTTCTAGCACAGGTCTGGTTTGCATATCAGTGCTGATATACAGACCACACTGTGCTAGAAGCACTACAGCAGACAGTGACACCCCAGGCAGGGAAGAGGAACACTACCAATGTAAATATACTGCTAGATTTAAAACAGCAATATTTTTAAAAGCAAAAACAACATGGTGTTTCTTTAAAAAAAACTGATCCACTTTAAATCATAATGTCCAGTTGTGACTACAACTTGGTCAGTGTCCGTGACAAGCAGACTCCCTACATGTACTAGCCAATAAGCGTTCTACTACACCACTACTAACATTTTCATGTACTTCTTGTAAGTCAGTTTCCTAGGCAACTGTCTCCAAAGGCTATTAATATAATCTGTTTAGAAATACAGTATTTTAAAATTCAGTCCCAAATCAATCATGTTGACCTTCCCAATGTCGACCTTAGGCATGTTGACATTTTGTCAAAAGCAAAAGGTTGACATGAAAAAAGGTCATCATGAGTGTATTTTTTGTAGGTGTGTATGTCGACATGGACCCCGTGTAAGTGTACCTTGTTCGCTCGCCATGATTCGGGCATGGTGTCTCTCGCTGCACTGGACACAACAACTCTTTAAAAAAAAAAACGTCAAAAACTCATGTCAACCTTTTTAGTGTCAACCAAGGTTATGTGTCGACCAATTAGTGGTTGACCTAATGACCTAGACACTGTTGACCTAATGACCTCATACCGGCTACATATTATTATTATTACCATGACTGCACACACATATTCACATATTGTTCCTTTGTACGGCGCTGCGAAACACTTGTGGCGCCTTATAAATAAAATTATAATAATAATAATAATAATATTCTACAGCGCTGTACAGAGAATATACGAACATTCACATCAGTCCCTACCCCAGTGAAGCTTACAATATATGTTCCCTACCACATGCACACAGATTCAGTATAAGGCTAACTTCTTTTGGAGACAATTAATATACCAGTATATTTTTGGATTGTGGGAGGAAACCGGAGTCCCTGGAGGAAACCCACACAAACACGGGGAGAATATACAAACTCCGCACAGTTAGAGCCATGGTGGGAATTGAAATCATGACCGCAGCGTTGTGAGGCTGTATTGCTCCCCATTTTATTGTCAGTGCCTCCCATGATTACTAGTTTATCATGATCCTAAGCGAATCGCTTCCCGTGACACCGCTACTGAATACCTGAGCGGGTATGTTCATTTCAACACGGTTACTGCCACCAGCCACTACGTTTAAGGCAGGCATTCCCAACCACGGTCCTCAAGGCACACCAACAGTGCAGGTTTTCTAGATATCCAGGCTTGAGCACAGGTGACTTAATTAGTATCTGAGGGATTCTGATTAAACCATCTGTGCTGAAGCCTGGACATCACTAAAACCTGCACTGTTAGTGTGCCTTGAGGACCGTGGTTGGGAATGCCTGGTTTAAGGTGTAACCCGACGCAAACTTATGGATTTGCCTGCGCACAGAATAAAAGCATTGCTGGATGTGTGCGCTATATAAGATAACTGGTAATAAATAATAATTGAGTAAGTGATGGGAATTTAAAGTTTTTGAGCAAGCACTGCAGAGAGATGACATTGGTATACAATGGTGAAATAAGACGATCCACTGCAAGATTTAATGAAGCACTTATGAGTAAATGTTAATGCTGCTTGCCGAGATATTTCTCAGAGCCCTTCTCTGTTCTTTCCCAGTTTCCATAGCTCCACTTTGCTTAAGGATCAGCAGAGGTGAATAATAGCAATAACTGGATGTGTTCAAGAGTTTAATGTTCAAAGCATATTGTAGCTTTACCACCTCTTACAGCTGTTTAATATTCCCTCTTTATATCTTGTGATTTATACATGCAAAATAATTTTGACAGTTTTGAGCATTCAAAACCAATTCTTCAACAAGACAGGATTTAGATTTTTTCTAGAAAAAAAAAAAAACACCCAAAAGAAACAAAACCAGTTTTAGTTTAATAAACGTTAAATAAACCAATTGACTTGAACTTTAAAAAAAAAAAAAAGACTATGGCCATGGCATTTTTAGCGTATATTTTGCACATCTCTCACAGCAAGCTTGGCACTCAAAGGGTTAACTGCCTTATAATTCTGAGACAGCAACCCCTAAGGTGGAGAGCCAACTGTTTTTGGCTGCCTGGAGGAGTAATCCAATTGTTGCCCCAACCAGGTGCTAGCACCCGGGGTGCCCATTATTTCTGCTCACACCCTACTTAAGCGGTATACACAAATGTGGTATACGTCCAGATTAACAGCAGTGCGCCCAGTAATTTAGGCGGGTCTATCTGAGCGCAAAATGCACAAAAAGCAATGGATGTCCAATCATCTGTGCCCGCCGGCACAATCAATTGAATATTGCTCTGTCTAAAGAGATGATACAGCACACGAGTGCTGGCACAAAAACAATTGACTTGCGCCCTAAGAGTCATTATACTGAATAATATATATATATTTTTTTTAAATTGAAAAAATAAAAACTTGAATTGGATAATATTCAATATAAGATCATCAGCGGGAAATGACAGATGTCAAGCAGCAAGACCCAGGGCTCTGGTGTTAGCTGTTATTTGGTTGGAACTTGGCGTTGAATGCATTAATATCCAGTGATAGTGGTTATTATAGCACCCGCTATCTTTGATAACCCATGCAGTTCCTCTACCCTGCCTGGGGTGTCACTGTCTGCTGTGGTGTTTCTAGCACAGGTCTAGTTTGCCTATCAGTGCTGGTATACAGACCACTACAGCAGACAGTGGCACCCCAGGCAGGGAGGAGGAACTGCATGGGTTTTCAAAGATAGCCGGTGTTAGAATGAACACTAAGTGATATAAAAAAGTTTAAGTGTTAACCAAAACACTCTAGCCATAATCTAGTACAGGCTCCCTCTCCTACAAGTGTGAATGCCTCTGTGGGTGTGATACTCGCCGAAGGGGGTCTGAACACGCTCAAATATGCACATGCGCAGACCCCCCCAACTATCAGAATAGGGCATAATTAGACCACTGTTAAATCACCCCAAAGTACCAACCAATCAACCCCTCACACCTATTTTTCAGCATGTAACATAGCATTTAGGAGCTGATTGGCTGGTAGCTTAGTACAGTAAACCCCCCCCTCGCGTTTGAAAGATTTAATGTTCGGCAAAAAATAAAGGAGTATCAATGATCACCGTTAAAATGCATTATAAGGTGTCAATGCTTATGAAGAAATCGGCAGTATTCTAACCTTGTGTAGGTTTAAAAATAAAATTAGTTGTGTTGACTTGGTGATAGCTCAAGCGGCAACAAAAATGATGATGGGAAGATGTCACACGAGACCTGGTCAATAGGGGATTTCCTCTTACAGTCAGTAACCACCTGTCACTGGAATTGATTTACTGTGATCTTCGCAGCTTACTGAGTCAACCAGAATCAGGCCCGAATCAAGCTCATGAGACCGCACATCGTATAGGAGCCTGCATCACCAGGACTCCGGTAGGCTTGACTGGGTACGCATGCCTCGGGACTGCATGTCCTGCCACCGGGGAAGCTGCCCTGCAGACTTCTTCACTCAGAGAAGTCGCCCTTGTGTATGGGCACCTTTAGCAACCACAGGTGCACTCACAATGCATGGTTATGAAAGAACGTTGGACTAATGAAACACCAGCTTCAACATCAGTGGGCTGGCAACTTCCCATAGGACTAGCTAAGTCCCACTGATGGCATAAAGTTTTATCACCTTATGTCTCCATGACAGATGTCTGACAAATCAAAAATTGGTGGGAATTTAATTATTTGCTGTGCCTCCTGCTGGGCACCTATGCTAATGGACATCTATCAGAGCAATTTAAATGTTGCTCTGATCTTGGTACCAGCAGCAGTCACATTATTTCTCACAGCCTCCAGAGGTGCAATAATTTTTTTTTTTTTTTAAATGGGTTTAAACCTGTGGTTTGGGCGCCTAAAGTGCCCAAACCCGGAAGATTAGACGCCCATACGGCAAAATTAGACAGATTTAGTCGCTCTGTGCGTCTAAACCGAATGCTTTTGGATGCTTCAAATGCTAACAGGCATCTGATCAGAGCAACATTTCAATTGCTCCGTAAGACGTCCATTAGCATAGGCAAGAGGCGTAGGACAGAATTGAATTACCCCCATTGTGTTATATCATTATAGCCACACACATTTAGAAAACTACACACTTCGTGACTACATTTCACTACATGTTTAAGGCTTGAGATGAGAGTATACTCCCGCAGGTCAGTGCATGCACAGAAGATGGAGGGGATTGTTAACGAGGGCCATACAAAATGCAGCATGGCCCCTGAGGCCATGGGGCTCACTAGGTGTGTTCTCACTTTAAAGCTAGATACACAAATAAAGATTTATATGTCCAATCTGTCTGGTGGGAACATATATTTAACTGAATGACTATTGTCTGTTTTCCAGTCTTTGGAAGCAAATGATTGAGTGTAATTTGTGCTCATACTTTACCAGATTTGTTTTCCTACCAGACAGATAAATATTTAGGTGTGTACCCAGCTTAAAAGTCCACACTTGGTCACTAAAAAGTAGTGGAGAAACTGACCCGTTGAGCACTTACCCACATCAACTAATAACCATTGAGGTCATATATAAAGTACATTCTATATAACGATAGGTACAGTAGAAGCCGATTGGTTTCTATTGTCAACTTCCAAGCTGGGATGTGGAGGAGAATGGGGAGGTGACTTTCAGGCTCCGATGTGGGAGGGGTAGGAAGGGTGACTCCTCAGCTGGGATGCGGGGGGAGGGAAGGACGACTCTCCAGCTGAGATGCGGGGCAAGGGAAGGGCGACTCTCCTGCTGGGATGCGGGGTGAGGGAAGGGCGACTCTCCTGCTGGGATGCGGGCTGAGGGAAGGGCGGCTCTCCTGCTGGGATGCAGGTTAGGAAGGGTGACTCTCTGGCTCGGATGCAGGGGGTTGATCAAATCTCTGACTGGGATGCCAGATCAACTGGCATCAACTCTCCTGCTGGGATGCTGGGGAGGGACGAAGGGCAACTCTCTGGATAGGATGCGGGGGGGGGGGGGGGAGAGAGGAAGGGCGACTCTCCGGCTGGGATATGGAGGAGAGTGAGGACTTTCTGGCTTGGATGTGGAGGACAGTGAGGACTAACTCTCCGGCTGGAATGTGGAGGACAGTGAGGACTGACTCTCCAGCTGGGATGTGGAGGACAGTGAGGACTGACTCTCTGGCTGGGATTTGGAGAACAGTGAGGATTGACTCTTCGGTTGGGATGTGGAGGACAGTGAGGACTGACTCCAGCTGGGATGTGGAGGACAGTAAGGACTGATTCTCCGGCTGGGATGTGGTGGAGAGTGAGGACTGACTCTTCAGCTGCGATGTGGAGGAGAGTGAGAACTGAATATCTGCCTAGGATTTGGCGGACAGTAAGGAATGACTCTCCGGCTGCGATGTGGAGGAGAGTGAGAACTAAATCTCTGCCTAGGATGTGGCGGACAGTAAGGACTGACTCTCCGGCTGGGATGCGGAGGAGAGTGAGGGCTGACTCTCCGGCTGGGATGTGGAGGACAGTGAGGACTGACTCTCCGGCTGGAATGTGGAGGACAGTGAGGACTGACTCTTCGGCTGGGATGTGGTGGACAGTGAAGACTGACTCTCCGGCTGGGATGTGGAGGAAAATAATGCCTGCAGAGGATAATGATAACCTCCTTCCTAGAGACCAGAAGCAGGCGCTATTTGGTTATGAGCATCTACCTATGGTTAGGTCCCAACACCCAGCATGCAGTACCTTCCCCTCCTCCACCAGCCTCAGAAGAGCACAGCAAGCCGCACGGGAAACTAGCTGAGCGCTGGTCCTCCGGTCCAGTCCCGGCTCCCGAGTCCCAGCTGCGAGCAACCAGCGAGAGCGGAAATCTCGCGGCGCTTCCGGCGGCACGTGACGGTGCGTGTGAGCAGGATGCTGTCAGTGTGGAGGGCGCAAGGCCGGAGCCGGGGGCTGTGGTGCGGCGTACCACCCTGGACGGCATGGCGGCCGAGGGGGTCCCGTGGGTTCCGGAGCGGCGGTTCACAGTACGACTGGAGGGCTCGCAACAAGACCGTGTTGGCCTACGTGACCGCTGCCGGGGTGGGCATGGTGGGGATGTCCTACGCTGCCGTGCCCTTGTACCGCATGTACTGCCAGGTGTGTGCCCCTGTCTCCGCCGGATATCTATCATCATAAGCCGCAGGTTCTCAGACGGCCCGCATGGCCTGCCCGGTGCATGTTTTCAAGGTCACCTCTGCATTTTCTTCAAAATGTGACAGTGTGAAATACGGTGCTTCTGCTGGGTGACCTGGAAAACATGGTCTGTGAGGGCCGAGTCTGATAACCACTTTCATAAGTAATGCCGCCGTGCACTGCCAGGCTGCTCAGCATACACTGTGTGGGGCTTCTTGTCTCCTATCTCTGCTGTATAACATAGGGTCTCATACTCAGTCTTTCAGCTCCCACACAGGGCATGTTTTCTAGATTTCTTCACAGATATAATTTGCTCTACCTGCAGATTTTTTAATATGTGTAAGTGTCCATCATGTGCACTGTTTGGGATCACTGCTGTACATGTATTAATTAGCCGAACATCAAGACCCTGCACGTTTGGATCGTATCCGGTCGACGGATCTACGATGTCTAAATTTACCATGTTATGGTCGAGCACGCTTAGCCAAACAAATCTAGTTAGATCGACAGTAACGGAAGTTAGATACAAGCGTCCGGTTGCCGGGAGCGTAGTTGACTGTCACATGGTCGACGTGAGTTTTTCATGTATTTTTGGTGCAAGTCAACTTGGTTCCTGGTGGATCCAAGTGGACATAGAATTAGACTATAATAGTTCCCAAAGCATGGCGAGCGGAAGCTGTGCACGTATACAGTGTCGCCATCTACCAGGTTTGTTTTACAGCACATGCAGAATTTGCTGAAGATGTGAGCCTAGAAATCTTAACTTTGTCTTATTGCATAAGGCCTTTGATTTAAGACTGTAATTCCCATGTTTAATACATGAGCAATACAATACAGCATCAGGAAATAAGCATATATATTTAGCAGTAGAACACACACACAGTTTACTAATGAGACTGTCATGTTCTTTCTTCATTCAGGCGTCTGGCCTTGGCGGAGCAGCTGTTGCTGGGCACAACTCAGACCAGATTGAGTCTATGGAACCTGTGAAGGACCGGGTAATTAAAGTAACATTTAATGCAGATGTACATGCCAGCCTGCACTGGAACTTCAGACCTCAGCAAACAGAAATATATGTAAGTTCTCCCAGTGTTTCTCCATGATTTGACCAACCTATTGGAAATGTTTACTCCAGAAATCCAACTGATCAATACAAAAGGATAGCAACTCTGGGGTGTAAAACATGGAAGTTATAGAGAGGCTAGGCTGTTATTCTAATGCCCCTTTTACATCACAAGGTCAGGTTGCCCACGGGACTTTCACATTAAGGGCTAGGTGTACAACGGTTCAAAAAGTGATAAAGTGGACAGTGATAAGGTACCAGCCAATCAACCCCTACTGTCATTAAAAAAAAACTGCCAGTAGCATGGCAGCATTGAGCTGGTTGTTTATCACTCTCCACTTTATCACTTTTTTGAAACTTCCCAACCTGGGTTGCGCATGCCACCAACCCAGCAATTACTGAAGTGCGGTGGGAAAGGGGTTTCCCATCATAAAAGATCACAAAGTAAACATGGAAACTCTTTCAGTGCCAACATCTTTGTCAGAGATGTGTCAAATATCTGCTAAAAATGCCAGCGTCGCTCACATTTGTTTTTTTAAGTCCAAATAACTTCCGTTCCGGCCGGAGCTCCACTGCCGCCAGTCACAGTCAGCATTGACCACAGGCGACATGCTCAGGGTAAAAGGAAGACAATCGGGCGCAATGGTTCTGAAATGCTCCACTAATCAGTGTGCATATATATATATATAGATATGCATACACACTGATGTGTGTTAATTCAAATTAAATGTACTTTGGGTGCTCTCAGCGACAATTCTGGAAATTGCCAATGAAGGAAATGAGAATAAATGATCTATAAGATTTAGGTTATTGCAAAAAATTCTTAATTCAATAAAAGATACTAGAGCGCA
Organism: Crinia signifera; assembly: GCF_055691185.1. Classification (NCBI taxonomy): domain Eukaryota; kingdom Metazoa; phylum Chordata; class Amphibia; order Anura; family Myobatrachidae; genus Crinia; species Crinia signifera. The sequence goes on from NC_139222.1 coordinate 202,880,992, forward strand.
CCACACATCTTGAAAAAAAGTTATTACAATTTATTGACTAGAATAATTAAAATGATAGACAATAGACATGTAAAATTAATACTCTGTCTAAAAAAAAATTATAAATGAGGTAAATGGGCAAAAAACTCACAACAATTGACAATATCACAATGATTGATGATAATACCCTGCTCAGGGTCACTTGGAATATCTTGAGTTATTTAATAGGATCTAGACCTTCCCTTTGTAAAGTTAGTGAGAACAAATCCCTGTGTACATCAGGGTATGTATAATTGATGAAAAAACGGGTGGTAGTCCTTTAGATTTCTTTTTGGAAGATATGCAAATGACAGAGTCTCTTTGTCATAGTTTTTAATTTGCTGGTTAGATGTGTAATCACCCTGGTGACTAGTGCATAATGGATGTTTTGGCCGTAAGAGTTACTTTCTATGTATATATCGCGCTCAAACTCAGTGGCAGCCTAGGAGGAAGATTTTACTGGTGGGCTCGCTTCAACCCGCTCCGGCTCTAGCTATTATTGGCGAGCCTCAGCTGGGAATGATGCGGGGAGCAAGCCTCACTGACCTGTAAGCGGTGAACAGGTCCTCCGTGTCCGGCTCCACAGACTGCAGGCGCTTATTTAATCAATGGAGTGCGGCTGTATGCAGGAGGCGGTGGGCACTTCTGTGCGGTCCTTCAGGGTGATACAGGGGTATGCTGAGTGGGAGTCAGGGTAGTGGATGCCCCAAAGTGAATGTCCTTGACGCGTTTCTCCTCTACAGAAATACGGCGGTTTCTTCAGAAGGATTGTAGTATATGACAGGCTCAGGGATGTTCGCGGTGCCTCGGGAGGACTCGGGCGCCTGAGCACTCCAGAGCCGCCCGAACATCCCCGAGCCTGCCGCCTACGTCACTGCTGTAAATGGCGATTGGCGGCTGGGGAATCGGCAGGGGAGCTCCGGCATAGGATCACCGGAGTAGAGGGGGTTGGGGGCAGGCCCCTAGAGGTGGTGCACCAGTTGTGCTCTGCTGGAGGCACCACTGGCGCGCACCTACTACATAGTGGTATGCCTGAAAATTTTCTGGGACAGCCTGCTGCGGACATACTACTAAAGTGGTTAAGACACATCAACTCCTACACATGAGCAGTTTAGTAACATGCAATTAATGGGGAACCTTAATTGAAATAATCTAGCACAACATCGCTAAGCATCTGGAACTGGTTGAAGAATGTTATTCTAAATCCGATTGCCAGCAGCTCTAAGGTATTAGTAGAGAGACAGATGATAAAATCTAAGATCAGTTGATACTTTAATTCATGCAATTGGCTGCAATTCGTGATGGAGGGATATTGCACCACAGTTGATTCGGAGGGTATTATTCCCCATGCTCCCTCGCAAATAGACAATGATACTAATTTCATTCCTGGTTAAGGTAAACAGCAGAGCTGTGTCACAATGCAGAATGGCATGCTAGCCTGTATTATCAAATACCCAGTTTGTTGGGTGCTGTTGTGTCCGGCTATGGGTCCTTGCCAAGGAGCATATACTGTAGTGGTGTTGTTTCTCAGCTCAAGCTGTGCCACAATTCATTCTATGTGAGCATCCTGGGGGCTGCTGTAGTGGCTCTCATGCCCAAAGCATAGTGTTGATGTCCAACAAATTCATCTGTCCCAGTTTGCAATAATAGTGTACAGTAGCTGCCGAATTACAAAATGCCTCTGGAGGCAACGTCGGTACATGAACTGTTTGTTGGGAGCTGGTGTGCTATAAATAACACTACAGTTGTATTCTGGAGCAGTGGCAATGCATCCTTTGAGTGTTCACTATCTTACACTCTGGTAGATATAAACCTTCATTTGTTGGGTCAAGGAGAACATATCCTGACCTAATGTGTACTGCCAACTGTAAAGTTCAGTTGTCTTTAGCCCCATAACTGGGTACTCAATTTGTGACGGTGTAACCCAGCTATGGGCCTGATTCTCTTATGCAGAAAAAAGCCAGTAACTGGGCAAACTCATGTTGCATTGCAGGTGGTGCTGATGTAATGTGCAGACATATTTAGGTTTGGGAGGGGTGTGTTCAAACTGAAATCTAAATTGCAATGTAAAAAGAAAAGGCTGTCTTACTGTATTTTTCAGCTACATGTAGAATCAGCCAGTATTTACCCTGCAGAGAAAGAAATGTAAATACTTGTTCCCCCTTGCATGGCAATATTGTTTGTTCCAGACACCATATTACTTTATTTGCTTTACTTACAAATCTGAATCAGGCCCTCTGTAACCCTACTTTACATCCACTGTACACCCTAAACCATTGCTGTACGATAACAGTTTATCGTTATATGCAATCTGTAGCACTGTCAATCATGTTACTGAGCTTCTAATGCATACAATGGGATGATTCAGTGAATTACTGCGGTAACGCTAATTATATCCTATATTGTATACCTGACTTAAGGAGGTTATTCTGGTTGACACGCCGCGCTGTGTGTTTTTTTTTTAAGCCTGGCTGCCGATTGCATTGCTGCCGGCCCCCTTTTGCATGGTGAATTTGCCCACAGCCTAGGGGGCAAGGACCAAATCATTTGATGGTCGCCAAACATTGAATGATATGGAGCATACACACGAAAGGAAGACTCTCTCTGATATCTTAGCTTTGTGTGTGTCCTGTACGAGGAAAAGGCGGGCAGCTGACATCTGGTGATGATAGCTGTCCACCTCCCGGCACCCGCGTCATCAGGCCATTACCATGAGAATGGCCAGCGTTTTCATGGGAACGCCCATGAAACACTGGACGTTGCCATGGGCGCATCCCCTGGGCCAGCCCCCCACCACGCACTGTTGTGTGTGAGCGCCCAGTGGACACTCTATGTGCCGTGCCTGCTCGCCCACAGTGTATGCACATGTGCAGAAATGCGCATGCACAGAATGAAAACATTAGGCTGCCGTGCAAAGTCGCATGAGAGCGTATCGACCAGAATTAGGCCCCATGTCCCAGTGAATGTAAGTGTTGATGTTGTTGTGACAATGTGCAGTGATTTTCTAAAGAAATGTTTTTTCCCATTTGGTGAAGAGCCTTTCCTGGTTCTCCATTCACAAGGCAAGTTCAGTAAAAAAATATATATATATATATATATATATTTTTTTTTTTTATTGAACCCAGTGGCTTCACTGTGACTGGCAGTGACTTCCTATTGGAAGTCCTACATGCCAGTCCCATTATGAAATGTTACCTACCTATGAAAGGCGTCCCATTATGAAATGTTACCTACCTATGAGACTGCCAGTCCAGGTTGCGATGGGCAGAGAGCTGTCTTCCTGTAGGAAGTCACTTCCTGCCTTACCGTGCAGCCGTAGCCAGCTTCTTTGGGATGCAGCCCATAGAATCCAGGCTTTTGTGCATGCGCAGTATACCGCCACTGATATACAGAAGAAGGGACCAGGCAGGGGGAACTAGCGAAGAGTCGGTGGTGGAGACATCGCAGACCCAGTGGCGCAGCTAGCAGTGATCACAGGTAGGAGCCCCCCACTAACTGTTAGTCTGGCCTTAGTGTAAAACATTAGTCTTCCTCTACTCTAATGCTCTTGTGGCTCAATGAGAATCATTTCTGCAGCCATATTGCCAGAAGGTGTGGATTATTATATAGACAGTCAAAAGGTCGACATTGTATAGGTGGATAGGGTCAAAATGTAGACATGGAAATCACGTGTGAAAAGGTTGACGTGAGTTTTGCACATTTTTTGGTGTCACTGTTGACATGGACCCCCAATTCGTGTAATGCAGGGCTGGGCAACTCCGGCCCTCCAGATGTTAATGAACTACACATCCCAGGATGCTTTGCATTAGTTTTGCTATGTGGCCATGCTGAAACTGATGCAAGGCATCCTGGGATGTGTAGTTCATTAACATCTGGAGGGCCGGTATTGCCCAGCCTTGGTGTAATGGTTGTGGTTTGTGAAGACAGCTTGTGTCTAATACCACTTTCACATCGCCGACACGTTTTAAAAACCGGTATTTTAAAACGGTAATTAAAACGGGTCAGAGCCTTACATTGCCGCAGATTACCGTTTTAAATACCGGTTTATACCCCTTTCACATCGCACTTTTAAAACGGTAAATTGCCGTTTTTTTTCCCTTTTTAAAACGTTTAAGCCTGCACTGTGAATGCATAGCATTGTACACATTCACATTGCACAAAAAACGGCAAGGAACCGTGTAGGACTCTGCTTTTTACACGGTTCGAAATGCCAGTTAACAAATCGGCTGTGGTGCATTCACAGTGCAGGCTTAAACGTTTTAAAAAGGGAAAAAAACGGCAATTTACCGTTTTAAAAGTGCGATGTGAAAGGGGTATTATTTAATGTTTTTATGTTCTCTTTACATGTTTACATGCTTTAGTAAATTTACCACTAAGAGTACGGCAGCTTTACACTCCCTCCCAGACAGCATCTTCAGCACAGTTTTACTATGCGAGTCCCTCTATTCCATGGATCTTCAACCTGTGGCCCTCCAGATGTGAAATTACATGTTCCAACATGCATTGCCATATTTTTTTCCTATAAGAGCATGCCAAAAAAACCTCAGGACATGTAGTTCCACAACATCTGGAGGGCCATAGAATGAATACCCGTGCTCTATTCAATCTTCAAATTTGCATACAATCAATGTTCAGATGTTTTCCAAAGTTAATTACAAATGTTTTACCCCATAGTTGGTCCCAGGCGAAACAGCATTAGCATTTTACAAGGCGAAGAACTCGACTAGCAAACCAGTTATTGGAATTTCCACTTACAATGTGATACCCTATGAAGCTGGACAATACTTTAACAAAATTCAGGTAAGGCATAGAATAGATTGCTTAGTGGGCGATTCAATACGCCATGTTTTAGCTCCTAAGTCATATACTGAGAGCTCCAGATGTAGCCACTTTCTTGTATTGTGCGTTGCCGGCACGTGTGTATTTTCCATAAACATTAACGTTGCTGTCACTATGCGTGTGCACATCAATAGGCAGTCCATATGGAGAATGGCTACTTCTGTAATCAATTATTTCCTACTACAAGGTTAATTGCCCAGATCTATGCAATTACTGTCCACTGTAAAGGCCCATACACACTAAGATTATGTTTACAATCTGGCTGGTTAGAATGAAAATCTGGAAATTTTGGGGAGAAAATGACAATTGACCATTTGCTCCTAAACATGGAAAACAGACAAAAATTGGTCCGACAGACAAATTGGTTAAATCAATTTATGCAGAAGACTGCTTTTGTCCATTTTCCAGCATTTGGGAGCAAACGGTTGATTGTAATTTGTTCCCAGAAATTTCCGTTTTTCATTCCAACCAGCCAGATTGGGAAGATAATCTTCTAATGTGTATGGACCTTATCATCTAAACTAGCCCTGGTTGCCTTCATAAACCTAGATTTCTGTTTGAATCTCAGTAGGTTGTGAACATAAATGACTTCTGATGGGGGGTAATTAAATAGCTCTGGGCTCTTAACCCAGGCCCCTTTAGTGTGTGAACCTTGCTCCTTAATATTATCATTGTTAACCTATTTACTTAAAATAAATCATTTGACAATTTTAATGTTTGATATTGTACTGAAAAGGTATATATTGGGAACAAGATAGTTGTGGAATCTTCATGCATCAGAAAAAAATTTTTTTTATCTATTCCTCGTGTTATGGGAGCCTAATAATGTAGCTCTCTGTAGCTGACCTTTAGTATGTTTTCTATTTGTATAGTTTTATTTGGGTGAGGTTATGGGTTATATTTGGAACAACTGAATTTTCTAATTAATAGTAAGTAGAACAATTCCTGCAACAATTTAGCTGTAGAAATAAGACCGCAATGTCAGCTCAGATCATATCACCTTTTTGTTAATAATCTGTACCAATATTGGACCTCGCAGTGGTTTTCATTGCAGGCTCACTGGGGCAATTGGTTCTTTTCGGACCAGGTCACCAGTTGCTCAGATAGTGTTGTTGAACAAAAGTTTATTTTATAACATTAATGTGTTGTTGTTATTATTAGTGTTAAATGTTACTCTAAACACTTTCTGTTTTTCTTTGTTAGTGCTTTTGCTTTGAAGAGCAGCGACTAAATCCGCATGAAGAGGTGGACATGCCGGTGTTTTTCTTTATTGACCCAGAGTTTGCAGAAGACCCCAGGATGGCAGGAGTGGACACTATCACTTTATCTTATACATTTTTTGAAGCCAAGGAAGGCCATAAAATCCCAGTTCCAGGCTACAGCTGAATAGTTACTAACATCTTTGCGGACTGTGTTCTGCCAATCCCTGAAAGAAATTATTTATAAAAAAAAAAGACAAGAAGTGTTACTTTTTTGGACTATAGTAAATGATTCGTCATCTCAGAAACAAAATGGATGCAAGAGGTGCTTATTATTACAGCCCCCATATTATTAGTCTGGCATCTCAAACATACCTCCAAATTCTAACTGAAAGACTACATGTCTAATAAATGATAGTAAAGATTTTTTGGTACGTATGTATTATCTGGGCACCCATGTTAAATGCACCCCATTTTTTCATACCCCTACTATCCAACTACGCATGGAGTTGATTTTATATAGTGTGGCGAGCGGACGCGGTCTTATAAGAAAAACGGGTGCCCAGATATTACATAAGTACTGATTTTTTTTTTTTTTTTTATGTATGCTTAAAATGACTATTGCAGTGATTGGGTCTTTTAAATGTGGGGTCGCAGAAAGGAAATTATTGTATGATCTACTATGTGTGGGTTTGTTTTCCCATGACTATACTTCAGTACACACTAATTCACTTGCGTTTCATAAAAAAAATATATTATTAGCCTGTGATCTCCCTTTACTTGGAATAAGAGTACTTAGTCCAAATGGAAGAAAAAAGCACCTATCTCCTTGTTTCTTGTGGTAAAATTACATTTTTCTTCTTCTTACTTCATGGCAGCCACACAATGGGTTCATCCCTCTCTCCCCTCATCCCTCTCTCCCCTCACAATTAGACAGGTAGTTTTTCCCTAGGACACGCCCCTCCTTCCACCAGTACAATAGCCAGCACCCTCCCCCATGTCTCTAGTCTTTTTCCTGTCTCTTAGACAGATAGACAGTGTAGTACAGGTTCTTTGTTTTTTCTTACCTACTGGTAGGCGTTACGCTGCCAGTCCTGGGCAGCGTTGGGGTGGCGGTGCCTATTCCCATTTGTATGAGGTCTGGCGGTGGCATGTACCTCAGTCGCGGGCGCTGGTAAGCGGAGGGAGCCCTGGCAGTCGTTTTCTCAGTTGAAAGCACCGCCGTCAGTGCGGAGTGTCTGCACGGCGTGTGCTGGGCTCCCGGCGTGCGGGTCATCAGGCGTGCAGGCGCGCTGCTCTGACCTAAGCGCGTCGTCTCCGCTCAGTGCTGAGGCACGAGCGTACGGTCCACAGGGCAGGAAGTCGGGCAGGCGTGCGTTCCAAGCATCGGGATGACGCACACGCTGCCTGACGCTGCCCGGAAGGCGGAAGTAGCCTTCATAACGCGCCTGGTCGGTGTTACAGGCGCTTCCTCGTGCTAGCCTGTGTATATACCCTGTGGTTACCGGTGACATGGAGGAAGAAGCCTCTCAGAAGGTTTCTACGTTGCTGCCCAGGTAAGTCCTCTCAGAGGACTTAGTTTTCTATGTATAGTATACGCAGAGTAGTTAGTGATTATTGTTTATTTAATCTTCTAGTGTGCCTGTGGGGACTAAGAAGAAATTGGCCAAGAAGAGACATGTATTGGTTGTGATAAGATTTTCACTGGAGAGAATTCCTTGTGCCGCAGCTGTGACAGGGAAGCTGATACCAGTATTGGGACTGTTTCCCAGATTAGTGAGCTTATGGCCTGGATGAAGGATAACTTTGTTTCCAAAAAAGAATATCAGGGGAAAAGGTCTAGGTCCCAGACCAGTCTGGATGTAGAATGTGATATGCCTGCAGCTGCAGATACGGATGATGATGCTGGGTCTGGAGGCTCCGGTGCAGAGGCCGGTGAACTGGTGGAAGAGGAACGGTCCTTTAACTTAGAGCTGGTGGAAGTTGTTCTAAAAGAACTGTATAAAACGCTGAATTATAAACAACCAGCGAGAACCGAGTATGATGCTCTGTTTGAGGACAGGTCAAGGAAGGGAAGGTGGTTTCCCGTACACAAGGTGGTCAAGGAGATCCTAATTAAGGAGTGGTCCAATGCGGATAAACGGATTGGGCCTGTAAAGAGGACAGAAAAGATGTATCCTATAGATGATGCGGAGTTTCTAAAATGGTGTAGTATCCCCAAAATCGATGCGGCGGTGTCCGAAGTCACCACCAAAACTACTATTCCTCTTGAGGACGGTGCCTCTCTTAAAGACGCTATGGAGAAGCGGATGGAGAGCGCTTTGAAGAGGCTGCACATCTCTAGCTCCACCTCTATCAAATCAGGAGTAGCTATTGCCTCCTTGGCCAGAGCCCTTAGAATATGGTGCGCCTCTTTACAAGAGGATCTACAAGAGCGGGTGGCTAGAGAGCAGATGATCAGCAGTCTGGCCCAAATTCAACTCACTGTTGATTATATATGTGAGGCATCCCTAGACGTGCTGGATTATTCAGCGAAGGCGTTGACCTCTGGAGTGGTGGCGAGGAGAGCCCTGTGGCTCAAGTCCTGGGCGGCAGACTCCCACTCTAAAAACAAATTGGCAACTCTGCCGTTCGAGGGGGAATTCCTCTTTGGCAGTAAACTCGACCAGATGATACAGAGAATGTCGGGTGGGAAGTCGGTGAGACTCCCCCAAGATAAAAGGGGAAGAGGTTCCTATTATTTCCCCAGGCAGAGCTTCAGGCAGGCCAGATCCTACAGACCTGGGAGGCCTTTTCGTGAGAGATATACCTCAGGTATCTCCAGAGCCTTTTTTCGACAAACAGTCAAAAGAGGCGATAAAAAACAGTGACAAGCTGTGTCCCGTGGACAGTTTCCAGGTGGCCGGAAGATTGCTGCAGTTTGCCCACGTGTGGGAACAAACGGTACAAGACACCTGGGTCCTAGAGGTGGTGTCCACGGGATATCGTCTAGAGTTTCTTTCAAGACCCAGAAGGGAAAAAATTTTAGTTTAAAAAAATCCAATTTTAAAGGCGGAGCAGGAAGCTCTGGCCCTAAGCATAAGAGATCTGGCGGATTCGGGGGCAGTGGAGCCGGTTCCAGAGGCAGAGAAAGGCCTAGGGTTCTACTCCCGCCTGTTCGTGGTAACAAAAAGTTCTGGAGGTTTCAGAACAATCTTGGATTTAAGAGATCTAAACGCCAGGATCTGGAAACGCAAGTTCCACATGGAAACAGCCAAAACTATCCTTATGGGTCTCAGAAGGGAAGACTACCTGGTCTCAATAGACCTAAAGGACGCCTATTTTCATGTCCCTATCTATATACCAGACAGAAAATTTCTCAGGTTCTGCGTCAAAGGGAAACATCTTCAGTTGACCTGCCTTCCCTTTGGTCTCACGTCCTCACCGAGGGTATTTACAAAAGTACTTGTAGTCATGATAGAGTGCTTAAGAAAAAAGAACATAGCAATCTGGGCCTATTTGGACGATCTACTCATCTCAGCAAGGTCAGAGGCAGAAGCCGTCCGAGATGCAGACACAGTAGTTCAGTTCCTACAGGATCACGGGTGGTTGATCAATTGGAACAAGAGCCATATGTGCCCTACACAGACCATCCAATACTTAGGCGTCATCGTGGACACATTGCAGTTCGAGGTCACCCTGTCCGACCAGAGATGCAGAAAAATTCAAGAGCTGGTAGAGGTGATCCAAGTAAATCGGAAGGTTCCTCTAAGACTGGCAATAAGTCTCTTGGGGATGATGTCTTCTACAGTAGAAGTGGTACCGTGGGCCAGGTGGCATATGAGGACGCTGCAGTGGTATCTCCTACCCTATACCAGAAGCCAAGTTTCCCTAGAACGTTACATCACGTTCCCTCAGTCAGTGGTGTTGTCGCTTCAGTGGTGGCAAAGCAGGTACATGGCGTCCAGAAGAATGTCTCTTTCAAGCCCACAGTATGTGGTGCTGACAACAGACGCAAGCATCACAGGGTGGGGAGCGCATTGTTCAGGCAAAACTACCCAAGGTATCTGGTCCATTCAAGAATCAGAACTATCGTCCAACCACAGGGAACTTCGAGCAGTTTACATGGCCATGAAGTTCTTTTCCGGCGAAATAGGAAAATCCCATCTACGAGTTTTCTCAGACAACATAGCTACAGTCGCATATATCAACAAGCAGAGGGGGACAAGAAGTCGCCCACTGCTTGAAGAGATCCGGTTGATCATGGGCTGGGCAGAGAAGCATCTCCGGTCCATTTCAGCATTACATGTGCCAGGGGAAGAGAATCAACTGGCAGACTTCCTAAGCAGGACTCAAATTCTGCCAGGAGAATGGGAGCTGAAGGACTCGGTCTTCAGACAAATCGTTCACAGATTCGGCCAGCCACAAATAGATCTTATGGCGACTCCAGAGAATACGAAGGTTCAGCGATTCTTCTCCAGACGCCCGGCACGGGGATCGGAGGGCGTAGTTCTCCCTGGTATATATCTTCCCACCCTTTCCACTCATCCACAAGGTACTGTGGAAAATCAGATCGGAGAGAGTTCGCGCAATAGTCATTCTTCCATATTGGCCCAGAAGGGCCTGGTTCCCGATGGCAGAGGGCATGGCGGTGGCAGAGCCATGGTTTCTTCCCGTATCACAGGATCTTCTGATGCAGGGCCCAGTAATTTATTTATTTATTATTTATTAACAGTTTCTTATATAGCGCATACATATTACGCAGCGCTTTACAGAGAATATTTTTTTTTTTAACATTCACATCAGTCCCTGCCCCAGTGGAGCTTACAGTCTATATTCCCTACCACATGTACACACACACACAGACATTCTAGGGTGAATTTTGTTGGAAGACAATTAACCTATCTGTATATTTTTGGATTGTGGGAGGAAACCGGAGTAAACCCACGCAAGCACGGGGAGAATATACAAACTCCGCACAGTTAGAGCCATGGTGAGGATCGAACCCATGACCTCAGCGCTGTGAGGCAGTAATGCTAACCATTACACCATCCGTGCTGCCCCGTAATGTGCCAGGACCCACAGAAACTTCATTTAGCGGCATGGAGTTTGAAAGGAAGCAACTAACAGATAAAGGTCTGTCGGCAGTCGTAGTAGACATGCTGCTTCAAGCAAGGAAGAAGGTTTCGTCTGATATATATTATAGAATCTGGAGGATCTTCGCTGGATGGTCTAAAGATAGATTTCCTTTTCCCAAGGCTAGACTAGCACATGTTCTACAATTTCTCTGTGAAGGTTTCAATAAGGGCCTATCAATAGCGACCCTGAAGGTACAAGTTTCGGCTCTTAGTGTCCTATTGGATAGGAAATTGGCAGACCCAAGGGTTGATAAAAAGATTTTTTTCAGGCAGCAAAAAGAATCCGTCCAAGGGTTAGACCAGTGGTTCCTCAGTGGGATCTCAATCTAGTTCTGAACGGTCTCATGACAAATCCATTTGAACCATGTGAGAGATCTGGGCTAAAATTTCTTACGTGGAAGGTAGCGTTTATGGTTGCTATTACGTCGGCAAGACGTGTAGGGGAGTTACATGCGTTACTATGTTGTGAACCCTACCTTAAGTTATTTCCGGACAAAGTAGTCCTAAGAACCAAACCATCATTTTTTCCGAAGGTGGTCTCCTCTTTTCATATGAGTCAAGATATTGTTTTGCCTTGTTTTTTTCCAAATCCAACCACTAGAAGAGAAGAAGATCTTCATACACTGGATATGGTGAGAATAATCAAAATTTATTTGGATCGTACAGCAAGCTTCAGGAAGACAGGATCACTGTTTGTGATTCCGCAAGGGGCAAAGAAAGGATTTGCGCCTTCAAAACAAACTATTTCAAGGTGGCTCAAAGAAGTTATTTGTTTCACCTACAAGAAAGTTGGCCGACAAGTTCCAGAAGGTATAAAGGCACACTCGGCTAGGGCAATGGCAACTTCCTGGGCAAGAGAGGCTAACATCTCGGTCAGACATATGCCAAGCTGCGACATGGTCGTCCATACATACCTTTGCAAAACATTATGCATTGGATGTAACTGAAGAATCCTTTGGGGGTAGAGTTCTACATCAGGCCTTGATCTAAGGTATTGTAGCCCACCCTACTGCTTTGGTATATCCCATTGTGTGGCTGCCATGAAGTAAGAAGAAGAAAGTTACGGATTATACTTACGATAATTCCTTTTCTTCGGAGTACTTCATGGCAGCCTATATTATTACCCCCCCCTGTGTTTGTGTTTTTTCCCTAGGATCGGTGGTGGAGACGAGTTAAAAGACTAGAGACATGGGGGAAGGTGCTGGCTCTTGTACTGGTGGAAGGAGGGGCGTGTCCTAGGGAAAAACTACCTGTCTAATTGTGAGGGGAGAGAGGGATGAACCCATTGTGTGGCTGCCATGAAGTACTCCGAAGAAAAGGAATTATTGTAAGTATAATCCGTAACTATTCTACCTCTTATAAAGGGTTTCATTCATCATAATAACCTGTAATGTTTACCGTATGTAGGAAATAATATTTTTTTACATAACATTTTTTATTTGACTGTATATAACAAATGCGAGCTACACTGGCAGTTTTAGCCGATATTTTGCATATCTCTCACAGAGATGGAGACATGTTCTGTCATGATGATAATGCCTGTAGTAAATAATATTTAGTGTTGTGAATCGGTCCCAACGTCATATACTAACTTCATGGAGCTTCATCTCAGAAAACGCTAAACTCTACATCTACAGTGCTGCCTTTTACTTTTGTTACTAAAGATTAATTTTCTGCTTTTGAAACCTATTCAAGACAAATGTGTCTCTTGAATCACCAGTTCTCCACATTTTCTCAGGAAAAAAAACAGTTTAATCGCCAAATCGCTGATTCCTCAGTGTTCATTATTGAACAGCAAATCTATGAAGTAATGATTTGGTGAATACTGTAGCTGTGGAAATCACTAAAAAGGTTTAGCTGCTTTCAGACATTGATTGCTTCAGAAGCGACTTTGTATGCATGTTCTGAGCTTTTCCTATTCATTTTTAAATGTGTTTCAATCAAGTGAGCTACATGTAAAATTATCATTGAAACGAATGAGAAAATCTTTCGTAATAAAAAAACGGGGACGTGTATTCCCCTCCTGCTGCAAAAATTTATAACCAGCACAAGTGCTACAGAGCCTAGTCTCCCTTTCCCTGCTGTAATCAAACACGCACAAGGCTGTTGTTTCTATAGGAGTAGTGCTGCAGAATCGTGTGTTCATCCCTATAGAGTACACAAATGAATGAAATCAGGACCTTTCTTCGATCCTCATGGGCTGTAAGTTTGAGATGAACAAGATTGTAATTTCGCAACCCTTTGTTATCCTAGTATCATACAATAGTTAATTGATCAAGCCTGACAGTCCTCAGGAAATCCAAATGTTTAGCATTCTAAATTAATCACTTAAATGGCAATGAATTCGTATTCCTGTTTCACTGTTTAGTAGCAGGCAAAGTTAGTAAGGAGATGCTTTTCATTGGGGATTTTTCTTTTTCTCAGTCTGACCGTCTTTTTTACCAGAGAATACTGTATCCAAAATAACACAACTAGGTTTATCCGGCCCAAGCTTGTTGAAGTGTTCCTAGTTCCCAGACAGTAGTGCAACTTAGCATCCTTAAGCTAGGCATATGAATATCCTTATGTGGTGCGCACATGGGGGTGACCTGGCGTGTTTCCGGCATTGGCCAAGAGGCAGGGTGGGGGGGATGCTATATTGAGCAGCATGGCAATGCTTTTGATCTAGCAGATCAAATTTTAGGAGTGCCCCACTTTCTTAAAGCATACAAATACAGTTGAAGTAAATGGACCGCATTCTATGGGCAGAAATGTTACCAGTGGAGTACCCCAGAGATATGTATGTGGACCAGTGCTCTTTAATATCTTTGTTAGTAATATTGCAAATCGTATTGAAGGGAAAGAATGCCTTTCTGCAGATGACACAAAGATGTGCAACAAGGTAGAATACACTGGAGGCAGTGAAACAAATGATTGAAGATCCAGGTAGACTTGTGGAATGGTCAAGAACTGGCAACTACAGTTTAGTACTAAAAAATGCCAAATCATGCACTTCTATCTCAACCCTATTTGATGCTTCGTTCTTTATAATGCTGTGTACATGTGCAATTCAGTGTAATTTTCGATTTGATTTGTACTATACAGTATAGTCCAAATCGAATCGAAAGTGACCCTGAATCATGGTGTTAGATGGATCTGATGCAGATTTGATCCTGATGCGCAGCCACAGGATCGAATGCAGAAATAGACTTGGCAGGCAGTAAAACCACAGAGGAGAGCTCCAACTACAGCAGCACTGGCACTGAAACCGAAGTACTGGGGAACTCTGACAGGAACCAGGAACGTACCACTGAGACACGTGCAAGGCAGGGTCCAGGACGCTCAGCAGGAGCGCTAGCTGGAGTACACCGGACTGTAGCAGGATACCGACAAGGCTAGCAAGAACTCCCCTAGGAAATAGGAGCTCAGACCAACAGACTAGCACACAGGACAGGAAACTAGGGACTATGGGCCTTCTAGTTCAAAAAAACCATGTGCACTGCAGGTGGGGCAGATGTAACATGTGCAGAGAGAATTAGATTTGGGTGGGGTTTTACTTCAAAGTGAGATCTATATTGCAGTGTAAAAATAAATCAGCCAGTATTTACCCTGCACAGAAACTTAATAACTGACCCAAATCTAATTCTCTCTGCACATTTTACATCTGCCCCCCCTGCAGTGCACATGGTTTTGTCCATCTAAGAAGGATTTTGTCAGAAAGAGTGAACTAGAATAAGGCCCTATAACTGGCGATGTGGTACAAGCCAAGGATGCCTTATCAAGGGCTCCGGTAATCAACACAGCTGTGACCTCCAGCTCCGCAAGGATAACGAGATCACACTTGTGCATGAATTGTCCACAGACGACTGGGCGGAAATGGCACAGGGTCACCAGAGAGTAGATTACCAACACAGACTGAAAATGACACATAACAAAGAAGACAGATATGAGTCATTCATAATGACTCCTAACTAGGGTGCTTGACACATATAAAGGTATCTTTAAGAAGTGGGTGCATACCCATATTCACAATGAGATTGGTGTTTGACGAGTGTTACTGATATTGGCCAAACCCCTTCAGTGTAGTTTTATTCCCCTATATAACCAAATACCCCAAGAATTCCAATTGATTTTATATCGATATGTTTTGTTTTATAAGTGTATTGAATGTTTGACTTAAAGAAATGAGCTCGTATTGTTATTTTTTTAACTATGTTAATTAACATATATTAAGTTATTTATGTTGATATCACACTTTATTCAGTGAAACCTAGCACTGTTAATTTTCTTCATATTTGGTTGGCTTTTTTTAGAGGGGTTTCAAACAGCAGCTAAGACAGGACAGCAGCAAGTAGCTAGTCCCCAAGTAGGGTAGACAGGGGGAGGCAGTTTGGGGTGTTTGGGAGCAATGATGTTCTCAATTTCCTCTAAAGATGATGCTGGGAAAATCTGCTCAGGTCGAAGCATTAAGGGGGCAGATGCTGTTAATGTCCAGCCACTGTGTCAGGCATGAGATGTGGAAAACATGCCTGCAGGATGTGACCGCCACTTCCTCTCCAATCCAAAACTGGGAGATGCAGATGGTGCAGGACTCTACAGTGCCTCCTTCTGTAAAGGTGCATCTCCTGTAGTATGACTGCTGGTCTTCATGCTCCTGAGGATGGTGCTGCTGGTGCTCCTGAGGACGGTACTGCTGCTGGTGGTCCTCCTGATGTTGGGTCTGCTGCTGATTGGGCTGCTGCAGATGGTACGCCAGAAGATGGTTCTTTTTTCTTGATGAGTTGTTATTATAGTAATTAAAATCAAGTTAACAGTTAACACATGTCGCAGTCCTTCCCGCCAGGATAGAAACACTGCCTGCTGCCGAAGTTAGCGCCACCGCCGCCGCTCATCAGTGTCTGGACACCAGGATCACAGGAGACTGCACTGGACTGGTCACCACCTTCGGGAAGCACCTTCTCCTCTTCCCCAGCACCGCTCTCCATCTCTCCTATGCTGCACAGCTCTGTAGTTATTAATCACCTCAGGGACACCACTGCAGTTCAACGGCTGGGGTTTTTATATGTCGCTCTACGCGCTCCCCCCTGGATACCCCTCTCTCCATGAGCGTCCAAACTTTATTGGAATGTAGGGGTTAACATATGTGGCAGTTAACCCCTCAATGCACAGCCTATTGTTGCATTCCATCCTTTAACCTCAGTCCAGGACGTTACTTGGAACAGTATTGTTTACAGAAAGGGAGACAGTATTTATTTTACAATAAGGGGGAAATTTACCAATATGAAAAACCTAGTTTTTCGTATTGGTATTTTCCCTACGACTGCATACGACTGTTTAAGTCGTATGCAAAGTCGTGTTCCGGAGGATCAGTTACAAAGCAGTCATATACGACTGCTTTGTAACCCTCCGATGTCGTAGGAATTCGTATTAGCAGCCGTATATACGGCTGCTAATACGAATTATTTGTAGGCAGTCTGCACGGATCAGTCAGATCCGTGCAGGCTGCAAGGTGTAAAAAAAAATTAAATAAATAAATAAAAAAAAAAAAACGGCGTTGGGTCCCCCCCACAGCCGAAACCAGCACCAGGCTGACAGAGGCTGGAGCCGGTAATTAAAAATCAGGGAACCCGACAAATAGGGGTTCCCTGATTTTTAACAACCAGCCCCAGGCTCCTGCTCTGGGGCTGGTTCCCAAAATACGGGGGACAAAATGACTAGGGGTCCCCCGTATTTTAAGAACCAGCCCCAGGCAAAACCAGCCAGCAGGGTAATGCCACAGCCGGGGGGAGACTTTTTATGCAAGTCCCCCCGGCCAAAGCATTAACCCTACCGACCAGTCAGCCTGGCCAGGGGCCCTGGGGGAGTGGGGACCCCCCCAATAAAGGGGTCCCCCCCCTCCAGGACTTACCTGACCAGGCTGAAGCCTGGTGCTGTCCTCGATGCCCCTGGGCGGTGGGCATCGAGCTGATAGCGGTGTAAAAAATAGAAAAAACTATTGTTTTTTACTGTGGCACTACAAGTGCCAGCAAGCCTCCCCAGCAAGCTGGGACTTGGAGAACCACAAGTCCCAGCCTGCTGGGCATTAAAGGGCCCGCTGGGTCTTGTAGTGCCACAGTAAAAAAAAATAGTTAAATAAAACACACTGACACCCATTTTAAATAAAAGTTTAATACACACATTACATACATACTGATACTTACCTTTCTTGATCCCGTAGGTAGCCCTGGTCCTGATGTCCTGTGTCGTCCTCCAGGTCCATGTCGGCTGTCTGCGTCGTCCTCCAGGTCCATGTCGACGGTCCGTGTCGTCCTCCAGGTCCATGGCGGTGTCCGGGTCCGAAGAAATCCATGTTGGAGCTGTGGAAGGAAATCCTACTCACCTGGTCCTGCGCTGAAGAAGTCTTCTCTTGATCCGACGTAATCCAGGTAATCTTCATGCTGTCGGCGCTCCCCGCTGTCTGCGCTGTCTCTGCATCGCGCTGAGGAGAGATGCTGAGAAGTTTCATATTCGCCGCCTCTCCTCAGACTGAATTCTATTGGCCGCCTAGCAGGCCAATCAGGAGCCGAGAAAGTCGGCTCCTGATTGGCCTGCTAGGCGGCCAATAGAATTCAGTCTGAGGAGAGGCGGCGAATATGAAACTTCTCAGCATCTCTCCTCAGCGCGATGCAGAGACAGCGCAGACAGCGGGGAGCGCCGACAGCATGAAGATTACCTGGATTACGTCGGATCAAGAGAAGACTTCTTCAGCGCAGGACCAGGTGAGTAGGATTTCCTTCCACAGCTCCAACATAGATTTCTTCGGACCCGGACACCGCCATGGACCTGGAGGACGACACGGACCGTCGACATGGACCTGGAGGACGACGCAGACAGCCGACATGGACCTGGAGGACGACACAGGACATCAGGACCAGGGCTACCTACGGGATCAAGAAAGGTAAGTATCAGTATGTATGTAATGTGTGTATTAAACTTTTATTTAAAATGGGTGTCAGTGTGTTTTATTTAACTATTTTTTTTTACTGTGGCACTACAAGACCCAGCGGGCCCTTTAATGCCCAGCAGGCTGGGACTTGTGGTTCTCCAAGTCCCAGCTTGCTGGGGAGGCTTGCTGGTACTTGTAGTGCCACAGTAAAAAACAATAGTTTTTTCTATTTTTTACACCGCTATCAGCTCGATGCCCACCGCCCAGGGGCATCGAGGACAGCACCAGGCTTCAGCCTGGTCAGGTAAGTCCTGGAGGGGGGGGACCCCTTTATTGGGGGGGTCCCCACTCCCCCAGGGCCCCTGGCCAGGCTGACTGGTCGGTAGGGTTAATGCTTTGGCCGGGGGGACTTGCATAAAAAGTCTCCCCCCGGCTGTGGCATTACCCTGCTGGCTGGTTTTGCCTGGGGCTGGTTCTTAAAATACGGGGGACCCCTAGTCATTTTGTCCCCCGTATTTTGGGAACCAGCCCCAGAGCAGGAGCCTGGGGCTGGTTGTTAAAAATCAGGGAACCCCTATTTGTCGGGTTCCCTGATTTTTAATTACCGGCTCCAGCCTCTGTCAGCCTGGTGCTGGTTTCGGCTGTGGGGGGGGACCCCACGCCGTTTTTTTTTTTTATTTATTTAATTTTTCTATTTTTTTACACTGAAGCCTGCACGGATCTGACTGATCCGTGCAGGCTAAAACGCAAATACGACATGAAAATGGTGTTCTATTTTCCTGTCGTATTTGCGTGGGTGTTTTACACCACTAAGCAGCCGTATTATCAGTACGGCTGCTTAGTAAATCAGAAACCACCATTCTTTGAATGGTGATTTCTGTCGTATTCTATCGATGGTGTAGACATTCGTATTTGTAACTACAAATACGAATGTTCCATCTTTAGGACTACGAATTGTTGTATTTTTGGGATTGTAAATCCCGAAAATACAAATTCGTAAAAAAAAGGTGTATTTCTCCCTACGAATACACCTTTTTTCTATGAATCCATTTTGGTAAATGTCCCCCTAAGTGTCCATTTTTAAGCACAGGCACTGACCCACTACCTCTATGAGAGTTCTATAATATAAAATGATATATTTATTTAATTTCACTGTTTTCTATGGAAATCTCAGACACCTTCTGAGAAGGCATTTCCATATACCTATAATGTCCCCTATGGGGATTACATCCTATCACCACAGCATGAAGTAACTTCTATGAAGTATAACAATATGACACACAGGTGGAAATTTACTAAGATGTGTTTTCTACATCACATGTGATGTTGCTATAGGCAACCAATCAGAATCTACATCTTATTTATTTAACACCCGCTAGAAGATATTAGACATCACATATGAAGTAGAATACACATCTTAGTACATTTCCCCCTATGTGTCTATTAACCAATAAAACATGTATACAGATAGACATCATGGGTGGATGTCTCCACTTAACCTTATGGGGACTACACTTCTTTGATGATTTCTGAGCTCTGATATCAATGTTAGTAGGTGCGGATCCTAAAATGTATTTCTCAGAGGAACAGCAGTATATGTATTAGAATATAAAATGGGTGGACACCACAGCAGTGAATTATGATTACAATAAATTGAATAAACTATAGAAATGAACATATATTGCAAAAACAACTACTGCAGCATATCACAAATTACCTGGCTGCATCCGCTACATCGTGAGTTGCCCGGTCGCTGCTTATAAGCTGTAATACCCTTTATGTACAAGATTTATGAGTTCGAACTGGGCTCGAAGGGGGCTAGGAAACCAGAGAAGATAATTACAGTGAATGCTGGTGTCAAGAACATGATACAAGCAGCAAGATTAAAAAGGAGAAATACAAGTACAGGTGAGGATGCAGTTGCCATGGTGGAAGAATCTGAGTTTGCAGATAAAAATGTTGGTGGTATCAGGGGTGAGAAGAATGGCCTCATAGTAGAGATGTTGCAGCTGTGGAAAATACATTTAATATAAAGCCCCATTTACAGGCGTATGTGTCCAGTCTGTCTTAGGCATAAATCATATATACCATAGTTGTGTTTATTAGGGTGTACACTGCCTATTGGGCGAAATAGTGCAAGTGGGAGAGCATGAGATTGCCCCCTCTTTTTTTCAAGCCTCTCTATTTATTCTTATCACTGTCTTTCTCAAGACATAAACCCTCTCTGTGTCTGTCTCCAGCCTTACTCGCTATCTCTCTCTGGAGGTTATTCTGATCGGTGCGGCCAAACGTGCGTACGTTCCATATTAGCGTACGCTCTCCGTACGCTGCCATTGGGGTTAAGTCCACCCACAAGTCAGCCGCATACGTACGGCCAGAAACAACGTCGAAGGGGAGTGGCGTACAATTGAGCGTAGCCCAACGTACACGGACGGCCCAGCCCTTACACTCCGACAACTGGCGTACAACGGAGCGTACGCCACCGTTTACGGACGTCTCTAGTCCGTCTTCCCACCGACTTCTTGCGGCTATCTGAGCGTACGCCAGCTTGCACGGACGGGTCCCTATTGTTTTCAATAGAAAACTCAGCTTATGTCACCGCTCGTGAGAGTGAGCGTACGTCCGTGCACGCTGGCATACCCTTCACATATATGGACCTGCAAATCTTGCCTTTTAACTACAAATCAGACAATTAATTAATTATTCTAATTGTTATTCAATTATTGTTTTCTATTAACTCAATTGTCTACCTTAATAAAGACCCTAATAAAACAATATTTTAACCCTCATTACATGTATATTTGTTATGTTCTAATGTGGCATTTTAATCACTATCTATGTGTCCCCATATTGCTGTTACTTTTAAATCAAGTTATGTTGGTGTTTCTGTATATGTACTAAATTATGTCCATAATTAGTTTGTCCAAAATGTGTAACATGTATACCTACCCTGATGTTATGTGTGATGTTTTAATCTAACAACATTAAACATTCATGCATTTTCACTATGTGTTATTTTACTCAAAAACACACACATTCACACATCAATCATTACCCCTCACCTCAAATTACAAATATAACTTACATTACACATCTGTATGTACCTACCCTTACAAGCCCTCTAACATATTTATTATTAAAAACACAGGCAATTTCTAACAGAATATAAACTTTTATTTTGAACAAACATAATAAGGGGGGGGGGGGATAAAAATAAATTAAATGAGGGCCTCCAGTTGCCCAAAAAGAATACATAAATATAGGAGGGTCAGGAACATTTCCCTCATGATCCGTGCCACCTCCTCCTGGTGCTGTTCAGTGTCTGTAGTGAAGGGATAAAAAAAAAAAATTAATATATAACATACACAAATGTTTGTTGTATTTGTACATAATAAAAAGTTGTGAGTTATGTGTGAAGGCCACATACATTTTTAAACTACATTGAAGATGGGTCTGCTGTAAACACAGTACTAAAAAATAATATGTTAACACACACATACTGTACATAGTAAATAACATTAATTAAATTACTCCTTCTTGGATGAATGTATGCTGTATCCCAATTGGTAGTTTGGTTTTGGGGGACTCTCCTCTAACCTCACAATTAGGCTGTGCTATTTAAGGGTTATGACATTGTTGCGGCTTAAGCACTCCTTACTATTTTAAATTTAGGACATTGCTGTACAAATTATAGGCCTAAAGCTATGTTTGTAAAGCATGAATCCGCATGGCCTCACACACTATTAACAAAACAATCTCTAAATTTATGTTGCACATCATGCTGGGAACTGGAGTTACCCAACACCTGGACCCACATAACTACAACACCACTAATGTCGGATATCTCATTGGATGTACTGTTATGTCAATTATTCAAGGGGTGAGGCATGGCCACACTCCAAAAAACCACCAAGGGGACCCTTGTTCCTGGAGAAGGACAGGCCACACCTCATGGTCGCCCTGCAGTGATATGTTGCAACTAATGTTGATGTTGGATACACATATGTGGTTGTTGTGATTGTTTATGTGTAGAAATGTGTAGGTAAACATTAGACACATTATTTACTTACGGCTAGTATAGCCATCCTGGTCGCCGCTGGTTGGGTGTGCGGTGGTTGGGGGGGTCAGGAGCAAGGGGGATGGGATAGGACTTTGGATACTGGTAGTGGGTGTGAGTGGGGATTGGAGAGGTTTGGGGGTGGGTGGTGGAGAGGTGTAGGGGGGTTGGAAATGGGGTGGGGAGGGGGTGGGGGTAGGGGTGTGGGTGGGAGTTGGGGAGGGGGTGGGGGTGGGGGTTGGGGAGGGGGTGGGGGTTGGGGAGGGGGTGGGGGAGGGGGTGGGGGTAGGGGTGTGGGTGGGGGTTGGGGAGGGGGTGGGGGTTGGGGAGGGGGTGGGGGTAGGGGTGTGGGTGGGGGTTGGGGAGGGGGTGGGGGAAGGGGATGGCGAAATTTGGTGGGTCCCAGCTTGACCCATTGTCTCCTCGTCTTCCTCCTCCTCTTCCTCCTCCTCTTCCTCCTCCTCTTCCTCCTCCTCTTCCGGCTGCTCCTGGGCTGCCTGGTCCCGGGCTGCCTGCTCCCGGGCTTCTATGCGGGCTCTTGCCCGTGCTGAAATGTTCATGTTGATGGCATAGAAATCGAAGATTGGGTTTCATAAAAAAGGGGGAAAGAAAAATTCACATTAGTCATGCTCATAACCTTCCAAATTATCATTGCTGTTATATTTCAGACATTTATCATGCAAACTAATTGATATGCTACACCCAAAAACTGAGCAACTACTTAAACCCCCCCTATACACCCCCTATACACCCCATATACACCCCCTATACACCCCCTATACACCCCATATACACCCCCTATACACCCCCTATACACCCATATACACCCCCTATACAACCCATATACACCCCCTATACACCCCCTATACACCCCCTATACACCCATATACACCCCCTATACACCCATATACACCCCCTATACACCCCCTATACACCCATATACACCCCATATACACCCCCTATACACCCCCTATACACCCATATACACCCCCTATACACCCCCTATACACCCCCTATACACCCCCTATACACCCCATATACACCCACATACTCAGGAACATATTTATAAAAAGTACAGAAAACATTGCAAAAAAACGCAGACATACTAGTAAATAAAAACTTACATCGGCAATATGGCGGCGAAGTGTCGAAAGCAACACTGGCTGCCGCCGGCGCAGGTCAGACCAGCGCCGCTCAACTTGGGCCAGGCTCCTGCGGACGCCGGTCCGGGCGAAGATTAGCCGGCGGGCAGCAGTATACGCCTGCCGCTTGTCCATGTTGGACACATATGGGCCCCTGGGCCCCAGGTGACGGTCCATGACCTCAACCAAGGCCAACAGCTCCTGTGTCGAAAACGCCCTAGCCCTGGTTGAAGTCATAGTGGCAATGGCGCAGTTAATAATTGCAGGTACATATATCACTTTTGGTGCTTGCTGATTGGTGTAAAAAATTGTTTGTTTGGTATTAACTTTATTAATCCTTCTTACATTAACAAACTGGATGCGAATAGAAACTTACGCGGACCGTTCCGATATACACACACCATAACCAACAGCATGCATTCAATGTATAGAGAGGAACTGTATATACAGTGTGCGTAAAAGAATACACGCAACCGTCTACTAATAAATACGCTGCTAAAAGGGGCACAATACACCGATTTCCATGGAGAGACGTACTGTATATACAGTGTGCGTAAAAGAATACACGCAACCGTCTACTAATAAATACGCTGCTAAAAGGGGCACAATACACCGATTTCCATGGAGAGACGTACTGTATATACAGTGTGCGTAAAAGAATACATGCAACCGTCTACTAATAAATACGCTGCTAAAAGGGGCACAATGCAACATGTTGGTGTATGACAATTTCATACTCATTACATATGTAAGGAAAGCATTATAACGTGATGTTTTGAAATGTGACTCACAAAGCATACACGAACTCCAACAGATACCAGCTGACAACACTCATCATTGGAATGACAGGTGCACACATTTCACGATGTAGCACACAATGCTCCACAACCTGTGTATGTGCATATACAGGTGATTGATCAGGTGCGTGGAGACCTGCGTAATTTAAGCAGCAATTATCGGCGGGAAATATCGGCGTAAATTAGCAACTACATTGCGGGGAAAAATATACGCCCCCTTGTTCATGGCGGGAGATTAACATATAAATATTCAGTCAGATGCAGGCCAGAATTGCTGCAAACATGTCTAACTCAGACGATTCCGCAGCTGAGGACGCTCTACAGAGAGCACAAGCAGAATCCCTGCTTGAAGCTTTACAGAAGAGGGAACAGGAGCGGAGAAGGAGGGCTCAAGAGAGAAGTAGCCTGCAAGACCAAGCGGGCCCCTCACTAACAGGCCCTGTTCAACCTCCACCAGCTCCACAAGGGCCAAGCAACCAGCCAGAACAAGAGGTTGCATCTCTCCAAACAGGTGTGACCCAGCAGGTGCATGTTGAGAGAACTGGGGCCACCAGAAAACGAGCTGCAACATCTAGGGTGAGGACTGAGCAGGATACCACCACCAAAAAGAGAAACCCTGCATTTGTAGAGGCAGAATTAAGAATTTTAGTGCCCAGAGCACGCGAATGGATCGAATTGCCAACCAGGAAGCTGGGTGCCAGTGCAAGGAGAAACCTTTGGGACAAGATCACAGAGGAAGTGAACCAGGTGTCACCAGTGGTCAGAGATTGGCTATCGGTGAAGAAAAGGCAAGTGTGTTTGTCCCCCTGATAATGTCATATGTGTGTACATATGTTACATGTATGTTTTGAGAATAATAGAAAGGTGTGTTTGTAGATAGTGCTACACTTCAATGTCACATGTGAACACAACCATGTCTAATAACCCACATTGATATATGAAACATGCACCATTGGTGTGATGTGAGGTTATGGGCACAGTTCTGCTCATGTGAAGTATGTGAAGTATGTGATGGGACAAGAGAAAGTGTGTTTTGGAAAGAGTTGTTGTAAAGGTGCCCATACACAATACAATTATTGTATACAATATTGTATACAATATCGCATCTCATAGCATATCGGTTTAGCGATGAGTACAAAAAGTATGTGCAGCACATACTTTTTGTACTAGATCTCATCTCATCTGATCTCATCGCAAAACCGATATGCTATGAGATGCAATATTGTATACAATAATTGTAACGTGTATGGGCACCTTTACATGTTCCATATGATGCAACTGAAACAAGAATGAGCAAACTGTGCACATGTAGCTGGTGAGAAACTACACATCCCAGTATGCCATCCCATAGTTAAATGACTCCATAATAACCACACTGTCAAGCTATGGTGGAATGTGTAGTTTCACAACAGGTGGAGGTGCCTAATTTGGCCATGGATGATGTCATTTCTGCATAGTGATCTATGTATGTGCATTTAGTGGCCTAATGAATGAGATGAGACACTGTGGGACACATATGGCTAAAAAACATAAGATCACCCACACTAGGAAATGTCACGTAGTCATGATGTTCACTAGCACAGTGGTGCACATATCTCATGGTGATATTTGTATTTTTAAACTTGTAGGTGGACAGACTTCAAATCGACACTGAAGAGGAAGATGACTGACCGGTACAACCACAGCATGTCCACCGGGAGAGGTCCTATGCCCGATAATTTGGAGTATACCCCCCTGGAGCAGGACGCCTTGGACGTCATTGATGTGGCCGAGGTCAGGGGGATCTCCAATATGGACAGTGAGCTCCCGGCGGAGGTCTTTGATGCTGCTTTTGATGGTAAGTCACAGTAATGCATTGTATTTTGAAAGATATTTTTTAGTGCGTATGTGATGGTGACATTGTTTTCAATTATTATCCTAGCAGAAGCAGAAACCCAGGATGAACCGGCAGCATCTTCCTCTGCAGAGCCACAGGTGGAGCAAGTGGTCCAGCCTCCACCAAGCAGACACCCCCAGCCCCAGCCACAGGAGACATGGGATGAGAGCGTGATGGTGATGCTTGAGAGGATCGAGCAGCAAGGGGTGGATGCTGCGCTCCGTCAGCAGCAGATTGGGGAATTTTTGGAGGATTGGAAGGCCACAAACAGGCAGCAGTGTGAGGCCTTCAACCGCATGAATGACACTCTGGCGGCTGGCATGCAAAGCATTGGCCAACACCTCAGCCGCCTGAATGACATTCTTGCGGAGCTGCTGACCACCGCCAGGTCCCTAAGGGACAATCCCCCATCTGCTGGCCAACCCCAAGCTGCTCCCCAACCTTCCACCTCTGCTGACCCTCCTGTGTCCACTAGGGGAAGACGCCGCAAGCCATCTGACCCAAAGGCCCCTGTCCCCAAGGCCCCATCTAAAAGGGGGAAAAAAGGGCCCAAATAATGAGACCTGGTTCACTTCCTCTGTGGTTGGACCCCAAATGTTTAAATTGCACTGGACATCCACTTCCTGAGTTGGCCATCGATCCATTTTCGTGCCATGGGCATTAAAGTTCTTATTTTGACCTCTACAAATGCAGGATAAATTTTTGGTGGTGTGTATCTTGCTTAGTATTCACCCTGGTTGTTGCAGTACGTATTCTGGTGTCCCCATTTCTTTCACCATTGCATTTGCAGGGTAACACATGTTTGGAGATATGCAACCTCTTGTTCTGGCTGTTTTTTTATTTTTGTGTCTATTTTATTTGTTTATTTGATTTATGACATGAAAGTGTCAAATAAGCTGTGATGCTGAACAGCAAATAAATTTATTTTACCAATTAAAACAAAATTGTTGTATGTGTAATTTCTTGTGTGAAACAAATACTAGATTTATGTGTACTTACTGACCAGGGTATTTTTGAACATTTGTTGAAGTGTGGTCGAAGTTTCCCATGTGTAACCCTCTCCATGGCCATTCCCATGTTCCTATCCAACTTTTCCCTGCTAATTAGTTTGTGTCAGCACATGTGCAGAGCAACTTAATAGGTGAGAAAGCAGTTTGTGTGCAGGTGAGGTAGCTCCTACAGTAGTAGGTAAAAGCAGGTCCAGAACAATGCTTTCCTCATGGAGTGGGTGAGGCAGACAAACAAGGGTCAAAAGGTACATTTGTGTAGGAATGCATATGTGTCCTCCCTAAAAAAAGATGTGTGAATCGGCCAAACATGAGAAAATTGCTTGTGAACAAACATGTATAAGTTTTTAAATATATATGATTTTACAGTGTCATAAGCAGATGTAGGAATCCTTTGTTAGAGAGATGTGAGTGCAATAATGTGATTGGTGGCATCTTACATCCAGAGTGTAGTCAAATCCAATTCATAGCAGATCAGATAGTGGTACAGTTCTGTATTTTGGGTACTATACAAAGATTGTGTGCAAAATAGTGGGCATGGGCTTAAAACATTGCTGAAACATCCTTTGTAGGTCTTAGATGTGGTTTATGTTATTGTATCATAAATACAAAACCTATGTTTGTATTAGAGTGAACACGTTGACACATGTCGACTTGTGTAGATTGAGTGTGCTACTGTGTAAAGTCTATGAAAGCACGTAGTGAATGTGTATAACTGTTTAGCAAATACCTACCTTAGCATATATAAGCAGGTCTTAAAAAGATTCTTACCTTAAATTAAACAAACCTTTAAATGTAGAGAAGTATAGAAAGATAAGCTTCCAATGTGTTTGAGTGCTGTGTGTGGCTTGCAGGTAGTGAAATCATGGTTTGGACTTAATAGACTGCAGCATTGGTTATTACATTCAGGTGTATGTGTTTGAGTAGTAATCAGCGTAAATTAGCAAACCCAGGCGCACGCTGGCATGCGGTATCTGTAGGGGTGGTCTGAGATGGCGGTTGGCGGCCGCCTGTTTTGTGTCCGAAATGAACGGTGCTTTAGTCGATCGTGCGGTAGTAGCACCGCTCATTTTTGGTGCACACCCCCGTGTACGCCCATGTTTACGCCCATTTTCCCTCATTATTTCGGCCGCTCCCCTCAACACGCCCCTATGCCGCCCCCAATGCCCGTACTCTCGCGTACAGGTTTTTTCGCACGTAGAGACCCGTCCGTAAGCGTTGTGGAGTGTTCGCGCCTGCGCATTAGCGAATGTACGCATGCGCAGATCATAAAAAATCCCGGGACGTACGCGTACGGCCCGGCCGCACCAACCAGAATAAGGCCCCCTATCTCCATCCTTATCCCTCCTCTGTATAGCAACACACCAGCAGTCTCCTACCTCTGTCTTTCCTGCACCTCCCTCATCACTGTGGCTCTCTGGCATCTGCCCCACCATAACTGTGACTCTACAGCACCAGCAATCCCCTCATCATCAACATTGGCACAACACACACCACAATTCATCTCTGACATGCATTAGCTGCAATGTACCTCCAGTACACGCAACCTTTCTCCCCATACCTCACCCATCTTCTGTTACTCCTCCCTGCACAGTTCCTCTTGTCATCAGCAGCGTGGCATGACATCATCACACTGCACCATAGTAAAATACAACTTTATTGCTCTGCTCTAACCTTACGGGCCAGGGCAACTCTCTGACTTTCCATGCCTGCGTGACAGCAGGCAGGTACTGGGCTGGACTCTGTGGACTCCTACATAGCCAGAAACCCTCAAAGTCTTGGGAATATAGGAGGTGGCCAGCGTTAGGGTGTGCCTGTGCTCAAGCCTATGCTTACATCTATGTTTTTCACAAAAAGACGATGGACAGAGAAAGTAATGTCTCTGTGTGGCGCACCAGAGAAGAAGGATTACATAAAATATAGCTTTTAATTTATTATTTTCTAAAAAGGAGCGAAATAAAAACACAAATTGACACATACATACACAAACATGTATTTAACCCCTTACCGACGCAGCCTGTTTTTGCCTTCCTGACAGAGGCCTTTTTTTCAAATCTGACATGTATCACTTAAGTGGGGATAACTTTTTTTTGCTTTTACTTATCCCAGTGATTTTGAGATTGTTTTCTCGTGACACATTGTACTTTACGTTAGTTGTAAATTTTGGTCGATACAGTCTGTTTTTTTTTGTGAAAAATACCAAAATGTCGTAAAAAAAATTGAACATTTTGCAATTTGCAAAATGTTAAATTTTCTGCTTGTGAGACAAATAATCATACCACTCAAAATAGTTAATAACTAACATAGACCATATGTATACTTTATTATGACATCATTATTTCAACCTGCTTTTAATTTTTTTGGACACTAGGGGGCAGCAGAGTCAAAATTATGTACATAACACCGTAAACGCTGCTTTTGGCTGTTCACGTTTGAACAGCCAATCGCAGCGATCGCTGAGGGGGGGGCATCGGTGCCCCCCCTGGGCAATGAGGGAAGATGTCGTCCCTCTGTCACCGCGTCTATAGACGCGGTGACAGTTACAAGTCATGACGTACATTTATGCCATGTGTCGGGAAGTACATCCCGACCATGACGTAAATGTACGTCAAATGTCGGGAAGGGGTTAAAACGGGATAAAGCTATCCCTGCAACGTGAGACCCCACTGTTGCCTGTACCTTCCAAATAATATTTATAATTTTAATATGACAATTTTTCAAAATAAATGCTTGGTTTTATACTGTTGTCTGTTTTTTACACATGGACATTGGTGGTTCGCAAATATGTTTCTCTGTAGTGGGTATCACAGTTTATTTAGTTGACACTCACTGTGTCAGTAAGTCAGTAAATCTGATTATTTTTATTCCTCTGTGATATATCGAGGTGATAGAAAATTTTTACAGTCACTGGCCGTGATTTTAGTAATGTGTTCGGGGTTTTGACATATATACATCCCCCGTAATGCTGCTGCTGAGGAACGAGACCCGAAGCAGACCGTGGTCTGTCTTCTGTATCTCGTCTCCGACGCAGTTTCTGATAGCCGCCAGAGACTATCACGAAGGCTGCAAACGCCGGGGAACGGATACCACCGGGTGTGCGCCTAAGTTAGCTGGGCACAGAGGTCGCGGTCACGGACGTCAAGTGCCGCGCCTCTGGTTCAGCTACTACAGAGTGCGATGCACCACTTAGATACTATGCCCTATCTAAACAGATGAAAATGCATTCAAATTGGGGAAGGGAACAGGGGGTCACACGGAGTGTTTGGTCAGCGCACGCTTCGCTGGGGAGCTTCGTCAGGATACATGTTTGTGTATGTATGTGTCAATTTGTGTTTTTATTTCGCTCCTTTTTAGAAAATAATAAATTAAAAGCTATATTTTATGTAATCCTTCTTCTCTGGTGCGCCACACAGAGACATTTCTTTCTCTGTCCATCGTCTTTCTGTCATTATCTGATGTCCAGTGGCAGCACACCCTCCTGTTAGTATCCATAATAAATTGTATTATATCACAACTGAGGGGTCATACATCTCATTTCCGAAATTCTTTCCAGTGCGATTGGTCCCTGCTTGTCTTTATGTTTTTCACAATGTTCAGCTTGTCAAAACAATTGCATACAATCAATCATACTGTAAGTAGTATGTTGTACTTGCACCAGATAATAATAGCTTGGACTAGTGTATATGCATCTTTGTGCCAGTCTTCATCCCTCTGCAATTACTGTAGGTAAACATGTCCTAATTGTACTTGCTGTAAATAAATGCCCCTTCCCCACCCTGATCTAACCATGTGCAGGACACATTCAGTAATTATTCACTATAATAGATTATAGTGGGTACACACAGTGAGAAGGTTCGATATGATCCAGATTCGATCCCAATCAGGATCAAATCTCAAGCAAAATCGCACCATGTGTACCCACTGTTAGGTGTCCCATTACAATAACCCTCTACATTGTAGGACTGAGGGATTTTTTAAATTTATTTACAGGTTTAACTAAAGTTATTATATTGCGTTTGACTAAGGCAATGGTTCTCAAACTCGGTCTTCAAGACCCCACATAGTTCAGGTTTTCCCAAATCACCCGGCAGGTGTCCTGCTTATCACCAGCTGTCACATTTTAAAAATCCACTTGTGACCTGGAAAACTTGAACTGTGTGGGGTCCCAATGACTGAGTTTGAGAACCTGTGGACCAAGGGATTTATTCTTTAAAACTGGAAACAAATGGATGGACTGCAAATCAAGTGGATGACGATTGGTTGTTCTGTAGCCTATCACAACGTTAGAAAGTTAGTAGCACAAAGAAAATATAAACGTTCTAAATTCTTATTTTGGGTAAGCTCAATCATCATACACTAAGATCTGCTTCTAGCCTTCCATTTGTACAAATCGGATTATTTCTACATACAAACATCTCTGCTACTTCTAATTATGGTTTTATGGCAACTACTGTGTGTGTTTATTTTACGTTGTTAAAAGCAATTGAAATAACAGTAAAAAACTATGCAGGGTTTTAACACAATATACTGTATTTATATCAGCATGCAAATCAAACTTTAATATATCTGAAAAGAAAAGTCGTCCCAGGGCAAGATAGTAAAAAAGTATTAACCAACATTTATCTACCATATATACTCGAGTATAAGCCTACTTTTTCAGAACAGTTTTTATGCTGAAAAAGCCCCCCTCGGCTTATACTCGAGTGATGGTCCCACTTGAGTCAATAAGTTTTCCTATTTTTTTGTTGTACAATTAGGTGCCTCGGCTTATATTCGGGTCGACTTATACTCGAGTGTATACGGTAACAATTAAAAATAATTTCCTTGTACTGCATCTGCAAAGCAGATTTTCATAGAGCCTCTTCTGCTAGGATCTTGCATGGTGCCGTCATACATGATATTTAAGAGTTACAACATAGTAGTTGAGGTTGAAAAAAGACGCCCTATTTACTTTGAGGTCGGAGTTCAAGTCCATCAAGTCCAACCTTTTACAGGACACATTATGGTGTATTGTCTAAGGGCCAGATTCAGCAAGGCACGGTAAACAGTGGTTGTTCGCTGCTTAGAGAGCCCTGAAACGCTGCCCAGCCGAACGTTTGCCCCCCCCCCCCGCACGCCGCCAAATCCCCACAGTACAATGCGAGGGGATGTATGCGAACACATCCCTTCACATGCGGCTGAAGAGGAGAGAAATCATTAGATGGTCGCAAGGGAATGCCCAGCGTTTTCATGGGGAAGCCCATAAAATGCTGGGTGTTCCCCTGATGCCGCCCCTGCACGCCCCCTTCCCTCCCCTACCCGTGTGAATTCCCAGTATAATCTTTTCTTTTTATGTTAGTGTCAACGCTTCTGAGTTCTTTGTTCCCAGCTGTGACCTTGGTGGGCCAGTGGAGGGCACTGGGTATTTGAAACCAGGTGGCTTTAGGAGGACGGAATGACCTTCAGCAACTTGAAGTGACTGGGAGCCGATGCTGATGCGGCCTGAGAGCTGATAGGGACACTGTCTGGGAGCCAATGATGATGCAGCTTAGGATCCAATGGTGATGCAGCTTAGGAGCCGATTGTGATATGGCTTAGGAGGCGATGGTGATATGGCTTAGGAGGCGATGGTGATACAGCTTAGGAGGCGATGGTGATATGGCTTAGGAGCCGATGGTGATGCAGCTTAGGAGGTGATGGTGATACGGCTTAGGAGGCGATGGTGATATGGCTTAGGAGGCGATGGTGATACAGCTTAGGAGCCGATGGTGATACGGCTTAGGAGACAATGAGGATGCAGCTTAGGAGTTGATGATGATGCAGCTAAGGAGTCGATGATGATGTCTGCTAGCAGAGACCTGGAACACACAGATACTACTTGGGAGCTGATGATGGTAAACAGCAGAGTGTCTGGCAGTTGGAGATAATGAGGAGGTTTGCTAGCACCAGCACAGGTGCACAGGCATCACTGGGAGAAATAGCCTGGGAGCCTTGGACGCGGACTCTGGAGGGTATCACAGTGAACAGACAAGCTTTTCATGGTGATATGATAGTGCTAGAGGCCTGACTTATATCCCCCTCTGTGATTGGCTGCAAGTCACAGCGTAATTTAACCTGGGAAGTACATATGCACACCTGGAGCATGTGATTGAGTGCACAGTTCAGGGTCACCGGCTAGCACATTGGAGCAAAACTGTCAGCTGAGCAAGGTGTCATGGCGGTGCCCATGCTACGGTGAATAGGCGTGGAAGCTGTGTGGGATGCCGACCAGGCCCATGGAGACCACAGGAGAAATACACCCGAGGACAGGGCCACTCGCAGATCTGCGCCACAAGGTGCACCAGCAAGCAGGTATGAGACACAGCCGCACACTGCGATTCCTGACAGTTGGGCTAAATATTGGCTATGGGTTGTACCCCATGAGTGGTTTTTATTACAATATATGTTTAAATTATTTTAAATGTATTCACGTATTCATTGTGTCTGCCAACACCACCTTTTCTGGAAGTGAGTTCCATACCTTTACTGTCCTGACTATAAAAAAAGCCTTCCTTTGTATGGGTACAAAATCTTCTCTACTCCAGCCTGAGGGCATGCCCATCTGTCCTAGTCTCTGACCTCAAAGAAAAAGGGTGTTTGACAGTTCATTATATTTCCCCCGAGTAAACCTTAACCTTAGGGTTAAAACTTCAGTCAAGTACAGACATATCAATTCTAATAGATGCATACTTCATGCTTGCAGA
The DNA here is from genome assembly GCF_055691185.1 of Crinia signifera. Lineage (NCBI taxonomy): Eukaryota > Metazoa > Chordata > Amphibia > Anura > Myobatrachidae > Crinia > Crinia signifera. Next base: position 202,914,670 of record NC_139222.1, read on the forward strand.
TTTTTTCAAGAGTTTTGCATAAATTGTAATACTGATATGCTTACAAAGGACTGCGTTCCTGATGATTGGAGATATTTACAACATCAAAAAAGACAAAGCTCATACAGTATGCAAACTTTTTATTAAAATATTAAAATCAACATATAAATTAGAAGAAGGTGCTATTCTGGAATGTAAACAAGATTGTATACTATGACAGCAATGTATTTAATTCAAGAAAATAGAAATGTTACAAGAAAAAATAAACGTATAGAGCATTATAAGACAAAAAAGTGCAAATTATACTTACTGTACAATAATTTTGTTTCTTCTGAACCACTCCATGGCAGCCATTACCCTGTATTTATTTCCTCTCCTCCAGTGATAGACAGGTAGACTTGAAAACTCCACCCACCTTGGGTATTTAGCACCTCCTCCCCTTTGCTCTACAGTCTTTTGAGTGTCTCCTATACACCATCTTATAGAACTTTTGGGAGGGAATGCAGGCTGCCATGGAGTGGTTCAGAACAAACAAAATTATTGTAAGTATAATTTGCACTTTTCTTCCTCACCCTCCATGGCAGAAATTACTCTGGGATATATCAAAGCATAATAAAAGGGCAGATAAATAAATACACAGTCAAGTCATGCTTCAGAAAATATAATAATAATAAATCACAGCATAGCTTGCTGAAGAACATTTTTTCCGAAGTGGGCATTAGACACATGGATGCTATAGTTAGTACATAGAAAAAGTATGTACCGAGGACCATGTTGCTGCTGCACATACATCTTTCACGGAAACTTGCACCCTTCTCGCCCACGAGGCAGACATGGCCCTGGTAGAGTGTGCCTTCAGCCGATCAGGAACCTCCATACTCTTTTCTTTGTGCACAAACAATATTGTCTCTTTGATCCAACGTGCACTGGTAACCTTAGGGGCTGCTTCACCTTTCCTAGGTGTAAACAATTGTTTAGATTTCCGTATTCCTCCACTGGAGGTAACAGGAAATAGCTCTTCTCACATCTTACATGTGTAATCTCTCCTCATCCTCATTCTTAGGATAAGGGAAAAAAGCTGGAAAAACAACCTCTTGATTCAGGTGGAAGTCTGAAATTACTTTCAGCAGGAAAATTGGGTTAGTTCTCAGTACAACTCGATCAGGAAATATATTTAGGTAAGGCTCATCTGCTCATAAAGCCTGCATTTCTCCGACCCTCTTGGCAGATGTTATGACTGAGCAACACTACCTTCCAGGTAATGAACTTTAGAGGAATTTTCTCAATGGGTTCAAAAGGCAAAAATATAAGTGCTCCTAGGATTAGATTCAGATCCCAGGGAGCAAGGGGTGACTTCAATCTAGGACGTTCCCTCTTAATGGCTTGACAGAATTTCTTCACCAGGCTGTTTTGAGCCAGGGTCTTATCCAGCAATACTGAAAGGGCTGAGGACGGAGGACCCTGCTGCAGAAGGTTGGATAATGCTGGTAATCTCCACGGTTCTTGTATTGCCATCCGAAGAACTGTTGGGAACCAATCCTTCTTGGGCCAGAATGGAAGAACTACAATAACTGTCACTTGTTCCTTCCGGATTTTTGTCAATATTAGCAATATCATTGGGAATGGAGGGAACATAAAGGCCAGACTGAAGCCCCATCTTAGAGAAAATACATCTACCCCCTCTGCTTTTGGTAGATGAAATCTTTAATAAAAGTGATTAACCTTCTTGTTCTGGTTCGAAGCCATCAGATCTATTTGTGGAATACCAAACTTCTTTGTTATTTCCATGAAGACCTGGTGATTCAGTTCCCATTTTTCAGGCAATACTAATTGTCTGCTGAGAAAATCTGCTCTGGAGTTTTCCTTCCATGGAACGTGTAGAGCTGATAAAGAAAGAAGCTTTTCTTCTGCTCAGGACATGGTTGAAACTTCTTTCAATAGAGCCTGACTTTTGGTCCCTCCTTGCCGGTTTAAGTATGCCACCACTGCAGTGTTGTCTAATTGAACTCTCAGAGGGGCCCCTGTAAGGAGATCTTTGAAATGGAAAATAGCTTTTTTACTGCGCGCATCTCCCTCTGGTTGGATGACATTCAATTGGCAATTGTTACCAGATGCCTTGACAGTTTTGTTGACATCGAACTGCTCCCCATCCTGAGGTGCTTGCATCTGTCGTCAGTACTACATATTCTGGTTGGAGAAGAGATGTGTTTCTGGAACTTAATTGTGGGCTCAGATACCAATTTAGAGAATTCCTTGCTCTTTGACTTAGTTCTACTTTGTATTCTAGGTCTGTGTGCTCCTTTATGCTCTCATCCTCCACCTTGCCCAGGGCACAACTTCTATGGTGGATTTTAATATCCACAGCAACCAAAGAACTAGACGCAATGCAGTCTTCTTTTGACCTTGAATTTGTGAGGCTAATGGTTGAATTCTGTTGCATCTTTCCAGATAAATTGGTCGTCCAGATAGGACCAGATCTCTACACCCAGCAGTCTCAGATGAGCTATGAGACCTGCCAGAACCTTTGTAAAGATTCTCGGGGATGCGGAGAGGCCGAATGGGAGACACGTAAATTGCAGATGATGATCTAGCACACATAGCCTCAGAAATTTTATGTTCCTCTTGTATATGGGAACATGGAAGTAGGTGTATTTTAAGTCTATTGAGGCCATGAAGTCGCCTTACCTGACTCACAATAGAATAGACCTTAGTGTCTCCATGTGGAACTTCTTTACCTTCAGACACTTGTTCAGATCTCTGAGGTCCAGGATCGCTCTGTATCCATCTTCTTTTCCAGGAACATCTTGGAATAAAACCCCCTTTTTCTTTCTTTGAATGGTACATGTTCCACTGCGCCCGATTAAATCATATCGAACACTATTTGATGAAAGGCTTCCAATTCTTCTGACCTCAGAGGATCCCTTGATTGTATAAATCTTCTTTTTACAGGGAAACCTCTGACACAATCAAAATAATCCATTTGTCTTGTATGGAATCTTGCCAATGGCTTACGAACCTTCATAATCTTCCTCCAACCGAAAGGTCAGTCATCTCGCTGTGATTGTCAGGATCTACGAAACCGTCTTCGATTAGATTGGCGTAAAGACTGTCTAGTTGTTACAGAGGATGCTCTATTGTACTGTCTTCCTGGCCTATAGCTCTTAGTCTCTCTAAACTGTTGTTTAGGAGACTGGCCTCCAAATCTTGATTTCTTATCTTGTGGCAACCTGGCTGACTTCCGCAAGACATCCTTTGAATCAAAGATTTGAGTTTACTTCCAAACAGCATAGAGCCTTCATATGGCAGTGACAATAATCGATTTTTAGAGCTCACATCAGCCGACCAACAACGAAGCCAAACTGCTCGACGGCCTGACACTCCAGCAGCCATTGATTTGGCAGCATACTCTATAATGTCCAAAGCTCTAGAGGAAGATGCAATAGCTACCCCTGCTTTAAGTGTAACTGCTGAAGAGCCATGTAGCTTCTTTACTGCGCCTTCCATCTTTCTGTCCAGGCTATCTCTCAGATTAGCACCATCATCCAGCAGAATGGTTGTTCTAGATACGACTTCAGACACAGCTGCGTCAAATTTAGGTATTGCACACCATTTTTCAAATAGTTCATCTGTAGTCGGAAACATGCGCTCTATTCTTTTAAAGCTACTAAATTTCTGATCTATATTCTCCCATTGAGAAGAAATCAAATCTTTAAGAACCTCATGTACCGGGAACACTCTTGATTTGGCTGACCTATCTTTAAACAAGCAATTATTATCTGCAGCCACTTCTGTCTCCTTATAATCCATTGATTTATAGATATATTTAAGCAGACTGTCTACTGTTTCCAAATGAAACGATCTGTCTTTTTCTGGGATTTCCCCAGCTTCCAATTCAGACTCTTCAGAATCTTCACCATATAACAAGGGGGATGCAGGATCCTATTCAAAGTCCACACTAGTCTCAGACCTAGTTCTTTTAACCCCTTGCATGCCTTTTAATTCCGCTTTAGTCACAAATGACTTTTTCCATCCAATCCATGAGCTGCTGAAGGTTGACTGGTTGCACTTCAGCAGATACACTACAGTCCTTGCAAACATTTTCCTTTCCAGCAGAAAAGATGTTATCACATGAAAGACAGTTCTTTGATATAGTCCTAGTCTTGGAAGTACTCTTCTTCCCAGCAGCTTTAGACACACTAGGTGAAGGAGATAATGATCTATCAGTACACTATTCAGATAGCTCAATAATAAAGGCGGGCGCATATCGCGGTCAGCATCAAAGCGTAGCGTGGCACTTCTGCCTCTTCGCCGCTCACTTCCGCCATCTCCTAGCGCTGCGACTTCCGCCAAACAGCCTGGAAGTCTAAGTGGCATGGCAGGGAGCGGACCCTTCTCAAGGCAATGGCCTGGGCAACAGGGTGCAGAACTTATAGAGCAGGACGACGCCTGATATAAGCCTGGATCCGGACATTCCCCCCGGGAGGCCATTCCCCCTTCCAGCAGCACTTGCGCAGAGGGCTATAGCCAGGAACAAATGAGGTAAGTACTTTACACAAAATAACAAAACCTACACTGAACTAATCTCACTGGAGACAGGAAAAAGACTGTAGAGCAAACGGGAAGAGGTGCTATATACCCAAGGAATGCAGAGTTTTCAAGTCTACCTGTCTATCACTGGAGGAGAGGGGATAAACCCAGAGTAATGGCTGCCATGGAGGGTGAGGAAGAAATAACTTTCTGTAACCAAGATATATACAGTAGCAAAGGTACAGCAGTAGATGTGAGTGGAGCAAAGTTTTGTATTTTCAAAATTTAAAGATCTATATGTTTGGTTCCTGTGCTGAGCAAATTAGCTTTATTTACCAATTTCAAACAGATCGTAGTGTCCTGTTATATATATATATATATATATATATATATATATATATATATATATATATATATATATACATACACACACATACATACATAAACACCTTAAACGTTTTATTGGCTAGCAATCATGCCTGTCCCCTGCAATGCCAAGAAGACTCTTTTCCATGAAACATAAAAGAAACAATATTCAATTTACAAGTACAATTTATGTACACGAACAAGATAAAAAATATATTTCACTTACAGATATATCTTTTAATGAATGTTTTTTATAGATTGAATACTTATAATTACCACATTTGGACACTAGATGGCAAAATAGACATTTTGCTTGTCTATCCTTTTACTATATCGGAAGGTAAATCTGACTTAAAACAGTGAGTTGATAATTCTCTCTCTGTATAATTCAGCGAAAGGTTAAAACATTTCCTGCATCCTCTCTAGATTTACTGTACATTTTCTTAATTGCAATCGAAAATAAAACTACTGTATGAAGGGGTTTCTATTATTGTCCATTGCCCTAGAACAAAGACGGATTTTTATTTAGAAGGAATGTAATGCAATTCATTATAACTATATTAAAAATGGAAATCTATCCTGGTGAGGTTAATTGCTGCGATGCTTCACGAAGTCTAAAATTAAACAGAAAAGAAACAGTAAAACTTTCATTTGAAAGTAATTAAGTTTTAATTTAAGGACATCTACTGCATAAAGTGCAATTGATTTGAAATGTAAAAAGCATTGAGTAATTTAACAGAAGCACTATGTCCATTAGAAAAAAAGGGAAAGTAAATAGCTTTGTCCTTTTAGATTATATAAATGATGGGACGCAGTAAAGACCAATTCATTAATTGGAATTAAATATAGATTGGATGTCTTTCTTACAAGAATTGAAATGTATAGCTATAATTAGGAGATAAATAACATTATTTGAGTGACCGATCCATGGAATTATTCAGATTACTATTTATGGAGTCAGAAAGTAACCTAATCCCTAACCTCACCACCGAGGTTAAATTGGTAACTGTGTTTTTGGATCATAGCAGCTCCAATTTACTAAAGTGTTTTACTTGATCAACTTTCAGCATTTTTGTATTTTTGTGGTTTGGAAGTATGTAAATGTATGTATATATATATAATCATGCATAATGGATGTAACATTGGACTACCAGGCCCCATGACAACATTTTATTATGCTAATGAGCTTACTGTTTGCATCCTGTATCCCCTATATACATGTGCAGGGGGCATTGAATACTAAGTGAATCTCGGTTGGGGCTATGGATTCTGGAACTGAAAGCCACTATCGGCCTTCACCACATAAAAGCAAGTTCTTGTCCATGTTGAAAGGAACATAGTGGAGGCCAGCATAATTTGC